>NC_070602.1:69764019-71014019 GCF_027172205.1 Podarcis raffonei
GTCTGCCCCTCTCTCCTGGGAGCTCCAGGCTGGGAGAGCTGCCTTCCACCCACTTCAGGTTCTGGTTAATACGTTTTAAAGGGGGTTCAATTTCAGGGTTAAGTATCTGTCAGGGATCTACAAGAAATGTAGCTGAACTGGTACTTGATAGTCAATATTCTTGAAGAATTTTTAAAAGTGGTATTTTCCTTTGTAGAACCCACATTGGTCCTTCCTCAACAAGCCTTGCTCTTCTCGTCTTAACAATGCTCTCTACCCATTGACCTAGGTCAGAAGTTAGATGCAGCAGGAACTTTCTTGATCCCTAGTGGATCAGCAGTGTGATTTTCTCTTCCTTCAAGTCCTCTAGTAAGAACACTGATATTAGTCAAAAGACATAGTTGACTAAATATTTCACTTTTTTTGTTTTTTGTGATCCAGTCTTGGTAACAAAACACCATTAAATGGTTTGATAACTTCATCCCTGCCATTTCTAATTATATCACTCCAAAGGCTAGATGGTAACTTCACATTTGTTGCTCGTTATGGGTTACTATGAATAATGTTTACAGCATAGATGGACAATTGCATGCTGCCATCTGATATACCTTTAGTTTCTGCATCCAAAGTGCACAAGAGGGTGCAGGTGTGGTATTGTGCCCATTCAGTTTTCCAGCACCGGGTACTACTGCCAACTGCTGTTTGGCTAGTGTAGCAATCTATGCAATAGCTCTGGCATGGGCTGGAGACAGCCATTCATATATACTTGCAGGTAGTGGCTAAGCTCCAGGATGAAATTCAAGCCAAAAGTGGATGAAATGAATAAAACATGGGATTTATGGAACTTGCTTCTTCAGCTGTGATAGCTACTATTCTGAACCCTGTAATCTGGTACAAATTGTAACCTTCCTTGGTTTTCCCAGTGTACCATGCTTTAAAGTATTATGCTAGGCTGTGGTTGGACTATGCTGAATATATTCCAGTTTTGGAGCAAAAGTAGTGGTCTTACTGGGGTCAATTTGTGCAAATATCCACCTTCATTTGATTCCTTCCCCCTTTGATTGCTGATTCTTCAGCACCATTTCACCTAATTTGTCTTTCTCTGGGCAAGAACTGATGGATGTTATGATGATGCTATGCAGTCAAACAGACTTGGCTACGTATTGACATCATGATGGGCAAATGACGACAATTGAAAATGAAGAGATAATGCTGCTTGGATGAATGATCCACCAAATCAGGGAGCACGCAGAGGTGGTGGTGTTAAATGAAATGTATACACTACTTGATTTTTTAAAAAAACAACAACCTTCAAAGCAGTGTCACAATGCTTCAAGATCAATCGGATTTAGCCATATGAGGACATTCTTAAAGGTAAATGAAGTCAACTGATAATGTAAGCATATCAGTGAGAAGCATATCAGGGTGGTATACAACCCTATTTTACTCAGCGTAGATCCATTGAAATTAAGGGACAGGACTATGTTTGAACTGTTAATTTCCATAGGTCTGCTCTGAGTAAAACTTAGTTGAATACCACCTTTAAAAATTCTGGGTGGGATTCAACTAACCTGTCTTGCCAGCAGGGGCCCTGCTAATGAAATGGGACTTTTCAGCTCTGGAGGGGCCCTGTGGCCAGACATGAAGCCCGTAGTTAAGATTTCAAACCTCTGTTTGTTTGGAAATGCTACTCATTTTGTTTGGAAATGCCTTTCATTTTGAAAACAGGGATTTTCAAACTGAGAGTGAGGTTATAGTTAAGCAAAGCGCCATATTCAAGCACTATGAGCTCGATGGAGATACAGACACACAAATACAATTTTGTCCTTGGCTTCACGAATCTAAACACGTGCAGTTGTATCTTTTATCCAAAGAATATATAATAAGTGGAGTGAAATAATTTATCCCCAAGAAGCCAGAGTGAGGTTTATGATTCATGAAAGCCGTAACAAGTATGCATATGAAGCTCTTAACCTTATGTGTATAGACTGAAGAAAGAGCTCTACTCCTTCTGTTTGAGATAAATTATACATACTTCTCCTGTACTTAAATATAAATTTTCCACATGCTTCATTTTGACAAATATTTCAGTTTGTAATTGAGGCTATGCTACCCAAACAAAGTTAACAGACAGGGAATTGGCATCATATGCAACAGCAAGGTTCACACTGCTTACATGACATTTAAAATGAGAGAGAGAGAGAAAAAATAACCGGGTTTATATCTTATGGGCAGGGGTATCTTTTAATGATAGGGAGAAGAACAGTCCCTTGTTTCAGATCGCATGCAATAATGATTCCTCAAGGAATTCTTAACAAACCCTACTATACGTAATTGACCTTGCCTGTGATGTCTACACAGCTCTTCTTCTTCTTCTTCTTCTTCTTCTTCTTCTTCAATTGCATTGCATTGCAAAATTAGAAGTGCAGATTTTCAAAGGACACCTCTGTTTCCGTTCACATATTGGGTGTAAGGCAGACTCAGGATAGAAGGAAAAGGAAGATTGGTCCTGCTGCTACACAACTCATCTTAAAGTGCACTGGCCATATGGAAGCTTCAAGCCCTACATGAATGTCCCTAACTATAGCGAAGCATGAAGCCTTGCAGAAGGCAATTTCAATGCCAAATGTCCACAGCTTTGCCTGGTTCAACAAAAATAGGGCTGGTATATCAAAGAATTATATATAGCTGTATATATAGCGTCTTCTACTATTTCAACACAGAAATGGGAGTAGTTGTCCCCAATGAAATGCTCTCTTGTATACAGTAATAAACTATACAGAGTAAAATTTCATATTAAATCTGGCAAAACTACTCTGCCTTGTTTTACTTCTGAAATCTGACTGGTTGAGAGCATTATGCACTACACTAGACTGCTTACCACAAGTCCCTTTGACATGAGAATATAGGAAGATTCACACACATACGCACACAGTTTTTGAAGTTTCTAAACTGTGCATACTTATTTAGCCTACTGGAAGTACGGTAACAGAATAAACATACTTTCCATACTGAGAAGTTAATTAAATTATGGCAGTATCCAATCTTGTGTACAACTGTATGGAAGATTTAGGAGAACAATGTAGTTTTTAGTCCAGGACTTGGGGAAAGAAACTTATCCATGTAAATGTATTTCTGTCAGCATTGGGACTGGATGTAGGTGAATGCAGAAATAGCTCATTTGCCATAGAATTCACTGGATAAGACTGGACAAATCATTGTCCCTTAGTTTAATGCCATGCTTCCAACATGGTTGTGATAAGACGAGGCTTGTAAAATACTTGCATACTGTAAAAATGTTATTAAAAAGACTAGAAATGCTACTCATTTAGCCTGGAGAAGAGGAGGTTAAGGGGTGATATGATAGCCATGTTCAAATATATAAAAGGATGTCATATAGAGGAGGGAGAAAGGTTGTTTTCTGCTGCTCCTGAGAAGCGGACACGGAGCAATGGATCCAAACTACAAGAAAGAAGATTCCACCTAAACATTAGGAAGAACCTCCTGACAGTAAGAGCTGTTCGACAGTGGAATTTGCTGCCAAGGAGTGTGGTGGAGTCTCCTTCTTTGGAGGTCTTTAACAGAGGCTTGACAACCATATGTCAGGAGTGCTCTGATGGTGTTTCCTGCTTGGCAGGGGGTTGGACTCGATGGCCCTTGTGGTCTCTTCCAACTCTATGATTCTATGATTCTAGAAATCTCAGAAATTTATAAAATGGTATTGTTTTGAATGCAGCTTCTGTTACAATACCAGGATTAACACATTGCAAATTCAAAGTGTTTTTTAAAACACCAACACCGCCAAACTATTCCCCCTTCCCACCCCAGCCTCTTTCTATGTTTCTTCCCCCCCCCTTTTTTTTGGCTCTGAAGGAAAAATGGTAAACGCTAATGTCCTTATCGTGAGTCACTTGGCCAAGACTTCCCTAATGTGATGCCACCTGCATTACTTAGGATGTAATTACAGTACTTGTCTAGTTATCAACACTTAACTCGCTCTTGGATGAAAGAAGGACCTAGAGAATTGTCCTTCTGTTTTCTTTCTTTACAGAAGTTTCTGTGCCTCCTTAAGCAAACTTAACAGGGACTTACTGAAAGCTTTCTGAAATCATTCTTGAAATATGGTATATAATCTCCTGAGATTAACTCTGTGACAAAATTTAAATGCAAGTTTAATTTGGCACCTTCCACTTAACTGATTCCAAACACATAAAAATGCTTCAGTTAAGTACTTAAGATGACATTTAATTGGTCTCGAATATGATACCACTCTGTATAAAATCTTTGTGCTGCTTAAAAACTTTAATCACTGCTTTTCAAGCAAGGCTAGATTTACCCTCCACTAGCATCTGTGGGCATATAAAAGCTTTAAAGTGGTACCAACCTGAGGGTGGGGGGAAATACATTGCTGCTCTTACAACTTCTCTGTAACTTCTGCTTGGCAGCAGCACTTTCATTTAGAAAGAGTTCTATAAAAAGAACTAGCAAAAAGGGTGTTTTTGTGTGTGTGTAGTGTTATTTCAAATCACATGGGGGAAATGAATAAGCAGCTGGAGAAATGAGGCAATTCTTGCTTTTGATGGGGATGTACAAAATTATATGTGATAGGATACTAGTTTCCTTAGGCCACAATCCAAAACAGGAGCCCTCTTAGGAATAGACCCATTAAATCGATGGATCTAACTTAGTAAATATTGAAACGGCTCTACTCTGAGTATGGCTGAGTATAATCTTAGGTGTGCAGAGATGACGCTTGCCTTTTTTCACCCGCACACAAACCCATTTATATTTATTGTTGATTTATTTTCCATTATTATTTTGTTCCGACTGATTCCTAACCATTTTGGGAGCTATGGCTGAGACACATGAGTGAGTGAATGAATGAATGAATGAATGAGTGGATGAATAAGTCCATTGATTTCAATGAGTTTAAGTGTGCCTCAATCTGGACTGGATTGTGGCCTTAGGATGCATACAAATGTACTGCTGTGAATGGCAGAGGCAGTTTTACTGCTTTGTAAACAGATCACAAGTACCAGTGTTCCAATATGAGCTCTTAAAAAAATCATTCAGGTTTTCAACACGGTAGAGTATGAATGCAGAAGATTCATTACAGAAGGAACTGTTGGGAGGTTCTTTGTAATAGGCCAATTTCCCCAAATTCTGGATTGGTTTGTAGCAACTGCTTTAAAAAACAACAACACCATATCTTGCATTTGTGTGATTTTTTTTAATGAGAGGAAGAAGAATGAAACGCATAATCATGCATAAAGTGCTATACCTTTTTTTTCAGTGTCAGGGAGAGGCAAGACTAGCACCTGAATCAATGTTCAATTCAGTTACGTAAGCCATAGTAATAATAAAAAAATAATTTATTATTTGTACCCCGCCCATCTGGCTGGGTTTCCCCAGCCACTCTGGGCGGCTTCCATAGACACCAAAAATACACTAAAATATCACACATTAAAAACTTCCCTGAACAGGGCTGCCTTAAGATGTCTTCTGAATATCAGGTAGTTGTTTATCGCTTTGACATCTGATGGGAGGGCGTTCCACAGGGCGGGCACCACTACCAAGAAGGCCCTCTGCCTGGTTCCCTGTAGCTTTGCTTCTCGCAGTGAGGGAACCGCCAGAAGGCCCTCAGCACTGGACCTCAGCGTCCGGGCAGAACGATGGGGGTGGAGACACTCCTTCAGGTATACTGGGCCGAGGCCGTTTAGGGCTTTAAAGGTCAACACCAGCACTTTGAATTGTGCTCGGAAACATACTGGGAGCCAATGTAGGTGTTTCAAGACCGGTGCTATGTGGTCTCGACGGCCGGCCCCAGTCACCAGTCTAGCTGCCGCATTCTGGATTAGTTGTAGTTTCCGAGTCACCTTCAAAGGTAGCCCCACGTAGAGCGCATTGCAGTAGTCCAAGCGGGAGATAACTAGAGCATGCACCACTCTGGCGAGAGCAGGTAGGGTCTCAGCCTGCATACCAGGTGGAGTTGGTAGACAGCTGCCCTGGATACAGAATTGACCTGCGCCTCCATGGACAGCTGTGAGTCCAAAATGACTCCCAGGCTGCGCACCTGGTCCTTCAGGGGCACAGTTACCCTATTCAGGACCAGGGAGTCCTCCACACCAGCCCACCCCCTGTCCCCCAAAAAACAGTACTTCTGTCTTGTCAGGATTTAACTTCAATCCATTAGCCGCCATCCATCCTCCAACCGCCTCCAGGCACTCACACAGGACCTTCACCGCCTTCACTGGTTCTGATTTGAAAGAGAGGTAGAGCTGGGTATCATCTGCATATTGATGGACACCCAGTCCAAACCCCCTGATGATCTCTCCCAGCGGCTTCATATAGATGTTAAAAAGCATGGAGGAGAGGACGGAACCCTGAGGCACCCCACAAGTGAGGGCCCAGGGGTCTGAACACTCATCCCCCCCACCACTTTCTGAACATGGCCCAGGAGGAAGGAGCAAAACCACTGTATAACAGTGCCCCCAGCTCCCAGCCCCTCTAGACAGTCCAGAAGGATGTTATGGTCGATTGTATCAAAGGCCGCTGAGAGATCCAGCAGAACTAGGAAACAACTCTCACCTTTGTCCCTAGCTCGCCGGATATCATCAACCAGTGCGACCAAGGCAGTTTCAGTCCCATGATGAGGCCTGAATCCCGATTGGAAGGGATCCAAATGGTCCGCATCCTCCAGGCGTGCCTGGAGTTGTTCAGCTTGGTAAGAAAAAACGATCAACTGTGGTTTGCCAGAGACAAGGATTGTGAGCTGGGTGCATAAGGGAAGGAGTGAGGGGCAGGAGGGAGGCTGTCTGCCCAAGGTTTGTACTGAATTTTTAGTCATCTAAGATTTAGTTGTGCTAACTCAACAGTTGTACAACTTTGGGTTCATCCACACTGTTGCTTGTCCCATGACTAGAAAGCGCAGATCCCAGCAGTCTTGCCTTGGCACCATTGCTTTCACCAGCTTTTTAGTGCTGAATCAGAGCGAACATCAATCTGGAGAAAACCTGATTGAAGTTTGCTCTGTTCAGCAGTCAAAAGTGGGTTTTCCCAGAGGAAAGTGGCAGGGCAACCAGAAGTGTGGATGAGCCCTTTGTCCAGCAATCCAGGACTGAATCCTAAGGACCATGTCCAGCATTCCCATCTCTATCACGCTCACTCAAAAGCTGCTCCTTGGCATCAAGAGACCTTTTGCAAACACAGTCGATTTGATTTGGTTCAAGA
This sequence comes from Podarcis raffonei, assembly GCF_027172205.1. NCBI lineage: Eukaryota > Metazoa > Chordata > Lepidosauria > Squamata > Lacertidae > Podarcis > Podarcis raffonei. The sequence goes on from NC_070602.1 coordinate 69,771,229, forward strand.
GACTATGGTAGCTAGAGAAAACGGGGCAATCACTTCCCTATTTGGTCTGCCAATATCAAATGTTCTTTTTTGATTCAAACAAGGCAAAGAGTGCATAGGATGTGTTGCTTAATAAACAGATTTGAGAGAAGAAAACAAGGAACCAAGAACAATGCAAAAAAGCAGACATCTTGCATCACTTCAGTTGCTGGGAACCCCCTCATGTGATGCGACCAGGGCCAGATTTACAACAAAGCTACTGAAGGTAACAGGGCCCTTTATATGTCCAGCTGTCCTTTGTCAACAACAATTTGTCACTGTTTTTTGTGTTGAATATATGCTATCTGGTAATTTATGGCCCTAATAGGTATCTAAAGCCATTTGCACATAACACAATATGTATTTTATCAAAGTAATTGATAGAGAAATGAGCAAAACAGTGATGTTTTAGGGAGCAGGCTAGCAGGCGGGGCCCATTACTTACATCATAGGAGCCTACACAACACAAAACACTATTGCTGTATGTAGGTTTTATTTGCTTTTTTTCTTATATTTTGGAAATGTACATCCAGTTTTCTTCCCCTTTAATTTTTTTGGGTGCCCCCAAGAGAGTGGGGCCCTAAAGCTATAGCTTATTTAGCTTATACGTAAATCCAGCACTGAATGCGACTCCTGTAATCGTCAGTATGTAGCACCTTCCATGGTCTTGGTCTCTGCTGAGGTTAATGGAGGAGAGTTCCCAAGCCCCTTTTATATCTTACAAACATAAACCTTCTCAGAGACTATGTGACTAGACACCAGCACTCCTTTAACAGGTGGCTGACCTTGAAGCCCTTCCAAGAGCTTCCCATGACAAAGTGATAGATAACGTATTAGCCACTTTATCAGCAGGTGCCTGAACACAAGAAATGTGGCTGGCTAACTGCTGTACAGTGGTGGCTTCTCTCTCACCCAGACCCCCACTCCAAGGAAAGGTGTGGGCGCAAAAGGAGCAGTTGCTGTATAACACTAACTCCTCACAACACAAAGGTCTCCTGCATTCCCATTACACCACGTGCCAGCAGAAACACTTTCCATACTCTTTCACGGTCTCTTTCCATCCCATCCATGGCCTGGTCCTGTTTAAACTGAATCTTGCAGCATTGCCAATATATTTCACATTTTGAAAGCCTTAAAATTCCAGTGTTTGGACAAATTGTGTGGAGTCAAATCTCTAGACCTGCACTACATCTATATGTGGGAAAATATACTGTCACAAAATCTTTGGTGCCACCAAGTACTCCATGGGAGAAGCTGGCTGATTGGGCTTGTCAACTGCACCATCACCCCAGACTTCTTCTGTGCAGAGTATTGTAGCTTTTCAGACGTTGGAAGGCAAGCTGAAATATTTGACAGTGGTAGAAAAAATTGTTTTAAAGTGTCTGTGTCCATAAGATCCACTCTAATATTGGTTGTCCCATGATCTTAAAGCAGCATTTCAACTCCACCCTTGCTATTACCGGCTACTTGGCAGGAGCACTTCTCTCTAAAAGTGTTTTAGTGCTCACAACTGACGGTAAGCCGTATTTTATCTATCTAATGTGTAATTTAATAAGCCAACGTGCAATTATTTGAATTAATTGGAAGATGTGTAAGAGCTTTTTTCTGTTGTAATGCACTTTGGTCGTCATCTTTAAATGCACATTTATATCTAGTGATCTATAAATATTTGAGGTATATTTATGCAAATTGGAGAGACTTCCAAGCCGCTATAGATAGTTTGCAAGGGTGTTTATAGTGCAAATTCACACTGAGTGCATCAAGCAGTGTATGCTAAAAGAGAATTATTAAGGTTTAGATTATTTTTGTGGGTGTTTCGAAATAAGCCCTGTATTTATGTTTGCACTTCTTGTAAATGCAAATTTGATACCAGCCCAACTACGGGCATGCTTGGTTTAAAAGGGATGTTATAGTAGGAAACTGATGGACATGCACTCTGAAACACCTTCTTGCCCCGACTGAGTCTTTCTGGTGAAGCTCCTGGCCATTTTCCTGCCATCCCAACAGATTGAAGCTGAGACCTGTCAGCAGGGTGGATGGGACCAAAGAGGAGAGCATTTCTACCATTTTGTCTGTTTATCGCTTCTTTGGAACCTGAAAAGTAAACACACAGATAAGTGGCATGGAAAATGCCTCACACAGGGCAGATGAGTATTGGCATAATGGTGCCTAAGAAAGCACTTTCTCTCCTACAGACTCATTTGTTCACTGAGAAAAATCAGATCCCTGCCCCAATGGTATTGCAGGGTCCACAGATTTACTTAATTGCTGCTTGAAGTAGAGCTTGTAGCATTATGGCACCTGCTCTGTAGAATGCTCTGCCTCATGAAGTAAGACGGCCATTTTGAGTCTTGATGCCCATTCAAAGCTTTTCTGTTTGCCCAGGCATTTCCAAAATGTTGATATTGTTTACGGTTGTCCACAGATCTTTGTGTGGTCTGCTGGATTGGTTTTTTATTTTATTCACACACACACATTGGACTTCTTTTGGGAGTTTTTTTTCTTAATATGGTTTAGCATAAATATGGTTGAGCAATAAACAGTTCAAAATAAATACATACGGAAAATGTGATGACATACTTTTCCTTCTGAGAAATCTACGCTCTCTTTCATCCCATGGACGCACAAAATTGAAGAGGATGTAATGGTTCCAGAAAAAGCAAATATGGGTGAAGAATTGGAATAGAGGAAGAGCAAGAACTTTTAGAAGGCATCTGAAGGCAGCCCTGTTCAGGGAAGCTTTTAATGTTTAATAGGTTATTGTATTTTAGTGTTTTGTTTTGTTAGAAGCCGCCCAGAGTGGCTGGGGAAGCCCAGCCAGATGGGTGGGGTATTATTAATAATAATAATAATAATAATAATAATAATAATAATAATAATAATAATGAGACGTACATGTGCCTTAAGAGCTTCAGGAGAGGCCCTCTTTGTTGACCCAACTGCAGCTGTGGTACAAGGGATGGATGTAAGGAAGAGAGTCTGCTTGGTGCTGGCCCCTTACCCTTAGAACTATCTACTTCCAGAGGAGCATCTTGCACCATGGTTATGTTTTTCTGGCAGCAGCTGAAGATACACCTTTTTTGCACAGGCCTTTGAAACCACTAGGTTTTGTGTTACTGATTTGCTAATTATATATTGTGTTGAGGCTGCTGATTTATGGTGGGATTTTGTTATCTGACTTCTAATTATCGTGCTGTGTTAATTATTTGTTTTATTTAATGGTTTTCTGGAATGTGTTATGTGATTTCTGTGACCCACCCTGGGACCTTATGGTGAATTAATAGCAAGAAATTGAACCAGTCAAAAAGGAAAAGGGGGGGAAAGGGGGGGACTAGAAAGCTCACGGAGACACAGTTTTGGTAGGGAACAAGGAAGAACTGTCAATTAATGCAACAGTAGAGAGTACAGAGAAGAAGAAAATTAAAGAGGAGTGAGAATATAATTAAGAGGAACCCACAATCTCCTTGGCTGGCTTGCATCACTTTTGTGTTTCTAGAACATTCGCTACTGACATGTAATTTGCTCCAGGGTTAAGCAAAGTCGAGAAATTCTATATTCTTTCATTGGGTCAATAGTTACCGTTCCTTACTCTAACTTCTTAAGTTAACCTCTGTCCTGGCAGAGGCTTTTAATTTTTAAAAATTATGTTTTGTATGACTTTCCTGAAACTGCTTTGAGAGGCACCTTTGAAAGGTATTTGAAAAGTGCTATATAAATGTTTGGAACAGAAGCATGAAGCTGAAGGCCTCTGGCCAATGTGGGAGATTCGTAGATGGAGCATTGCCAACAGACAGCTATCTAGTCTCCGGATGATGACCTCCAATGGAGAGAGAGCTGTTCTCCCACACTGCCAGGTTATTGGTTCCGTTGTCCAACAGCTTTTACTATTAGAAAGTTTGTCTGAATGTTCGACACAGGCTACTATCCTATGACTAAACTCCATTGAAATCAGAGTTGCCCACCAAGGTGACCAAGAGCAAGTCCTTTGTCCTCTTCTATGTGATAGCCCTTTGGATATTTGAAATGAATAAATAATATTGCATTAAGATTATTTTGTGTGTTGTGCACTCATGAGTTCTTGCACCTTAGCAAAAGATCTCACAAAGGCAACTTGGTGCAAGCACACGCGCAGTTGCATTGAGTTTGCTTTTTGCGGTACTTTACCAAAGCATACAAGTGTACAGAATACAAGAAGGTTTTTCTCGTCTATATTAACCCACCATTTTGCAATTAAAAAGCAAAAAACCGTCTTATTTTTCATTACAACAACAGCAGCAGCAACAACAACAACAATTTATTTATACCCCGCCCATTATGTGTACAATTAAGCGAAGTCTCCATTTTTCAGTTGAACACGTGTGTTAAGGAGTGTGGGGAGGAAATACATGAATTAATGGAAGTAACAGAAAGCTGCAGCACAGTGCATGTGCCAAAATAAAAGAGGAACAGTTAGTGAATTCCTTATACATTGGTTCCACTTTGAAACCAGTTCATTCGGAACTCCAAAATTGGGAGAGAATTCAGATGAAGAGAATTTTGGAACCATCCCTAGATTGGACTAGCCTGGGAGACTCTATGTCAGCATTCCAGATGTCAAGCAGGGAGGAATGGAAACCAACAGAAAGGTCTCTCTGAAGCCACAGCCAGATAAGCTTGGGGGAAAGGGGAGGCATTGCTACTGCAGTGATTGGGAGTGATGGCACTAGGGCAAACTTTTAATGAGCCAAGGCCAAACTCTGGTGGCATTTGGGCTTGGCTTGTAGAAAGCTGGGGTGTACACTGCAGTGTGCAAACTCTTTAAGTTCACCCAGCCCTCTTCCAACTTTCACTGTTGCTAGAGAACTTGGTGTAGGATTGGATGAACCAGTTACATCATGCCATGAATCTTCACAACTACCCTACAAAGCACTGATAAATGGTGCCTGCCTTGCCCAAAGCATCAAGCTTCACAGCTGAGTGACAGAACTGCATTGCATTGCAGTCTTCCACCTTCAGCTCTCTTCCTTCTGCACCATTCTGGCCTTCAATCCAACTGCATTGATCTACTCAGATAACCGGTGCCTTTCAAATGCCATCGGATGCATGGCAAGCTTTTCGGTGCAAGCTCCCAATTGAAAAGAGAGGAGAGGAGCACAAGCAGTACTAGCTTTCCAAATAAGACACTAAATTCATGATTTTTTAAAAAAATCCTAAAAGTCTTGCCCCACAGTCTTCAATCAACGTTATCCCCATCTCAGTGCACCTATTGTCTATTATGAATCACTGGCAAGGCACACACCATATAGCTTTCTAAGCCTTCCAGTAGGATGTTGACAAATTGCAGAGCTTCCAGCTGTCCAATGTCAGTGCTCTTTTCTTATTCTACCTTCTGCACTCATTTTCTAAATCCAGATGTGGAAAGAAATCTGATACTTGGGTTGGGGAAAACAGTGATGACTACTTGCAGTCACAAGCGGTGTATTTTTCCTCCCCAACGTAGCTAATGGATCAAGAGGATCCAATGTCTTCAGATTCAAACTAAATTCTGGCAACAGGACCCCAATGTTTAATCCAGCAAAAAGAAACATCAACGGTACTCTGTCCACAGCCAGCATGTGGGTCATGTGTGACTTCCTAACTATCAGGGTAACTACATTATATCTACAGAAATTCAAAAGGTGTACTGCTGAGCCATTGGTATAATATTCTTTATTATAGGCTGATAGCAGAACCTTCTGGTGGAATCTCCCTACTATTGGGCTCCTAAGAAGTCCTGGTCTCCTTGGTATGTGGCTGTACTACTTACAGAATACAAAATACCAACAGGTGGCATTAACCTTTAAAGCCCCAAAGACTTGAGACCTGGGCCGCCTTCTGTAGGTTTTTCCCTGCATGCTCCAGCCATCAGCTGAGGCCCCCTGCTCCAGATTCCTCAACTCTGTGAGGAATGGCTGCAGGTAACCATGGTTTTTTGGTTGGAGCAGCGCCCTGTGGAACTCCTTACCAAGTGAGGGGCACCAGGCCTCTAGGTTGCTAGTTAAAACATGGGGCTTTAAAAAGACATTTGGCTGATTCATTTCTTTTCCTGGTTTATTCTGGTGTGACTGGCTTTACACTCATATTTTGATCTTATGACTTGGGTTGGAATGGGGACTGAGTGCATATTTCAATGCCTCTGTGATGTTTGGTGGTTTGTTAGTCACCTTGACTTTCTTTTAAAAATTTGGTGGGATATGAGGTGTTAAAAAATAAAATTAAAATAGGCAAACAGCCTATTATGTATTGAGTACAGAACATGCCTTATACGGGACATCTATTGATTAGTTGGCCCAGAGTGTGGGGAGACACAGCCTTTTAAGTCTTGGTTAAAAAAAGAAAAACTTTGGTGGAAACAGGAGATAAATCTCAGGGGACTTCACATTATGTATCAAATTGGGTGGGAAAGATTCTCTTTATTCCTTCACCCAACTATGGGATATGTAATCCTATTGAATGCATATTTAAAAGACAATCCAATATGCATGGATTTTTATTTTTTTTTTATTATTATTATTAGGGTACAGTTTTAAGCCACTGAATAAATTAACAGAGCATGTTCTTTGGTGCAGACCCATCAATGTTAATTTTACCATGCCTGTGCATGTGTGAGTATTCTGAGAATATTGCCTACCACAGTTTAAGTTGGTTCCAATATCATAATGCAGATACTCAGGGAGCTGTAGTGAAGCCACATCCTGTACTTTGTTTAATACTTGTGAATTCCCAGAGAAGGTCACCATAGATTGCACAGCTTACGAGCCAATATGCCAGCCTTATGTCATAGAGGGACATGGGTGATGCTGTGGTCTAAACCACTGAGCCTCTTGGGCATGCTGATCAGAAGGTCGGCAGTTCAAATCCCTGCAACGGGGTGAGCTCCCTTTGCTCTGTCCCAGCTTCTGCCAACCTAGCAGTTCAAAAGCAGATCAGTGCAAGTAGATAAATAAGTACCGTTGCAGCAGGAAGGTAAATGGTGTTTCCGTGCGCTCTGGCTTCCATCACGATGTTCTGCTGCTCCAGAAACAGTTTTGTCATGTTGGCAACATGATCCCGAAAGATGTCTATGAACAAATGCAAGCTCCCTCAACCTGAAGTGAGATGAGCACTGCATCCCATAGTCGCCTTTGACTGGACTTAACCGTCCAGGGGTCCTTTACCTTTTCCGATAGAGGCATCACACACACATTCTCTAGAGGGTCTAGTTTTATGAGTTATCCTTCACGTTTTTATTTTTTTGGAGTGTCAGAAATAACACTGTGACACAAGTGATTCAATGAAAATACTCTGTACTTAAAGATTTAAGAATTCTTTCATTTTTAGCTGATCAAGTCCAAATTCCATAATTAAATACAGTAGATTTTGGTGGTAAGCTAAAAAACACAAACCCCAGCTCATACAGGACAGTATTTTAGCACTGCAGAAATCCCACTGAGAAACAGACTTATACATGTCTTAAGTTCTTTCTGAACTGAGACCAGATCTTGTTATGTGTTATAAAGCGTTTTCCTTACACGGTCCCTGAAAAATGCAGCGGTTTGTTCTCATGAGTTGGCAGAGCTACTGAAGATCTGGTGCAGACTAGTAGCTAAGGGACTGAGCTACTAGGATATCCCCACCTTTGCCATGAACTCACTAGGCATCCTTTGGCAAGCCAAACTCTGCCAGCTTGAGTCCCATCACCATTTGCAAGAAAGGGGATAATAAGGAGGAAATCACAGCCCCGAGAAAAGCCTTTTTTTAGGGCAAGATCAGGGCACCCAAAATGACCGCCATACTCTTGTGCAAAAAAAAGGGGGTGTACCGGAACAGTTGAGATGTATGCCAACATCATGTAGACTCCTACTGGAAATCACGAAGAATCACTGTTAGCCAGTATAGATCAGCATTCCCAAACCTAATGCCCTCCAGATGTTTCAGACTACTATTCTCATCTGTCCTGACCATTGGCCTGTCCTGACCTGGGGCTGATGGGAGTTGCAGTTCAAAACATCTGGATGACACCAGCTTGGAGATGGCTGTTGCAGACAGTTCTGAGCTACATGGACCAATGGTTTCATTCAGTCTGAGGCAGCTTTTTGGAAAGGTTGTAGTATATGAAAGTTTTCTCTCTTTCCCAGACAGTTCTCCACCCCACCACCCTACACCCCCACCTGAATCTGCCTTTTTCAGTGAACAGTATAGTAAAGCAAACACTTCAGAAAAAGTTTTCCGACATGAAAACAGCACTAATGTGCTAGCCATAATATGTGTTGCCCGTAAAACACAAATGCAAGATGAAATAATGCATCACTTTTATATAGATTCAGAGTGTTTGAAGTGCTTCACATCCATTACTGCAGTATTCCCTTACAGAAAACCCTGCAAAATAAGTCATCCCCATGCAATGGTGCAAAGATGGGACTGGCAGAACAATCATATAAGTATCTGTTCAGACATAAGCTCATTGAGTTCAATGGAACTTGAGTGAGTGTAGAACTGTATAGCTTTTGGGAACTTGCCTAACATTGTGACCTGCCTAAGATCCCTCCAGTCTGAGGTGAGATAGCATGTGATTTTGGAAATTTAGAGCACCTGAAAGAGCCACATTTTGTATACAAAATTTCTCTGAATTTAGCAGGACTACTTTAAATCAGGGATTTGATAGAATCATTTGTAGCCCAAGCAATAACTCTGAAGCTGAGCTCAGAATTCATCCAAGTTCTCAGAAAGGTTGGAGGTTGTGGGACCCACCAGAAGGCAGTGGGAGGTGTGATATATTTGAAGCTACAATTGATAAAGTCAGGAGAACATTATGAGGCTGGATTCATGTGAATATTACTCCAAAGGAAAGGGATATTTGAACTGAGTTAACTTCATCCAGTCAGTGAAGGCTGGATGTGTATTTATATCTTATCAGGAAAACTCTTCAACGTATATCTAGATCACAGGCCCAACTAGATTTGGAAACCTCAAAAGCAAAGGCTTCAGAATTCAGCTCAAGGACAGGGGAAGATGCTCGGAAAGATGTAAGTTTTTGAGAGCCCTGAACAGCAACGTCAGATTCCTCTTCTAGCCTGCCGGGAGCCCTGCAACATTTTGCTGTGAATAATTTGCGTCTTCTTATACTGCAGGGGAGGGAGGGTACCTGTGGCCCTCCAGATATTGTGAACTTCAACTTCCATCAGCTCCAGCCAGCATGGCCAGATGTCAGAATATAAGAGATAAAGTCCAACCGCATCTGAAAAGTTTGATTATAGTAGACACAATATTGTGATAATCTATTGTCATTTCCTTTATTTGTTATTATTATGGGGTTTGTTTACATTTCTTGTTTCTCTGTACACAGGATACAGAAATATTTTAAAAAATCAATAAAGCTGTTACCAAACAATAACAGTATCTAGCAAGTCACGTGTTTCCCTTCCTTTTAATACTGAATAAGGCATGGTTTCTGATCATGCCTCTAAGCTGGGCAGCAAAGCTGGAATGCCCAAAAGCCCGGCAGTGGTTTCTGAATACTTGAAGTCACCTTCAATTTCTAGAGATCAGGCACCCCTCTTCTCTTGTATATCCGAGTGCCTTGAAAACCTAGTTCTTCTCTACAGCTTTAAATGTGGGGTTATAAATGGAGGTTTCTTATTGTTGTTTTATGCTACTTCTGATTTTATTATTGTTGTTGCTGACTGTATGTTTTATTATAGATGTTGGATTTGTATTTTTAAAATAAATGTGTAAGCCACTCTGTGGATGGCCTTCTTGAAAAGCAGAGTATAAATCCTATGAACAAAATGGACGGAAGAAACAGTTTCTCCAGTCCTAATTTATCTCACACACGCCTCAGTTTCCACCCCAAACTCTTCCATTGCTAAGGGCAATGAGCGGCAGAGATGGGAACCATGAGTCAGGGCCAAAGAGCAATCGGGATCAGAGAGTGAACCAAGAGGCAGAACCAAAGAGCTAGACCAGAAGCACACCAGTTGTTCAGCAAGAGCTAGACAGAAAACCACTTGTTCGGGAACACCGCCACCTAGACAGGAAGAACTCTTACACTACTTCCTGCCCAGGAGATGGCCAATCAGGTGGGTGGAGCTAGTCTAGAGCTTGGAAGGTTCTTCACCGAAAAGCTGCAGTTCTGGGCTTCACCACAAGGGCTAATCATCAGCGATTCCTGACACCCATACTACCAGCAATCAGTGAAGAGAAACAGATAGGCTCTACTGATGCAACCCCCCCCACACTGACTTCCTGCCCAGTAAGTGGCAGTGCCTCTGCTGTCAGGAGACCAGGTACATGGCACTGCCCATTTGTATCAACCACTCATGATATGGCATCCAGGTCTTTGCCTCCTGGATTGCTTTCTGAACCCTTCTTGCTGACTCCTTCTGACTCATACATACTACACGGAGGCAGAGATGAATACACCCCACACAGGTTTGGATCTTGGTGAGCTGCTTAATACTCACCCAGCTTTGAACCTTAGTAGTCACATGATAAAGCAATTTTACTATAAGGCTAGGCTACTGAAGTTCAGGGCTAGGGGAGCAGGAAGCTAGTTCTATATCTTAGGGGTGGTAAGTCAACTAAGTCTTATTCACTGAAATTTATGAACATGACTAAGTTATGTCCATTAATTTCAATAGGACTACTGTAAGTACAACTTAGCAGTGCACTATTCTGCTGTTGAAGAGGGATTTTCTAGTAATTCCCCTCCTTGTACAATTTATTGGAGACCCCCAGCTTGTATTATCATAATGTTCCTGCAGAGATTATGAAAATATACTCTAGTGCCAAAATGTCAGGACTACCTTAGGAATGGGCAAAATATCTCTACCTCATTCTCAAACTTCCCACCAGTTTTGTCTCACTTGTTTCAAAGATTTTCCCATTGACATTCCCTTTCCAGAAGTGTGGAAAGACCCAAGCCTACAGATATTTGGGTATTTAATTGATTATTAAAATTTCATAAACTTGCGCAGTACATGTACATGTAGTGTACAGAAGGATCTTAAAGCAGGGATCTTTACATTCATCAATGCAATAAATTGGAATGCAGTAAAGATAGAGTATTTAAAACTCCTTCTAAATGGAAGTGCAGAGGTTAGGGTATGCATTTCAAATGGCAATGTAATTATGTAATTACAGCTGTTAGAATAATCTCATTTTATGCTTTAGTTATTCTCTCCCCACGCCCCTTTGTGACTTCAGTCAGTCTAAATTGGTGGTAAGCATCCCCTTCTTGAATGATGAATTCAAATTCATATCTGAGAACAGGACTAAATGCAACACTACTCAGTTTGTAGTTTCAAATATGTTTCCGCCCATGAGATTGTGAACTTGAATTCTCCCTTAGGGAAGGGGCATAGCCCAGAAGCAGAATGCATACTTTATGTACATAAGGTTCCAGCTTCAGCCCGTGACATCTTCCTTTAATGGATCTCAGATCATAGGACTGAGACTGCAACAGAGCTACTGCCCGTCAGAGTATATAGTCTTGCGCTAGACGGGCCCATGGTCCAATTCAGTATGAGGTTGCTTCATTTATTCATATTCCCTAGGCAGGGTTTCCCAGCTGGTTTTGGACTACAACTACCATCATCCCTAGCTAGCAGGACCAATGGCCAGGGATGATGGGCATTGTAGTCCAAAAACAGCTGGCAACCCAAGTTTGGGAAACTCTGCCCTAGAACAAGGGTGAGAAACCTTTGACCCTTCAGCTGCTACTGGACTACAGCTCCTCTAATCTCTGAGCATTGACCATGGTCAACTGGTGTTCAGCCACGCTGCCTTTTGAGCCTAGGCCCTAGATTGGTTCCCCAAACTGGTGCCCTCCTGATCTTTCATACTATAACTGTCATCCACCTGACAAGCATGGCCAATGGTCAGGGATGATGGGAACTGTATCCCTAAAGTTATGGAGTGCCGTGTGCACCGGGTTGGAGAAGGCTGGCAGCCTATAGTAGAACTTGCAATAGTACTTTTCCACATCACTGTGACTATGAAAGATATCCCAGCTTTGGTAACAGCATCTCACTAAGACCACTGCTTATAGCAAACCACAAAGAAAGAGAGTGAATTTTTATATACTGATCAGTCATTGCTACAGTCCAAATGAAAGTTTCCTGGAAAGGCTCAAACCCGACAAGTTTTATCCTATTGTAAAAGAGCCTGCTGCAAAATGATTTCTCCACGGTTTGGTATTTCTCCAGCTCTGTTGTGTTCTTTCAAAATGTGATTCATTGAGTTAAGCAGGTCAAGTTCCTGTGGGTGCAGTATATGCCATCCACTGGAAATTAAAGACCAGAAAATTAACAGGGTTTGTTGTGTTACAAAGCTGAAGACATTTTATCCGCATGCTCCTAGAAACACATCCTGAGCTAATGGAACACAGTGCTATATTCCAAGTCATATTTATACTTGCAAAAGCAATGAGTGTACTTCAGTTAAGCTCACTTGGCAACTATCTTGCCAGCTTTTTTTCCTCCTTGGCTTTAAGTGATACGGACAAGGTGTGCTTTAAAGATAATGGGCAGAGTTGCCAAATGAGCCGGTTTAATCATGGAAGTCCTGACATGGGTGAATGTGAAAATATGGGATTGGGGGTCGGGGACCAAAAACAAAAACCTAAGCTGCAATGGCTGCAATTAGTGGGTTCCTCCCCCCCTTCTTTCCAAGTGGTCCATAATTTGAACGTGGTTCATCAAGAGGAACCATCCTGAACCAATAGTTGAAAACTAAAGGGCTGGCAGATGCTCTAAAACCCAGGATGAGCAGTTAATATTAGGGGTTTATATATACATATATATAGCCAAATGGATTAATGGATCAGCTCATGCACTGCATCAGGAAACAAAAAGAGTACCTTCCATATTTCTGTGCACAATGGGGACAGTAACAATAGAAAGAGGAAATTCCTAATTGGGTGCAAAGAGGTGGGTAGCAGTGGAGACAATTGCAGCTTCTTTTTAAAGACTGAAGTTCACAGGAAGAAGAAGAAGAAGAAGAAGAAGAAGAAGAAGAAGAAGAAGAAGAAGAAGAAATAGGTGCCTTCCAAGCACCAAGTTCTATATCCAAAATAGACTATGGGAGCAAGAGAAAGAGGAGACGAAAGAGTGTGTATGCGCTCGCCTATAATTGTTGATTTCAGTTTGTATTAATTCTGCCTAGTCTCTTTTCAGCACTTTAGTTTCTGCTAATGGAAAATCAAGCCCATTATATGGTAAACGTGGGAAGCAAGTACATTAATAGTGGGCACTGACATTAATTCAGATTGTAAACAATTCACTACTGTTACCACTACATGCTAAATTATGTGTCATTTGTTGCTTTCATAGGGCTATTTCCTTCACGGCTTTTTCGGGGGTTTTTTGTAACAGAAAGCTTAGAGATTTTTCACAGTTGTCTGCTCTGATAAACAACTATTTTGAAATCCTCCCTTAGACCCTAAAGAAAAACAAATATTACTTGCAAACGCTTTCCAACCCAACCATGTCACCGAAGTTCATTGCAATTCAACTCTGACTCTGTACTTCGAGAAAGTTAAGCAAGGCGGGGGGGGGGGGGAGATGTGGGGAATAATCGGATGCAATAGGTAGGCAGAAAATAGCGCTTATTTATACTGGAGCACGTGTGTCAGCAGTGCTTCTTTCCCCCAGCTATACACACACTCTGCCCCCCCGTTCCCCCCCTCTCTCACACACACGCACGTATATGCACGCACGCACACACACCCACTTTAACTGTGCTTTTGTGTTTTGTCAGAATTAATGAGAAAAGTTCCCTTGCCCTAGGGGTAATTAGTGTCCTTGGAGTTAAATAAGCTAATACTTAGACACCTCTGGCACAGGCAATTATGTTTGTGTATTGAATAATTGATTCAAAGAGGGGGGGAAGGGGGGTTGCTAATCAGATCTGAGCATAATGAATTGATTTAATTAACAGGGGAATCTGAGGGTCCCTGGGAAATGTGTGCATTTATTCAGCAGCAGGAGAGAGTGCAGGCACATAAATTGAGAGAAAGGGCAGCAAGCAAGCGCATTTGCTTCAGCGATAGGCTCGCATCTTTCCAGCCTCTCCTCCGCCTCCCCCCCCCCGGCCGCCGCTCCTCTTTTGAATATAATTTTAGATTTAGAGTGAAATCAAGAGAAAAGCACTTTAGAAGCTTGTCCGGCTCTGCAGTAGCAACAGCCAAAGAGGGTTTAGCGGAGGATCCCATGCGCTTGCATTAGGATCATTAGGGGGCTCTGATTGTTATTATTGTTATTATTTCGACTGCGTGGAGGTTACGGGGAAAGGGACGAGCAGGAGAGAGAGAGAGAGAGAGAGAGAGAGAGAGAGAGACAGCCCTCGATTCGTCTCCCTCCTTTTCTCGATGCGTGCCATTTCCAAACTGGCATTCGAGTTGCAGCCCCAGAAGGAGGGTGGGTGTCTCTGAGGTTGCTGCCGCCGCCGCCGCCTTGGGGAAAAGAGAGAGAAAGCTAGAGAGGGAAAGCGATCGAGCAAGAGCGAGCTGGCTCTTCGGGGGTTCGCCTCCTGTAATTCTAGCTGAGCGCGATCTGGGTTAAAAGTCGTGCAACTGTAGCCGGCTTGGCCGGGGTGTGCATGTGCAAAAGGGGGGTGGGGTGGGCGGCAGGGGGAGAGCGGAGGAAAGAAAAGGCGAGAGTGTGGGGCGGGGTGGGGGGGAGAGGGGGGGAAGAAGAAGAAGAAGAAGGGAGGACGCCGAGCCGGGCGCATTCCCCCTCCCGGGCGGCCCGCTTTGCAAACACTCCTCTCTCTCCCCCGCGTGCTCCTCTTCTGCCGCCGCCTGCCCTTTTTCCAACGGAGCGGAGGAACAGCGAACCGGCGGCTTGGAGGGCGAGCCGGCCACGGAGACGGAGCGGCGGAGGCAGCCGATCCCCGCCACAATGGTGCTGGACAAGGAGGACGGTAGGTGGCGGGTGCGGCGGGGTGGGCGAGAAGAAGCAGCAGCAGCAGAAGCGGCGGCGGCGGGGGGGGGGAGCTGTGGCGAGGAGCGAGCGTGGCTCCCGCTTGCCCTTTCCACCCTCCGTGCCTTCCTCGCTGCTGCTGCTGCTGCTGCTGCTGTGCAGCTGGCAATAAGGCACCAGAGCCGACCGAGCGGAGAGAGAGGCTGCCTCCGGGCGACGTGCGCGCGCGGGGCTGGCTGAGGGACATTTCTGCAAAGTGCACGGCCCGTCCCCTCGGCGCCTGTGCAAAGAAGAAGCCCGCGGCTTCTCTCTCTCGCTTTGCCCTCCCGCCTTCGGTGCCAGGATTCCGAGGATTTGCCCGGGTGCTGCTATCTTGTCTCTCTCCCCCCTCACAGGACCCCGAAATTGTCATGTTGCGAAGGGAAGCCAGTCCCGTCCTTCCCTCCCGCCTGCTGCGTCTGCTTCTGCCACTTTCTTCTCCCGTCCCCGGATTAGCTCGCCTGTCCTTTAAAAACCCATTAGTTCCTCTCGCGAAATAATGTCGCCACCTTGCCTCGCTCTCTCTCCCCCGCCTCCTCTTATTGAGGAGAGCCGGCTTGGCTAAACGGCCTCGCCAAAAGGCTCCCGGGTGTTTTCAACGGGGAAACGGGGCTACTTTTCAATGTTCGAGAGAGAGCGCTTCTGAGGCCGAGCTGAGGGGACAAGGTGTGCGTGGAGAGGAGAGGGAGGGAGCGAGGGGGGAAAGAGGTAACTGCGTGCAAGTTTCGAAGAAGCGTGTGGTTATTGTCAAGACTTGCTGGGAATTCAGGCAGGGCTCACTTGGGGGTAGCGAGGGAAGGCCGGAGTTGGAGGCGAGAGTTAAAAAGACTATATAAGCTAATGAAAAGGGCAATTGCTGAGGAGGAGGAAGGGACGTCGCCTCTGAAGAGAGGGAGGGAGCTCTCCCAAGGGGTACATAGGCTCCTGGAAGTTGGCGTGTGTTGAGACTCAAGCGAGGATAAGTTCAGAACAGTGGCGTCTACTTAAGCAGTAATTTTAGCTGTCAGACCCGGCTGTAGCACTTTTTTGAGTTAACCATCTGAGGCGGCCTTTGTCCCAGCTGCACTTTAAAAACAACAACACAATAAAAGTCATGGAGCAAAGCTTGAGCTTTCGTTTTCCTCCTCTCCCGCAAGAATATGTTGCTTTTTCTTTTTACAACAAAACTATTTGTCAGCACAAACCTAATAAAGCTTCTCTTGCTCGTTGCACAAGGATTACTGTTGGGTTTGGTTGTTTTTTTTGAAAAACCTACATGCTTCGTGAGAGTGCGTCCTTTTAAGTTTATGAGACAAATCTCTCTTCTGCTTTTGCAGCTGGGAAAAAAGATTGCTGGTACTGTATACTTCTCAGAATGCAGCATCCTTGGTTATCACTGCATCTCAACATGTGTTGGGTTGCTGTTTTTTGTTTTTGTTTAGGTGTACACCTAAGGTTTCAAGGTGTACACCTAAAACATGTACAAGTGTTACTGTAAACAAACAGGTGTCCAAAAACCCATGTACAGCACAGACACATGAAAACCAGATTGGATGTGGCTCTTGCCTGAGGGTGAAATTTGCTTGCAAACTCATGAGAACATTAAGAAGAGTGCTGAATCAGGCCATTGGCCCACCTGGTCCAGCATCCTGTTCTCACAGTGGCCAGGCAGGAGAGTCCTCTCCCCTCCCATGGTTTCCTAGCCTAATATGTGAAACTGTTCTTTTAGTATGTGAGAGGGTCTGGCGCTGTACCATTTTTGCATGGCGCGTTCATGAGCAACCTTTTCCTCTCCTGAGTTTTCATTCGAAGCATCAGGGCATAAATATTCCCTCACAGAGCTTAGCTAGGGAGCACTGATGCTTTCCCTTTGCAGCACCGGTGTTTCAACACAGAGTTGCGCTCTCTCATAATTTCTCCTTAGTTACTCAGTTATAGGGCTGGAAAGGCTTTTTTCATTGGAGCTTACTTCCAAGTAAGAGGACATTACACTGCATCTTTAAGCATCAAAAGATGCTCAGGGCCATGAAAGAGAAATGCTGTCCTTAGATGTAAACTGATGTTTTGGCCTTGATAAAGTTATGGGAGGACATGAAGTTTGGGACATGAAGTCGTCATCCCATCCCATTCCCCCCCCATGAAAGTACTGTTAAAGTAGCATCCCTTTATGTGTTCTGCAAGAACATAATGGTAAGAGAAAAGTTTCATCCTCCTGCTTTGCATACACTTTCCATTTCCAAGGATGTATCTTCTGAGTAAAGCTTAATAAAATGG
The DNA here is from genome assembly GCF_027172205.1 of Podarcis raffonei. NCBI lineage: Eukaryota > Metazoa > Chordata > Lepidosauria > Squamata > Lacertidae > Podarcis > Podarcis raffonei. The sequence goes on from NC_070602.1 coordinate 69,788,457, forward strand.
AAGCGCTGCCTTCTCTAACTGATGTACCCAGTTATGAAAGCTGAGAACCAACGATATAAACTGGGGCTGGGGGGGGGGAGCGGGAGCACAATCCTGTGCCTGTTTCATGACTCTGCCTTAATACCAGAGGGCAGAACTTTGCGCACTTACAGAGGTTAACCCATCTATGGCTGTGCACTAATCAGAAGAGGAATCTGGCTGTCATACATTGAAAAATGCATGATAGTTAAAATTTATATGCTATTTGTAAGGCTATAGAGCAAGGCTGAGGGGCAAAGTAAATCAATCAATCAATCAATCAATCAAGCCCTAGCTCCTGGTTGCTAAAAGCTCTTAAAATTGTTATTACCAGGTAGGAATTAAATATCTTTTCATCTCTATGAGAGAAATGTGGCATATGTTTCTGTCCCCGGTACTGAGATCTCAAATCTTTTCAGGGTAGGTATGCCTAGTTGTCTATATGCCCAAACTGGAACTTTTGTTACTATCATGTCCCCCCCTCCCCACCAGCAGATATCTGAAACTTAAACACTGTTGTCTCAATCTTGCTTTCTAGCAATTGAGGTTTTCCCTCCCAGTCATCAAAACTTAGGCCTCCGTCATAACAAATAATGGCTATATCTATGAACAAGTTCATTTAGGACTTGGGTCGAATCCCCATAGTAACTACATATGAATTTTAAAAAGCCTCCGCCTTGTCTGTTCCCCTAAAGACAAAGATGTAAGAGGTTAACTAATGTCAGTATAATTAAGCAAGGTTAATTCATTGCTGTTTTGTTCCTGTGGGATTTTACTTGCATTTCCATCTGCTCTGGTTTTGATGGTGTGAACTGCACCAAATCATCCGAGTGATGTTGAAATGTTACAAATTTTGTTTTACGAGACAAAAAATGGGTCTTTTTTTCCTTGATCCTTTTAAATAATAAGCTGGGTGACATTCTGTCCTCCCTTAACTTTTTTTTTTTTTTTTTTGCCAAAGGGAGCCTTCCAGCCTATATCTGTTTAAATCTGATTGACGGGTCAAACAGCATGATGCTGCCTCCACAGAGGTAGTAAGGGAAGCAGGTGAGCTACTAGGAAAGACTGAGATCTAAGGAGAGTTTCCTAATGGGGGTATTTGGGTTCTTTCAAGTATTGCAGACATACTCATTAAACATAAGGAGCTCAGGGGCTGGAATGATGGTGGTGTAAGGAAGTGAAACTAGAAACATTGATTATCCAGACAGTTCTCAACAGCCCTCCTTCCAGGAGCTCTCACGAATGGCTGTATAAAAGGAAATAATGGGGATGGTAGTGAAGGTAAAGAGGAAATTAGAATGGGATGCACTTAAAAAGAAGAAATGTTAAGGAACAAACCCCTGATGAGAGGGATGTGGAGATCAGAGTAACAAACTGAAGCGGCGCCTGGGAAATTTTTCAGAATTGTTTGTAAGGAAGTTATTCCAGCAGAGAAATTTACGTCTGTTGAAATGTGTCTCAGAAATTAAGGGGAGAAGCTGGGAAAAGAAACTTGAAGGTTTGCACTCCCTCCATTGGGGGTTTGCGTGCTGTTCTACACTAATATTTCTCTTTCTTCTTGATTGCGCTCCAGTTGTTGCTAATCTGCAAACATTAAAGGGAATGTCCTATTGCTACATTAAAAGTGAGAGAAGTGGAAGTTTTTATTGGCCTTTGGTATTCCTCTGTAAACTAAGGTGGAGAGATCGTGTTAATGATACTTTCAGGAAGTCTTGTTTATGGGCAGAAGGTCAAATTGTCACTTTACCTCTAACAGTCTTATCATTTCATCTCATAAAGTATCAGCAATTAAAAAAACCTAATAAAGTCAAATTCTGAAATAAGAGTTGTTCTCTTCAAAGTGGGTGTTGGAGTGGCCATTAATATTATGGGCTGTGCTTTGACAAACTTTGGTTTTTGATATCTTCTAAGAAACTAGCAACACTAATGGTTTAAAAGCTGTTCTCTAGCTAGGAGAAGACTGCAGTGCACTGATTTCTTCTGTATTACTAAGATTTCTGCAGATCTAGTTCGGGAGTACGAGAGGAGAACTGGCTTCATATTTATTTTATTTTTAAATTTTCTATCCCACCTTTGGAAGCATAGAGTTTGCACAGTTGCTGTTCTGTGCAATTCTGCAATTCTGATATTATTTGTCAGTGTTTTTGTCCGTGTTTTTGGCAAATGCTCATTTTTTGTATAAGTAACTTGTTAATTAACATCCAGGCAAAAGTCTATTTCTGTGGGATAGGACTCAATAATATTCCAAATACGTGAAAGGACAAGAAGACAAAACTGTCACATTCTTGATTTGATGTCTCCTGGCACCATGTCAAGTTGTGTCAGTGAGGTACCATCACGTCCTATAAGTCCAGAGTGATCTGATGTGATTAGATTGATGCAATAGAATGTGATATTGAGGTAGTGATGGGGAATCTTATTTTAGGACAGAAGCAAAGGTCAAAAATTAGGGCTGAAGGAGCAGATTCTATGACCTGGAATGTATAGAAACTCAAGTTATACTCATGTGGACTAGGTTACAACTGAATTTCATTTTCTTCATCTTTATTCCTTCTTGGGTGACTATGCCTATTCAAACCAACTCAGTGCCAGGTGTAGATCCAAAGTTGGATCAATATGGACAGACTGCTTTTGAATTGCAAAGGATTCAAGTCCTGCTCGCTGAGTCAATTCGGTGCAGAATAATATGACCCATTCTAACCTTGGTTTAACTGAAGGTGCTTCGGTTAATAATTTGAGGCTACAGTTTGGCCGAAGTTAAGCACTTTTCACTCACACTGATTTCTGGGGGAGAGATTTTAAAGCAGGCTCTTCACTCTTCCATTGAGATCAAAGGGATTTTAAAAATGCTTAACTTTGGCTGGATCCTTTCCTTAGTTTATTAGCATTTTAGAGAGCATGGGCGGTGGGGGTGAGGATGCCAAACAGTGGAGGAGGAGATGTTGAACTGGGTAAAATTAATAGATGGAATTGTGTTGGCGTACTGCTTCTCATTGTAGTTTCAATTGAGGTTTAAAATAATGGGATGGGCTTAGGGGACATTTAAGTCTCCTGTTCCCATGAAATGTAATAACTCTCTCTCTCTCTCTGGATATCTCTTAAATGATACTGTTGAAGGAAATCTGTGGTGGTATAAAGAGGGAAGCAGTGTTTCAAGAAACTTAAAATTTGATAGCTATTAAAGTTTAACAATGTGTTAGAGAAGTATTATATTTGCTTTTAAGATTCATTTAAAAGAACCTTGAACAGGATGAAACCTGACAAAATAGATGCTGTGTATACTTTTTCAATTTGGCAAAAGTGATGCTTTCTGAGGGCATTTAAAGACCAGATCTAAAACTATGGATGGTTAGGATTGCTGGAAATGATAATGGCATGCCTTCTGAAAAGAAGTGCCTTTGGGATTGTGGCATTAAAATCCCACTGACAGTTGTGGCATTCATGCTATAACATAAAAAAAATTCTCGTTTGCAGATGGGCAGTGGCCAAATGAGAAGGGAAGTTTTAAGTATTGAATGAAATGATTCTCTATGCAAAATGATCTATTTAACATCAAATACGTTCAAGGACTGTTAGGATTAAGCATTCAAAATGAAGGGGAAAGGCAAAGCCATTTGAGTTGAGGATAAGGAATCTAATTAAAATAGGTATTAAGGGTATCTGGCTTGAGCTTGCTATCGTGCTTTTAAAAGATGACTCTTGTATCTGTTGTAAAGTAGAGGGAGAAGTATAGCGGAAACTGGAATGAAATGTTTTCTGGGATTAAAAAGGCAGTCGGAAACTTGTTCTTTAGCACTGAGTACTTAAGAACCTCATCCTGTAAGTGTAACCCTTGTTTCTTGTGATAGAAAAATCTGAACGCTTCTTCTGAGAGTACGTTTTATGTGTGCAACTAGGGAGCGTTTCGGTTCAGATTTTGGTTTCAGCACCAGCACTGTAAACTATCATAGTGAGACAATATGGAAAGAATGAATTGCAGACGAGAACCAGCTAGTAAAGGATTCCCCATCTTCATCATATCTAGGTGTTACTAGTGAAAAAATCATGAGTAGAAGGTCTCCCAATTCACTACCTTCCCCTGTATCCAAGAGTTCAAGTTTTAGATTAAAGCATATTGATGTGAATATTGTAGTTTGTCTTCAGTGTTGTGTCAAAATGTCAAAGTGGGGTGTGTTTTAGAAATAAACAAAGTGATTTTACAGAGGAAGCTGCCAAAACGGCTTTCAAACATAGAAATATAACATGACTGTAGGATTGGGGTGGAAGAGTCACATATATATTATTCAGATGATAAAGTCTTTTGCATAATGACTTACCACCTAATTTTTTTTTCTGGGAACCCATGCATGTGAAATAGCACCCATACACACCCACACATGTAAGACTGCAAAAAGTTATTTCACACTGTATATTAAAACAACAGCCTGAGGGTGTTTTACCATCTCAATAAAGTGGGAGGGGGAAATTGGGGGGATCTGCCCTGAAACTCCTATCTACTACAGTGTACAGAACTGTGTTTCTGAACGATAGACTATGACCTGCTAGAAGCAACCAGTTATTTCAAAGTAAGCAGGAGAAAAAGAGAAGTGTGTTTTGGGGGGGGGGGAATGTGTGTGTCTAAGTACGATTAATAATGCAGATGGTAGTTTACTGTACAGATATTAAGGATATTTTTTTCTCTCCTACTGAGCATCATATCAAAGGTGCACTCAATCAAATAAATGAACCAATGTAATGAAAATGGAGAGCATCAAAACGACAAAGTTAATAGAAACGCAACGTAGTTGGTGCTCTCTGGTTATAGCGCACACGGTGCTGCAGGTGGTGCTGCTGAGCTGGAAAGCTTTAAATTCTCCATTAAAACCTGACAGAAGAATAAGCGGGTGTCCCTGGGAAATGAGTGCATTTATTCAGCAGCAAGGGTGCAAAGCTCACACAAATGGAGAAGCAGAGGCAGCAGTAGCTAGGCTCAGATATTTTCCTCCCCCTCCTCCCTCTCTTTGAGTGTAATTTTAGATTGAGATTCAGCTTAAATCCAAGGGGAAAACACTTTATAAGGCTGAAAGCTGTATAGTTGCAACAGCCAAGGTTATGGGCTATCAAATGCAATTACATTAAAACAGATTATACTGTGCAAATTGAGCCATTTAGAAGGTGAGAACCAAAGAAACAGCTCTGACCCCCCCTTTTTTCTAAATTGCAGTTTTAGTTCCTTGCAATTCCAAGGTACGAAAGTAGGTGAGACTGCTTTTGTATCTGCAAAGTGCTTCATTTTTGAAGGTAATTCTAACTGAGTGCAATCTAGGTTAAAAGCTGGACAACTGGATAATTAGAGCTCTCTCACTGCTAGAGGACAATCAGCCGTACGTGGCAGCTCATCTTGGCTCCCACGTAGACTAGCTCTTTTCTGCCTTGAGTGGAGGCTATTGGAGACAGAGCATCTGCACCCCGACTTCCTCTGAACCCTGAGATGATGGTGCTGGACAAGGAGGACGGTAGGTGAGCTGAGATTTTGTGGGCATCACTCAGCATATTCACGTATGCTGCTTACATGCAGCGAATGAACCTTAAGTGTGCTTTATTCTCCTGTCTCCCGTTCATTTTATGACCCTGTCTGATATAACAGCTTGCTCCCTCCTCTGCTCTGGCTGATCGGCAAAGGGGGGAAGCAACTCACGCTGCTTTGCTTTTGGTTCTAGTGAAGGCTAACAAGTTAAAAACTGTTTAATTTTAAAATAATTGTGGCAGGTTCCCCCCCCTTACTTGCCACCCTGCTTGCTGAATTTATTTTTGTCATCTTAGTGTAGTTTCTCCCTCTCTCCCCCCCTCGCTTGCTACTTGAGAGAGTATTCAAAACTCTGCATCTCTAAAACGCCTCTCTTTCTCTGTAGCTATAAGCTTAATAATTACAGTTGTGAATGTACCTACTAAATGGCTCTTGGAACAAACATTTTGGTAGGAAATAGTTGATTTCTTTAAACATAAGTGTGTGTGTGTGTGTGTGTGTGTGTGTGTGTGTGTTTGGGAACTCCTCCTGTTTTAATTTCTGAGGCTAACTTATCCCTTGCAAAGAGTAAATGAATAGCATACAAGTACAGCAAAGGGTTCAAAGGCAGATGTGGCATAGTTGTGTGTGACTGTGAAATGACCTGCGAGACGCAACTTAAGACTGGTGGTTTCTAGGAAAAGTACGGTAAGTGAGAAAGACATGCTGTTTACAAGCATTGTTTGTGTGTGTGATATATCTGCTTCAGCTAGTCTTGGTGTGCCTGTGATACAGATTATCGTTGGTCAAGTTTAAGGGTAGCGTATGAAATGTTGCGCTTGGAATGCGAAGGGGCAGCTAGTAAGTTAAAAGAAGTGTGAGAGTTCAGAATCCTCCCTCACCTCTACTGTTCGTTTCATTTTCTCAAAAATGACACAAAGTGAACTAGATCATACTTCCAGGGAGAAGTTGTGTGTTAGGTTAAATATTAGTTCTTCATATGGTGGTTTCATACAAGCACGTTGTCTCCTGCATTTACCAAGTGACAGCAGACAGTTTCTGCTATCTGTTTCTGCTATCTGCTGCAGAATAGCATGTATGTTGGTTGGGGTATGTGTTAGGGTATCAATGGGGAAAGTGGAAAAAAAATCCCATACTGGATATGGCCAGGTTTTCAGTGGGGATATCAGCAGCAGCAGCATTTTTCTTTTCCAGCCCACTTAGGATGATAAATAATGTTGCTGTTGAAGAAAGTACTCAACATAACTTTTCATGCAGTTGGTGTATTATTTAAGGCAGCTCTGAATATTAAAATAAAGCAGTGTTGATTGCATAAGGTTGCTATTTACAACATTGGCTAGCTCAGTTATTTTTTTAAGGCAGCAGTCTTACACAAGCATCTGGGAATACGTCCCGTTGAACTTGCTGGAGCTTCTTTCTGACATGCATAGGATTGCACCATTCATGTCTCTTTTATCAAAGGTAAGTTAACATGAGAGTGGGGTGGGACAGAGAAAAAGCAACACACTTGCATTTAAGAAAATTGTTAATGCACTGCTGTGTTTCAGGATGACAGAAGTTCTTTGAAATTTTGTGTCTGCCCAGAGATCTTTTAGGTCTTTCTCCTTGGCATGTAGTGGGGTGTACCTAATTTGGATGCTGGGAGCCCCCCTGAAAAGTATTGCAGTATTTAATGCATACACTGTTTTATCTGCTTTACATAAGTTTAACAGTGCAATGCTTTACATCGGTGCAGTCCTATGCATATTCAGAAGAGAGTTCCACAGAGTTCAGTGAGACGTACTCTCAGGAAAGTATGCAACCTTACTGTATTTTTAAAACTCCTTTGATGTTTATTTAAGTGTATTACAGTGTCACTAAAATTCTTAGTTTGAGCTGTCAGTCATATGCACGAGTAAAAGCTGCCATCTAGAATTTTGTATTAACTGGACATGTGTGATGACAGAAGTTTTTCTACCAGTTCTGTTTGACTTTATGAAAATGCCCTGGTGCTTAAAAAGTAAGTCATCCAACAACATTTGTTCTAGCCTCTCTTCAATAATCAATAGATATGGCTTCAAATAACAAAGTGGTTTAAAATTATGAACAAAACAATTATTTAGAATAGATTAGTATAGGTTAGAGATAGCAGTTTTGCAAAGAGAGTTGAAAGTGGTATCACTCATTTTTGTTAAGCACCCCAGAAACTCCACTTACTTCTTTTGTCGCGGTGTTGTTTTTGGTCAAAGAGGTGTTTCAGGTATTTGAAGCACTGCAAAACCTGCAAACCCTGTTTCCTGGAGCCAGTAAGGGATGAGTGCACACACCACAGGCAACAGCATCTCTATCAGACCACTCTTTCCCTCCTGAAAAAACTGGCAGAATTAGCAAAGGTATTTCAAAGTGCTTGCTGATGTTAGACACTTGCTGAATGAACATTGTTGTTGTTGTTCTGTCCCAGCTTCTACCAACCTAGCAGTTCGAAAGCATACCAGTGCAAGTAGATAAATAGGTACTGCTGCAGTGGGAAGGTAAATGGTGCTTCCGTTGCATCAGAAGCGGTTTAGTCAGGCTGGCCATATGACCCGGAAAGCTGTCTGTGGACAAATGCCAGCTCCCTCGGCCTGAAGCAAGATAAGCGCCACATCCCATAGTCGCCTTTGACTGGACTTAACCGTCCAGGGGTCCTTTACCTTTTTACCTATTGTTGTTCACGGAACAGATGGCATATATATATATATATATATATATATATATATATATATATCGTAACAAATTTAGTTACATGAGAGTAAGCTCTGCATACATAAGGAAGCACATCATAAGAGTACTGAGGTTGCAATGCTATACACACTTACTGAAGAGTAAGCTCATTGAAAGCAGTGCATAAATTATGCTGTTGGCTTATAATTCTAAATGTTATTATCAGAAAGGAGGGTTCATTGTAGCCTATGTGTCTTACTTCCAAGTACACATGATTAGGATCAGGCCCAAACCTCCATGTGAATAAGAAATATTTGGCAGGCTGACCTTATTTTTTCACTCATTCACAATAACTGTACTGATTTCTTTGTTTCCCTTCAGAGTTTCAAGTGTTCAGAGGAAAGCAACATCTTCTGTGGTTGGAGTTTCTTGTTGTTTCTTTTAGTTCACACTTAGTTGAAGGTGTTGCACTGTTGAGACGGAGTTTGGTATCAAAGCCAAAAAAAAATATTTCATGACATGATGGCCTTTCTGAAATCAATAGGACTTGCATAACAGTGCCTGAGATCTCTGCTAGATTTTTTGAGTGGTGGTGTAATCTAACTAAAACATGAAGGAAAACAAAATGAAGTTGCGCAGGAATTTAGAAACATTGTTTCATATGTAAAAGGGGTAAGTGAGGAGTGCAGTTCAGAAATAATAGAACTCCCACCCCACTCTAGCCGCCAAATTAAATATCCACATATCAAGTTAAACTCAAGTGCTTTGATAAATCTGTTTTAAAACCATTCCTTAATAAAGGAACTTTGACAGTTACTCTGCCTCTACTACCTAGTTTGATTTGGTGATAGCCTTGGACCACATTGTTTACATTTGGGGGGGGGAGTTTGCTGGATGCTTGGAGTAATGAATATAAAATAATTTTTAGAGGAAAGGGTAGGTTAACTGCTTTTGCAATCCTTTACAAAATACTTATTATACAAAATGATGCAAACCTCTACACCCGTTAATACCAAGAAGAGAATGAAACAGCAGAAACCTGAACTGCAAAGATCAAACCCTGAATCTGCCCAGTCCCTGTTTGTATATAAGGTCTGATGGGCAAGGGAAGTCAAATGAGTTGGTCATTCAAAAAGGTGGTCAACAGCTTAGATCAAATGGTCACCATGACAGTGAATATATTTGGAATTCATTTAAATTTGGTATTTATATTTGAATTTTGCTCCTAAATGGAGTCTCCAGAACTTTAAATAAAATTCCAAATTTACCGTATTGGCCTGAATATAAGCCTCACTTTTCCCCCCCAAATTCTGACCGTTGAAAAGTTAAAGTACAGCTTAAATGTGCGACCTTGCAAAAATTGGCTTTTACGATTTCGCTGCTGAAACAGACATATGGTAAAATGGAAGGGGTGTGAGTGCCTGTGGAATTTTAAGGCAGCGGCTTATATTCGGGTATTGTCTTTTTTCTCTCTCCCCCTTGAATTTTTAAAGGTGCGGCTTATATTCGCGCCAATATGGTACATGAATTCCAAATATATTCATCTGTCATGAGACGTGAGTATATCCCCAAAAATCACTCCATCAACAGCATAAACTTCTGCAAAAGATAGCTCAGTTGGTAGAGCATGAAACCTTTAATTTCAGGGTCATAGGTTAGAGCCCCACGTTGGGCAAATGATTCCTGCATTGCAGGGTTAGACTAGAAGGCCCTAGTGGTCCCTTCCAACTCTACAATTCTATGATTCTGTGAAAAGCACTATTTATACCTAATCTCCAAATCCTGTATTTGAGTTTAAGATTCTAGTGTTGGAATCTTCAGTTTGAAAATTCAGCCTTTGCACGTAGATTTCAGTTTGATGCTTCTAATTCATTTCATTTTGGAATTGCAGAAGGCATAAATCGCTGGTGTTACTTAGGCGTACTGTTTAGTTAGCGCTGTGTTTTTCTTGAATGATTTTTTTTAAAAAAAGTAAAAGTAACAATATGTAAAGGAGAGTAGATACGGATGAAGGTTGTTAGCAGTTGGAAACATCGGCCAGTTATAGAGCAAGACATTGATCAGCATATTGTAGCATCCATAGCTCTTGAACAGAACAAAGGTCACAGTAGCAGGAAGCGTCAAGATTAGTTAGAGAACTCCAGGCACTTGACGTTGGGGTAGATTTCTCTAATAATAGTGAAAGTCAAAGCTTGCAGATAAATTGATCAAGAAGGGACAATCCACTTGATGTAAGATACCATTAGCAGCACACTTACGGGCATTTAAGAAGGCACTTACAGAGTAAAAACAAACCTGAAGTGGGGTGTTGACGGTATTGAAATGTGGGAATGGGAGATATCTGGTGTATTGATAGTGAAGAAATGGATGAGGGGGGGAAGCAAGTGACTCACTCTAAAATGTCACCTTAAGCACCACTCTGACTGCTTTCTACTTTGAGAAAATGATATGCATGTGCAACATTATGGAGCCATTGAACAGGCACTTCTGTATATTGTGCGTCCCACCAGTCCTCCTATAATGATAAATCTCTTTGCTTTGGAATAGATGCATTTCCAGGAGATATCCTGGTAAAAGTTATCTGTAATTACCTGCGGCAAATTGCAAAAAGAATTAGAAATACATTGCTGCTGAGGGACTCTGTAATGTACCTAGTTCAGAAAATTATGCAGTCTACTAGGAAGAATGAAGATACTTTGTTCAAAATGAGTGTTAAGAGTATCAGTTTATTAATTGTATTTATCATTGGCAATGCCAGAAAAGAAAAGAGAAAAGAAAAGGTAGTTTTAGCAGTGGTAAAAGCAGAAATAGATAAGTTTGTCGTTCTACTATAGCATAAAGGAACGCCACCAAAACATCTCACTTATGTAGTGCTAGTAACATCACAACGTCTTAGAAGAACACAGAATTCAGTTTCATCACTAAATATTGGGGATTATCACATGTCAAACTGGTAGTACTGGTTTAAAAGTAATTCTTGGTTTAAAAGTAAAAGTCAACCTAACCTGAGTGAACAAGGCTGATGGCACATGTCTGAATGTAATAAACTGAATAGTTGTATGTGATTAAAAACATAGCTATTTTGGGGTCCCACCTAAGTACAGCACTGTCTTTTTAGAACAACAGTCTTAGAACAAACAGTTCAAATGTGTGAAGCATACAGTATGTCTGGACAGAAATTTATTCCTCAGGGTCTTGAGTCAGTGGTACTTTAACCAATCTATTTTCTCCACCCAAAAGGAAAATGAGGTGTTCTAAGAGCCATAAAAATGAATACATGTGACAGCAGAGAGCCTGGATCATCCACTGGACAGAGAATTTGCTTTGTAAGACCTGGGTTCAAAGCACAACTTTGCCACAGGTTTCCTAGGTTACAGTGAGCAAGTAAATATTTTCTGTCTCGTACTCTAAACATTGGAATATTCAGAGAGTGGTTGTGAGGAAGAGTGAGCTGAAATTTGTCAAGTGCGTGGCATGCCATTGAAAAGATTGATTGGAATAGACTTTCCTTTATTTTAAGGTAACATCAAGGCTGTAATCCTGTGATTATGGGCTATGCTTAAGGTTCATTTGAATCAACGGCAATTGCATGCATGTTGCTGTTGTAGGATGCCAGCAATCATTTGACTGGCTATGCTTGCAAACCCAGTTCCTAGAACTTTTCTAGGGAACAAACACATAATAAATAAAACCTGAGGCTGGATCCCTCCTTCAGGTTGTGCTCTTAATTCCCAGATGTTGCTGTTGGGATCAGTTTGGATACTCTGTTTTAGCATTAATCACTGGAGAAGGGGGATGAATTTATATGAAAAGTATGCACTTAAAGGTTTACTTTTAACTGTAGTATGGAAGAATCTTTGAAACGCAGGGATACAGACACTATCTTTCTATGGATGGACTTGCATTCAGTGTTCATGTTGCACTCACAAGAGATGATAAAATATCAATCTCTTTGCTTAGCAGCTCTTATGAAACACTGGAACTACAGAATCTTCAAAAAATGTTCCTTTTAAGAGCAGTACATTATTAATAAAGTAGTCCATTAGGTCTGGTGATAAAGGGTCAGAGAGTCTGAAATATCTGTCTCTCAAATGGTTAAGGAATTTATCACGGTTGGAGGATTAATTGATTTCATTTGGGAAGCATTTTAGGTCTTCACATTTCAAGTTCAGAGGTAGCTGTGCTCTGTAAATGTGACTTTCCTACTGGAAGTTCTTGTTTAATCCACATCAGATCATAAATTTGATTCACCCCCCACCTCTCAGGGCAAGTGCACCTCTGACTTGGACTGAACATTTGTATATTCATTAATCTGTATCCTTCCAGCTATCTTCCAAGGAGATCAGCATGGTGTTTTAGTCCTGCAACACCCCTGTGGGGCAACTGAGGCTACGCGAATCCACCCAGAAAGTGCCGGGATATTGAGGCTGGTTTCCCACATTCAAGAGTACTGTTTAACCTACTTGCACCAAACACTTGCGCAACACTTTAAAATAGTTAGATGATGGAAAGAGCATCATTATAACCTCCAGGTGAGATTTCAGTATGGAATTTGAAGTTAACAAGACCTATTTATACCGACGTTAGTAAAGTTGGCTGTGTGTACGTAAATTAATTTCAGCCACTTTGGGGCTTGCAAACAGCAACAAGAAACAGTTAGTGGCTGGGTTTGTACATAACGATAAGCATTCATTTATTGTGTTTGGAAAGAGTCACAATACCCCTGCGAGTCCCACCCTCTCCCTTCTCAGATGTGGCTACAAAGAGGAATTCTGAAGCCTTTGCGCTTAAAACAGTTTGTTGCACCTGAACCCAATCAACGTAGGTAGTATTAACTATGGCTTGCTGAAATAAGTGAGCTTCAACCATGGTTATGAAGCCGGTTTCTTGAAACCCACGGCTGAAGCTGACTTGTTTCAACAAAGGATATGTAAGATCAACCACAGATGGGACATTGTAAACAGTGGTTAAATGAAATCAGAAATGAGAACTTCCGACTGAAAGCTGCATTGGAGGAGGAGATGGGAGAAGAAGTGCATGGACTGAGGATCACCTAGGCTCAGTCCTCTCACAATAATCCATAGTCGACCATAATGTCCAGACACAGCCAGTATGTGTTGTGGGTGCAAGTGCTGTTATTCATTTCAGGTCTGCAAGTACCTGTCAGCATTGTTATTTCCCATATCTATTAGGTTAATATTATTGTCCTCCTTTCTTCTTCTTCCAAGACACATCCTGAGATTATTTTTTATCCGCTTGGCTCAAGAAATTCTATCAAGAATAGCACTAGGCAGTACTGACGCATAATTGAATAGGTTTAAAAAAACAAAAACACTTGATTTATTCCTGGACAGTGTTGAAAGGTATGGCTCAAAGTCACTGAAAAGAAGGGGTTTGGTAGAGCAATTCTTTGTTCTGTACTTCCTTGAGCTGGATTTTCTCTTCTTAAAAAGATTGATACTTATATGCTTAAAGTGAAAGAGATTGGATGTGAAGTATGTGAGCGGCTACCTTCGTGTCTTCCGTGGAATGATCAAGAGCTGCGATCTCACGAGCTGTGTTCAGTTTGGACGGAAGAAACAGAAACATATTGCAGTGGACTTGATTTCTAATAAATAAAAGCAAGTATAATGAGTGTGTAACTGGGAAGGAAGATAAAGGCAGCCATGCTTTAAATTGTTAATGACGGTGCCAATGGCTGCAGCTTTACCACAGCTGTTTAAATTGATCAATTTTGTTTAGGCAGTAGCCCGGCGTGCAGCCCTTTCAAGGGAGCTCCAAGATATTTTTAAAGACAAATCTGGATCTTATTAAATGGGCTTTTTAAAGGTCTGGAGTGCCAATATTGCGGATTATTTTTAAGGGTGGATTTGCTTTCTATTGTCACAATTCCGACAGGAGCGCATTCTCTGTGTAACACCTCTAAGCCTCGGGCTCCTAATAAAACCACAGTTTTGAAACCACTTAACAATTAAAGTACCAGGATTGTTTGTGAGTGGATTCCGGACTGCAGCCTAAAGAGTTCCACTTGTTAATTTTTAACTAATGACACGTAATCAAAATGGTGGAATGGAACACCAGCACGAAATACGCCACTGCTTTGCCATGAGTTCTTGGCAGGCTTTTATTGACAGACTGTCATCTTGCTGGGCGGGGAGGGGGAAAAGTGTATATATTCCAAGATTGTGGATGGCCCTTTAATAATACTTAGCATTTATATAGCAGTTAAGAGTGTTCAAATCACTTTTCCAATATTGTAATATTTGCATCAACCGTGTAAAGCCACTCGGACCTCCATATACTAACTCCAGGTGTGAGGACTCCCTAGCAAAATGCTACTGGATTGGCCTCCCCAGGTTCCTTTCTCCCCCACCACAGCAGGCTTACCCACAGCGAAAGGCAGAAGCGCTGCAATTTGTGCCAAATGACTGTGAGCTGCCTGCTGTTCTGAATTTCACGCGGTTCCCTAGTGTCGCTGCAGGGCGCTATGGGACATTTAAAATGGCAGGCAGCTTCCCAGATCCAGCTGTTGACACAAGGTTAGCCCACAGCTGGGAGAACAGGCATGTAGGAAGGCTCAAACTCAGTTACAGTGCCCCAACCCGCCTCTGGTCTGTGGGCCTCAGCACCTGCCTAAGGGTTCCAGATGCTGCACCCGGTCCTGAAGGTAGAGGTTAGAGATGGAAAATGTGGCGGAGTGGTTTGCTGGAGAACAAGTGAATTCATGGCAGAGATGACTTTGAGGTTCTGCCGCTTAGCCACTGTTCTATACTAGAGGTATTCTGGTAGGTGTTTACTAGCATTTGTTCCATACATCCATGCCCAGTAAGTGCCAGATTTGTGTGTTCAGCCACACAACCTATTTTTGAAAAGTTCATCTGCAGCGAGTACAAACAATTGTGGTAATCGGGACTTTTGTTGCTATTGGTCTATATTCGTGGCTGGGGGACTACTGAACTCTAATATGCAATGGCACCTACTCAGCTCAATGCTCTTTGGTAAGCATAAGCGGTTGAAGGTTTTTGCAGTGGCACCAAAGGCTGGCAAAACCTATCCAGTAGCTCAGAGGAAAATGAGCCTTGTTTGAGCACTAGTTATTCCTTGGCCCCTATAATGTGTTTATAGTTGCGTAAGCTTAAGATGAATCTGATTTCTTTCTCTCTTTTTTTAAAAAATCATCCTTTGAAAGGAAAATGGTTTCTATAAATATTCTGCTATAGATATGAAGCCAACAGTGGGCAGCCGCCTTACACCTTTTGACCTGTCTGCAAAGAACAGAGCTCTTCTCTGCAAAGGACTCCTGGATGTCTGTTTTTACTCTGTGCCCTTCCATTCATTTGCCTATACAAAGCAATAAAGGGTAAAACTAAAGTAACATAAATTGGTCTGTCTTCCTGAATCCATGTCTCGCTAATGTACCCAGATTAACTCAACTGTAAATTGTCTCCTTTGGATGTCGTGTCTTGCTGAAAGTTTCCTATATGATTCATGATTTGAATTGCTTTTAACAGCTATTGGCTAAGCAATATGGTAAATGTACAAGGTGATGCAATTGGCATTAGTGAGAGAGAGAGAGAGAGGATGCACAGGAGCATGTAATGCAGTCAATACTACATTAACTACTGATGCCCAATTACAGAAACTGGAAGAGTGGCTTTTAGGAGCATTAGGACTTGCAGAAGAGCTGAGATCACCTGCCGCTCCTTGCCTAAAAGCTTCACCCTTTATGCGCTGGGATCAAAGCAAACATTCAGTTGCTATTTTGTCGTGCACAGCAACAAAGGGGCGTGTGGGGAGGGGGCGGTTCTTGTTCTTTTCCTTGCCTAAAAAGAAGTGTCACACAGATGCTTTTAATGCATGTAAATTCATGTCTTCGTTTTTCAAGATTTTTCTCTCCCATCTCCTGCGGGAGAGGCCCTATTTGAATAAAGACTTTAACCACCACTGCTCTAACTAGTTCTGTTGCTCTGTGCCTTTGTCACTGAAAGACGTACTCTACCTCTCCCCCCCCTTCTTCTTTTTTTGTCTTTAGTGAATTAGACGGAGCAGAATTCATCCTCCCCACCCCGTATGGTTTCTGCACTTTCTCTAATCCCAACCTGATTGTTTGAGAGGCGAGGTGCCTTAAGTCGCTAGAAAGCATTCTAAATATAGAGAGATGATGGCTTCATTTCCACTGAGGTGGTAAACCTGAGATTCAACTGTACTGCTTCAAACAGCAGTTGTGGACTCGCACGATTGAAAGTGCTTCTACACACAAAATCAGTCAATAAAAATCCCAGCATGTCAGGGAGAAGGGTAGGTTAGATGCTTCCACCATGCCAGTTTCCCTGGGGGAGGGGTTTGGGGGGGCCCTTCAGGTTGGTGTTTTATTGAGGGTACATTCAGCAACATGTTATTGACAATACTAGGGCTAATACTACATTAGCAGTGGATTTAACCTATGTTATTAGTTATTCTATGATGATTTACCAACGCTACCACAGGATTTATGTCAGGAGGGATTGCAGCACAACAAAAGCAAAGATTTTAGCAGGAAATTACAGGATATCTGCCCCAACAACATCATGAGTGTAAATCTTCATGAATGTGCAGTATAGATGATAGATAGATAGATAGATAGATGATAGATAGATAGATAGATACAGTGGTACCTCTGGTTGCGGACAGGATCCATTCCGGAGCTCTGGTTGGATCCTGAGGTTTTTGCAACTGGAGGTGTCTTGCACATGTGTGCAGCTTGGTAGAGCGCTTATGTGCATATGGCATATGAAAGGCTAGGATGAAACAAGTTGTTTGGGATAGCTAGAGTTCAGCTGGTTGAGTAGAGTACAACAGATAAATACTTTAAGCTCTTGGGGCATCAAAGAAGGAGCAACTGAAACCCATACTTTAAAGATACAAAGTTTTGACACCTAGAGTTCAAACTCCATGCTGTAACTCTCAAATATTATTTTTCACTGTTTTTAGTCTAAAAGTAATTTGCAATATTTAGCTTATCCTTGATAAATACAATATGATTCCAGTTTTACAGATGAGAGGAATGGAGATTGATGCTTGTCTAGGAGCTGTTCAGTTGAGTTAATGACTGAACTCTGATTTGAACTTCATGTTGATAGGAGAGAGTGCAGTGCTATCTACTGGACCATTGTATGTGGCAATTTATAAGAAATAAGGAGAGGATGTAAGCCAGTGGTCAGTGTGCAATGTAGATTCTTAACTTCCACCTCTCTTGTTTCATGTCAAAAGGTAATGACATATGCGAATAATTTTATAATTAGGCACAAGTCAAGCACAAGGAATTATTAAAGCCACTAGGAGCTTGAAAGGGTCTAACTTTGAAATTGTAGCAGTGTAGAGCGAAAGGTTTGTATTGTAATGTTTAGTGAAATAAGCTTAGCAGAATGAAGAATGCCAAGACTGAGGGCTCATAGACATCATGACCACTACATAGAAGTCAGTGGAAATAGCCTCCATGTTGCTGTGATATGCAGGGCAGCTGGGTTCTCCTTGTCCGCCATGGTGTGGCAAATTGACCTGCATGTTAAAGCCACTGAGTAGATATCAAGTGGCCTCCATAGAGTGGTCTCTTTGGAACCCTCTCCTCTTCAGTATTAGACAGGCACCACCTATGTTATGTTTTCGGTGCCTCCTGAAGGCCTTTGTCTTCCAACAAACCTGTTAAGTTGATATCTTTTCCAGTCTGCATTACTACTGGAATTGTTTATACAATGTTTTATTGTTTTACCACTTGCTTTCTTCCTTGGGCTCCTTTGGAAGCAAGGGAGGGATATAAATTTAGGAAGGAGTTCAGTGTCATGTTGTGGAGAATGTGTCACCAGAACAAGCTTTGCTACTTACCAGATGGAACAATCCTCGCCCCCCGCATGCTGTTCTGGGTGTTTTTCCAACCCTCCTGATCCAATTTTAGGGTTTGGGAAAAGCCCTCATGCAGAGCTTTTGTTGATGAGACTCAAAAGAAATAGTATTAAGAAATAATGGAGCAACCTTATCAGTGTCTTCAAAGAGCAATTCTGAGAGGAGGAGCCCAAACTATTGTTGTCTTAGTCCCAGTTCATACATTCAAAAGTCAGGCATTCAAAGTGGATTTAATCACTGTAGCTGTATAGGAAAAATAACATAGGCGCTGGATCCTCTTTGTCAAAAAAGAAATTTTGGGAGCCCTCTGACATCCTTATCCTTTGGAAAGAGAAAATGCATGAAGGACTTCTTGACAACCTCTTGGACCTCAGCTTCTATGTTACTTTTGTGGCAAAGAGGGAAGATTTAGGAAATATATCAATCTGACTATGACTTAGATTCCTAGACTGAGACATTCCTTCTTTGTCCTGCTACTTTGCATGGAAGGGAGCAATAGAAAGCAGTATGTTTTCATCGCCTTCCTATGAATATTTCCGCCCCCCTTTTTCATAGAGGGAGAAAACTCAAGTCAAGTGCTAATAAATCCCAGAACAGGGGTGGCCAACATGGTGCTCTCTCTATGTTGCCGGGTTACAACTCCCATCAGCCCCAGCCAACATGGCCAAGGGCAGTGGGAGTTGTAGTCCAGCAACATTTGGAGGGTACCACATTGTCTATCTCTGCCCTCGATATATAATTTCTCAAAAGAATTCATGGGTATCCTTACTGATGAATCCAGAGTGCATACTAGTGTTGTTCCTGTCTTGGCTAATACTTTTGCACGTCTGCATATGTTTTGTTCAATCAAGTATTGGGCAGAATCAAAAATTGGGAGAGGATTGTTGCTGTTAACTCTTCTTCATCAGTGCTCCTTTGCAGACCCAAAAGACACTCAGGAGAAGACCAGAAAGTCATCCCCTGGCCTTCAATCAGGGCAAAGAGTGTGTGATGTTCTGGAGTCATGGGTCTGCTTGGTTAAGATCTGGTGGTTTTCAGAAATCTTGTTAGAAACGGATGCCAGTGGTTCTATATGCAAAAGACTTCCAACACATGCTAAGTTGTTTAAACAAGCAATAGCTTCCAACTGGTCAAACTCTTGTGATCAATGTTTAGTTTAATGAGCATTGTTGACAATATTTCCCCTGTAACAGTTCAGGCCCACAACCCCCAAAGTTTAGAAACCTAGGCCTCCTTTTGATTTTAATCACACACCCTTGCACTCTGATACTTTCCTTGGTGAAGTTCTGGGCTCACATTCCTAGTTAAGATCACAGGCACACACACCCATATGACTCATTTGTTAGCCTTTTCTTTTTGGAAAAAAGTGCACTCTTTAAGTGGGCTGCTCAGCGAAATAGGTACATTCATAAAATAGCTGATTGAAAAGCAATATTTCAGATAAATACAAGCCAGTGATCTATCAGCAGCTGTAATAAAAGCTGGGCTTCAGGCTGTGATTTTATTTTGAAATAATAAGAATTGCTTTATTCTTTTTACTTGAGTTACCATGGTAATTCTGTCGTGTAGCAGTGTTATATTGATTTAGAAAGTGGACAGTAATATTTCTTTTGTGTTACTCTGTTTCTAGGGGTTGATTTCTAATTTCCACTTGGAGATTACTTTTATAAATTTCTTAAGTCCTTCCCCCTTTTTTCTCTAGCAGTGTAATTTCCCTCTCACACAGTGCTATTTTCTGAGCTTATTGGTTTGCTCTTATTTTAAATTAAACTTGCAGGCTTCAAATATTGAAATGACATCTTTGTCTGTGTCTGTACTTTGGTTTAGCAAAATATTACAGTCTGGTGTTTTATACTTAATAATTTAAGGGAAGCTTTATGGCTGCCATCAGTGGTTCTTGGGTAACGTATGACTAAACCAACAGAAAGCGTGGACCTCTAACATTTTAATACTGTGTAATGATGCCTCAACCTTGCATACCATTTCCTTTTTAAAGAAAAATGTACCTGGTATGCAAGAGCAGGTTTTAATAATTAAGATCTCAGGTTATTTATGTGAATTTATAATAGCTGGCTTGGTTTCTCCCTTCATAACTTCCAAGGTAGCTAAGAAAATAGCCAGTTCAGTGCATGAGGAGTTTGGTGCGATGGGGAGACAAAGCCTTCCATACATTTTCTTCTTTCAAAGTGTTCTTCCATGTCTGTGCAGGTGGTAGCCAGAGCAAAATTATTAAAAAGCAAACACCTAAAACGGCGACAGCTAAAATGCAACATGGTTGTTGTGCCCGTATGACATCTACTCAGAATTGCTTGGCATCATGTAGTGTTCTTAAAGCTTGGGTCACCAAACGTTGTTAGGCTACAATTCCCATCATCCTTGACCATTGCCAGCTAGAGGTGATGGGAGTTATAGTAACTGGTCCAGAAGCTTCAACTAGTACAGAATGCAGAGGCCTGGCAGCATGTAATTCCACTGCTGAGACAGCTGCACATTCAAGATTCTTTTGTCAATTCACAAAGACCTCAACAACTTGGGCCCCAAGTATCTTAAGGATTGTCTGATCTCTTGTACTCCATCTTGATCACTGAGATCATTTTCTCGTGATTGCCCACATCCCTGAGGTATGGTCAGACTTCATAATGGGCTGAGCCTTTAGTGCAGGAGGGCCTGCCCATCGAACTTCGTACCAGTAGAGGTTTGCCAGGAACCATCCCTGCTTTCTTTCAGACATCTTTGGAAACTGTAAGATTTAGACACACGTTCACAATCTGAATTCCTCTTTTTAGCCAGCCAGTCTCTACCCATTTTGCATTGATGTTTTGAATTATGCTTTATAGATGCATGTGGACTGGCTTTATTGTGTATGCTGTATGATTTACGTTCTGAAAGTGTGGGTTATTAAATAAATAAATAAAGTTTGACAACATCAGTGGCCCAAGGCCATCTGGGGACCGTGGTATAATAATAAGCCCTCTTCCTTTTTCTCCTCCTGCCCTTAAACCATTTTTCTTTCCTCTTTTCTTTTCTACTGTTCCTTTTTCTTGTTCCCTACTGGTTGTCAATATGTTTTGGGGAAGACTAGCTCAGGCCCAGGTAGCAAAGTGCTGCACTCCAGATGTTGGACCACAACTCCCATCATCCTTGACCATTGGCCATGCTGCCTGGGGATGATGGGAGTTGTAGTCCAACAACACCTGGAGGCCATCACTCTTTCATGTTCAAAAGGGTAGATTTAGGGAGGGATTGAATTGTCCTACTAGGTTTATAAAATATAAAATGTATACATTATTATTATTTTTTAAAAACAAACTATGATCCAGTTTCAAACATTTAGGAGCTATAACTGATCTGCCAACAACATTGCCGTACCTTTGGTGCTAGTTATCAACACTTTTGGTCTGGATACCCAACTGCCGAAGATCGTGTAGCTATTATCTGTTACATTTAATTGCTTATCAGCAACTTCCTCTAAGCGCATGAGAAATAATGCTCACATGATACTCTTCCTGGGAAGGGTTTGTCTTAGGAGTCTATCCTTGCATGTTTCTTTGATCAGTTCCCTCCACTGAAATCAATAGGGATCCCTGTGTCGTCTGTTCCACAGATCTACGAACACACTCACTGATCCTTAGGTGAGACTGATGTGCTTTTTATTTATAAAGTGACCTGTAAAGGTTGTCATCCAATTCCTGAAGGTGCTCATAGATTGATAGAATTGTAGAGTTGGAAAGGACCCCGAGGGCCATCTAGTCCAACCCTCTGCAATGCAGGACTCTTGCCCACAGCTAGTAAATATTTGACATCATTTTTAAATTGGGCATAATTTTACAGATTGAGAAATAGACAGATTCTGTCTATTTAGAGGATCAGGACCTAATTTTATTACTTAAGACAAAGGTAATTCTTCATTTGCTTTAAAACTTTGTACAGTGATACCTCAGGTTAAGTACTTAATTCGTTCCAGAGGTCTGTTCTTAACCTGAAACTGTTCTTAACCTGAAGCACCACTTTAGCTAATGGGGCTTCCTGCTGCCGCTGCGCCACCGGAGCATGATTTCTGTTCTCATCCTGAAGCAAAGTTCTTAACCCAAGGTACTATTTCTGGGTTAGTGGAGTCTGGAACCTGAAGCATATGTAACCTGAAGCGTATGTAACCTGAGGTACCACTGTATTTGGGAAAAATGGTTCAAATGTGAGGGCCGATATGAAACAGTAGAGTTATTTTTAATCTGAGAACAAACTTTCAGCATGCTTTACAAATCACCCACCTTGATATCTTTGCACATAAAGCAGGTGAGAGTCCCTAGCCATCCTTTTGACGTCACTTGGCCACAGCTTAAATGCAAATGCATCAAATTAGGAAGCCTATCCCTCGTAGCCTTGGGCTTTTCTCTCAAACCTGCTATTCTAGAATGGCCTTATTGTTTGGATACAACCAGTATTTTTAATCAAAATTCACTTGGCAGGGAAAACCCTGCACATTTCATTGCAGCCTGAAGATATGTTTATTTTATTATTCTGCTAGATGTTTCGCTTGATTTTTTTAAAAGCCCATTACTTTCAAAATACAGGACAAGGTAAATCTTGGGTTCTAAAAGTAATGTTACCTAAGATGCTGGATTAGCTATGCAAGGCTGAAATGAATAGCCTTTCATAGAAGACAGCATATCTCAGGGTGAGGGAACTAGTGATCCCAAGTGCTGGATGTTGCGGATCTCCAGCTCCCATCATCTCTCACCATTGTCCTTGCTGGCTGGGGCTGGTGGGTGTTGGAAATCCAAGGATTCTGACAGAAGATCTTAGAATTGTAGAGTTGTAAGTGACCCAAGGGTCATCTAGCCCAATCGCCTGCAGTGCAGGAATCTCAACTAAAGCATCCATGACAGATGGCCATCCATCTGGGTTATGATGTGTGTAACCTACAATGGGGTGTGTGGTCTGTTCTCCAGTTTGCAGGTTAATTGTTCAAGAGGTTCCAAAGTAAAATACTGGTCATCGTAATAGTAAACGTTTTCCAGAGGTGTAGCTGTGTTAGCGATGTGTTGTGGTATGTGTACGTGTGTGTGAGAGAGAGTGAGAGGCCACGTCCACTTTTGTCCACTATGGCATGCAGCCCTGGAGGGTTTCCTATAAGGCACTTGTGTCCCTTTGAAAAATATTAGACACCCCTGCTTTAGCAAGACATGAACAAGCTCAGCCTTTTCTGGGCTCCATCGCTCCCCCTTTCCTTGTCTTCCTTCCCTACAGCCAGGAGGAGTTTGGAAATCTTGACTTTTGCATTGGGTTTGCCATAGCTTCCCATGTTACCCAAACTGGTTTATATGGTTTTTGCTAACCATGGTTCAAACACACCAGCATTAGAAACAATGACTTGAAGTTGGCTTGTTTTGAGCTACTCTTAGTTAAGCCAAACCTGCTCCTCTCAGCAGCACAAGGAAGCAGGGGAAAGGACAGAGTGGGGGGGGGCACAAGCCCAAGAGCAGGCTAGGCTTGTTCATGGTTCATTAAACCATGGTTCAGCATGACATTCAAACAGTGCTGAAACAGTGGCACTGTACACATACTTGTTTTTATCCTTTTTTCATTCCTCATCCTCTCTCTCATTTCCCACTCTTGATAACTGACACCCTACCTTGTTTTTAAGACTGGGGTTTTCTGTGATTGTGGCAACAGATCTTTTTGTTAATCCTTGAATCCAGACTTGCTGATCCTCAACTTGAACGCTGGCCTCATTCCTAATGCTTAGGCGGTTAGGTGCAATGCCTTCTGTTGGACTGGAGACCATAATTCTTCCCTTGCAGGAGATATTGCTAAATAGGAGGGCTGGCAACCTGGATCTGAGTGAACTTCATAAGCAAAAGAAAGACCTTCCAGGTCATCCCCAAGTGATCATCCTGGATGCTTGATTCCTATATAACTCGTTGGCATGGTAACAGCATCGCAGTTTCACTACATCAGTTTTGCATGGTGATAGTATTTGAATGTATCGTCACACAGAGTGAGTGCATAAATTGACTACTGTAGTCTTCACTAGGGTTGAACTAGGTTGAAACACTAGCCTTCCATAGTCAACTCTTGCCACATGCAGATGAAGTCAAATAGCTTCAAATTGATGACCTAGCCTGAAGAAAGGAGGACAATGGAACACAATTAATGTTAAATGTTAACATGCAAAGCGAGCAACTGGGGGACTCCTGGACAGTGAAAAATCAGGCATAAAATTCCAAGCAAGCCAGCTGCTTTTCAGTTTTTATGCAAAGACCTGGATAATGTTTTTGAGTACTTTTAGTTGAAATCACTTTGAAACTTACCCAGTCATCAGGGACCCTAAAAAGTCAGGGTATCTCCCTTGTGTTTTCTATGTCTGTCCAGTCAAACATGCTTAAAATCCCTTCTTCAGACCTTAGTGCTCAACACATAAAGATCTGAAGGACCATGCCCAGAGATGATGGCACACCCCTGTGCCTTCTCTAGTTTTTGCTGTGGCAAATTGTGCGTTCAGGTGAACACCATAATATAGCTAAAGTTTTTGAAGGATGAGTGTTCCAGGTTCAAATCTGTGTTCACCTGAAAAGTTCACTAGCTGTCTGTGGACAAGCCACTATTTCTCAGCCTGAGTCCACACATTCATGTCCATCCCTTAGTGACCTTAGCTCTGAATAATTCCTTGCCTATGTAACAAAAGCCATGAGAGCTCAAATGCTAACGAATAGATATTTCGTGTCATCTGGAGCACAATAGTTTTCATTGCTGGCAGCTGTAGGCCATCAAATAATCACCAAGATGCATATAAATGCGTAACCTTTCTACCTTAAGTCTTCTTTAATAAGGCTGCAAATACAAAGGAAATCCATATGCATAAATATTTTCCTCATATGCATGGGCACAGGTGGAGAACTATAACTAAACATTCAGAGCTGATGGTGTTGGTGCTTGTTTCCATTCATGGACACATAGAGCAATGAAAAGTTGAGCAGGGCAACAAAGGATTTATAGTACATGAAGGCAAGACACCAGAGTCTAAGCAGAAGTAGCTAACCCCAGTTAGGGGCCTAATCTGGCCTCCCACGTGAATTTTTTCTACATCCCCTCCAAGACCCAGCCTAGATATAAAGCCCAGCACTCTGACGGCAGTGCAGATTGCCCCATCCCCAGTCATCAGATCAATCATTTGATGAGCAGAGGGAGGGGGGCAATACCCCCCCCATTTCTGCTGATTTGCATGTGTGGCTAGCTTTGAATGCATGGGAAAGTGTGAGGTGACCAGATCCACTGTTAGTCACACACACTGCTGGCATGATGAGTCCATCCCCAGAGGCTTGCTCAAGGGTAAATGTGGCCCTTGGGAAAACATGTTATTCTCCCATTAGTCCCAAGCATTATTAGTCGTCATATATAGCACGTGATTGGAAAGGCCAGGGCCTTCTCAGTTGTGGCACCGATGTTGTGGAAACCTGTCTCCAGGGTAGTTTACCTGCACCCATCTTTATGTTCTTTTTGTGGCTTTGTCAAAACATGGCGTTTTAGCGTGGTGACTTTTTAGGATTTTCTTCTACTTCTTTGATAGATGATTCTCCTTCATGGGTTTTTTTTTTAATTATTACTGTTGCTGTGCTTTGATTGACTTTAAGAGGTGTGTATGTGTGCTTGTCAGAAACACATTTTTAAAATAAAACCAGTTTAATACTGTTTGTTTGGTCTAAGATAAAAGGAAACAGGGAAAGATTGCATGAGGGAATCAACATCCTGACTTGCCCAGCTACTGTTAGTATCTTGGAGAGCCTTGCCTCAAGGCATGGCCTAAAAATACAAATAGATAAATAGGTATGTCAGTGAGTTTATGGTCTGTATGTTGCTTGGACAAGATATTTGAGGCTCCCGCCATCTGCTTTAGACTGTAATTGCAATTTGTCTCTCCCTCTACAGTTCATTCGATTATGACTATAAAACACACCTTCTGGGATGGCATAATTGGGCAGCTCAGAAGTAATCTTGGTTTCCACAGGAGAGAAGTTTGCAAACTGATGTATGTGGTACCAGAACTCACTAAGAATCTGATTAGAGGCAGGAAGATCTTGCGCAAGGACTGTAAGCTCCCTGTTGATTTGAAAGGGTCAATAGATTGACACTAGCCTAACTACTGTGGATTAAGTTAGGTTTGATTCAAATACTACTTTGTTTGTAGTACTGATTGGGCTATTCTCCAAGAAGCCACTGTTAACATAGTATAAATACACATGGGCCTTCCATTTAGTGCTGTGCTTACTGCTCAGCAGCTGTGGATACTCAGCAACACACATGGCAAGATGGCGCCAGTATAGCTTGTCTTTGTTTCTTTTCGCTTTCTCTTCTTTTCTCTCTTCTTTCTCACATATGCACCACCCCATCTCTTTCTATTTTTAAACAGCATTTGAAGATCCATCTTTAAGAAGAACTGTCATTGTAGCCTTCAGCTCTTCCTCTCCTTGCGTCTCCTTCCCCTTGCCTTATTGTCTGTCTCTGGTTGCTTCCATGTGAGTCCTCATTCCCGGGAATTGCCAGAGAAATTTACAGGGAATTAGAGATGGAGGAGAATTTTGTTTGGTCTGCTTTTTCAAAGTGAGCTGACACCATTCATGCCTCACAGGCTAGTACACAGATCAGAATGTAATTATCCTTCAGGTTTTGCACTTCTTTGAATTTTGCATTGCATTTTTTGTTTCAAAAATATATTAAAAATGTGTCTTTTAGGGTAAAAGATGTTTAGAAATGCATCCACTGAGATGAAATACATACTGTATTTAAGTGCATGTTTATGATAAAATATTTATTTACATATGTATTAAAGTAAGTACAACTTTTTGTATAGATACTTTTTTAAAAAGAAAATTCAGATTGATTCAGAATTGAGACTAAATGGTCTTATGAATGAACACATGAAATAGACATAGATCTGAAGTATAGTGTTTCAGCCATCCGTACAGAGAATCCCTGCTAATTTGTTGGTAGCTAATTGAATTCCATTTTTTCCCTGAGTTATCTGTCCTTTTTTAAAAAAATGAATCTGAATTTTCCAAGTTGCTGTGGCGTTTAAGCACCTCACTTTAATGTATAAACTGTTAAAGTGCTATTGATGCACTATTGTGTGGCTTATGAGTTAGGGTGACATACTTGGCAATGCTGTTGTGGAACAAATGTTAAGGGAGAGAAGCAGAAATCCCCCTCCTTCGAGTCAGTCAAATTCCTAGAGGAGCAAGGGCTGTTTTTGGTACCCTGCATGTTGGTAGAGGCAGTGAGAAAGTGCCCTCATTCATCCCTGGAACTCTCCATTCCCTTTTTCTGTGACATACACCTGCATTTGCTGTGCAGCCTCAGATGGAACATCTGCCTCTTGCTCCAGCTTCTGCACTTCAGAGATGATGGGGGCATAATGTCCTTGAACACCAGCAGCTTTTTGGCATTTTGGACATCTATCTCAATGGCCAGCTCTCCCCCCCCCCCCCGTGCTATGCCTGGACAGGATGGTACAATCTTGGGGTTGGGGAGCACCAGGGTCACCATTTGCTGCCATCCCCATATCCTCTGCAGCCGTAAGCTAGCACAGCAGGTAATCTAGACCCTGTGCACCTTGCATTTTCCCTTCCCTGTAACTTTTAAATTTAACTCACAGCTGTTGCCATTTCTTCGGAAAATGTGTATATTTTCACTGTTCATATATATAACTTTTGAAAAGGCAGCAATCCTTAGTGCATTATTTTTACAGTGACTAAGTACCATTGCATTCAGTGAGACTTACTTCAGAGTAAAAGATTCTTAAGATCTCACAGCAAGGCTGCAATCATTCACTTTTGCCTTTTCTGTGGAGACGGGCATTGTGGAATGTTAATATAGAGCTTTATTAAATGGTTTGTGGAACCACAATTATAATTGCACTTCCAGCTGATTGGGGGAAAGCAGTGCTTCGGCAGCCCTAAAGGATCCTAGTGTGGAAGCAACTTACATAATATTATAAGAGAGAGAGAGAGAGAGAGAGAGAGAGAGAGAGAGCTTGTTTCCTTTTTTAACTGCTGCCCACAGCTTATTATTTAAGTCATATAGAAGCAATAAAGGTGATTGCTACACAGCATTTGCCAAACCAGTTCCTAATACTTGCCATTTACTTTCTATGAGATGGTTTACACTTAATGCTGAAACCAGGTTTAGGAATCAGGATCAGGTTGTGGCAGCCTTTGCCAACTCAGTGCCCTCGAGATGGTGTTACAGTCCAAAGTATCTATGCCTTGCTATGAACATAGCCAGGATCCCAAGCTTTCTGCATTCAGTGTTTTCTAACGTAAGATCCCATAGGCCACCCCTACTATTTAAAACAAGTGCAGCGTTAAATCTCAACCAGTCCTAATAGATTTTTACAAACAAAACAAAACAAAAACCATTGATGGATATGCTATCTATACAGCACCATTAATATTGGGGTTTTTCATCAACCAGTCTAGGGAACTGGGATGACAGCAGAAAGGATGTATTTTGCATCCAACATATAAGCCAAAAGAATGCAACAAAGCTGACATTATTTTGGTTCATCCTTGTTGATTCAGTTTGTGACATGAATAATTAGGTGCTGATAGTCGTTGAGGAAGATGGCTTTGTCTCTCAGAACTGTGAAGAAGAATAAATGGGCTGTTATGGCGTTTCGTGAATTAAATGTCTCTTGTTTTCCTCCTTGCATTGTTTTGCTGTTTAGGGGAAGAGAGAAGAGGCTTTGTTTATGCCTTTGCTCCATCTTCTTCTCATTTGATGGAGATGCTGACAGTAGCTGAGTCAGAGCACCTGCAAATAAGAGTTATAATGTACTTTACGGTATATGGTTTACACATTTCTTTAAAACAGAAACGGTGTCCTAGAAATCTACAAAACAATGATCAAGCGAGGATGCAATCTTGTAGCTCCATCAAGAAGCACTCTGAGCAAATATATGATTCCTTTGAGTTTTTGGATGAACAGAGGCCATAATTCAGGCCAGCGTAACTCAACCTTCTTGAGCCTGCTGCCTTTGGGTCTACACCCGACCCCTTATTGACTTGCTGGGCAGCAGAACTGGGCAGCTAAATTTCCTTCAGATTCTCTCATGTGTGCAGCAGAACTGCTGGGCAGCAGAACTGGGCAGCTAAATTTCCTTCAGATTCTCTCATGTGTGCAAATGCCCAGTAACATAAGGAAGCAAAGTTCTTGGTGTAAGTAAAGTTGCTACTAAGTTTCACCTGCAGGCTGAGGTTAACGTGAAGTCAGTACACAAAGAGAATTAGTGACGGTTCTCAGGCAGATTTGGCACATCCCCAAACATAAGGAACTAGAGTAGTGGAGGAAGAAAGCATGGTTGAGAGCCAGTGTGGTGTAGTGGTTAAGAGCGGTAGTCTCGTAATCTGGTGAACCGGGTTCGTGTCTCTGCTCCTCCACCTGCAGCTGCTGGGTGACCTTGGGCCAGTCACACTTCTCTGAAGTCTCTCAGCCCCACTCACCTCACAGAGTGTTTGTTGTGGGGGAGGAAGGGAAAGGAGAATGTGAGCCGCTTTGTGACTCCTTCGGGTAGTGATAAAGCGGGATATCAAATCCAAACTCCTCTTCTTCTTCTTCTTCTTCTTCTTCTTCTTCTTCTGTCCAAAACAACCACCACCACCACCACCCACATGGTACAATAGGGCAGGGCAGTCCAGGAGATGCAGTGTCTAGGAGAACTCCAGGTAAGCAGCTCGCTCCAGCAAGTCTTAGAGTGGCCTGAAAGGTTTTATACTCTCACGGCAAGTTTATCACTCAGAGGTGATGCAACTCCTGGACTGCACTGCAACTCCTAGGCATCTTTGAGGCTGTAAAGGGACAGGTCTCTGGCATGGAGCTCAGCCCAGACACTGTTCCATTCCAAAACATCCTTGCATTGATGAAATGACATGGGCATGGAGAGATCGGTTCCTGAGGAGGGGGGACAGCAATGGAGGGCAGAGCACTCCAGAGCTCTTGATCTGCTCTGGCTCTGACTCGGGCCAAGAACCTGCTAGATGAGGCCAGTGGTCCAACTAGTCCAGCATCCTGTTCCTACAGTGGCCAACCAGATGGCTATGGGAAGCCCACAAGCAAGACCTGAATGCAAGAGCATTCTTCCCTCCTGCAATTTCCAGCAACTGGTATTCAGAGGCATGCTGGCTCTGGCCCTAGAGGTACAGCTTAGCCATCAGAGTTAGTAGCTATTGATAGTTGGTTGTGTTGCTGGTGCCTGTATTTCCCCCTTGAGTCACTGATCCGATGGATCTGCTCCATCTTTTAAGTCAGAGCTCGCTCTGCTCCTCTGAGCCAGGGGTCCTTCACAGGGTCTGTTTTCCATGGGACGTTTCATGAAGTAAATGTATACATTGGTAAAACATGAATATTGCTTGTATCAAGAGACTCTCTTTAATAGATGGGACTACCACTTGCTTTGATACAAAAAAAAGTTGTTGATTGTGAAATTGAAGGTGGAATATAGAGTGAAAGCTGAAATGGAACATCTTCACATGTGAGGAAGAGTGGGATATAACAACAAGAAGAACAACAACAACAATAGTAACAAATGTATAACAAAATACCCCTTTCTTTTTCTTCTTTAAACTGATTTGATTTTAAACAAAAAAAATACATGTCCATATAATCCTCCACTGTTCAGTTAACAAAGTAAACAAGTTCATGTGTCGCTGTTCCTAACAATCTGCATTATACATTTGTACATTATAATTATGCACTTCATGGCTTAGCTATTTTACGTTTGCACATATCTTTTCAAAATGGATGGAAGCATGTGACATTGTATCGTTGTTCATAGACCTGCAATATTAGCTAGTTTAAACCCAACACACTGGTTATTTTCCAAAATTTAACGAAATGTTTCCCTCTCCTGATGTTCACACATTTCACTCTTCTCTCTTAAGGCAGGGGAAGCTAGCTTGCAGCCCTCTAGAATCTGTGTTCCTGTGCGACTACAACTCCTATCATCCCTAGTCAGTAGCCATACTGGCTGGAGCTGATGGGAACTGTATTTCTGCAATGTCTGAAAAATAATAAAAACAAACTGAACAATAAGATTAGAAAAATGAGAAATGGAGAGAAACCAAAGCTGACAGATTCACCCATTCCTACTCTAAGGTTAATCTATTCATCCTCTCAACAGTATTTATTTATTTATTTATTTATTTATTTATTTATTTATTTATTTTTAAAAGCAGCAATGGAAGTCTGAAATCAGCAGCAGAAGACTGGCAGAGGGAGGGGCTATTTAACCATTTGTTTTCCTGCTGTCTGCACAGAACCCTCCCCACTCCTTCCTGGGGCTGCGGGGGGGGGGGGAATTCTTTGAACCCATATCTTTTTCTCTGTGTTGGGGAGGACAGCTGAATGATGGACAATACCATGATTGCAATGAACAATAAGGAAATAGGGAAGGGGTTAAGCACCCGTCCCACCCTCCCATCACCTCATTCTCAGTTTCAACCCAAGCAATAACTTTTATTTTAGAAAAGTGTCAGGGGGAAAATCACAAAAATTTAGCTTGGCCTTTAAAATAGAAAAAAATATACAGTATATAAAAAACAAAAGAATTGCACAGACCAAGAGTGTATAGAAGCTCCTGCTGGTTTCTCTTTCCAGACATTTTTCTCCTAAGCCCAAGCAAGCAGTGGTCTTGACTGGGAGAAAAAAGATGTAGAGGAGTAAGCACATAGTGGGTATTGAGGGAAGGGTTCCACACCTTCCACCCACAAATCCCCATTGCTTTTAAAATTTGATCCCCTGCCATCACCTTTCCACCTAATAGTTGCAATTACTAAGTCCCCATGAACTTTGGGAATTTATTCTGTGTGGGATTGCACTATAAGGCTGTAAGCATAGTTGGAGTCATGACCATGGCTTATTTCTGAGTGGGCACACATAGGATGGCATGGCAAGTTAGTTGGTACGGTGCCCGCTGAAATCAGTGGGGCTTAAGCCTACTGAATTGAATAAGGGCTTTCTTGTGAGCACACAGGGTTAGGGTCCAACCTATGGAACTGCTGCCACTGTATCTAGTTTGGCCCTCAATTAAAATGAATGTGTTAAAACAGGATTTTACCCTAGATTTCCACCAGTGGGTGGATAGCTTCAGTCGCAAAACTTGAGGAACGGTTCGGGGTTTTTTTTAGTCCTCGTTGCAAACAGTCTATTCTTTCCGCTGTGCTTTATCAAAGTTGCTCTATGAAAGTCCATAGTGGGAACACAGTTTTAATTGTTGGAATTTGGGAAGGTAGATGGAGAAGAGCAAAAGAAAGGCTCAAGAGAAACCCATCTGAAAGAAGTTGGTTGCATACAGAGTATTTCTGCCTCCCTCCAATGTTAAGTAATCTGTGTTAGAAATCCTTTATGTCACGTCCTTTACAGTTCTCAATAGGCTTTTTCAGTCAAACAGTATGGATGCTAGCAGGAGGTATATTTGGCAAATGACCTCTTCTCAATACATGTATGTTCAGAGGTTTGCTTTTCTCTATTCTTTTAATGCTGTGCTCTAAAAAAAATACATTTTTCTTCCTTAAGAAAAGGGAGATTGAAAAGGCACATTGAAAAAATAATTCTGAAGGGAGGGACCTCTCTATAATTTTTCTTCCGTGTTAGTAGCACTTAAAAGTTTTCAGTCCCTGATTCTGAAACTTGTTTTTAAATAATAACTTTTTGGTTCCACTTAAAAACTTGTGGTATTCAACTTTGTTATACTCAGAGTAGGCCTATTTAAATAAGCATGTCTAAGCTATGAATATTAATTTCATTGATTTTTCCTCAGCAAAGCATTGTTAAATGCTACTCTTGGTTTTTTAGTTACGTTGACATACTTGGGAATTTCCCAATCAAGATTCCAGCTTCCCAAACAAATTAGTAATGAGGTCTACTTTAACTACGTATTAATCTGTTTGTGTTGGTTTTGTGTATCTTTCTAAATACATGACTACTAACACAGCTGGTTAGTATGTAACACTTTGCATCCATGTTGCTTTAGGGAAACATCCATATTTTCTTGGGTTGCCCAAGGCAACCCAAAGTGACTTAAATATAACATAACATAAATATAAGTTAATTTCTTCAAAAATGTTTAAGTTGGTAGGTGGTACTGGACAATACAGTGGTACCTCGAGTTACAAACGCTTCAGGTTACAAACGCCGCTAACCTGGAAGAGTTACCTTGAGTTGAGAACTTTGCCCCAGGATGAGAACGGAAATCATGTGCCGGCGGCACAGCGGCAGCAAGTGACCCCATTAGCAAAATAACGTCTCTAGTTAAGAACAGTTTCAGGTTAAGAATGGACCTACAGAACGAATTAAGTTCGTAACTAGAGGTACCACTGTACATTGCTTCAACTTTGCTGCTCGGTTACTGAATGATTATTTAGTGCATGACCTAATTTGTCTGGTCTCTTCCCTCACAGGGCTACTATTCCCAGAGTTGGCTGTCAAGAGGGTTTGATTGTCAAACCATTCTGGGAATGTTAGCTCTGTGAGGGGAATAGGAGGTCACCTAACAACTCTCAGAACCCTTAACAAACTAACCCTCCGAGAATTCTTCTGAGGAGGGGAGCCATGGCCATTTAAAGTAGCAACATAGTGTGAATGTAGCTCGAGTCTGCGGCAGGGCTAAATTGAAACAAATTTTGAAGCTGGAGTGGTTCCTGTGGTCCTGTGGACTTTTCCTAAGCTCTTCAGTATGGCTAAGAAATTAGCAGCATGACACTCGTCCTGAGCCATCAGTGTGTCTTCCTTGACACCTCCGATGTCACATCTCAGGAGATGCAGCGTTCCAACCTTCCACTCAAAAGTGCAAAAGGAGAAAGTTCGCTTCTCTCATTTTGCTCCTTCCTGTATAACACCAGATCCACCCACTGTTAAGACATCAAAACCTTTTATCCAGACACTAAGTTTAATGTTTGCCACAAGGCAGCCTTTTACAACCGAAGTTCTGAAGCATTTAAGACAAAACTCCCAGGCTAGGCAGAAGTGTCACTCTTTTCGGCTCTTCTCTTTCCCTCCCTTGCAACTCCAACCCCAGAAGGGACAGTTTAATGGAGTCTGACGCTTTCAAACTTGGAAATGGTTTTAAACATCAATTAGTTGACCAGCTTCCTCGGGTAAAATTGAAAATGCTTGCCAAAAATCTTGTGGTATTTAAACCTTTTGTAAAGTCTCTTGTCAAATACAGAAATGATTGCCTCTTTTCCCACCCCTCTCTCTCCTCCCCAGCCACTCTCAGCCCTGCATCTGGTTTAATATAATGGGTGTTTGCATGAATGGCTTAGTTAGCCGGAGTGGTAATAAAACACTTTACATTTATTGTGACATTTGGATTTAATTAAAAAGTACACACTTAGAAAAGTAAAACATAATGTGAAGAGAGAGTTAGGAAGGTTTTTCTCCTTTTCTTCCAAAAAACTAATTAGAGTTGTATTTTAAATTGTTTATGTGCTGCTAATCATTGTAATAAATCATTTATACTGAAAAAGACACACTCTAATGTGCCTGTGTAACTGTTTATGTTCTCAAGTTTCTATCATGAACAAATTGATCTGGAAGTGAATTTATTAACCACTAGGGAAGAAATCATTAGTGCTTTCTCTAAATATTCCCCAGGTGCATTTTTATTATAGTAGTTTACTGCTTTAACTAAACGCACCGCTATACAGACTTGCTTGTAATTATGATGCAAATTGACTTTCCATCACTTAAAAGTGAGGGAGCTGTCTTTTTTAGTTGCTCATATTTGTCTTTCTGGTATCAGAAAATGACATGTCTTTAACATTTTGCAGAGGCAAATTGAAATTTAGCCAATCTACTCTTCTCTTTGGCACTAAAAGGGGAAAAAAGTTTTCTCCTGCACTTTTGATTAAACTGGTATATTATTGTCATTTTTTTTGCTGTGATGTGGAAATCAGCAACCACTCATTGGCCCTTCTTAGGGTCTGGTTTCTAAACAGGCCATGTTTTTACTCAAATCCTCTGCTGTTTTGCAATGTTTTCAAAACCTCTGATAGCTGAAGGCACCCTTTCATTCTGAATCAAAGCTGGATGCATGTCTCATTCTTACACCTCCAAAATATTTACTTTTTGAGCATGCAAATGTAAGACATGTAAAGGAGGCCAGCCTCCATATATCTTCTTGAATGACTATCCTGCATATGGCTACTACCCTGTTGCATTTGTCTGCATTGGTAGTGATTAACTGATCTAGTTGCACCCAATCCATAGATCTATTTGCCCACTCCTAGAAGAAACTGATTGGAAACAGGAAAGGCCAGAGTAGCACATTGCACTCAGTTATGACTTCCTGCAGGGCCCACCTTGATAGCTCTCACCATTTGACAGGACCGACTGCACTGTCTTCTTCGGAACATTGGAAACTCCCTTGTTTGTCCATTTACCTGATCGACTGCTCTGTTGGGCAGCTATTCTCCAGAGTCTCTACCAGAAATCTTACCAGTTATCTGCTATTTGATCCTTTTTAACCAGAGATGCCAGCTGGCTCCCAACTCTTTACTTCTGATGTTGTTGCGTATCCACATCTGTGCTAATAGAAAGATACCTTAGAATATTCACGATATTCAGTGAAGCCCATTTCAATTATCATATTTGTGCTATTAACAGGCTTTCACTAACTGCTGGCGGTCTTTCCTTTTATCCTGCTTCTTACCGTCAAATTGCTTCCTAAAACATTGCTTCCCTAATCTCAGTTTCAGAACCAATCTAAAGCCAGTACAAAGTTTCTCTTTAAAGGTTTTATGAAATCTCATAGGCCAGTTACTAATGGCCTGTAGACAATTTAGTGTTCTAAAGCATGAGTCGTCAATATCTCAAGATCTGAGTTAATTTCAATCAACAAAACAATTTCTGACCTGTAATGTGTGTTTTCATGCAGAGAGTTCTTACCAAAAATTGTCCATTGGCAGGAAAGAAGCATTGTGGGAAAAAGTGGTTCGTTATACTGATCAGCTTTACTTGAACATTGGCTTTACCTTGTATTTTTCAGGATATTCTAGCCAACCCACATTCTGCTACCCCATAGTGCATCCTGCCTCTCCATCCTGCCCCTCCCATTTTTGCAGGTACATGGTCCCTCCATCAGCGGCTAGCTGCCATTGCAACAGATGCTGCCCATTCATCCTACTGTTTAGCTGGCAGTGGAAAGGGTACCACTGCAAGTGAAATCCAGCTAACATCCAGTCCTATTATATTTTATGTATATGTTAAAGAAGAGTATGTTAAAGCTGCTCTTCTTTTTTAAAAAAGTAGCTATTACGCTGTGTTCTACCACATTAGGTTTTCCTAATAATCCATAGGAGAATATGATCAAGATGTATTACTGCTTCCTGATATGGTAGACTGTGATCATCACTAAGTTTTATGAAAGTTCTGCAGTGGTTGAGATACTTTAATCTGCATTTTGATACATCATTGAAAAATAATAAAGAAAATGGAGTGTCGTCTTTGGAACACTCTTTTCAAGAATGTGTCTGAAGTAAAATTAGTCTATACTGAGCCACAGCATAAATTTTAGTCTTTCGATCATTGTGTGGACTTTTTTTTGTAACCAAAAAAGAGGCCTTTACACATTAGCAATCCATCTAAGTTTGCTACTCAGAAATAACTTTAATTCCCACCCCCATCCCCATCAAGATGCTATTAATTGAGAATAGTAAATGCTACTTTCCTTGCTTGCTTTTAAAGGAAGGAGGCCTCTGCTTCTGTTTCTGAATGTGTTTATTCCTTAAAGGCATAAAAAATTCAGCATATAAAACAGCGTTTCCTATCCCATTGCAGCTCATGCAATTTCAGCTCTACATAACCAACACCTATCCACAAGGAATATATTTTACAAAGTGTAGTTTCCAAATCTGTTCCTTAAAACAAGTGTGGCATATGTGAGAAAGGGTGTCTGAAATGATAGCTCAAAACCAGTGCCCTTTATGGTGATATGTATCAGCAAGTATGTAAAAGCGTGATTTGAAGAGCACCAATACAAATGCAGACCAGTTCAGATCACATGTGTGTATCTTCTGTAGGGCCATCATAAAACCATGAATTTGTACCACGATTGCGAAAAAGCAATAGTAAACGTATGATACCTGAAGCACTTTCCATTTTTTAAGTCAGGTTTTAGACTTCGAGATGAAGTGGCAGGCCTGTTACATGGCTACCACTTTTTCTGGATACCCCCCCCCTTCAAGTGCTAATAGATAACCAAGATACCAGACTCTTTGGGGAAAGCCACAACTGTTTAAAGTGGTGATACAGCTTTGAATGCATAGTGCATATGGGGCCTGAGTTGCACTCCCTGTTTCTACAGTTCTCCTATAATGCTTGAAATGGATGCTTATTCATGTTCACACACTTGATACCTTAGATTCGGGCACAACTCAGGCTTATGGAGCCAATCCAAAGCTGCTCTCTACTGCAGACCAAGTAGTGGTGGTGGGGATATGTGGGGTTTTTGCCTGCCTGTACCAAATATCGTTCTGCAGATTTGAGGAAGCCGTTTGCTTGTACACCCATTGAGAATGTTGGCGACCTTTTTTGCCACTGTCCTCTGCAGCCATGCGAAAGCATCCTAAATGAATGTCTCATGCAAAACAAATGTTTTCCTAACGCATCTGTAATCCCTGTTCTCTGCCATGTTTGCGTGAGAACTGCTTTTTTTTTAATGTCCAGCTCTAGAGAACTGCAGCCAAATGGAATAAACTGGGTTGTCTGACTCTAGAAATGACTTTAATACACATACATCACAGCAGCATCTTAGGTTTTTAAAAAGTACAGCTGTGTTTAATATTTAGACTCAGATCTTCGCCAGTGACATTCTAATATGGTATTACACCTTATATATTATTAAATCTGCACTGTGTTTAGTCTCACTGATCTCATCAGTACACTGGAAGTGAAAACCATGCTTAAAATACCTTGGGGGCAGCTTCTCCGGGATAAAAATTTGTTATATGTTATGTGTGAAGATACCTATTTTCTGGTTCTGTACCCGCAAACACACATATAATGAACATATAAGGTTAAAACGTATGTCCCATAGTAGCAGTGCATTTACTCACTTCTCAAAATATTGCATAAGAATTTTGAGTTGGGGGAAATGTAGACGTATCACTAAACACAGTTCTGCTTTTGTGGCACTGCTGTTGTTTGATGCCTCGTAAATGGAGGGGGCTGTATAATTTAATTGGCAGATTAATCAACTAAAAGTTAATAGTGCACTTATGTACACGTCTACACAAAAGTAAGTCCCATTGAGTTCAATACGACTTGCACCTCGGTGAGTGGGTACAAGATTGCAGCCCAACAGCGCAATCCTAGTTACCCATCTTCTGAATAGACACTCCCTGTTTAGGGAAGTTTTTAATGTCTGGTGTTTTATTGTATTTTTAATATTTTGTTGGAAGCCGCCCAGAGTGGCTGGAGAAACCCAGCCAGATGGGTGTGTGCGTGTGTGTATATATACATTCCAACATTCCTACACAGCAGGAAAACTCTTGTGTGTTTGTTTTAAATGCATTTTGGTTTGATGTTTCTATAATTTGAATTAAAAAGAGAATATCAAATAGTGACTCTTAACCAATAACATGTTGTAGCTCATGTGCAAATTTCTCTCAATGCATCCATGTTGTTGTTGTTTTGCAA
The DNA here is from genome assembly GCF_027172205.1 of Podarcis raffonei. Taxonomy (NCBI): domain Eukaryota; kingdom Metazoa; phylum Chordata; class Lepidosauria; order Squamata; family Lacertidae; genus Podarcis; species Podarcis raffonei. The sequence goes on from NC_070602.1 coordinate 69,827,230, forward strand.
TTTTGCCAAATATACATTTTTGCAAAGCCATTTCCCCCTATGTGCTGCATTTTTTGTATGCTATTTTTCCCAATTTGTGCATTTTTAAGCACACTTTTTAAGCACACTATGTCAATTTTTGTACACATTACTTAACAGAACTGCATTGCAAAATTCAGCAGAGTGTGGATTTTGAAAGATGGCTGTTTCGGTCTGCACGTTGTTCTGAAAAGTGTGAATTACGTAAGTTTGCCTTTAAATTCAAACTGAATCGAATTTCCTACACCATCGTTTTGTCATCATCATTATTTTATTTATACCCTGCCCTTCCTCTCATTGAGGACAGGGTCAGGCACAACATGATAAAAGACAATACAGCAAAAATAGTGTAACCAATCATGGACATTTAAACTAACAGCAAAACCACTATGCAAAAGAATTACAGTAGCACCAAAAACAGCAGGACATAAATGAAATATGTCCCCAGACTACAGCAATAGGTTTGTTGGACACATTGCAAAAAAGGGGGGATATAAATTTAGTCAAAAACATTTGAAATCTGGCTTCATGTTGGAAGAAACTAGCCTCCTTGGCTCTCGGTACCTCATTGTTGCCGAACTGGAAAGGACTTTATTGAATGGCCTCTTCAGCAGTGGATTCTGGGGTGTGTATTCTCTTTCCACGTTCCCATCAGGAAAAGTTGCCTGAGATTGCCCACTGCTGCTTTTATCTGCCCCTGAATATTGGGAAAATAGCCATTTGGCAGATGTACTCAAACCTTTGTGAGGGTTCATATAGGCCAAGCAAATAGACCCTTGTGAGCCCCTATACAAAAGCGAGGACCTAAGTGATTGAGCGCTTTCCAGAAAGAGATCACTTCATTTAAACAATGATCACCCAATATAATTGCATGGGTGACGGGGGGGGGCAGAGAGAGATAACAGGAAGATAACAATGATCTCCTCAGAACCCTTTGCAGGTAAACCGAGGGCTCGAAATACAAGCACCCACCAGGAATCTTGACACTACTTCTGCAACTGGGGCTTCAGGGAGAAGGCACCCCACACTCTTAAGCACAGTAGGAGGGGGGCTCACTAGGGAGAGGAAGGTCACTTTTCAAAGCAGAACTTCTATGCCTCCTCCATCCATGCCTTCAAGCGCTTCCCTGCAAGAAAATTAATTAGTGTGCAGAGCGCTCAAAACAGCAATGGCCATAAGAACATCTCCTTCTTGCCCCCTCTTATAGTGAAGGATAAGGCACTATACTAGCTTCGTAAGTCAGGAATCTGAGTATACAAAAGAAAACAGCTTTTGTCCAATGTAGGGCTTGAACCCATATCTATAATTCGTATATATTCCACACGACGCTCAGCCAGTCACTTTCGGGTACACCTCTTCAGTTGCTAGAGCTAATAAAAGATTAGAAACATGAGATTTGTGTTTTGTTTGGGCACTTCCTTCAGTATTTCAAGTGTGTTTTGATGGAACTGGAGAAAGTAAGACTAAGATGCATGAGGTGGGGAAACTTAAGAGAAACAAACACCTAGCTTGAATACCCCACGAGTATACCTGGTAACAGGTATAATCCCATATTTGTGTTTGTACAGCAATGTTTCCTTTTTACAGTAGTTTGTGCTTCCTCAGTATGAACTTGAACTGCCCTCCAAAAATGGAAAAAAACACACGTTATGACTGGGTTTGGTAAAGTCTCTTGCTTCCTCCCTTGTTCTTAGTCCATTAAAAGCTTGTTCTCCCAGCACTGAGTTCACTTTAATAAAATGGAGGGGGGGAGGAGAGGGAGGAGTAAAAACCTAACACGATTCAAAAGTAATAAAATGGACTATGCAACATCCTCCTCCCCAGAGACGGTTTTGTTCTTTCAAATCTGGTTTCCAGACACTTATGATCCATGAACTTTTCTCAAAATCTCTCTGAATATCTGTAGCTGATCTTTTTTTGTGTGGGCTAATATATTGCCTGATTAGTTCATGATGCCATTTGACATTTTGTGGATAATTCCTTTTTTTGTTCAGTAAAGAGCAAGGTCATTTCTCCGTGGTTCATTAGTTCTTAGCAAATGTTTGTGTAAAAAGGAAAACACTGACGATAATCTGGTTAGCCAAGGTGGGGTCTGTACTCTGCTCCAAACACTTTGGTGTTCTAGCACATGGTGTAGTTGCCAACAGGAATCGGACATGATTGTCTAGCGCAGAAGTAACAAAATCTCAGGTAGTAATAAACCTACACAGGGCTTAATTTTTCTTTTTATGTTCCTGTCCGCTGAGGAACATCTGCTATGGAAACTCTGTGTTGTAAATATAGATCAGAATCTTTCAATTTTGGTTTCTTTCGGTTTCTCATTTTTCCAGTCGTAAGCTCAGTTCTCCACATCAGTTTGCAATTTAAACAGTCCTCACGAAAATCCATAAGCATTTTCGGGTGCACACATTTTTAATTCAGTTTTGCATAATATACACAGTTTTGCAAAATCATTCTCCCTGATGCAGTAGAATGCATTTTTGTATGTTGTTTTCACTAATATATATGCATTTTCTGCACAACTTGTGCATTTCTGTGCACTGCTTAGCTTGAGAACTGTACTGCAATATTCAGAGACGTGCAGATGCCAAAGGGTGTCTGTGTTTTGGTTTGCGTATTGTTTTGGAAACTGCAAATTTGATAGGGTGACCTTTAAATGCAAACTAGCATGTATTCATTCTCAACTCCTAGTTGTAGACTCAGTAGCGTAGAAGATTCTGAGGAAATGTTTTTGGGCTCACAGTCAGTTCACACAGAGGTCGGGCCTCTTATGATTCCTGGTTGCCTCTGAGAGCTGAGATTGTGTCCTGTGCCTGCACATTTTAGGAGCAACTGGGATGCCTGTTCATCATTACTCGTCATCTCATTGAGGAATACCGGCTAAGCTTCTAAGGAGCCCCAGCATTTCTCACAGCACAATTTGAAAGCCAGTGATGTACTGTACAAAGTGGTAGCTTCTAGAGGTAAATTGTGTTAGGACTCAGCTAGACTGGTAAAGAAAAAGCAATTGATATGCGTTGTATGTGCGATATAACATTATGCCACCAGATGGTGATGTTGAGTCCTTTTTTCTCTCTACCTGTTTTCCCTGTTTAAATTTACAATGCTTTAAACGGAAACGCTTCTTTGATGTGTCTAGATCCAGCCTAAGTCTGTTGCAGCCAAAACATTAAAGAGGGTCATGGCTTAAAGACCCTTTTATTTCCTCAGTCCACCTTTGAAATGGAGGAAATGTGTGTGACAGGGGTGTGGCCCATGCCCACCCTCTCCCCCTCCAAAAAGGTCTTCTGCAGGGACTGTTTGCCACCGGTGCTGCCCATCTGTGTCCATCTTTTGCCACTGTGGAGATTGTGCACCAGAATATACCACACAGGAGGCTAGATTTGGCCCAAGGGGTACCAGCAGCAGAATCGTGCTTTTCCTGATTTCCCCTTTTATCCAGAATAAGGGTGTCTCTTTATTTGTGGTAGTAATAATAGACGCAAAAATTGAGGGGTAGATAATAAAGGTTGATTCACCCAGTTTTGAGAGAAGATCCATTCATTTTTATATTGTATCCTGAAAGTCCATTCAAATAATTCCTTCACAGCTCAAAGTCTTCTGAATGGTATGTTCCTCTTAATTGCCTCATTTTTGCTGCTTCTTAAAAAAAAAAAATCAAGTGCCCACAGAACTTTAAACCATTTTAATCTCTATCTAGTGACTTTTTCCATATTAGCAGAGGCGTTTAGTGCTTTAAAAGCTTTCTTGAGTCTTTCTAAATAACTTAATTTGAGCTTGACAGGTTTTAATTACAATCTCTTGAGATACTTAGTGCTAGTTCTGAATACAAAGCAAACCTGTGTCAAGTTGCTGAGCATTAGCCATCTTAATTGCTTTTGGGCTGACCTTTGACCTCAGTTCTCTCATCTATATGTCTTGCAAATTTTCTTGCCTCATCTGAAATAATTTGAGTGGAGTTTTTTTTTTTTTTTTGTATAATCACATGAATTAGTTTAAGGTTATTCAAGTGCTTTGGGGGAGGGTTGGCTTTGGTTTTGGCTTGTACTACCAACTTCTGTGATTTACTGTGTGCAAAGAAATGTACCTGCCATTTGAGGCTGACTTCATCCAGACTTTGCGTCTTCTAAATGAAGCTTATTTGAGTGGTGCCTACAAAGGGGGTTAGATAACTGCAGGTTTTGCAGTGTGCCTGCATGTTGTCCTGCAAAGACCCGTGGGAACTGAAGGTTGTCTTTAGTTTGTGTCCATGCTGGAAGCACAGCACAATGGTGTCTGTGCTTGCTGGACTCTGTGAATATCGGAAGTACGTAAACACAGTACCCTTTCTCCGGGAGATGTGATGTTAAGTACGGGGTTGGCCATTGCGTGTTTGGTTTTTGTTTATTAAATAGCAGCTGTGGGGAGGGGACTGATCTGAATTGGGACCACAGGGAGAAAATCGCCCCTTCCTGACACACCACATCCCTGTTGGAGATTCCCTAGGGCTGCTGTATCTTGAACAACAACAGGCTTGGCCCAGTATACCTGAAGGAGCATCTCCACCCTCATCGTCCAGGCCGGACACTGAGGTCCAGCTCCGAGGGCCTTCTGGCAGTTCCCTCACTGTGAGAAGTGAGGTTGTAGGGAACCAGGCAGAGGGCCTTCTCGGTAGTGCCATCTGCCCTGTGGAACGCCCTCCCACCAGATGTCAAGAGAATAAACAACGCTCTGACTTTTAGAAGACATCTGAAGGCAGCCCTGTTTAGGGAATTTTTTAACGTTTGAAGTTTTATTCTGCTTTTAGTGTTCTGTTGGGAGCCGCCCAGAGTGGCTGGGGAAACCCAGCCAGATGGGTGGAGTGTAAATAATAAAATTATTAAATTATTATTATTATTATAACAAGCAAAGTATGTGCTTCTCATGGCTCCTAGTTTTTGCTCTTAGTTGCTGCATAGAAGAAGTGCAAGATAGCCTGCTCCATGCCTATATATAGTATAGGGACGTGGGTGGCGCTGTGGTCTAAACCGCTGAGCCTCTTGGGCTTGCCGATTGTAAGGTCGGCAGTTTGAATCCGCACAGTGGAGTGAGCTCCCGTTGCTCTGTCCCAGCTTCTGCCAACCTCGCATCTCAAAAACATACCAGCCTGAGTAGATAAATAGGTACTTCTGTGGCGGGAAAGTAAACAGCGTTTCCGTGTGCTCTGGCACTCGTCACGGTGTCCCATTGCACCAGAAGCAGCTTAGTCATGCCAGCCACATGACCTAGAAAGCAGTCTCCAGAGAAATGCTGGTTCCCTCAACCTGAAAGTGGAAATGAGTGCTGCACCCCATAGTCAAATTTGACTGGACTTAACTATCCAGGGGTCCTTTACATTTACCTTTTTACCTATAGTACATGTGGAGACATTAACCTGATCTCAAGAGAGCTCCTGTACTGAACCTAGAATTCCCATGCAGGCATTTTAAGACATGGGATCACCTTTCAGGTAGGCTCAGATGCTAGAAGGATTGTTCTTGTTGTGATCACCCTTGGGGACAAGTGCTGGAAGTGTGTGTGGTTTTTAAACATACTTATAGCCCCCTTTCAAATCAGATGACTACACAAAGGTTACACTGACCCATAAATTTATACAACAGCAGGAGCTAAAGAAGGTTTAGATGTATTTATAAAATCTATGCAAGTGTCTCTGAACAGTGTGGCTTGAAACATAAAACACTTTGCATTGTTGAAATTTAATTTCTTGCACCTATGGGTTTGTTTCATCTCCTGTTTTGCATTTTCTGGGTATGCGCTTCGTTATATACAGTACCATTTAAGTTTCTCTAGTCTTCTAGTAGTGAAACTGAGTAAGGTGCTAATCAAAGCGAGAAAAGACATGGTAATATGAACGTTCAAATGGCGCAGGTTCTCCTAGGCTGCCTGAACTACTCTACGAGTCAGCCTGAAGCTTTCTAGAATTGTTGAGATCCAATCCCCCCCCCACACCTGATTTAGGCCTGCGAGCACCAAAAGGTTCCAAGTTGCTTCTTTTCTTTAGAAAACTTTTGAGTTGCACTGAAGCCTGTAGCAAATTAGCCTTGAAAATACCCACTTATTGCAAGTTCGTTTTCTGTGTTCTGGAGAGTGAGTGCATTTAAAAGTTTGAATCCAAAATTGATTTTGAAGTACCCTAATCTAAAATAGCCCTGATGTTAGCAATGTGTCTCTAACTCCTGCTAGACTCTAGCTTTCTGGTTCAGTGCATTGGCACACAGTTACCTGAGGCAGTGAAATTGAGACTTGCCGAGAGAATCGGACTGTTCTAAAAAGATTGGAAGGTGCTTAGAATGCCTTATTTTATTAGTTTGGTAAGTCCAGTTCCCTTCAGCACTCAAAAATCCAACAAACACTAAAGGAACTTAACAGCCGTGGAATAAAGTGATGGGTCCTCTGAAGGATCTGTAATTGCCTTACTGCACAATTCTACTACAACATGTTGACTCAGAAGTAAGTCCCATTGAATTCACTGGAGCTTACTCCTAGGTAAATGGCTATAGAACTGCATATTTAAAGGCAGTAAGCGAGGCTAGGGATAAATGGACCTAAAAATTGCTTCATTTGGGCAGAGCAAAGGTCTTTCTGGTCTCCAGTTCTGTCTTTGGCCACATATCAGGAGTGTCCATTTCTGCGTCTGGCCTTATATAAGAAGTGAGGAACTGTGAGCCCTCCAGATGTTGCTGAACTACAGCTTCCATCATTCCTCATCATTGGACAAGCTGGCAGGGGCTGATGGCAGTTGTTCAAAACATCTGGAAGGCCACAAGTTCCCCATCCTTGCCTTATATTATGGAAAGCTCTTTAGGAGGCCATGCCATGCTGTTTTGATAGTATGCCACATTAGATTGGACTGTCTCAGTCTAATTCATTGAGGCCCCATTTGATTCGTGGCTGATATCCAAATATCCACTGATATTCACTTAATTTATCACCCACCCACCCACACCTTTCAATGGCTATCATCACATGTTATGATAATAACTTTCATAAACAAGTTATGTGTTGTATAAAAGGGGTTCGGGAGGGAGGGGCGCTGTATCTACACACAATCAGAAATTCCTTTTGTAACAAGAAAGTAAACAGTGGCACCCCCCTGACCAAAATATATTTACGTTTGGACCAGTTTGCAGTTGAAACCCAATAGCACAGGATGGTAAAAAAATAATAATCACATGGATCTTAAATAACTGTAAAAGGAGCTGCATTCAAACTGGTCAGATAGAATTGTAAGGTGATGCACAAACAGGACAAAAAAAGTGCTTTTTACGTATGCTGATTGGATGTGAATTGGTTGAAGCACCCGGGAAAGAGATTTTGGAGTCATAGAGAGCTCACTACACACACCAGCTCAGCGTAGAGCAGCAGCGAAAAGGGCAATTTAAAACTGGGAATACTTAGGAAAGGAGGTGAAAATAAAACAGCAAGTATCGCTGCAGCCTCCGTATTCATTGCAGATTTGCATTTAAGGTCACATCGCATTTCGCCCAAAGTCAGATGATTTCTTGAAACAGGAAGAAAAGAGAATGGCTTGGATCATAAGCACAAATCACTTCTCTTGGTGTGAGGGGGTCCCTAATCCCTCTCCAGCTGAACCACCAAGAATTACTCTGGGAGAGATGCAGGATTGTGCAATGGGAAGGGTGAGTCAGGAAAACTCCATTCAGAATGCAGAACTCTGCTTGCATTCCACTGAATCCGAGCCTATGCATTGAGCTTCTCAGAAGACAGTGGTGCTGGGGCTGAAGATGGCTGCAGTTCAGTGGTAGAGCACATGGTTCACATGCAAAAGGACCCAGCTTCCATCCATGGTGTCTCCAGGTAGGACTAAGAATCTCTCCATGTATTAAACCCCAGAGCGGCTGGCAGGCAGTGTTGACAATAGTGAACTACATGGACCAATGGCTTGACTCAGTAGAAGGCCACTTCCTATACTCCTAAGGTGTTAAGCAGTGGGGAACACTCAGGAACTTTTTCTTCTCCTTTGAATGTTGCCTGCATTTGCAAATAAATTGTTGCATGGATGCCACCTTGCGAAGCCTGGGCAGCCCAGTGGAATATCCAAAGTGCTGGATTCCATCTTCCCATACTTAAAAATGCTCTTGTAAACACATCCCCCTGGTTTGAGGTGCATGTTAAAGTAACTGGAAGTTTGAAAGGCCTCTAAGTTAATGGGATTTCCAGAACCAAATGTGTCAAAATCTGCTCTAGTCATGATCTGTGTTTTAGTCTCTGACTTCAGGGTAGGCTAAATGAGGATGCTGAAAGGATTTTGCCTAAGGACTGTGTTTAAGTAGAAGGTGCCCTCGGGGCCAGCACTTTAGGTATTCACAACCACTTTCAGAACAGATTTTTCCTCCTTTCCTTGTAGTGGAGGGTGAAAGGGATATCTGCTTCCGAGTGGATAAAATATTCGGGGAGTGGCTAAATTTGGAGCACTCGTTATGGGATTTAGCAGGTCTGGGTGAAACAAGCATGCCTTATGTGGCATCCTCTTACAGCAGTAGTCCAGTGTAGGGATATTTTTATATTTATGTTCAAGGATTTATGTTTCACCTTTCTAAACACAGTTTTCCTAAGGTGGTCTACTGTTAGTAAAAAAAAAAATTAAAAATCACACTGAAATAGTGGAACTAAAAGAGCAGCGTAAAAGAACAGCACCCAAAAACAGCCAGCAATACCACCATTTTTAAAAACAATCTAAAGCAAAAGCCAGTAACAATTTAAAGTCTGACGCCCTTTAATCAAAGGCAAATTGAAATAAAAAGGTATTGAAGTCTGCCTACATGAAAACAGAAAGGGAGCCAAATGGTACCTCTTGTAGGAAGATGTTGTGCCTACCAATCTGATTGTTGGACCTGCAAGCAGGGGCTGAATTTAAGACCTGGGCAGGTTAACCTGGCACAGGCAGATACTCACTTAACATTCTCCAGGACCATATAGGGCTTTAAGGATCAATGCCCAACACTTTAAATTGGACTTGGCAATGATAGATGGAAAAGGAATGAGAATGGTGAAAAAAGGAGTGGGAAAGGCTACCTGTCGTGGAAGTATGTAGATCCCAGAGTGGTGGTTGTGCATTGAGTCTGATCCTACATCAGAAACAATAGTTGAGAGAGAGGAAATAAGCACTTACTATTTATTTTATTACCTTCATATCCCACACCTCTTCCATCGTGGAAGATGTGGTTCCAAGGTGGTCACCCATCCAAGCATTGACCAGACCCAAACCTCTTTAGCTTTAAAATGGAGGTTTGCCTCATGCGCCTTTAGACCACTCCCTGTGGCGTATTGTTTCTATTGTTTCCCCCCTTTGACACTCTCTGAGTGTTGTAGTCATACAGCAAAACAGAAGCTATGTTTGGAAATATTAACACTTCCTGCATGTAAAGTGAAAGAGAATTGATCACTGTTTTTGTTTGCAAAACTTGACTTTAAAACAAAATGGTGACCCCTCTACATCAAACTATCTTCATATGGAGCCTTGGAAGCTCTGCCACGACGGCACAATTTTCTTGCATAATGGAGAAATATACCACTTTTGATATTTAGACTGCTGAGTAGAAAATGACTTTACTCCCATAACCTTTGGGTTGTTCTCTCCTGCTTTCACTTGACAAAATTCTAGCCTGCTTTATTTTTGAGTCTGCAAACTGATTATATATTGTAAAAGATCAGTGTTTTCATGGGTGAATAGTAATTACCAAGTAATGGCTTAAAACATTTCCTGAAGGAACATAAAGCTGTTTTTTAAAAGTCAAGAGTACATTAAAAGGATTACCGTGTAGATTTGATTTTTACATAACACTAAAATGGATCCCAAATGGACTTATGAAAAAGGATGTTATCTCTTTAATGGAAAGTGCATGGTCTGACAGCTCAGCATGCAAATGGTCTGTAGTTATTCCTGCAAAGAACTGGGTGGGGAGGGAGGCTGTTCGTTCTTTCAGCTGGAGAGGGAAAGTTTTTTTTTAAAAAAAAAATCTCTTCCAACTTTTAATAGAAAATGTTTTGGTTCTGCTGTTATTTGTAAAGGTATAAAGAGGCTAAGTGTGGAAGGGAGCAGCATCTTTTTGAATCGTCGGAGGACCTACATTTCATGATGCACGAATTGAATAAACCAGGAAGTCCATTAATACAGACTTCAAAGGAGTTGTCATTCACCTTTTCTGATACAGAGGAAGTGTAAATGACTCTACAACCATTAGATATTGTATGGGGCATATCTTGAAAAGCTGAATAATAAAAAAAGGTCAGATCCACATAAGTCTCTAGGCCTTTTCAGAAGTTGCAAGGTTTAAACTGTGTTTACCATGTGTGCTGGGCCACGGTGCTTCTATTCAGACACTGTCACCTTGGGTAGCAAAGTCTGGACACACTTGCAAACCTTCCTGTGGTCAAGAACTCTGATTCCAGAATGTCCCCAATTTTTTGGGGGGGGGGGCTTGTAAGCTAGTTCATGTGAACCCACGTACAGGTCCCCTTGGTAGAAGGGGCAGGACTGGTGCACACAGCCCCATGCTGCCAATCCAGTTATAATGTTGTAATTTCTGAATAGGATAACCGGATTTTAGACAAATATATTTTAAGGCTTTCTTTTAGATCCTGAGGCTGTACGTGGAGCAGTTCAGTAATAGTGTGAAATATCATGCAATTGACCAGATTTCTTCCAAACGGATTTGGCTTTTCTCCATTCTTCCGCCTCTTCCCAAACCTACATTGTTACCTGCAACAATAAAAGTGTTATACCGTTTTTTCACAAAAAGCACCAAAACCTGCAGGTCTGAGGGCAGTGATGTGCTGATGACCTGAAGATACGGGGGGGGGGCATCTGTGGGAAGAGACTTCCTCTCATGCCCTCCCATTATTTTGGGCTCCAAAAGTCTTCAGAAATGTCTGTAGTCCTGTAAAAGCTTGAGGCTGGAGAGTTGTCATTTGACTGCATTAGTGCTCCTGTGACAGACTGGTTTAATCTTTGTACACAGAAGAGAACATCAGATGGCCATTTGGCAGTGAATGCTGAAATTCTATTAAGGTTGTGGGGAGGTAGAGCCTGATACACACTGTGTGTGAGTGTGTGTTTTGCAGGAAAGGGGGAAAATGTCTTCCTTGCAATGATAGACCTTTTTAACTTCAGAACAACTTTAAACAACTTTTTAAGTGTGTTAAAAAATTAAGAAAGACAAGATACCTGGAAAGCATGGGTGGATTTACAAACAATAGCTGAAGAGTCAGCTGAAGAATATCATAAAGGTCTAATCCCAAAAGCTATAACTTCATGGAGATTTGGGGTGGTGGTGGGGATACAGTTAAGCAATATTCTTGTATGTGATACAGTGATTGCAATGGATTCAAATAATCAAAGTTTATAACTTCTTAAACGGTTATACAAAGATGACTGTCATGAAATAACATTTTAAGTTCCAAATCAATGTCAGGCATGATGAACAAAATTTCTTCCTCTTTTGGAAGGATGCAGGCTAAAGGGCCCCTGACAGTTAAGTCCAGTCGCGAATGACTCTGGGGTTGCGGCGCTCATCTCGCTTTACTGGCCGAGGGAGCTGACGTTTGTCCGCAGACAGTTTTTCCGGGTCATGTGGCCAGCATGACTAAGCCGCTTCTGGCGAAACCAGAGCAGTGCACGGAAACACCGTTTACCTTCCTGCCAGAGTGGTACATATTTATCTACTTGCACTTTGACGCGCTTTCGAACTGTTAGGTTGGCAGGAACTGGGACCGAACAATGGGAGCTCACCCCGTCACGGGGATTCGAACCACTGACCTTCCGATCGGCAAGCCCTAGGCTCAGTGGTTTAGACCACAGTGCCACCCGCGCCCAATGCCTATTTCAGCAGTCACCTTATTCATTCGACTATAATACACTGTCAGCTCTGGTGAAGAGTCCTAACCCTGGGAGCAAGCTTAGTTAAGATTGGACCACAGCTGGCTATCTTTTAATGGACTGGAACCAGACTTAGTCAAGCTTTTAGTAATGAATCTACTTTAATCTCAAGAAAGGCCGCCTCTGCACCATGCATTTAAAGCACTGGGATACCACTTTAACAGCCATGAGTTCCCCCAAAGAATCCTGGGAACTGTAGTATCAAAGCCTACTGAGAGTTGTTAGGAGGCCTCTGTTCCTGTCACAGAACTACAATTCCCAGAGCTCTTTGGTAAGAAGGATTGATTGTTAAACCACTCTAGGAATTGTAACTCTGTGACAGGAATAGGGGTCGCCTAACAACTCTCAGATCCCTTAACAAACTACAGTTTCCAGGATTCATTGGGAGAAGCCATAACTGCTAGCGGAATAATAGTGCTTTAAATGTGTAGTGCAGCTGTGACCTAAGTCTGGTTGCAGCCCAGTGTTAGGTCTTCAGTGTATTCCATTCTACCCATTGCATTATTTGCAATAACACACACACACACACACACACACACACACACACACAAAACTCTGCATACCAAAGACTATGTGACCTTAATTTTCTTTACACATGGGAGCTCTAATGATAATTTGGTTCTAATTCTGTTTGATTCCGATCCATGAGTGATCAGAGTAATGCCTTCCAGGATCTTCTAATAAGAACACACTCCATTTTCTTGTTTGGGAAACAGATTCTGTAAGAACAAGACAGTGCTAATGCCTTACATTATTGTCACATGAACCTGTCTTTATGTGGAACCAGAGCCCACCCATCTGTGGTCCAGTCTGCCATGGTGGGGGCTGTCCAAGGTATCCAGCAAGGGATTTTTGTTCTAGCACTGCTACCTTGAAATCCTTTTAACTGGCAATGGCAAAGAGTTGAGCCTGGATCATTCTGTATGCATAGCATTTGCTTCATTGCTGAGCTATGGCCCATCTCATAAGGAAATGTTCACAAATAATGTTCTTCCATGAGTTTCTTTGAAATTCAGAGTGAATATGTTGCATACTTTTATGGAAATCCTTGCAGGACGCTGGCATTAAAAATTGAATCAGATTTGGATGTTTTGCTCCTTGATGATTTGTATACCAATAAATGTGCTTTTGCAAATACAGTGGTAGCTCGGGTTACATACGCTTCTGGTTATATATGCTTCAGGTTACAGACTCCGCTAACCCAGAAATAGTGCTTCAGGTTAAGAACTTTGCTTCAGGTTGAGAACAGAAATTGTGCTCCGGCGGCGCGGCGGCAGCTGGAGGCCCCATTAGCTAAAGTGGTGCTTCAGGTTAAGAACAGTTTCAGGTTAAGTACAGACCTCCGGAACGAATTAAGTACTTAATCTGAGGTACTACTGTATATATATATATTATGAGAGTCTGCCAACAATAAGACAATTTTGCTTATAGACTGGACTATAATGTATTATTATTATTATTATTGCCAGAAGATGAGCAGTTGCTTCTGTTTGTGCAGTGTGGCGAGTCTGACATTTTACAACCATTGGAGACAACTTTGAAATGCTGCTTCTTTATTGTGTTGACCAAAGTTAATGAGATTACTTTGCCATTCATTTAATTTTGCCAGACTCCTAGATGCCAGTCTTTTACTGGAATGAGGTGGCTCAACTATAAATGCTGGAATTAAACCTTTTTAAAGCTTGTGCTCTCAAATGCCATGCTGCGTCTTCCCAGTCTCTGACCTCAAACCATAAATTGCTTTAAAGGTGCAGCCGTTACAGAGCCTGACTCCGTTCTTATACATGTTTCCTTGATTCACCCAGTACTTTTTAATTCACAGGAGCATAACTTGAGAAGAATGGGGCTGAAGAGTGCTTCACATTCCAAAATGTCAACAATAATGAATGAGCAGTCAGGTTTTCTCAAGTGAAAGGTAGGGAGATTTCCTGGGAAACTAGGATTTCTCCCTGATAACTCCTCAAGCGTGCCGTAAAAAGATCTAAATTAACTAATAAACATTCACACTTTATAATGTGGGTGCCCTTTGCGGGATCACGCGTGGTGCTACAGTTCCCATGGAACTTTCTAGTAGAGAGGGGACTGGCTTGCCTCTCAGTGTTATTATTTGGAGGTTCACGCCCAGCCACAGTAATTGAGTTTCTTGCTGGAAGGCAGGACCAGCCCCATTTATAAATAGGGGGTGGAGCTGATGATAACCAGGCAGTCGGCTCTGGAGATTCACCCTCCCTACCCGCCCTTTGTTTAATGTTTTCTTTCTAGCAGGTTAACTTTTTCTTCATGTTTCGCGGGCGCTGCTACGAACTTTGATTGGTTGCTGTTAAAGGATCAGGAAGAAATTTTCCTGCAATGGCAGGTTTTGTCTTCCCCACAGCAATTCATCACAACTTTGGCAGTAATGGCCTTGGGTGGAATCCTTCAGTCTTTTTCCCCCTATAATGGGTGTGTGTGTGAAGTGGTGACTCACCCCCCTGTGGTGGCGATTCCAGGGTCCCCTCTTTAAAGGGGTTATATAATGGGTGTCACTGGCCATACACTGAAAGGTTGTCAGTGAACTACCCTGCATGAGGGGATATGGCCTGGGCCACCTGCTATACTTACATCTGGGCCACCTGCTATACTTACAAGTATGTATATACTTACATACTTACCCTGATGTGCCCCAGTTTCCCCGGCTGGGGGGCTGGGAGGGATACACGCCCAAGGCCCAAGCCAAGGTCTTCCTACATTTGGAAGTTTAATAAAGTTGTGGCCTAATTTTAATTCCATAACGTCGTCAGAGTCTTTATTCCTTTCTTATGATCCCTGGGGGCTGGGGCTGTTACGCCTGGTCACGCAATAAACCACTCACCACAGAAATTTGGGCATAGACCAACTGGATCTGCATAGGGCACTCTGCATGCACAGTTGTATGTATCCCCCTTCTCAGTATGATGTTACACTTGCTCCTGGTTCGAAAGCTCCAGCTAGTGCAAAATGCTCTGCCCAGGATATCTTAAGGACCACCTCATCTCTTGTATCCCTGACCAGTCGCTGAGATCTTGGGGCAAGTCTCTGTTGGTGCTCTCCCATGTCTCAGCAGGCACGGCTTATAACTGTGCGTACCTGTGGAACTCTCTCCCACCTGAGATTTGACAGGCACTCCCCTTTGATGAACTTCAGGTTCATGACAAAGTCACTTTCTAGTGGGCATTTTAGGGTAGCGTCCTGGTTACTGTTTCATTTTATGGTGATTTTTTAAAAATCATTTTACTCGCCGTACGGTTTGTTTTTAGGCACACCACTTAAAAATGCCAACGATTCAGCGGTATGTAAATGCCTTTAAATAAATAAATACTTCAATAAAGAAACAAAACTCCCTACATATTGCCTAGCAAGCTTTCCCCCCCCCAAGGGCTGATGAACTTCTGGGAAGCAGTTTCCAATGTGTATATGAGCAATCGGAATGGGGGGGGGTAGGACAGCAGGAGAGCTAAGTACATATTGAAAGCACTTTTGCCACACATTACTAAAAAGTCTTTTTGATTGCCGGCCATAACTTCGGTTCTTAAGAAGTGCGAAGTTATTCTCTCTGAATAAGTAGAATGCCAGTGAGACGGTGGGTGTAATTGTGTTTCAAGACTGGGTTTTTATTTGTTTATTTTTTAACTCCAGTACTTAGTGCGATCTTGGATGCTTCACAAAGAGTTGAAAACTGTGGTGTCTAAGCTGAGGGAATGCATATGATATATTAATACTGCAGGGGGAGAGAGAGATGGTTAGCGCTTAGTGGAAGCACTTATTTCTGAGACATGCTCACTCACTGCCACTTCCGGGTCTCTTTGATTGAGTCTTCATAAAATTCTCCTCAGCACATGCACAGGCCGTATCTGTGTGTGAACTGCTTAGGCTGACTAGTGTAGCTGCTACAGAATCAGACAGCAAACCAGGGGGAGCGTTCCAGAAGAGCAGAGAAGCATACCCAGAAAACCAGGGGGGCAGGGACTCCTGAGGTCCTTGCTTTGAAGACCAGAGCAACATGCCCGCAAGGCATTTTGGGCTCCCAATGAGAAGCTAAAATCTGAAAGCCATATTCACACATGGCCTTTGGTGGGGATGGTGGTTGCATTCCTCACATTGCACGTTGACATCTGCACATTGAAAGCCATGCTGTTTTGATTATGTAGCAATTAAGTTAAACCTTTAGTTTCCCAGTGATTAGCAATTAAAGGAGCAGGGAAGAATGTTTTCCCTGATATAAGGAAGGAAATGTTTGAGTGTGTCTCTGTACCTCAGTGCTAGAATTGCTGCACAGCTGTAAGGTTTGGTAGCAAAGCTTGACAGTGGATGGTTTTGTTCCGTTCCAGCCTATTCGCCGTTTCAGAAATATTTCCTCCCCACAAAGTCCAAATTTCATTCCAAAGCATGAATTCCAAAGCTTAGCATGGATTTTCTTTTCCTTTGCTAAATACAGTTTGCTCCTCAACGTTCCCACTTGCAACCTACAAAGGTCCACAGTGGAAATCCAGACTTGACACTTGAACCCTGGCCTGTGGTTAATCAAGGGAGTTTGTTTATAACGGGATTCAACCATTTCAAATGGGTAATAGTTGGGGGAAAATGGAAGTTATGTAACTCCCCTTTCCTCCCATTTCAGTGCTGTTGCTTATTGTCTTCTATGCAATCATTTAAGTACCAGGAGTCTGTTTTTTAGTCTTCGTTTTCTTCACAAGATCTTCTAAAGAATTACCTCGCAAACCCACGCTTTTGTGCAATGAACTGTGTGATGAGATATGGGTGGTAAAGCACACGAAAAGTGCTCTAGAAACGACAAGCAATAATTATTGTCTCTATCTTTGAAGCAACAATGAATGAAGCATTTGCTCCCTGATTTTAGGTGCGGGTGTAGTAGGGAGGGAATCTTGAGATACATTTGAGTAGAAAAAAGAAAAAAAAGAGTGGCTATTAGGATTCACATACAAGTCTTGGGGGTGGAAACCGCTCCAACTTGAGTTGCAGCCGGAAAGAGTTAAAGCCATCTGCCCGAAAGCATTGTGTAAAACACACACAATGTTGGGGAAATAAGCCAATTATGTGTGCTTCACAGGAGGTGGGGGACTGACCTTTGTGTATAATTAGTTCTTTTATTTAAAGCAAAGATTTTGAATAGAATAACTAATTAGCTGTCATAACTGGCAAATTGAAGATTTTGGCCGGATCCCCTTATGGGATGTGGGAGGCCGTCTTTTCCCACACAGAATATTCGCACGCTTCTTTAATTAGGCCTGCTTTTAGTTCTGCGCGGTGGTAATGAGGAAGCCAGTTTGCCGCACTCGACGGAGCCCCTTCTAACAAGGCATAAAATACAGGTGGAACTAAACTGCCTTCAGCTACTGTTGCTTTAATGTGAAGCATTTCCCTTCCCCAACCCCCCTTTTTTATTAAAAAAAAATCCACGTTGATTGTGAGGTGATTGAGAGCGACTGAGATTGTGGCGATCTCGACAGCGGGCTCAACTCTGGACTCGTTCCTATAAAACACAAGAAGGCAGGGAAGCCTCGAGGCGTCTTTCATTAGCCAGCAGTCCCACATTACTCTTTCACAGACCAATTAACCTTTAGAGTTGCATTAAAGAAATGAGATGGTGAATTTCCATGCTTTTCAGATAGCAGCAGCAAACCTCTTCCAGAGCAGACGACACTGGGGTGTTTGCGCTTGACGTCTAGGGAATCTGTGTGGCTGTGCAGTGCAGGCAAGCAACCCTTCCTGCGTCTGCTCTAAGTCTCAGGCATGTTTTTGGCCTCGTGTGATGGAAGGGACATGCAAATGGTTTTACCTTTTCAAGACCAGCTCAAAAAGCCAATTTAAAACAAAGTTGGGTGCTAGTGGCATGACTCAAACAGACCGCTCTTGCCATGGAAGGCCTAGGCTGATTAAAGCCAGTTTGTCATTCTTTGAACGGCGGTAAAGTCTAGCTTACCCAGTACAATAACAGCCTGTTTAGACACCCTCGTAAATTTCAGTATGACCAGAGGTGGTGTCCATAATTTTTTTAATGTACGCTGAAGCCGTGAGCGCTCCAAACAGGTTTTGTTTTTTGTTTTTACCAGCAGCGAGTCTATTAAATTGAAAGGGCAAGGGGTGGGGGAAGGGGACTGGTCACCAAAAATAGAAAGAGTTCATCCACTGATCTTAAGAAAAAGGTGCCCCAGCCTGCTGGCATTTGTGTTGGTGTGTGTATGAAACAGGAACCTGGAAACCAGCCTTCTTCCTCAATCAACATTTTCTGTGTAATACGTCTTGATCACATATTTAAACAAGCAAGCATCAGTTTGTTACTGCAAATACGTAGTTTCATTTCTAGTATTACCTTATTCTCCCCGTGTGGAATTGTACCTCTGGCAGGCTGTTTATTTCTTTTTGATAAAACACCACATAACACATAACAGCATGCAATAAACTTTTCCCTCACCTTCCTTTCCGGGCTTATGGCTTTGGATGACTGCTGAAGGTGGAAGGAATCGAAATCTTCCGATTCCAACCAAAGACGAGGCTTTTGAATGCGTATGTTATGGAGGACAATTATGTGCAGGGCAGATCTCAAGCTGGTTTAGCAGTCTTCCCTTGCCCTGGGGAATCTTGGCAGTGCACTGCTTTCATTCCTAGAGAAAGGGATGCGGGGAGACCAAGTCTGTGCCAAAACACCATCTTCTGATCTGAAAACCCTTCACTCCTGAAGACTGGGGATTCTTTACCATTACCCACTGGTCAGTGACATGCAGCCTACGTTTTATCCATTTATTTTTGAATCACTTCCTATGATGCATCTTGAAGTGATGTACAATGTAACACAAAACACTGAATATATTAAAAAATTACATATATAAAAGCATGATTGGAGGACAAAAAGTATTTTCCCTAGCTGCCTGAGATCAAATAGTAGGCTTCTGCTGTTTTATGTTTGTGGCATTAAAGTCAGAAAGGAGCTGCTTTCAGGTGCTTTCCAGAATAGTAGTTTTATTTGCCCTTTGTAGGAAACAGAACAACAACAACAAACCATCAGCAATAGTCCATTCAAACCCTGCAGGACTCACTTCTGAGAAGGCCAGTGTGGAACTGGAAATTCCCGTCTTGGGTAGCCATGATGCAAATTGAAACCAGTTGCTTTTCTTTCTGGATTAGTTAATCCAGATCAGTATCCCTCTCGAGCTGTCCAGTGCCAAGAGCTGGCCCCTAACAGATTACTGTAAGGAAATGTGTCTCTTCACAGAAAAAAGGTTGCCCAACCCTATTCAACCATGGCCCAAATTAATTCCTGAGTGCTCTATTTGCATATGGGTAGGGGTCTCTTACAGAATTGTCTGTACAAGTCTCGGAATAATAATTATCAGAATGATAATTAAACTGCTCTAAAATTAATACAATATAGGTGGGCCCTCACTGTATCTAACTTGCAAGGACTGTGGTGATCACCAAGTTGCTGGAAATGGAGATATGACGGCAGCCTTTATATTTCCATGCTGAATATTTCTGTTTCTTGCCAGGGGCTGCTTTAACGCTAACAACATTCTGAACTTGAAAGCACTTCCATTTCTTGAAAGCACCTTATTTCTATTGATACACCGCCCACGCATAAGGCAGTGCAAAACAGTATATACAAATAAAACATAAGATACCATAAAACAATATAAAATAATCATAAGGATGATTAGCTCATCCTGAATTTTTTTTAACAACCGAATAGGCCTATAGCATTTCTTTTAAGTTTTCAGGAGATAGAATCATAGAATTGTAGTTGGAATAGATCCAAAGGATCATTCTAGTCCAATCCTCTACAATGTAGGAATCACAGCTAAATAATCCATGACAGATGACCATCCAACCTCTGTTTACAAACCTTCAATGAAGGAGACGCTACCTTCTGAGTCAGTCTGTTCTGCTGTCGAACAGTCGTTGCCATCAGAAAGTTAGAACCTTACACTTGTCCCTATTGAATTTCATTTTGTCAGCTTGGGCCCAGTTCTCCATCTGGTAAGAACAACTTGAATTCTTCAGAGATATTAGCTTCCCCTCCCAGTTTGGTG
Organism: Podarcis raffonei; assembly: GCF_027172205.1. Taxonomy (NCBI): domain Eukaryota; kingdom Metazoa; phylum Chordata; class Lepidosauria; order Squamata; family Lacertidae; genus Podarcis; species Podarcis raffonei. The sequence continues at coordinate 69,847,228 of NC_070602.1, forward strand.
TTATTTGCAAATTTGATGAGCATCCCCTCTGCTCCTTCATTCAAGACATTAATAAATATGTTGAACCACAGGCCCATCACAAGACCCTGCAGCACTCCACTTGTCACTGTTTCCAGGATAATGAGTGAGCACTCATTGGCTTCAGTCAGTCAACAAGCAACAAATCCACCTAACAGTAACATTGTCTAGCCCACATTTTACCAGATTTGTTCCACAAGAATATCATGTGGGACTTTGTCAAAATCCTTACTGAAATCAAGACACGTTACATCCCACAGCATTCCCCTGATCCATCAAACTTGTAACTCTATCAAAAAATAAGAAATAAGATGAGTCTGGCATCATTTGTTTTTGAGAAACCAATCCTGGCTTTTAATAATCATAGCATCCTTTTCTAAGTACTCACAGACTGTTTAATTATCTGTCTAGGATCTTTCCTGGTATAGATGTCAAAGTGACTGGCCCATAGTTGTATGGTCCTCATTCCCTACCTTTTCGAAGATTCCCTCTGTCTGAGCATTAGCGAGGATGACTGCTAAATCTCTGCTAGAAGAGTATTCCACAGTATGGGAACGGTGACACCGAGTGTCCAACTTCTAGCGGAAGCAGGACAAATTTTTGAGCCATGTGTAGTGACAGATGCACTTTGCTGTGTACAACATATACATGGCGAGAAGCTCCCATTAGCTGCAGCTTCTCACCTGTGGATACACAGCAGCATGCACACGTGACTCATTATTGCACATGTGATGACGTATATGCAGATTACGGGCAGTCGTTTCCCTGTGGAAATTCTGTGGCATTGGAGCAGCCCTCAAAAAGAATATGCACAGTGGTTTTACCTGCTCTGAGCCATGTCTCCAGAGGCGTAGGACTGGAAAGTTACAAGGCCACAGAGACAATGTTCGCTTGTTATTTGCCACAGAAATCCGCAGTGATGAATGCCGGCAGTTTTGAAATTTGTTTCTCAGTGCCCTTCCCACATCAACCAGTTGCCAGCTAATTACAGCCCCAACTTTTCTACATCTCTATTTGTTCCATCTCCAGGTTGGTTCGGGTGTCGGGGAGAAAAGCATTCCAGACCAAAATGTAATTTCAAAAAACTGAACCCGACTGGCACGGGTTGACCTTGCTCGTTATTATCTGAGTGGGAATAGGGGCTTTGAACATCATATGATCTCTGAAACGGTTGCTTTTTTTCATTAGAAAACCCCCTGCTGAAAACTGACCAAATGTGTCTGTGTGTGTGTTTTATCTTGCAAAGATAACTGCAAAAAGAGAGAGAGAGATCTTTTTCACGAATAACTAGAAGGGAGAAGAAGAAAAATCAGAAAGTGTCCCTCTTTTACCTGTCTCATAAGCCTTTCTGAAGACCATTGTGTCTCTAAAAAGGATAGTAAAGAATCCGAATTGTTTTTGTCTGCTAGGTATGTTGGAGGCAAGAAACCTGCCTATGACCAATTTCCACATTCTTAAAAGTATTTCCTTCTCTTGTTCTAATTCAGCTTTTTATCATTTGTTCTAAAAGGAGACTTTTATGGATTGGAGGGGGGAGGAAGTGAAGGTACATGCCAGTCACAATTTTATAGAAAAAGTCATGGTTAAGGTGTGACATCTCCCAAGGGTAAAACTACGGCTATTTTATGTCCACTCACATTTATGCATGTTGGAAATTCTCCGCTGTCTGACGTTAAGGCACTTGTGTGTGTAGGAAGGGAAACTAAACAACTGTAGTCACAGCCTTAACCTAGTTTAATGCCATCCATAACTTGTATTTCTGGACTCACAGGGCCATGGGCTGAATGCAGCCTTTTCACTTTCTCTAGCTGATCTCCTCCGCAGCCCCTCCACACCCTCCTTGAGGTTTTTTACCCGACTTGAATTTGTCCATGAATTCTGTTCATGCCATTTGCTTCTCTGGGTAGAGAAGAGAGAGAGAGAGTGTAGTGATGATGCTTTGCTTCTCCCAGACCTTTATTTAATTAGCCAATTAATGGTCTTTTAAACTGGGGGGGGGGTATTGTTTTTGTTTGTTACTATATTGTGCATTTCTGTGTTTTTATATTGTACACCACCCTGTGATCCTCAGATGAAGGGCAGTATATTATTATTATTATTATTATTATTATTATTATTATTATTATTTCTCAAGAAGTTACAGGCTACGAAAGGATTGTGGCTAACATTATCTGGTGGCACCATACTGAAAGTGGAGGGAATGGTAATGCATTCACAGCCTAAATGCCACCCACCTGCCCCCATCGAAAAATGAAAGGATACTATGGATTCTTCCATTTTTATTTTTAAAGAGAGGAATGAAGCTCGATGAGACTTTTCTCATGCCTGAGTGCTGGTGAAGTCGTGCTGATGCCTTCTCTGTGGGCCTCCTTCTGTCAAATGTCTGCACCATTAATATATATTTATTTGTACTCCACATTTTTCCCTGACAGGACTCAAGGCAGCTTACAGATAAAAACAAGAATTGCTAAAAACACACAATTAAAACACAATCAAACATTAATAAAATGAAAACTGTATACATATATTTAAAAAATTACAATAAAAACAGTATGGCACCAGCCCTTTCATTAAAAGCAGTCAATTTCCAAAAGTGTGTTGGAACAAGAGGTTCTTCACTTACTGGTGAAGGACAACAAGGAGGGAGCAAGTCTAGCTTCTCCAGGGAGGGAGTTCCAGAGTCTGGTAACAGCACTGAGAAGGCCCTCAATAATACTATACCCAGACTAGGAAAGATCCCCTCATGCCCTTTGACATAACATTTCAGCCTATATGAACTTCCGTAGCAGCTCAACACAACACTGGTGGCAACTTGTATTGAGTGCATGACTGTCATCCCGGCAACTATTTTCTCTTTTCCTTTCTAGCTAATGAAACCAAATATTTCCACTAAAGCTTCTGTTTTGAAAATGGATCTCGCTCCCCTGCATGCAATTTGTTGACATTTTGAAATGAGATTTTATTCCAGATTTGGAAGAAATTGTCAAAATGCTGATTCACTTGACAGGAGTCGAGAAGCCCTCCCAAAACGTGTCTCAAACTGGGTGAGGAGGGGGTGGGAAGATTTGTATAATGAAGCCTTTCAGGATGTTGAAATTAGACAGCCTGTTACTGTATCTCTCAAAGAGTTGGCTCAACGCTTACTGCATTTCCCCCACCCCAAACAGAAAAGGTGTCAAAAATTTAGATTCTGGGGGGGACGGGACAAATCTATTCTGGTAAAAGTAACAAAAGGTGAACAAAATTTGGAAGTGAAACCCAAGATCTTCTGTGGGTGAGCAACTTCTCTCTTAGCCTAGCAGATACCTTTGAGTAGGGTGCCCAGTACAAAAGGGGACAGGGCTAGTGTACCTTTAAAAAGTTGTGTTTGTTTGAAGAGAGATTTTCAGTAGGTATATCTTGCATTACAAAGCTACAGCTGCTGAAATCCTCTCTTCCAAACAACTGCCCTGCCGCAGGTGGGCTCCCAAGGAAGTGGGCTGTGATTGTGGTACCTCTTCACATAGCAGATATAGGTGCTGTAGTCGTGTTCAGGTGAGGCAGAGGTCAAGCCAGAAATCTGGATACTGGCTGGAGGGAAGATGTGGCTTCAAAAAGTTTCCTCTGAGTACCTTCTGCTGCCTTCTGAAGGCTGGTGGATCAGTCCTGTTGGTGACCCTCTGCCCTTGAAATGTTGCTGCCTTGCTCTGCAGCCATTGTCTGCTACGCCATAAAAATGACAGGGGCTGCCCCAGAAATCTTTGGAAGCATCCACAAAGTCGTGTCTTCTGTTCAGGGGAGACAAGGAGAGGGAGGCATCCTCAAGATCAGTGTTTGAGAAATGTAACCATTGTGAGGGTTCTGCCCTAAGCTTTCAAAACAGGTGAGATAAAAATCCAGCCCATAAATGAAAGTCACCACATGCTCCGGAGTCGTCATACTGAGTGCTTTCTTACTCCTACCCCACAGATTTTGGTGCCACTGGGAGGCAATTGATCACTGCAAGATGCTGCCAAGACAAAATATGACTGAATTACACCTCCCATTTGGGGTGTACAGCAACCCTGTTTGTTTCGTTTTGTAATGGATGGCTGCACTCTTTGCTTTGGAGAAATGCTAAGTATCTCACTCCACTCTGAACAAAAATCCCAATCCCTATATGGGTCTGTGCTTACTGGGTTTTATTTATTGAACTGGATTTCAATGTCATAAAGTCTGATACAAAGTGGCCCGTGTTAGACATACCTTGGGTTCAACTGTGAGAAGTAAGAAAGCATTTGTTCCTTTACATGGACACTTCTTGGATCAATAGTTTTGGAGTGTCTTGGGCCAGCTTTGGCATCCCTCAGCTGTCCATGTAGCGGTTCTGGTGGTAACTGATGCAACCTATAAGAGGCAGACAATTTTCTTTGTCCGGTCTCAAGTCCTGTCTCAGCATTTTCCACTTCACTATTGGTCTCATATGGAGGGAGTCTTAGAATTGGAAGACACCCAGTAGGCCGTCTAATTGAAGACCATACTCTGTGGGAAATGGGCTGTTGGTTTTATTAGCCAAACTAAAATTATTGAATATCACGGTAAATGCAGCAATGCAGCTGCAAATGGACTCCTGAGTCCTTTCCAAAGCAGATTTAATTGAAAATAACTCCTATTGATTTCACTGGAACTTTTAAGCTAATTTACTTGGGATCATGCCTAAATATACATGGACAAAGTCATCCATAAGCAGACAATGGCTGTACAGTTAGAGGGTAGACTGATGAACTCAGTAAAGGGAAAGTTGGATTCAGCTCCCCATACAGCCTTGGAGTTGACCGGGTGGTCATGAGGCAATATGTTTCAGTCCAATCTGTACATTCATTCCTAAGTCTTTTCTGTCCCATTTGCACATTAATGCGTACACGTGTAAGCTTTTAAAAAAGAACAGTCTGCATCAAAGTATGTATTTGTGAAGTATTGCCACAAAAGACACATTTCTAAACTTAATATTACTCAAAACTATGTGTATTCAAACATATTTTATCTGAAAATACAGACTTCTTATAATTATTATTATTATAAAAGCTTTTCATTTACAAAAAAGAAATACCATTGATAAAACACAACAGCACTCAGTAAAAATAAATAATTGTCAGTAAAATACGATCAAGCAAGAGCATTACTGGTCAGGTAATGGCTAGGTAAATGCATTTTTTTTAGCACAAGAACTACATCCAGGGGAGAGTGAAATCTGAAGGAAAGCTACACTCTGACCCACACCTCAGTTCATCGGAAGAATTTGCAAAGGACAAACTCTCCAAACCTCTCTAGATCCTGTGTGCAACTCTGACCTCCTTAGCGGAAGAGTAGGATACACACAGTTGACAAATAAATAATAACAGGGAGCTACTCAGGGGAGATCTTGTGTAATGCCTATGCATGCATCCATATATTTCGAGTCACAGACATATTTTGAGTGGCACTATTGATTGTGTGCCGTCTTTTGAGAACATGGTTGTATTTTTCCTTAGTAATATGAGTTTGGTAGGCTTTTTTTTTAAAAAAAAGTCAAAAGTTGCTGGCATTAACACTGAAAGTGGATTTTTGTGACTCCAGCAGGCTCAGTGAAGAGGGCTCTTTTTAAGTCTCAAGGGTTTTTGAACATTACTTGACCTGTCTCCATAGTACTGAGGCCATTTTTGATAACGAATGGATCAATACCTCCCTGTTTGTCTTGAAGTGTCTTAAGTGCTGTTGTTGTCCGCTTGCAGTTCTGACAAAGCAATTATTACTGTAAGAGTGGCGGTTTTTATGTGTTGAGCATTTGCTACCCTCAGGTCACCCTTGCTTTTAAGGAAAGCATAAAATGTCACTTGCCATAGCGGGATTAACTAGAACCACTATGGTTAAGGGTCTGTTAATAATTCCATAATATATCCTGCTTTGGTCTGAAAACTACTTCAACTTGGCAAGAGAGTTTTTCCTTTGACTATCCTACTAGCAACCATTTCCTTCTCTCCTCATCTCAGGCCAAATAAGTGCGTTGGGGTTGAGTTTGTTTTTAGTGCAAGGAAACAATCATTTTTAACAGGGATATTGATGGTTCCTAAATATTCAGGACTAGGAGCAAAGACATTTGCTACTGGGGGCAAGAGAAGAAATTATTATTTTCTAAGAAACAAAACACAAACCCTGGAAATCCTCACACACAGATGGCTAACTTATTTACTCTGCTATAATTGGGGTATAGTTATATATGGTTCCACTGCAACCAGAATTTGACAGTGCTCTTTGCTTTCTTCTTTGTACCTCGTGTGTATGTAATGGGACCTTTTGGGATCACCCCAAGAATAAAAGAATAGTATTCAGAATGGGTATCATTATTATTATTACTATTATTTATTAAATTTATATACAGTGGTACCTCGGGTTACATGCACTTCAGGTTACAGATGCTAACCCAGAAATAGTACCTCGGGTTAAGAACTTTGCTTCAGGATGAGAACAGAAATCGTGCTCCAGCGGCAGCAGGAGGCCCCATTAGCTAAAGTGGTGCTTCAGGTTAAGAACAGTTTCAGGTTAAGAACAGACCTCCAGAACGAATTAAGTACTTAGCCCGAGGTACCACTGTACTGCCTTTAGTCCAAAGATCACAGCATAAAAATACAAAATGAGAACACAAAATGCATAAAACAAACAGACAAACAAACAAACAAACCAAAGAGAAACACATTTAAAATGCCAAAGAATATTTAATCAGCCAAAGGCTTGGTTATAGAGAAACGATTTTGCCTGACACCTAAAGATGCATAATGAAGACACCAGGCAGGCCTCCCTGGGGGGAGCATTCCATGGGGGAGCCACTGCAGAAAAGGCCCGTTCTTGTAGAATGCCCATGTGATACCTTTTCTCGTGACATGCTGAGAGGCATACTACTTTATCACTACATTCGGAAGCAGCTTCAGGTATTGACCAAGGTCCAGCAATTGACCTTGATGGTTGAAGCTCCAGGGAAGTATCTAGGATTAGCATGCCAGTCAATTGACCAAATATTGTCAGCTGGCCAGCTGTTACTTGACTGTGGCCAAACATTGTCAGGTGCTTTAAGAATTCGCCTCTGGCCTCCTTAGCATAATTGCCTTTCAGTAGCAGCCCTGGGTGAAGCTATCCAGCTGCCCACTCCCCAATACTTGTGTTGACTCCAGCTACCTGGACAGGCTGTGCAGTCCCAGCCACCCCAGCCTCATCCAGGTAAGGTACAACAACACCGACATCATCCAGAAAGTGGCGCAGTGGCCCTGCCTCAGCTCATAGGCCACTGTTGCTGCCTTTCAGCTTCTCACTGCAGCTTTTCCTACTCTGCCCAATGAAGGGGGCCAGGCTGGTGTTCTCCTCACAGTGATGTTTATCTTGAGAGCCAAAAGGTGCAACATCCCAGCAGCTCTTGGTTCCCTGATCAGTGGGAGAGGCTACTTACCTCTTTTTCCTTGTTCTATTTTATTTTGCCAGTTTTTCAAAAAGTTGCAACAGGTTGATCATGCCAATCAACAAAAATTAAAGTCTGTCGTGTCTGCATAAAGCCTGTCTTCTGAAATGTTTTCCCCACCCACCCTTAATGAAGCTTTTTGATCAGACTCGCTGGAGTAGTTCTGGAAGTCAGGCAGAAGAATCGGTAGAGGTAGCAGAGAGGTTAACCTCAACTAGGTGGGCAACCTGCAGACATCTGGATGTCCTTGGACTCCAGGTCCCATCATCCATGACTATTGGACGTGCTGGCTGAGACTGATGGGAGTTGGAGCTCAACAACATTTGGAAAGCCGCAAGTTGCCCACCCTTGACGTAAGCAAAATCCATGGTTTCAAGCCAGCTTGATTATGGGGCAAATTATGGCCATATCCCTGCAACTAATCATGCTGTTCAGAGCAAAAAAAAATGGGACTCAGATTGTCTGTTCACTTAGTAGACAACCAGCTAGAAAATACCAAGAACCTGCCAACATTCTGTACTGGGGATTTCCTCAGAGAGCTAGCAGGAACCTGCTCAGTAACGTTACCTGTACCGTCCTCATGGGTGTGCTTTGTTGTTCATAGGTGTGCCAATGTTATCCGTCCAGCCGAAAGGGAAGCAAAAGGGCTGCGCTGGCTGCAACCGGAAGATTAAGGACCGATACCTTTTGAAGGCCTTGGATAAGTACTGGCATGAAGATTGTCTAAAGTGCGCCTGCTGTGACTGTCGCCTGGGAGAGGTTGGATCAACACTTTACACAAAGGCAAATCTCATTCTCTGCCGCAGAGATTACCTGAGGTAAGTTAGGTTTTATGCCACACCTGCTTATAAGCATCTCACTCGATAAACTGCTTTCTTTTTCTTCCTGCCAGGGGCATTTAAGACGTACCTCTATTGTTTGTTTACTTTATTTCCTTTTGGAAAATCTGTGGCGTCCCTGTACAAAGAAGATCAACCCCCACAAAACAAACCTATGTCAACTTTTCGTGAAGAATAACTTTGGTGGGGTGCTTTTTGTTGGAATCATAGTACAGGAGGAAAGAGTTATACTCCCCCCCCAAGCCCCAAACTGCTATTTAAATAACAAAAGACACATGAAATGCATTCACACCTTAAGTTTCTTAGTTAATTTTCTATTCTGATGCACCTTCAAAGGAAATTATGCTTAAATTTTTAGCAGTAAAGTAAAATAGAAGGCCTGTTGGACCTTATTTGTCTCTCTTTTGGCCAAAGTTGCTAGGGATTGGGGAAATGAATTGGGATTGCAAACATTCCCTCCTTTGCCCTTCTTTTGCCCCAAATTGCATAAGTACTGAGCAATCAAAGGGGAATCCCTCAGTTATTTGAATGCAGAATCTCCCATGATCCTGAGAAACCTTCAAAAGATGGGTTTTCTCGCCCGGGGTAAGGAGGAGAATTCCCACACTCCCCCTTCACTGCTTACTTTTTCCTGCAGTGAGGGGAGTAAAAGTAAGAGAAGTGCATAAGTTTTACTCGTAATTTAGTAACAATTGAGATACAATCAGTTTCCTGTGAAATTCAGCAACAAAAATACTATGGGGTTGATACTCAGATACAAATAGAAATACACACACACACACACACACACACACACACACACACACAAACAAACACACACATACTCAAACGGGTATGGGGTGCCTGTGCACCAGGAACTTCAAACTTCATGGCCTGTGATCTGAAATAATGGGAGCTGTGGTCCAGCAATATACGGGGAACCATGTCTTCCCAAACCCTGTGCTATAGGCAGGGCTTTTTTTTCAGCCAGAACGTGTCATAACTCAACTCCAGCACCTCTCAGGTGAGCACCATTGCCATTCTAAGAAAATGAGGGGGATGTTCATGGTGAGTTCCAGCTCCTCTTTTTCTAGAAAAATAGCACAGGCTGTACAAAACATTCTTAGTATCATGAAATAAAGGAAAGGTATGCATGCCTTACAATGATTTTACCTTGTTTTCAGATACGGGCTGAATAATAATGTAGCTCTTGTAAACGGGCCTAACTGACACCGCTTTCCAAATTCCAAAACTGCCATTTTCCACCTCAGCAGCGATCGTGTGAACCAAGCCTATACAAAGTGTGTGGATAAACTTTTGCTGAAGATGTTTTATATGCATTGAATCATTCTTAGCCCCGTTGTGTGGATTAGGTGGGCTTGAATGGCTCCTTCAGCTTTCTTGCGGGGCTCAATAAATTTGTTAAATATGATGCTGTATCCATGTAGGATAACAGAGGTGGTTTTTTTAAAAAAAAAATATGGCAGAAAAGCTTTCAAATACCATTTGAAAAGTATCCCCGGCTCTCTTAGTGCACTGCAACAGGGCATTGGTCCCTGGCACAGAGGCCTGCCGTGCTGTAGCTGAAGAGGCATCATCCTGTGTAGGGCAGGTGGAACGGGACTGTCCCACTCAGGCCCTCTTGCCATTTCAAATGCATTAGCACACCTACACACGCCATTCCCTTTACTCCTACGAAATGCCAGCATCGCTTTGTACCAGAGCTCTGGGATTTGGGACCTCTCTGTCCTTTCAGGTGGCACGCAAGGGACTGCAGGTGGAATCGGCTATTAGCTGTCATGCCAGCATAGGCAAAAGTGAGGGAAGGTGGCCTGGTTCCAGCTCCAGTTCAAAGGCATAAATGGGTAACACTGAAGACTGTGGGCTTCTGCAGATGACTTGCTTATTGAGCATCCGTCCTCATTTGCTTGCACAAAGCTTACACAGAGGTTAGACCATGTCCAGTCTTTACCAAGCAGACATTCTCCTTTGTTTGCACAGTGATTATACACCCTTCTGTTGATTGTTAGTTCTGCTCACACTTTTCAGCGCATTTCCTGTCACTTTCCTAACCATAAAAAAGTTTGTTTGTTTCTTAAATAGATTTGTTGCTCCATGGCGACAGAGTCCTTTAACCCACTTTAATTGGGCAAACCTACCTTTCCGGTATGCACTGGAATCCCTCCTGCAAAATATTGACACTCTGGAGGTGTGACCCCCTGTTAGCTTGTATCTTTTGCATCATCACCTTGGCCCTCAGTATCAAGACTAGGGCTGCAAATGTTCTTGACTCTTTCCAGAGAGAAATCATCACCACAGATTTGGAGGGGAAATGCAGCCTTGGCATACTAAAATGTCCACTACCCCTCATTTTAAATCAGTCCTCAGAAAGGTCTCAAAATCTTACCTTTGGGTATAATTAGAATCATAGCACTGCATGGAATTAAAATCTTGTTTGTTTGCTTTCTTTATTAGATTTCTTACCTGGCCTGTACCATAAGGTCCCAGAACAGATTACAGCAATAAAATATACATTTATAAAACAAATAAAACAGAGCCATAAAAATGTAAAAACAGTTCTATACATAAAAGAGTTTAAAACAATGTCATATCTAATAACAATGCAAACATTTGAAAGCAATTCCATATATATATAAACAGTTTAAAAATACTTCCAGTACAGATGCAATCTGGGAAAAGGACTCATCCATCAAAGGCTTGTTGAACACTCCACCCTGTGGAAGGCTACCGTCTTCTCAATAGACAAATGTAAACTGTTTCTGGTCCACAAATCAGTCCCTTGGTAGCTATACTACACTGGCTCTCATCTTCTGGCATCTTTGTCTGTTTTTTTTGTTTGTTTGTTTGTTTTAATGTAACATTAGCATCCTACCTTTCCTCCAAGAAGCTTAAGGAGACATATATGTTTCTTCTTCTCCTTCCCATTTCCTCCCTCACAACAACCCTGTGGGCTGAGGAATGGGGACTTTCCTAAGGTCACCTAGCTTTATGGTTGGGTAGGGGCCTGAACACTGGTTTCCCAGGTCCCAGCCCATCACTCCTAACCACTACACCACACTGGCTCGCAATGAAGAAGGCACTGGCATTTCAGGGAAGTAGAGGGCATCAAGCGTGAGACGGACTTGTGCCTCCACTTGCCCTGCTTCTTGTGTGAGGCAAGATCTGCAAGTCTCCTTTTTCCATTGAGATGTGTGATCTCAACATGCATACTCCCCCTCCTTCTGTTTTGAGTGCCATTTGCATTGCTCTTCTTAGCTATCAAATGGAATTATGGTTAGTTGATTATTAGCTATGGCCCCACAACCCAGCAAAAACTTGTCACAGTTGAGACTCACGGAAATAAATAGGATTTTAGTTCATCACAGCCAAGTCCCATTTCAGTAGTCATAACTAGCTTTTCCTGGATTCCGCCCAATGCCTTTTTGAATGTTATAAATAACTCCTCGCTCTTTCTTGTAGGAGCTATTGTAAATGAACCTCACAGACCTGCTATCTGAACATAGATTTATGCAAACGTCCATTTTATTTGTTCAAATAAATACTTTGGAGAGGCTTCTTGTACTGAAGCATGTAAACAATCACCGTGAACCATGTCATGGCTGCGGGTCAGGTTGTATGATACGATTTCAGGGAGATGATGTTCCTTTCCTGCCAGCCTTAGCCGACTTCAGTTCCATTCTTTTTTTAAAAAAAAATATTTTTATTAAACAATTTTTTATACAAACAAAACATACATAAACAAACAAAGGACAACAAAACAAAAAAAGAAAAAAGAAACAAGTACCATTTCATATCCTGATTTCTTAAACCTTTCTTCTTCGACTTCCTCATGCCTCCCATTTCTGTATTCCAAATTCTAGTCAATTGCTCAGCAAATCTTCCCTTATTTTATTATAAATTTAAGCTAATCATTCTTATTCTCCTTGTCTTAACCATTACTAATAGTAACCATTTACTTTAGTCCAACATCATTCTAACTGTCGTTGATTTTGTAGTATTTCTTTAGATAGTCCTTGAACTTTTTCCATTCTTCTTCCGCTGCTTCTCTTCCCTGGTTTCGGATTCTGCTCGTCATTTCTGCCAAGCCCATGTAGTCCATCACCTTCATCTGCCATTCTTCCAGTGTGGGTAGATCCTGTGTCCGACTTCAGTTCCATTCACCACAATTATTTTTTTGTATTTTGGCTTATTGCAATTAAAGGGAAGGCAGGAATAGGAAGGGAAAGCAGGGGGATACACATTTCTGTATTCTGACAATGCCTCTAGATGGCTGAGTGGCACATTATTGGAATGCCCTATGCCTTGTAAAGCTTGTTCCATTCAGGACAGAAATAGAGGCACCCACAGAAAATTAGTAGTTGCATTCTCAAGGTTAACATTTAAATTTACATTAGCAGGAAAATATGCCGGTTGAGATGCCGTTTCAGAGCCTTTCCATAAAGATGCCATTATATCCAGAAACAAGGAGGCAAGTAAAACAGCTAGAAAGCACAAGGCACAGTTTCGTGAACAGTTTGTGATATAGGGAGATCTAATGGTTGTGGCTTCTGGTGCCGTGCTGCTAATATTCTGCAAACAAAGACAGTGTCTGGTAGGGCAGCTAGGGAATAGGCAAATCTGTCAGTTTTGGTTTCATATTTTCCCAGTCTTAAATTCAGTTCTCCACATTTCCACATTATATTGTTATTTTATTAAAATAAAATAAAATAAAACCTAATGGAAATTCATCAGCATTTTAAGTTCTTCTAACATCTACATATTCAAGTAAATTAGTATTTATTCATTTAACAAAAGTGTATGTATACACACACACACACCTCAATCTCATAAAATATTAGGTCAGTGTACAGCGATACAAAAAAACATAAAACACCACTAACATAGTACGAAACAATCATTAAATGACTGACTAATCAAGAAGGTTTTAAATGACTCCCTAGTGGCCTAAAAGGGACTTCAAGAGACGCCCAAGTGTCAAAAGGTAAGGATTGTCTGTCAGATCTGTGCCAGAAGAGTGTTCCATGGCATTCGACTAGCAGTGCTCAGTGCCCAAGAACAAGTTGAAGCCAATCAGGGGTCTGTAACATCAGAGGCGGATCCGAGGGAGCACAGATTTGGGGGCCTATTCAGCTGCATTGGGTGAGAAGCCTCGGAGGTGCTGCCAGTGGAGGGTGCTATATTTTGGCATCGCACAGGGCACCACTGAAATTTGAGACCTCAAGGGTGGAATCTACACACATATAAAAAAAACGCTGTGAAAATGCTTTTTAAAAAAAGTATTGAAAAATATATTGAGCTCACCTTCGCCATCTAGTATCACACTTGTATATTGCACTTTACAGCACATTTAAAATGTTTTATTTGCAGCTTCAATAGCAGACTTTGGACTCAGCTATACAGCTGTATAGGTGAGTCCAAGGTCTGCTACTGGTAACATGGGCGACAACTAACAGCATTCCTCTGGATGATCTCAGGGCTTGGCCACACTTTCCCCGTGCCTAGAAAGCATGGGTCTGAGTGGTTTGCCTTTGCCCCACTACATTCCCCTGAAAAACCTGCTCTTTAGTGCTAAACCAGAACAAATAGCCAATTGCCATTTGTTCTGATTCACTGCTAAACTATGGGTTTTCCTGGGGAAAGACAGTGGGGCAAATGGAGTCATGGATGAACCCTCAGTGACTGAGCTAGGATATAAGGGCTCAGGTGGTACCCAAGGTAACCTGAGGAAGGCAGTCCTTAAGGTAGATACTAAAGAAATGATGGGTTGACTTTCTTTCTCTTTGTGATGAGGAGAGCCATCCTGGCCATTAGCTGCATGTCCTGAGAAGATAAGTTTTATTGCTCAAGAACCATGAGTGTAGCTCAACAGCAATACTCTGTGTTTCCTACCCTCAGCCAGTTGCATAGTGCAGCGGTCTGTATTTTAGTCTGTCCTCAGCAACCGTTCTGTGGACATCCTGTTTCAGTTTCCAAAGTGCTTCATAAGCACTGTGGGTGAAAGGTGTTTACAGTAGCTACAGTGTCTCCTTTGATTACTGTCTGTGCAGAGTAAGACCTTGATTCTTGGAAGTGTGCCGTTTCTACCTGGAGAAGAGCTGCTCTCGGGAATACCTAGTTTTCATCAGGCTACCATTTTGAGGCAAGGGCGGTGGAACAAAATTAAATGGTCAGACCACAGGTCTGCACACAGACCCTGAATGTCGCATGTACGCATGCCAAACTTGTCAGACTCAAGTAACTCTGTCAAAGTGATGAATACAAGTGACTGCAACTTCTGTGTTCAGGATCGGACTTTGGTAAAGCCAAGAATCGTTTTAAGTCAAATGGTGCTTCTTCCACAAATAGATGTCGTGTTTTGTGGCCACTGGCAACAAATACCACCCGGACAGAAATAGTCAACTTTTAAATAGAAAGCACCAGTCTTTAGAATTTTGATGGAAACATCATTAATATAACTTCCCAAAAGAAGGTGGCGATCAATCTGTTCATATTTTTTAAGGTGTACATCTATGTAAGAGGGTAAAAACAAGAACCATACATGAAGTGTGGGGGGGGGTCCATTAGGGCAAAATAGGTACTGCCCCACTAACCTCTGTGCGTCTCCAGCTAGCCCCCCCCCACCTGCCTGCCTTCTTACTTACAACCAGTTTAGGGAGTAGCACTGGCTGCCAGCTTCATCCTCAGTCTCAGTGTTGCATTGAGCTCATCAGGGAGGAAGATGGGAACAAAGCTCAAAGTAGTTGACTCTGCTTGCCATTGGCTCTAGCTCCCCCTACTGCTGGCCTCCTGCATTATGCCGTAGCAGTCCCAATGAATGTCACTGACACACAGCCAGTAACGACACACGTGGGTAGGTGAAAAAAAGTCCACAAGTTTTTTGGGGTTTTTTTGCACAATCCCTTCCATGGTTTGGTGTAGCAAGCGGCAGGGACTAAATGACCCCATCCAGCTTTCTGGGTAGAATATCAGAGGAAGCAAAAGCAATGTGGTGTAGTGGTTAGAGTGGGAGACCAGGGCTGAAACGCCTGCTTGGCCCTACTTGCTTCAGCCTAACACACATCACAGAGTTGTTGTGGGGATTAAATGGGGGACGGGACAACGACCAGGTATGCCACCTTGAGCTCCTTGGAGAAAAGGTGTGATATAAATGCAATTAATAAATCATAAGACGAGGTTCATTGTACTGACTATTTTCCCTCCCACCCCCAATATCTGGAGGTATCATTGATTAGGTCCCAAGAAATTTGAGTTGTATGTGTTCTCCAGATAAGCAGTTACACCCATGCACACATCACAAATGTGGGCAGGAATTTTGCATCAGCTTTGTTATTTATCTCAAGCGAATCTTCAACTCACTTGGGTGCTAAGCATGCTTCCCTAAACAATGCTAGGGAAGCTATAGCACTTTTCATTCCCTTTTTTGTGATACTATCCTACAAGACTTACTACGAAATGTGGGTTTGCCACATCACAATGGCAATGCCGGGAAAAGGAGTAAGGCGAGGACGCTGCTATAATAATGTGATCTCTATAAAAGGATTTCCCTATTCCTTTCATTTAACCTACATTTGGCTCGAAAGATCTGAGCAGAAATTTACAGCTGCCCATTTCTACTGTTCTCAGATGTAGCAGTCATCCCATTAGAGCATACTGGCTTTGGCGTAATGGGTCGCATAAAAGTTCTATTGCACTGTCTGCAACTTTGAAGCAGAGCCCTTCCCCAAAGTATGATATCTTAACTGAGGCCGTCTAGTCGAAGTTCCACACTCTAAAGGCAAAAATAGATTGCACTTGGTTTGTTAGTTGACTTTTTTATTATTTCCTAAAGCCTTGTGATTAAGTGAAAAGCTTGCGTGGACTAAATCTTGCAGCCGTTTGAAGTTCCAACCTGCCTCTAGCACTTTCAGACTTGCTGTTTTGCTACTGATAATTTTTAAACTCTCCAAAGAGACCTCTGCTCTGTTCATGTGTGTTTGCATAGCCTCTGTGAAACTCAAGTTGTGTGTTAATGCTCGTTGCAGCAGTTACACCCCAGGTGTCTCCCCCACGTAATACTAATACTGTGGCCGGCTAGCCAAAACCCTGTGGTTGAAATGAAGCACTCAAATTTGTACAAATTTACTGGATTTCTTTTGTAAAATGGTTACACGGTTTGCTCAAAAGAAATGGAGTCGGGCTCTAGCAAATTCTGGAGGACATGGAGAAGAAAGTGCCCGATAGTAAAATTCTTCCTTCTTCAGAGATGAGAAGCTTTATATTGAGATCACCACTGGTTTGAGTCTACTGCTTTGAAATGTAACGGCTTCTGTCTGAAATTAGTAATTGATTTCTTAAACTCTGGCATGAAGAGAGGAGGACTGATAGCTGAAAGGGCACAGTGGCTAGGGTGAATCTTACATAACGAGAGCCCTGCTATATCAGACCAAAGGCCCATCTAGTTCAGTATCCTGTTCCCCCAGTGATCAGTCAGGTACCAATGGAAAGCCAGCAAGATGAACCTGCATGCAGCCCTGCTAGTTCGTCAGCTGCCTCCTCAGCTACCATGGAAATCTTGGACAGCTGAGTGGAGGCTAGCTCCTCGCCTTATGTGTCATTGGCATAAGAGCCAACTCCTAGGGGCCAAGGTCTCTTCACCCCCAATAAAATTGAGAGGGCCACCCCCACCCCAAATGATGGGCATTGACATTCAAATGGTGTGTGGGCGCTGTGTCTTGTGATTGATTATGTGTGGCAGGAATTCCCTGGGGTCCCTCTCATATTTTATCCAAGTTGGCACTTCAGGGAATCAGCTTTCTCCCACTCCCCACCCCACCCCCTTGGCAGTAGGTAAGCAGAACAAAGGAAAGGGAGTCTCTTACCAGTTAGAAACTTTCATGATCACAGCGAGAGAACAAAGAATCTATTCCTAGGAATGAAGGTGCTCCCAATTAAGGGTCCCACCCACTTCCTCCCTAGTCACCCACGTCACTACCGCGTCTTGTAAGCTGATCACACAACCACTGTGCTTTCTGTTCTGCCACCTTATCAGCTCTTCTTGTCCTTGGGCTGGGTGGAGGAATGCTTCCCAGAGACAGTGAATCTGTTAATTCTCTCTCTCCCAGTGCTGCTTCTCCTAGCTGTTCCCCATCCACTACTTCCCAGCTTCTGCCTTCTGAACTATGTCCCTCTGCAAACCACTGTTCCAAATCTATACTGTCCTCCTGCTCCTGGGAAGATTCAGGGTCCTGATCAGGAGCAGGGGGAGGGGGATGGGGAGGCTCCCACCATTCCTCCTCAGTGCAGACCTCCTCAGGACAGTCCCTGACAGCACCCCTGGTATCTTCTGGCAATATTGTAGCAGGACCCTTTCCCAAGTCACCACTTGAGTTCTTGCCACACCCAGCCTCTCATTCTTCCTCCTCTGCTGGCCATCTATCTTGGTTGGCACCATGGGACCCACGGCAGGGTTGGGTTTTTTTGTCCCAATGTGCCTCACTTTTCACTTGCATACATTGAATCACATCTGCTGCTTCAATCCCCATTCATCTATTAAGGATAGAGTCTTCCCCTTCTGGGTGGCTTGTCTCAAAGGGTGATCACTATTCCATGCAGACCCCAGGGTAGTAACCATTAGCTATCCGTTTGCCAGCAAAAACTGCTCTTTTATAAGATGTATACTATCCAGGTAAGCAAGGCACTGTTAAAGAGCATACATGTGGAAGGGTTACAGCTCGGTAGCAGAGGACATGTTCTGCTTGCCAAAGATCTCAGGTTCAGGTCCTAGTACAGTCATACCTTGGATCCCAAACACCTTGCGAGTCGAATGTTTTGGCTCCTGAACACCGCAAACCCAGAGGTGAATGTTCTTTGGAACCCGAATGTCCAATGTGGCTTCCGCGGCTTCTGGTTGGCTGCAGCCAATTGGAAGCTGTGCCTTGGTTTCTGAACATTTTGGAAATGGAACAGACTTCCAGAACAGATTCCATTCAACTTCCAGGGTACCACTGTATCTCTAGGTAGGGCAGGGAAAGACTCCTGTCTGAAACCCCAGAGAGCCACTGGAAGTAAATGTAGGTCGGGGTGTCTAATCAATAGCCCTGCAGATGTTGTTGGAGTCCCAGCCAGCATGGCCAGTGGTCAGGATGATGGGATTTGTAGTCCAACCACAACTGGAAGGCCATAGGTTGGTCATACCTGCTGCAGGCAATCCTGAACTAGATGGACAAATGATCTCATATGAAACAAGGCAGCTGCCCAGGGTCCTATCCTTGGTGTGTGTTTTTTGCCATTTAGCACAACTAAAAAGGCGCAATTTATTTTGTAGAAGGGAAGTAAGTGTTCTTCCTTATAGACCTTTACCGTACATATGCCAAAGAGTGAATCTGAAAAGGTAGCACATGTATCTTGTTCCATCTGTGCGTCTGTCTCTTCATCGGACTGGAAAAGTGTAAAAAGACTCTCAAACTAGGTCACCTTTTATCATACCACAGAAAAAGCTTGTAACAAGACACTGCACTTTCTTGATGCTACAATTCATTGGTTGCTGTCCTGTTAATTAAGTACGCAAATATTTATCCAAACAGCCCAAGGAGCACTAGATCTTTTGGATAGGCAGAGCGTCATAAAAGCTGCTGTAGTGTTTCTATGGAGGATGCACAATGAATTCTGATAAACTGGAGCTTGAAAATACCATGGTTCAGCAAATGGGGATTCTGCTGAAAACTAGATTCAGCGGCTGAGTGCATCAATGACAGGCATGTCATCATTACAATAGCAAATCTGTGATATTTTTAAATATGTCTCTGACAAGGAAGTCCGCCCCCCCCCCATTGGAAGATTTTCCAGAAAGTCAAGTACATACAAAAATGTGCTTGTTAGGAGAAATTTACATTAAGATACTGAAGAATTTTCATAAGGAACTTGATGGAGAACAGATTTTTTTTTTAAGAAAGGAACCGGAAAATTGACAGATTTGTCAATCCCTAGAGATATGCCATGTGAATATTGTTTTCTCTTAAGCAGGCATATATTGAAGGTCAAATTTTGTCCCATTTCAGAGATGCTGTGTAATGTGATGTGTTGCCTTATGCAGTAATTCCAGTACAATTTCTATTCCTTATCTAGATCCACAATAGTGAAAGAGATGAGACATTATAAAAACCATTTGTACTTTCTGCCCAGACACAGAGGTCCAGTGCTGAGGGCCTTCTGGTGGTTCCCTCGCTGTGAGACGCCAAGTTACAGGGGACCAGGCAGAGGGCCTTCTCAGTAGTGGCGCCCGCCCTGTGGAATGCTCTCCCACCAGATGTCAAAGAGAAAAATAACTACCAAACTTTTAGAAGACATCTAAAGGCAGCCCTGTTTAGGGAAGCTTTTAATGTTTAATAGGTTATTGTATTTTAGTGTTTTGTTGGAAGCCGCCCAGAGTGGCTGGGGAAACCCAGCCAGATGGGCGGGGTATAAATAATAAATAAATAATAATAATAATAATTATTATTATTATTATTATTATTGAAGTTATGTAAGACTTATTATTACTATTCATATTGAAATCTTTTCATATTGGGGCACTTTCATAAATTTCTTTTGATGTTGACGCTGTTGCTTATTTACTGAGACAATTCGATTACAGAAACACTTTCTGTGGTTAAATTATTATTATTGTTAGCAGTATCACATTTTATATTTTGGAATATCACTATGATAATTGCTCTGTTCATCTCAGGTACATAGAATCATAGAACTGTAGAGCTGAAATGGACCCCAAGGGTCATCTAGTCCAACCCCCTGCTATGCAGAAATTTCAACTAAAGCATCCATGACAGATTGCCATCCAACCTCTGCTTAAAAACCTCCATGGAAGGAGAGTCCGCCACCTTCTGAGGGAGTCCATCCCACTACTAAGACCCCTAGATCCTCTTCATGTGTACTACCGGCAAGCCAGCTGTCCCCCATTTTATATTTGTGCAGCTCCTGCGCATGTTGGCCAGGGCAGAGCACAATGGCAGAAGGAAGCCATTTTTGGAGGCATGCTATGTGGAGAGCCATAATGAATGTTCCAGTTCTAGTGGAGAAAGCGAGGCAGTGTCAGACATAGCGAGCATCCTGACAGAAGGCACAGAGGTGGGGCTGAGACAAAGAAGACACCCTTTGAGATGAGTTTGAAAGCAACACTGTCCTCATTAAGAAAGTGAATTGGCGCAAAGAAGCATGAAATCTAATGTGCCTTTCTAAAGAATCAATTACTATTCCTTGGAAGAAGCCTGCCTGCCTGCCATATTTATCATAGGACCTGCTCACTGTGCCATCATTTTGGACAAAGTACCAAACCTTAGGTACACACCCGCCATGGATTTGGGACATAGCTGCAGCCCCTGAAACATGCACAAACTACTGTACAAAAGATTGCTGCTCTAAACAGAGAAGTCTTTAAATAAAAAGCCGCCTTCAACAGTCACACGCCGCTAAGCGTGCTTCCTTTTATTCCATTTTCTCCCATCAATTCATTCGTATTCACTGCCAGTCCTCTGTGCCAATTAGCTTTAATTTTTACTATACACAATGACATCAACAGCCAATGGGATTCTAGGCTCGCAGGATTTTAGTGTGCCTATAAACTACAGAAAATTGTCCTTGGCTAAACTCCTGCTTTCAGATTGGCTGACGACAATAGGCATGGTTAAGTTCAGAGTAAGAGCCATTAAGCATAATTACTACCACAGGGTAAAAGTTTAATTGTGTTAAATTTTAAATCTGCATAGCCTAAGCTTATTTACAAGCTGGCTAGGCCCTTCCGTTACATAAGGGAAAATAAATCTGTACTTAAAAATTTGCTGCTTGCCAACTTTTATTTTACAAAAAGTTTTTTAAAAGCTGATAAAAGCTTCTCTTGTCTCTGACTCATTCCTTCCTGTTGGGATCACGCTGGCTAAGTATTGAGGATCTTATGATATACTGCACTAATATGTCTGAGCCTTCTATTGATATGAGTGACAAGATTGCGTTTTGTATGAAAGACCGGGGGGGGGTGTGTCACAGGGACTGAGGATCCTCTCCCTTGTTTTGATACATTTAAGTCATGAGGATTTTTATTGCTGGAAGAAATCCTGACGTCCCTCACTCCTAACCACCTCCAATATCCTGTTGTAGATTCTCTAGGGAAAGGAGCACAACTGGTCATGTTATCAAAAGAAAATGCATTTATTGGTGGGAAACGTACCTTGCCTTCAGGGCTATATAAATCATGAGACATGCTCCCCTCCTTCACTTGAGAACACATATGGATGGCTTTTCTGATATTACCAAACTGTGGGTACATGGCAAACATCCGGACACTTTCATCCTTTTTGAAAATGGAGTTGCAAAAAAAAATCATAGGGGCAGATGAAGTCCTTAAGTGAAGAATGGGACATAAGAAAAGGCTTCTTTGTTGTTGTTGAGAAGGCCTTCCCCAACTTGGTGTCCTCCAGATGTTTGGCACCACAACTCATAATTTCTAACCATTGGCCATGCTGGCTCAGGCTAACAGGAGATGTGGTCCAAAACATCTGGAAGGCATCGGTTGTGGAAGGCTGGTTCAAATCAAAGTCTTTCTTTTCCAACATGCTGTTACCAGCTTTGGCCAGTTGCATGCCTATAGGAAGTTCACAAGGAATGTGTGGTGTGGATCATTTCTTGTTGCGCACCCCCACCTGCTACTAAAATAGCAAACCGTTTAGCTGTCGCTACTAAATTGAAGCTGATCCAGGAATGGAGAACCTGTGACCTTCCAGATGTTGTTGGGACCCCCAACTCCCATCATCCCCAGACAGAATATCCCAATAGTTAGAGATGGTGGGAGTTGTACAACAGCATCTGAAGGCCCAAAGGTTCCCCCAGTCTAAGTCATCCAAGTTGGTGGTCATCACCTCACCTCATCTTGGTGGGGGGGGGGGAGAAGAAAGGAAGAAAGGTTTGGATCCTAAGCTAAGTTGATTTAAGGAAGTTCACCCATCTTCTCATCCCCAAAAATCCTCTGGAACCCCATTCCACATTGTTGAAGAGGGCTCCAGAGAGGCTTTATAGGTGTGGTGGCGGCTGCAATGGGGAGAAAGTCATGGAAACCTTCCTTTCTGTGAACTTATTTAAGGTAAGTTATTTTAGGATGCAAGCCAACGCGTTGAAAAATCAAAGCTTGTTTTCTGCCCTCAAACTCTCCTTGTACATCATTTTGAAAGTCATGACCAATTGTCTGGGAACATAACCTCTGCATGCCAAAGAGCTCATTCTAGAACGCATAGCAGATGTATTCAGTTTATGTCCCTTAGTTCCTGTTGACAACCCCACTTAGATTACCTAACTGCTTGTTGAACATCCTAGGACATTTTTAATTGCAAGCAACTTTACCCTTCTGTGTCGTTCCCACAAAAGACAATTTGAACTTGGAAGTGCTAGAGTAAGTGAGATATATTCATATACTGAAGAGTGGGAAGAAATGTTCGAGGCCGAGAACGAGATTAGCACGCAGACTAGCTGGGAGCTATATTTGTTACAGACATTAAAAAGCAACATGATTTCAGCTGGACAGAACATAAGCCTTAAATCTTATGCAAACATTCAAAGCTGTTTAACACTGTCTTACCCCCAAAGCCCCTGGAAGGAGGCAGGTGAATCCAGTACCAAATACATTTTTCATGTTCCTTAAGCTGACTGTTGAAATAGTTAAGTGAACATCTGTCCAAACTTACCATCATTTCCATTTAGAGAAGCCGCTAATTCAAAGGGTGACAAAAAGTGCCTGTTTAACAATGCAGATGGTGCTGTCTGCCCCCCTTTTTTTGTTTAATCTAGATTGAGCTCCACACAACTGTGATGCTAATGAATAATGGATTTTTTTTATATTCGCACATGGAGTGGCATTGCGCTCTGAACAAATCTAGGATTAGCTTGCTTCTAATTTCCCCATTTGGATATAGGGCAGTGATTTATTTATTTTATAATGGTAACCGATGTGGATATTTTAAAGATCAGAGGGGTAGCATTCTGATTTCAAAGATGAAAGCAACTTGTCAACTTTGTCATTTGGAAGAGTAACACAGATTAATATGAGTTCAGCAATAAAATGCCGAGAACCTCCATCTTTTTTTGCAATTTAAGTGAGCTGCATCCATCAGTGATACTTACATTTTATTGGCAAAATTGACACAAATTTGCAACTGTCTGATAAACACATTGTGTGTTACCTCCCAGTTTTCATAGAACTACTGTCCCTTTAAAGATAAACAAGTATAGTCTCATTTCAAAGATAAAGGAAGTGGGGATACTTTCTAAAGCACAAACCAAATCAATATGAGGCAATGTTATAGTTTCCTGAACTGATTTAGGCCATTTATATTCATAAAACCTACAGAGAGGTGATGAGTTAGTAGTCATTCAGTAGCAGCAGCAATTATTATTATTATTATTATTATTATTATTATTATTATTATTATTATTATTCTTTATATCCCACCTTTCCTCCAAGGAGCTGGAAGTAGCATGCATGGTCCTCCCTATCCCCTTTTTACCTCACAACAACCCTGTAAGTAGGTTATGTTTAGAGAAATAATGACTGGCCCAAGGTGAGCTTCATAGCTGAGTAAAGATTAGAATCCTTTACACCACACTGTTTGGGGCAAAAAATCATATTCAGCTGACCCCAGAAAGCACATTGTTTGAACAAATTCATGTGAGATTCAAAGTGTTCAAATATTTGTGGGGTTCCTTTTTCAGTGGGATGACTTTTGAGGGTTGTGAAATGTCCTGCATAGTCATTTCCTGGCTTTGTTTCCCTTTCGTTGCAAAATTCGTTTAATGCCTCTTTCTACTTGTTTGCTTAAAGCTGTTGTTCGCTGTAGCGGCCATTAAGTTAGATAACAGCTTGAGCTAAAACAATGTAAAGTAACAATAGGATAAAATCCATTCAACGTAGTCATTACAACAAACTAATGCGAATAAAGACCTTTCATATCAATTGACTTAGGCTGGAATTCGAAAACACTTCCAAAGGTCTAAATCCAGCTAACACAGATGAATTTCTGAGTAAACATGCAATAGATTGATCTTCATATCTAACCTTTGAAGATAGTGATGGCTTCACTGCTGGGGCATCAGAAAAAGCTATCTCTCAAATATTTTAGGTAGGGGTAACCAGTGTAGTGTCCTCCAGATTTATTTTGTCCCATTCATATGTGTGGGCCCCTTCCCCCAAGAAATACTACTGAAACGGAGGAGGCCTTTTCAAAGAGCTAAAGGTTGTGCCAATCAGCCCAGGGGCGGAGGAAGGGGATGCGGTGGGGGCAGGCCACCCTGGGTATCACCACTGAGGGGGGTGACAAAATGCCTGGCGGCACTCACTGCGAGGCCTGCAGCGCGCCAAAGCCATGCGTCTCTCCTGGGAGTGATGTGGTGGCTTGGATGCCCACAGTCTCCACGCTGCCCCAAACGGTCCGCCTGCTGCCTCATCTGTAGGGCAGCTAAGTGGGGAGGCAGGCAGACTCCTCAGAAGCCCCATGGAGTATCCTGACCTGGCTCTCCCCGCCCCACGGGTGGCTGGCCCTGCCCCTGGGTGCAGGGTACACATGCCTCTCCAGGCTCCCGATCAGCTTGCTCCACCGCTGAACCAGCCGCCCCATTTTTGCTTGGTTCTATTTTAAAGTGCAAGTTAGAGGACTGACACTAAAACTCTGGACAAAGAGACTCTTGATCTTCAGAGTCATGCACAAACACTCTTAACTTTGTTTGAGAAAGATACAAAAGCTTCAAATACTCTCCCACTTCGCCAAGAACAGGCTGCACAGGAAACTCTGGTTTCACGCAGATCTAGACAATGTTTTTCCTCTGACCTTGTGGTAACTTTTCCCATCACCTCATGGTGAGACCATATAGAAGTAAGGTCATCAGAAGGTTATGATGCATATTTTTACTCCGGCACCCAGTCGCTGATGGAACGTGATTCTCAAGGCTCTGTCGAGGTAGACTACAGCCTGAGCTCAGTTATAATGGAAGCAAGGATGCGTCACGGTTGATGAAAAGCTGAACTCAGATCTGGGTTTAAGTAGCATCCGTGTGACAGCTTTCTTGTGTGTGGCCTTCAACAAATCTCAGATTCAGCTCCCCATCTGTAAAATGAGAATAGTAATGAACCATCTTGCCAGTCTGTTGTGAGGATGAAAGCACTGAAGATTGCAAATTTTCTCTTCAGGATTAAAAGCACAAATATTAGCAATAGCACTAGACCCATATTAATATTTATATACACAAGCATTTCTATCTACTCATTTGGCCCTAAAGAGCCTTCCCCCTCAAGGTAGCTTACATCTATAAAAGACGTAAGCATCAATTACAGTTATTATTGTTACATTTCTATAGCAGCAAACATGAACAAGTTGAAACAATACCATTTACAACAAAACCAATTTTAAAACCAACGGAAACATTTGAAAGCACATAGAACATCTAAAAACACAATGGCAGACTCTCACAGCTGCTAATTTCAAGGTTGCCACGGCCAGTATCTTTCAGTCATCAAAAGCCAGGGTGAACAAGTCAACAATGAAGGAGGAGACGGATGCATCTCCCCAGGTTTTGAACACATAAGATCACAGACTCATACTCACATACTAAATCAGCACACTGTGTATTTTGTAGTTTTTACTGAGTATTTTTTTACTTAAAGTGTAGCTAGCAGTTGATTGGCACCATTGTCATACAAACTTTGAAGTGGAGTCATTTGCAAACTACAGAGGTTTAGCTCTTGTGTGCTGGAAAAGGCAACAGAATGCTGTCTTCCACACCGCTGTAGTAATTACATAGTAAATCATATTGGATCTAGAGTAAGTTGGTTGTACTTAGGCCCCATTGAAATCTGCCTGAAAAATGTGACATGAAAGAGTGGGATCCCACTGATTTTTAAAAGTTTAACTCACTCAATCAGGATCTAACCTATTGCCTTTCAAATAAAGCTATTTATTGCCTACATTTATTGTTAAAGAGGAACTTAATCTGACCGGGTATGAAGTTGCTTTATATTGAGTCTGTCCAATGGTCCATCTAGTCCCACATTTTCTACTCTTGACTGCTACTTATGGTTCTTTCACCTGAAAATACAGGACCTTCTGAGTACAAAACTTGTGGTCTACAACTGAGATACAGTGAACTTCCCATGTGTTGTACTTGTCAAGAGATTCCCGCCTCTTTTATAAGAGTTGTTGTGATGCATTCTTCATGTGCTGGTGATGCTGCAGCGATCTTCAAGGACTTGTAGGTGGGCCTGGAAGAGCAAACCGTACTTCTTGGAGTGTCATGCTCTGAAAGCAGCCAGTATCTGTGGAAGCAGATAACAAAGTTGGCAGAGCATTCGTGTTGACACAAAAGCTATCTCCAAAGACCAGGGGTGGGGGTGGGGTGGAACCAATTGATGTAGAGGAAGAATTACTTTCATTGAGAAATTGAAGAGAAAGGAGTAAGAGGGAAGCAACACTATTTTTTGCCAAAATTCATTTCCAGGTTGAGATTCTAATTAAGATTCTTAACATTTTAAGTGTGGGAAGATTGGACTCTTCTCAAAGGGAGACTTTAGGCCACATAAACATGGTTTTTGTGGAGTCAACTTCACTCTTCCAGTGGATATGGATGGGCTGAGTAGCCTTTGCAAATGACCATGTATGTTCAGATCACAACTCCTCCACGTCTTAGAAAATCCTCCAGTGATGTAGTAGATAGTGATCTTGATCCACATGGAAGCAGTCATGGGATCTGTTCTGCACTGGAAAGATCAACTTGCATTTCCAATTCAGCACTAAATGACTGAATGTGAAATAATTCAGATGAGTTTTTTGAGCCAAACTAAACTTGCATTGATTGATATCACCCTGGGGTCCCATCAGCATGGGATCCTATTTCAGTGTTTAGTTCTAGAATGAAAATGCCCCCACCGACATCCCCCCCCCCGTCTGAAAAAAATTAAGTATCATGTAGAATAAACTTTGCTCTCTCTGCCTCCCAGGTATCTTAACTTCACCCAACTTCTGCCTATAACAAAGGCAAATTGTGGCCCACAGGGAACATGTTTACATCCAGTGCTCCAAAAAAATAAAAAATACCCAGCGCACACACACACCCGTATAGCTAACAAATCAGTAGGAATTGATGAAAGAATAGCAAATTAGAAAGTGGAAGGTCTGAAAGAGGGGCCTGTAAAGATGTTCTGCAAAGATGCTCTTAATTTGCATAAGGGGGGGGGAATTAGATTGCTTTGACTAAGATTTTGGAAGCCCCAAAATAGTGCTCTGTGTGCAAAATGCATTTCTTCATTAGGCAGTCAATTAGCAGGAGGCTCAGAAGCCGAGCAAAGGAGCCCAGCTTTCTTTTCCTTCTCCCTTTTTCTTTTCTCCGTGCCATTTCAGCCCACATTCCCACACACTGGCTGGTCAGCGAAATAAGGGACGGCAACTTCTCTTTATTGGTGCAATACAGTATTTGATACTGCTAATTACACTTAATTAGTCCTTCCGCCATTTAATTAAAACGGCTTCTAATGATTGTGCTTCCTTGGCAGGCTCTTTGGGACCACGGGGAATTGTGCTGCCTGCAGTAAGCTGATCCCTGCCTTTGAGATGGTGATGAGGGCCAGAGATAATGTTTACCATTTGGACTGCTTTGCCTGCCAGCTTTGCAACCAGAGGTGAGGACATGAGGCTTTTATATGAACAGAACAGAAAGAAAGAAAGAATGCAAGTTATTCCCCACCCCCCACTCACCCCTGATCCCAGTGGAACAAGAAAGTCTGGCTCACGGTTTGATATCCATCACCTTCTCCCAGGCCTTCAAATTGCCACTGCTGGGTGAGTCATTTTACCTGCTAATGGAACACTGGAGCCTTCCCCCTGATAGGCCAACATGCAGAATTGGTGGTAGGTTGGATTGTGGCAGGAGCAAACAAACAAACAAAAGTGAGTGCTGTGCTGCAGGCTAGCAGGTGGTGTTAAGCAGCACCGAGGCAACTGAATGAGCAGCTTCAAAGCCAAGCTTCTTGTCGGTCTGCTGCACATCCATTGATATGAGGATGGCTTGGCATAAATACTTTTTAAATCAAGGTTACTTAAGTTGGGCATCTGACAGGCTCGGAGGCCGGGCTGGGAAGAGTCAAAGGAAATAGAGCTCTTCAGAATAATTCCTCGCAGAGCCCCATCAGCTCGCCGCATGGTCGGGAGGGTCTGTTCAGAGCGCAGCTTTAAGTGGGACATATCATGTGTGCCTAAAAGGGAAGCTATAATGGGAGAGGCGATATAATGAAGAGCGCGGTCACTATTCTGGCGTGCTTCGCATCACCATTGTACTGAAGTGTCCTGCAGCTTTTAATGCACCGTGGTCGACTTGCATGTTGTGCATGGATATCAGGAGGGTATCCAATTAAGGTTTAATTTGAGGAGGGTTAGCTGGGGCATGGAGCTTTTCTCTCAGATAACAACCATATTTCCCAATGACACATAACCATCAAACCTAGGAGTCCTGTCACATTAAAATTCCAAACTCTACACAAGGCCAGCCTGGTCTCGGAGCCCTTTTGGGAAAGGTTCAGGTTTCAGTGAGTTTCCAAAGGCAGGAAAAGGGGGGAAATCTGTTAGTTATGAAGCAGCTACAAACAATGCTGCCCTGCTCTATACACCCTCATAGTACATATTGAGATTTGCCACACAGATGATCTTTGCACTCAAGATGGTGTTTGGTCTAGGCTTTAAGCTAGATCAAATTCAAGAGCAAGACAGCATGCAATCGAAGCAGGGCTGCTTGCAAAATTACAGAAACATCTAGTCTAATTAAAAAGTATTTCAGTATCTCTAAAGAGAAGGCGGAAATGCTTCATGCAAATGAGGGTAGCCAGCCTGGTGCTCCACATACGTTTGGGACTACAACTCCTTTCAGCCCCAGCTAACATGGTCAGTGCTCAGGAATTATGGAAATTGTAGTCCACAACATTAGGAGGGCACCAGGTTGGTACAGATAACTGAGGAAACAGAATCTGACAATGTCCAATATCAAATGTAGCAGTACTGGAAATTCAGAATCAAGTTTCCATAAAAATGCTTTAAATAAAGAGGAACATCAGTGTATTGGGAATTAGGAACCATGTTAAGTCTGCCATTCTTATGCCTGCTTACCTGTGCTTAAGTCCCATTTAATTCAATGGGATTTATTTCTGAATAGATCTGTATAGGATTGTGCTCTTGGAATAGTTCCAGACACTACACCATGCAGAGAGGGAAAGGAAGCACAATTTTTGTAAGCTTCCTGATCGCTACAGTTCTTCGTAACTTTTGCATCTTTCTCCTACAGAGTTGTGAGCAGGAGCATCACAGAGAAATTGCGTATCCCAGTCTGGCTCCCAAATTTCAACACATTTATAAACACACACATCTCAGCACAGAGGGGAATGTCTAATTGAAACTTGAGACATTTAGAAGAAGCCTGAAGGACAGGAAGTGGGAGCACTTCCTGTTTCCTGCACACAATTAAACCACTCGGCTGGCATCCTAGCATAAGCTTGCTTTCAAACAACAAATCTATGTGCATGCCTTACTTTAACCCAGATAAACCTCTACCTCTTAATATACTTTTTAAAAAACCTCTAAGCCTTATATGTGCCAAACAGGTAATCTAAAAAGCTCAGCTCATCGGTAGCTTGACATGCTGCTACTGCTGCTGCTGCTGCTTCACCACACTAAGGAAGTTTGGAATTAGCAAACCAAATCCGTTTTTGCTTGACAAAGCGTTCGGACAACAGACCTTCATGCACAAAAAGGTCTCCACAGGATTACCGGTGAGTAGAGCTGCACTGCTGAATGTCCACATGTTGGCATAGACACCTGCACTGTCAAAGTATCTACTTTCATGTATGCTTCCATGTGTTCTAGAGCCCAAATCACAAGGGCACCTGCGCATAAGCAACCAGTCACACATAGGCTTTGACTGTGCAGGTGTCCACAGCAATCAGTGAACAGTCAGAGAGCAGAGACAGCAGCACAGCCCTGCTCCCTGGTAATCCCATGGAAACACCCTCGCCAGATTAATATGTGAAGGGTGCTCACCTTTTGGCCACATCATATTAAAAGCAATGACCAGTGGGCCTGTGGATCGGCCATAAAGAACATCATTATCATGATGAATCCATTCACTTTACTCAAAACCCCTTAGCTCCACAGCCATGCAGGCTCCCTTGAGTGCAAACCCAGTGCATTTCTTCTGAACAATGTCTATGAAATAATTTAGCTTTTCGGTGAAGTCAGTGTAGTTTCCCCTGATGGAGGGGTGCAGGGAACAGAACATATCCGAAGTTAAGAGTATCAGGAATGCTGTCATTTTGGGTGGCTGTTATTGAAAAGGCTGCATCAAGCACGAAGCTGGCATTATTTGTTTGGAGTAGACTGCCTTTCTGTATGAAAGAGGCAGGCTCAATAAATCAAGCTGTCCCATTTGATAGGCTATTCCACTGAGGTTCTAGTGACATCTAGTGGGTTCAGATAGATATCCCCATTTCTGTGTCCACCTTTGTTGAAAAATTCTAGAATGTTGTAGGATCTTACTGTCTACCCTGACTTTAAATGTGTTTGTGGTGCCTTTACCAAAGTTATGTGAGGAAAAAGTATTGACTGTTTTTAGTACTATGATGGTAACAAAAAAAAATACTTTCTTTCATCGCAGTGGAGTTTCTGAGGCTTGTTCACAAAGCTTTAGCAACCCTAATTAAAAATGAAGAGAAAAGTTGGCTGAGTTGATGGTCTGGATATTCTATGAAAGAAGGCAAAGCTGAAGTTTTCCTGACTTTCCCAGACATGGACTTGTACTCACAGTCACTGCAGCTTCAGCCTTATGCATCACAATCCTCCATTCATTTATTTATTTATTTGTAAAATTATATCCTCTCCTTCCAAGCATCCATGGAGCTATTCTATTTTATCCTCCTTGTAACCCAGCATTCAGTGACTAGGATATCCCCTATCTTCAAAGATGGTTCATCAGAGATTTGAGGGGAAGGAGCTTGCTGGTTAGGGTGGAGCCATGCTAGCGTCCCAGTCACCATTGCTTACATGGGGAGAGGGAGGGGCAGGTAGGTCAGGGGGGTGCAAATGCGCCAGTAGCACTAATCTAGTGTTCCTGCTGACCTGGTTGGGGAGGAGCCAGCCTGCAGTGTGCAGACCTGGCTCCTCCCCATCTTTCTTGCAGTAAGCAACAGCGGCCCACCTGCAGAGGATTTAGCATAGCTCTTCTGGATTTGAACCCAGCTCTTCCCAGTCCAAGCCCAACACCCCAGCAACCATACTTTGTAGTTTCTCGGTGCTACTGAATGAAGAAAAGGCTAGGTTAATGTTTATTTCTGTATTTATTTGATTCCATTTATTAATTGCATCTTGAAGTGAAAGAACCATATAAGCAATTCCATGTTTGTACAGCATTGAAAACAATTCTTTATTTTATTTTATTAAAAAAACAACAATTAAAACCAGTTCATAAGTAGATCCAAACCAGGATGTGGAGCATATTTTCCAAAGTTTGGAAGGGAACGGGGAGATAAGCACATAATAATGAAGTTCCTTGGACTTGAAGGGATGGAAACAAAATCAGATACTTCCTTGTCAGTTGGATTTGAAATTGTTTTTATATGTGTTTTTACCGATAGTGTTTTTAGTATCATTTTTTAAGATGCTTTGGTTGTTAATTTCCTCAAGTTTGTTTCATGGGAAGCGCTTCATAAATTAAATGAATGAATGTTACTTCTAGGGCGTTAGGTAAGAGGTGGGTGGCCCCTGGCCCTCCAGATATTGTTGGACTCAAACTTCCATTAGTCCCAAACACACTGGCGAATGGTCAAGCAACATTTGGTGGGCCAGAGATCTCCCACCCCTCTCTTAAGTCATAGCCTTTAGACACACACACACACACACAACTCCAGTGCTTGAGAAATGTCAAAAAGTGTGTCATGGAAGAGTCCCCCCCCCCCCGGTTTCCTAAAATATATGTCACCCAGATATATGATCAAAAGTTAGACTCATTTTAGATGACTTGTCTGTGCTGTTAGCACACTGTTTTTTTAAAACCACCAACTCAAAACTACTTCAGCACTCTATTTCCATTAATTATCTTCCACAGTGCACTGTTAGTGTTACTGTCAGCGTTAACTGTTACTTCTAAAATATTTCCTGGCAATAACTCTATTGCAATTTGTTAGATGAGAGCTGGGTTTGTTGGGTTTATTTGTTGTTGGGGTTTTTTTTTTGGTTTTTTTTGGTTTTTAAAAAATCCTTTTAAATCCTCAACCTCATTTCAAGAATTGGAGGCAGTGTTTAAAAGAATCCTGAAGGCAATTTACCTGCTGCTTTAAACAAATGTTACAAATTTAAACATTGGTTCCTAAAGTGACTGCGAATGGGACGCCTCATTTAAAAAAAAAAAAAGCTCATGCCAGCAGAATGAAAATAAATGACTTCTACTGATTCTCCCTGCCTTCTGCGCTTTCTGAAAAGCTGCTCCAGAGAGCTAGAGGCCATTCTGGAACCGTGTATTTGCAGAATGAACAGTTAGGATCCAAGTCATTGATTCTGAGGTGATTAGGGCTGCACTTCTGCACCCACTTACATGGGAGTAAGCCCCACTGAACTCAGTGGGACTAACTTCTGAGTAAACATATAAAGTGGATGGTTACTCATTGCATCTGGTACTGGTTCATTTCACCAAGTCCTCAGGCACACCAGTTATCTCACATGATATGGATCCCCCAGGCTGCATGCAAATCTGTGCACTCTCTCCAAATGAACTCATTTAAGCAAATATCATGGAAATCACAGATTTGTAGAGTTGGAAGGGACCCTGACCATCATCTAGTCTAACGCCCTGCAATGCAGGGAAATGCATCTGTCCCATACCGGGATCAAACCTGCAACCTTGGCATTATCAACACTACACTATAACTAACTGAGTATCCAGAGTTGTTACATGCCAAATAAACTCATTGGTGTGTGTTTACCAGCAATGTCCCCATATATAATGCATTTTTGTATATGATTTTGATTAAGACCTGCATTTTGGTGCATACTTTACCCCAATATACACTTTTTTGTATGCATTTTTGGGTTGGACAACTACATTGCAAAATTCAGAATGGGTTTGGAAGGTGAAAATTAGGTAGATTGGCATAAAAATGCGAACTGACTGAATTTCTCCCCCTCCCCATGTCCAACCCACATCTGCTGCCATGTAATATATGACACAGCCCAGCTGCAGGGAGGGGGGGACAACTAGTTTGACCCCACTTTGAAATTCTAGTCGGGGAGCTTCCAAAATGTCATTTCTAAAACATAACACATTTCTTCTCCATGCTTTGCGAGGTCTTCCATCCCTGCTCCTCGAAACCTCCGCTGATTTGGCAAGAGGCAGCTGTCAAGCGCACTGCACTTGTGCCGGTGGCAAGACTTTAATCTTCATTTTGCATTACTACTCCTTCAGTTTTTTGCTTCTTGGTTTAAGGCAAAAATATGTAGCGAGTCAGCAGCTGTCTGTTTTTCAGTCAGCAAGGGAAGCCTTTCCAATTCAGCAAAACACTTGGAGAGGCTTGCACTTTTCACAACAGATTTTGAGGTGCGTATTTTAGCTGGTGTGATAATTATTTTGTCTATATCTCCTTGATAGAAACCCAAAAATCATAGAGCTCAGTAGTATGGCAAGGAGTTTCGAAATTCTCATAAGGCTAATACATATAGGGCACCAAGCTGAATCTTACCTGATCTATTAATTAACCCTTTCCCCATTGAACCCATAAGCCTATTGTCATCAAATTAAGCTGCCAGCAAACCTGAGGGTCAGAAGAAAATTAGCTGTCACCAAGACCGCTGATACTTCATCGTGCTAAGTGGAACCAGTATTTCCCCAGTGTGCAAGTTTGCTGCGGGAGGGTTTAATTTCCTATTCTGTGAAGTCTATAATTTTTTTCTGCAGCAGCATGAAAACTGCTTTGCCACTCTGGTTCCATCCTTCTCAAGCAACATCCAGATTGGGGATAGCCAACATGGTAGCCTGCAGAGCTTGTTGGATTTCAATCCACATCGTCCTTGACCGATGGCCATGCTGCTTGAGGGGATGAGAGTTGCAGTCCAACATCTGCACACCACCATGTTGACTACTTCTGACCTAGGCATTATTTGAAACTGATGACAGGGGACAAGGGGAAGACATTCTTTTGCTGCTTCAACTGCATATATGCCAATGTCCACACGTACATGCTGATCAGAGTCTCCCACATAAACCAGATGAACAATCATTACCCTTTTCAGTAGGTGATATTCAATGAGAAGGAACCATGATTATTGCTTCCTGGATATGGTACCTCGATCTGTATTGCAATGGGACTGGACTATTGAGCAGGAGCTCTCAAACGTTTGAAGTCATGTGCACACTAGGACTAAGAAAAATAAGCATGCATTCCATGAAGGTGTTTGATGGAACAACACCTCACTTTCCTTTATAGTGCAGGATAATTCTAGCCCTCATCAACACATGTTTGATGATAAATGTGTGAATCTTCCTTGATCCAAAAGCTTAAGTAGGTCCCAGTGAAACTAAAATTGCAATCCAAAGTCCATTTTCTCAGGAGTAAACCACACTGAACACAGTGTGACTTTCTTCTGAGTACTGCAAATTCATTTTCCAAAGCTTAGCAGCAAGACTCTCTGGTGATATAAGCAAGTTTCTTGCTGCCAGAGAACAAGTTACCTTTCAGTGTGTTTAGCGGGTTCCTGGTCCCTCAGTTGAGAGTAAATGCATTAAGTACCCACCAAAGTGCAAAGGCTGACACCTTCACTCCAGTTATACACTTGGCGTGCATGAAGTATTCTCTAGCCTTGCCTTTCAAATTATGCCTCTTGCACAGCCCTGAATACAATCAAGTGTTGCATCCCAGCAAAGTAGAAAGTAGGAAGACAGTTTGCCTTGGTGCCTATAGTTCAACTGCTAGTCTTTGTTATGGGCCTGGCAAAGTTATTTCAGCCTTACCTAAATGATCTCACAAGTGGCCAATGCTACGTGTGCATAGCCCTGTTTTTAATGTGAAGACACTGGGGATGAGGTACACCTATAGGGACAGGATTAGCTGCCATGATCCAACTGTCCCTTCTGCTTAATGTGTGGGTGGGGGAATTGTGCTTTGGGAGGCTGCATTTCTTACTCATCATTCATCAAAAGTAACACGAATGTCAAAGGAAATACATGCATACATCATTTTATTTGTATGCCGCCTTTCCATAGTTGGAACCATGCTCAGGGGGGATTGCAACATGTA
This sequence comes from Podarcis raffonei, assembly GCF_027172205.1. Lineage (NCBI taxonomy): Eukaryota > Metazoa > Chordata > Lepidosauria > Squamata > Lacertidae > Podarcis > Podarcis raffonei. The sequence continues at coordinate 69,882,854 of NC_070602.1, forward strand.
AAAAAATGCATAATCACATACATAACAAAAGTAGTCAAACAATAAATAAAACATCCAAAAGTACACAACCAAACAGAACAATTTCCACATAAATCATAAGATCAAAAATAAAGATACAAAAAAAATTAATATCAATAACGGCAACAACCCCCACACAGCAAAACCACATAAACAACACCCCCAGCCCAAGAGTATGGTCAGCAGCCTCAGCTTCTGCAGCTGGAGTGAGTCTTCCAGGACTCACAGCCAATAAATAGCACATGGCTCATATTATGTTGGTGCAATATTCCATATACAACGTAAAAAAATTACCTAGACATAGATTTCCGTGCGCTACTCTGGTTTCACCAGAAGCGGCTTAGTCATGTTGGCCACATGACCCGGAAAAACTGTCTGCGGACAAACGTCGGCTCCCTTGGCCAGTAAAGTGAGATGAGCGCCGCAACCCCAGAGTCATTCACAACTGGACTTAACTGTCAGGGGTCCTTTACCTTTACCTTTTATACATGGATTAAGTTTTAAGATGGGAAGAGGCCAAGAGAAGAGACAGTTCCATTGCAAGTTCTCATTTGGTAACTAAGATGAGCATAGGCCATGGCTCTTTCAGACTACTGTTTCTGTCAACTAGACTACATATCAGGTGAATGTAATAGTGGAGATCCTTGTTTTTAAGGTTTAGCAAATTCAGTTAGGTTCAATACCAACAGGGGCTTGCAGATTTATGCCAGACTTGGAATGAAGGTGTGGGTGTTTGCAAGGGGTTACACTTTTAGAGATCGTAAGTCGGACCCTTTATAATTTGATGGGTGATACAAAGAATGGGGACTCATATGTATGTGTGTGTGTGCAGAACCCAGTTGCATTTAAAGACAGAAGGCACCACCTACATCCAGTACCAGGTTGAGACCGTAGATGAGCACTGGAAGTGTTCAGCAGGTGTATAAGCAAAGGGCCAGGACCACGGACAGCTCACTGCAGAACATAATAGGCTGGACATAAAGCACCAGAACACAAGTTAAGATGCTTCCACACAGCCATTTACTGTGGACCCTGTGCTGCAAGCTTTTCTCACCCACCACATAATGTCATCCTTATCGAAATGCCCTCCCATTCCCCACTTCCCTAATTTATTCTGCATTTACTATTTGCGATTCTTTTATTTTTTTACTTATCAGATTTCCCACAGAAATGGAAAATCCAGATTAAATTGTAAAAATGATACAGAACATCATTTTTTATGCAATCACTGTCATATGGATGCTGTGCAAAAGTGGCATGCAGGAGCAGCCCTGAGTCCACAATAAATTACCGTATGGAAGCGCCCTGTCTGACCTGAATCTGTATTGGGCCTGAATTCCATCCTGCTCCACAGTGAGCTGTCCATGGTCCTGGCTCCCCCACCTGCCCACTACTGGGCAGATCATCCAGTTCTCACCTGCAGGTCTCAGCCTGGTACTGGACCTCTCATAGGTCACTGAGAAAGTGTGTGTAACTAAACATAAAGGGGCTGATTTATTAAAGGATTGCCAGAAGCGTCTGATGCATTGCAAACTCAGGGCCAAACAAGTTAAATAAGCCTGGTTTGTGGCCCCTGGAATCACCGGGTTAATTTTACCTTTCCAATTAACAGTCATAATTGAAGGCCTCTAGACCTTTTCATGCTATAGGCAGAAAATCTTAATGACATTCTTCTCTCCTACCCCTCACTTTGGTGTTTAAAAATATGATCATAAGCCAAATTACTGATCATTTTATGCCCTTTAAAACTTGCCATTTGAACCAAATCATCTAACTTCGCCTAATGTTAGGGCCAATCCCCCTTCTTGGGTTTCTTAATCAGCTCATAGCAGCTCAAAAAGCGTGATCTGAATCTATCTTTGTGGAGCATTTTTATCTATACAAGCTTACCCTGCCATACGACCCAGTTTTATGTTCTTCTGATTCCCACTGCCCCTTTTTTTAAAAAAAAAACTTTTTGCTTTTGTGTTGATTATATGTTCATCTCTTTGAGAAGTGTTTTTCATTCCTGATGTGGTGGTAATAGAAAAGTATTTGTAAATAAATTAAATATTTTCAGGTGGGGGTGGAAAAGACGCACAACATAACCACCTCTGTTTTTCTCAAAGGCCAATGGAAGAGAAAACATAAAGATCTTTAAAATGATGCATTACTTGCCTACTTAAGGTCAGGAAAAAGAGATTCTTGTTTTTTCTTTCCTTAGGTAAATGATCTCTTCTTTTTCTTCTGTGTTCTAGATTTTGCGTGGGAGACAAATTTTTCCTGAAGAACAACATGATCTTGTGTCAGATGGACTATGAGGAGGGGCAGCTGAACGGGAGCTTTGAGCCCCAAGTTCAATAACAAACCCTGCTTTGCTGAAACACTGTGGGATGGACGTTCAGCCGCACTAGCAGTGAAGGGCGTCTGTCAGCTTGCCTGCAATATTTTTTTAATTCTCGGTCCACAAAGGACTCTATACATTGTAGTATTTTCCCCCCTCCCCACAACACAAAGCAGTTACAATTTTAGATGTACAGTTGTGCCTGCTTAGCTGAGCACTGCATTGCCTGTATGTTCGTGAGTTTTTGGGGGGGATATTTGGGGGAGGGCTCTGTACAGTCTGTTTTTTCTGTATATAAACTGGAACATTTATTTTATGAAAAATGTAATGCAATTTTATTACAGGTGTGAATTAAAAAAAAATATGAATGTTTCCTGGCCATCTTTAAGCGATTATTTGCTCTGGCGGTCTTCACATAGGAAGAAGCCATGTCACTCAGTGCACACAAGTTTCTCCATGTGGAAGTTCTCAGAGTGGTCTGAGATTGCAGAAGAGCAGTTCTGTCCTGGGGCTCGTCAGTATTCTAAGAATCAGTTTTAAGAAAAGAGGAGGACAATAGTTCATCCTAGCCTCTATGACATAGCTTTTATTTTGCATTCAGGGAGCTTCTCTTCAATACTGAATAAGTAATATTTAAACCAGCCAGCAGGAACATAGGAAGCTACCTATTGGTCCATCTGGCTCAATATTGTCTACCCTGATAGACAACATGCTGGGGATTGAATCCAGGACCTTCTGCGTGCAAAGCATGTTTTCTACCACTCAGCTATGATCCTTCCCACCGAGCCACAGCAACCAATGCCAGGAAATCAGGGGTCGCCAATATGACCACTAAGACTATCTCTGGCATCCACAGGGTTCCAGTCCCCTCTGCTCCACTGAAAAGAGACTTGGAAGATGCATTCTGCTGTAGCCAATGTAATAGCTTGTGTTGCGTGCTTGGCTGCCGTGTGTGTGTGATGCCCACAATGGTTTCTTCTGCTTGCAGATGTTCCCGTGGGCTCCAAAATGTCAGCAACCCCAGCTTTACCATTTGATCCTGCTGATTGTATAAGCCTACCTACAGAGTAAAAGGAGGAGAGATGCTGTAGAGAGAACTATTCAAGTTCCAGGGCAGAGGTCGGCAACCTAAGGCTAAACCGGCGCAGTGCGGCACAGAGACTCTCTTCCGCAGCTCCGGAAATCGCTTCTGCGTGTGCCCAGGTGCCAGAAATTGCATCTGCACATGTCTGTGGCGCCGAAAATAGCTTCTGCACAGGTGTGACTTTCTGCATCTGGGCATGTGCAGAAGCAATTTCTGGCGCCACGGACATCCACAGACACAATTTCCGGCATCGCACTGCGCCAGTCCGGCCCATGGAGGAACTCCGCGGGAGTGATCCAGCCCATGCCTGGTAAGCCTTGCCGACCCCTGTTCCAGGGGATGCCTGTAGAAAAGAACTTCCTTATACATGATAGCACCCAATTCAAATGCACAGCCACTGCAGCCCAGGCCGGTGAGGCAGAGCCATGGTGTTGCCCTCTTGACCTGGGCAATGTTGCAGCTTCCTTGGACAAGGCTGGAATCATGCATCCACAAGGGCATGGCTGCACCAGTGTGCAGGCACAGCCAATTCAGCACTCACACTGGTGTGCCTCCACAATTCCTGCCTCATCCCTACCCTCACCCCATCCAGCTAAGCTGTGGAAACAGTGGTGTCCATAGGGCGTCTCTTCTTTACCACATGGCCACTGTGGACAGTAATTGTGCTGATCCATTAGAGGAGATGAACTACACCGGCTCTCCCCACCTCTGAATATCTATTGCCATTATTCTAATAGGACACCTGGACCAGCATCTGGGTGCTTTGACCAGCTTGGTATATATCCCTTACAGCAGAACCAAGCACATTACGGAGTCATTGCAAACAACATTTTGTATGTCATTTCCGATGGAAGATTTTGTTGCAAGATTCCACTGCTCCCAGGTTACGTTGAGTGTCACATTGAAAGAACACAAACTTCTTTCAGGGTTGTCTAGCTCATTCCTGGGGGAATGGGTGGGAACTTTAAACAGGGAAAAGTCAGTCAACTTTTTAAACAACAACAGGTTTGGGGCATAGGCTGTTACTACTCATAACAGTGTGTCCAAACTGCAGAATACTGGCTGTGTTTGGATGTAATACTAAGCCATGGTTTGTTGAACAAACCAGGATCACAGTACAATAAACCGGTTTCTGGTTTTTAATGGTTTACCATGATATACCATTGCCCCCACTTCATTCTTCATCTGGCATGAGCAAGAGAAACAAGCAAGGATGCTGCGATTCAGCTCGGCTTCCTGATTACATCTTGTCCCCCATCATGTCACAATCTGGAATCTATAAGCCACCCGCAAACCATTGTTTAAGACTTGCAAATGACCGTGGCTTGTTAGTTAGCTACAAACCACAGTCCTGGGTTTGGACATAATGAGAAGCCAAACCTAATTGCAGGTTTATGGTATGTTTTGCTTGTGTGAGGGGAAGAGTCAAGAGGGAGCAATCAGGCAGCATACACCAACATCCTGCTCAGTCACGGTAAACCATAGTAGGCCAGAAACTATGGTTTATCCTGATGTGCAAATGTGACTGCTCAAACAAGCCATGGTCTCTTTCATCTAAGGTGGGTTAGTTGTCCTGCTACCTCCTCTGTGAGAAGCCCTTTGCAGAACCCGTTATCATACCATTAGAGAAACAAGGCAGGTTACAGAGATAATTTGGCTTTCAGCATAACCCTGAGCAAAAAAAAGGGGGAGGGAGAAACCAGTCTTAAAGCACCACTCCCTCCCCTATTTCTAGTCAATCCTCACAAAACCTTTGCAACCCTCTTTGATAACCCTTACCTCTCAAACAAAAAGTCCTCCCCACTGTAACCACTTTTTCAATAGGAATAGTCCCACCGCCCCAGTACTAAACTTTCAGTGGCAGCAGAAGAAACAAGTGCTGGAAATGACTTGGGCCCTTGGAATATAAAAGGTGACGGGTGGGTTTTTGCAGAACAAGGGCTTTTCATGGGAAGCAAGGGGAGGAGTGCTGGCCGTGGCTGAGAAGAGGAGCACAGAAGAAAGCTTGTGGCAGGACTGCTGTGCTTGGTAGCACTTCAGAGAGAGGAGATGGGACAGAAACATGTAAGAGCAGATTACAATTCCTTTTCTAGGAATTCCTGGGGCTTGTGGAAAGGAAGGTGATGAAACAGCGCAAAAGACTATGATGAAGGACGTCCAACAGCAGGAAAGACGGATGGCAGCATTAAACAAAATGCTCCCCAAAAGCAACAAAGAGATGTGAGCCTCAGTAAGGTGCTCCAAGAAGAACATGTTCAGATAGCTGAATTGCCGAACATGTTTGGGGAAGTGTCATGACTTGTTTTTTTTAAGGTACTAACTAAGGGAAAGGACAGTTGCAACTTGGCGTCAACCTCAGTGAGACATGAAACACGTGCATGACTGCATTTACCATTTAAGATTTAACTTCCCTGCCCGCACACACACATGCCATGGTCCCAATGCAAAGTGGCAACTTTCCTCCCAAAACCAATACAAACTTTCCCCTCCCCAGGCACCATCCCACTGACACTGATATATATAACACAAGGTATATGTAATGCATTCACACATACACACATGACCACAATCCGTTTCGGAGGCCCGTCCAGAAGTTGAAATGGGTCTCTGGGAGAGGTGCCATTGTGCGCAGGCGTGGGTGGCAATTGCCCGCTCCTGCACATGCACGAACAGCAATCGCTGCTCCTGCGCATGCGCAAATGGCGGCAAACCCGCCGGTTACTTCCGGGTTTGCCACGGACGTTGGGCAAAATGGACGCGAGCGGAGGTGGATGTAAGAAGAGGTTTGACTGTATTGTATGTTCCAGATCATCACCCGTTTATCAAAAGGTGTTTCCCAGTAATCATTTAGCCTGATGCACTCCAGTTTACTTGAAAATAAACCACACTGACCTTAGGTATTTACTCTCAAGGAGGGTACCCAGCAGTGCAGCTTGAGCTGACCTCTTGCTTCACCTTCCTTTGATGCTTTTTGCATCCACGGAATCCAAGATCTGAGCAATGAAGTTGCTAGTGATTTCAAACAGTTTTCATATTTCTAATGGGAATGTCTTTCTTAAGACAGGTTAGATGTGTGAATGTGGAAGCTGTTATTCATGTGCCCAAAATGGTATCCTCAACAGTTACCAGTCTTGTAAGTAATTCTTCTTATGGTCATAATGGTTTCCTGGAGCTTGCCTTCCACCAGGGTAAAACATGGCTCGCTTCAGACATGTTGCACGTCAGGGAGAAGTTTGGACTGGAACACAGCCAGCATCTCTTCTCAGTGGCCAACCAGATTCCCATGGGAAGCAAACAATCAGGACCTGTGTGCATCAAATAATGTCCCTGTAATGCCTTTAGGGGTTGCTTGTGCGTAAGTTACCGCCGCTCTGGGCTAGGTTGGCTGGTTAAACCGTTTCTCGCTGGACAGCCATCCACTCCGTGGCTGTTCAGTCGCTGGCAGAATCTGTCAGTGGGTGTTTCTTAAACCTCTTCCAGCAAAGAAGTTCTTTGACGCCAAGTCGCCGCCTACTTTCCCAGGGTGGGTGTGGGCAGCGGAGGACCTGTGCTCTCCTCGCTGGTCTCCTGCGAAGAGTCCTGGAGCCCCCTCTCTGCCCTGGTGTTGCGCTGATTTTCTTCCCCAGCCGGAGACCTGACTCTCTCCCTGCTTGGCCCCTCTCCAGCATCGCTGTGGAGCCTCGCCTCCTCCGCTAGTTCCGATGGCAGTTCCCTGACACTCCCCTCCCATGGTTTCTAGCAGCAGGTATTCAGCATCTAGAAGTGGCGGTGGAACATAGTCATCAGGGTTTAGTGGCCACCTCAGTTCTACAGATGCCAAATGCCTGCTATATCTCTTCCCTCCTCCCTCTGTCCCCTGCCTTTCTGAGAGTGCAAGCATCATGTCAATCGTACTGTCATGCGATCTGGGCATCTGTATTGTGTGTGTGGTGTTGCGCTTGCTCCTCCACCATGCAAAAACTCACTAGCTGGTAAAGATCTGAACTGGAACCATCACAGCTCATTCTGCTGTAATGCAGATGCAGGCCATGCTGAGTTAACTTGAGAATGGCTGTGCAAGCAGCTCTGGTGCCAGGTCGATGCCAGAGATACCCACAATTGAAAAGCCCCAAACCTAAGCCCCAGGGCGACAGGTCCACTTTTCTCTAGCCAATCTGCCAGCTGCTGTTCTTGTTGTTTTCCCCAAAACTTTAGTATAAAGGAGGGAGATTGGGAATGCACACATGAATCGCTAGAAAGTTAGTTGCACTTCAGGGCCATAGCACAGCTCGCTGAGGCTCCGGGAATCTCATTTGTTTAGCATCTTCGCCACATGGACTCCCATGCAAATCCTGTTTGCATTTCCCTGCCTTTCATCTCGTTGCATTCAGAACAGCTCAATGCTCGTGTGCCCATGCAAATGGCTTTTTGAATTATTTCCACGATGTAAGTTTGGCAAGCGGGGGGGGAAAAACGTTTGTAAAAAAAGAAATAAATCGCAAGGAATTATTGATCGGCTTTCACAGAAGCTGCAACAAAACAGCCAGAATTTCACATAAAACCTGGGAGAGAGATTGTACAGAATCTATATAACGGTGTACATAAATATATATGTGTGTGTTGAATAAGGCCCTCCTGCCGTGACCCACATTCTTAGGTGCAAAGGAATGATTTCCTTTTTTAAAAAAAAAAGTGGAATAAAAATGCAATCATGAATTTTGTGTGAACACTGCAAATTTGCTTAATAGAAACAAGTATTGAAGACCAGACCTGCCGCTGAATAATCGCTGCAGCTCTGAAGAACGGAAACGGGGGGAGGAACCTTTTGATGGTGCTGTACTCATCACTTGGCATAAATATTCATTCACGGAATCAGAGCCGGGTAAATGGCATTTAGTATTAGCAGATAGCCTTTTTGCTGATAAAGATAACCACCTCTTAATCAGTTTAGTGACCACTGGCCTATAGTGAGACATTTAAGCTTTTGAATCAGACCCTGCATTGAGAACAAGTTAATCCCTGCCCCTGGTGCTTGAACCTTAATGAATCTTACTTTTGAGTCCATTTATAGATGCTGCTGGATGCAGCAAAAAGAAAAAAAGTGCATGCTGCTCAACTTCTGAGGCCTGGTTCACGTGACCATGTGGTTCTAGAAACAAACTATGCAGAGGCAGAGGGAGAGAGAGAGAGATGTAACTTCTAGAGGTCTAGAAAGGCAAAACAGGAGTTACTTATCAAGGCATAGGTACCACAAAATTCGGATTGGTCTGGTAAATAGGAAATCAGATGGCACATACCGTCAGGTGTTCAGATGGGAGTCTTTCTCAGCCCTACCTAAAGATGCTGGCGATTTTACCGAACCTGGAATTTTTTGCACGCAAAGCATTACTCTTCACTGAACAATGGCCTTTCTACTTGCAGGGATTTTCACCTTTCCCCTGCACCCTGAAAATCTGTTCTGGACTGGTGAAGCCTTAGCTGTTAATAGATCATGAACATCCACTCTTGTTTTGTAAATTTAGAAACCACAGGAATTCTAGGACTGACCAACGGTTCAGTGATGCAGGAGGAAGTCCTTGCCTGACCGGATTCTGGTAAAAACAAAAAAGAAAATCCTGTAAAAGTAGAGTTTGTCCGCACCCGAAACTGAACAATGATCAACTATGATCATTGTATTGGAAAGTGTTTGGTCTTCTTTTAATTCAGGCTTACACCATGTTGGAATAACCAAAGCTGTCTTCTCCCACTGAATCCGTAATGCTGTGGTGATTGTTCTGCCAATGCTGACTTCATTTCCATTATACCTCTTTCGCTTCCCAGTACATCTGTATTTCAGAGAGCCGCTGCTGCTGCCGCTGCCACCACAACCACCTTTTCCCTCGACTGCATTCCTTTCATTGGCCAGGCCAGCTCCAGGCAATCTTAACTCTCACGAATTCATATCTTTCCAAAGAAGTTAATCTAATATTAACAGCAATTTGTTACCGTGCTATTAGCTTAATTTGAATTACAAAAAGCTGCTGCATTTGCAGCTCAACTCTGAGCCGTTCATTTGTAAGCTTTATCCAGCCTCTGTGCTGTTAACGATCACTCACTTTGCTGAGAGCGATACGCCAAAGAAAAGAAAAGAAAAGAAGGGGGGGAAAGGAGGAGGTGGGGGTAGAAGAAGAATCTCTTTGCCACGGCTGGCTGTAGCAAGTTACATATGGCAGACAGGGGGAAGCATAATGAGAAGTGTTCACTAATTGGCTGGGTGGTGAAAGATAGTCTGAAGAACTCTTTCAGCGATAAGGGCTACAGAATGAAGATCTGTGCATGTCCTGGAAATGGGAGAGTCCGCCGAATACAAATACAATACTGCTCTTCCAGTAATACTGCTAAAGAGTAGACAGCAGTTTTCCCTTGTGGCAAATGTATACAGTAAATGTCTTTAGTATGGAAATAAGCAGACATATGGGCACAACAGCAGACATTTCTAATACCAACAGATTCCTGACGCATTTAGATGCTGCTTCCACGCTCTTCGTCAACATGTGCATTAGGGTTTTCCGAGATTTATCTACTGCCAAAGTAAGTATCTGTCTTTTTGCCGGCAAATTCTTGTAAGAGTAGGGAGGGGAAAGGAAGAGGAATGCTGATGAACGCAATGAGGAAAGCTTGGCCCCCTCCTCGGCACTTACACACACACACACCTTCCCAGCTTCGCTACGCTTAGCTCAGATCTCCAACGGAGGAGGGCTGGGATGTAATTGGATGGAGGTCCTCCAAACGAAAGCTCGGCAGCAGATAAAATGCTGACAGCAGTTCAGTCCCTTCGGCAGTAAGCCGCAGTCTGCCACTCTATCAAAGGGAATGGTCCTGGTAATTCTGGGCTAATTGTTGGCCATGATGGGCATTGACCTGATCAGATTTGAGGCTGGATTTGCTGAGTCACTTTTTAATGGGGAGAGGATGTTCCAAATGTCTGTCTGGTGTTCTCATCCACTACCGAATACCATCTTTTTCAGAGTGGTCCACATACTGAGCTTAACTTGACCCAGTTGGAGTGGCAGGCCAGTTCAGATGGGAAAGTGTTTAAGATGAAATCTGTGTCAAGGTCATTGATTGAAGATGTAAATCAAGTTTAATATATGTTTGGCTTGCAACATGCATCGGAAAGAAAAGTGCTAAAATGTGTGAGGCGTTTTAAAAATATATGGTATTAAACCCACGAAAATGGCATTGCAGCTCCTTCAGAGTTCTGAAGGGTGCAACTATTGGTTTTTTTAAAAAAAAATGTTTAGGGGTATTTTCATTTTGACTCAAGAAAATCACCATTTTACAGTTCAAATCAGGGGAAATAGATACAGTAAATGGACAAAAGTACAAAGATTCACAAAATGTTTAGGGGTATGCGTACCCCTGCATACCCCCAGAAAAAAGCACTGGGTTCAACTGAATAGCAACTTCCTCACTGTGTCTACCACATGTTAAAACCTGAGGCATTGAGTGGTGAGGAACCTCCATGTGTTCTTTAGCCATCAAAGGTGCATCAATAGAAAAGTCGTATCTCCAGATGTCAATTCAAGCATAATAGCATTCAAAGGAAACATGTCCCAGCTTTTGCCCAGCACAAAAGCTCTTACATTTAAGTAAGGAAGAGAGATTTATTCTGGCAAATAACAGGACTAGCTCAGCAGCAGACATAGAGTTCAGGAATCATGATTCTGGAGTTTAGGAATCAGGCAAAAAGTTTAGAACTAGTTAGAAGCAGCAAAGATGTCCCAACTCTTTCCATATGGTTCCACAGCTCCCCCCAGCCTCCACCAGGGCTCTCTGTTTAACTGGAAGGTCAGGTGGAGGAGAAGGCACCCCTTCTCCTGCTTCCAAAATGGCTGAGGTTGGGGCACAATGGGGAATCTCCTTACCACCACCAACCCCAGTTCCCACCATTTAGGCCCCTTCTCTGCTTCTGCTGCTGCTGCTGCTGCTTCTTCTTCTTCTTCTTCTTCTTCTTCTTCTTCTTCTTCCTCTTCTTCTTCTTCTTCTTCTTCTTCTTCCTCCTCCTCCTCCTCCTCCTCCTCCTCCTCCTCCTCCAGGGCCTGGCAATCCAAACTCAATCTCAGCTGTTCTGTCAGGCCCATGACAAAGACAATACAATTGTCCATGGGGTCATCTCATGTGTGAACCAATCCATGGAATCATAGGTACAAAAATGTCATTCAATCCAATCCTCTACCCTCAATATAGGGCTATCCATCAATTCACCACAGATCAATCACACAGTCCTGGGCTCAGTGCTCTATACAGAGAGAGAAGCTCGCCTGAGTATCCTGTGCTTGATAGAGTAGCCTGACTTGCCTGAGAAAGACGCATGCTGTTGTGCTATTGTGGGCTCAGTAATGATGAGCCCTGTTAGAAAATGTTGTCTATCTTCCACTTCTCCCTAAGTCTTAACATGCCTATTGCAGTATTTCCTCTCTGACCTAGAACTGTTTCCAGAAGATACCGTGAAGTGCTGAATTGATTTTGTGGGCATTACACCGGTGTGAAATTATGAATGGAGCCCAAGAAGGTCCACTATGATAGCTTCATTAGATTCTGTTTAATGAACTCTTACCTTCTACTTGACATAATTTTTCTGGTATGTATGTTGACATTATTCCTCCATCAATGCTACATTGACTTTGGTTTTGAACTCATACCCAACTTCACACTCTGCTATAATGCTGTCAACTCACATTTTGTCACATTAAATGCAGTAAAACCATTCAGATCAAATGTTGGGGGTTTTTTGGAAGCTAGTTGACATTTGTCATTTCTCCATTTTTCACAACTGCCAAGTTTTCCTTTCAGTGCCTCTGACTTTTAATTTTTTCCGTCTATAACTTTTACTTTGTTCTCAGTTTAATTTACCACAGACATGCTTTTCTTTTCTTTCAACATTTATTTCTTCAACATGAATTGTTTTCCTAGTTCTCCTATAATTTCTGACTAGATTATCGTCATGTTATAAGCCATGAGTTTCTTGGTTGTTTTTGCTGTAAGAGGCTGCCTCTCCAGAGTTTTTGTCTTTCTGAATGAACACCCAAGAGGTCTTTGAAACATCTGTTAGATTTCTGTCAGTATATCTTATCATGGCTGTGCTAGCTGGAGCTGATGAGATATCTGCTGCAAAACAGCCGACGGGCACCAGGTTGGCAAACGCTGCCTTATCAGGGATCCAATTTCCTTTAAAAGTAAGTAGCATGCATTTCTCAAATATAGAACATAACTCCATTGGATCTACCTTGGGAGATAGTACTGAGGGTGTTTATATTCTCCTATGAATATTGGCATGGAGAAGTCCCAGGTTAATCTGTTACCTACTTCTGGCTTTAATATTAACAAATCTTTTAAATAATATCTTGGAACAATTTGATTTATTTGATTGCCTTATTTACACGAATCTAATGCGCACTCAGTTTTCAAAACCTTGAAACCAAAAACAATTTGCTATATCAGTGGTGTTTATCAAGTTTACAATCAAACCTAATGCGCCACCAAATCTAATGCACACCCTAATTTTCACACCACTTAGTATAGGAAAAATATCTTTTCACCTGGAACACATAGGCCATTCATCTTAAAAGGCAAATCCTAAAGGTGCAATAGAAATCCTGAAGGGTAATCTTATGTGTGTTACAGACCACTTATGAAACCAGGCCATAATATGAGGCCACATGAATCAGCCACCTTTTTGCTAGTAAGCAAGTCTCAATCAAGTCAGTACCTATATAGGAGATCCCCTGGGATTACCATCTTCATTTCTCTAGTAAAATAAAGGTGGGCTACATATGTTGCAAATAAACCAGGGTTTGCTATGGACACCAGTGGTTGCTCTGGGGCCTTGTAAGAGAGGCTGCGCTAGTGCAAACAGGAACTGAGCAGGAGCAGCAAAGAGCTTCTAAACTAGTGCATTGTGGATAGATAGATAGATGATAGATAGATAGATAGATAGATAGATAGATAGATGATAGATAGATGATAGATAGATGATAGATGATAGATGATAGATGATAGATGATAGATAGATAGATAGATAGATAGATGATAGATAGATAGATAGATAGATAGATAGATAGATAGATAGATGATAGAGATAGATAGATAGATAGATAGATAGATAGATAGATAGATAGATAGATAGATGATAGATAGATAGTAGATAGATAGATAGATGATAGATAGATAGATAGATAAACTTTATTCGCATTAGCCAACGGCCATAGCAACATAAAACAAGCAATATATACAATTAAAAAGACAACAATGGGTAAAAAAGGCAATCAAATGACCAAGATTATCGTTCAGATAGTGGCCCTTAATCTCATTGCACCCTCGATAAACCTAGCAACATTTGCTGTTGTCTGATCATTTTGATCTGATAAAAGAAAGGACAATGTGGCGGCCTGGGATGGTAAGTAAGAGTGGGGTAATGATCTCATTCCTCAGATCTTTATAAAGGGGGCAGGACAGGAGAACATGCGCCACTGTTTCCAGATTGCCATCTTCACAGGGGCAGAGTCATTTCTCAGTTGGAATCTTTTGGTATCTGCCCTCAAGTACGGCAGAGGGCATCACACTAGCCAGATTGGATGTGCATTGTGGATTATTGAGGGGATCTTGACTGAAACCTCACAAATAAACCTTACTAAAGTGATACCTCGATATCAAGGAACAGATCGCCTTCAAGTGCAAGGAGGAGCAAGGAGGAGTTAATGATCCAATATTCCAACATAAACCGTTGCACATAGAAAACAAGATGTGAACAATTCTAGTCTAGCTTTCCCCAGAACATGCTAGTTTTCTGTCTTGGGGGGAAACATTATATGGAATATAGCAGCATGCAGTAAAGAATGCCCCCACCAGTAGTGTTAAGTGGTGGGGTCCAGGCTCACCTCAGTGAGAAGCAATCCATCATTTTCTGACAGGGTATAATAGCTCAATGGGTATAGCATTGAGCAGATGCAGCAACAGATGCAGCAGCAAATGTTGGATTTCTCTTTGGCTCACAGCTATTGCAGTTACAGGTCAGGAGTTGGCAAAACACATGTTCACCAGAAGGTTCGGCTAATGCTCATTGTCCCCCTCAAAGGTGATAGTGGAAATTCAGCATATAACTTGTTCTGAAATACAGACGAGGTTGGGGGCCTTAATTCTTAAAGGTAAATGGAAGTCAGACTAACTAAATATTTCAAAGACAAATACCATCAACCCATTTTTCAAGCAATTAACAGATTTTACCTTCATTTAAAGATGAAAGTTAATGAGGAGATGACCCACTTTAACAGGCTGCAGCAGCAGAGCAGAGCAAACTAGATAAGGTGGTCCAAACCAAACAGAATCGGCACACACAGCAAAGCATTAAATATTTAAACACCATTTTGGTGAGCGGAGGCGACTCTAGTCCACTTGGCTGCTTTCTTCTTCAGCTGCTTTCGCTAGGCCTATGATGATGCTCTTATTAATCTAAAAAAGTTCCTTGAGCAAATAGTTCCTTTCTCCCCAATCTGCAGGGTAATAGCAGTAGATGGATTCTCCCTCCCAGACAGCATGAAGTGGCATTTCATTATGGCTGGACATCCAGTGAAACTGAATTTTGGAAGATTCGGGATGGATTTTTAAAAAGCACTTCTTCGTGCAGCACTATGGAACTTTCTCCCCTGGGAAGCAGTGATGGCCACCAACTTGGATGGCTTTAAGAGAGGATTTGACATTTTCCTTTCTTTTGAATAACCTAAAAATGTTATTTATTTAAGCTGCTACTGCTACTGTTAGCCCCAAAATGGAAAACGAGCGAGGTCCCAACGAAAGAAGAATGGCAACTCAAACTGATGGAATATGCGTAGCTTGCAGACCTAACATATAGAATAAGAGAACAAGAAGATTGGAAAATGTTTATGGAATATATGGAGGGATGATAGTATACACTTGAAAACGTCGGCAGCATTAAGATAAATTCAACAGTGTAACTAAGTTTTGATGGATGTAAAAATGGAATACTGAATGGTTTAGTTTATGTAAAATATGCAGGGATTTATGTTATGCAAAATGAACCATGGAAAAGTGAAGAAGGGAAGTCGTTGATATTTTAAGGTTGTTTAAATGAATATTGTAAATTGTAAAACAGAAAAGTTAATAAAAATTAGAGAGGGGCTGGGAGAGAAAGAGAGAGGCGGGGTTTGACAAATTCATGGAGGGCAAGACTACCAATGGCTGCTAGTCATGGTGACTTTGCTCTGCTTCCATGGCTTGACTGCCAGTTGCTGGAAACCCCAGGAGGAATGAGCGTTCTTGTGCTCAGGACCTGCTTGCTGGTTTCCCACAAGCATTTGGTTGGGCACTTTGAGGTTGCTGGACTAGATGAGCCAATGGCTTGATCCAGCAGGCTCTTCTTACAGTCTTATGTTCTAACTCTTGGCTGAACGTAAGAAGGATGACCATTCCCACCTAAATTAGGCTGCCAGAATGGAGAAAGCTAACCAGGAGTGGTCTTCTTTGTGAAAGCACTGTGAGCTCAGATCAGCTGTGGTGCTGAAAAGCAATCCCTAGACTGCTCTGAAGCAGCCCGTTCTTGAATTCTAACTGCATGCCCTTTGACAGATGTTGAGGTTCTAATAAAAAACAAAATAGATCTGCCAAGTCCAAAGTTCGCCCAGCCCTGCTTCAGAAGAATGCCACTTTTGGTGCAATGTTTTTTTTTTGGGTTTTCCTGAGCCTGATCTCACAGAGCGATGGGAAAGAAAACATTTTCCAGATGTGAACAGTGCTGCAGCATTGCTTATGTACTGAGAATACTGTGGCATTCATGTGCTGGGCTGGTCCAAACCTGGGTTTGAGTCTGGCGTTGCTGCTTGTGATCAGCTGGGATCATCGACTGCTTTTCAAAGTGGCCAGTGAAGACAGGCATTTGAACATGTCACCCCTGATGAAATACTGCATAGACGAGCTGTGGGAAACCTTGGTCCTCTGGATTTTGCTGAACTGGAACTCCCATCCTCCCTGGCCATTGGTCATGCTTGCTAGGGCTAATGGGAGCTGTACTTCAGCAACACCTGGAGGGTCAAAGGTTCACTTCCCCTGGCATAGACTATGCTTGCGAATGGCATTTGAAATTCTTATTGGTTGGGTGCAGAAATCGCCAGTTGTGCAATTAATCCTGAAAGTGAGTGTGCCACAAATGACATTGTAAACAGAACTTTGTGTAATACGCAGTAGAGGCTTGTGCACTAGGGACTAGGATAAAACCCCAGTTAAAAATTAAAATGGGAGCTCCGTGGGACTTACTCCCAGGCTGTTGTGTATAGGATGGCAGATGGAAATTATCAGATATTTGTAGAGTTGCGATATTTAAACGGAGGATGGGAACAAAACCAAGCCCCTTTGGCCCTGCCTATATGACCTCTTTGTCCACAAAGCAGCCCCACCAGGCTTAGGGATCACGAACCATCACTGTGCATCCATCTTAGTACCTTGCAGATAGAGGGCTAAATTTGTGCGCTAGTGCCAGAATTAGCCCTGGTGCAAGGGAATTTCCCCCACCCACGCCAGACATATTCCCAGATCTGCTCTGGAGTGTTGTGGGGAAAATCAGGACAGATTTCAGGGAGTGGGCTCAGGGGGAGAAGAATGGGAGCCCCCTGCCAGTGTGTTGCCTGATTGAAGAGAAATGGACTAAGGGGGGGGGGTGTCTTGGTTTAATGCTGGGGTCTGGAAGGACAACCTCTTGAAGCAGGATTGAGCATCTGGGTTTCCTGTTGCCAATAGTTTAGACCATTGTTGTCATGTTCATTCAGAGATGAGAATACATAGATAACAAGTTGTGTTGATAAAGGGGTTTGCAAGCTTCCCAAGCCCTGCAGGTGCTATTACTTTTCAGTGTAATAGCTGAAGCCCATCTAAAATTCGTGATCTTCATGGTAGGAAGCCAGATGGGCTTCAGGTGTTATAGTGGCAATGAATTTAAAAGGTGGTAAAATTGACGCACATCACATTTATAATCAAATGGAAGGTGTTTTTTTATTTAGACAGTTCTGTATTCAGCACAAACTGATCTATCGCTACATGTGATTACACGAGAAACAGCATATAAAACATTACTAAAAGCATGCTGTAAAAAAACAAAAAAACAAAACCCCGCATACATTGGGAGGTTTGGCCTTGAAATGATCTATGACTGATAAGCTCTTTTACCATCCTATGAAACTGCATTTGGCACAGGAACCCCACCATTTATCTAAATATTCTCATTTGCAGCCTTCAGTGCCATAGGACCAGCCCATGCAGTTCATCACCTATACAACATATATGTCATTGTATATATTTGAATGGATGGGTGGCTGGATGGGATACGACTTTGCTGTACAAGAACCTCCAAACATTACAAGATTTGGGCTGCAATCCAAAAAGAACACAATGCTGGGCTGGTGTCTTTGTATGGATTGGGTAGAAGGACCCTCTGCCCAGCCCTGATGGTCTCTGCCCATCTCTGACAGGTTCTGCCCATTGAATAGGTAGGATACAGGGCTGCTGCAGCATCCCCATTGACAGCAACCAGCAGAGGCACCCCACAATGGGACATTCTGGGATGGGCTAGGGCTGATCTGCTCTGTGGTCTACAGTTTTCCAAGCATGCATGCACAACTATAATGTTGTTGGAATGATACTTAAAGGGACAGGAGCCGTGAGTTCATGGTAGAGTGCATGTGTTGCTCCCAAGTTAGCATCTTCAGTTTAAAGGGACGTGGGGCAGGGAGAGGCCTCTGCTCCTAGAGAGTTGTTGCCAGGGCCAGATGAACCAGATTCTGACCTGTTTATAAGACAGCACTCTATGCCCTAACCAGATACAGTGGGGCGCAATACCATGTGCATCCTAGGAATGTACCTTCTCATTTGTTTTACAATGAAGTTGGAAATCTGCAACCCCGTCTATGCCATGTAGTTCAATTGCAGCCTGCATCACTTCTGCGTGCCAGTGCCAATGTGGATACACACTGTGTACAGTTTTTGTTGACCTGGATGAAGTAATGTATGAGTCTATCTCATTCTTTAAAGATTTATATCATAAATAAAGGGAACAAAGCTTAACACTTTTTAGGTTCACAAACCCAATCATTAAATAATTCCTCTATCGTCTGCAAGAATTAACTGTGTATATAAGAAACCCTCGTCTACAAAATAACCACTGGCATCATATGGCAATCTTAAAACTCAGAACAGCAAGGTTACCAATCTCACTGCTATGTCTGCCCCCCTCCTTGTTTAGGGAGATTCTTTAGCTTAAATAAAAACCAGCGTCAATCTCTGCTGTCCAAAAGCTTTCTCTCTCTCCCAGTCTGGCCTCCTCCTTTAATTTGCATTGGTAAAGCATGAAACAAAAATAAGAGTGTCAGTAAACCACTCATTTCAATATAGCAATGCTCTTCTACAAGTGAAGTTTAACCTACCATATTTTTCCGTGTATAACACGCCCCTATGTATAAGACAACCCCTATTTTTTTGGACTGCAACAAAAAATTTGGGGGGGAGATTGCCCAGACTTGTTGAGCTTTTTGGGGGGGGGGGATCACCACCACCAAGCACTCTACAGCCTTCCCGCAAACAGAAGTCGCACGCATTGCCACAGCCACAAATCATCTGCACGCCCGCCCAGCCCTGCTAGCTGTGTATAAGACAACCCGCAATTTTTGCCTATTGTTTCTAAGGAAAAAATATCATCTTATACACGGGAAAATATGGTATATTGTCTTTCTAGATTTTTATATTATTATTAACATTGTTATCTTCCAGATTCAACAGTTTTTTAAAAAAACAATGTTTTTGTTCCATACTGGGGGCAATTGACCAAAATGATTTTAAAAATTGAAAAGAATTTCAGGGAAGAAGCAGCTCTAGTATGCCTGACAGAGCCCAGTCCAAGACAAAGTGGAACGGAATTTGGCTCTGGGAAGCATGCAGAAACACTGAATGAACCATCTGCACATTTGCGCTAAGGGCATTACAGAGGAAATGTGTGGCCCGGTTTTGCCATTCCATATGCTTTCCAGCAAACCATTCATGTGGATTTATTGCTGCAGCTGACTCAGGGAGCTTTGCCTTCTCTCCTTGGGCGCTCATGGCTTTATCCTGAGGATATATTCTAGTGCTCATGGAATGGGTGTCCAGGAAGGACTTGATTTAGGAAGAGAGGCATGTTGGAGATACCAGTGCACAGAAGCAAAGGGCTAGTCCATGAAAGAGGATCCAAGAATGCAAGGAGCAGAGCTACAAAGTCTTTTAAAACATATTATAATTTTCTGCCCTAATATGTTCTTAACTGGCCAAAGACAAGTTAAAATTGGTAGCCACTGTGGAACGCCCTCCCATCAGATGTCAAGGAAATAAACAACTATCTGACTTTTAGAAGATATCTGAAGGCAGCCCTGTTTAGGGAAGTTTTTAATGTTTGATGTTTTATTGCATTTTTAACATTTTGTTGGGAGCCGCCCAGAGTGGCTGGGGAAACCCAGCCAGATGGGTGGGGTATAAATAAATAAATAAATAAATTGTTGTTGTTGTTTATACCAATTAAAGTAATATTCAATAATCTGTTAGAAAACAATAGAGCACAATAAAATTAACTCTCAAAATAATTAAACAGAAATTCACTCTTAGCAAGCACAATAAATAATTACTAAGCTGCATAAAATACCACAATACATACAAAACTATGTAAAAGGATCAAACTGAGAAACAAAGACACACAACTTATAAAAGTATTATTATTATTATTATTATTATTATTATTATTATTATTATTATTATTTAAAAAAACCCAAACTCCTATTCTCTCTTCCCATCTGCTTCTGCTCTTCTCAAAGTCCTGACCTGGGAGAGGCTATTGCTCAGCTGGACTTGACTGAGGGTGGGGGAGGTGAAGCTCTTTCCCCTTCTTTGCACTTCCCTGCTGAGGAAGCTGGCAAGATGCTGAGAAAGTGGTAGATGTTCAAGGGGTCCTTTCCCTCCTCCTCATCCCTCTTTTGGCTGCCTGTTCACTCGTCAGGTCAGTCTGGCTGAAGCCTCAACATAATGCCTGTGGCAGCAGCTCCATTCTGAAGGTTCCTTAGGCCGGCGGTAGGGCAGGACGAGTGAAACCAACCACCCCAACCCTCACGACCCTCACAATTCTTCCTCTGGAAACAGCCCCCCATGAGGGCTCTTAGGACTGGAGGGTGGGACAAAGCAGGGGGAGAAAGCCATTGCCTGGTGGCCAGCACAAAGTCTCTCACTCCTCACAGCTGCTACGTGATGTGTTCATCCATATAACCAGTGCGTTTTTCTTGGGGGGCGTGGGGATACGCATACCCCTAAACATTTTGTGAATCTTTGTACTTTTGTCCATTCACTGTATTTATTTTTCCCGATTTGAACTATAAAATGGTGAGAGTACCCCTAAATATTTTTTGGTGGGGAGCATATAACAGCCAGGAAAGTGGGCTGCGCTTGACATCCTATGCCCTTTTAAAATGTTTTGGGGAGGGGGATTATTGGGTTGTCCTTGTTTTGATTTTTATTACGTATTTTGTGTTTTTATATTGTGATTTTATGTTGTGAACGACCTTGAGACCTGCAGGTATAGGGTGGCGTGAAATTTTTAATAATAATAATAATAGTGCTTTTTTCTTTAAAACAAAAATTGTTTAGGGGTACTTTCATTTTGATTCAAGAAAACCATTGTTTTATAGTTCAAACTGGGGAAAATAAATAAAGTAAATGGACAAAAGTACAAAGATTCACAAAATGTTTAGGGGTATGCATACCCCTCCGCCCCCCCGAAAAAGCACTGAATAATAATAATAATAATAATAATAATAATAATAATAATAAATAATAATAAATAATTACTAAAAAGGCATCATTGCCTATAATGTGTAATCATCTTGCCAATAGCAGTCAGTTCCCAATGTGGCAACTTACTGTTCATGTGCAGACAATTACATGCGCAAGGCACAAGTTATATCTTCTGCCATGTAACTACCAGAGAAACGGAGGAAAGACTGAAACCTAACAGACTAGAGCTCTAGCTATGCTCCTCAATGTCATTGTGAAAGGGCATCCTTTAAAAGCAAAGTTAGAGGGAGGGGAGAGAAAGAGAGAAAGATTTACCAGGATGTGGTACAGGAATACTGAGATTGTTCCTTGCAATTAAGAATGGCTTGTTCATATGGGGAGAGAGCAAAGCACAGACTTTTTTGGGTTTACTTTGGTTTGCGCTATTTCCCCCCATTATACCCCCAGCAAGGAAAATAGCACACAAGCCAATCTTTTTACTCATCCCTGCAAAGTGATGCAGGACTAGCCATGAAAGTTGTGTTTCGACCACACAGTAGCTCCCCAACAAAACTCTGCACTGCAGGTGTCATGAGAGGGCTCCAATATGTTGGAGGGGAATATAAAATCTTCTACAGACCCAAATAAACTGCCCCACACCTGAGCTGCTGACAGCATCCAACATGTTCTCCCACAAACCATGTGTCATTGACTGTGCCTAATGGCTCTGTAACAAACAGAAGCATCCTGTTTAGTGCTGACAATGCTGAGGGTGGCAGTTTATGAAATATAATCTGGAAAGGATCCTGATTTACACATCTGCGCCTTCTGCATCAAATTGGACTAAGTCGGTCAGTGCAATTGCATCTGGTCTTTGTAATGCAGGTTGCAGACAATCACATTCTCTAAAACAATTAATCTTCTCTCCCCTCCACCACCACTTCCAATGTAGAAATACAAAAAAATCTGTCTCTTGGCAGCTTACCTGGCCAACACAGTAAGCATATGACAGATACAGCGTGCCTCATGCCAAGGTGCTTTGTACTGGAATTGAATTTTTTTCCTGCAGTTTATCTTTTTACACAGCATAGTATGTGCAGACAAAGCGGGTTGCGATGCACAATCGGAGCATTTATGCCATGTAGCAGATCATAGAGTTGTGGGAGAGAAAGGACGTTCTACATCAGGGATGGCCCCCAGTTAGTATTATCAGGCCCTGAAGATCCCATCAAATTTCATCAAGCTGTTGTAAAATGCTTCCTCCAGTTCACTCACAAGGAATAGAAAACTGTTCTCGAGATGTAAGAACAGGTAACATGAACTGAGTTACAGTGAGTTCCAGCTTGGGGGGGGGAGCCCTGTATGTAGCTATATATATTTATATGTAGCATTATGCCGGAGCATAATTATAGAGTCCATAATTGAGAAGTTCTTCCTCCTAGCTAGTGTTGGTGTGGAAAATTTGCAGGCACTCCAGTAGCCTGCAAACATTCAGGGCCCTTGATCCATTTTACAGCAAGACCAAGAGGGACTGGGTGTGCTGGGAAGTTCCCAGTCCCACCAGCATGGATTCACTAGACAACATTAGAACAATAATGACCATAATTTAAACACATTAGAATCAAGAGGCTGGCTAGGGAGGTGGCTGGACCTTGGGAAAACAAAGGACTTGAAAGTGTGCTAAAAGCTGAAAATGAGATCGCAGAGAAACTGCATAAATTATTTGCATCTGTTTTCATAGCAGAATACATGTATGCGTGAACTAACTTTCACAGAAAGAGCATTTAGAGAACTGCTGCCAATGGTAGTGACAAGAGACAAAGTCCTAGAACTTATTGACAAATTTGGAAAATGACAACTCACTTTAGCCACCATTGGCATGTTGGTCCTGGAAGGTTCTCCATGAGAGGATGCAGCTCAGAGGCTCAAAAAAAGGTTCTGCACACCTGTATAAGACAGATTCTTAAAGTCCCTTCATTGTCTTCTCATCCTATTGTGCATCATACATAACCACCCGTTTGCCATTCAGCATTGTTGCAGACATATAACATTATATATTACGACTATCACTGAATGATCTATCTTAAGTAATGCAATAAATTTTTGGAAAATATTTCAGAGGATTTAGAACATGCAAAGAGTCAGGCAAATGAGGTGAACACTGTTAAATGGCAATGCACAAGTTACCAATTTCCCATCTTGTGTACATAATAACAGAGGTTTATTTGAATGTACACTTCTGCATCTGCACCTTCCTGGTGATGGCCTTTTCACTCCAGCTCCCCCGAATTAAGTTAAGTATGCAAGAGTGGTGGTCAGATTTCCAAAAGTCATAATCAACTAGCAGCTCCTGTTCTTAAATATCTTTGCACATACTTAAGTGCTCCAACTGGAAATCCAGGGGGTTGAACCTCTTTGAGAGTCTGGTCCAAACATTCCTTGTAAAACCTATTCAGTTGGAAGGCAGAAAAATATGCATTAAATGGAACATTACCAAAGAAAATCTCATGGTGAAAGTTAAAATGAGAGTAGGGAAAGGAGTCACTTGCAGTATCTTACAATTATGAATTCCCTCTGCGATTTTATTATAGGTATCTGTTAAAATATATTATGAGGCAAATTACCAAAGGCAGTGTAGTGTGTTACAATTACATTACAATGTGTGCTACAGAGGGAAGCCATTTCAGTACCTGTAGTAGTGTGAAAACAAACCAATTTTATGACAAATGAAGTTGTAGTGTTGTCAGAAATAATGAGAGAAACAAAGGAAATTTAAACACAAAAACCCGCCTCTAACATCAATTAAATTTCAATGTCTTGTGGATTTATGTCAGACCCCGAACGCTAATTTGAAGGGATTCTTTTGGTTAAATAATAGACTTGTTGAAGGAAATGAAGGAAATCTGGTTATAATAGGACAAGTGTTAGTCTGCCACTACTGTATTTATTTATGGATTGTAAAAAAAAAACACCTAATCAAGTTTTAAACCCACATCTCAGGTAACTGGAGATGATGCCCCAGTCACACACCAACTAATAGAGCTGTCAACAGCTTTGTCTTCATAGTATTAATGCTATAAACCCATTCCTGGCTGCACAATCACACCGTTCTCTGCATAGTCTTTGGCTTTGTCAGCCATCTTAGACCAATGGTTCCCATAGGATGACTTGGGCCACGGAGGAGACCCAGCAGGTGCGAGTTGAATTGTGACCATTCTCCGTTTGCTGATGGGAGCAGGAAGTAGAATATCAATTTATCTACTCAATGCAATCAGCACATAAGAAGAGCCCTGCCGGGAGACTTCTGGGTTAGCGCCATCACCTAATGGCGGATTCCCTCCGAGCTCCGGAGGGAATCGGCTCAGCAGGGGTGGGTCCTGCCGCGGCGGCGACGCGGGGACCCTCAGAAACCACAGGCGCTGAAGCCTGTGGACCTGGTGACTCGGCGGGCACCATTTGCGCCCCCCCGACCCGCGAAGGAGCCTTTTTAAAGGCTCCGGAACGGGGGACGGAGAGCGGTGCGGTGCTGTGAGTCGACTGCTTCCCCTGCTGAGTGAAGCCGCATGCCATGGACGGAGAGCGCTGACTTCTTTCTCTGAACATTTGGATTAAAAGTAACAACCCATGAGTAATACGGAAACTGGACTTAAAAGGGAAATTTTGGGGGGGAATTAGGCACGACCGGGTAAGGTGTAAAGAGGAAGTCCGCCTACCCGCCTTGTAAACATCATAAAGCAAGGATTTTATAACTAAGGTTGTGAGAATACCTTTCTTTTTTGTGGATAAAAGCAATTAACTCCACGTTTTGGCAATTTAAGTGATTGTGCTGGAGGATAAGAGCTAACATTGAGAACGGAATTCACCCCTCCCCCAAGACCCGGGAGCGATCGGTGAGAGAGCCTGCGGAAGAGACATAAAGACTTTGACAGCTGTCAAACTAGCTGTCAAAGTTGGGAAAAAAGGAGAACTTTGTTTCTGTTGTCTTTGCTGGTTATATTCGTTACAATTTGGTAACAAATTGTTAAAAATAAGAAGAAAGGCTAACTTGACTTTTGGGTTGGAACTGGAAGATACTAAGAAACTAGAATCCCTCTAGAGGGGGTTTAGGACATTACAAAAATGGCTGTAAGTGGAAAAACACCGGCTGAACTGGAGAGCACTTTTTTTCTCTTGGGAAAGTTGCAGGAACAGAGTGATGTTTTGGCTACAAATGTTACAATACTGAATGGAACAGTAAATAAAGTTGCTGAGCCTGGGAGGGACTTGACTCAAGTTTTTGCAGCTGAACAGGAAAGTTTTGCAGTTGACTTAAAAATTTTTGCAGCTGAACAAGAAAAGAAATTTGAGAAATCTGAGAATGTGATGAAAGAGGAACATGATGATTTGAAGGAAAAAGAAGGAGGAGCTATAATGCCACAGATGATTGAGGAGAGCCAGAGGCCGGTTAAGATGGATATAAAGGAAAATAGGATCAGGATGATGAAAATTTGGTTTGAATTGAAGAATGGAGAATGGAGAGATCTCCCTATGTGGAGATCTGAAGACTTATGGAATACAAACCTGGCTAAAGTGGAAACTGGAGCTTTTGGGACATTTGGACTTAAGAGAAGTAAGAAACAAGATTTTGGCTCCATTTTTAAATATGGAGGCCTGGCTGGAAGAAACATGGACCTTATTGGGACAGAGCTCCTTCGAGATTTGGAGTTTAATATAAAGGACTATCAAAAAAACCGGCAGAGAGGAATTGAGAGAGAATTGAGAGCCTCGGACATGAGGTCGCCAGGCTGACTGCAGATGGACTGATGGACTTTTGTTGGGGTTCGAAACCGGGAAAGGGGGTGGTGGGGCTTTGGGAATCCAAAGGGTGTATAACTATATTCTGTTTTATTTAATTTGGTTTTGCCATTAACATAAAAATGGGGATTTTGGGGAAGGGAATTGGGGCCGACCTTAGAAAAAGACTTTTAAGAATAAGTATTGACGTATAAAGATTGAGGTTTATAAGTTAAAATTGGTTAACTAAAATGATGGGCCGAACCTTAGAAAAAGATTATTAAGAATAAGTATTGATGTATAAAGATTGAGGTTTATAAGTTAAAATTGGTTAACTAAAATGAATTAGAGAAAATAAGGTAAAGTTTGGGGACAAGAACTTGCTGAGCTAAAAATTGGAATTGGAATACAAGAAGGGGAGGTGTGGGGAAGTCAAGGAAATTGGTCATTGACAGTAAGAAATGTAAATTTTATGTGTTTTTACTTGGTTTTTTTATGTTTTTTCTTTATTTTTTGAAAATTCCAATAAATATCTTTTTTTTAAAAAAGAAGAGCCCTGCCGGATCAAGCCAAAGTCCCATGTCACCTGGCATTCTGTACTCACAGTGATTAATCAGTTGTCCATTGGAAGCTCACAAGTGGGGCCTGAGTGTAGCAGCACTCTCTCGCTCACAATGCCCAGCAATTCATCACTAGGGGCAGGGCCGTCTTAAGCATATGCAGCACCGTGGTGCAAAAATCCGTCCGGTGCCCCCCCCCCAGTTTCCCAGAGTTCTTGACCTTTTCCCAAGCCTCTGCAGGTTCATTCTTCTTCCATGGAGGCTTGGGAAGGAAGCTGCATGCCCACCAGCCATATAGTTGGCGGGGCACAGCTGGCGGGCATGCAGGGAAAGGGGAGGCCGCTGGCAAAGGCGTGCAGCTTCCCCACTCATTGCGGCACCCCTGAGAGACCAGCGCCCCAGCGCAAGGCGCCATTAGCCCAATAGGAAAGACGGCTCGGGCTAGGGGCATACTGTCTGTGACAAGAGAGCCCTGATGGCTAGTGACCATCTTACCTTCCATGAATTTGTCTCATCCTCTTTTAAAGCCATCTTTAGGCTATAGTTTAACTATGCAGTCTGTGAAGTACTATCTTTTGTCTGTCCTGAATCTTGCAGCATTTGTCTTCACTGGACGTCCCCAAGTTCTAGTATCATGGAAGAGGGAGAAGATCTCCTCTCTATGCACCGTCTCCCCACCATGATAGACATCTCTATCTTGCCTCCTCTTGCTCACCTTTCCTCTAGCTAAAAAGCCCTGAATGCTGTAAACTTTGCTTATAGGGGAGCTGCTCCAACTCCTTGATCGTTTTGGTTTCGCTTTTCTGAACTCTTTCCAGCTCTGCAATATCCTTTCTAATTCAACATTTGCAGTGGAGCAGTATCTTGCACTGCCACTGGGGGCAGCAGGCTAGATTAGTGGGTGCAGGGCAGGTAGCACTGGCCCTTCAACTCTATCCTCCAGCAGAGGTGAATGGCTACAAGGCTCAGGGGGAATATCTGGAGGGTCTATCACAACTGCCCTCACATGTACCCACTACCTGAGGCACTACCTCACTCTGTTAATGAAAGATTGTCATGTCAGATTGCCCATGCTAGGGCTCCAGGCTGTTTGAATCTTACAGTCATACCTTGGTTGTCCAATGCCTTGGTACTCGGACATTTTGGTTGTCGAATGCCACAAACCAAGAATGTTCCGGTTTGCAAATGTTTTTTGGAAGCCGGATGTCCGATGTGGCTTCCGCAGCTTCCAGTTGAGTGCAGGAAGCTCCTGCAGCCAATCGGAAGCCACACCTTGGTTTTTGAACCATTTCAGGAGTCGAACGGACTCCCAGAATGGATTAAGTTTGACAACCAAGGTACGACTGTATTTGTTTTCTGAAAGGTGGGGTGTGATATCACATGCTGTGTCAGCAACGGTACTTTCTCAACCCTCTGGAGCAGATTTGGAAAAGGCAGGAGCTACACTCAGGAGAAGAGGGAAAGGAAATCCCATTGTGCTGGTGGAAGTTCATTCCAACAGCAGATAGACACTATTGGATGTCACCAAAAATCTTCACATACTCCCCACTCATGACCAAAGTTCAGGAGGAGCAGAGCAGTCTAAAATACCACTCCACCAGAAGAGTAGCCATCCTAGGACTCTCAAGGGCCTTCAGTGAACCTCTCACACGAAAGGATTCATGAAATGTGGTGAAAAGAAACATCTTCTCCACAAAGCGTCTTGTGAGCCGCCATGTGTTCTCTCTCTTTTTCTTTGTCTTTTATTCAGGAGTTTCTCTTTCTGCTTCTCCTCTTTACAACAATGCACCATAATTTGGCACAGTTGTTTTACATGCTTCAGGAACAGCCTGGCAATATGAGTAGCACGGATGCCGGAGATCAGGATTTAGTCCCACTGGCAGCACTCTGTGGAAAAGGTTCCCTGCCACCTGCCTGTACCATGTCCCCCTCAGTCTCATCAACGTGAATATCCTCCACATTAAAAAAAGAAAGAAAAGAAATTAATGGCATAAAAGCAATACAACTTCCACCTATGAAGGACATTTTTTTTGCTATCAGTACAGACAAAGAACCAAAATTTGGAAGCTTTTGAAGGGAACTGGGTCTGAACTTCTGAGTAAATGAGAAAGTATTGAAAAGCCCTGTGTTTGTGAGCTCCTCTGAGGTAACTTTCCGCTTTGAGAGAATATTTCACAAGACATTTTATTCTTTCGAAGATGCCAAAAAATGCAAGACTTGGCACTTTAACAAAACAGAAAAACGAAAATACATAATCTTCTTAACTAGTCAGTCTTTGAGCCCAGCATCACATTGTTGCCATATAATAAAAAGGATTGCTTTGCAGTAATTTGGGCAGTTAAGAATTCTGTGCATGCTCAAAATCATGACATTTCAAGGACAATAAAGTTGGCTGGCTGTTAGCCATTGGCTGTACAGAGTGGGGGGGAAAACCTGTTTTGTCAGCTGGTTATTCAGACTGCATTATAAAACAAGTTTCCAAACAGACAGCCACTCTTTTTATTTCCCTAGTATGTTACTCCAAAAAATATGTACATATATTTTTAATTCAGCATCTTTATGGGGGCTTATTTAACAAATGTCAAACCCATACGCAAAATTCCTCAGCACAATATGGTGTTCAACTGTTCTTCTTTGTGTTCAACAGAAACAATGGATGCAGAAAAGATATACTTTCAGAAGCAAAAAATTATACCTGGTTAAAGTGAAATTTTAATAAGCACGGATCAAGTTTATAAAAAAAAATAAAAAATAAAGTGGTGTGATTAGAGCTGTTTCCAAGCCAGCAAACACAACACAAGTATCCTCGAAAGAGTTCTGTTTTGTAAGTCCTATTTCCGCACAACCTTCCGTTGTGTGGTACCACCAGCTGCTCTGGCATGGCTTCTTCACTGACCCATAATCTCAGAAGCCCAGACTCACACAGCAGGAGAGACCATGCTGTGGTTAAGGATCTGAAATTGCCTCCACAATTACTTTGGGAAGACACCACAGAATGAACTCCTCCCATGTGATCATCATGGGTATCCATGTTCAAGCTGCATGGGAAGGAATCAACCTGCAGTGGCTCCATCAGGCTGAATGGGACCCGAGTTTACCTTCAAGATAAGTTAACCCAGATAAGTTAATAGCCTTCAACCATTCTATTCTGTTTACAGTTTGGTAAGATGGTAGTTTTTCTCTACCCTGTCCTATATCAGTGCATGTATATAGATGAAATGGAGTGTTCAGTGTAGATTCAAGAGAAATTCTGTACAGATTGCATCCCCAACTCCATATGTTCAAAATTCAACTCTCAACAGGCTTATGCATATATGTCTGAGTCATACATGTAACCTAGCCTGCAAAAAATGAAACATGTGGATCACATACAGGGAATACCCCATTCATGTGTCTGCATGTGGGTCCCTGTGTAAATGGGAAGATCAGATTAGGTCCAGCGGGTGCAATCCCAATCCTTTCCTCTACTCATTCATTTTGCACACTCAGTGCTAGTCTGCATGGGAACAGAGATGAGGTATTCCAGACTGATTACTGCAAAGTTTAAGAGTGTGGTTTTGTATACATGTCAGTCACGTTGAGAACAGGATGCTGGACCTGATTCAGGAGGCTCACCTTATGTGGCACATTTTCCCTCTCCATCCTTGCTTGTTGCATGTGGAGCCCTGCAGCTTTTGCCATCCCTTAGCCAATTAGGAGATCTGCTTCTGGAGATGCCCGAAACCTTCCTTTGCATCTTTGTCTATAGTTCTGTAATGGTTTGGAGACATGTCTTGATGACTTGTTAGGACAGGCTGTCATTCTGGAGGATGGTATATTCAGGGGCAACGTGTGCCTACCTCCAGGATGGGGAACCTACGATCCTCTGGAAGTTGAGAATAACCAAGTGGCCGCTGAGACCATATAACACTGGTCCTGAAAGACCTGCATTGGCTCCCAGTACATTTCCAAGCACAATTCAAAGTGTTGGTGCTGACCTTTAAAGCCCTAAACAGCCTTGACCCAGTATACCTGAAGGAGCATCTCCACCTCATCGTTCAGCCTGAACATGAGGTCCAGCTCCGAGGGCCTTCTGGCGGTTCCCTCATTGCGAGAAGTGAGGTTACAGGGAACCAGGCAGAGGGCCTTCTCAGTAGTGGCACCCGCCCTGTGGAACACCCTCCCATCAGATATCAAGGAAATAAACAACTATCTGACTTTTAGAAGACATCTGAAGGCAGCCCTGTTTAGGGAAGTTTTTAATGTTTGATGTTTTATCGTTGTTGTTGTTGTTGTTAATTCTGTTTGGAGCCGCCCAGAGTGGCTGGGGAAACACAGCCAGATGGGCAGAGTATAAATATTTTTTTATTATTATTATTACTACTGCTGCTAATACTACTACTACAACCACCACCACTTGAAGGCTGTTGCCTCCACCATTTTCTGTCCACGTGCACCCAGGCCTAGCATTTGAAGGAGAGAAAGGAGGCTGGATCAGAATGGTGTTTTATTACCTCTCAGTCCCCTGAGGAGTGTAGGAGGGGGTGCTATTTTTGAACTAGGGCATGCAGTCTTTTTCTTAATTAAATTTCAGAGTGCCTGAATGAATAGCAGAGACCGGATTAAATAATAGACACTCGTTATCCTGTTTCACAATGCGGCCTTCTTTGAAGTCAACAGGGTCTCATCGACACAATGGCTAATTGCACTCTTGCCTCTTTTTACATGTGGGCAGCGTTGGACGGGGTGGGGGCTGTGTTTTGCCAGACAGGAAGTGCAGCTGCAAAGCAAATAAATACAGGTGAGCAAATTTTGTCCAAAAGAGTTTGGCCTTTCTCGAGCTTGAAGGTTAATAGATTACAAAATGATTGCAGCAAAAATTGAAGCCTGTCTATTGGGAGGCTTGTTTTTTTGTCTTTCCCTACAAGCAGTCAACTGACAGTCATGCCTTCACTTCTCATTTCAAGGAGGCAACCGACTTCATTGACTTGATTTTCCACATAACCGTCGATCCCTTATGGTTCTTGTTGACTAGGTTTTATAAAAATGAAAGTTATCAGCAGTAAACTTGACCCTGCTGATCCTTGAAATTTATTTATTTATTTGTGGAAGGGGCAGACAGTCAAGGGAAATTAAACTGAAGCAGCTGATGTTTCGTCTAATAATACAGCACCAATATAAAAAAAGAAAGAGAGAGAGAGAGAAGAAAATCTGAAGGGCAGTCTAACAGCACACTTTCAAACTGTAAAGAAGGCCTCCTGCCTTTTAATAGGAAAGACTTTGGGTTGCCAGGGCAAAGAAAGTTTTCCCAGCCATTTGGAGGAAGAAAAGAGGAAGAAGCAACTTGAAACAAAGACATCTTATTTCCTGGTCTAACCATGCAATCTTTTACATGCCTACTCAGAAGTAAACCCCACTGAGTTGTAATGAGATTCATTCCTGCCTAAGAAAGTGCTGGATTGCAGCCTAAGCTATATATAATTCATAGTTATTTTGCCTGTATTTTACCTGCTTTAAATTTAGTGTCCCAAATCTGGATTTATTTTGGACATGGCATACCCTCCAAGTGTCCCTATTTTCCAGGGACGTCCCTGGTTTCTGATTTGATCCCAGAATGTCCCATTTTTCCTTAGGATGTCCCTATTTTCACTGGAGAAATGTTGGACTGTATTGAGTTACCCGACCCCCGAGCCATCTGAAGGCAATCCTGTATAGGGAAGGTTTTTAAAATGTTGAATGTTTTATTGTGTTTTTATATATGTTGGAAGCTGCCCAGAGTGGCTGGGGCAACCCAGTAAGATATGTGGCGTATAAATAGTAAAGTTATCATTATGGAATGGGACGTCCCTATTTCATTGGAGAAATGTTGGAGGGTATGACATGGAAGTAAACTGGAGCTTTGCCACAAGAACTGCTTGGGTCCGGGATATGACTGTGTACATGATGTGAAGATTCATTACAAAGATATTCAGAAGCAAAAATGATGGAATCAGCTTTCATTTCATTACAGGTTTAGGGGGCTGCTGTAAGGGCAATAGGAGACACCTGTCAGTGATGCACGTTTTGCATCTGATTGGACCCTGATGGAACTATAATGTTCAACAAAGAAAGCTGCTGTATTTACTGAGTCCATCTAGCCCAATAATGTCTACACTGACTGGCAGTAGCTCCCCAAGATCTCTAATAGGAGTGAGTGGTTCCTTTTTTAATCTCTACCAGAGACGCCAGGGAATAAACCTTGGATCTTCTTCATGGAAAACATATGTAGAGTCACTGAGCAGGGACCTTACAAGTATGATGGAATATAACCATCTCTCATCTCAACAAGGAGATGAAAGTATTCTTGTGGGCAAGACAGGTTGTAGCAAAAAATATATGGAAGGGTCTGAAAAGGTGACAGAATCTGATTCCAACACAGCAGGCTGCCAGGGACAGATGGATAAGAAAAGCTCTTACCAAAGTCTTTTATTCAGTATTCACAGAGAGCGGCTTACAAAGGCAGCCTCTTGGAGTAATGGCATTGTTCCGAGTAATCTGCACCCCACTTCCCTTCTCAATCGTCAACAGCACCACCTCTGTTGTGGTGGCTGCTTAAGGCCAATTGCCTCTTAGCACTTTGCTCTCCTACTTTCACTGCTCGCCGGGTTCTGGGAGAAGGAGGGTCTGGAATGCTTTCTAGTGATAACGTGTCAGCCAGCTGCTCTGGCTCTGCTTCTTCCCCTCTCCTCTTCTCCCATTATTTCTCAGCTTGGCCCCTCATCTCTCCCTGAGCCGCGACCCTCTGCAAACCACTGTTGCAAATCTATACTGCCTTCCTCTTCTGTGGGAGGTTCAGGAGGAGGGGGAGACAGTCTCCATCATGCCTCCTCAGTCCAGTCCCTGACATTGAGGCAGCTTTGTTTAAAAGTGTTATTGCCTTACAACATTCAGCAACATCCACAGGCAAAAAACAAAAACCAGACACACATGGACTTGGATTTCTACTACTCTCTTTCCACTGACCCACCAGACATTTCCTCTTCAAGAAATCACCTTTTCAGAATTCCTAGCAGTGACCATGAGAGGTGAGTCCAGAAACCTAGACACTGAGAAAGGCCTATGCCCAGTCCAGTTTGGGCTTATGTGCTTCAGACTCAGAATGCATACACACCATACATTTAAAGCACATTTAAAGCATGTCCCTTTGTCACAATGAATCCTGGGAACTGTAGCTATGTGAAGGGGTCTCCTAACAGCTCATAGGATTTTTAATGTGTCACTGTTCCCAGGATTCTTCGGGGGAAGTCATGTGCCTTATATGTGCTTTTAAATTTATCTAGCCAGAAGGATAGGGGGCATCTATTGTCTTTGTGTACATGCTCCATCAAATAAACTGACATCCCTGGGAGATAAGGAAACTGTCTTTTAGGAAAAAAATCAGGGGGGCAGGATTGGAAAAAGTAGGAAAGGTATAGCAGCAGGCCTCTTTGAAGCCCATTACATGCTTTGAGGACACCCCTTAGGGGACACCTAAAAATGGAATGTAAAGTTATTAACTGTTGCTCATGCACAAATAGAGAAGCGGTCAATGACGCCATTTGAGCAGAGCTTTGCTCTGTGTGCTGCACTGTCTTCAGACCTGCACCCATCCCACAAATGCAACTATAGGCTTAGTATGAAGATGGGCAGTTGCAGTCACGATTTCATGATCTACCAACAAAAGCTAGCTTCCCTACTTCCCTATTTATCATGTGGCTTAGAATTTCAACCTGCATGCAATTATGCATTAGTTCTTAATTGCTCATTGACCCTCAGTTACTATAAACTTCCTGTAAATTAATTACATTAGAAGATCCCATGGTGGGAGGGGAGCTGCCACTGCAGAATGATTCGATAATGATTTGTACGGCTTATGATCCCATTACACAAGCACGAGTGTCGAAGTATTCTCTTCATTCAAGAGCAACATCAGCATATGAGGATCGCTGAGGCAAGCAGGGATGAGGGGAGGAAGCAAAAGTCCACGTGCAACCAAAGGAAGCTTCCTAAAATCTGGAAGCACAGAGTTACAGTGGCTTCGCTCCTGTCTTACTAGCAAATTCCAGAAGGTACTGCTGTCTACTGCTCATATACAGTGGTACCTCGGGTTAAGTACTTAATTCGTTCCGGAGATCCGTACTTAACCTGAAACTGCTCTTAACCTGAAGCACCACTTTAGCTAATGGGGCCTCCTGCTGCTGCCATGCCGCCGGAGCACGATTTCTGTTCTCATCCTGAAGCAAAGTTCTTAACCTGAAGCACTATTTCTGGGTTAGCGGAGTCTGTAACCTGAAGCGTATGTAACCCAAAGTACCAGGGCAGTTCACAGAATAAAATGCAGGATAAAAACAAGCAAATAAATGAAATGAAAGAGCAAAACAATAACCCCTCCCCTTTCTACATGTCCATTGCTATAATGCATGCCCTTCGTGCTATTTTACATCTAATGAAACTACTGGGAATGGTCACTCAGGGGTTTGGGATGTGTTCATTGGGGTAGCCAGCAGGGTGCCCTCCAAATGTCACTGGTTACTGGTCAGGGATGATGGGAGGTGTAGTCCTTCAATATTTGAAGGGCTTCCCTTGATCCAGTGCTTTTTTCTGGGGGTACGCAGTATTTCAGTAGGAGTAGGAAAATGAGAGTACCCCTAAACATTTTTTTAGGGGGGGGGAGCACTGATGATACCCAGCTCTTCTTTTAACCTAACCTAGCTGTAGCTGTGAATACCCTGCTGAAGAGTTTGGAGGCAGTCATGGGCTGCATAGTAGGCTTATAATCTGATGTTTAATTGGGACAATATGGAGGCTGGGAATCCATCTCAGCTTGTATGTGGGGTTTGGCCTGTATTTGATGGGAATTGCTTTCCCTCTTAAAAGACCCGTGGCCCACTTTGAGCACTCAAATTTCAGTGGTGCCTTATGCGATGCTACAATCCCCCCCCCCGCTTTGTTCTACAGCATTGTTTTGGTGCCCCCTGCAGGGCAGCGTCCAGGGTCACCACACCAGTTGTGCTACCCTAAAACCGCCTCTTCTGGTGGCTAGTGTATTTCATTACTCTGGCTTGTTGCACAGATGCTCGCCTTCCATAAGAAGATTATATTGCCTCATTTATCCACGTTTTCATATCATCTGCGCTTAATTGTTGTGATGCATTACACTGAGGACGGAAACTGTCTGGAAACTTCAGCTGTTTCAGAATACAGCCACTCAGCTGTTAAACTGGCAGTCACAGTGAAGAACGTTATTTCTATTTAAAAAAACCTTTTGTTTCTGGGTTTATTTCAAAGTGACCTGCCAGGGAATGGGAATATGTAAAGTAAAAGCCACCCTCAACTTATTTCCTCTCTCGTAATAGCAGAAATATGTTGTTAAGTAGTGGTTCATCTCCAGCAATGACTTCACTATAAACTTCTGGAATGTAATGCATTTGCAGGGGTGTGGGTGTGTGTGAGAGAGAGAGAGAGAGCCGGCAAGGGGGGCGGGGAGAGAGAAAAAGAGATAGGGTAATAAGAAAGGTTTAGGAGTTTTGTGCAGTATTGTACAGTTCATAAATCCACACCTTGAACAGTCAGAAAAGACGGAAGTATCACAGCTCTTGTAAATCACTCTGCTCAAGAGTTCAATAGATTAACTCTCCAGTCATCCCAGGTCTTTTAAAGGGCTTTTTCTCTTTTTATTATCCAATTAGCTCTACATGTTAATAAGAAATTTTCTTTCTTATAAAACTGTGCAAATTTCTTTCCGTGCCTGGGGTGATATAAATAGACCTTTTCACATATAATTTCAGTGCCCCGGGACTGATTTGTGGGTATATATTGCTGCTTGGGAACATTATAATTTACAGGTGATTGTTTGGAGGAGTTCAAATTACCAGCACTCATATATATGGATATATAAATAAAAAAATGAAGCTCCTCAAGAGATTCTGCACAAACAGTTTTCTTGGACAGGAAAAGAGTTCTCAATAAAAACGTGTATATATATGTATATGTATACGTATACACACACAGCCCTCTGCATAAAGTATTGATAGATTATTTCAGTCCTTCATTTCTATTTCAGCATTTCTGAACCATTTCCTCTCACATTTTATCTCCTCCCCCCGCTCCCATCATCATATAAATCCTCATATATCTCAGTCCCTATGGAATCAGGCCATTCCACAGTTTGAAAAGGGGAAACCGAATCTAGGCTAGAGAATCCGGGTTTGTCAGTGGGATTTGATTACTTACTGCAAAACCGACTGTAAGAAGAAAAGATCGGTGTGCGGCTCAATCCGAAACCCTGGTCTTCCTTGCTGGATAGAGAAAATGTGTCCCTCTGCTCAGCCCTGCCCAGTTCCACCAGCAGGAACTGCATCAGCACCAGCAGGGAAGCCATGTCAGAGAACCCCAATGTACCCAGGCAAATAGCAGATCGAAGCAATCACCAGCACTATTATTGACGTTTCATATAAAGGTAGAGGGACCCCTGACCATTAGGTCCAGTCATGGCCGACTCTGGGGTTGCAACGCTCATCTCGCTTTATTGGCCGAGGGAGCCGGTGTACAGCTTCCAGGTCATGTGGCCAAGCATGACTAAGCCACTTCTGGCGAACCAGAGCAGTGTACAGAAACGCCGTTTACCTTCCCGCTGGAGCGGTACCTATTTATCTACTTGCACTTTGACATGCTTTCGAACTGCTAGGTTGGCAGGAGCAGGGAGCGAGCAACGGGAGCTCACCCCGTCACGGGGATTCAAACCGCCGACCTTCTGATCGGCAAGTCCTAGGCTCTGTGGTTTAACCCACAGCGCCACCTGCATCCCTGACATTTCATATATTGAAGATTTAATTTATGTTTTCAATATTGCCTATTGTTGTAAGCAGCTTTGAGACCTACATGGTGGGGAGAAAAGAGGAATACGTGTTCAAATAAATAAACGGTAAATAAGTATCCTCGCTGGCAATAGTGGGAATCCCACCAAGTGGGGCATCTGAGGAGCCTGGAGGGATCACGGCCAGCACTGATTTGTGGGAGCCATGATGGCTATGCTCTGCCTTCACAGTGGGAAGCAGCAATGCTTCTGAATGCCAGTTGCCAGCAGCAGGAGGAGGGAAAAGGGCTGTTGTGCTCAGGTCCTGTTTGCAAGTTTCCCACAGGCATCTGGTTGGTCACTGTGAGAACAGAATGTTGGACAAGATGGGTCTTTGGCCTGATCCAACGGGCCCCTTCTTATGTTCTTGTGCAGGGGTCAGCAACCTTTTTCAGCAGGGGGCCGGTCCACTGTCCCTCAGACCTTGTGGGGGGCGGAGACTATATTTTGGAGGGGGGGGGAAATGAACAAATTCCTATACCCCACAAATAACCCAGAGATGCATTTTAAATAAAAGCATACATTCTACTCATGGAAAAACACCAGGCAGGCCCCACAAATAAGCCAGAGATGCATTTTAAATAAAAGGACACATTCTACTCATGTAAAAACACGCTGATTCCCGGACCGTCCGCGGGCCGGATTGAGAAGGCGATCGGACCGGATCTGGCCCCCAGGCCTTAGTTTGCCTACCCATGTTCTTGTGGGTGTTGAGTTAGTCCTGCTGTTGTCAGGTGATTACAAGGGGCCTGATCCAAGCCTCTTTGCCATACCAGCCTTGGTGGCGACACTGTAAAGAGGCAGTTCTTCCTTCCCCATCATTCCTCCCTAGCAGTGAGGCTGTAGATGCGGAGCTGCCAGCAAGGGCTGTAGCTTAAGGATCTGGGAATAACTAATCAAATGACGCCTTCCAAAGGAATTCGTTTCACTGGGTGTCAAAAGAAAAAGGAGACAACTCCGTAGGAACTTGATATTTCAGAAAGGACTGAGAGCACCAACTCGAACAAGTCAGTAGGGCTACACCAGCCAGTATTTGCTTACCCCTTTCGCCTCCTTCCTTGTCCTTGAGAAATGAATTCAAAAGTTTTAAAACTGAAATAACTCGGGGAAATTAAGCAGCTTATTCAAATCTCAGCAGCTTATTTTGATAGCTCCATTTGGGGTATTTGACTGCAACATTTGTTGTGTTTTAGTGCAGAAAGCTACACACGTTCACACACCTGCCAGATGTAACTGATTTGTGTAGTGTAGCACTCGGTTTATAATCCTGCTAGCTGTTATGTTTCCTGATATGGCAATTTTAAGATTATTGGAATTTGTACTTTAATTGTAGCTTTCAAACTGTGCAATTTGTCTTAACCAACTTTTAACAGGCTACTAAAAAAAAAAGGTGAGATCTATCTTTACACAGAGAGAGACAGACACCCAGGTTTTGAGGTTGACTGAGATGGCTTTTTTTTCTTTCTTTCTTTAAAATTAACACAATCTATATGCCAGAGAAAGAGTTATCTATTTGAAAGGAATATTTCTGAAGTGAGATTACCTGATCCATGAACCATTAATAAAGCTCAATTCAATATATGCATTCCCTGGGAGTCAGAGGTAGATTTATTGCTTTTATTGCCTGCACAATCTCTTGTGACAGACAGAAAGAAATTCTGAGATTGCTGAGCCTGTTTTACCTAGGAGTGGTGAGCAGAGAGGAAACTGCATGGGCTCTTGTATATCATTGATCTCCTGGTCACCAAATAATGATTCAGATTCACATAGAGATCCGTAAAAGTCTGTGGTTTATTACTGTCTTGTATCTCTATATTAACCACCTCATTATCATCCCAAATGGAATATAAATCTAGCAGTATCCAGTTGCTTTAATCTGCACGCTAGCTCCTCCGCCATCTTTATCCTGTAAATCTTAGCCCTACATAAAGTGAACAAGTGTACAATTACCAGGTTCTTGAATAGAAGACAATTACAGGAGATATATTTCTTTTGCTCGGGGGGACAAGGTACACACAGTTTCATATTTCTTAATAATACTTCCTTGCTTGTACAATGTTCCTCAGTCCTATTGACACAATTGATCAGGAGAGGCTGCTAGAT
Source organism: Podarcis raffonei (assembly GCF_027172205.1). Lineage (NCBI taxonomy): Eukaryota > Metazoa > Chordata > Lepidosauria > Squamata > Lacertidae > Podarcis > Podarcis raffonei. The sequence continues at coordinate 69,922,375 of NC_070602.1, forward strand.
TGCGGAAGGGGTTCAGAGTTAAACCACACTAATAATCTTCCTTCATTCCTGTTTTACAGAGAGGGCCGGGACTCTCTTATCCAAACCCATCTGTGGATTAGCACTCACTATGCAAACCTCTGCCAGATATAGCAGCTTGTTATCCAAATTCTCTACCCCACCAAATGATCCTTAAACTGGAATGGGGACCCTGTGATCCCCCAGATGTTGGACTATCGCTTCCATTATCCCTGACCTGTTAATGTGCAGGCTGGGACTGATGGGAGCTGGAGTCTAACAGCATCTGAATGGCCCAAGGTACCCCAAGCTGTGTGTATAACGTGTCCTGTTTGCAATACGATCCAATCTATCCCAGAGTAAGAAGGCAGAAAGAGCCCTGCTGATCTGATTTACAGTCCATCTGATGCAGCATCCTCTTTCCAACTGTGGTCAGCTGGGAGGTTTGCAAGCAGGAGGTGAAGGCAACAGCCCTCCTCTGTCATATAGACACAGCTTCTGATACTGAGTCATATACTACCTCTGAGGTGTATAAGGTGTTAGGGGAGCGGTAGTACCTCTGGTGGGAGACACATCATGCTCATTCTGGAGTAGTTTGCCCACCTTTGGTCCCCACCCTGCATTCATTTCTCACCTGTGGCTCCTAGAAGCTGTCAGCAGGTGACAGCGATCACACCCCAGGAATGCCTTCCACTGGCCAGCTAAACCAGGTGAGGGTAGTCGATGGGTCTCAAACCCTCAGTGAGTCAGGGACTTTCCCTGCATGCAAAGACAGGTTCTGCTGGATTGAGGGGATGAGACTAATAGTTGGCTCAACGGTCAAGAAGACAGTTTCTGTACATGCTGTAGAAAGAAATGAGGGGCAGATGGGGCCCATCAACCTGGGAAGGTAGCCCATCTAGGAGAAGGAAAATTCTGGTCCTAAACCTCCCCTGCTTTGTGGGATATCTTCAGGAGAAGAAAAGGCTAAGGAGTAAACCCTACACAAATCTGGAGTCGAGTTGGTTAGATGTCACATTGGATGCTTCCTTCTGGCAACTCCTGCAGCCAAGCTGGTGCCAAACATATTGCTCTGCTTTCCTTTGGATCACATTAGGGAAGCTGAGAGTGAGGCCTTGTCATCTGGGTAGCCCCATACCCCATACACTCCATTTTGTACCACAAAATTCAGAGCACTTCAAAATTCAAAGAACAAACATGTTCCGATTCGTACATTAGGCCAGGGGATACCAATCAGGTGCATTCGCACCAGAATTAATAGAAATTGAATCCCTCAAGCATCGTTTGTGGCAAGTGCTTTCACAAAATTCTTACAAACTCCTCAACAAACCTGAGGTATCTCTAGATTCTTGCATACCTATGGCTCCAGACATATCTGAGTAATGTGGATCAGTTACTGGCAGCAGTGTGAGGCTACAATCTATTGCACTAATCCCACTGTAGTTGTAGGCAAGTACTAGGGAACAGTTGTACTCATTTGCATGGAAGGTAGACTTAGGCATGCTGATTTCACTTGCTGATTTAGGTGCATGTCTTTCAAACAGTGGAGGTTTCTACCTTGCAGGCCAGGGAAGGCGCATCCTTGCCAAGTCATACAATGTAACCTCCGAACGGCTCTGACTAGCCTTCCCCCCAACCTTATGAATGCTATTGACCCAAAACACGGAGTGAGCTAACAGCTCCTCCAGAGGTAATGAGGAAATAAGGCATCATTCCTCAGGTGAGAAGACCTATATTGCATTTTTACAGTTTCGTGCTACGTAATTTATGAGACACCCCTCAAAGTAGCCTTATACTTCAGTGTCTAGAAGAACCCAATTCTCTTTATGATCTGCCTGCTGGCACCTGGCAGAAAGGTTTAATAAAATTCTATAAGTCATGATGGGTAAAACACGGCGTAATTAAAATGCATTTGACAAAACAATAAAAAGAGCTTATGCTTCAAAATATAAGACCCTAGCAAAACACTCAATCCCATCTGGCACAACTTAGATCCTCCCCTATATTTCAGGGGAAGCACACCAAAATAACTTGAGCTGAAGATGTGGTCCATGAAGTCATATCATTCAGGAGACTAGCCAGTTTATTCCATTATAAATCCAGTCAGTCTATGCTTTGGATACAGTAGCCAACACTTTCTGATTGTTTTTGACGGTAATTTCTTTACATTTTCTTGAATGGCCTCCCTTCCTCATATTTTTCCTTTCTGTTCAAAAAAGAGCTCATTATTTAACTTCTCCAAAGTGTTTTGGCTGAGCCAATTCAAATCTGATGCAGCCTTAATTTTTAAAAAAATAAAAAATAAAATAAATCTTCCTGTTTGCCCCCTAAATGAAATGTGCTGCGTTTCTCTTCCCATGAATGCTAATTACTGAACAATTCCTGTTTGAACAGGAGCTTTGTTCCTCATTTCCCTTTTACCCATCCACTCAGTGTTTGTATCATTACAATCTGATGCCATGGAAATTACTCTAACATTACAGGCAGAGAATAATGAATCTATTGCTTGAAATGGTGAAGAGAGGAGATAGATTGTAAAAAGGAAAGGTCTGGCTTGAATAATGATACTCCTATGCTGAAAAAGAGAAAAGAGCACGAAGATGATCTTGAAATTACAGGAAACATGAATATAATTCTATATATAAATATTAGGCTGAAATGTCCTTTTTAGGCAAAGAGGTTTTTTTAAAAACAAAACAAAAACCATGCACTCTCAAATAGAAAAGGAAGAGAATGCAGGCTGAAATTTATTCTCCAATCCTCAGACATTACAGGCTTTGTCTTTTCAGTAAGCTACTTATACAAAAGAAGAAAAAGAAATGGTGATTCTCGTGATATTTAAGCGGCATTACCAATTTCCCAGAATAAGACCAATTAATATCTTCTCTCACACACCTTTAAAAATAGGCCTATATTCCAATGAGAGCTGAGCTGAAATTTCTTAGGAGACAGACTTTGAGAACATTTCTGAGATATTGCACCAGTAGCTTCCTATTTTGCCTTAGGATAAATTTGTTACCAAAAGAAAAATACCATTGGAACAGTAAATAGCTTCACCTTGTGTTTATCTGGAAGACATCCTGAAAATAGGGAAAACCATGCAGTTATATATTGCTTTGTTTGCTGCGTTGCAGGCTTTCAAGATGTTTGCCCAAATGAAGCAGTGCTTGCACAAGTGACGTTTGGTCCAACTTGGGATGAGTTGTGCACCACTGTCTCTCTAGTTGTGTGACCCAAGCTCCTTGTAGAACCAAATAGTTCCTTGAGACTGAGACAACAGAAGTGGTAGGGATGCTTTTTCAGTTTGGGGCATAGCTGTCAAGCGTCCCTTATTTGAAGGGACAGTCCCTTATTCCAGCGCCATGTCCCGCTGCTGTCCCTTATTGATGGATGTCCCTTAAATGTCCCTTAAATGATGTCCCTTAAATTTCAAAGGAAGCAGCTCTTCTCCCTTTCTCCCTGCCAGCCAGGGAGGAGGGAAGCTCCAACTGTGTTGCTTGGCTGTGTTGCTCACCCAATAAGAAGTCGAAGAACGACTGGGGGGTGGAGCTTGCATGCCTTGTGCTGATCAAATCGGCTGCGTTGCCTGGGGACTCGCCTTTGCTCAGCGCTTCCCAGCGGAGAGGTGACGGTGGTTTTCCTTGAGGCTTTGTTTGGCTGCTGGCCGGGCTTTCTGCCTTTGGCTCAGAGGGACTCAGAAGTTGAACATACCTGTGCTGAGTTCTCGGATCGGAATCGGATGGATACGTCATCGACGGCCCACTCACCCTTGCCAGCGAAAAGGTCTGTCTGGAGCGGGGGCACATGGTGGGGGAAAAGGAAAGGAGATCTCGTGGGAGGGGGGGCTTTTGAATTTGTTTTGGGGGATCCTTCGATTGACTTATGGGGGGAAAGAAAGGAGCTGGTTGACTAAAGTGGTGGGTGACTGGCGATCTCGTGGCAAGGGGGGGAGGCTGTGTGTGTGTGGCTAGTTAATGCAAGCTGAGGGGTTTTTTGAATGCTGGACGCCATTTTGTTGCACGTGCAGCTGCAAACTTTGCAGTGCAAAGCCAGGCCAGGGAGCCATCTTAAGTTGAGGCTGCATAGGCCTTGTGGTGCATGTGATTCAGATTCTATTCAGTTGAACCTCTGGTTACAAAGTCGGTTGGACAGTGTTCTCGAAGCTACCAGCATGAGTTTGACCAGACTGCAGGAGGACAGGAAGACTGGAGTGCCTGGAACAGGTGAGGCTGCAGGTCCCTTATTTTGGCTGCTGATCCCTTATTTTCAAGGCTGCTGGTCCCTTATTTTCAAATCTGTAAGTTGACAGCTATGGTTTGGGGCTGATTGGGCTGTGCCCTCCAAAAAGTAAACAAACCCAGAACAAGCGCCTTCTCTCTCTCCATTCTCCATATAAACATCAGTTCTCACTATCAGTCCTCTCTCCACCCCCCTCTGGAGTCCATTTTCAGTTTGTGCTGGCCAATCAGCTGCAAGTCAGACACACGTATCCAATTAGCAATCACTGTGTGAGGGGTGGGCGGGGGCTTCACTGGAGAGAGCATCTCACAGAGTTGGCAGTACAGCTGAAAAGACCCTGCTTGCGATGTCCCCCTTTGGCAGGTGGATAGAGGGTAGGACCTCTGATGCTGAACAGAGAGAACAGGAAGGCACAGGTAGGAGAAGGTTAGACCCTCAGGTACCTGAGTCCCAAGCCATTTAATGCTTTAAAGCAAGGGTAAGGTGTCCCCAGGTCTTTATTTATTTACAAAAATAGTTGTACAGTGGTACCTTGGGTTAAGAACTTAATTCGTTCTGGAGGTCCGTTCTTAACCTGAAACTGTTCTTAACCTGAGGTACCACTTTAGCTAATGGGGCCTCCCGCTGCCGCCGCACAATTTCTGTTCTCATCCTGAAGCAAAGTTCTTAACCCGAGGTACTATTTCTGGGTTAGCAGAGTCTGTAACCTGAAGCGTCTGTAACCTGAAGCGTCTGTAACCCGAGGTACCACTGTATAACACTATTATCAAAGTGGTTTACAACAGCCAAACATACAATAAAAACCATGTAAAATGTTTAAAACTAGAGATCAAGTAACTGCAGAAATATACCTTCTCCGTTGCCTGAATAAGAGGTGTGGCACGGAAAAGTTTTCAGCAGCCATTTAAAAGCCAAAACGGAAGGTGTCTCTGGTTGTGGTTAGACTCCCAGCAATCATCAGCACCAACTGGCCTGGTCAGTAGCCAGGGATGGTGGGAATTGCAGCCCAGTAGCATCTTGAGGACCATAGGTTCTCCATCTCTGCTTTGGAGGTAAGAATCAGCACTTTGAATTGAGCCTCAAAACCAGCAGAATTGTTGACTAGGCTGCTGCAGCTCAGCACTAGAAAGTAGAGAGATTCTCACCGCTCTGTGCCAAGTGGCCACGTGGATAGGGGCCCTCGCTGCTGCTAGCAGCCTGAGAAAGAAAACAAGAAAATGCTTCTCATGCTGTTAAACTACTTCGAGGATTAGTTTGCAAAAGACAGATATTTTCAAAAGCAGGTCTATGACAAGGCAGTGAGTGAATGGGACCGGCTGCGGCTAAAATTCCAATCAACAGAGTGTGTCTTTTCTGTTTGGAGAATTGTTTCAAGTGGCTGTTTTCTACGAAAACTTCTTTGAATTAATTTTCGCCATTTATTCTGATTAACCCCCCCCTTTTTTTTAGGAAAGAAAATGATAATGCAATATTTCGTAATTGTGGACATTTGGATGCCATGGTGATGAGTTCAATATAAATTCCAAATGAAATAGAAGAGATTAGCAATAAATAGATTATGCAGACTAGTTACCTTTGCCAAAAACACTGCTCTGATTTATGGCTCCATCTCTAACACTAAGAAACAACACATTTCCTAGGTTTATGAACCCTCTGAACCAATCTTACATACATTGATCTTTTTGAGTTCATATGTTTTATTTCATTCGTGTTCAATTCAAGAGGATTTACTGAGGATGGTGGATACGTAATCTATAGCTGAGGGCAAAGGGGAAGAAGCCATGGAATATTTATTTCAGGGATCGGCAATATGGTGCCCTGCAAATGTTATTGGACTGCAGTTCCCATCAGTCTCAGCCTGCATGACTAGTGGTCAGGCATGAAGCAGTTTAGCCACATCATCAGACTACTACAATTGAAACAGAGAAACGTTAGAGAGTAGAGATCTTATACGCACCATGACCCAAGTAAGGGATGCTTTGGTGAGGAGCGGAAGTGGCAGCTACTTCCTGCTTTGCCTCATGCCGTGAAAGGCTAGGCCACCCCACCTATTCATTTCTCATTTACGTAGGGCTATTTAAAACTGCTTTACAGATGATTATCTAAAAGATTATTATTATTATTATCCCACACACATGGGGTGGGATATGGGTGGCGCTGTGGTCTAAACCACTAAGCCTCTTGGGCTTGCCAATCAGAAGGTCACGGTTTAAATCCCCACAACGGGGTGAGCTCCCATTGCTCAGTCCCTGTTCCTGCCAACCTAGCACTTTGAAAGCACGTCAAAGTGCAAGTAGATAAATAGGTACCACTCTGGCGGGAAGGTAAATGGTGTTTTCGTGCGCTGCTCTGGTTTGCCAGACGTGGCTTAGTCATGCTGGCCACATGACCCGGAAGCTATGCGCCGGCTCCCTCAGCCAATAAAGCGAGATGAACGCAGCAACCCCAGAGTCATCCGCGACTGGACCTAACGGTCTCTTTACCTTTACCTTTACACATGAGGTACTAAAGCAAGCAAGGCTAGCAAAATGGCAGGACTCGAATCCCAATCTCCCAATCCAAGTTCACTCAGATCCTAAACTGGGTTTTTTTTAGGGTATTACATCCCCACATTATAAGAGCATAGGCCAGAGATTACCATCGTATTTACCTTTGGCGCATTGTGCTGCTTCAAAGTGATTGCATTTCTATGCCATTTTCCCTTTCAGATGAAAAGCATTTGAGGAAGAGGCTCACAAGTTTTATGGCCAAGGTTCACAAGAAGCAAATTAAAATTCCATAAATATATTTTCTTGTGGAAATTTACACATCCTGTATTCCTCGGGTATCTAATTAGAAACTGGGAAGAAAATAGCCCTGGAAAGAATAGACATTTTGTTCAAATAATTTTAAAAATTGAGCTAAATAATGGCCATTTTATACAGCACACAATATAATTGTTCTTCTTGTATTGGGGAGTAGTTATAAATTATCTAGTATCCCAGTTGGCCTGGTTGCCATGCAGAGCTCCAAACAATTGTGAGTTGAGTTCCTGGCCACGTAAATCCAAGGTTTTCTGACAGCTAGACTGTTATTGTAGCTACTAACTAACCCTCTGCATAAAGAGAGAGGGGGGAAATGGGAATCGCCATGAAAGAATGGGCATTTATCTAAGTGCTGACATTGAAACATTGTGAATAACTCTCAGAATCATTTGTATTATTATGAGTAAAAAATATAATTACTGTAATCAGCCTTGAGTCTGAGGCAATGTTGTTTAAAAAATGGGAGAGAGAGGGAATCCGGAACTGAACAAACGAAAATGAAGCTTGATAATAGAAAAACCTTGAATTCCACTTCATTTATCACACTAATGGATGTCAAGATGACCTCAATCAAACATTTTGTTTTCCAGTTTCCAACAGAAAGGCTTTCCCTTTTTTTTCCTGAGGGGGGAAAAACTTATTTAAATTGTTTCTTTATAAAATGATCCTAGCAATTATATTACAGTAGAAGGTCAATTCCATTATTGGATTATTAAATGAAGGATGGGAGCTAATAGAAATTTGGGGAGGGATATTGATCACTACTCCCATGTATTTTGCTATGTAAAGTGAGAAATCTAAATGAGTATATACTGCTCACAAGAGAAGCAAGTCGTCTGCATTTGTTGAGCTGGCATAATCCATAACCAGAGACAGGGTCTTATCAAATTGTGGCACCTGTTTGTAGAATTGTCTCCCCAGAGAAGTCCCCCTGGCACCACCATTGTTATTTTTATTGTCACCAAGCATCTGCTTTGCTTGTAAAAGGTCTCCAGTTCAATCCCCATCATCTCTAGCTAGGACTGGGAATGCCCTCTGCCTGAAACTCTGAAGAGCCACAATACTGAACAAGATGGACCAATGGCCTGACTTAATATGATGCATCCTCCAATGTTCCTATGTATCCTTCATTAAGGAAATTGCTTGTTAGTGGCTGAGGATATCTCCTCAGTAGGAGCTAGTGGTTGAGCTATGGAATGTGAGGGCCACTTCAGGAAGGTAATTTCCCATCCCCAGCTGTGGGCAAGTGGTCTTAAGAGTCTCTGTATGAAAGAAGCTGCATATGGTGAGACAGGGAACAGATTCTCTCCCTACCCATCCCAGTAGTTTTCAATTAGGCCTTGGGGACTTGGCTTAATTGAGGTGAGGGTGAGAGTTGAAAGCAGTGTGGGGTGTGGGGTGAGCAGAGAACACAAAATAAAGGAGGAGGACTATGGTCAGGAAGACATTGTGAGGGAATAAACTGAGCAGTAACAGCATCATTGGAGAAATGGGTTTAAAGAATGGTAGTTGATCTACAGTAGAGATAAGGGTGAAATAGGCAAGTCCTCAACTCTTCAGCCCAAGAGCAGAGATCAGGAGCAGCCTCCTCTCACCCTGCCCTCTCACAGGAGATGAACACACTGAGGTGTCACTGGGGAGAGTTCCCTACCATTAGGCAGAGTGAAGTAATTGCCACAACCAACTGGTTTGGGGAGTGTCATAGACTAACAGCACATTGCTGGTTAGTTATGGCAGCTCTGACCTCTCTTGTTGTTTAGTTATGGATGGTTGCTGCTCTGCTTCAAGCAGTGAAATGTCTTGGGCTTAACCATAGAGGCCCACCCCAAACTTCTCTTCTCTTCACTGCAGCTTTTGAAGAGACAAAAAGAGAGCTTGTTATAAGATCCAAAGGCACCCTGGGACATAGGCACATCTCAGGAAAGATATGGTGGGGAGGCAGTGGGTCTGTTACATGATTCCTTCTGCCTATGTTTTACTTGAATAATTTCATGTCTCCAGTGAATCTTCCCCAAAAGGAAGCCAAATCCTAGTAGTACTGGCCCTATAAGTACTGGTCTGTGACTGTGGAGGCCAATTCTGGATCCACACGTCCTTTCATAGTGGGGACATAGGTTTCTGGGCAAGAGTTGATCATGGTGAGGGTTTGCCAAGCATGCCTTCCTCTTAGCATGCTTAGCACACTTCCTCTTCCCCTTTCATCCTGAGTTTGAGCGTCTTCAAAGCCCATGACACCTTTGGTAAAGGCTGTTCTCCAATTGGAGCGCTCGCAAGCCAGTGTTTCCCAGTTGTCGGTGTTTGTACTCCATTTTTAAAGATTTGCCTTGAGGGAGTCTTTAAACCTCTTTTGTTGACTACCAGCATTACACTTTCCATTTTTAAGTTCAGAATAGGGTAGTTGCTTTGGAAGACGATAATCAGGCATCTGTACAACATGACCAGTCCATCGAAACTGATGTTGAAGAATCATTGCTTCAACACAGTGTGGGTACTATGTAGGTGTATATACCTTGGAAGGACGTTCCACCATCAGAGTGCCAGCACATAAAAGGTCCTCTCTTTTTGCAAATTTGTGATGTATATGATGTACTTCTAGAGACAAAACATGAGGAAGGGCTTCCTCTAATGATCTGAATGCATGAGCAGCTTGCTACAGAAAGATGCTGGCTCCTAGACTTTTTTGCCTTTTCCTTCCATGCCTTAAGCCTATTGTGAATCTCCTTTATTGTTTTCCTGTATGGTTCCCATGCAGAAACCAGGACTGCCACCAATGGTTGTCATGGTTGGGCAACTTATAGGGGCTTACACTCCAGCAGGGGGGCGACTGACAACAGCCCCCTGGACCTACTGCTATGAGGAGGTAGACTCACTAAGGGAGAGGGTGCCCAGGGAGAATGTTTTACCCAAGACCTGCACCTGACACTGTAGGAAATTGATCACTTATCACAAAACAGTACTTGCCTGCTGGTGAAACAAATGTTACCAAGGTACTTAGATATCCATAGCCCTTAATGTGGGCACTACTAAACACTGTTTAACAAACAGGAAACAGCAGTGAGTTATTATGGGGACATTATAATAAGATGAAATTATTTTTAAAAATGAACAAGAAACACTCACTTGTCTGTCTTTACTAGGGTTAATGAATGCTCTCCATAGTTACCTTGGGCTAAAATAAAACCCCCAAACAGCCAATCATAATAACAGAGTGTTGAGTGGGGGTAGAGATTATACTAATTTTAAAATAAAGCTTTTTAAAAAAAGTTAACTGAAGAGTTAAATCAGCTACCTCCCCTGCTTTCTCTCCCTTCCTCCCAAACATTTACCAGAAGGGTTGGAAATGTTTGTGGGTTCCACACACACACACATGCATTTTCTTTCTGTTTTTGGTTTTTTGCCAAATCATGCAGAAGATGCTGGCAGCTGCAAAGATTCAATTATACACAATGCAAAAAATAATTTTTTAAAAATAATGGCACTCCAAAAAAAAAATGCCTCTCCAGAAATTGCGTGGAACAATAAATCCGTTAATTAGCTAATTAATATTCAATTGGGGTCAGTGGGCTTAATAGAACATTTTTCTGAGACCCAAGAAATTTTCAAATCACAATGTTAAGTCTGCCCACTTCCATTATCATCTAAGACCAGGCAGCTCTTATCTAGCTGCCAGATGTCTTAGAACAATACAGGACCATTATCATCTCATTGCAGTGGGTGAGAATACTACATTTGGATGTTGCAGGCTGTGAAGTAAAAATGCTTGAGCATTTAGCGTAATTGATATATGGTTTCTGCTATATTGTTTAGGGCTGTTTGTTTGCTCTACTGGTATTTAAAGCAACGGAGCATCAGAAGATTGATTTTCATTGGCTGCTATTTTTTTCCCCTCCACAAATTCAGTGACAACCTGCCAGGGCTAGATTCTGACCAATAGAACCAATCCAGTTCTTATGGCAGCCCAGGTGTGTGGGACAGAATTTGGAAGTTTCGTTTGTTCATCCACAACAGCCGCTATGAAAGATGGCGCAGCTTGAGTTCTGTATGTTGTGATATTTGCGGGAGGGGGGCAGGATTGCTTTCAAGCTCATTTCGACAGGGCAAATGTGCACATAGGATTGCAACCCAAAGTGCTAGGAAACTGGCTGGTACTGAGTCAGACCCATTGGTCCATCCAGTTTCAGACTGGGATTTCTCCCAGTCCTACTGGAGATGCTCGGAATTGAACCTGGCACCTTACACATCCAAAGCTGATGGTCCACGAGTGAGCTACAGCCCTTCTGCTAAATTCTAGCCCTTCCTTTCACTGTTTGGTGAGCAGGTTCACAGAGGAGTCACTAGTTCCTTTTCTCCCATATGTGGGTAAGTCCTAAAAAGGAGCTCTACTACAGAGCTGGGGCATCATGACATTGGGCTTTACTCATTTGCAGGCAGGAGGTTCCAGGCCAACATTCTGCTTTGGTCCTTTTAAGGTGTGTCCAAACTAGAAGGCCATAACTGGATGTCCACCTCCAGTGTTTTATGTTTCTTTCGTGTTATTCCCATTGAAAGTTTTTATTACAAGCTTCCTCCTATCCAAAGAAAATATCCTACTCTTAAAAAAAACAACCACCACCTCCACCACCACCAAGAATTAGCAAACACTAAATGCAGGACATTGTCATATACAAATTTACACAATGCACAGTGTTGATGCTTCACCCAAGTCTGCATCAGTGCCAAATATGAAATTGTTTCACATATGAAACTGCTTTTCTTTTCCCTTTTAAAAGTCGTTATAATTGTTTTTATATACAAAATTGTATAATTTATTGCGAAATGACTTTGAGAGATTTTATAGAAAGCAATTAATAAATGGAAATAAATAAATGTCTTTCCCAGTAGTGATGTATGGAAGTGAGAGCTGGACCATAAAGAAGGCTGATCGCCGAAGAATTGATGCTTTTGAATTATGGTGCTGGAGGAGACTCTTGAGAGTCCCATGGACTGCAAGAAGCTCAAACCTATCCATTCTTAAGGAAATCAGCCCTGAGTGCTCACTGGAAGGACAGATCCTGAAGCTAAGGCTCCAATACTTTGGCCACCTCATGAGAAGAGAAGACTCCCTGGAAAAGACCCTGATGCTGGGAAAGAGAGAAGGAGAAGGGGACGACAGAGGACGAGATGGTTGGATAGTGTTCTCGAAGCTACCAGCATGAGTTTGACCAAACTGTGGGAGGCAGTGGAAGACAGAAGTGCCTGGCGTGCTCTGGTCCATAGGATCACGAAGAGTTGGACATGACTAAACGACTAAACAAAAACAACAACAAATAAATATCAAATTTGCCCCCATGTAGATCAATGCGGTAGAAAGTGTAGCATCCCAAGGACATATTTGTTTGCCTCTCTGCCACATTACCCCACCTGGACAAGGCTGTGCCACTTTTGGACTCTTCTTCCAGCCAATGGGAGAGGGCTCCGACAGTGAGAGATCTGGGTCTGGGATGTTCAGCTTGGTGTTGTGTCTTCATTTCCCAGTTGGTGTTGGAAACTTCCATAGACTGCGCTTCCACCTCTCTAAATCCCCCATATTTGCCTACCTAATCTTCTTGTGCTTTGCCGGGGGGGGGGGGACAAGCTTGAGAGTGTGGGATATGCGGTAGCGAACGAGGGGAGGCATCTCCCTCTTGCTCTGCCCTGAATGCCTCTTTTACGATACGATACCATTTCCGGGATGTGCGCTATCCTGCGCTATCTCTGCAGCCGTCTTATGGCATCTGGAAGCATAGATTTGATCCAAGGTGGGAAGAGTGCACCCAGTTATTCCCTCTGCAGTCTTTACAACCCTGGACAGCATTGTTTTTTCCCTGACCGTGCAGCTCCCAAACCACACACAGAGACCATAAGTTAATACACTCTCAACAGTACAATGGTAAAATGCCTTCAACAGCTCATTTGAGAGATTGTTTTTCCGGAGGATTGCCCTTCCTGCCTGATTTGTCCGACGCTTTTCCCAAGCAAGAGGTACCAGTGCATTCTGTGCAGTTGCTGCTGAGGCAGAGCTGTATGGCAACTGCAACTCTGAGGAACAGTGTGGGTCTGTGGGCATCAGAGCCAGCCTTCCTCCCCTCCCCAGAGATGAGACTTCTGCTGCCAGACTCTGGTAGCTCATTAACAGACTTCCTGGGAATCAAGAGAGCCCTGAGGAAAAGAATCCCACAACTGGAAACCCAGTTGCTTCCAATGAAGCAATGCTGCAGGCAAAAGGCTCCAGCTCTTGAAGTCGGCTCTCAAGGGGTAAGATCTCCATGTAACGACTACCTAGCTTTCTTGTAAAATGCAGCTAGTTGCTCCAGGGCTATGCTGAGATAGCTCTGATGTTTGGCCTCAGGATAGGAGCGCTGTCCATTGTCCTGAACCCACACCTTGATCTCCTTCCAAGTTGTTAGGCCTTGCCTTGCCATTCTGTCTACTAGAAATGACTGACCTCCCATTGCTTGGGCCACCACTTCTCCTCACTGGTGGGCGTCCACACTGCTCATGAGAGATATGTAGATAGCTAGACACATAGGGAAAGTGTTACATGTGAAATGGCCCTAGCGCTTGAGGAAAAATAATCTAGTTATGGCCTTGATGATTCTGCAGTGGGTCTAGCCATTGTCTTCTTGCCAGGAAATCAAACCAGGAAAGTTGGGAGTGAAAAAATTTAATACAAATCTTGGAGAGTGTTATTACAACTTTTGGAGTTCACTGGAGTGTACACAGTTGTTTATGGCATTCCACAAAGTTTTATAAAATAGTTGTGATCAGAATTAGATTTTTTGTTTAGTTGGTAGTAAATCCTCCAGGTTAGTTTAGGAAGGCCATTTAGGTCCAAGCAGTTTGACATAGACTCCTTAAATCACTGTCACAACCCCTTGACATGTAATATACTCTTTTGATGATTAGATTGTAAATGAAAAATATAGTCTGCATTAACACTACCGAAAATGAACAGAATCTACACTACTCACCTATCAGCCTCTATAGGCCCTTTATGAGGCCTAATTTTAGCTCAGGGATACAAATGACACACACATACAGAGAGGGAGCATTTTTTAAAGCATAGAATGCTTAGTAATTTCAAGCATTCATCTTTTATGACTTTCAAAATATGTTTCCCTATGCCTGAACAGTTTGTGAACAACTTTGTTTCATAGATGATTTCAGGCATTTGAAAAAGGCAGATCAAGTCAGGAAGAATTTTCCCCCCTCCTTTGTGAATGCAGAGGAGAAAACATGAATATCTTCAAGGAAAATTATGAGAATATACAGGGATTTCACAATGGCAGGCTTTGTAATGATTTCTGCCCGGTATAGCTTAGCTTTTAAACCAAACTTCTAGAGATGGAGGACACTGTGCATCATTTTATTCTAAAAGGCTAACTCTGGAGAAAATCCTTTATTGGCCAATTCTGGAATAGCTATTCAGCAGACCTCTTTTGGGTTGTTCATAGCTTCTTAATATCTAACCCAATGAATGGGATTCTAGAACCCCATACTGTGACACTTTTAGCTATTGTGGCCTGAGGATGCAGGCAAAATTTATTTCTTTGTTTGTTGAACGTAAATAATTTCTACCACGGAGGTCTCAAAATGCCTTATAACAATAAAATATACAATATACAAAATTTAAAACATAAATTAAATTTCCCAAATTTGAAACTTCCAACAAAAAATTAGAATCTCTGTCTCCCCACCCTCTCCAAATGTAAAACATCTGAGAAGCATTAAGGGTGCAACAGTTTTGACCAGGTGTCTGAAACTCAGGAGGGACAGCGGCTGTCTAACTTCTTGTGGGAAGGAGTGCCACAGAGTTGTGCCCATAATAATGAAGGCACAGCTCCTCATTGACATGAGTTGTGCTTCTGACCTATAGGGACCTACTAACAGTGTTCCCTACCACTACCACTACCACCACCGCACCCCAAGCAGTCCTCTTGAAGGAGTAGGCTCATAGCTTGGGGGTGCTTCCTTAATCCAGCTTTGTCATTGGCGGTTCAGGGCCTCACTGCCTTTCTGGTGCACCAGCTATGCCTGTTCCCTGGATGGAGATGCCTTGGCCACAGTAACTCATGCATTAGAGCAGCGGTTCTCAACCTGTGGGTCCCCAGATGTTGTTGGACTACAACTCCCATCATCCCTGAGCTGTGACCTTGCTAGCTAGGGGTGATGGGAGTTGTAGTCCAACAACATCTGGGGACCCACAGGTTGAAAAAGGCTGCATTAGAGAATTCTAGATTGGATTATTGCATTGCCTCCTACATGGGGCTGCCTTTAGGGTTGATTCAGCAGCTATAGCTACTTCAAAATGCGGTTGCGAGAGTATTTAGTGGAGCATCCTAAAATGAACATACTACAACTCATAGAATTGTAGAGTTGGAAGGCACTTCAAGGGTCATCTAGTCCAACCCCCCAAGAATGCAGGAATCTCAACTAGATCATTCAACTAGATCAACTAGATCAATAATAATCCAACCTCTGTTTACTGACCTCCAAGGAAAGAAAGTCTACCACCTCCCGAGGAAGTCCATTCCACTGTTGAACAGCTCTGTCAGAAAATTTTTCATGATGTTTAGTTGGAATCTCCTTTCCTGTAACCTGAATCCATTAGTTCAGGTCCTAGCCTCCAGAACAGGAGAAAACAAGCTTGCTCCATCCTCCACATGACAGCCCTTTAGATATTTAAAGATGGCTATCCTATCAGTTTCTCTTTATCAGGCTAAACATACCCAATTTCCTCAACTGTTTCTCATAAGACTTAGTTTCCAGACCCTTGATCATCTTGGTCACCCTCCTCTGTGCACATTCCAGCTTGTCAACATCCTTCTTCAGTTGTGGTGCCCAGAACTACATATTGTACTCCATGTGTGGCCTGACCAAGGCAGAACAGCGTGGTACTATTACTTCCCTTGATCTGGACACTATAGTTCTGTTGATGTGGCCTAGAATAGCATTAGCTTTTTTTGCTGCTGCATCACGCTGTTGACATGTTCAGCTTGTGGTCTACTAAGACCCCTAGATCCTTTGCACACACTGAAGAATTTGAACCATCTGCCTGTTTGCTACAAAACCTACTTTAAGGTTTTGTTGCTGGTTTATAAAGTCACCTTAAGGACTCAGCTAGATTGGTTTAAAAAAGACGAAGAGTGTTTTATATGCATAGTATATGCTATATAACACTGTGACACCAGATGGCACTGTGGAGGCCAGTCTTCCCCTACCAGATTTCCCTGTATGAATTTACAATGTGTTTAACTGAATCGCTTCTATGACATGTCTATATCCAGCCTAAGACCAGGCTGAGAGAGTGCCTCCTTCCATATAGACCAGCCTGTTCAATGAGCTTTCCTGAACTCAGGATCTCTGGTGCCTATATTGTAGTGCTTTTGTTTTGTAAATTATCCTATTTTCTGCAATGAAAGGCAACCTTTAAATATTTTAAAAATTATATATATTTTTTTATTCATTCCATGTTTATCCTGGTCTTCCCTTAAACCCTACCTAGAATAGACCAACTGAAATAAATGAGTCTAGATTAGTCATTTTTGTTAAATTCAATGGGTCTACTCTGATTAAGACTAGCATGGACTACCACCCACAGTAATTATATCTAAGTTTGCACCTATACATTTAAATTAGAAGATGCATCATTTTACTTTTTGGGGTAAGTGTGTGTCTTTCTTGTCTTCTTTATTTGGTGATGAATAAGTGTCTAACCCTCTGTATAGCTGTACCGTATTTCTGTATTATAATTATTAAATTTATACCCCACTCTTCCTCCCAAACAGAAGCAATTACCAACAGATAGATATTTCCTTGACAAGAAAAATAATGACAGGAATGAAAAATGGAATTGAGAGAGGGGGTCAAAACAGGTTTTTAAAAAAACCTTGAGATCCAGCTGTTTCTATTGCTTTATTCTGTGTCACCAAAAAGCAGGGGATTTATATATACATATAGCCTTATCTAAACTCACTTAAAAAAAACTTGGTCCCCCACCTCTTTGCAAGCTACTAGGCCTGTCCGTTGTGTTTAATTCAGACAGAGCCTCTGTGCAATTGTTCAGATTAGATGCCAATTGCTACCTCTCTGCTGTAAAGCTCAAGCACCCAAAACCTTAACAAGAAAATGAAAGCTCCATTTTCGCATTTCCATAAATGAAAAGATGTTTAAGTATTGGGAGACACTGAAAGAAATTCTGCAGTTTGAAGATACTTCAACTTAACTGCTAATTGCAGGGGACCAGTGGGCGTAATTTTGGCACTGTATTAGCTCTGCTACTCCATGAATAATTTGCATACAAAATGCTTTATTTTGGCAATCTATTAAAGAGCTATACAGTATTTGTGGCTTATCACATTCACGCAGGAAGCAGGATCCTTGGCCATCTCGTTAAATTCTGTTGATGCATAACAATTTAAAGCATGGCACAAGCTGGTATGACATTTAAAAGATGCCTTCACTTAATTATATTACACAAATATTGGGTTGTTTATCCTTGGGAATAAAGTCTTTTTGAAGTCAGAGTTGGCATGTGCATAAAGGAGTAAATTTTAACTGATCCCTCAAGTGGGCCTCCTAGCTGCAAATTGGGGTGCTTGCATTTTTTAAATTATTTGTGATAAGAAGCATTACATTTTTTGAATACAGTCACTGGAGTTTGGGTGTTTATTTTTTTCCTTCCTCCCTCTTCTTTTTCTACGGTGGAGAATGTGTTGCTTAACAATAAATCATGTCGTGAAAATAGAAAGTGTGGAGTGTGCAGCAGTGGGGGAGAGATTGAAATTTTACAAACAATGCCTTCATGACAGTTATTCGCTGCAAAAGCAATATAATTAAAATGGTGGTGCGTGTGGATTTTTAATTTTAAAACTTTACTCAAAAAGTAAAATAGTCGTTGAAAGTTTAGTTTTACAGTATTTGGGTACATAACCTCCAACATTTCTCTGATGAAAATAGGGATGTCCCATTCCATAATGATAATTCTACTATTTATACCCCACACATCTAACTGGGTTGCCCCAGCCACTCTGGGCAGGTTCCAACGTTTACAAAAAACCTTAAACATTTTAAAAACCTTCCCTACACAGAATTGCCTTCAGATGGCTCACGGGTCAGAGAACTCCATACAGTCCAACATTTCTCCAGTTAAAATAGGGACATCCTAAGGAAACGTGGGACATTCTGGGATCAAATCAGAAACCGGGACAGCTTCTCTAAATCAGGGACATCCCTGGAAAACAGGGACACTTGGAGGGTCTGTGGGTATACAGGGAAACAAAATGAGATTCCTCCTTTCTTTCCAAAATAGCATTTTCCTGTGGTGGATTAAAATGTGTTAAACAAATTGTGTGATCCAAACCATGGTAGACAATACCAAGAGCTGTAACTGCACAAATTCTAGTTGTTGTTCATGAAACTTCCTGTGGCACATGATTGTGCCCATCTTTTAGCATCCTTTCTGAGTCAAAGAGGTCACCTTTTGTCTCTGGTAAACTGGAAGCAACAAATCAAGGGAGAAGTAAGTTAACACTTCTAGTTTGGTTTTAGTTCTTGGCAATACCAGTTGCTGGGGATCATGGAGGGGACAGTAGTGCTGTTGGGCTCAGGTCTTGGTTGTAGCCTTCTCATGAGCATGTGGTTAGCCATTGTGACAGCAGGATGCTGGACTGGACTGGGTGGGCCACTAGGCTAAGCCAACAGCCTCTTATGCAAACAGTGCTGCTTCCAGACAGATTCTATACTAATTTTATGCCATTTCACTGCTGGAGATGGTTGTGTGTGTATATTTGCTTGTTTGCTTTTCTGCCCATAGGCTGCATTCCCTCTTGGGCAACCCTATGGGGGGGCATATAGGGCAGTGATGGACAGGTCAAGAAGCAAAAGTAGTTGAAGCAGGGCCCAATAGAAAGGGCTGGTAGGGAGACATTTGGTCCCTGTGCCTGGGATTTCCAATGCATGATGTAGAAGGAAACATAGCAGGTTGCTCCCTTGTGATAATAGCTGGGTTGGTGACCACTGGTGAGGAAATGTGAAAACTGTGGGTCACTGTGCTGCATACTATTAAGATCGGAAGCTACAAGCACCATGTCTCCAACCTCCATTTATGTTACCGTGTAAGTTTAAAATGGCTGACACAACTCAAAGCCTCTCTACTACAGAAACCCCCACCCCACCCTACAAACCCTTTTCCAGTTATATTTGGGGCAACACCTGCCCCCCTCCAAATAACTACTTGAGGTAGAAGCAATGTTACTTTTGCTGTTGGATGACAGGGGCCTGAAGGATTTCAGGAATAGAATTGCAGCTGGAAAAGCCTGTAAGCTTCATGTCATAATCTGAGCTGCTTTAGAAGTTAATGGGAAATTTTAGCACTCCATCAACGATATAGACAATATCCTCATGGGAGAGCCAGCAGGAGTGGGGCACAGCAACTGTTAGTTAAGTCTATGACAGGCTTAAATTTTATTCTCTAAAGGGGATCGTTTTCTAACAAATCATACAGATTTGCAATTTATACATAGCATTTACCAAATATTGCAGAAAACATAACTATTACATTCCAAGCCATAAAAATTATATATTGATGAAAAATGGGCACATAGAACACATACATAACATTTCCCAGTAACAATAAATGATGTAGCATGCACATTTCGTCGCCATTCTTCGTTTTACATTAGGCTCATGTGCTTTTAAAAAAGGCTGTTAATTCGTGCATCTTGATGTTGCAGATGTTCATTGGTTTTATCAATCATTTGCTATTTGAACTCAAGCAAACAAGCCCATCGTGTAATTCAAAACATTTCAGAGCCTTTATAGAAGGAGCTGGACATTTTCTATTCTCTTACTCGGTTTCTATTGCATTGATGTGCATCATCTATAGAGGATTGCTTTGGGATTTATTCCAGTGGAAATACATACATAAAAATGTTTCGTCTGAATAATGTCACCCATCTAAATGTGTCAGCCATGAAACTTTATTTAAAGGTGATCTCATAAGATGGATAAGCAGGGAACCGGGAACCAATGGACATTGCTGTGGACAAATCCGCCTTGTGGCTTTACTTCCAAAGATACAATAAATGCAATCCAGGCAGAATTAAGCACTTTTGGATCCCAATGATGGAGGTAAACACTGCTCTCCATCTTTTGTAGGGGCTGTACCATCCCATGTGATCATTTGGGTATTGCAGGATGAACATGGACATTGTGTGACTTGCTGAGATCAGATGCATTGACTGCGCATGAGTGACCTAGAATCCACAGCTTCAGATTCTATGCATGGATCTGGGGTCAAGGGCTGGGCAGTATGGCTTACAAGCCCCCTACCTCCCTTCAACTCTATAATTCTAGAAACTTCACTCATAATCTGTACCCTGCTTTATGTAATCATTTTAGTTTAGTATAATGAAGCTTCTATTTGCTTTACAGTACAGCTAGTTCACCACAGCTCCGCATTAGCAGATGAAGGGATGATCAAATTTTAAAAGCTACTCCATACATTACAGTTTTCATGTGTACATAGGAAAACAAAGGTGTAAATTCAAAGACTGTATACAGTATGGGCACAGAAGCCACAAGGGTCCTGCTGCAAGGGTCTTGTGACACCTTAAAGACAAGCAAATTTATTATTAGCATTAACCATAATACATTTGTTAGGCTCTTGGGCCTTCTTAAAGATTAACAAATTTATTATGGCATGACCCATAATGTTTCTGCCAGAGTTTAAGGTGCCACAAAACTCTCTGTTATAGCAGAGTACCACAGCTACCCTTCTATATGCTGTCTGAATATGCTGAGATAAAACGTGCCTATCATTATCCAAGGTTTCTAAGCTTTGGATAAATTAAAATAAAAAAAGCCTCAGCTTGTGATCCAGGACTATTTGATCTTAAATTGTAATTCTTTTCTGTTTGCTCATTTGTTTGTTTGTTCAATTGCTTGCACAGCCCTCTCTTATGTTTAAGTGCAAAAGATTGATGAATTGATTAATTAGCTGGCTGCTCCTGTTTTCTGCGAATGGAACACTGTTACCACACAAACTGAAACCTTTCAAGACCAATGGTAAACAGCATTGCCAGTTATTTTTGTCTAGTTACTCCTACCTTTGCAATTAAGAAGTCTGTGACATGTCTTCCATGGAGCTCAGATTTGCAACGTGATTAAGGGTGCTTTCCAGATTTTACACTCTCTGAATCAGAGAGCTGAATACCCACCAGGTGGGCAATGGGGAGTGATGCTGTCAGTCCACATGAACTTTGCAGGATCAACATCTGGGAAGGGTTATTGCTGGAATGAAAGACCAATGGTAGTGCAGATGCTCCATGGCAGGAAGATCAGGGAAGATCACTTCAGTTGGGAGGGCTGCTTTCTCACAACCATCACTACTGGAAGTGATGTCTCAAAACAACCTGAGGGACAATCTTAAAAGCCATGTCACGTCTTACAGAGATTAATTCCCATGTTGGAAAAATGACTTTGCAGCTTAGATATTGAATCCTACACAAACACACAAGTACATAGGCTGAGAAGTTGAGGTATGCGGCAGTTTCCACATTAAGCCTTGGCTGTGAAATCCCATGCATTCTGCTTCATTGTGTCCCAGACCTTGGATACCTTGTGTGGGTCAATGAGAATCCCATGGTTCTCATCTTGACCAAGGCTGCCTGAAGGCAAACCAGAGGAATAACCACGTGTGCTTCATCTTGGAAGAAGATTTAATGCCTGAGCTAATGGCAGAAATACAGAAACCTTATTGTGAGAGTAACATCTGTCTTCCCTGGGAGCTTTCCGAGGTGCTGACCATCCCTTACCACCTGTTACCTGGAAACTGTCACTTTCTGCTAGACAGCTCTTATTCCAGTTAGTGCTTGCCCCATGGTCTGTCAGGCTGCCTGGAACAGGACAACATCAAACTGTACAATCTCAGGGAGAAGGGTTGTGAATGGCAAGAAACAGCTCTGGAATTCAGGGATCTTTTTAGACGCAAACACGGTTCTGCACTATACTTCAGCATATTTTGAGGAGTGTGTGAGTGTGTGTGGGTTTTTTTGTTTTTTAAGTGACATGAATAGCATTAGTACAAGCAGGAATTGACACTCATTAGTCTTTTATGGCTGAGAAGAATAATGGACAACACACCATCCTTTTGGTGGAAGCAGCAATATTGGATATGCCATTTCACACCATACCACCTTACAGGTATTAAGTGGAATGGACGTGCCTGAGGCTTCTGACGTGCACAAGGCTTCTGTCCAACCCCGATAGATAGATAGATAGATAGATAGACAGATAGATGATAGAAAGATAGATAGATAGATATCCCTCTGCCTTGTATCTTGCTCCACTTTCTGCAGCCAGGGTTGGGGTGATGGTAACACAGTTATGGATCATCAGGTATTATGTCAGTATAGAAGTAGCCACACTTTGGAGCTATGATAAGTGCTGTCGTTATTGCTTTTGACAATCACTGAAGTAACATTATTGGATCATCCGTCTCTCTAAAAGTAAAATTAGGACCCCTCAGTGTAGCAGTGCTTCTTTTCCGTCAGAAACTGCTGACCGCATTCACACACTTCCCAACTTTGCTGCGACAGAAGCATGACAAACAGCCAGGAGTGATAACAGCTTAGCCTCCTTTGGACTTTTTTCTTTTATCCCATCTCCCCATAACATTTCACTTACTGTAAAAGGCACATTTGTGGCTCACTAAAATCTAGCTGAGTGGTTTTTTGAGTCAATGGAGAGATAAAATCTTTGTTAACTTGTAGCTCATCATAAGAAGGCTTTAATGAAACGGGATAAAGTTATGTGTGACCAGGTGATGAGGACTACAAAATAACTCTTTCCAGCAGCCTGTTACCTAAAGAAGGGAGTGTGGCCCTATTTTTGTTAGCATGAATCAGATGGGTGGCATCAACGAAAAGGCAATAAAGACTAAGAAATGGGTGGGGCCAAGCAGACTAGATCCCCCCCTCTCCCTCTCTGCATTTCACTGATCAGTTACTTTTTCGCTACGTTGCCTGTCAGTGTACGCAAAATCGTGGAAAAGCTTTGTGACATATTAATCAGAAATCAGGCTCAACTTAAACATTAGAGATTTAAGCTTGTACAGTTCTTGAAAGCAAATGGAATATTTCAGACAACCTCATCAGCATGTTGCAGTCTACTTAGCAACGTATTTAGCATATTGCTGCTCCTGGTAAAGTGCCACATTCCTTATTACTTTTTCAGGACATTTGGCTGACTTTCATCAAGTTTCACACACAGTGCCAGAAGTGCTAGTCCATTCTTCCAGATGGGGGGTTGAATGTAGATTCCTATTTAATGGTTACCGTAAATAGTTCTGTCGTGACACAGGGCAGGAAAATGCAGGGAAAACATGAGAGGCGTGACAAAGGCGATTCAATACCCAACAGAAAGGTGTTTAGTTAACGTTAATGCTTGTGATTGCTGTATGTGATGGAAATCGAATAAAGAATGATCAAGAAGGTCCTTCAGCTTCCATCTGGATGAATGAAAGCATCACGTGAACCACTGAAAAGGCAAGCACATTTCAAAGTTGTAATGAGTCCTATCATTATTACTTTTGACCATCACCTAAGTACGATTATCTGATCATCTGCGCCTTTCCTTTTTTAAAATAATAAATGAATAAATAAATTAGGACCTTGAACCTATCAGTGACCCACTGGCAAATAACTGTAGAACAGAAATCATAAGAATGAGCATCACTGCTTGTTTTTCAAGAGGGATGCTGCCATCTTCTGGGAGACAAAAGCCTTGCTTCTATGAATCTTCTGGTTATTCAAGGATGGACATTCCCTTTAAAAAGTTTTTTTGTTGGACTACTGAAACAATGGAAGGGAAATATTTGGAATTTGGATACATTTGAAGCAGGAACCTGAGGACCAGCAAAGATCATAGTGGACCAACTTATACTAACATATACAAAATCTTCATCAAGCAGAAAAATAGCTTATGTAGAACTACTGCTATTGGTTGCTGCTGCTGTTATTATTATATAATTGCATCACCAGTGTATCTCACTTAGTTACAGATGAGATGCAGCTGTATAGATAAACTGCTTTTCCATACACCAAAGGGAATATATGGACTGGTGTATACCAAGCACAGCATGCCATGTTAATTTTTATCAATATTCTCACGACGAAATTCTGACCAAACATCACACTGGCACCTCAGTTGTGGAACGTCATATGTTCCGGAAGACCGTTCGACTTCTGAAACGTTTGACAACTGAGGCGCAAATGGCCTTCTGCAATTTCCATTGAGCAAAATTGGAAAACACGGAGCAGAAGCCGTTCAACTTCCAAGGTTCGTTCAAAAACGGAAGCAATTCTGGGTTGTTGGAGTTTGGGTTCTGAAACGTTCAGCTTCCAAGATGCTCGGAAACTGAGGTTCCACTGTAATTATGGAGGCCAGATTCATACAATGTGACTGGAAAATATTTTTAAATGGTAAGAACAATATAGCACTTCCCATGCATATATTAAAAGTAAGCAGTGTGTGCAAAGTCGGTGTGGGGCAGGACAGAGATACAGGTTATATCTGGCTATGTTCTGGCAAATCTGTCTGAAGGCAATGAAGAATGAGTATGTATCTCTCTCACTGACAGTGTGTGTATTCATTTCATCAGGAACGCTACTCATTAAGAAGTATCCCAAAGACAAAACAACAGGCTGCTAACAGCAGAAACAGAAGAATAGAAGAACAGAGGCCTGATTCTGGTTTCAGAACAGGAATGTGCCAATGTTATCAAAAAGCATGATCTCCAGAAAATTATAGACTTCCTTGGACGAAACAACTTAGTTACTCATGAAGCATACAATCCTTAAATTTCCTTTAGTGGTATGTATGTATGTAAGCCCTGGTTACTGTCTGACTTGTCTTCTTCGACATTACATCCCTCATTTTGCTGATCTTCCCATATCCTTCCTGGACACACTTTGTTGCTCTGTACCTTGTCTCTTGCTCTAGAAAACAGAAGAGATAAACCCCCTACTTCATATAGCTGTGAGAATAAAATGTTATGGCAGTAATCATGGAGGCCATATAAATAAATACCATAGATAAATTTCACCTGTTTGCTTAGAAGCTTTTTCTGTTAAGTATAATGAAATACTTCCCGCTCGTTATTTTTACCTTACCAATATAAGACAAATGGAGATATTTTTCATTTTCTCTTCCTCTGCCTCAGCTTTCGGTTACATCATTTAGAAAGAAGGAGGCTCCTTTCCATTCTGTAAGATGCTGCTGCTAGCTGAACTTTCTTCTGTAAGACAGACGGGAATGGGGGGGGGGGTTATCAAGGGCAGCCAATGGCAACAGCACCTGTCATTTTGGGACTACAACTCCCATCATCCCTAGCTAACAGGACCAGTGGCCAGGGATGATAGCAATTGTAGTCTCAAAACATCTGGAGGGCTGAGTTTGCCTATGCCTGATGTGTTGGCCTGGTACTGTTGAGCGATAGTGAACAGATCTGTCCTTTATGCATTTGAGAAGCTTGTCTGTTTGCTAAGAGGAAAGTATTATTTCCAGCACAGGACACATAAAGGCTAGTTTCTTCTTAGGGTTTACTTTGTTCTTACTTTTCATCCTGTTTTTGATTTTTCCTAATCCTCATGGGTTACTTCTGCTAACGAATCTTCCAGTGGAAAACAGTAGACCACACCACAAGACATCTTATAGACATGGACTTCTGATTAATATTTTCCTAATTTAAAATCATTTATGTACTCATCATGCACCAAAGCTACTAAAGTTTATCTCAATACTAGATCAATATATACCGGTATCTCATATGTATAATTTACTTCCTTTAAAATCTTAAGTAACTTTGGGTTGTTGTTGGGTTTTTTGACTGGGTATTTTGTGGTTTTATATTTTAATTTTATTCTCTGAACTGCCCTTAGACCTGCGGGTATAGGGTGGTATATAAATTCAATAATAAATTCAATAATAAATAAATAAATAACTTTCCCCAGATTGATTTAGAAAGCCTTATAATATTGTGAAACTTTCTTCTGCTTTAGCTTTTAAGTTAGCTGGACAGCAAGGAGTCTGTCAGGACAATTGCTTTCCTATACTTTCATTTTTCATTTATAATTTCTTGGTACACCATAAGCAGCCAATGTAGTTTTATATGTCTTCTATTTAGAGTTTGCAGTATCACCATTGTAATTGTTTCATCTATTATATTGTGATCACTTTATGTAATTTTCTGTTTATTTTCTATTGTGCTTTTACTATTTTAAAGAATTTTTTCTCAATTCGTCAGTAATTTTTAATAACAATGTAAATTTCTTTTGCTGTGGTTCTGGCTCTTTGATCACTGTTCTTATGCTTATGGGACCAAAGGAATATAGAGCGAAATGAGAACCATTTTTCAATGGCCATCGTCTTGGATGACTTTAAAAGAGGATTATTCATGGAGGATTTGGGACGCAGGTGGGACTGTGAGTTAAACCACAGAGCCTAGGACTTGCCAATCAGAAGGTCAGCGGTTCGAATCGCTGCGACGGAGTGAGCTCCCGTTGCTCGGTCCCTGCTCCTGCCAACCTAGCAGTTCGAAAGCACGTCAAAGTGCAAGTAGATAAATAGGTACCGCTCCGGCGGGAAGGTAAGTGGCGTTTCCGTGCACTGCTCTGGTTTGCCAGAAGCGGCTTAGTCATGCTGGCCTCATGACCCAGAAGCTGTCTGCGGACAAATGCCGGCTCCCTCGGCCAATAAAGCGAGATGAGTGCTGCAACCCCAGAGTCGGTCACGACTGGACCTAAAGGTCAGGGGTCCCTTTACCTTTACCTTTTTATTCATGGAGGATAAGGCTGTCAATAATAAGGCTGTCATGGAGGATAAGACTGTCAATGATGGCTATGTTTTCCTTTCACTGTTGGGGGACTTTGTATACCAGTTGTTGGGTTTCACTAGTGGGGAGAGTGCAGAGGTGCCATGCTTTAAAGCTGCTCCATGCAGCCAAACACCATTCACGGATGAAAAAATAAGAAGCATCCCTCAGGCAACCATATAAGTAAGAAAATGGAACCAGTGCTCAGAAAGGCAAGTAGGCCTGAGGCCTAAATCACAGGTCTGCATTCTGCTCCGATTCAACAGGATCCAACAGGGCACATCACACCAAATGGCGGAGTAAAAGAAAATCCTTTACCATTCATACCAGCTATTTCAAGTCCCATCTTTTACATTAAGTCAACATGTAACTTGTGTACAGCACTCAAGCAATAATATCCTTAGAGTCCCATCCCTGGGCATTACACTTAATGTGATGACACAAAAGAGCATCCTCTCCATGGCGGAGCTCTGGAGGTGGAATGCTCTCCTCTATGAATTCTGCCTGACATGAACTTTGTTTTCATTTCAGTGACAGTTTAAAATCTGGTTATTTACTCAAGCTTCTGGTCATCATTCAGCTCACTCTTAATTTGTAATAACCATAACTTGTGTTTTAAGATTATTTATTGTTTTATTGTTTAACCACTTCTGATCTGTAGATAGGGGAACTTTTTGTGTGTGTTTTAATTACAGTGGTACCTCAAGTTACATACGCTTTAGGTTACATACGCTTCAGGTTACAGACTCCGCTAACCCAGAAATATTACCTCGTGTTAAGTATTTTGCTTCAGGATGAGAACAGAAATCATGCTCCAGCGGCGTGGCGGCAGCGGGAGGCCCCATCAGCTAAAGTGGTGCTTCAGGTTAAGAACAGTTTCAGGTTAAGTACAGACCTCCAGAACAAATTAAGTACTTAACCTGAGGTACCACTGTATTGGTTTTCCCCTCCTAAAATCTTTGATACGAGGGTGGGATATAAATGTTTTAGTGAATAAATAAGCTTAGCTACATGTTAATGCCCCCCCCCCCAGTTGAGGTTGCACATAGACAAAATCTGTGTGTTCTAGTCAGCGCTTCCTGGGCCCTTTTAATCAAGCATAGCTGTGTCTCAATGAAAATCAATAGCATCATAAAATGTGAGCATACTCCTATCTCATAATTAGCAGGAATGTTTTGCCTGCAAAGGAGAAAACCAAAGTTTGGCTCCAAAGGTAGCTGGCAGATGGTGCGAAGGCTGTGGTTTCTAGTATCCTTAAATGCATTCTCCAGCAGAAAGAAAAACAGTGATTATCAAAAAGTCAATTGTCATTCTGTGTCTTTAGAAAAATTCCCATTAAAGATAAAGCCAATTTTAATTAGATTAAGTATCCAATTACTGTAATTACATTTTTTTAAAAATTCACATCATGAGGATGACCCTTTTAAAAAGGGTTACAAGAATAATTAGTGTATTCATATTAACCAAAATGTATTGGATAATATTTATACCCAGAAGGCAAAGTACATTACACATATTTCACCTTTGGGGAAACCTTGTAAATGTTTTGGCAGTAGTATGAATATTTATAGGCAGGAATGTGCTTTAGCAAGATTATGTGAGAAAGCATTTATATCCTCACAATTTTTTACCCAAGGGTAAAGTATACATAAAATGTAGTGCAGAGATTATGGATATGCAAAGTACAATTTAAGCAGGGACAGTTTTTATCCGTTTGTTTAATTAATTGGAGCAGACTATTTTCTTTCTTTCTGCGCCCAAATGACCCACAAATCCAAGGGTGGGTCCCTTTTTTATTCAGTAGTAACCAAGCAAACAAAACTGCCAAAGGGGCAGTAAAGATATAACATACAGGCTGGGCATTAATTAGACTGGGCTAGAAGCCACGTGGCCTTAAGGCCGTCCATGGAACAGGAACCTGGTACTCCAGAGCTTGGCTTGAAGGGATGCTACGGGCCACAGCAGGCTGTTGTTATCGGCTGGGCTTCCCTGGGCCAACAGCCTAGTGCCACTAGGCCAGAGAACAGATTCTATCGCTGCAGAGGCAGGACACGCCACACAGCTGAGTGAATTGTGTCTCCTGCCACCATGTATTATACCAGGAAGCAAAAACTATGCTGAACAACATAAAATGCAACTTAATTGCAGCTGCTTTGTGAGCGAAGTTTATCCTCTTGTTGTTTATACACCAGCTCAGGGTGCATACACACTGATGCACACCAGCACCTAGAAGGTTTATCTCCAGGTGATGGGCTGACATTGTAACACAGCCTAGAATGGGAATGGCTAACCTTTGGTCTTCCAGATGCTGCTGGACTACAACTCCCACAATCCCCCAAGTATTGGCCATGCTGACTGTGGCCAATCGGAGCTGGAGTCCAACAACATTTGGAGTGCGCAGGTTAGTGTATGCTGGCCTAGAACATAGCTGAGAGAGCCAGTGAGAGAGGAGAGTGAGACTTGCCCAGAGACATTCACAAGACACAGAAGACTTCTCTAGAGCCCACACAGGTAAAGAACATACACTGGAGAAGGAGCTCTGCTGGCCTCACCCTGGCATCTGCATGTCGGGCATGGACATCAGAAGAGGAGCTCCCTTGCCTGAGCAACTCTTCACACAAAGGGGTTCCTCTTCAGGTGCCTGAATTCAGTGCATGGACCTCAGGGGCAGCGGTAGCATCTCACTTCTCCTACAACTGAGAGTAATGTGTGAATGCGGCTGGAGATACACTGACATATATAACAGAAGGAGGTGGAGGTTCCTATACTTTCTCAGAAAATAAGCACTGCAGATTTATTTCATGGGGAAGAGCAGTGGGTTGGATGGAAATGAGGTATACGGCTACAACTTTTCTGTGGATCTGCCATAGAAATGCAGACACAAGAGAATGGTTTTTTAAAAAAATGTGAAGATCCTACTTATGAGTTGGCACACGATTCTTAAGTCTGGTTCTGGAAACTACATGCAAATTGGGACTATTCTTGCTAAGCAGGACATTTGCATAGTCATGGCCCTACCTCACAGAACAGGTTCAAGCTGAATATATAGGACAAGTCTTCATGACTGGGAAGAAAGGGTGGGATCCAGACCTAGGCTGCAGTCCTAACCCTACTTACCTCAGAGTAAGTCGGGTTACTTACCTGAGTATCATCCTGACCTTTCATTTTCACACAACCCTGCTCTGACATCGTATATGTCCATAGTTGGTGTGGGTATGGAAAAGCCAACAAAATCTAATTTCAGGTAAGAAATAGTTTTGATGAATTGAATGCACAATAAGAAAATGTGTCCAGAGGGGGGCCCTGTGACTTGCTGTTCTTCAGTTTTACTCCTCATTGGTACAGTATCTCAAAGTTTAATATGTGTTGTCTTATCCCAGTTTGGGAATATTTGGCAATGTTGCTAAACTACAACTCCCATCATTCCTGACCACCCCCCATACTTGCTAGGGCTGATGGGAGCTGTAGTTCAGAAATACCTGGAGGGCAAAAAATCCCCCCCCCCGGTCTGGTCTTATCCAAAATACATATATATGAACATTAAGGGCCATGCCATGCTACAAGCTGTGCTAAATATGTTCCTTTGTGACATTCTGGTTGTTCCCATCCCCAACAGAGACGTTGCCCAACCATGGATTTTGAAAGGATATGTGTTACTCTTTTTATGTGTGGGATTATACCCGTGCCTCATTCACCAACCAGCGGTGCTGCTGTCCTTTTATTTTCAAAGACAGCACTTCTGTAACTGCTGCATGGCAGGGCCAAACCCAGGCTTTGTAGGATTTTTTGCCAACATCCTCCTCCCGCTACAGCAGACCTAATATCAACCACTAAGGCATCCAGATAGAGAGAGCACAGACAAGAGAGCAGAGATGGCCCTTTTCAGCACTGTTACCACTCACTCCAGCCAGTGGCTGAGCTCTTTCATAGGTGGTGCGGCAGCCAGGAGTGCTCTTTCTCAAAAGGGGTGCATCTTTCTGCTACACAGGAAAAGAGTGAGCAGAAGCAGCTTTGTGCAGCCGCCACCACCTCCCCTTGCTACCTCAGATTTATATACCACTCTCATAATATTCTTTATCTCTCTGGTGGTTTGCAATGCAAATTAAAAATTAAAAACTATGCAATTCAATAAAACAATTAAAACTAATTCTGTTTTCAGTGTGGCCAGCCATAGAAGAGTGAAATGCAAGAATTTCTAAACTAATTTTGACAGCATGCTTAAGATATTTAGCTTCACCCTTAAGAGTTCAAGAGTTTAGTTCTAGGTGACCATTTTAGAATGGACTTCTAAAGGTAGATGTTCAAGGAAAAGTCAGTTAAAACGCCAAAGCTGATTTCTAGACAGATTTCCATATGTACCGGAAATAATAGGAATTGGAGATAATTCCGGAGATAAACAGGAATTGGAATACCAGATGTCAAGGAGAAGCCTGCAAGCAGGACATGGGTGCTACAGGGCTCTCTGCAGCAAATTGCATTCACAAAGGCATACTGCATCCAACAGTAGAAGCAGAATATAGCCATCATGGGGGGGGGGCTATTAGGTTGTTGTTTTTATTTTTATGCATTTTGTGGCTTTATATCTTGATTTTATTCTGTGAACTGCCCTGAGACCCCTGGGTATGGGGTAAGGTTACCAGACGTCCCCGTTTCTCAGGGACAGTCCCCAGATTTACAAATCAGTCCCCTCACAAAATCCATCTATTTAGTAGGAAGTTGAAAAGTGTCCCAGGATTCATTGGGAAAAACCTAGTAACCTTAGTATGGGGCGGTATATAAATACATAAAATAAATCACAGCCACCAGCCACTGATACCTTTCTCCTCCTGCACGGACTACTTGCAACACAAGTCATCTACCCACGCATTCATTTAATAAGATCTATATATGTACCACTTAGAATTACAGAGTTGCAAGGGATCCCAAGGATCATTCAGTCCAATGCAGGAATACACAGAATAACTGCCTTGAGACCCCTGGGTATGGGGTAAGGTTACCAAACGTCCCCGTTTGCAGGTACACAGCTGTCCCAGGGCCGGATTTAGGTTTGATGAGGCCCTAAGCTACTGAAGGTAATGGGGCCCTTTAGATGTCCAGCTGTCCTTTGCCAGCAACAAATTGTCACCATTTTTTGTGTTGAATATATGCTATATGGTAATTTATGGACCTAACAGGTATCCAAAGCCATTTGCACATAACAAAATATGTCTTTTATCAAAGCAATTGTTGAACTGAAATACAATTAAGAAGAAGTATATTAATAGTGAAATATTGGGGGGGGGGCAAGAGAGTGGAGCTCCAAGCTATAGTTGTTTAGCTTATACGTAAACCCGGCACTGGCTGTCCCATACAGGGATCGAAGCTGCAGCAACCTCGGTGTTATCCGCACCGAGCTCTTACCAACTGAGCTATCCAGGCTGATTGTAAAAAATAAAAGCAAAAAGCAAACCTCAAAAAGTTCGCAAGAGATGGAAAACAGTTTTTTAAAAAGAGATCAACCAGAAGAACTGACCATTTCAAAGCATTCAAAAAATTAACAACAAGGATAAAGTGAAAGCAGATTAAAACATGCCTCCCTTAAATTCTGAAGTAAAATATGCAGGGCAGCAAGCGGCAGAGGCTGCTGCTCTTCTTCGCCCTTCGCCTTCCCTCCAAGTGTGGGCAGCCTGGCGTCCGCCGGCGCCTTCGGGAGAAGTGCGCATGTCCGCCACAGCCCTTCTCTTTCTCCTGCCCCCCCCAAACCGGAAAACTTTCCAAACGGCTTAGGGAAGTGAGCGAGGATGTGACGTCGTGCGGGAAAGAACGCCGACGTTCCGCTCCGGGCCAGGGCGGGCGGGCGCGCGCTTGTGGCCAGCCATGGCGTACTCGACGTTCCGCAAGGTGGCCCTGGCCTCTTGCTTGGTGCTGTGCGTGTCGCTGCTGCTGCCCAAGGTCTTCCTTTCGCGGGGCTGGAGGCAGCCGGAGCCCAGCGCTGCGCCGCCTACTCTGGTCGCCGCGCCCGAGGGTAAGAGGCCGTCCCGAAGGCCCCGACCGCCCCGAACCCCTTCCGCCACCTCGTGCGTCAAGGGCTGCCGGACTGAGTCATGTGCATGTCAGGGTCACATCTGCACCCCCACCCCACCCCACGTAGCAGCTCCTGGAAACACAAATGTGGGGGTAATATTGGGTGGGATTGCTGTGCAAAATGCCGACGCATTAAATCGCTTTCTCGATATTACTACGCAAGATTAGAGGAAGGTGGGTGGGTGGGGAACCCCAAGGATTTGCAAACCTATGCACACACAAATGCACCCAACCCCTTTTGCAGAGTTCACCCGTGCTGTTTTTTGCACGTGCTTTTTTTCTTTCTTGCACGTGATTTTTTTCTTTCCCCTGCTCTTTCCGCACAGGAATTTTGGAAAGCGGGGTGGCTGGAAGCTCAGGATACCTGTAGCGGGAAGGTGATCCTTGCTCATTTAATTTAGATCGGTCTTATTTGGGATGAAATGGACCATTCACTGAAGAAAGTAAATCGCAGTTCTAACTGCCTTGCCCTCGTTCATTCTCACAACTAAGCGGTTGGGAAGTTCTGTCCGATGTGCTGAAACTGCTTAAGAAGCTGAGTGAATCGGCATTCCAAGTGTTAAATGCCATCAGAACAGACAAAGGGAAGTGCTTCTTCACACAGTGCGTGGTTAAATTACGGAATTCGCTGCTACAGAATGTAGTGATGGTCACCAACGTGGATGACTTTGAAAGGGGCTTAATACAAATTAATGGAGGACCATTTGTTCAATGCCTCCATTGTGCAAGTGTATCAGTCGCTAAGGAACACAAGTAAGGAGTGTGCTGTTGCACTCATGTCCTGTTTGAAGGCATTCCAGAGGCATTTGGTTGCCACAGTGAGAACAAGATGCTGGACTAGATGGGCCTTTGGTCTGATCCAGCAGAGCAATGAAGCTATTACTGAAGCTGCCCCTTGAGTCTAGGACTGAATAAAAAAAAAGTGTGTGAGAGAGAGACTTCACCTTTTGACTAGTTGATATCTTGATTGAAGGAGGTTCAGGTTATTGTATTCAGTGTTAGGAAACGTGCAGTTATTTATACCTCCAGGTTGAGCTGTGGCTAGCAAAGTTAAGATTACGACTTTACCTTACCCGGCCTTT
Organism: Podarcis raffonei; assembly: GCF_027172205.1. Lineage (NCBI taxonomy): Eukaryota > Metazoa > Chordata > Lepidosauria > Squamata > Lacertidae > Podarcis > Podarcis raffonei. The sequence continues at coordinate 69,956,451 of NC_070602.1, forward strand.
ACCATTGAATTCACAGAAACTTTCTTCCAAGATGACATGCATTTTAAATTGTGTTCGTTTTTAAGCCATCCCTTGAAAGCATCAGTTTGCCAGCATCTTGTAGTCATCACATTGTTTTTGTTTTTATAAACTTCAAAATTCCATGTCCACCAATTGTTTTGATGTTTGTTACATTGCTTTGGATATTTTATATGAAATAAAATATAATTTAAACTGTCTGTATCATTTTTTTGCTGCTTTCTGCCATTTCTTTTCTTTTTTTTCAATTTCTGCCAGCCTTTGTGGCAGAAATGGTCACCATTTGCATTATTTTTAAAGTGTCTTTCCTAATGGATATCTGTGATTGTACATGAAGACCAGGGATTTCTCATGTGCAGAAAGAATCTGCACTAGTACTGCAGTATTTCTGCAACTTCTTGCCTTCCTTAATGTGTAGCTGATCTTACTTCTGAAGGCATAGCTGTACATGTGGGGTGATAAGAGCTTAGCGTCCTTCCCTTATTCATTCTCACGCCATTACGTACCACCCATGTCACCTTTTAAAGTTGCACTTTTACTATAGAGCTGCAGGCAATGAATGGTAGAAGTAGCATTTCAGGTGTGTTTAAATTGCCAGAAAAGAAGTACCCCATCTCAGCTATGTTAGCCTTGCTCTCTAAACCATTCATTAAGTACTTTTAAATTGCTGCAGGAAGTGCAAAGCATTTACCGAGTTGGATTTGTTGCCACTTAGTCGCAAGTCTCACTGTGGCAGGAATCAAGCCTCTCTGTCTTTCTGGAATTCAAAGGGGGAAGTATTGGCGTGGCCATATCCCATGAAGTTTGGTGTGGATGCTCATTTTTAAACTGCAGGTTTTTTGTTACAAATTATGCTGTTTGTAACACACTCCTTTTATTCAGCTAAAGCAGGGGTTTTCAACCAGTGTGCCATAGCACCCTGGGGTGTCTGGAATGATGGTCAGCAGTGCCACGAGCAACACTGGCCTCGGTCCCTCCTTCCTTCCCTCCTTTGATGCCCTCTCGTGTCTCTGCCCCTCAAAGACCTGTGCAGTTGTTTATTGCAACAACTCTGGCCACAAGCTCTACAGGCAAATGGTGCCTCTGGGGCTGGCCAGGGGGTGCTGGTTGCCCAGAGCTGAGGTGGCCTTGGAGTAAGCAAGCAAGTGGGTAATGGAGCCCAGCCAGTCCTTGCTATTGGGAATGGACAGACAAGTGGGAGGTCGGGCAGGCAGACAGGTGCTGTGCTGGCCTTTCTCGTACTTGCTGTATGCCTGGGAGCTTAGTGCCTGGAGCCGAAGGGGAGCCTTTCCACCATGCAGGCCCAGCAACTCCTGCTGTTGCCACTGCTACCTCCCAAGGTGAGTAAGATGGTGGCTGCACATTCACCATCAGGCTGCTAAGGCTGGGGGCATCTTTTTCCCTGTGGGTCCCTGTGGGTCGGTGTGAGGAGGCACCTCTCTTTGGGGTGGGGTGAGCGTGTCTCATGGACCAAAAGTGGCTGCGGTGGCTGCCCAGAGGACTTCCAAGGAGATGAGAGGAGGCTGAGGGAACACTCCACAAGGGCTGGTGTTCAAAAAGAGGTATGGGGCTGCTTACTCTGCAGGCAAGGGGTGACATAACTGGGCTTCTGAGGCTCAGAGCAAGTTTCCCCACAGGGAAAGAGTGTAGTTGGTCAAGGGAGCTGTGGACTCAAAAGGGTTCTTGAGCTAAAGCAATGAAGATAATGTTTTTAGCATTCTTGTTTCGTTAAGTAAACAAAGCTTCTGTCAGGCTGAATATCTCACATGATAGTATAAAAGTAGATGGATGTAGCATTCCCTAAGCATAATAAAGTAAATTCCAGTTAGGGATAAAAGTATAGAATGTGTATCCTGTTTCATGACCAAGCATGATATATTGGCACAGGAGAAGGGAGCAGGTGGCGCTGTGGTCTAAACCACTGAACTTCTTGGGCTTGCTGATCGGAAGGTCAGCGGTTCGAATCTACACAAAGGGGTGAGCTCCTGTTGCTCTGTCCCAGCTTCTGTCAACCTAGCAGTTCAAAAGCACGCCAGTGCAAGTAAATAGGTATCAATGCGGCGGGGAGGTATTTCTGTGCACTCTGACTTCTGTCAGTGTTCTAGTCTGCCAGAAGCAATATAGTCATGCTGACCACATGACCCGGAAAGCTGCCTGTGGACAAACACCAGCTCCCTCAGTCTGAAAGCTAGATGAGCGCTGCACCCCCATAGTTGCCTTTGACTGTACTTAACTGACCAGGGGTTCTTTACCTTTATCTTTTTTTGGGGGGGGGACACAGGAACAGTAAATGCAGGGATTTTTTCCCCAGCTGGAACTTGCTGGAACTCAGTTCTGACCCCTCTCTGGTGGGCATGGAGGTGGGGCATGGGGTGGGTATTGTCTAGATGGAGCAGGTCTAGATGCTGGTTTTGTCTGGCTCCTCATATAGTGGGTTAGTAACCCATCTAGTACAGCCACATGCAGCAGCCGTTGGTGTACAACTGCAATTAAAATCTTTGCACATTCTCCTGTGTATCAGAGTATTGGTGTTGAATTATGCAGGGCCACAAAATAAATGGAAGGCCAAGTTGGGAGAACTTTTACAGATCAATCATGGAATCACTGAGCACGCAGTACTTTCATAAATCTTCTTGAAGTCACAACGAGCAGAACTTTACTGATGGCTGATGGGGCAGAATCAGGAGGTTCTCCTGGCAAAAAGTGACTCCTGAGCTATGGCAGGCCAGGCTCTGTAGGGCCATGGTTTTGTTGCCAGGTGTATTCAGGAAAATGGCGGTGGGGTGGGAGGGTAGACTTAGATATCTACCAAGGAACTTATATAAACCTGTCTTGGAACTCCAATGTCTTGTAGAGGCATCTGGGAAATATTCTGTAGTGTGTGCAACATCATGTGGACTAGAGCCAGGCCTGTCAGGACCTCCCTGATCCCCAGTTGAACTGAAAGGTAAGGTTTAAAGCACAGTGGAAACTATCCTGCAGCTACTCATTGCAGGGGGACACTGGTAGTGGTGAGTCAGCTGTCTTAACGTGCTCGTTTGACATTCCTAGATTTTGATAAAAGCTCAGTAAGTTTCTGAGGAACCCCAAGATTTCCCTAAATTGTAGTTCATCAGTGGTTAAGGAATTAAGTATAAACACTGTAGTGCCTTAAATGTCAGGTGACTTTTCTGCAGCCCCCATACAGTTTTGAATTACAGTGTCTGTCAAAATCTGCATAAAATAGAATACAAACTGGTGTGGTTCATTCTGGCAAGGTATGCATGTCAACTTAGCTGGCAGTGTTCCATCTTGGCAAACTTTGGTGCCATAGCAACCTCCCATCATTTTTGATTAATCTCTTTTAGCTTGAGGTCGCATTCACCCTCCAGGAGCGGCATACAAGTGGTGAAGTTTGCCCAAAGTGCACCACCACACACTGTCAGAGACACACAGCTCCCCCTCTTTAGTTGATTTGTGGAGATCAGTTGAGAAAGGGGCTATTGCTCCCCCTCCACCCGTCAAATGACAGTTTGCATCCCCATAAAGACATTGGGCTCTGCCATCCTGTCCCTGCCCCAGACTGTGACTACTTTTTCTTTTTGCCGCTGCCACCAAAATTGATGGGTTCCTGAGGCAGGCCTAAGAAGCTGGATTAGTTCCTCAAACCGGTTGTTTAGGTGTTCCCACTTTGTGCCTTTCAACATACATTGTTATCCAGTGCTCATTCAATTGGATTCTTGACAGTAATTAATATGTCAATTACCATATGTTAAAATTGCCGTATGGTTTCTGATGATGGGGACTTATTGATAGAAATGTCAAACAGTCATTGCTATATGTGCAATCTTGTGTGAAAAAATATGGGTGTATGAACACCTTATTAAGGACTCCTCTATACAGCTGCAAATAGAACGTTTTAAGTCTGTTGTAAAGTGCATTATACAAATGTGACACTAGATGGCGATGGCAAGCTATGGCAAATTCGATACATGGTTCAAAGCATTTTTTTAAGGCATTTTCATAGCGTTTTTTATATGTGTCTAGATTCCACCTAAGATTCATATTCAGAGGATAGAACAGGACTTAAAACACAACACATCCCTTTAAGAATGGATCTTTTTAACCTTGATTTTCAGGAAAGACCAGTCAGTTTCCTCCAACAATGCATCCCCAGATGTCTCCAGAAACCAGACCACCCACTACCCATTTCCCAAGGTCTCATCTTGCGGAAGCAGTTGCAAAGGCCAAGGGTGGAGGTGGAGGCGGCGGTGGAGGTGGAGGAGGTGGCGGCGGCAGTGGAAGAGGTCTTGTGGGACAAGTCATCCCAATATATGGATTTGGGATCCTTTTATACATATTGTACATTCTTTTTAAGGTAAGAAATACCACTTCACCCTTAAAGTTGCATCAGTACAGTTTCTTAAGCAGTGAGTGATTGACCTAGTTCACATGTCATGGTAAATCTAAGGGCTCTTTTGCTTCTCTCCACTAGTATTAGGGTGAAACGAATACTTAGTTCATATGGTCACATGCCGGAGGAGAAGATCAAGAGCTTCTGTTTTGAAACTAACTGTATTTCCCTGTAATGATCAAACTTGTTAGTGGTTCTTTTGAAAACTACCAAAAAACCCTCTACTTAGTAAGCATAAACGAAAAGCAAACTGTGGTTTCTGATCCTGATATATTCAGCAACTAGAGTTTGAACAAAATCGTAATTCCCCAAGTTAGGACTTCATAGGGAACTGTGGTTAGTTTAAAATTGAAAGCAGAAGCTTTCAAACCTGGCATGTGGCGGTAGAGTAAGCCATGGCTTGCCTCAACTCATTTTCATAACTTTGGTTTCCTTTTATGTTTTAGCTGAGGCTGTTAATGTCTTTCTAGAAACACCTATGTCACTTCTGTCACAACAATAACCCTTTCCAATTAATAGCTTTCTTCTAAGGGGAAAACCACAACAGTTGAGCGGAAATGTCCTCCGTCATCATCTGGAAACACAAACAGGAAAATCAGTAAGTAGCATTTCCAAGACTGAATTGAAATGGCATCCAAAATTGGCTCTCTCTTGGAAAATAAATCTAGCAGCACGATAGATGAGGCAATGTGATTATTATTATTACTACTAGTAGTAGTGAGTGATAGTCAATGTTTGTCACACTGAGTAAACCCATTGAAATCGGTGGGATGAAATCCAAGGGGAGAAATTGGATATCACCCATTGAGTTTGTTACTTTCAACACAGTCAGATTCTGTGTGTATGCAGAAGTAAATCCCACTCTTGTTAAATTGAGCTTACCCCACATAAACTATGCATAGAGTTGCAGCCTTGATCTCCTTCTTCTCAACAAAAATAATTGTTAGCTTTCCTCTTATTCTGAACATCCCTTATGTCATTAGACTGTGTGGTTTTCTATGTCGTAGCCTTTCCTGTCTCGAGGCATTTACAATCAGCCAGTCGCTCTGCATGTAGCTGCTTATGAGCAATTGGGTGCATTATATATGCTTCTCCTAGCCTTAGGGAAATTTTCCTTTTCCTTTCATTCTGCCTGGGAAGAATAAAAAGATTATTTTCATTAGTTCTGTTTACCAGTAAAGCCCTCTTAGTCGCCTCTCATGGTTCCCTCGGAACAAGTTCTATTTTGTTTGCTGCACATTCAGAACAAATACATGCTGATTGAATGGAGTGAATTGTCAGAGCTGCCGCTGATGCCTTTTGGGACCACATTTATTTTGCAGCTGACTATGAGCTTGCCCAACTTCAAGATAAGCTGAGAGAGACTGAAGAAGCCATGGAGAAATTAATCAATAGAGTGGGACCCAACTGTGAAAGGTATGTGGCAGTTACTCTTGTTCTGGCAGATTAAAAAGGGTGGGTTCTTTTTGTATTTCTCTGTTCCCAATAAAGCAAATTAGAACATTGCAAATAAAAATATGCTGTCAAATAAAAAACTGCATCTCTTAAACATCTTATAATTTGGAGGTACTTTTACTCAACGCTTTCCTCTTCCAGTTCTATGTTAAACTAAATTCAGCATTTTGAGTTAAACTAAAAGAAATATGGATGCACGTGATTTCTGGTGTGGTGTTTCACTAGCTTTGTAGCTTCATAAATCCATTAAACACAGAGGTTGATACTCCTGTGTAGACCCTTTTAAAACAATGGCTCTCCAAGTCCATTCATTTCAATGGGCCTAATCTGAATATGATTTAGTTGGATGTCACCCAGAGATTGTAAAGAGATGACGTCAACTCTGTTACAATGTTCTGCATAAATGGATTGATGCCTTCTTAACCTCTATAAATTCCATTATGGAATTTCAGAAGGAATGCCAATATTTATAACTTCCGGCAGTATTCCATGTGTTCACAGTAGATGGGAAATGAAAAAGAGGGTGGCTTGATGGGTTAAGTAAGAAAAGAAAAAATATCCCAGATCAGGCAATAAATAGACACTTTTGTATGGTCTATAATTAAGTTATTTGTCTGAGTACTGTTTGTTTGAACTATCCTTAGTACCTACTAGATTAAGAATATTTATAAATACAGAACTAAAGATACTCACTCTTCCCAGTCTTTGCCATGCTGATGTGAATGGCCTATTTGCTACCCTTCACTGCAGATCATATTAATCTGTAGCCTATCTTCCAGCTGCCTGCTCATCTGATGCACAGATCGCAAGGCTCTTTTCCTTATGCTTGGCATCCAAAAGCATAGGTGCATATTTATCCCAAAATAAGTCCCACTGAATTCAGCAGGTCTTGCTTTCAAGTAAGTGTGTTTAGTATTGCCGCCTAAAGCTAAGTCTCCAATCAGTTTGACACAAGAGACTGACCAAGGGGAAGGATGTAGCTCAGTGGTAGAGCATCTGCCTGGCATGCAGAAGGTCACAGGTTCAGTCCCCAGCGTGTCTGGGTGAGAGATTGCAGTGTGAAAGTCTGGAGAGACCTGCTGCCATCGGTGTAGACAAAACTGATGGACCAATGGTCATAAAAACATGATGCTCCTGGTCTGATTCAGCATAAGACATCTTCCTGTGTTTTAGAATGGAACGGTGGACCATAAGCACAGATGCAGACAGGTTTCCTCTACTATTTGATTCTTCATAGATAAGGTTGCTGAAGTTATCTGTGGAAAATTCAGCTAAAACTGGAGTTCTGATTGAAATGGTACCGGTATAACATTTCAGATGGCTTCTGTGTGGCATACAGTAAACAGAACACATGCAGGCAAATTGTTAGCCACGCTGCGCTGTGTTTGCCTCTTGCCAGTGTTGGATGCCCTAGTTAGGAGCCTGGTCACTGATAGAGAAACTATAACAGTAATAAAGTCTGGGATTAGAGTTGCCATTGGCCATTAAAAACATCACTCAAAGCAAAGCAAATTTTTGAAGAAATGTTGCTCAGGAGCCAAAAGAATTCTGATAAGACCAGCAACGTTTCTCTAGGCAAAGCAGTTCTGCAGATTCCTAAACAATCCAGCTTCGTAAGATTCGCCCTTAGGCCAGAGCCACGACACTGTGCATCTTCCCTTTTATTTAGAGGCATCTTACTTTGCTAGTCTTGCTGCTTTCTAATGACATGATATAGAAAGGCCTCGTCACAATATCTTGCTATTCCTGTGAGGTAAAGTCTCTCTCATTAGGCAACCCAGTACCCATAGCAAAGACAAAGTGGCTTTGATTTTTTTTCTGCCTGTCTGGAGGTGACAGTCTTTCAAAAGGCACACGTTAGTTTGATAACCGTCAGGGTTAGCAGAGGAGATGTTATCTTGAAAGCAGAAGAATTTCAATAGCAGGAAGGGGTTCAGTTCCTGATTAGGTAGGTTTACATGTTATGTACTTGGAGAAAAGTAGGTGGAGAAGGGAGGAGACCCGCAAAAGCTATGACAAATGGAAAAGGAAATATATTTCCTAGAGACTGATATGCCTCATTAAGGGTCGTGTTCATTCTAAAAAATAATGAGAGAAAATCCCTACTGGTTTTAAATAAAAGGACCAGAGGCCTTATGCGTAATTGTTTCAACCAAGTTGCTACTGTACTATTCCTTTTACTGTTTTAAAGATTTGACCTAGAAAACTCAGGGTGCTTCCAAACTACTGATATTTTTTTTTTGATATTTCAGTGAAATTTAGGTTTCAGACAATTAAAGTCGATCAGGCACTCTTTTGCAACAAACCTGCTCTCCCTCCAGGCCCATTTTGCTGTAAGGAAATAATAATAATAATAATAATAATAATAATAATAATAATAATAATAATTTATTTGCCCTTCATCCAAAGAACTCAGGGAGGTTCACAAGATAAAGTCAAAGAGAGAGCACAAAATGAATAGATAAAACAAAACAGAACAATAACCCCCTTCCTGCAATCACATTAAAAAGGCCATAGAACATTAAACAGCCAGAGGCCTGGTTGAAGAGGGAATGCATTGGAAAGTGTGGGGTAACAACTGCTTGTTGCATTGTCACAGAAGCTGCGAGCAATCAAATGGGAATGGAAGCTCCATGGAGAGCCAATGTTGTCTCGCCTTCCTGTAAATTTTGTGCAAACCAGTTGGGATGATTGCTCCATAAACTGGTCAGCTGGAAGCGACTTCTCAACAGATACAGAAGAACCATTGGGTTGCAGAGTCCAACCCACTTTGATGCATGCGTTTTATTTATTTGGTTAGAAAGCCGGTTGTGAGCTGACAGGAGCAGTTGTCTAAAATACCTGGAGGGCACCAGGTTGATAAAGGCTTTCACAAGCAATAGGTTGGATTCTTCTTTACAAATTTGTAAGATCAGAACTAGGCATGCTTCCCCCGCCCCTCCATAGCTGTCTGACGGTTCCTTTTCCTAACTTTGGAGAAAAAATATATAAGTAATTTGAATGCTTTCCTCTTTCTGTGATATTTAATCAGCATGGGATAAAATGATGATAAAAATTATGAGCCACTTGATCTTTCTCAAATAGATGAAAATAACACAAAAGGTCACTGTTTCCATCTATTTCCTAGTCACTAATACTGTTCATCTATTATATATATAAAGCTCTCTGTGTTATTATTGCGCAGTGGCAAGAATTTATTTTACTGTGAGCAATAAAACAAATCGCCAAACGGTATTTTGATGGTCTTAGGGCATGGTTTGGAGGCACACAAGGTCCCCAACTTGCTGAAGCTAAGCAGGACTGGGAACCGCATGTATGGGTTGGGTTCCATAGTGGAAGAAAGGTGGGATATAAATTAAATAAAATTTTAAGAGAGAGAAATAGGGATTCAGACAAAGATTTAATCAGTTACTTCATTTTTCTTCCTTTCTCCTTTTTTCCAGTTTATTTGTTTTTTTGAAAAAATAAAGTTTTTTTAAAAAAATTATTTATGATTTTCAGGTTTTATACATTTCACTAATTTTAAAACCATTTTAACATTTCAAAACTTGACTTCCTTCCCCCTCTTTCAGCAGTTCCTTAAATTTATTTTTAATATCTTCTGCATATCCAAATTAACTTAATTTGCTCATTAATTCATCTACTTTAAATATATACTCTTATAAGAGTATATATTTAAAGTAGATGAATTAATGAGCAAATTAAGTTAATTTATTTGGTTTACACTGTAAATATTCAATAAACCATTTCCATTCTTTTATTAAAACATTTGTTATCGTGATTTCTTATTCTTCCGGTAACTTTTGCCATTTCTGCATATTCCATAAGTTTTTGTATCCATTCTTCCTTCGCTGGGACGTCTGCTTCTCTCCATTTTGGGGCAAGTAACATTCTTGCAACTGTAGTAGCATACATAAATACATTTCTATACAGTTTAGGTAGTTCTGTCCCTATATTTCCCAAAAGAAATCAGTTACTTCAGGTCAACATGTGAAATGTAGCCACCTGCTTTCTTGGTACCTTGCCTTTCCCAGTTCCCTTGCATCTGTACCCTTTCATTTCGCCCACAAAAGCTGTGATGTTAGTTGGCATTCCACAACTGTGCCTGTAGGTGGATTGATTTAAATTATTGATTTTTAAATTATGTAAATCAGCCAGAAAAAAATGCCATTTTCAATCACCAATAGTATCTCATTGATGCTACTTCATTTATTTTCTAAACAATGGTGTGAATCATATTAATTGGCAAAAAGGAGAATATTATTTACACTGTTTCAATCTTACAACTAGGTCTTTCATCTCCTTGTATGCTGTCCTTTTTAAAAAAACCGATAGAGTGAATGCCTTTAAAATAAGGCCTTTTTATGATTCCCCGTGGCAGTTGGTGAGGTTAAGTATGGGACTATATTGCAGTCTTTTTTATTGGACATTGGGACATCTTAATTGGCTTGCATGGTTACTTTTTTCATGCTTGTTCACTAGGACAGAGAACCATTCCTCTAAAACTCACTCGGATATTGCCAGTCATGTCCAGTAGTAGGTTTGAGCTGTTGTCGTGGGGTTTTTTATGCCTATTCCATGTTGTTGTTTAGTCGTTTAGTTGTGTCCGACTCTTCGTGACCCCATGGACCAGAGCACTCCAGGCACTCCTGACTTCCACTGCCTCCTGCAGTTTGGTCAAACTCATGCTGGTAGCTTCGAGAACACTATCCAACCATCTCGTCCTCTGTCATCCCCTTCTCCTTGTGCCCTCCATCTTTCCCAACATCAGGGTCTTTTCCAGGGAGTCTTCTCTTCTCATGAGGTGGCCAAAGTATTGGCGCCTCAGCTTCACGATCTGTCCTTCCAGTGAGCACTCAGGGCTGATTTCCTTCAGAATGGATAGGTTTGATCTTCTTGCAGTCCATGGGACTCTCAAGAGTCTCCTCCAGAACCATAATTCAAAAGCATCCATTCTATTCCATAGTCGGCCCCAAAACGTCACGACTGATCAAGAGAAAAGACTACTTCAGCAGCTCCGAGAAATTACGAAGGTCATGAAAGAAGGCAAACTCATAGATGGAATCTCCCCAGAGAAAGAAGCTGAAGAGGCTCCGTATATGCAGGACTGGGAAGGTAAGGAAGACCTTTCTATTTATATGAAGGAAGAATGAGTGTGCTGCTGTTTGTTTTTGCTTTTCCTTTAAAAGAAAAGCTTATCACAGGAAGCCATTCAGTATTTAAAGGCATCTGAGCACCTGGCTCTCTTAACAAGAGAGAATCCATTGATTGCTTAAGCATCTCAGACTAGCCAGCTGTAGTTTGTTGTTCATGAGGGCTTATAGCACTATGCTACAAAGCTGAGGGACAGGAGGGCTCCTTGGTAATATCTAGGGATGGGGGGAGAAACTTTATTCCTTTTGTATTTGAAGGCAAACCTACCTGATTTGCCCTTACCAAAACAATACACGAACTGTAACATCACTTCCTTTGACATCCACACTTCTCTGAATTTTGCAATGCAGTTCTCTAGAAAAGTAAATGTGAACAAAAATGCATATGCTAGGTAGACTGCCACTTACATAAAAATGCATATAGTGGTGAACGTAACATACAGAAATGCATAATATTTGTGGGGAACTGCTTTGCAAAAACGTGTGTATCGGGCAAAATTCAATACAAGAAATGTGCATGTTAGGATAATTTCAGACTCAAGTGCTGATTTTTTTTAAAAAAACAAACCACATACCGATGGGGAATTGTAGAGAACTGAATTTAAGACTGGGAAAATGAAAACTGAATGAAATCAAAATTGCCATTTTCACACACCCTGAGCTAACATTTGAGGCTGTTGTAGAGTAGCTCCCCCAGTCTACATAGGGAGGACTACTGTGCCCTGGGTTGGGCATCTTTAAAAAGAATCTTATTGCCACTCCAGTGTCTTTCTGCAGATGGATCAGTATCATTCTTTTTATCTCTACCAGTCTGTGCTTCATTTAGTGGCTGCACAGGTGAAAGGCAGGTGGTTTCTACCATGGAGGTAGAAGCAGGTGGTTTTTGTGACCCACCAACTCTCTTGCAGGAATTGATCCAGGGGTTGAGAGAAACTGCTCAGATTTGACCACTGTTAATACCTGTGTTGGTGAACCACAGTTAATGGTGGGGAGAGGGGATTTGCTCTAGGAAGGCAGTGTGCAATCGAAGAACTAAATCCCAATTTGTTAATCCTGGTTAGCAAGGAGCCATTAGTATGTCTAGACCAGTCCCGTATGGATGCAGGACAGATCTCATTCTAAAACACATAAGCAATTGATGACATTTCAGCGACTAGATGATCTCTTCTGGCTGCAGCCTCAAATCAAGCACACTGATTTGAAAGTGCCACTGAAATCAGTGTCACTTCCTACAGGAATTCAGGTGTTTGTATGGCTGAACAGATCCAGTGATACCATGAACAAGGTGCCTGGCATGATTGTTCCATCTAAGACGAGTTTATTTTATGTTCTAAGGTTATCCAGAGGAGACCTATCCTGTCTATGATAACTCTGACTGCGTCAAGCGCAGACAGGACACAATCCTTGTGGATTACCCTGACCCCAGCCAGCCTTCGGCTGAAGAGATAGCAGAGAGAATGGCGTTTGTGGACGATGAGGAGTGTTTATGTAGTGAAACCGTTTTGTCTGCTCTCGCCATAGTGAACAGTGACCCTGCAGCAGCCCACGAGATGGAGGGCCAGCACGGTGACCAGAGTGGCACTGGCCACGACCCTGAGAAGTGCTACTGCTGCCACTTCGAAGAGGACGACCCTGCTGTGATAGCGGAGAACGAGGGCTTCTACCCCGAAAACTGCGGTGAAATGGAAGATGCTGCAGCCCAGGAGGAGCTGCTGCTAGATTCCGACCTTGAAAATGCTGCACCCCAAGAGCAGAACGAGGAAAATCCAGACGAAATGGGCATTCTGAGGAAGCGAAACACGAAGGGCATAGCGTTGCTGGGACACTGAGGATCAAACGCGGAAGGCTATCTCTCCTTCTAGAAACTGGGCTAAACTGCTGCTTGCAAGACAAAGGCTTGTCTCCGTTGTTGCGTACCCAGCTGCTGCATATCTTTTGCGTTTGCTGCTTATTTGGATCGAAAATGAGTAGCCCCCCACTAGTTCATCAGCCTGGTCACTTCAGCATCAACTGCCTTGCAATCACAGAATCATCGTTGGAAGGGACACCAAGGATCATCTAGTCCAACCCCCTGCAATGCAGAAATCTCAACCAAAGCAACCATTACAGATGGCCTCCAACCTCTGCTTTAAAGCCCCCAAGGAAGGACAGTCCGCTGAGAGAGTCCATCCTACTGTTGAACAGCTCTCACCGCCAGAAAGTTCTTAGTTGAAATCTCCTTTCTAGTAACTTGAAGCCATTGGTTCGGGTCCTACCCTCCAGAGCAGGGGAAAACAAGCTTGCTCCATCTTCCGTGTGACAACCCTTTAGATATTTGAAGATGGCTATCATGCGTATCTCCTCTCATTCTCCTCTTATTCAAGCTAAGCATACCCGACTCCCTCAATTGTTCCTCAGAAGGCTTGGTTTCCAGTCCCTTGCTTGCTATAGCCTCCCAAGGCGTCTAAATCAAGATAGCTTCCCATTGTGCCTTCTTTCAGCCTCTCCTCCTGTATAAAGTAATCCAGTAGGGAATTTTCCCACTGTACTTCTAACACCTTCACCAATGTTAACCATTCGTCAGGTTGAGGCAGCCTGTTTTAGATACCCTTAAAAGGATAGCAGATAATCAGTTTTTATATTTGATTATCATATTTGATTTGCGTAAAGTAGTTGGCGTTTTATTTTATTTTTTGCCTCTCTCTTGGGTGTCTCTTGTTGCAGACCAAAATCCTTCATGCTCTTGTAATGAGGAAATCGTAAGGTGAAAAGGGTGTCTTAATGCCGTTCCTTACGTGCAAGTGTTAGTTGATTTTCTTGGCTGATAAGCACAAGGAATTTCTGGGAAATTTAGGGGCAAATCTTAATACCACCCACTGCCTAGCAGGACTCAATGGAGATAGGGGGCCAGTGGGGGAGGCAAGCAGATGGCTGTGCCAGCCTGGAGCTGGCACAGTGATGAGGCACTGATCTGGCATGATGCTGCTATCTGACAAACATGGTGCCAGCTCTGGTTCCAACTGATCCCAGGCTGGCCCAGCCCCTTTGCCCCTGGAATGCCCCATTGCAGAGCCTTCCACTGGCTGTTGCTGCTGGGGATTCCACCAGTGGCACTTCTGCCCACCAAGATCTTGGGCAGTCAGAAGGGTGATGTCTGTATCGATGGAGTGATGCTTGCAACCAAGTTGGCAGAGGCAGGTGGGACGCCTACTTAAGTGATAGAGGTGGGTGGAGAGATGCTTCTGCCCAATCCAACCCTCCCCCCCCCCAGCCTGGCACAAGGGTGTGTGCCAAATTATCTCTTTTTTGTTGTATAAACAAAGAAGAGGGTTTCTTTTTCCAGGTCACTTGTGGAATGAGCAATCCATTTCACCTCGCCTGTGGCTCGAGATGGCAGCCCTTCCTGTGGCTCAAGGCCTACTTACCACACGATTCCACATGAACTTCAAGGCCAACTTTTTCAAAATGCACTCACAGTTAAAGTCTGCAAGCAAACCGCAAGGGCATGATTTTTGGAGGAGAGCAAAACAGAGGACCAAGATGCGTCGTTTGACAGATGAATTAACAGCTTCTTCAGAAAACCTGCTTCACTTGCCCAATGAAATCGCAGAAAGAAAGGGATATCCAGGGATCAAAGCAAAGAAATGAAGACGCCAAGCGGCATAACACTCCTTCTCTGAGGCCTAAAAGTACATGAGTAGTTTGTCTCCCTATTTTTCTTTTTCTACTAAAGGTTTTATCATTTCTTTTGATGTTGCAATTATTTATGAAAGCACTATTTATTTATTTATTTATTTATGCAGGTATTTATATAGCACTGTATTGCTAAATATCACAACAATCCGAATACAATAAAACACAACTATAAGCTGTACAAAATAACCACTTAAATGACTGGTCAATCAATAACACTTAAAAAAAAGACAATGGGGAAAAACCCTGCATATGCTTGTTGGCATACAGGGGTTGTTTTGAGGGCTCTTTTTCCTTACAAGAATTTGGGTTTAGAAGAGATGCTGAAAGCATAAGAAGGATCACTTTCTCCCATGTCAGCTTTTCATAGCCCAATCCCATGCAGGTTTACTGAGAAGCAGCAGTGGCTTGAAGGAAGTAGGAAGGGGGCACAGTGCTGGCACTGCAGTCATTGGGATGAGGCAGGACAAGGTGGTGATGGGGCTGGGGAGCTCCAGCGGGGCACAGTTGCACATACACTTAAGGGGCCATTGCCACCAACCTTGTCATGATCACCCTGCTTCATCCCAGTGAGCTCACTGCTGCCAAGAGTAGACCACTCCTTTGGCCTACTCGCCTGCAATGGACCACTGCTCAGCTCCAGGGTTTGCTCCCAGGAAATTGTGGTTAGTATTGTAGGCAATCGGGTGCAGTCCTGTGTATTGTCTGCTCAGGAGTAAGTGCCAGTGAATTGAGTGAGACTCAACTCCGAAGAAATGTGCATAGGATTGTGGCCTTAGAGTGGAATTCCGTGTTGTGCTGTTACAACCATCTGTGCAAGCACATCAGCTTATAAGAAGGAGCGATCTCTTCCTCTTTCCCCGTGAGCTGTTCTGGGGATTCTCACAAGAAGCCAGTTTCAGGGAGTGCAGGGGAAGGAAAGGGGAGAAGGCCCTGTTGTGCAAGTGAAAGTTCATTAGATGACTCCTGTCCCATGTATGTAACATAGGAGGCAGACCGTCCATTGGAACATCATGCAGATGTAGCTATCCAGTAGATTGCTAGGAACTTCTCGAGAAGGTGACTCCATAGAGCCATTATGGCTAATTCAAAGTGTGGTTGTATTGTAGGGTACAATGAGAATGTCAACAGCTGCACTTATAAAATGGGAGGGATGTAGGGAGGGTTAATTTTGGTTGGGTTTTCATTCTGCAGCAGGAAAGATTGTATGTGTATGTTGTCTTACGTTGTGTGGCTTCTGCTGCTAGAAAGTCTGCCTTTTGGAAACTGTCCTGCTTTAATAACTAGGGGCTGAAATGTTAGATATGCCTGGCCAGTAGAAATGCTTCTGTATTATAAGTTTCTGTTCCAGGAATAAGGGACTTGGGTCATTCCAGTTCTCCATGCCTTTAGCAAAGATCTGCTTTAGCGAAGTTGATAATCAGTTCAGCACCATTTCATGGCCCATGTTGGACATTACAGAAACCTGCTTTGAAAATAGTTTGCAGCACTAAGTGAATGGAAAATACCAGAGGAAATTTTGTAAGCATATTTCTCTTTTGCATCCATATTTATTTTTAAATTTGTTTATCTGTCTGAGTAAAATGAGGAACAACATTCCAGTATATATTTCGTGTGTGTTCTCTGGAATAAGCAATGTGACTTTCAAAAAGAATGGCAGACAGTTACGTTTCCCATTTTAATGCTGAGTGTGAAAAGACCATTCAGCTTACCGTGAATGGAATTTCTGGATTTCATAGAAACTGCTACCATAGAGAGGGCTATGCTCCCTTTCCAGCAGCCAATTGGCAACGTTGCAAGTTCAAAACAGGTAACTAGGAAATATATCCTTGGCTCTACCCTGCCCTGAAGGGAATCAGGTTTTTTTAATGACAAGCCCCAAAGTGGAGACAGCTACTAAAACTACATTACTATAGAACAATGAGTAAACTAACCGTTGCTTGAAACGGAGGCTCACTGGCAGAGGGAAGAACAGAATAACTTTACAGAGGATAGGTAGAATTTGTTCTGGGTAGTTCAGAGGCAGCCAGATTAAGCCCAGGTGGGGCTGGTGGCAGTTTCTACAAGATCCAGAAATCCCATTCATGGTATGTAGAACAGTCTTCTCTCGAGATTTCCTGGTAGAAGCTGCCACCATAGAGACGTACCAGAGCTTACAGACCCTTCGAGGGTGGGATCAGTGTGTTGCTGCTACTGAGAACTGTAGCGTTCTCCTACCAAAGGCTGCCTCAGCCGAGGTGGATGGAGGGGTGCTCTACATGTTTTGTGTAGGGGAGCACTGATCCTGATCAGAGGAGTCAGGTTATGACTCCTCTTAGCCATCAAACCAAGGTGGCGGATGTGGCTTTCTTACCAAGAGAGAGTGGGTGAAAGCAGATGGACAGAGAGAACATTTGATGACTAGATCTTCAGTGGTCTGTGGACATCCTGGAAAGACAGCACTACCCCTTCTTCAGTGGCAGTTACTACTAGGAGATCCAGATAATGTGGTTCCACCTTTTCTTTCTGGATTTTGAACAGCCACCTTTCTTGCAGAAATTTCACAGTCGAATCCTTCCTTGGAATGCAGTCGTAGTGAAATTCAGCTGAGAAAGTTTTCATATCTGTCCAATGCACAGATTTCCCATGGGCCAGGAAGGGGAAAGCAGTTATGGTAAGAAGAGACAGCAATCTTGGAGCCACATGGTAAATGAGTAAGGACCACGTATATAAAAAAAGCATGTTTTTTGGAGGGAAGGCACAATTCTTTGAAACAAATTCAAGTTTAATTTTTTTTCTGCACAAGTTTTCTGTATTGACATGTACTGTACTCTCTACAACAGACACAATGTAATTATGTGAAAATACCAAATTAGTTGTACACATACTGATAAATAAATACATTTGCTTCAGAATACCAAAGTGTTTTTTAAAAATTGACTTCATAAAAGCACATTTCCCCCCTCAGATTTATCTAAAACTCCATATAGTTTGAAACGAACGAACAAAAGAATGCCTGACTGCTCCAACAGGACAAGACAGTCTTGTGCAAATGGACAGAACACATTCTAAGCATTATGCAAAAATATGACTAATTAAATATTTGTTCGGTCCTAATTCCTCTTAGCCCACTCCCACCCACGTTTTGTTTAAAACCCAAAGACAATTTAAAACAAATTGAGACAGGAACATTGTCAAATTCTACTAGAATGATCATTGGTTTGTTTTAAGAAAGGCACAGTGATGAATTAGAAAATGTTAGCCATGGGAGACAACCCTGCTAGCAAACCTTGTTCACCTAGCATCTCCAGTTTTCTGCTTTTTTACAATTAAAAAGTCATCTGGGTTTTAAAACGCATCTTTGATGAAACAGAACATCTGGGCTTAATCCTACAAATACGTATGCCTGGCTCTCTATATTATACTTGAGCAACCACCTGGTTAGTTACAGGACAGATCCTTCAGAATAACATCACACAATTCTGTCTCCAGTTTGGTTCTCATTTATGGGTTTTTTTTCACAATTCAGGATCACATATTCTTCGCTGGCCATTGAACCAAAGGACAGCAGTGATCCGGCTGTCTGAAAAACTGTTAAGGTACAACTTTCAGTGACAGAACTTCCTGGGACATCCTTGTTTTGTCCTTACAATTACATTTTAATAAGCCTTTCACAGAAACCAGAATGGCAAAATCTGATTTTTGCAAACTGCACTGGGGTTTTTCCCCCATTAGGGTTGATCTCATTCTAAAATATAGGGCCCATGCATTGAGAGTGAGTTAGAATTACTCATGGGAAACTGAGGCTGTCAGTGACATTTTTTAAAACTGAAGGAAGTTCAAAGTAAGTAAAGTGGAAAGATATTGAAATGCTTTTTGCCATATTCTTTATACGAACCCCCCCCCCCAACACTGGCTGGATGATTCTACAAAGAAGTTAGTGGGAGGCTGGGGTCCACACATTTTGGCTGGCCTTGGTCACCAGTTGACAATTGTGCTTGCCACTGACTCTTCCCTTCTCTCTGAACAGGGACAGCCAGTGTTTGCTGTAGAGGCCAGACCCCTGTCCTGCAGGGGCTCATCCCAGCCATGCTGAGCCTCAGAGAAGCTTGATAAGCTGCAATACAGCTTGCTGCTTTCTGAGCAAAATCCAAGAGAGTCTTTGGCCAGGTCCAGGCTCTGGAGAAGGCAGAGAATATCACCAGATTTAAAGTTGGCAAGTCACCAGGCTTGATTGTGGATTCCTAGCTGGAGGTAAAACTCAGGGCTGGCTCCACCCCCTTGGCATTAATGGGCAACTGTCAGGACACCTGATCCCTAGCAGGACCCACTGTTGGTGCCTGCCCTGGACCACCTTTTTTGTTGTTTCCTGGTCCAGAGCTCCAACCAGCACTACACAGGTGGGTCACCATTTAATTCCCCCATGCCTCCAGTAGAAGCATTGGTTGGGGGCACAATACCAATAGCAGCTAGATCCAGCATATCAGAGTGCTGCTGATGCCCTCTGGTGCCACCAAGTAATCACACACAAAACAAGGAATTCCAGGCCCTCTCAAACCTACAGCTTGCCCTGGTAGAAAAGTTAAGGTGATGTTTCTCCCATGAGTCCTAATTTAGATGCTACCTGTGCTGCAGGTAGTTTTTTCATGGATTAACTTCCAGCCAGTCTCTCCTAAATGCCCAAGTAAGGACAGAACTAGAAAGGTTGGTGGGAGATCAATGATCTGATCTGATTAGTTGCTGAAGACATCTTACCAAGTCATTTTCCTGTGCAAACATAAATCTTTAGATATTGTCACAGGACTGTTTGTGTTGATGGAGGGGCCTAACTGAGCAAACAGGATAGCAGCCTCCTTATACTTTCACAATATCAGAAAGCAGTCCTTAGCATTAAAGGTTTTGAATTTGGCTAAGTATATATAATGCATATTACAATGGATAAATATTTGGCCCTAGCCCTCCAAACATTTGTGTTTTTTTTATTTCATACCAAATTATCACCAAAATTACATTTTGTTGTACAGGCTCAGGCACACCCATGTAACCCAAATCTCTTTGCAAGTTGTTTTAGGGACAGAGAATGCACTTTTAGTGCACTTAGTGTGCTGCATTTGTCCAGAGTTTTTGAGCTTTCTAGCTTTTAAAATGCTTGCCTTGCAGGACTTTTCCCTGCACCACATTACTGCATTACCTAAAATAGTGGCACTTTTATTTATACATTGGTATCACAGAAGTTTCAAACCCTGCTTTCAAAAGAAATCCAATATACATTTCATGCTGGCAGCCAATGCTTTCAAATGGCAGGGAAATAACCCAGGAGGTCAACAAATGCTTTCCCCCCCAAGGCTGTGTGTTTACAAAAACGAAACAACCATAACCAAAGTTATTTCTTGACTGTTTGGAAATATCTCTAGATAATTCAACCAGTCATGCAATCTTCCAAATTTGGGGGCAGGGGGGCTTGACTGATTTATCTGTTTGCCATTGCACACGGCTTTTTGTTCTTTGCCCATTCATGCTTTCACTAAAGCTGCCTAGGTATCAAAATGTAGCAAATCATAAAGTGTCTCATGAATAAGGCACATTAAACAGGCGGGCTAATGGGTTTTGCTGTTTTGGGATGCAATGAAACAGGCTGGCGTAAAATCCAGGACAGTATAGGGCATACCTGCACTACAAACTGGTACCTGTTTTCTACCAGCCACGGCTTCTGTCTAAAGCATTCTGGTAACAAACATGTTAGAGGGTTAGTTTTCAAACTTCTGCTTTTAGAAACCCTTTCCATATACCCATCTGCTGACAAACCTGTACATATCTGCAATAAAAGCCACACTATCCTTGTGTGCTGCAGAGAGACGAGCTACTTGGTTGCCGGGTCACTGAAGCTCGTGTCAGCAGACCCCTCTGAAGAGTTTCACCAGGTGGCTACTTGAGGATGCAACCGAGGATGCCAAGTAGACCTTCACCGCCTACGCCATCTTATAGTACGTATCATTATGTGCACTAAGTTGTGTTCACTCAACTTCTTGTGCCAGGTCTTGTGCCACTCATGCTCTAGACATCATTTGGCCTGTTTCATTGCCATCAGTGACTCAAGGGCCTCAACTGGATGGCCAGCTCTAGCCACTGGGAAATCCCACCCCCACTAGAGCACACAGGCAGGCATCCATTGGATAAAATTAGTTTCTGGGGGCAGACTACCCAAAGAGGTCACCCTCTCCTGCAGGGAGGAATTGCTGTTGCAAAGCTTAATTGAGCAGAAGTGTGGTTCTTTTTAGCAAGTTATCCATAAATTTAAAAGGTGCTCTTGATAAACTGGACAGAAGATTTAAAATATAAGTATATGCTTTTGTGGTATTTTTATGCATTGCGATTCACTGTTATTTTTATTGATTATAGATTAGTAATTATTGTAATTGATAAGTGTAAACTGTTTACCGTATTTTTTGCTCTATAAGACTCACTTTTTCCCTCCTAACAAGTAAGGGGAAATGTGTGTGCGTCTTATGGAGCGAATGCAGGCTGCCCAGCTATCCCAGAAGCCAGAACAGCAAGATGGATCACTGCTTTCACTGCACAGCGATCCCTCTTGCTGTTCTGGCTTCTGAGATTCAGAATATTTTTTTTCTTGTTTTCCTCCTCCAAAAACTAGGTGCGTCTTGTGGTCTGGTGCACCTTATAGAGCGAAAAATACGGTAATTATTATTTGCTGCTGTTTAATTTTACTGTTTACTATTAGATCTTAATGGCTTATCCAATATTGCTTTATTTGATATAAGTTGTTTGTTTTAAGGTTACTGTGACATTTTTTATATCAGATCGGATTGTTATTATTAATGTTTGGTGTTTTATTATATTTTTATATGTTTTTGAAGCCACCCAGAGTGGCTGGGGCAACCCAGACAGCTGGGCAGGGTATAAATTAAAAAATATTATTATTATTATTAAAAATGCAGATTGCAAGCATCATCTTAAGAGACACTTAGCATTTACTTCCGATTCCACAGAATGCTGCTTCTAAAGAAGACTGTGACAAGTTAAACCAGGAGGGGTTGGAGAAGGAATTATAGCAGAAAAGGAGGTGAACTTTTATTTCTTTACCCCCACCCCCCACAGGAGCCCACCTACAGCCTAAGGCGTGGGTGCCCACAGGGATGTGCATAAAAGTGAGCTATGGAATCTATTTTCCTTTGCTAACAAAGATGACTGCTTTAGTTTGTAACGCTGTGTGCACCTATTTGGCCATTGAACCAAGTGGGAATGAACCTTTCAGTAAGTGTGCCTAGGATCTGTGTGCAGGGCAACCTAATTCTCGAATGGACTATCAAATATGTTGGACCTTCTGCAGTTTTTACTCTGTCGGAATAATGCAAGTCAACTGAACTGACAGGAACCTGTTTCTGTGTAAACATGGTTAGGTTTGTATTATGTAAGTGCCTTCAACTAGTGCCTCTTTTCTTTTGGAGGTGATTGAAACCGGACACAACCCAGTAGCCTCTAAGTCAGATTTGTAGAAGAAAACCAACTACGCCAAGAGTGGCATCCCATGCTTGCCTGCTCCTTAGTATATTTAGGGTGGCAGCCTCTGGATAGGCAAGCAGTTGCAGCGTAACCTTTAGTAATGACAGCCCTAGGAGCAATATAGGTGGGACAGAAATAGAATATACTTTCTAGAGTGTTTTATAAGTCGGCTTTAGTTTATTTGCCTTTCATTTTCATTCTGCATGAGCGACAGAACCTTGCTCACCCTAATCCTTTATTTCTCTGGCATTTACACAACAATCACCTTGATATTTCTCTGCTGCTAGAATAATGCCATTTCTAAGAATAACACTGTGCGGAGAACAGGTATGTTCTTATATGGCCAGGATATTGCATTTTCTCCATATTCAGAGGATTGCATTTGTGTCTTGGATGATGCTGTTCACCAGCTACATGCGTGAAATACGGGTTTTGTTGTGGCCTTAGGTGCTTTTGTTAGAAAAGCAGTCAGTCAGTATTCAAAAACAAATACCGTATTTTTTGCTCTATAGGACGCACCTTTTCCCCTCCAAAAATTAAGGGGAAATGTGTGTGCGTCCTATGGAGCAAATGCAGGCTCCTTGGCTTCAGCGATAGCAACGCGAAGCCTCAGAAGCGCAGAGGGAGCGTTCCCTCCACGCTCCGGAGGCTTCGCATTGCTTTCGCTGAAGCCTGGAGAGCAAGAGGGGTCGGTGCACACTGACCCCTCTCACTCTCCAGGCTTCAGGGATAGCTGCCTGAAGCCTTTGGAGTGCAGTGCGAGTTCCCGCTGTGCTCCGCAGGCTTCAGGTTCCTTTTGCTGAAGCCAGGAGAGCAAGACTCTCCTGGCTTCAGCAGAGAGGGAGAGCTGCGCAGCGCCCCTTCAGCCAAGCGGGAGGAGAAATGGAAGGGGCTCCATTTCTCCTGCCACTTCGCTGAAGGGGCGCTGAGCAGAGAGGGGGAGAATTATTTTTTCCCCTCTAAAACAAGGTGCGTCCTATGGTCCGGTGCATCCTATAGAGCGAAAAATACGGTATATATTGTTTTTTCTTAAGTGTGTGTGTGTGTGTGTGTGTGTGTGTGTGTGTGTGTACAGGGTGAGTCCTTTAAAAGAGGCCCGTGGATACAGAGTACTCATGCTCCACAGGGCCTTTTTTTAAAGATTCACCCTGTATATATACAAAAAATAAATCCTGATTTTCTTTGTGAACATGGTTACCATTTAGTATGCTCTGCTCCAAAAAGCGTTGCTCTAATCCCAGGTATGTGGAGAGTGGCTGTAGTTTCTCAGTGAAGAGGAAAACAACTCAGCTTTGCGCTCAGGTAGAGCACTGAGGCTGGCATTTGAGACAGGTGCTAGGGCCAAATGTCAGCCTCAGTGCTCCACCTGAGTGCATGCCGAGTTGTTTTCCTCATCACTGAGAAACTACAGCCACTCTCCACACACCTCGGATTAGAGCAATGCTTTTTGGAGCAGCGTAAAACTTCCAGGAAGGAGGGAGCCCTGGAAGCAGTTCACCCCCTTTGAGAACTTAAGTAACCGGTAACCCCCCCCCCCCAAAAAAAAACCCAATTCAGTAACATTTTGCATCTAAACCTGGATACCCTTTTAGCTATGATGTTTAATAGCCCAAGAATGTCTGCTCCTTTCTGAAAGTGCCTTGCTGGTGCCCAAAGCTTCACCTTGTGGCAGAACATTCCATTTATTAATCATGCATTGTCTGAACAAACAGCTTCGTGATCAATTTCACTGGCTGACCCCTAAGTTCTGGTAATGTTGGGAGGCATCCACTTTTTCCCCCATTCAATGCATAACTTTATAAAGCATCTTGCCCAGCCCAGCTGCCCAAACACTTGACCTATTCAAGTCCTCCTAACAAACAAGGGTGCTGTAAAACGCAGAGATGTGGATTGTTTCGGCAATCGAAACACCTTTTTCTTCAAAGCGCTATCCTTTATGATTATTATTTCCTTAAGACTATTTGGTTACTGCACTTAAGCCTTTGGAAATGCTTGCTCTTGAAATTTCCCCAGAAATGACAGACATTGTGGATGTTCTTTGAATGTTCCGGACACGGTAGGACAAATTCTTTTCTACTGTCCATTGTACAACCAGTTACATAAAATGTGTGCTATCCTCTTTTTTGGGTAGTTTAACATCATGGCACAATGAAAATATCAGATTCTGTCTGACATCAACCTGGAAGTAACTGCAAGGGTGGTTGAGTTTTTGTCAACAGTATGTCTTCGGGTGGTGAATGGCACTATTTAGCGGGAAGAAATCCCAATGAAAATCCTCATTATCATATATTTTGCATGGCTGTTTATTCGTATATATTTTAAAATTTTATATATGGAGGTTTTATGATAGCCTAGAATTGTAATGCCTAATAAAGGTTTGGCGGAGTAAGTAAGCTCTTCACAGTTGTTTTGGTTTCCAGCCACAAAGAAATTTTTTTAAAAGCCTAATTTGTTGCTGTGAATCTTGCTTCCCTCGCATGCACTTTGATAAGGTGCCCCTGAATCCAAATCTCTAGTAATCTAAAACCTGAAATTCTTTGGTGCTTAATGCATGTCTTTTCTGTAATGACTGATGGTGGGAAAAGACAGCAACAATTCTCCCTGTTTAGAATATTTTGATAACTTGAACAAACTCTCACTCAAGTCTTCCCAGCTACCCACTTTGGAAAGAATTGCTACTGATAATCCCACTCTGAGGCCCCTTTGCCTTGCTGAAAGAATCTATGAAATAAAGGCATTAAAAAGCAACAATAATTCAAATGCAAACTTGAACAAGGAAATCCACTTGCTCCCTTCTTTGTAAAAATCTACCTCCCCCGGGGGGCAAATACACAGAACACAATTATCTGAATATCTAAAATCACACAGTCCAGATGGATACAAACTCTCATCACAGCCGTGTCCTTGGATCTTATTTCTTATCATACAAATATTTGGTAAATTGGAGGAAATGTCTGGTTGGCTGATGGTCACGTTTCTGAGGCTGCAACACTCTTTCTCGGAGAACAGGTCCACAGAAATCAGCCTAAGTCTAATTCTTCTAATATCAATCTGCTCTTGCTTTAAGATTAGTGAAGGTATGCTATTTAAACAACTGACGCCAACAAGCAACATTAGCAAGTTATTTTATTTCACTGGTCAATGAGGATTTTTGAAATTAGGTTGTATTTTAAAAAAATTATGTATGCCACTTTGGATTTTTTCTAAATATTAAGTGGTTTATAAATACATGTAAATAAAAAACAAACAAAAGAAAGGCTTTTTTCCAGCAGTTTTTCCTCTCTCATGCCATGTCCTCTCTTAAAAAAAAAAGGCTAGCTTGACACCTATGTTGCAATCTTTGGCGCCAGGCAAATGTGTTATTCTTCACCTAGGCATTCTAACATTGGAATTTTTAACTGTTTTATTATTGTATATGTATCATGATACAATTGCTCCTGAAATCCTAAATAGGGTTAAAACTGGCATATAAATCTTTAAAATAAAGAAATTAATGTTGAATAAGGCTCTTTTGGATTCTGCCATAAAGCTCTTCTATCAGATTTTATGTAGAGTTCATTGGCAGAGTTTTGCGGTGGGTTTTTAGCTAATTCATAATCTGGGATCCCTTGCATATTGCATGGCCACATGAAAGTATTTCACCACTCTCATAATCGGCTATCATACCACAGAAAATGGAAATTCACTGGGTTGGGTGAATCTTTGTGCTGTGTGAACTGTCATTATATTAGGGTTTCTCCACATCTTGGGGCAGGGTCCCTGCTTCGTTGTCATCCAATAATAGAATGCTAATGTGTATTGACTTAGGAGGGGAGATTTTGAAGTATTTCTTGCCCACTACACAATGACATACATCCAAAGTGAATCCCGGTAACCCTTGTATGGTACTGGTGGTGAAGCTGTTTATTCCCAGCCTTCTCTTGATATGGCCAAGAAAGAGTGTCTTCCTACAACTCGCATGGCACCTTGGTTTCTCCCAAGCTGTGTGCTTTGCCTTACTGCATTCTCCCTCTGAATCTGGACCAAAGTGGTGAACCATCCTTTCAGCTCAATTTGTAGTACCTTTTTCTGAACTTAAAATACAAGAAATTAGGATATTCAACAGCCTGTACTCTTCTGAAACATTTTGATCTAGTAATTAAAAGGCAGCATAGTATATATTTAAAACTGGGACACTTTAAAAAATAAATTTGCATGTCCACCACAAATTTTCATGTCCACTTTTGCCTGTAACCTAAAATACACTTGCACAGCAAACTGGCTCAGTCTCAGTGGGTGATATTTTCACATCAATGTGCAACTTAATAGTCCTTTCTATGAAAACAGATACGTGGACAGTATCAGTCACTGTAGGTTTAGCATATGGTAATTCTAGATTTTGTCCTCAAAAGGGCAGGACATAATTTGTAATTGTAACATTTTGCAATAGCTGCATTATCTTCTAAACAGCTGCCACAGAGGCAGTTGTCTGCAGAGGTCTTCATCCAAGTAACTGAGTGCCATACAGAACATATGGAGGTGACCTGAATTTAGCCAGCTCAATATTGACAATGTTCATGAGCAGCAGTTCTTCAAGTCTTCCAGCCCAGCTCTTCAGAATCTTAAGATCAGAAAAGTGGAGCCTGCAGACCTCTGGGTGTTGCTGGACTACAAACCCCCTCATCCCCAAGCATTGGCCATGCTTGGGAGGTGAAATCAAGCAAAACCTGGAGGGTCACAGGTCCCACAACTCTGTGTTTACTGAATGTGCCACAGATTGAACCCAAGGCATCATACATGCAAACTGAATGCGTGCTCTTGATGATAACAGGAAGTTCCCCAGATATGACTTATGAGATAACATAATTTCTAGCATCCATATGGCAATTTTGCAAGAGTGCAGATACTCTCCTTAAAAAATAACAATGACTTTGCATTTGAAAGTAAGGTTTAAATTAAAACACGTCTATAAAATGACAACTTTGCTTACAAGTGACTTGTGCAACATTAATTTGTGCTTCCTGTTTCTCTCTCGCCCATCTCCCATCATGACTAAAAATTCATCAGGCCCCTCCCACGTAAGCAATATAACAAATTAAGTTTGGTCTTGGCCTTGAGACCAAATGCTACCTTCATCTCTGGGTGCGTGTGTGTGTTTTTAAAGTGCATCTTTCCCATGGTCTTGTTTCTAAAGTGGGTGATGTGAAGCTCTCAAGGAATTTAACGCGATCTTGAGGTATGCTTACAGCCTCTGAATACTTCTTAAATCTAAAACCAGATTTGTGTTGCGGTAGCTGTCATGGATTTAGGAAAGAAGAAGAAAAAGCACCACTCTCAATGGTGTTTTCACTTTTAAGCCATGATACAGTACCTCATGGCACATCTTCATCACATAACTGAGGACATAAGATAGGATTTCTATTTACAGATCTCTGATGCCCCTTCCAGAAAAAAATAGAGACTAGATGGAAAAAAATATTTCCTGAAAGTCCTGAATTTTAAAATATTTTCTCTCCAGCAAAAGGGTTGGTCCTTCAAAAAAGCAAATTTTACCTGCCCCGTTAAAACATGAAACCAGTGATGACACCAGAGAAAACCTGGAACATCTCTTTACTCCTCCTTCTTCTGGTGGCATGTGGTCCTGGCGGTAGAGAGGCTCGGATGTAAGCTAGTTCACTCACAAGCCAGCTTGCTGTCAAAACTGGACAGGGCAATAGCAAAGGCTTGAAGTGCACACATTGGGTAGTTGTAGTCCATAGTGAAAATATCTTCTGCCACACGGCCAAACTGCATCACAATATAGTCAGCTGAAAGAGGGTGGGGGTGGGGAGTAAAGAAACACAGTACAAGGACATCAATATAAGGTTCTGTGTATTGAGTGTGTGTGTGTGTGTGTGTGTGTGTGTGTCTCACACTAACTTGCAGTCCAAAATATAAAGCAGGGGAAGATGAAAAATCATTTTCACCACCCAGATTCAATGAATTCAGCCTGGAAGACAGTTTCCTTTAGAGAGTTGAAAGGGGCATGATTGAGATGCTGGCCAGCTGTGAATTGCCTGGCGCTTCCTCTCATACCAAGGATGTCCTCATAAAGGGCAGAGCCAGGAAACAGAAAAAGGATACAGAGATGCAGATGAGATGAATAGAGAAGCGGAAGGCAGCTGCAGCAATCAGGAAGAGACGGGGCAAAGCATCCTTCTCCCCTTGCCCCCACCTCAGCTCCCCAGCCTGCTACCCTGACTGAACTCACTCAATAGTAGCCTTTCCCAACACCCTTTGCTGGGGCACTGTCTGCCTTCACTGTTAATCCTTGCCAGCCAGGCAAATGTTAAGGGGTGTAAGTCTCCTCTCCCCATAAACTGTGGGGCACATCACAGTGTAGCAAAGGCCTTGATCCCCATGGTGTGCATGCTCATTCCTCTGTTTCAGGTTTCATCACTTTCGGTGGCCATATTAAAAAAAGCAGCCTGCAAAACCTATTTAACTAGAGGCAACAGTGACAATAGCAAATGAATGTATACACCACCAAAAGCTATACCCCCCCAACATAAAACCTTCCAACTTTCTCAAAAACTAGTACATGCTCAGACTGAGTTCCATGGTGAAGTCAAATTGCTTGGTGTTGGTTAATTCTGTGAACTAGTTAACAATAGTTCAGCCATCCCCAGTCTGGTAGCCTTGAGATGTTTAGGACTATACCTCCTGTCAACCCCTGCCAGCGTGGCCAATGGTGAAGGATGGTATGAACTGTACCCTAAGACATCTAGAAAGCACCAGGTTAGACCAGGCTGCCCTACTTCCTCATCTTCTGTGTCAAGCCTTTATATCCACAGAACGGTTAGGGGACTGGACACTAAGCAAAGTGTATCAAAAACAGAATCTCTCTCCCTCTCCCTCTGTTTATCAGATTTCAGACAAATAAACAGCATTTCCAGGCAGTTTTGCTATAGCAGCTGTACTTACGATCATTATCGTGAATAATTTGAAAATTTTTCACTGAGGCCTGTGTCACGCGACCATGGAAATTTAAAACGTAAGACTGGGTGTCATCGTTCCAGACTGGAGTTTTGTTGTGCAGCTCAATGACACTTTCTGTGTTTTTATTCTGCCACCTTGCAAGGAGAGTTTCATGCTCCTATGAAAGCCAAGGAAAAAGACATCATTTTAGCAAAAGCCCACTTTTTACTTTTGGTTTATGCAACATCAGAATGTGCCCACCCCCATGCCATCACTCTCTCAAAAAACAGTCTTTACATGCAGCCCCCATATCTGTCTGCCCACACTTCAAGGTCAGGTGCCAAAACTATTCTCCAAGTGTCTCCTTTATTGGTGATGAGATTGAAGACCATGACAGAGAGACAAGTGGCTTTTTTATTTAAAGATTTCATATATTAAATATGAATCAGGGAAACTCCTGAGATACATGATTTAAGCTAACATGACAGCTTCTCTGTATGCAAAGCTGTAGCCACTAGTATCTTGTGCAGACTGTATTTGCTAAAAAAGAAAAGCCACCTATCATTCAGAGGCTCCTTGTTAATGACCCATTCTCACAACTTCAGCAAGCATGACAGCTTTTATGTATGCAGATGTGAGAAGCCACCAGTACCGTGCGCAGAAGAGTGGCAACCCTGACAGCGAGCACAGAGCTCTGTGCACTGAATTTTACCATACCACAGTGAAAGCAGCTTTTTGCAATGCTCACGGGGTTAAAAGTCCATGACAGCACTTAAGTTCCTTGAATTCCTTGCACCGAGTGTTGTTGTCAACTAGCTTCCACTCAACTGTAGACTCACTGAAATTAATGGACCTAGATTAGTCATGCTTCTTAATTTCAGTGAGTCTACTATGAGTAGAAGTTAGTTGAATGTAGTTGTCTCTGGAGATGAGCTAAACATGTCTGCTTCTACACATGGAACTTAGAAGAAGAAATTGGCATAGGCAGCTGCAGCCATGAGAATATTATTGACCAGCACCTTGAGTAAATCTCACCTGCAGTAATCTGTGAAACTCAGATTAGGAACCTAGCACACAGTACTAAGACAGAACTTTGAGCTCAGTATTCTCTCTGTTCAGTGTTCTCTCCTAATCTGGAAATGCCAGTGATTGAATGTGGAACCTTTGGCATGAAAAGCATCTGTTCTATCACTGCTTTATGGCAGCTAGGTTTTTTGTATCTCCAGTATCCCTCCTCCACAGCCTGTGACATTTACTTTTATTTTAGATATTTAAATGTATCATCAACAACAACAACTTGTCTTAGTATACACCCTCCCACACACACTTGAGACTCATTATGAAGAGGCTGGCAAACCCTTCGCTTAAACAAATGCACCCACAGTCATTGCAGGTGAGCTAGTTTTACTGAGAAGAGTGACTTACATTGCGTGGCCTGATGGAAACTCTCTCATGGTCCATATTCATCCCTGGTATGATGACACTCATCTTACGAGGACCTTTAAACCCCAAAACATTTGTTTCCTGTTTTGAAATGAATAGGAGAAGCGTTTTGAATACCACACATCTTTCCTTTGGAAGTCAGTCTTTCCAAACAAATATCACTGATGATAAAACAGTAATTAGCCTACAAAGGTGTTGCTACAAAGCCACCCCACTGTTGGCCAACAGAGTCCCAAAATATTCAATTTTACCTTGTAAGTTCACGGGGAAAGGGAAAATGTAGGCTCTTCATAAAACATACTTTAAAGTTTAAAAATGTGCAGACACTTCAGCACCGGCTACAGCTCTGCACTACCAAACAACAAGTATCATTAACAAGAACGCAACAAGTGGCTTTTGACAGTGTATATTTTCAGGACCCACCTTATTTTTATGATTGCAAGTTGTTCTAAACTGTTTTTAATATTGTGTTTTAATGTTGCGACCCACCCAGGGAGCTTAGGGTGAAGAGCAGGTAATGATAAATAAATAAATACTTTTATATAGTACTTCCGTGTGTTGAAAGTGCTTGGCCTACATATCTTAGTAACCCTTACAAAGGCCCTTGCAGTAAATCACCTTAAGCTACAGTGATCTCAGAGTGGTGAGACAGTGAGCATGAATGGGGTGGGTGAAGAGAGTGTGACGTAGCTCCCATGCCTCTGGCCAGAGTGAAAGACTTCCTGGTGCCTCCTGATTGCTCCTTCGCAGCTCCCAACTACTTTTGTTTCTTGGGCCTGGACATGAAGGAGGACCAAAGGGATGAACTTGCACCCAGTGAGACAGAGGAGGCTGCAGCAGGAGTAGGAAGAGGAATTCTTCCTTTGGCCACTATGTACAGCTTGGGTTTCCTTCTTTTCTACCATCATGTCGCAGGCAAAATCAGTAGATGATCTCAGAGGCTATATGTAGCCACTTGTCCTACTACCAACCAAGCTCATGGCACATGTAAGATTTAAACAGGACTGCATAGTCGGACTAAGTCCATAGGCATCAGCTTCTCCTAATGTGACCACATGCCCCTCCTAATTCACCGTGGAAGGGAGGCAATGGAGAGGTATCTCCTCTTGCATAATTTTGTCACTTCTCATTCATCTGCTGGCAACTGGTGCTCTACTGGCACCAGCACACACAAGCAGGTGAATGCTAACCCATTATCACAGTTGAGTAATGTTAAGTGCACAACTGCAAAAACTGCGTACTCAGTTGCACACACTTATTTCAACGGTAGTAGTACAAAAACGGTTGGAGCACTGCAGCCCAACTTGATAACTGAGGTCCATGTCACAGTTTTATGCAAACTAAATTGCACATAAGTGGTCAAGAGGTCAGCAATGGACCATTTCTCACTAATTGTTATATTTCTAAGGACTTGGCTGGAATCTCTCTTCTGCTGCAGTTCTAACTGTGACCATTAGGTGCAGCTGTAGATTTATTAATCAGCAGCAGTGCCATTTCTGCAGGACTGCCTTGTTTTAAAAGCTATTCAGGATCCTGGGTTTTCTCTAAAGTCACGAGTGTTTGAAAATGCTATTGGAAATGTACACACCTAGGGCTTAAGTGAATATGCATTTTGGGGCCACTTCTGATCCGATTCAGCAATTTGCATAGAATGTGTTTTGGGAACATCTCCTATGCACACAGGCATGGGAATTTTTTTGTCGGAATTGATTATCCACTCATGCAACTTTTTTGCGCATAATCCTGTGAGGCGGACTGCAAAACCATGCACACATTCTTCCACAGATATGTAGCCAAGAATGCTCCCAAATGTGGGCTATAATATACAAAATGACCATGCAGTGTATGATCTTAAAAGACATTTGAATCTGTAAATACAATATATTAAACAAACAAACTTTTCTGATGAGTGGTTCCTGAGTTTCTCAGACTTGAAGCTTGCACAAGGTACAGCAACCTCCCCATTTAAGCACTTTCAATATATGTGCAACTGTGCACAAGCACATCGCACAGAACCTAGAAGTGACCCAAAAATGTCACAAAAGGAGCAGAACAGGGTGTTTGCAGGCTTTTTCAATGGTGTTTCAAATATATATGATTTCACTTAAATGTGCAGTACCTTGGAATGTAACCCCCATGTAAATTGGGGGGTAGGTTGCCTGCATAGGGCTTAATCTGATGCAAGCCTTTGCCTTGAGAGCCGATTTTAAATATCAGGTCTGAACTTATAACTTATGAAACTTATAACTTATGAAAGAACTTTGATCATTTGCAGAGAATCTTTCTTTCACCCAGGTCCTATTCATTTAGAATTAAGGATGACGATTTCCAATGCACTGGAAATGATTTGGAGGCAGGCCAAGCACCTCTCATTTTATAAATTGAACGCTGACTAGGGTTTCTCTTCAGTCCTGTAATATCTGGCAATTGGTTGTGAATCTACTGCCAATCTTTGGCTTTGCTTGTGCAACTCAAAGCAGGCTGGATGACTCAGACCCACAGCGAAACCAGCAGTTTGCTTGACCCAGGCACAGCAAAGGAGCATGTGATCATGAGCTAAGAGCATTTTGCATCTTGTATATCAGATGCTCATTTCAGCAAGTCGCATTTGCTCCAGGGAAGTCTAGGACTTGAGCAGAAAATGGGTCATTTGAGGGTAAAGAAATCCTGAGTACATCTGTGCTGGGGTTGGAATGACTCATGCAAACAACATTCACTATCATTAGCAAATGGATGCAGATATTCTCAGTCTTATGGCCAGAATGAATCAATGGACACAGCCACCAGTACCATTTACTCTGGTTTTACACCACCTCTGATTATACACTGTGATCTGTTTTTGCATAAGAGGCCCAGGTGTCCAATAATGAAACCCACTCTTGCACAATTTATTTACCTAGACTTAATTTAAGAGCATCAAGGCCAGTGCCCATTTCTCACTGAAAAATCTGCTCCTAAAGGTAGTCATAGTTTCCTAGAGGCACTTGGTCACAGCACATGATGCCAATGTTCCTCATTTGAACTGGATGGGGGAGCATCTGACCCCCTCAGTTAAAAGAACTACACAAGACGCCAGAGGAATCATTGGACATCCTCTTATTTTTCAGCAAGTGTGATAGCGGTGAGGAAGATGCGCTGGGAAGACAGTCTGAGTGCAGCACCAACCAGGCAAAAGGCATCACTGCTCTTTCGCTTCCCCCAATGGGTGTCCCTGATTTAGGTATGGGTGTGGGTCACAAATGTGTTGAATGGTTGGTACAGCTTTGCATGCTTGATACCTTACTGAAAAACGTTTGCTTATGAATGGTACTTACGTAGCAAATAGCAGCTAGCTCCTGGCGCAGATTACTTGCCTCCAAGCTCAACGTTGTTTTCATTGGGTTTACTCCATTATCATACACTGTAAACTTAGTCCCCATAAGATTTGATCTATTAGAGAGGAAAAACAATGGATTACCTTCATTGCCTGCTACTGATTGATTATCATCATTTGAGCCTTAAGCACTCAGAATCTCTCTCTCTCTCTCTCTCTCTCCGGTGTATCTGGGACATCATAATCCCAGAGAGTGCAGAGGTTCTGGAGGTTGCATACAATGAGGCATGCCAGATTGAGCTACTGTTACTATAAGACTCTGAAATGAATTTCACAAAATCTCAGAAAAATGTATCAAGGCTAGAGATATGATCCCATGTGAACCAATTATGAAGCCTTCATAAAAGCATACTTCTCTCCTGAATCAAATCATGCAGCATTAATGCTCACCACTATCATTAATACCTGTATCTCCCCTCTCCTTCAAAGAGCTCTGGGTAGCGTACATGGCTTTCCCCTGTTTATCCTCACTATAATCTGGTGAGGTATATTGGGCTGAGAGAGATCTGTCTGCTGCTAGCAAGCTTCATAGCTGAAAAGGGATTTGAACTCAGGTCTTCCTGGATCAAGTCAACCATTTCCTCCACTATGCCCAGGAGTGGCTCACCCAGTGAGAAGAGGTAGGGGGTAAGGAGGCCAGCCAAGCACACTGGTGGGAGTGATGGACTGGGTTGCAGCAAGGGAGGGATGCTCAGCGACACTGTTCCTGGGAGGGTATGACTTTGGCTCTTCCCCATCTCCTGACTCTGCTACAGTGGCACTTCTATCTCTCATTAGCACCCTTCTTGCCAATGCTCTTGGGAGGATAGAATGCCAGTTTCCTTACCACCCTTTAATCACTTCAGCTTGTGTAAATAAAAATAGTAGTTAAAATTAAGTAAGGGGATAATTAAACCAAGTTATTCTACAGGCATTCTGAAGTTACTGCAGTGTGTGAATGGACAGTAAATAAATAAATAACAGGAAATCTTTTGACTCCATTATGCAAAATAAGGAACAGCTTGATTCTTTTGTGAATTGCTGTCAATTGCGACTTTCCATCAAGAGCTAAAGAAGGTAGGTAGGAATGTAAACAGGGACTGATATCAAACGTTTGCTTTCAGTGTTACCACTGGTATCCTGAATCCCAAAATGTTTATCTGATTATCTTAGAATATACCCTAAATCAATGATGGTGAGCCTGTGGCCCTTCAGATGTGACTGGACTCCAACTCCTGTCATCTTTTATCACTGGCTATGCTGGCTGGAGTTGGAGTCTAAGAACATCTGGAAGACCAGAGGTTCCCTGTCCCTGCCTCAAAAATCTAAACCTTTACCTTAGCTTTCCAATGAAACTCTCTCCTCCTCGTGACAGGTCTGTAGGGTCAATGGAGATGAGGTAATTTGAGGTTTTGCTCTTCTTTCGCTTTCTTCCAGCTAACAAAAATACCTAAGGAATTTGAAAGTGGAACAAAACGTCACACTCCAGGCAGAATCTGATAGAACCACCAGAAAAAGAAAACGGACTCTAATTTTCCTGGGGTTTAGTATCATCAGCAAAAATGTAGAAGGCCAAAGGGAAAGTTAGCAGAAAAAAAGGGGGGGTAAAAAAAATCAGCAGAGGAAACTACTTCCTTCCATTATTTATGGTTTAAATAATTAAACCTAGTACACTTTGTTAAATGTTTAATTTGAGCTTGAACAGTTTCCTTCAAGTAAAAGGAAAACAGATGCCAGTTTAGGTCAGAAGGGTAGAGAGTCCAACTACTAATCACTTGACGACTCCAAGCATAATGACTTCTAAGGACAAAGTAGAAAGTAAAAGACAACTACCTGAAGCTGCGTGGGAGTAAATATTACATTACCCTTTTCCCAATTTTCCCAATACAGTGGTACCTTGGGTTACGGACTTAATTAATTTCGGAGGTCTGTTCTTAACCTGAGTCGCGCTTTCGCTAATAGGGCCTCCCACTGCCGGCGCCACACAATTTCCATTCTCATCCTGGGGAAAAGTTTGCAACCCGAGGTAACTACTTCCGAGTTAGCAGAGTGTTTGTAACATGAAGCGAGTGTAACCCGAAGCGTTTGTAACCCAAGGTACCATGTGTTGCTAACACATTCAGAAAGAAAAGAGAATGCAAGCTACTCTGACATGTTTCTGAAAATCATTTCAGCATACTCCCAGCTCCATGGAAAGCATGTGGCATTGGCTTTCCATGTGGACTGGCAGGATGGCATGTTAAATATCCCAAACCAGGGTTGCACTTCCCTGAGGTCTAATGAGCTGACCTACAGCTGCATCTTATGGACCCTTCTCTGGGACCAAGTCCTATTGATTTCAGTGTGATTTACTTCTGAATAAATATGTATAGGATTACACTTCATGTACTTCTGTACAATTTGACCATCTACGATAGGAAGCTGATTCCAGATGTCAAGTCAGCTGCATGGACTCTTGGAACTGCTATTCAGTGGCCACCACCTGGCAATTAGAAATGTGTGAAACTGCCCTAAAATGTTTACCATCCATATCTGATGCAAGAAGATACATGTTTTAAGAGGCCGCTCCCCATTCCACTCCTTGGTACTTTTGATTATTTGCATATGGCTCAAGATTGGATTGCCTCACTAGGAATGTCCTAATGAGACACAGCATCTAAACGTCTCTGTTTGTATACAGTTAATAAAGCAATAAATTTCCATGTTTAAGAGTGTGTCTTATGACACTTAGCACTGGGGAAATACTTGAATGAAATGGGACAAACAAAACCTGTACAAGCTCAAAAATTAAATGTTAACATTCAAGTGGTTATTCAATAATCACATATACTATTCCTAATTATAAATAATGCAGAGAACATAGAGGAGTTTGGTCTCTTAACAGGGCAATCCTATATAGGTCTACTCAGAAGTAAATCCCACTGAATTAAATAGGACTTACTCCCAGGAAAGCATGTACAAGATTAAAGCATACTGTTATGTTATTTTTTTCTCTCTGCTTGCAGGTTATAATGTGCTTTCAACTTTAAGCATTCATATGTTGGGGGTGGATGGTCCAAATTCTGGGGATATGGATTTTCCCACTTGTACAAGCTTGTTTCTGCATGTTTTCTTTTGCTGTTTTATATGCAACCAGCAAGATCTGCTTTATGACCTTTTTCCCATCTTCCCTTTCCAGGTGGAGGTAGTAAGTAGGGTACATTCCACGGTCCATTCCCTTCTTGTCCCTTGTGATTCGGCATTTGACAGTAACCCCCTGAGGAGCAGGTCTCACAGCAAACACCTCCAGGTCGTCTACGTCTATGACGGGGTTGTTTGTCGAAGGGCTAGGCCCAGAGGCCGACTCCTAGGAGAGGAAGAAAAGTGACCATGTGCTTAAAAGACAGACACAAATTTATTGACAGCTGCACGAATTATTACAGCTAGGAAATGGAAGGGCCAAGCAGAATGTAAAATGGAAGAATGGTATAAAGAGGTATGGGATATAGCTATTAATGATAAATTAACATGTGCTATTAAGGTAAGATGGGGAATATACAGGAGAAATGATTTTGAGGAGATATGGAAGGTGTTTGTAGAATTTGTACTGTTAAAATGGAAAGGGATCAAACTATTGCAAGAGGTGTTGAAATTTTGGGAGGTTGGATAGTTACAATGGAATGGTCTCAGTGGTGGGGAGCACATTTTTATTTTATTTTTTATTTATGATTATTACTTTGTCATTAAAAAAAAAAGACAGCAGGATCCAATCATTCTAAAGGCAAGCAAGAGCAGAAGTGTGGCCCTGCAGGGTCTGCGTTGGAAAAGGGGATGCACCTGAACTGGGCAAAAGCCAGAATGTGGGGCAATATGTCCTCACTGAACCACGGAACTATAGAATTGTAGAGTTGGAAGGGACCACAAACATCACGTGTATCAAAGACCATGTGCTGAATTGACAACATTGGAAAAACGGGGTTTTCCAAATGGTCGATGAAACCCAGGCGCCAGTGTACACTGCAATCCTGACCCTATCAAGCTCTGATGAAATGTTAATATTCAATGTACTCAGCAGGACTTCTTCCTGACTATATGTAGTTAGGATTGCACTGCCACTCAGAAGTTTGATGAGGGCAGCCAGCCAGGCAGAATAGCTCTGACGCAGTTTCTCATTGGCCCTGTGCCTTCAGCCATAATTAGGAAAGTCACTCTACACTGCTACTAAGGGAGGGGAGAAAGTGGGAAACGTGCGGCATTAGTCAGCAATAGCCAACCGTTTGATCTGTTTGCCACACAACAGCTTGTGATCAGGAGCAATCCATATGGGACAGGTGACTTTACAGCATATCCTCCAAGTCTCACAAGTAATGTTTACTCACCACAATGTTGCATAATATTTGTTATGTTGTTTGTGCTCATCACCCTTGTCATACGACAAACGCTAAGTTTGCTTCCAATAGAGCCAACAGCCCAGTGGAAGTATGGGATCTTTTCGCTATAAAGGATTTTAAGAGGAATCTGTTTGGATGGCTTTAGTCTGAAGAATACTACTGTTTCTAGCAAATGCACTAGATGACTCTTGACAAATGTTTGAACCATGACCTGGCCTCACCACATCAGAGTTCTCACCTTATTTGATTTCTTGCTTGTTGCAGAGCCTGGTCGTGTATTACTATTCAACTGTGATGAACTTGAGCTGTCTTCATCCTCCTCATCCTCCTCTTCATCAAAATTCATGCTACTTGAAATGCCTATGGGACATCCATCACATTTACAGATTTAAAAAAGGCTTTTATAATATTCTGTTTGAATGTACGTCTCAATTGCTATGATAATTCTCTGATTTTCGGAGATGGCATACTTCTAGTGACTGGATTCTGGGTATTTACAACAGAAGATGGAAACTGTCTTTTTATTGTTATTATTTATCATTTTTATTTGTCGTATAGCAATCTGAAACACGTGTAATGCAACAAATAAACATTAGTACAGAATAACAAGAGAAGCTGTTCATTTGTTTTCCATTAAAGTCTTTTACAGCAGGAAACTATCTTCTTTCCCTTTTACGGCATCTTTCTGCACATTAACAAATAGACAGAAGGCTGATTTAAGCAGAATATTTATCCAAACCATGGGTCAGGGCAGGACAATTCTTATGCCCATACTCCATAGCATCACCACCCTATATTTCATATGTAAATGGAGATGCAAGTACATGACAAAAAAATGATAAGGGTCACACCCATGGAAGGTGTTAGAGCAGTCTTCCCCAACCTGGTGCCCTCCAGATGTTTTGGAATACATCTCCCAGCACGGCTGTGTTGGGTGGAGCTGATGGGCGCCTTATTTATTTATTAACATTTACTTACTGCTTGATTGTAGAAAACCTCAAAGTGGCACCACCAATGCCAGTTCAGCAGGTCAAAGTGGTCAAGAAGGCAGATATGAGGAAATATGTAGTCCAAAACACTGGGGGGGGGCACCAGGTTGGGGGAAATTATCTTAAAGACTTGTGTTTTACCCTCTCAGAACAGAAGATGTGCCAAGTATACAAAGACTTTACACTGCAGAACGATTGCAATGTGGCTTCTGCCTATTAATTCATTGCTACTTAAGGACTACTGAAGGCTGCTAATTTTCATATTGTTACAGTGACATAACTGGTACTGACAGCGTCCCAGAAACAGAATGCTTGCTATAATGTAAGAAACAGTTGTACTGTCCTTTTGACTCTGTTCACCGACAAGGAAAATTGAAATCTAAATGGCAGAATATTTCCCAGTAACTAAACTGCTGTTGTCATATTCAGATTAGAGTATCAAACAAAACAGTTGACATTCTTTGCAGGCCTTGTATTTCCTGTACATTTTTAAATTTTCAGGAAGTGCAAGTTTGGAGGGGGGGACATTTTTTGGATGCCCCACAGGGAACAAAGAAGCATTTCTTTTGTGAGCAAAATATTAGCTGATGCTGCCACCAAAGAATTTGAACAGAATAAGTTCAAAACGGAGCAAAGAAATTGGAAGAAATAGTTGCAAGTAATCCCCTTCTGTTGTTTATAGCTTTTCAATAATATTAAACTGACGGGGGTGTGGCGGAATACAGTGAAAGAGTTGCACATGTTCTCAGTATCCACAAGGGGAGTATAGTTGGCTTTCAAAGGCCTTACTTGGATACCAGACTGGCAAGCCATGCTCCTTAATAGAAATATCCCAAGTCCCCTAGTCATTAAAACTCGCTGCTTGATCCTTCTAGGACATAATATAATCCTCCACCACGGGAGAGGGGAGATAGTCACACAGCTAAGCCTCAGTCCTACGTACAAAATGGCGCTATCCACTGATGTTGAGAAGTGAGGCAGCTAAGCTCTCGTATTTTCATGTAACACTTTCCTACAAACTTGTCACAGTAGGTCCTTAAGTGTGTCAATTTTAACAGGCTTACAGGCTTGCTCCAAGAAAACGCATAGCAAGAAGGTATAAGTGAAAACATCAGCTCATTAAAAAATAAAATAAAAAATACAGCGCATCTGAGTTATAATAAACCCAGATTTGACTTGGGGGGGGGAGCAAATTATGATACACTGTGAAAATAGGATGGGAAATAGGATGCTATCTTATTGAAAAACAAGCTGAAGACCCGCCTATTTGAAAAGTAGGTAAACCCTCACCTTCCCACAACCAACCTCCTTTTTTTTAGTACTCTGCTCCCCACACTCCTATTCCTCAGAAAGGAAGGGCAGAGCCTAGGCTTCTTTTCCAACCCTGGCCTTGAATTCTGCTTCTTCAAACTAATCTTAGCCGCAAGGTCCTCTAAAACAGGAAGGAAATCTTCTCCCCTTCCTAAACCTGTTGTCTAAAGGTGGGTCAAAACACTGGAAATGTAATACCCATTTCTAAAGCAAAGCTGTTTCGCACTGGAATGGGTTACCTTGGAATCTTGACTCAATGAGAACCAAGTTAGTCCTTATCTCAGTAGTATTAACTAGCCATACTCTGGCATCTATTTTGGGGAGCATATTATGAATTGGTTTTTAGTTAAAAAAAACAAAAAAAAACAGTATTCTGGAGTTGGAAAGGACCCTGAGGGTCATTTGGTCCAACCACGTGTAATGCAGGAATCTCAACCAAAGCATCCATGACAGATGGCCATCCAGTCTTGAATGATGGAGACACCACCACCTTCCAAGGGAGTCCATTCCATTGTCAAACAGCTCTTGCCATCAGAAAGTATCTCCTGATGTTTATTTGAAATCTCTTTAATTGTAACCTGAATCCATTGGATTAGGTGACCTGTAATCAAACCAAGTAGAACCAACAGCCAACAGCATCAGCAAGTTTCATGGTTCCTTACCTTTCTTCTGCATTGTCAGTCTAAGGTCCTGTGTCCCTTGTTGTTGACTGGTAGCTATTGTCTCACCATCATCCTCATCTTGGCAAGCCTCTCCAACAGTAAGTATTTGAACTTGGCTCCCTACTTCCTGTACATCATCTTGAAAAGCGGCCGGACCATCAATTCCTATCAAGCAGAAAAAGTCAAACAACAGTGTCACTATCCAGAGACAACATGTGTTTTTCAACCTTTGACCACGGCATACCTAAGAAGTCAAACCTGGCAGCCATCTTTAGGTATATTTAAATAAGAAACGTAGTTTTCGTACAAAAGAGTGCTTGCTTCCTGTTGCTTCCAGGGGTATGGCTCTAGATCAGTTAGCATGAAAACTGTTATCTAGAAGAGTACTGAAAGAGCAATGTTATAGGAAGTCCTTTCACAGAGCACTTGCCTTTAGAATGGCACCTCAAGTGGCCTAAAACTACCATTGTAACCAATAGAGATTGGTCACATCCTGCGTGAGCTGCAGGAGACCCTGGATAAGAGGCAGGCAGTGGTAGGAAATGGCTGCCCATGCTTTTTTTTCTTGGCATGAGGAAGAGGCATGTGGAATTATCACTGCTTCCTGCCTGACATTTGGAAGTTCCAGGTTCATGGTAGGCAAAGACAGAAGCTGCTTTGGATGTAGGCTGGGGAGGAATGGATTGAGTGTGTCACCTGCCTGCACAGCCACTGGATATGGAAGGCTAGCCCCACCCACATAGCTGCTTAAAAGACCACAATATGGAACGACATGAAACAAGGATCGGATGCGTTCTGACAATCCTCCAAACCAAACTCAGAACCAAAATGTAAAGGTACCTTTGAGAAAAAAGCTTGCTATAGTGACAGAAAATCAAAACAAAATAGAATTATATGCATTTCAGCTTCTGATTTTATGCTTGCATGTACAAAATGTTGTGCTTGTGTTTACTTATTTGTCAGCCCTATAAAAATCATTTTTGAACTGATATAAGCTGTAATATTTCAATTTCTTTGCATAATGGTTAACATGCTTCCTGTTCTGTGCGGTTCAAAAATTTGTTGGGAGTTTGTTAAGAACTAACTTAGTTGGTCTTTAAGGTGCTACTGGAAGGGAAAAAAATTTTTGTTTTAACTATGGCAGACCAACACGGCTACCTTTCTGTAACTGTTAAGAGGGAGATAGTAAAAGCACAACTTCAGGCAATACCAATGAGACGGAAACATGGAAGGTACCTAAAGAAGCCAGGGTGGCTATCTAAAGAACTTTT
This sequence comes from Podarcis raffonei, assembly GCF_027172205.1. Taxonomy (NCBI): domain Eukaryota; kingdom Metazoa; phylum Chordata; class Lepidosauria; order Squamata; family Lacertidae; genus Podarcis; species Podarcis raffonei. The sequence continues at coordinate 69,998,976 of NC_070602.1, forward strand.
AACTGAGTTAAGATTAAAAAAGGATGTGTACAAAAAATGGAAAAGGGGGGAAACCACCAAAGAGGAATTCAAACAAATAGCCAGCACGTGTAGACACAAAGTCAGTAAAGCTAAATCACAGAATGAACTCAGGCTTGCTAGAGAGGTTAAAAGCAACAAAAAAGGCTTTTATGGGTATGTTCGTAGCAAAAGGAAGAACAAAGAAACAGTGGGGTCACTCAGAGGAGAAGATGGTGAAATGCAAACAGGGGACACAGAAAGGGCTGAACTCCTCAATGCCTTCTTTGCCTCAGTCTTCTCCGATAAAGAAAACAATGCCCGACCTGAAGAATTTGGAGCAAATGATTCAGCAGAGGAAACACAGCCCAGAATAACTAAGGAGATAGTACAAGAATACTTGGCTAGTTTAGATGTATTCAAGTCTCCAGGGCCAGATGAAATGCATCCAAGAGTATTAAAAGAACTGGCAGATGTGATCTCAGAACCACTGGCAGTCATCTTTGAGAATTCCTGGAGAACAGGCGAAGTCCCGGCAGACTGGAGGAGGGCAAATGTTGTCCCTATTTTCAAAAAGGGGAAAAGAGAGGACCCAAATAATTACCGCCCAGTCAGTCTGACATCAATACCAGGGAAGATTCTGGAACAGATCATTAAGCAAACAGTCTGTGAGCACCTAGAAAGGAATGCTGTGATCACCAATAGTCAGCATGGATTTCTGAAAAAGAAGTCATGTCAGACTAACCTGATCTCGTTTTTTGACAGAATTACAAGCCTGGTAGATGAAGGGAACGCAGTGGATGTAGCCTACCTTGATTTCAGCAAGGCATTTGACAAGGTGCCCCATGATATTCTTGTAAAGAAGCTGGTAAAATGTGGTCTTGACTATGCTACCACTCGGTGGATTTGTAACTGGCTGACTGACCGAACCCAAAGGGTGCTCATCAATGGTTCCTCTTCATCCTGGAGAAGAGTGACTAGTGGGGTGCCACAGGGTTCTGTCTTGGTCCCGGTCTTATTCAACATCTTTATCAACGACTTGGATGATGGACTCAAGGGCATCCTGATCAAATTTGCAGATGACACCAAACTGGGAGGGGTGGCTAACACCCCAGAGGACAGGATCACACTTCAAAACGACCTTGACAGATTAGAGAACTGGGCCAAAACAAACAAGATGAATTTTAACAGGGAGAAATGTAAAGTATTGCACTTGGGCAAAAAAAATGAGAGGCACAAATACAAGATGGGTGACACCTGGCTTGAGAGCAGTACATGTGAAAAGGATCTAGGAGTCTTGGTTGACCACAAACTTGACATGAGCCAACAGTGTGACGCGGCAGCTAAAAAAGCCAATGCAATTCTGGGCTGCATCAATAGGAGTATAGCATCTAGATCAAGGGAAGTAATAGTGCCACTGTATTCTGCTCTGGTCAGACCTCACCTGGAGTACTGTGTCCAGTTCTGGGCACCACAGTTCAAGAAGGACACTGACAAACTGGAACGTGTCCAGAGGAGGGCAACCAAAATGGTCAAAGGCCTGGAAACGATGCCTTATGAGGAACGGCTAAGGGAGCTGGGCATGTTTAGCCTGGAGAAGAGGAGGTTAAGGGGTGATATGATAGCCATGTTCAAATATATAAAAGGATGTCACATAGAGGAGGGAGAAAGGTTGTTTTCTGCTGCTCCAGAGAAGCGGACACGGAGCAATGGATCCAAACTACAAGAAAGAAGATTCCACCTAAACATTAGGAAGAACTTCCTGACAGTAAGAGCTGTTCGACAGTGGAATTTGCTGCCAAGGAGTGTGGTGGAGTCTCCTTCTTTGGAGGTCTTTAAGCAGAGGCTTGACAACCATATGTCAGGAGTGCTCTGATGGTGTTTCCTGCTTGGCAGGGGGTTGGACTCGATGGCCCTTGTGGTCTCTTCCAACTCTATGATTCTATGATTCTATGAGTCTATGAACTACCAGAGACAGAAACTGCAGAGCACTAGGCAGAATTGGCTACTATTTCAAAATGTCAATATTTTAATAATGTCTCTTGCAAAGATGATCACAAATGGGGATGGGGGGGGGAGCAAATCAGAACTGGGCAAACATTGCCTAATTCCCTCCTTGGCTATTAGCATTAATTTGCATCATGCATTTTACTTTCCTGTGACCACGCAACTTTATTATTTCTCACATACTATCTAAAGTAAATAAAAAAATGTTAATGTTGAATTTCTGCACACTAGAAATTGGCACTTAAGAACTGGCAACAAAGAATTAAATTGCCACAAAAGTGCCTTATGCTTACACTGGTAGAATAAGCCTGCAAAATGTATGCAGAAAAGCTTTTTAGGGAGACAATTATGTGCACTATAGCCACAATAATTCTGCAAGTAACTAATGAAGCAAAGATAGCCATGGGAACTAATTCATACTTTACAAGGCAGATTTTCCTTGCAGTTCCCTTTAAGCACTTTCCTTTCACTGGATATTCGCCCGAGACAGAGCACTGCATAGAATGGGCCACTGGTGTGACTTAGCATAGCAATTAATTGCAATGGTTTCGCACACTCATTAAGTCAGGCATCTTCTCTGCACGGTGAGAGAAGAGACATGCATACAATGTAAAATGCGGTGTGGGTGGGTGGGACACACGTGTGCATCTGTTTCTGTTTGTGCCCAACTTAAGAGGTGAAAGGGTCACATCATCAAACACAGAAATGTGCCACCCGAACCCCTTAACATACTAGTTATGCACCAATATGCTGATTCCCATCCAGAATGTCATAGACTTCATCTGAAGAGCGCTATCTACAATTTAATATCCAGAGGGATTCTAGAGTGAGCATCACTTATTTATATATCATTTATATTTATTTTCATGGGGGCTGCTGCTGAACTGTAGCTTTGATACAGTTTGATACAGTATAATTGTTCTTTTATTGTTTTTAATTGCTTTGGGTGGGCATTTGCACAGAAAAGCAGCCTAAGTAAAATATTTAAAAATAAATACATACATACGTTTTGTAGAAAGGCAGTATGGCTACACAAACAAACATTATTATTGCTCAACAGTGCAAACTCACACATGCTACTCAAAAATAAGGCAAAGCAGGGAGAAAATGATTACAATCATCAAACTAGCGATTAAATCAAAATATTTGCAGCAGAAGGCAATACAAAACAGTGGATTAGAGCTACAGATAGGAGTAATTCTGCCAATGGCGCTCTTCTGTGTTGTACGTGAGCTACTCAAAGAAATTGTGTGGCACCGAACAAGGCCCTGCAGAAGGGTTTGTACAACACCCTGGGCTAGCACTTATCTTGGGACCTTATGCAAGGGATCACGCAATGTCTTGTACAAACAGAAGCACACCTCTGCATTTCAGTCCTCATAAAGGAATCATGTGCTAAATCAGTCTGTCTATCTATCTAGATATAAGCAGAACTGAAAAATTATAGCTACGTGTTAGATATTTTATGATGACTCCTAGATATGTGTGTGCCTCCCCCACGAGAGGTCCAGAGGGAGGCAACACGAGAATGGGCCTTTTCTGCAGTGGCTCCTCGTTTGTGGAATGTTGTCCCCAGATAGGCTACTCTGGTGTCTTCTTTATATTATCTTCATTATATATCTTTAAGCACCAGGCAAAAACATTTCTCTATAACCACGCCTTTGGCTGATGAACATTTGATGGTCTTTTAAATGTGTTTTTGTTCTTGTTTTTATTATGTATTTTGGGTTCTCATTTTGTAATTTTTTGTTGTTAACCAGAGGAAGGGTAATAATAATAATAATAATAATAATAATAATAATAAGTCCCATTTTTCTCCTCTTGATAATGGGTGCAGTGTCCAATGAGTTTTCAGAAGGAGGATGGAAAGAAGAGCAGAGAAAGCTGACTCTCATCCATTCGCTTCCTGTCCTCTGCCCTGACAGTAACCAGCTGCTACTGTAGCTTTCCTAACAGAACTACAGGAATCAGGGGGTTCTAACTGCATCTGTCCATCCTAACAAGCAAGAGACATGACCACAGATCCAAAACAAATTCCAGCCAGGAAAAGGCACCTGAGGAGGGTGCAGAGTAGGGCCAATGAGGGCCTCAGCCAGGGGATAGGGGCCCAAGTCCAGAGGTCCAGAGCCTGGCGGACCAGATTCAGGCCCTGGGCCAGATGTTCCCCCATCCCTAGTGAAGGTATTTCTCCCTGTTGGAAGACAAAATGAAATTGTGTGTGTGCGCAGTTTCAGCTCAGCCGTAATGTATGTAAACCTACAAACAAAGCCAGTTGGCCTCATCGGATGTGTAGTTCATAGCTCTTTCCCCTGGGATATTTATTACATTCAAAGGCCCAGTGTATACAGCGGAGTCACATCTGCGCATTAGAATTCTGAAGTGCTGCTGAAAAGCCCACATCATCGCCAACCCTTGGAAAGTTGGCACTGCTATACATCAAAGAAACACTGGCCTGCTTTGAAATTAAGAAGAATGATAGGAGGTTAGGAGTAAAAAGAAGACACCAACTCTTTTTTAAAAAAGACAACTTATTTTGAAGTATAGCTAACCAAAATGACACTGTAAAGGCTTTCATTTAATCCAAACCACGACTCTCAAGAGATTCACATTTGAAAAGTGAACAGGAGAAGTAGCCGGATAATGATCTGAATTCCTTGCTCGTTTTAAAAAAAACCCACCTATTTCTTTGAGAATAGAGCCTATTTTTAGATAACTCTTACCGACAATTGTGCAAGGAACAGGGCACAGTTAGCCTTGCTTCATCTGATCTGTCATCCAATGTCCCTTTTTAGCAACTGAAGTTGGGCAAAAGTTTGTACCTTGTTCTTAATGAAGGCAGATAAATCCTTATAGCAGATTGAATGATTTATGGTTACTAACTTTCCCAGTTAAACCACAATCCCCTGAGCTTCTGATATTCAGAGGTATACTGCCTCTGAGTCTGGAGGTGCCACAATCAGATGCTGAGGACAAAGAAAAGGGGAATCACCATCCCATGCCCTAATTCTTCCAGAGGCATCTTACTGCATGGTAACAGAGAAGAAGTTTCAGAATGCATGGAACTGGTTGGGTCTAGCAAGCCTATTCATGTCTATTCAGATGTAAGACTCATTTAGCTTAATGGGACTTACTCCCAGGTAAACCTGTACAGGATGGAAACCTAAGGCTTTCTGCAACTGGTTTGGATAGGAGACTTCTGCTGTCACATCTCTATGCAATTTATGTTCACCACCTCCTGTATTATCTCTCTCTCTCTCTCTCTCTCTCTCTCTCTCTCTCTCTCTCTCTGTGTGTGTGTGTGTGTCTTACCCATTACTAATATGTTTACCTTTGCCCCGTGCATACCTTCCTAATTCTGTCACTTGGTTTATTTTTAATAAAGTTTTGCATACATACAGCAAGCAGCAGTTCTGGAGCAAACCATTTTTATCAGGGAAATGGTGGTGGCAGGGAGACCTAACCCTCTCTCCCACACCACCATGGTCCCAATCTGGATTTCTCACACAAACACACCAAAATATTTGTGAAGAGATTCAATCATGGATTTCTATTGTCTTGTCTGGGTTTGATCATTGCTAGATTATTTTTTTTAAAGTTGGTTTCTTCTTGGACTTGGTATCTGGCTCAACTATTGACTGGACTTCTGTTAGTAGGGGAAATTGCCTTGATGGCTCTTCTGGTACAAGAGTAGTCTGTTCCTATTATTCAGCTGTCTACTCAGGCACAAGACATCTTTTGCACTCATCCCTTTTGGATAGTTGCCCTGGCTGAAAGTAGGAGGATTTCATTGTTGCTGAACTTGCACCCTTAAGGAGGCAACCTGGCAAGTCATTCTAATTCATTTCTGCATCTTTCTGAGGTAAGGCATAAATGTCAGAGGGAATTAACGAATTTGTTCTGGTCTGGATGTGCCCCTGAAGTTGGGATACCATAAAGCTTGCCCCCATCTTAGTTGTTTTAAATAATAAGAACATGTCCATTTGCCCTAGTAGAGGGAAACTATTCTATTGGAATTGCAATCTGCTCAGTTACAATTCTGGAACACCACTCTTGGGATTTTAAGTGTGCATTTTAAGGAGTTTACAGCACTTAAGGAGTTAACAAGTTTTCTTGTTGTCTGGATTTTGTAATTCCTTGTTCTTTCCAAAGTAGCATGCTCACGACTGACTGAGTTTGAAACAGAACTAATTTCAGAAATCATAATCACTACAGCTAAATTGCTCTGAGGTCAAAAGGACAATTTTAATGTGTCATCTTACATCCATGGCCACAACTAACTGAATTTACAGGACTCCAAAGCATATATTTAATCAGCGATCTAGCAAGGATGGCATTATAATCATATAGCTGAGACAAGGTAATGTTTGTGCTTGAAAATTATTGCAATTATTATTTTCCTGGCTATGAAATGGAGACTTAAAAATAGAAGAAGAAAGCAGGGTTTCTATTAATGTGCATTGTGAGGGCTGGATAACCTATCCCTAATTCTAATGAGAGCTTTTATGCACTGCACCAAAGCAATAGCTCTTTATTGGCCTGTAAGTACACAGGGAATGCAATCAGCCTGCACAAACAATTAGGTGCATCCAGTAACTAACCATTTCTCTCTCATTTTATGAAAGTGCAGCTTCGTTATGCCTAATATTTCCCTGGTGTTCATCTTTATCACATTGTCCTGAATGCAATGTCATCAGCCACGAAGCCACTCAGAAAACCATCGGTTTTTACATTTAAGGTTCTGCATTCAGTTATTACAAGAGAGACTTTGAGTACTGCTCATGTATAATTCAATAGTTTACAGCTCGGAATTAGCTGATCATTCATAAAACCTGGTCTACTTTTAGCCCAACGAGATTGGCCTTACTATGAAATGGGAGTCTTACATCATCTAAATGCATGAAAACCCTTTAGGAACATGCTGTTTCCGAGTACAGCTGAATTCTAACAGCACACCGCAGGGTCCCGCCAAATAGGGGATACACTGCATATGATATACAAAATAAATTTTGTGATTTTTGTGCAAACTCTCAGCCATTAGAATTCTACCAGTTACTGAACTCCCAAACTATGCATTCCTACTGTATCTGTTAAGTTATCAAATGAACTGTGACCATAAATAAGTAAATGGACACCAAAAGCAAAACCGTGGAAGGGAAATTCCCATTCTCTTCGATCCTAGTTGTGGGGGTGAGACATTTTAACTGTGGTGGGGAGGACTCACTATAACATGTCTGGAGCTGCACAAGCAAAAGCCCTTTTAAAACAAATGAAGTCTACTAATCAGATGACTTGTGGGGATAATAAGGATTGTGGTGGGGGGAAATAACTGAGCTAACAGCACAACGTTAGCTCTCTGCGCAGAGCACCAGATGCTGGCCGGTCCACAAAGATGCAAGACACATTTGCCTATGCACATGCAACCTCATTTGATTAACGATAGAGACCTACTTCCATGCCGATAGAAGCCCTCCAATCAACTGGAGCAACTGAGACACTAACACGCAACTGATATATAATAAAATTAAAATGCTAGTCTTATCCCCAAAATGTGTGAAGAAAAATCTCCAGAAAATGTTTGCATAGTTTTTGTTTTTCCCTTCTCCATCTTTTCCTGATATTAGACTGTGAAATTTTAAAAACCAGGAACATGAATTATTAGCCTGATGTGTGGTTTGATGCTCTTGAGCAGATGGGGGCTACTCTGATGAAGAACATTGGTCAGGGTTGGCAGAGGAATATGCCCAAGGAGCCAAGTCCAAAATGTATTGGATATGAAACTTTTTATCCTACTCCTTTGCATCCTACTCCCCCCCACCCCCAAAATATCTCGCTGCCTGAAAATCTCACTGTCAAAAAACAGAGTGCAAGTTGGGGGGAAAGTCCTAAATATTTTACCAAAACCAAAAATGTTAGTTACAGTATATACATTCATTAATATTAATACATAAGCTTAATGAAAATAAATACATTCAAAACAACACATAGTTTCTAATCTGCTCATCCTTAAAAGCACGGCTTGTTGTTTTAAACAAAAATCACAAACATTTGTCTCTAAATTTCTTTGAGAAATACAGACTAGGCATTCACAGTTCTTCCTCATTGAGTGTGGTATTATTTTTTAACCAAAACCTTAAATCCAGTCCAGTTGAGGTAAACACTACTTTCACAGACAATATAGTTTTTTTAAAAAAGCTAATTAATTGGGTCTAGATTTAATTAATTAGGACTACAGCCATTTTGACCCAGAACTGCCACTGCAGTGAGAGAAAAAGCCACACTGGAGAGCACCTGCAGCACTTGGCTCTGTCCCGAGAGATTTGTAAGAGGGGCCTTTCATGACCGAGATACACAAAAATCATTCAATCAGCATTTTGTATGGACGATTGTATATAGAGTTAGAGAATACACCAGCGCTTCAGCTAAAATGAATAGCCTTTTCAAATTCAGAAATCAAGTGAGTGCTTGTTTCCTAAACCATGCCAAGTATAATCTCATTCCTCTGCATAAACTAGGTAGATTTTCAGATAATCGGAAGATTTTGGAAAAGCAGGTGTACTGCCTATACAGGGTATCCCTGCCTTCTGGCACACTACGGAAGACAGCACTTCGCAAGTCTGCATTCCTGATGCACAATTTTTCAAGGCTGAGGTTTACAAACAGCCCCTTCTAGATACAAATTCCAGGCCAAGGGCTTAGCAGAGCAGCATGGATAGCACAGTTGAAAAAGGGCCAGCAGTATGGGAAGCTTAGGTGTACACTGACTAAATGGCAAAGTAGAGGGCATTTGTCATTCATTTTGCCCTTCTGTTGTTGAATTTTCTTTAACTCAGGGCATGGACAGGCAAACTAAAGCCTGGGGCCCGGATCTGGCCCAATTGCCTTCTAAATCCGGCCTGTGGATGGTCTGGGAATCAGAGTGTTTTTACGTGAGTGGAATGTGTACTTTTATTTAAAATATGTCTCTGGGTTATTTGTGGGGCATAGGAATTTGTTTTTGTTTTTTTTCTCTTCAAAATATAGTCCAGCCCCCCACAAGGTCTGAGGGACAGTGGACCAGCCCCCTGCTGAAAAAGTTTGCTGACCCCTGACTCAGGGTGTGTGAGAGAGCTAAATCAGGACTGTGGTATTTTGAGGTGTGGGAGCCAAGACTTTGCCATGGTCCCTATAAGAATGACTAACCAACACCTAAGTATTCACCTTGTGGAGGCTGGGGGATTCTAACGGAGACAAAGAGGGGAAGCCCACCTCTTCCCAACACCACAGGTCTGATCCAGTTTGCTACCCACACAGGCTATTTGTTATTTGAAAATCAACTGTGCATGGGCTACCTGTGTGACAAATGTCACATCTAACTTGGATCTTGGGATTGCCAAGGTTGTGACAATGAATGCTGGGCACGTGCATCACCCAGATCAGTGGAGTCTGTCACATGTCCTGTTCTGTTTGTCACAAGCGCCAACTGTGCTCAGAAAACAAGCAGATCCTTTGCTCTTCATTCACACACAGACACATGTAGAATCCTGCTACAATGACTGGCAGAGTGGAGCTTCACGTCCATGTCTTCATGCACAACATGCTGCACATGGAGAAATAGGTACAATGGCGATGCAGTCAAGCAGCCCAGTCTGAAAGCCTCTTGACAGTCCACCCCCATATCCACAAAGGTGAACCCAAATATCTACTAGCAAACACTGGCCTTTCTTATGTGGAATAGGAAAATATGTTCCCAAAAATGCAATCGATAAATCAGTAAATACAAGCGCTTGGATACAGCTGTATCTAGGCTTTCCATGGTAGATGGAATGGGCAAAAAATGTCATTAGAACAAGCCAGGGGAACAGCCCTATTGAAATTCAGCAGGCACTGACTTTGATATTATTTAGACACTAGCTTAAAATACAATTGTTTGCCTAAGTTTTTGATAATTTTTAATGTGTGGCTGTGATTTGGGGCTGATCTGCTGCATCTGATGGATTTTGTTAATTTTGCTCATTGTGAACGCACTCTGTTTTCATATGCTTTTATTGTTTCCCACCCAGAGAGGCTATAATTTTTTTTATTAAAAATACATAAATAATGAATAATTACACTCTGTATATGTGGCAAGTAGCTAATAAATTTAAAACGTCTCTTTGGAGACTCGGCAGAGAGAGTGGATATGTGTATCTTTTCAAAAGTCTTGAAAACATTTCTAATTTGGATTTGAGTCACGGGGTTAAGCTAGGATTTTGTGGGCAGCATTCACCAGGGACTTGTTATATTATTGCTTTGTTACTGGAATCTTGCACTTTGGTTTATACATGTTGTAGCTTGCCCTGAGGCTTTCTGGGAAAGTGGTAAGCATTAAATCCTTACTTAACACCACCAATTAAAGGAGTGGAAATATCAGTACTTGGGTGCACTTGATATCTCAACTGGACAATGCAAACTCCATCTATTGAATGCTTATACATATATATAATATAGGTTTCGGACAATGTGTAGCTTGAATGGAAAAATATGAAAGAAAAAAAAATCACCCCTTGCCATTGTATAAACATATGGTGACTTGTCTCATTCTTATTTAATAATCAGCAGCATGCAGCTAACCTTTGTGCTTCCCCTTTTTCTCCTTTCTGATGTTGCCAGTTTGGCAGCCTCCTGTGGCTGCCTTGGCTTTTTTAGTTGACTTTGGAGCTTGTGACTCTGCTACCACCTTTACGTCCTCTTGCTCAGGCTCCTGTACTGCTTGAGAGAATCCAGACACCCCAACCAAAAAGAAACATAAAGAGAAAAACAGAGGAGAGAAGAAATGAGAAAACTATGAAGCCACAAGAAGTGAGCAAGCAAGCAGGCAGATTGTCAAAGTATTTATATATATATCAAGTCAGTTCCAGAGAAAGAAGACAGTATAGGGTAGAAGACTGCAGGTTTATAACGATATTTTAAAAATACAGTATATTACCGTCTTTACCTTTAGGCTGCTAGTAAAATAAATGGCAATCCCTTTCTGTGTTACATTTTGCCTGGGTGAACCAGCCTTGACTGCTATGTCCAAGGACATCAGAAGAACTGAGAGTGCCATGTGCACATGGTCCCCTGTGATATCATCAGTTAAGGCTCCATTTCTAAGATTTCTTCTGGGGGGAAACAGCACCTTATTAAAAATGTACTAACATTCCTGCAATGTTCCTAATAATATCTGGAGGGATGCTGCAAGGGACACTGTCTCCATCAAATTTGCCACTTCAAATTGCAAGCAGCAGCATTTACCTACAAGTCAACTTATTTTTATGTAGGGGCACCAGCCTGCCCTTTCAAGCATCAAATAAAAGTCCCCAGCAGCAAGTAAATTTACTGGCTAGTATCTGGTCTTCTTGTCTCACTTCTCCTCTGCTTTATCTAAACATGTTTTGCAAATTATCAAAGAGGAAAACAGAAAAAAATGAGAGACCATCAACTCAAAATGTAACAAAATTAAGCACAGAAGCTTTTGTGCTGGCATAACCCATTCAGCTTCTTTGCAATTCAATCTATGCATGCCTGCTAATAAGCAAATCTCACTATGTTCAATGGAACTAATTCCTAAGTAAATGTGCAAAGGATTGCAGGCCTAATCATTAGACCTGCATGAACCTGTGAAGCAAACAATCACTGTAGTTTCATATTGTCAGTTTACTTATTTGAAACACATACAAACAAATATTTCTACAACGAAGTAAAAAACAGAAGTTGGCAGGCTGCTTCTTCTGATCCTCCAATCCCCACTCCATGCACACACCTTCATAAAAGTACAGAAAAGAAAAAACTGGTAATGTTATGTAACTCCAGAGCTCACTAACAATGCAATTACAAGTACGTACACTTGGAAGCAAATCCCACTGAATTCAATGGGGCTTTACTTCCAAGTAAATGTGCATAATATGGCAGCCTAAATTGCAATATTCCTAAGTCAGAGCTTCTGCGCACCATTAAAATGAACTCCACACTAGTTCCGTCTTTGATTTAACATTCTGCTTTTTTTAGAGTTTAGGATTAGTGCTAAGATGTTCAAGCTGCCAAAAGAGGGTCCTTTTAAAGAAATAAGATTCAAATGGCAAGCAGCCTTGAGTAAAAGACTTGGCATTCATATAAAGCCATTTAATTATATTTGGGAAGTTCTAAAACTGCAACAATGACCAGTAATGGTAACAGGAAGAGTTCCAGGAACCGCTGCTCCTTGACAAAGAGGAAGATGAAGGATGGTCATATCAGGATTTCCTCTATGGCAGGGATGAGGAACCTGTGGTCAATCAGCTGTGGCTGGGTTCCAGCTTCCATCAGCCCCCGCCAGCATGGTCAATGGTCAGATGATGGGAGTTGGAGTCGAGCAATATCTGGAGGACCACAGGTTCCCCATCGGTGGTTCATGGCATCCTACAAGCTTGGTGATCTGGTGTGGATTGCAGCATCTATTAGCAATGAATGATTAGGTTTTCAGGTCACTCAGACACATAGATTTGTGTGTATCTATTGTTTTGCCTGGTGTTTCCTGCAAGATGACTTTCAATAGTTGGTCCATTTCACATCCGAATATCATCATCATTGTCAATTCTTTCTTGGAGTCACACACATAGTCTGGACCAGGCATAGGCAAACTTGCCCAGCAGCTGTTTTGGGACTACAACTCCCATCATCCCTAGCTAACAGGACCAGTGGTCGGGATGATGGTAATTGTAGTCCCAAAACATCTGGAGGGCCGAGTTTGCCTATGCCTGGTCTGGACATCCCTCCAACAATGTCCAGCTGTGTTGAAATGCATTTGGGACTATCCAATTTTCTTGAAAAGGGACTCTGTGTGTGCTCACAAGAAGGCTCTGTTAGTGCTCCACTGAGGAATCTTGGTGAGGCCTTGCAAAAATTATAAAAATGTGTATTAAAGGTGTCTAAAGCATGAGTTGATTTGCATGTGTCCCTAAACTGCATTTTTAAAGAAACACAGAAACTGTCTGGCACTTCTTATTTCAGCAGTTTGCTCAACTAACTAGGAATAGCCAGAAGCAAAATAAATAAATACTGTGGGCTGCAGCTTGAGAAGTTAGTTCCAAAGGTGGCACTTTCTCTGCACTTGTCAAAGCCTGAATTTCAATTTTAATACATATGTCAAATTTCATTGAGGCAGAGCTTAGCAATTCATGTGACTTTAGGTTTGAGGACTGATCCATACTGTCCATAGCACCACATGAGGTGGGGCAGTGTCATGAAGCTGCTCCACCATATGTCCCTCCAGCACATATTGATGCCTTGAATCCACATAGGTGGGATGGGAGATATTAAAAACTGAATTATTTGCTATAAAAGCAGCCAAATGAGATTTTCAAAAAAGAGAAACAGAGAGTACCCTATAATTTCAGCAGAATAAATTGACACTTAGAGTAGAACAATAAACTATGGCAGGGACGGAGAACCTTTTTTGCTCCTTATTAGGATCAGCCTCGCAGGCCGAATTTGACAGGTGGGCAGAACTGAGCAGAATTCCTCATCTCCTGGAAAGGACCATAGTAGGTGGCCGCTCCATGTACTGCAATCCCACCTTGTCCTCAATTCCTTTTTGCTACCTCAGCAATTCATTCCTGGGAATGCTTCAGCCATGCTCAGTAGAATGTCAAGCTTAGAAGGAAGCCAGGAGGTCTTCTAAACCAACCCCCTACTCAGTGCAAGATTTGAAACGTAGGGTGCAACAACAGCATCCCTGGCAGGTGGCCACCCCTGTTTAAAAGTCTCCAGTAAAGAACAGCCCACTATCTCCCAAGGCAGCCTCATCCATTGCCAGATAGCTCATACTGTGAAAGTTTCTCCTGCTAGTTAGCCAAAATCTGCTTCCTTGCCATTTCCATCCATTAGTTCTAACCCTGCCCTCTGGAAATCACAGAGTGCAGGACTTCTTGTGCTGCATCAGCCTACTGAAAGAGAAGACCACGAGGAATATATACCTGCAACCAACCCTGCCTGCCTCTGGCTTTGCGGCTCCATTATGTTAGGCGAGCAGCATCTGGGGTTGTCCCAGGGTGCAATTCTCTGTCGAGGAAATGGCCAGAGATCAAGTGTACACATGGCTGTGATGGTGGCATGAGGCTTCTAGTCACCTGTCAATGTGGAAGCAATAGAGAGTACAGAACGCTCCATCCAGAACACAAAATGAAATGAAATACAGAAGGCATTTATACAGAGTGTAAATGCCTTCTGTAATGAGGGGAGAACCCAGTAGCAATAGGGTTTTTTTTCTCAGCAGCCGAGTTCTAGCTGGCTTGTTAGCTACTGCCATATAGCAGAGCAGCACACTCTCTTTCAAGAGGCAAGCAGGGTGCGGGGGTAGCAGAACCTCCAAGTGGACAGAAATGCAACACAGGCAAAGCATGAATCACACAAGTGAGAAAAATCAGCAGTGAATGTAATTGTAATGGTTCTAGGGGTTGCTCGTGCGTAAGCCGGTGCCAACACCTGGCTGGGTTGCCTGAGTGAACCTTTTCTGTCCGGACAGCCACTCGCCCGTGGCTGTCTCAATCGCTGGCAGAATCCGTCAGTGGACGTTTCTTAAACTTCTTCCAGCAAAGAAGCTCTTTGATGCCTAGTCTCCTCCTACTCTCCCTGCGCGGAAGCCTTCTGCGCAAGGAGGGCGTAGGCAGCGGAGGACCCTTACTCTCCCCGCTGGTCCCCGGCAAGGAATCATGGGACCGCCTCGCCGATTCCCCCATCTGCCCCCCTTCTCCACTGGTGCTACGCTGATTCTCTTCCCCAGAAGATGGGCTGCCTCTCCCCATCCCGGGACGCTCTCTGGAATCCCTCTGGAGCTTGCTCTCTCCCTCCGGCACTGATGGCAGTTCCCAGACAGTAATGCAGAATCCAATTAGCCTTCTCTGAAGAGAAGTCTACACTTGTGTGAACTCATTCATTCCAAATCTTACCTGCTACAAATGACTGTCATGGAACTGAAGCTCTGCCTTTGCAAACCACAAGGTGCAAAGGAGAGGCCTTTGTTTTACCCTGAAGAGATTTCTGCTGGCACATAGAATACCTAGCCCTATGTATCATGCTAAACATCAGTCTGGGAGGCTGATTTAAATGAGCCTTGAATGACAAGGAAGAGCAGCTTCTTTTCCTTTTGGTAAATAGCGTGAAATATTATTTTAATTCACTCGATTCCTTTCTTGATTTTTAGATGAATCTTACTACAGTGGTACCTCCGTTTTCAAACAGTTTAGTTCCCGAACAACTCAGAACCTGAACGCTGCAAATCCGGAAGTAGGTGTTCCGGTTTTCAAACTTTGCCTCGGAAGTTGAACATGCTCCTGAGCTTCCGTTTTCACTGTCGTGCAGCAAATTTGAGTCCCCCACATAGTAATTAAGGCTTTTTTCATCCCGTTTTACCCTTGCCCAGCAAATTTAAGCCCCCCCCAAATCATAATTAAAGCCTTCCGTTTCTGATTGCAGTGTTCTGAGGTGATATTTGGTACTTTTGTTTTTGCTATTTTTGGGGTTTTAGTTTGTGTGGCTTTTTCATTTTTGTGACCGTGGCTTGTTTTATGATTGATTGATTGATTGATTGATTGATTCTGTGACTGGTCTTGTTAGATAGTAAAATTCATGTTAAATTGCTGTTTTAGGGGTTGTTTTTAAAAGTCTGGAACAGATTAATCCATTTTGTATTACTTTCTATGGGAAAGTGCGCCTTGGTTTTGGAACAGACTTCCAGAACTGATTAAGTTTGAGAACCAAGGTACCACTGTAAATGTTGACTCATTATCATCCCGCAGTACTGATAAAACCTGGCTGGTTGTTAACAATGTTTTGACTTGACATTTTCCTATGCTGGTGTCCTTTGATAAAGACAGAACATTTTTTTTTCTTTATCTTTCTTCTGTAACCTTAGATTTTCCTCTCTAGGTGAAGGTTTTCTGGAACAATTTTATCTCATGTTAAATTTGTACCCAGGTCCTTTTGTTCTACTGAAAAACTTAATAGAAAGCTATTAAGTTTTAACTGTACTTTTGTTAACACAAAAAGGAGGATGAACTGAAACAAAAAGGTAGGTTTTCTTTAATAGAGACCATTTAATTTTCTCTATCAACCCATGCTTTCGATTATAGGTTAACAAAACTGAAATTTTCTCATATCTTGAAATGTAAATTAAAACACTGTTTCATATATAGCATGTCAAAAACTGTTAGATTCCCCCTGCTTGTGTGAATAAAAACATTTGAAACATTTTAAGTGTTAACTAATGCTCATTAATAGAATGTGCACAAACATCCACTGAATTGGTAACTTGAAACTTGCCACTTGGTGGAAAACTGATGTCATTTATGGCTCAAAGTAAAATGGCACTCAAAATTAAACAAGGTACAGCCAAAACTTTTCATCTGAAATACATTTATTTTATTTATTTATTTATTTATTTATTTATTTATTTATTTTGCAAGTTACCGTTATATAAAAGGAAGGAAGAAGCAGACAGGAACTGAATGTATTTTGAGCCAACACATTTTCCATAGGAAAAATGGGTTGCATCCCACTCTGCATGATCAGACACACGCAACAGGATTCCACCTTCCTCTCCTCTGCCTGCAACCCCCCAAATGCCAAAATCGGGTCCCTCAACATTACAGAGCATATTTTGGCATGTGCAGGGGACCGTAGGAGAGATAAGAGGATGGAGAAGTTATGCCAATGATGGCAGTGCTGGACGCAACCTAATGCTTCTCTCCTCTGTGCACATGCATACCAACATTTGCTGAGCCACAAAATGCAAATCATTAATCCAAACAGAAGTTCTATTCACAGTGTGGTTTCCAATTTATAAATGTAACTGAAGAAAAGGCTGCTGAGACTAAGTCAAATGCATTTAATATTCAAACACCATGTACATTTAAATTGCTGTTAAAAACGGCTAATGAAATTCAAATGCTTCTTTAATTTTGTATTTTTTTAAAAAACACTTTTGAGGAATGCTAAAGGGGAAAAGTGAACAATTTTCTAAAAGGCTATTGTAAAAAAATAACATTTTCCCTGTAATATTTTGCAAGGAAATACATACTTTAGGGGATTGAGATTTTCATATGGTGGGAAGGGGAGAAGGGTTGTCTCAGACTTACTGCAGTTGAAGCAAATGATGGCATAATTATAAACTAAAATGTAATGAACATGCATATAAAATGAATCTGCGAGCAAAGGAATTGTATGCTCACATTAATAAGGTCATTTGGACTGCATGATATTGCAGTGTCGCACATAATGTTTACTAAAGTATGTATATTTACCATTCTTTGCCAAGATTGAAAGGCTGAGGACAGCAACCGTGTACCAAGAAGTAAGATTTATTCAGTCAGACATTCAACTACTGATGGTGCATTTTTATTTTTATATTTAAAAGTTTAACTGGGGAGTGGGGGCAGTTAGTGATTATGAAAGTGGACAAAAAGCCTGAAAGTTTTATGTGCAGTCAACTTTCTACAGAACATGGAAAGGAAATGTACATTCTGTTGACAAGTTGTCCTCTTCCATTTTATGAAAAGTAGTAGTTCTAGTTTTTGCTAAAAACCATGAGAAATTCATTGCTAAAACAACAGCAGTGCATTCTGCAACTGTGAATGGAACACCTCTCACAAATGGTGAATGATTGAATAATTTCAGAAGGAAGATAGATGGCTCAATCTGACAGAGATTGACAGAGCTAAACCCCCCCCAAACCCTTTCCACTGGGAGAATAATAATCAAAATACTATTTGATGGATTATTGAAGTAAGAGTTATAGGGAGGCCGAGCTGCTGTGTAAAAAGGAACAAATATTCAATTCTGATGCCTATGTTTAGACCAGTTTATATTACTTTTTCTCCTAAAATTCTTGTCAGCATATTCTCGAATGCACCTCTTGATCCTTTCCCTGCCCTTGACATTTTGCCGTAAATTAGGACACATACCATTATAAATGGTGCTGCTGTTGCTGTTGAGGTAAGATTCAACCAATGGTGCTTGTTCTTCTGACTGTTTCATTCTGCGCGCCCTTGTCCGGCTGTCCACATTGGACTGAACCATCAGTGGCTCCTGACGTTTTTTCTTCTGCTTCTGCTCAAGTAATGCTCGCTGGGAAAACACACAGTGACACACAGAGAGAGCTCCTCATTAGATTAAATAGGAACCTGTAGGCCTCTGGAATGATTTCTGGGTGTCTCAGCAAGATGCTTTGAACCAAACAATATTAAATTTGACATCAACCTCCTACCACAATTCTGTATCAAAGCATTTATTTTGCTATATTATGTACAGTGGAGATACGCAAGCAATTCTTTATGGAGAGCCTCTTTAAAAACTTTAAAAAGCAAAAATACCTATGGTGATAAGAGCAGAGATATTTGACTACTGATAGTCAGATTTGAGATTTAAAATCGCTTATACTAAATATTGGGAAAGCAATAAAATATAGGAACTAAAATTATTGCTGCATTATGCTGATTATAATTATGATCTAAGCTCTATGTGCTGCAACTCCCTAGCCACTGAATCAATGGAATTTATGTCTGAATAGGCACAGGGAGAATTGCACTGTGAAATGCATAAAAGTCTTTCCCAACGCTACAACTAATCTAGCACAGAGATTCTGCAACAATTGCATGATCCATCAGATCAATCCACACACCCCAGCCCTGAGAAGCACAAAGCAAGCGGGCTGCAGCCATTTGCTAGTGATGATTCCGGAAAACATACTAATAACTATTTGCATCAGACCATGTAAGTGACCCATGCTTGTTCAGGGGTGGCTGGAAGTAATTTCATACATCACACCCCTAACCTGGAGAATGGAGCACTGTGGCCTGATTATGGAACACGTGAAAATGCTGACTGGGCCCAAAATGAGAGGGTGGGATATCTGATTTTCCAATTTAGATTCCAAATATTATTTTGTATCAAAGACAAATTTGAAAGCTAGTATCAACATCGCAGCCCAGGGTAACAGTGATCTTCGCTGAGCATTAAACAATTACCGTCTTTCAGTTCTCAGTTCCTTAGCAGATTTTATAACCAGAAGGGGAGTGTATTTTCCAGCTGTATGGATCTCTCATTCCAGATGTCTCCATGTTTATATTATGATGGTAGATAGTGCATATTTATGAGTCATTTGTCCATATCCACAGCAAAACTACAAACCTAGTTTTAAAGAGCCCGGTGGCTTATTGGTCAGCACTGATTTATGCTATGGAAAAAACCTAAAAGTTACCAGTTGTGAATATCAGTAAGAGGAAGTTTGTCTTATACTTAAGAAATCTAGTTAAGCAAGCTCCAGCTATCAACATGAAATAACCAATGAAGTGCAATGAAATTTTTACAAACTCACCTGTCTGTCAAGCTTTTGTTGTCGGAGATTGCTGCTCTCATCATCTAAAACGCTGCCAAGATAAATAAATAAATAAATAAAAGCAGAATTTACTCATCTAACCACAGAAGAAAAACTTGCTGTTCTATAGTTATCTATACAGTGGTGCCTCTGTTTGAGAACGATTTGGTTTACAAATTCTGCAAAACCGGAAATAGTGTCTTGGTCTAAGAACAGAATCCAAATGGTGGAAAAGCACCCGTGGTGGGAGGCCTCGTTAGGGAAAGCACGCCTCAGTTTAAGAACTGTTTCGGTTTAAGAATGGATTAAATTCATAAACCGAGGTACCACTGTAGTAGTTCACAGGAATTTTGTACCAACACTCTGCAACAGGGTTCCACAATTTTTTGTTGGCATTACACAACCATTCTTTGTAGGCGTCACAAATTTTGACCATCCCTTCCCTAAAGACACTCAGAAGCAGCAATAATCCAAGTGTCTCTAAACACATAGTAATTATTTGGCACATAGTAGCCAAATGACCTCTCCCTACCACCAAGTTCTGTGTGTGTCTACCAGAGCTTCTCTCTGTTGCTTATTCCTGCCGCCTGCCCCCCCCCCCATTCTCGAAATCCTCTGGAGTGTAAGGAATACTCAGGAAAGATGAAGGATCTCTCATTTCATTGTGGGCAACCAGGGGAGGGTTGCTGCCGGAAAGAGATTTATGGTCACTATTGACATCCTGGTGACTATATATGCAAACCCTTGCTCTGCAATATTTTGGATCACTTGGATCAAGTTACTGTAATAACCACAGCAAAACAGGGCCTTTTCAGTGGTGCTCTCCCAGGTGTGGAATGCCCTCTCTAGTGAGGTGTGCTTGTCTCCCATCATTATTAACTTTATGAGGGAAATTAAAAACATTCTTGTTTTTAAACATTCGGTGGCTTAAGAATACTGTTTATGGAAACACTGAGATCATTGGATGGAAATATGTTTTTAATTGTAAGTGTTATCAGAACATTTTGATCTGTTTTAAAATGTTTTTGCTTTGTTTTTTGTTTTTAAATTGTATAAAAATCTGCCACCCTGAACAACTTGGGGGAGGCAGGGCAGGGCAAAAATTCAATAAATAAAAAAAATGTAAGTGTACAGGTGTCAGAGTCAGGGAATGATAGCACTGTAGGCATGGTTGCAAGGGGCAATCTTTCACACGTATCCCACCATACACACAGAGAGAATGTCCAAACTGAGCCATTTTTTTAAAAACGTGCAATTTCAAAGCAAAGAAAAGGTGTTCCAGAATCTGCCAAACAGCAATATATTAAAAGCGCTAGCACAGAGCTAAAGCCCATCAGATGACAGTCCACTCAAGGCCTTCTGAAACAGATAAGTCTTAACAAAATGTAAGAAATAACACAACTTAGTGAATGAATCCCATCTAGCCATTTCAAAGCTAAATCCAGAGAATGGTGCGAAAAATCAAATCCCAAACTTTACAAGAGTAAATAACTGTATGGCAGATCAGCTGTTAACTACATGCGAGATCTTATTCACGATTCTCCCACGTCATGTCTGGTTTGGCCCAGAGAGCCATTACCTTGTTGAAAGGGCTGGTACATCCCACAGTTGTGCAATGCAAAGCTTTGCTGCAGACAGTGTTTGCATGATTAATGGGACTTCTTTCTCTCTGACATTCAATATGACAAGCTGGGAGTGCAAAAGGGATAGAATGACCGGTAATGAATTGAATTAACCTCAAACCTGCCTGCCAGAGGGCTCTGATATACTTACACAACCACCAGATTTATAAGCTATTGCTATCCTGGTCACAAGAGATCTTCCGCAGCACCTTAGGTAACCTTATTTAGTGCTGATATACTACATTTCTCAAACAGCAAATCTCCACTGCTAAGTAGCTGATCAGTTCCCAAACGATTTCCTGTAAAAGATTATGGACTCGCTTAATGTTTGTATCCTGTAGGAGCAACAGTGGCAAAAATGAGGTCAGAACTGGGCCTTAAGTACATTTCTATTATTTTAGTAGGTCACTCTCTGCAGGGAAGCCAGTACCCCACTATTATTGTCAAAGGGGCAGCCATTCCGCCTTGAGCTAGTGACTAATGGCCCCTTGATTTCATTTTCCTGGACTCCTTGATGCAGAGATTGAGATTCAGAGGCTGGTGGGTCAAATTAGTCACTGAAGGGAAGCTTGTCATTTCAAAAATACAGGTTTCTATCTTCAGAAAACCTCCACAAAGCTAGTTCGGAGAAAAGAGAGTTTATCAGCGCTGAAGTGAGGGTCTGGGTCTTTAGAGCTGACACAGATCCTCCCTCAGCAATGTGGCAACCGACCAGAGGCAGATTTAGGGGAGATGACTGGCTCGCCCGCAGGAGTGCTGAGCCAAGAGGGTACCACAGGGGGTGCCCAACAATGACGAACCATGAATGGCAAGAAGAGGCACCGGATTTTGGTGTTGCACAGAGCGCCAGTAAAAATTTTAAACCGAAAGTCCGCCACGGCAACGTACATACACTGAGAGATGATCCAGGCTAACGAGTCATCCAGCAAAATATAGGCCTGACATGAATGGGACAAAAATTGGTGAGATGCATTTCCCTCACTGAATAGTGCAAATAATCTACAACTGGTGGCTTGTACTCTCTAGCAATAAAAGGTGAAGAAAACCGTTGAGGTCACATTTTAAACAGTGTCACATTGCTCTTCTGGGAGCTACATCTAACATCACATATAATACTGTAACATCAGAAGTGATGGAAATTCTGCAATGCTGTTGTTTCCATTACAAACTTCCAGAAACCACTGAAGAAAAGGGACCACTTTCTGTCCATTTACGAACTGATTTAGCCTAAAAGTCTTTAGTCAGTATAACCTAAAACTCCTTACACTGAAACTCAGATTTCACCTTTCCATTTCACCCAAAGTGCTGTTGATTATCTCTATTTCTTTTTTTCAAAGGTGAGTTAACTGGCGTTTAAGATGGCTTTGTAATTAGGTCATCATCCGCGACGAGTCAAAATTTCCTTCAGGCAAGGCATGTTTTGTCCTCTTCAGCAGATCAGCAGAGTCATGTGGTACCCACTCAAAAGCTTACTGTGTAGTCCCCATAATGACATGGGGAAGCAGCAGTCCAGAGTCTGGCCACACAATTATGCTTGTTGCTACCAGCTCCTTGCTCCTCCAGTTTCCCAAGTGGCTGTGGGAGGTCTGCAGTCTGGGGGTTGGCTAGTTAGTCAGAAGCTGCAGATAGTTGTGAACATTATGCAATAAGCTACATGCTTCTCTGTCATAAGAATCCACTCACTGAATAGGTATTTCATTCATAATGCAAATTACTTAGCTATAGTAGAGATGCTACAAATAGCTTCTAGTAGAGGAAAATGAATGTATTACACATACACACTTTGCATGCAATGTAAAATAAGATCCCTTGAACTAATTCTGCAACACAATTCTGTTTAAAATCACAATATTGCATGTAGAATCAAACATGCAGGGCCTGTTTTTCATTCCACCTTGTGGATGTCTAACTTGACTAGGAACCAGGTGGTTGCATTCATATATGAAATATTTGCCCCTTGGGCCTCTGGCTTATGTATATTAAAGGGAGTGCAAGTTATATTTGAACCACATACAATTCAAGGTACATACATTCAAATCCAACCTGAGATGTCCATTAAGCACATAAATGGAAAGGGAGCAGTGACTTTTACCTATAGGAAGTATATTGCTGAGGCTCTCATTTTGACATCTCTTAACCTCTTTTTTACTCCAATGCAGCTCCAGAGAACACCTGAAGAGAGTTAGCCAACCTGAGTGTTTAATGGGCTCTTAGGTGCACATTTAAAATATTGCTAACATTTTTCACAGTACAGTGATACCTCTGGTTGCATACGCTTCAGGTTACAGACTCCGCTAACCCAGAAATAGTACCTCGGGTTAAGAACTTTGCTTCAGGATGAGAACAGAAATCGTGCAGTGGAGGCACGGCGGCAGCAGGAGGCCCCATTAGCTAAAGTGGTGCTTCAGGTTAAGAACAGTTTCAGGTTAAGAATGGACCTCTGGAACGAATTAAGTACTTAACCCAAGGTACCACTGTAAATGTTTAAACTATGTTACAGGCTAAACCCACTGCACTTTTCCAAGTTTCACGTTCTTAAGAAGGTTCAACAAACCCTTCAAAAATGTTTTTTTCATACTTCAAGATGTAGGTGGTGTTTCAGTATATGAGACACAAAGTCATATCCTTCATCAAGTTTCCCACACAGCCTTTTCATTTGCAAAGCCCTGGAGCTGCCACCTCCTTATGAAAACATGAGGAACTAATGGTGTATCAAGCACCAATTGAGCTTATTTTAAAATCCCCCCACAGGTGAATTTCATACTGATATATGAAACTGAGACCAAGGCACGTACCACAGACACCATCTGGAGGCTGCTTCAGATCATTCCACATGGCAGCTGAGTTCATGCAGCAAGCAAAAAGAAGCTAAGACAACAAGGAGCTGTTATACAATCCAAACCAACGTCACATCAAGTAGAGCAGACCTGCGTACAGTTATAAAAGGAAGATTCTGCTGTGCCCTCACTGACAGGGACAGTGGCTCCTTTGGAACAAAGTTCCCAAAACTGATCTTCCCCATCATTTGTAGGGCTGGAAGATGATCACAAATGCCACCTGCCATGGAAGCAGAAGAAGCTGTGGGGCACAGAGCGCCCCTGGTATCCAGAAACATCATGAGGCAAAATGTGGACAGTCAAAAAAGACAATCATGTGGGGGGAACTGGATGAGATATTGAGGTGCATGGCGGAATGGGGGCAGTGTGAGGTAGTAGCCAGAGAGTTGGACTAGGACCTGGAAGATCAAACTTCAAATCTCCACTCAAACCATAAAGTTCACTGGGCGACCGCAGGCCAGTTGCTGCGTCTAATCCAAACCTACCTTGGAGGGCTTAGTGAGGATAAAATGGGGAGGGGGGGAAGAGCTTTGAGCTCCTTGAAGGAAAGTGAAATACAATAAACAAACAAATAAATGAAATGTTAGCAGCTGTCATGGTCCCCCTGAAGCTTCCTCTTTGTTCACAAAATTTGTCTGAGAGTATGTTGAGGGTGCTACTCAAGCAGGCAATAGTAGTTGCTCTGTCCCTTATTTGACAGATCCTCTAATCAGAGTATTTTCTAGAAGGAAAGCCTCAAGAGCTGTTTAGAAGTGTTTATTCTGAATATGACAGAAATAACTTTGGAAGGGCAACTATTCATCTTGGGCTTCCATCTCCTAGAGAGAAACACAAGGTCACTCAAATGTCAACATACTGCTGTAGTAAGGTTCAGACAGATGCCTGAAATTGCTGTAAGAAATGAAAAACAGTTTCACTCTTGCTTTTTTTTCATTGTGGTGCTTTACTTTGAAATACTCTTAGCAGCCTGAAGAGACAATGACTGAGCTGACATACGGCATATTCAAATTGTGTTACAGGCCAAACCCCTCTGTGCTAGGAGTTCAGCATCACTTATGCCAGCTCTGTGACAGAGGCTTGGTTTACTCTGTGTGCAAGGAAAAGGACAATCCAATAGGATAAGGAGAAAAAGTGGGAGTGCAAAGGGGGGAGGGCAACCACAGAATCCTCACAATTATATGCAGCACCACACAGAGATGGAAGCACTATTGTCATTTCTTAAACAGCAAGTGTTGCATGCCAACCCCTTCTAAGCAACTTGCTGCATTTGTATTTTGAGGAGAACAGAATACACTCTAAACTTTAGGACAGATTCACACACTGGCCTCCCACATTGCAGCAAGCAATATCCATAGGAATGTGACACTGTGTTTCAGAAGATCTGGTGTGTCTTGTCTTGTGTAGATCGAATGAGCCGACTAGGCTACCTGGCAGAGGCCTAGTGCTTTTCTCTCATGTGGGGAGAGGCAGTCTTTGAGGAGAAGATGCAACCACTGGGCCTTCCACCTCATTTCCCCACTGGCCCCTTCATCTTGCCACGCCTCCATCTGCTATGGGGCAAAACTGAAGTCCAACTTATTACCACAAGCACAGGAGGAGGAACGGCAAAGGGACCAGTGAAAAACACAGGACAGGAAGCCCAGCAACTGTTGTGCTTTCTTGTTACCATAGAGATTTTAAAGAGACAGACAACAAGAGTTCTGGGTTGACAGATGGCAATGCCAGCTGCAGTTCTATGTACAGGGGTTACTGCAGGCTTCCTCAACATCAGCCCTCCAGATGTTTTTTGAAACTACAATCCCCATCATCCCTGACCACTGGTCCTGCTAGCTAGGGATCATGGGAGTTGTAGGCCAAAAACATCTAGAGGGCAGAGGTTGAGGAAGCCTGGGTTACTGTATTTACTAGACCAAAGCAAGACACTACCAAGGAGTAACTACAGTTTAACAAAGCCACGCATGGTAACTACATCCTGGGTTAAATATAATGAAGAAGAAAAAAGTTGTGTGCTGAAAATCTGTCGAGAGTGCAGTGGATTGGAATAGGACAGCATGAGATTTAACGGTTTACTAGCCCAAGTCATGACAAAACTGAACTACAATCTGTAGAAAACAAAACACTGTTATAATGCTGGCATTACATGCTTCTTTATGGTTTAGCAGAGCACTATCACTTGAGCACAGTATGCCAGTGCAATTTATTCCACAGAGGTTCACTTCCCTAAGAACCATACACACAGAACAATTTCAAAAAATCAGAGTGAGCTGTCAACGATCTCATTAGTTTGCTGCTTGAAATGCTGACTGCAGGGCCTGTTCCTTGAATTGTTATATGCATTCTATAAATACCAAAGTCTTGTTTGGTATGTATTCAGCATTTGTCAGCTGGGATTAATATACAGAATTTTGGACTTGTAAAGCGGGAGTGGGGAGCAGCTGTCTCTCTTCCTTCACCATTCCTGGTACTAACATTTGAACAAGCAAAAACTCTGGCCTTTAGCAGCACTCTTTTCTGAGAGCTGTGCAGCAAACAGGACCGAAATGTCAACATGCCAGCTCATCTTTGCTTTTCTCACAGATCGCGCTGCCAATGAATGGAAAGATTTGTTCAACGTTAAGGACCCTGCATCAAACCAACTTGCTTTATCAATTTCAAGGAGATACAAAAATTAATGGCAAACCCCCAAAGATACACACGATTATTCCAGCCTCTTTCCTCATAAATTTATTGATTTGTAATTAGCATTTTCCATCAAGGGAAATCTCTCCTGCAGGGACACATAACTACCGAGTAGAAAAGCAATAGCAAAAGCTAGGGTACAGGACATTTGCGGGCTTAGAGAAAAGGCAGACACTTTTTCTTCCCACTCTCACCTGCAGGAGGAGAACTACATGAGGGGTTCACTGCCAAGCTGGTCTAAAACCAGGTTTCAACAGCTGCAAAAAGAAGGTGGGAAAACAGCAAAGGCTGAAAACACCTGATAATATGGGCTGCAAGTTCCCCAAGTCTCCACCACAGATTTAGAGAGAGTGCCACGGACACAGGAAGAAGTGAATGCAGTACACCCAAAAAACAAATGAAAGCATTCCTAAGAGCATGTGGAATACAACAGACTAAAAACAAAGAACTAAATCCTTGGCTCACGGACAAGAGTTAGATGACAGATCCAATATACACAACAAGAAGTGGAGGATTATCAAATCTGTGAAAATGGATTATTCCTGAAAGAACATTTGAGTGCTTTCTCCAAGGTCAAATGAGCCAAAGTATTATTTGCCATGATTTCCCTAGGCTAGTCTATATTGAACAGTTTCAGTACAGATCCTTTACATTTGCATAGCTGGCAATATAGCTCTCAAGAATAAAAAGCAACAGCAATAAATGCATATGAAAAGAATAGATTAGTTTAGTTATTGCTTCCATCCTGGCTTTAGCTCTTCAGAACACTTTGGTATCAGACCAGAGGTCTAGCCAGATGCCTGCAAGTAAGGCATAAGCACAACAGAACTCTCCTAATCATGATCCCAAGCAACTGGAGTGTTCAGAAGCAGGTCGCCTCTTACTTGGAGGTAATATATACCCATCATGAGTAGTAGTCATTGATAGGCTTACAGTGCAGTCCTAACCATCTCTACTCAGAAGTAAGCCCAAGTTAAGTTAGGGTTGCAGCCTTATTTTCCTTCATGAAAGCTTCCCTACTAAGTCAAATAGCAGGGGAAGAGGGACCCTATTGATGCTACAGTGGATGTTACCTAATTAGCTAGAAACAGAATGTATCGATCAAACTGCTTTGGGCTGGAACGTATGCAGATTCTCCTCATCTGGATTGTGAAGATTCCATAATATCTGGACAGGAAAGGGAAGAGATTCCTTGACACCAGAATGGGGAAAGAGTGAGAAGTTTTCACAAACTAGGTACACCACAGTTGTGCCTGAAGTTTACATAGTCAAAAACCCTTCATGGTTACCCACAAACCAGATATAAGGGAAGTGAGGGGATGGTAATGTGAATGAACATCACATAGAAGCAGCTGTGCTTCTTGAGTTACACCAATTCTTATTCTAATAATGTTGCGAAGCCTGAGAACAACAAAGACAGAACGATCAAAGCTCAATGGAAGTACAATAAGGACTAGAGCAGTGCCACAACACATTTGTAGAGTGATACATCATAGGATTGTACTCTGTTTGTTGAAGCCTGCTTTTAGAATACAGCTTCAAACAGAATACATGGTTTTTTTCTGTTTAGGGCTAGATTAAGATATTATATTTTGACAGTCTCACAAATCTTCTGTCTATAAAGTTTGTGCATTGCTGAGATGGAGGAAGCAATTTTTTTTCATATACCATAATGTGAATTCATTTATTTTACTCCCAGTTGGAGCATTTTCAACATTGCTTCTGATGTACAGTGTCAAGTTTTAGAGGCTTCTCCTGCAAAGGAGAAAAATGTTATTATTTTGAACAGCCACTGTTTGTTTGAGTCTTCAGAGCAGGTTCTAATTTGTGGTTGCCAGGGCTCAGCAAAAGAAATCTCTTTTCAATCCTTGAGTTAAATCACAGGACATATGAAACAATAATACTGTACATAGAAGTAATTCGGAACATGTTCAGAATGATATAACCTTTGCACTGAGTGACCACAGTCTGTCCCCAAACACTTTAAGGAATGTGTCTTCAAGGGCAGATGGCATGGCTTTAGGCAGACTTGAAACACTCTTTCTCATCCCATCCTCTCTGACAGGAGCATATATCTGTATCTAAACATGAAGTTACAGATATATGTTTTGCAAGCATCCAAACAGAAAACCAAGGTTTTAATCATAGAGCCTTCCAGAAATAAACACACAAAGCTTAAATCAGCTTTGTTTTAAATTTGTTCCAGAGTGATTGTGAAACATACACTGAACTAGAACATACATTTGCTTTTCCTTCCAAATTCTCTCCCACATTAATGGAATTCAGACTCAACACAAATGCTCCTCTTCTCATATCACTGCCACTCTTTCTCAGCATCAATATACTGGGAATCCGACTTCAAGACCAAAATATCCCCTTTAATTTTAACTTTGGTCTTTATCTCACTAAAACTGCAAGTCAATTGTTACTTTAAGAACACATTCATTTTATGAACTTATAATAATCTTTTATGTTCTATTTTAAAACCCCATTTTGGAATACAGTTCCAATTTGTGCTATGCTCCCAGGTAGCACCTGCCCACATCTCACCAAGTTTCTTTTACACAATACAAATCTGGGGGAAATTCAAATTGTCAGAAGGATGGCCTGATGTTTGTGGAATTCCATAATAATATGGAAGTGATAAGTAGAGTGGAGTGTTCTAAGAACCATGCCCTGTCTTGCCACCAGAAGTATTAACACTGTGTAAATCTTAATTAGGATTGTGATTTGCATGAAGTTTAATACTTTGCAATTTGTACATCACATTGCATTTAAATCAGGGTATATTTGGGGTTCTGCTGTCAGACTAAATCCCTTTGGTATTGCTGAAAAACAAACTCACCATCAATTCACTGCTTTCTTTTTAATACTAATTAGTACATACAGTACATAATATTCATTCATTTGTAATCACACACCTGTATTTTAAAAAGTCATTGTGTTAATTTCATTGTAGTCATATTTATTTGCATTTAATTCCTTTATACTGCCCACTCGCATAAATATCAAGGCAATCCACAGCATAAAATACTGCAAAACAATACAAAATAATCACAGTAATGATTGGCTTATCTAAAACAGGTAATTGAACTGACTAGGCCTGCCAGCATTATTCCAGCAGTGTTTTGTGCAGGAAGAAAAAACACACCACATGAATTCCAAAAACCCATTATGCCATTTATTGTATTGTTAAGCACTAGATGATAGGGGTAGGCAGCAGCTAGTGTCTGCTCTGGATTCCTATTATCTTCTAAATAATATTCAAGATGTTGACCTTGACTTATAAAAAACTAAAACAGAGAACTTTACAAACATATGAGGTAGGATATGAGAAGCCATTTTTGGAGACTGATCCAGACACACACACAAAAACCACTTTTTCTTTCTTTGGAGACTCTCGACATCCTGAGCTAGAAACCAGCATTCAACAATACAGCATCTTTCTTTACTTCCTGAGTTGTCAGTGCGTCACAACAGCATCATTAGTTCTATGAAGTATCTATTTTCCCCCCTCCCATATTTCCATGACTTCCATTGTTCTGTCTAAATCTATTTTTTCCTGCAGATAACAATAATTGCTCTGGTTGCTTACAACGGAGGCAGTAGAAATGATATAAATTATACAAAGATGTAACAAAGGAGAGATGCTACATGGCTTTGTGGGCAGCTGGAAGTTATTTATCGAAACATGTATTTTGTTCAGAAATTCCTGCCATTTTTTGTAAACAGGTGTTGTGTTTTTTTGAAGAGGTGTGTCTTTCAGGATGACAATAATATTAAAAAGGAATGAACCCTGCCTCGTGTCAATATATCCAAGAATTGGATGAGTGACCT
The DNA here is from genome assembly GCF_027172205.1 of Podarcis raffonei. NCBI lineage: Eukaryota > Metazoa > Chordata > Lepidosauria > Squamata > Lacertidae > Podarcis > Podarcis raffonei. The sequence continues at coordinate 70,029,302 of NC_070602.1, forward strand.
GGGTGGGCCTGACCTATCTCAGCTGTGTGCACCTGGGTAGTCAGTACAGCACCAGGCTAGAGTGGAGGATGAAGGAGGGTGTTGTCCATTGAAATACTGTCTCATGTACCAAAAATCCTTGGAGTGGGCTTAAAAAACTCTGTACCTGTACTGGGCCAGAGAGAGAGAGATTGAGGGTGCTGCTGGCCTATTGATCATTCTGTTGCCCAACAGCATCCTTGACCAAGCTAGTCTCTGGCATGGTGGAGGACAATAGTTCTTCAATATCCATGAGAGTGCTGCCATTGAGCTGCAACAGGACTTCATGGGTGATCCCCGCCCGGTAATGCAGTATGCAAAATTTAGCATGGTTCTGTGGTGGAATCGGATAGTGTTCTGAGTGAGTTCAATACAGCTAGTGGAATTTGTAGTGGCAGATGCCACCGGAAAAAGTGCTGGCTTGCCACCAGTCTCATACCAGATGCCTCATCTACAAATGGAGTGGCAGTCATCACTGGTGTCATCAGTAGCAAAGGCCATTCCCACCATGATCTCCATTCTTCAACACCTGAAACTGGAGTAAAGAGAGGAGGCAGCAGGAAAAAGTTGGGCGGCAGGCAACTTTAAAGTTAGCACTGTAGCAGGTGTGTAAGACATCTTTGAATAACAAACACTGGAGAGAAATTATATTACATTTATCATTTCTCGTAAATATTTACACACACTCTCAGAATGCATGCTTTCTGCAGGTTTAATTGATTAATTACCGGTACATTAATTGACTAAAACTCAGATGATTAATTGGGTAAGCTTTTCTAAATCAAGTGACAGCCCTAGAGACTACATGTTAACCAGATATTAGATTGCCCAAAGAGCATTTCAACTAGTTTTATGCCATCATTCCATTAAACTTACTACAAAGCCACATTTTATTCTCCACTGTAGTTTGCTGAGCATGTACATCACAAATTGAAAATTAAAGCATGTAAGTCTGGTAAACATGCATCAATGAATCTAAAAACACAGGTTTTTTCCTAGTAGTTTCCCCAAATAATCTACAACTCAATACAGTGGTACCTCGGGTTAAGAACTTACCGTAATTCATTCTGGAGGTCCGTTCTTAACCTGAAACTGTTCTTCACCTGAGGTACCACTTTAGCTAATGGGGCCTCCCGCCGCGGCCGCCGTGCAATTTCTGTTCTCATCCTGAAGCAAAGTTCTTAACCTGGGGTACTATTTCTGGGTTAGCAGAGTCTGTAACCTGAAGCATCTGTAACCCAAGGTACCACTGTAAATACCTCTTTCTTCCATTCTTAGAAATATCCAAATTTAATTCAGGAAAAAGGACAAAACTCCACAATGTAATAATATACCATATACTTCATCCTTCCTATTCAATTGTCATTTTGTTTCCATTTCAGACTATTTTGCAAATTCACTTGAATGAAAACAGAAGTAAATGAGTTTAATAACCACTGATAGCTCTTCTCACTGCTATGTTCAGAAGATTTATAGGAGCTAGCTAATTAAGGAAATATAATCTAATAAAGTAACCAAGACTCAACATCAACAAATAGAACAAAATTGCCTAGAGTTTCTGTTGTCCCGGTTACTGAGATGGACAGCCTTTGTTTCAGACAATTAAGCCAGACATTTAAAATTACTACATAGAGAAAGTTCAATTGTTCCCAGACTACTTTCTGAATATTGAGGAATACAATCCTCTTGGAGTGAAACTAAGTGTTTCTCATTAATTACTCTGGGGCAGGATTCACTACTGCAGCATGCCTATTTACATGGCCAAGTGAGGTTTGTTTGTTCTTAATGATATTTAGGGTGTATGTCATTTGAAGGATGTTCACAATTTAAACCGCTGTACAATATTTTCTCAAATGAGCATGCATTACACCAGGAATAGAAATTAGTGTTTAAAGAAGCAGTATGGAAAGTGCACTCACAGATGCAAGAGTCATTCATTCACATACTATTTCCCCACCAGACTATGCCTAAAAGCAGCTTACACAATGTGAGCCATAATAGATACAACTTGAAGTATACTATAGCAAAAACAATTATGGATATCAATAACAGTGTCAAGAATGAATAGCAGCATTCAATATATCTCAACACACTTAACGCAACCATAAAAAACAGGGTTAAACTAAACCAACCAGGAAATCATGGCTCTCCACCTTCTGATTCAATTCCATGTGCAAAGAGTGCACAACAGGTGGCAGGGGCTGCAATCTTGCCAGTTTTCAGTAAAGCTCAAGTTCATTCAAATGACTCAAGGATAAAACCACCTCAAGGTTGCTTCTCAACCTCAGCTGTCAATCCTGGGAGGCAACTAAGTTATCCCTTATTCATAAAAAGTACTTGCTAGTAATTTCAAAAGCTAGATCTTTGCAGGTTACACATACTTATCTTCGATGTTTATGATGCAAGTAACTTAGCCCTTACAGAACCAGGCTGAACAACTGTATACATGAAAAACATTATAATATTTTCTATAGGGGAGGAGCCACCACTCAGTGGTAGAACATCTCATTTGCATGTAAAGGCCCTATGTGCTATCCTTGGCATCTTTAGGTGGGGCTTGGGGTGGGGGATGCTGTCTGAAACACTGGAGAGTCACTCCCAAGCGGTGCAGACAACACAGAGCTAGCTTAATTCAGGAGTTCACGCCGTGTAAATCAGCTTCTTACATTCCTATGAAAATGTATGATTGCTAAATTCTATTATATGAGATCTAAAATATATACTTCAGTTTATTGTAAGAACAAAAAATCTTGAGGCGCTTTAATGTCAAATAAATTCATTATACCACAGGCTTTTGTAGGCCACAGTCCACTTCGCATGATTACAGCATCATAATGAATTTGTTAGAATTAAAGGTGCCTCAAGAGTCTTTGCTGCTTTTGTTACCAAAGATGAATATGGCTGGAAATTGCTCTACTGTGGTCTCTATTCTTAGGGTGCTGAACAGATCAGCAAAAATCCCTTTGCTCAGCTTCCTATTTTATTAATCTATTAATGCAATGGCCCTCGTTCCATCTCATCTGTCATAATGCCCATAGGCAAAAGAAAGAACAATTATAGTCAAATAAACATCACAGGGAACGAAAGCGACTACATATACATCCTACATTTAAGCATACTTCTTCTTAGCTTGATAGCTCATTCATGTGGAATGCTTTCAATTAGCATATGGGAGAAGGAAATGAAACATAAATTGCAGTAGCATGGACTGCTGATTTCCTGGACAGGGGAAAAGGCAATGTGCAGTAGAACAAAAAAAATGTTCTATATGTGTTTGGAAAGCTTGCAATTTAAACTATGAACCAAAACCCCCCTCCTGTGCAATGGTGAAGCTACAACCCATTTTAAAAGAACAGAAAGGAAAATGGGTCTTTAGTTGCAATAGTAATAGAGAAGTGTTTTCTGTAAAACAAAATCTTGCTTTGCAATCCGTCCTAATTTGTTCTGTGGCAAAAGCCCACCAAAAAGTAATTCTGCAGAGCCTGCCCTATAAACATGAAGTTATGCATAAGCAGATCAAAAGAAGTATCTAAAGTCAGTGGGCATGGGGTCACAATGAATATAATCAGTGAGCACCACCTGTCAGCTAAGGAAGAAAAAGCAGAAAGTTTAGCAGTGACCTCATGGCATTCCCCAGCTACTCAGTCCCTACCCCAACCAGGAGCCTTCTGGGGTTGACAGGTTTGATGCCTCAAGTACCTGGGAGTCATGGATGATCCCAGGGATCATGGCATGTGACCAGAAAAGGTCTCTTCTGGAGCCTCATACAAGTACAATCTGGAGCCCTCAGAGCCATGATCCAGGAAAGTTCTACCTTGAACAGAGGAAAGGGAGTGAACTTCTGGTACTGTTGGGCCATGGCATTTAGAAAGGTATCCTGGCATCTGCTGGTGGGGGACTGTGAAATAAGAAGTGTTAGAAACTGAGAAATGAAAGCTAGGCGCTAAATGGCACCTTAAATCTAAGTTATGGGCGCAACAACGGAATGCCTAGGCGCACTTTTGTATAACAAGAATACAAAGCTGAAAATGAATGAACTGCAGCTAAAATATTATGTTCATTTTTCACATGGCCTAGAACTTCCCCTGCCCACCCCCCTAATATCCTTAAGAGGGTCTCTTCTCCAGTCTTCAAAGAGTAGCTAGAAGTGGGGAGGCAGAAAAAGGTCCTCCTTTCCTTCCACTCTGCAGTTTGAATCCAAAATCTTAGGCGCATTACTGCACCCAGTGCTCATAATCTGCTCACACTAATGAAATTCCCTGTTGCAAAATGCACTTACAATGATGGGAGTTTTGAACACTGGAAATAAGGTGGGCTCCCCAACCAACATCCTATTGGAAGTCCTCTGTGCCCAGTTAATGCAGCCTCATTGGCACATCCTGCAGCACAAGGAAGTCTCAGTTGGAGTGCTCAGACCCCTGCAGGTGAGAGCACATCACTTGCAGCATAATATGTAATGCACATAGCAAAGATACAGAAGAACCTCTTCACCAGGTAAACCTCTGAAGATACCTAACAAACAGGCTTGAACAAGCTTAAGTGGGAAGGATGCTTCAGCTCACGAAGCCACTGAAGCCACTCGGTACATTTATGGAAATTATAATTTAGTGTCATTTTTGCTGGCGATGGAAGAGAAGAGAACCCCACAGATTATTTATAATACCACCAGATATAATTATGCTGTTCTTGGCACTGTGGGAAGCTGACTCTAAATGCTATGTTTATTTTCCCAAATTGTACTGTTTGTGTAGCCAAAATAAGTTTTCCTGCTATTTGTAATTGAAATCTGTGGCCTAATTGTTTGGCTGTTTCGCAAATCATTACACATGGCTGCACATTCCAAGACTTCTTCATGAATAAGGCAAATGCTCCTGCCATGACACACATGGTGTCATGGCATGGCATAATCATAAAGTCTGTGTCAGTTGAGGTTATTCGTTCTGCAGAAGGGGTGTTCTGGGCTTACGACTGCGCCAGAAATGATAATTCAGACATCATGAACTTAACAAGACACTGTAATCAGCCTTATTCCCTGTTTTTGCTTTCCTTGTTGTGGCTGCTTTGTTACACTCTCACTTCCCAGGACAGTCAACTTGTACAAAGGTGAGAGAATGTAACAGCAAACAGTCACAGTTGTTATTGTGATTTTCTAAGTTTTACTGTTCTGGGACAGAATGATAATCATACAAGGCACTGAGCTGTCCACTGTGCTATGCAACAGCATCCCCAAGCACAAAGGAGAGTAACTATGGCTAGGCAAGATGGGCACCAGCTGCAGCCCAGAAACCCATCTGTGATATGTTTCATTGTTAAAATAGCGTTAAAGCTATGCAATGTCATATTTTCACTTTGGAATGACAAGAGATGAAAAGCCTGATCTCCATCCACTGGGAAACTTAGCGAGGGCAACAGGCCAGACAGATTAGCAGCTTTTCACAGGCTCCTAAACTGACAGTCTAAAACAGTAAAGCACATTCAGCGACTGACGGCTGCTGATGGTTGAACAGCCTCTTCCACCAGGGCGCTTTTCTCTTTTTGCACTCTGGCTTGAAGTTCTGACACAGTATCACTGCAGAACGGAATAAATATTTTTGATCAGCGCAGATTTGGGGGTTTCAGCTGCAGAATCCTTAAAGGCACACAAACCGCTTTGGATCCTACAAAACAGTGTTCACGAGGATCAAGCCAGAGGTAATTCCTGTTTTATGCACTGACCTGTGGGGGGCAGGGGAATTCAGTTAAGTTTGACCTGAAATGTGAATGTACCTAATTCTCCAGCAAAGTAATGTGTACAAGAATGAATATACCAGTGGAAAGTCTGTATTATCAGTGAGAATATACAAAAAATGCAGTGTTTGGAGAACTAGGGAAAGTGCTCCACTTTCCAACTCTTCCACCTCTCCCTCCCCCCCTTTGTCCTCACCAAAGCTTCCTTACTCATACTACACACCTCACACCGATTCCCAGTTCATGTGGAAATAATTCTTATGAGGACTATTCATCGAGGGAAGGGGAAAGCTGTGGCACTCAAGATGTGGTTCTACTCATGACTCTCATCATCTCTAGCCAGCATCTCTGATGGTCAGAGATAGTGGTAACTGCAGTTCAGCAAAATCTGGAGGGCAACAGGTTCCCCGGGTGCTCCCAACATCATTATAATTATCTTCAGTAAAGTATGCGAACAAAAATATTTGATTTCCAATAACTCTCATAGACTCACACAATGGAAGATTTGCCTGTTGAAAACAGTGGAACTTAATTCCAAGTCAACATTAATAAATAGGAATGCACTCAGTGGAATAAATTACCAGCGCCAACGTTTTCAATTGATTTGTCTATCAATCAATAGGAGGCTTCCCTATTTGTAATCTGAAGCTGTAAACAGCATGCAAGGAAAGTTAGGTTGTCGGTAGGAAACACTGTGTGTGTGTCAAACAAACAGCATTCAAAACAACAACAGCAATTATTTAAAAAAAACTCTCTCCAGAAGGCAGCAAGATATTCAGGTAATATAGTAATCCCAGATTAAAAATACAAATCTGTTAAATATTAGCTAAGTATGCAATTGCAAAAGAGATGGCTCACATCTTTTCAGAAGCAAGCTAACCTTCTACATACATGTAGATGAAGACCATTTCTGCTTGCCCACACATCTTCCTTTGAGCACACAGTCCTCACCACATCATCTTATATCCTAAAAGCCTGCAGCTGATGTGCTGTTTTGGACAGCCCTACATGAGATGGTAGGGTTACCAGACATCCCCGTTTCCTGGGGACAGTCCTCAGATTTACAAATTAGTCCCCTGACAAAATCCTATCATTCCGACTGATTTCAATGAAGTGTCCCCGGATTCATTGGAAAAAAAATCTGGTAACCTTATGATAGTGCATGTGGCTATAGACCAACTGGATCAGTCACTGTTTGAGGCTAATTAGCATTAGATAATTCAGTGGAAGGGTGTAGAATGATGCAGGAAATAAAATTTAAAAGATAGGAGAAACAGGGTGGAAGACCAGGTGTTTGTTTTGGGTTTCTTAAAAAAACAAAACCCAAGATTCAATAAGATCCAATAACATTTCTTGTGATAACATTCCGTAAAGTTTCAGATTTACTGATGTGTCAAAAAACATGGAAACTCTAAGTTACAGCAACTGATCTTTGCTTCTGAACCATGTAGCAATAAACATGTTCCACACTGTCACATATTGTGCTTGCTTACATATGAGCACAATATACCCACATGCACCCACATTTCACCTTGGACTTTCAGCTCCAATCCTCTTTCTCTGCAGGTTGGGGAAACACTCTGCTTTACTTGCAGGCTTTAATCTGGGTAAGAGGGTATATATTTGCAGTAATATGGGGCAGGGGTGACAAGATGGAAAGATGGAGAATGCCGAGGGGAGACATGGGACAGCCAGGCATTGGGGAAAGTGTCTGTCTCCAATTTCACCTTCCATACTAAGCCACTCTTTTAATTAATAAAAATTTCGTATAGCATTTCCTAGTGCTCATGTACATCATATGCAATATCTATTGTTGTTGTTGTTGCATTATCTATTATTAATTCTAACCCATCCTTTGCCCTAAGGTCCCAGAATGGGTTAAAACATTAAAACACAGTATTAGAAACAGTTTTAAATAACCTAGAGTGCAGTGGTCAAGTCATCTCTGTCCAAAAGGGCCGTAGCTGGTGAACCAGCAATAGCTAAGAAAAGGCATCCCTAGCCTCTGAAGCCGCCCAAGCCTTCAGTAACAGTGTTGAATCTAGGAGTACCCCCTAAACTGAGAACCTGCTCCTTCCAGGAGACTGCACCCCATTCAGGGCAGTTCAACTTCCCACCTCCAAGACGTGAGAACTTGGGACAACTAAAACCTGTCTTTTCAGGATTCAGCTTCATTTTCTTGGCCCACATCCAGCCCATCTTACACCTCTACTGCCTATTCTGATTCACATGGAACAGAGAGATCGAGCTGGGTGTCACCTGCAGATTGACACACTTCACTCCAAATTTCCTGTTGACAGCTGCCAAAAGCTTCATATACATGTTGTTTCTAGTTGATGTCATTACACAACCCTATAAGGCAATAATATATTATTATCTCCCATTATCCCATATTCCAGGTAGGGTAGGGAAGTGCTGGAGCTTAGAGGGAGTGCTTGTCTAAAGTCACAAAAATGAGTGGATGGCAGAGGCGAGATCTGAACCAGAGACTTTGAATTCAGTCTAAAAGTTGCATAGGTATATTGTTAATTTCAGTATGCATATTTTTAATCTCAGTTTCATAATTAGGACCATGATTCTGATTCCAACACTAATAGGGATTTGGGTGGATTTGATTCCCCCCCCAAAAGATCAGAATGGATGGAGGCTAGACAGAGATACATTTTGAGCAATATTTTACTCAGCAAAAGTGCAGCCATAAAACACACACACACACACACACACATGCTCTGTGTTACTTCAGATGTAGTTGTAGCATTGCCACATCAAACCAACAGGTAACAAACTGCTGTAAGTCCCTTTCTGAGCTATGTTGCTCCTTTTTTTAATCAAAGATGTCCTGCTTAAGCAAGTAAAGCTATTCTAAAACACTGAAGATAGGATCCATGTATTTTCCTCCCCTACGTCATAATATGGTTTGGGTATTGCATATGTAGGTTACTTTACACACTGCCATCTGCTGTTATGAAGCGTGCTAAATGTTGCTAATCAGATTATACAGGCCTTGCTGAAAATTTAGAGAGGCAATCATGTTATTTTCCCCATACTGTGCGCACACAGAGGATGACACTTTACGTTTCTGCTCTTAGCTGCCACCAGCAACGACTTTTATATAAGCCTAATTTTCAACAGTGCAAACCATTTCCCATATGTGAACAAATAATCAAATGCACCAGATCTACTGAGACATGATGATACCACAGAGGGAATTATCTCTTCAGTGCTCTTGTAGCAGGAGTTCTGCACAGTCAGCACTGCAACTGTGCTGCTTCATTCAAGGCATGTTTGATGCGCTGTCAAAACAAAGCTAATATGCAAACTCCAGAGAATGCCAACCTCTACAATGAGCTTGTGCTAGTGTCTTAAGCTTCTGAAGACCTCAGATTATGAGTATCAATATACATCACACAAGCAGTAAAAAGCAGTCAACAGACACTTTGAAGTGCTGTTAAATGAAGTAATTCCTGCTGTGCAAGCAGGAATTCTAATGTAGTATTAAGGCTCAGCTTCAGAGCACTTATTTTGGGGACTGAATTGTCTTAGAGAAACCATCCATTCACCACAGCCCATATATATTGAGGGAGTGTTATCCAGGTAGGTTTCCTGCCTGCCCACAACCCTAATGGATCAGTGCAGGCTTTTAACAGAGGAAGTATTTCAGAAGACCCAGCTTCCAGGGACACATCCTGAATTTTCAGTACTTACTGCAGTGCATATGTTGGTTTAGAGTTAAAGAACCTCATTTAGGCACACCTGCGAAGCTTGGGAATGGAAACTGATTTTCTTTGAGCGGCAGACCCCAATGGCAAATCTTGGACCACTTTTGAAATTACGCAGTTTCAAATGCCACTTCAGGTAAGGCACAGAGAGGGAAGAAGATGCTCTTCATGAACCTCAACCCTACTCCATCCCTGACTGTGCATTTCTTTTCATCACAGCCTTCTAAAGACATCAACTGTTTTTAAATATATGTATATATATTTAACAGGATTTATATACCACTTAATCATCAAAACCTATAAACAGTTTGCATCTGCTATAATTCAGCCTTTAATCCACTAGAATGGAAAAAGAAAGTCAACGTTTCATTGGTGAAGGGAGTTCAGGACTGAGAGTATAATAACATAAAATAAGCACTCAGACGAACCCATTGTGTTAGTTTTAAGTCACTGCAGGCTACTATGCTGTAAGGTATGTGCATTTTAAAAGGGAGAGACAGTGACAGAGATCAAAGAGAAGCAAATAATAAGAACGTTCATTTAAGGCTCCATTTCTTTGATGTGCACAGCGCAGAGAAGACAAAAGGATTACTTTTCACGGGGAAATGAAGATGAAGCACTGCCTCCCTTGCACAATATTACAAAGCCCCCTGCAAAACCTTGGCATCAGTTGATAGGTTGCCTGAGTGATGGCATAGCTGTTATTCCCACCACAACTGCTTATCTCTCGGCAAATCTTTAGAAGGACAGAGAGAAAGCAATTGGAGTTCTTTGTTCGCTGCCTGATCTGCACACACACAAAAATGCTTTCCAAGAGTCAGTAGTGGTGTTGCATTCTTAGACATTCTGTAACAACTTTTCAACCACCAGTTAACAGGAATGTTTGTTTACATCCTGCCTTTCCCCCAAGGAGCTCAAGGTGGCATACAGAGAGAGTTTCCTAGACCCAAACCTCATTCACTTCAGCAAGGCTGGTCCATCCTGCACCTTCAGCCCATGCCCTGGGTGTTGTATGTTAGATCAACATGCAGTTCCTTTTTTACAAAAAGCAACAACAAATAGCATGTTACAATCTTTGCTTTCGCCACCCCCTGCTTATTTTTACTACATGCTGTGAACCAATTTGTCTGTCGTGCATTTAAAGTTCATCCTCTCCCTGTGGGAGAGAAACACTAAAATGGCTGTAAGGTTTCCCATAAAATTGTGCAGTACTTGAGGGGAAAGACTTTCTCTAAGTTGCTGTGCAAACAGAAACGTTTTATTGAAATACAAAGCATGTTCTGAAAAGTTATGATTCAGCCCTCAATTAAACATGCACATCATTAATGTGTTTTTTTAATTAAAAAAATTAAACGAAACACACAAGACCTAGTATAGCAAAGAAAAATGGAGAAATGCACACAAGTTATCCTCAGGACAATTTTAATTTTCAGTATGTTTTCCTACCATCAGTGCAAAAAATGTGTTTTCATATTACAAGCTTATTCATACAAAGCTTATTACTTAGAAGTAAGCTTCACTGAGTTCAGTAGGACTAACTTTCAAGTGTGTGTACTGGATTGCAGGCTCTGTTACTTTGTAATCTGCTCTTCAACTCTAATGAGTTCCCATAGCAAAAAACAATTTTAATAACAAATAAACGGCAACGCCATTTTAAAAAACCCAAGGGGAAAAATACATAATAAATTAACAGCATTATCTGAACAGCAGGGAGCGTAGTCTAAACCACATTTGGAAAGGAAAAGCTGTTTAGGAAGGAAAGCTGTGCCATGCAGCCCTATAGATATGATTGCACAAAGGTAAGCAAAATTAAGTTCAGTGGGACTTACGCATAGGTAAGTGGGTCGTGATTTGCAGCCTTACATTAAAAATTTCATAGCTTAAGAGTGGCAGCAGAGAACTCACTATTGATTGTGGAAGACAATCAAGCCTCTGAAGGAGGCGATGCCTGCAGCAAAGATTTATCAGTTGGCAGAGCATGAGACTCAATCTCAGGGTCATGGGTTCAAGCCGTACATTAGGCGAAATATTCCTGCACTGCAGGTGCTTAGAAAAGATAATCCCAGTTGCCCCTTCCAACTCTACAATTCCATGATTCTATGATTATTAGGCCTCAGTGTGAGCATGAGAGGAGAATCCTTGACCCAGGCTGTACGGAACTATATAAGATCCAGAAGTTAGACATTAACCTTAAAATAAACTGGCAACCAGTGGCACTTCTGCAGCATTGGTGGTACAATGCTCCTGTCAGCTATTACCAATCACCAGCCTGACCATTGTATTCTGGACCAAATGAAGTTTCTATACTGCTTTCATGGGCAGCCCCACAAATAGTGCATTGCAGTAGTCCAATTGAAAACTTATCAGAACATGCAGAGCAGTACATAAGAACTATGGCCACATGACGCATCTGGCAAGTATGTGTTTTAAAAAATAACATCGACGGCCCAAGGAGTTATCTAATAACAATTTTTTTTTCATTACAAAAAAGGGAGACAAAATGCCATTTTATTTATAAGCCACAAAGCATGGGTAGGCAAACAAAAGCCTGGGGGCCGGATCCGGCCCAATCGCCTTCTAAATCTGGCCCGTGGACAGTCCAGGAATCAGCGTGTTTTTACATGAGTAGAATGTGTGCTTTTATTTAAAATGCATCTCTGGGTTATTTGTGGGGCATAGGAATTCGTTCATTATTATTTTTTTCAAAATATAGTCCGGCCCCCCACAAGGTCTGAGGGACAGTGGACCAGCCCCCTGCTGAAAAAGTTTGCTGACCCCTGCCACAAAGTCATTAAAAATATTACAGAGGTTTACAAACGCTGTATGTCCCTCCTATAACCAAAGTGTTCAGACAAACCTAGAAATCCCACTTCACAGGAAATCAAATGCAATGGTGCAATGAAGCAAATATAAACTTAACCTTCTAAACTAAGCTACCAACATAATCCTGTGTCCATCAAAACTGTACTCTCAACTTTTATCAACTTCAAACTACTACTGGATTCCCGGCACAAACAAAGATCTTCAAGCCATTGCCACTCTGCTCCTTGTCTATAGCTCCCCTAAAGCCCTGTTACTTTCCCTGCTTCATTAGCAGGCAAGAGAAACAGGGGATCTAGCCCAGAGTGACAGGCAATGCCCCCCACAGTTTGACGCACAAACTTCCCCAGAAAGAGGCTTTGGTAGCTTATGGCAACCAAGGAACCAATGACAAGCAACAGCAGCTGGTGCTGCCATGGCGATCCCTGCTCTTCTCCATGGCAGCAAGAGCGGCAGCAGGAGAATATGGGAGAGCAGCAAACACTGACTGCCAAGCTGCTGCACGGTCCACGCTGTGTGTATCCTGTAAGGGGAAATGGATAGACAAGAGGAGGGCAAGAGGAAGGGGAGGAGAAATATTTGAGATGCCTTATGCAAGAAACCACTGCACTATCCCCTCCCCCAATCAATTTATGCACCGAAGTTGCAAAAACAGACTTTAAAAACAAAACCAAGCAAACATGTAAAACTCTGGCTGCATATCTATCACCAAAATTTCCCCAATTCCTTCTCCAACTTCACCTTTTTATTTAATAGGTTCATGATCTGTGCTTCTATTCATCCAGTAACGGCTGCTTCACACAAGACAAAATGCCCTACTGGACAGGCAAGTTCCTTGTTCTTTGCCCTATAAAGTGGTACCTCGGGTTAAGTACTTAATTCATTCCGGAGGTCCGTTCTTAATCTGAAACTGTTCTTAACCTGAAGCACCACTTTAGCTAATGGGGCCTCCCGCTGCTGCCGCGCCGCTGGAGCACGATTTTTATTCTCATCCTGAAGCAAAGTTCTTAACCTGAGGTACTATTTCTGGGTTAGTGGAGTCTGTAACCTGAAGCGTCTGTAACCCGAGGTACCACTGTACTTGAAAGCTAGTTCCACTCTGCAGTGGACAGAGATCACTTCCATATAATAGGTAATGTCATGTAACCCATGTGCAATTTGTGGAGAGCCAAGAATTGCAGTGGCTTACTGCCAATGATACACATGGCATGAAAGGCACCTGTGCATTCATCACTTGTGAAAGTACATACAGGTTTCATGCAATTGCACATGGAAGTGATTTAAGAGTAAGAACGAGCCTCTAGTGAAATCTCGCCAAGAAGGCACTCTTAACGGAGCAGAAGTGAACTCCAGGTACAAAACAGGAGCTGGCACCTGTATTTCATGGCAAATGATGAAGAAGGATTTTGCCTTAAAGTCAAGGCTGCCTTTATAGCTGTAAGTGTTCCACGTGTACCAAAACAAAGAAGATTTCATACTGAAGAGTTATGAAAAATAAAAAGCATTTTTCACAGCTGTTGGGAATATTGCAACAGTTTAAAATTTATAAATATGTCCTTAAAACACCCAGCTAAATTTGAAGACCAGGACAAAACATAAAGAGTGGGTGCAGATTTCAATGGATAAGTCTGAGATATCACTCAACCGCAGTACATAAGTCACTCCTGTTAATAACTTGAGTGAAACCAGGGCAACAGAAGAATAGAGGAAGGAATGCCCTTGCCCACCCTAGAATTTGAGTTACTTAGCATAAACCTGAAACACTACTAAAAAGAAAAATCAGTGTTGCTATCATACAAAGACAGCAATGCAGCTCACCTCCTGTTTTGGTCTTAAAAAGAAGTTTTATTAGCACACCCCCTAATCCAAGAAGGGGGTGAGCAATTGCCTTCGACATAGTTTTGCCTATCTGGATTTCAAAGGAAGAGATTTCACAAGCACAGCGCTCATGCCTGCAAAATACCAAGATCGTAAAACAGAATGGCTGTGCGCGTCTTTCATTCATTCAGCAAGCCTGTTATCCTACAATGAATCGCTTCCTTCATAGCAACCTCCCTAAACAACACAATCTGCCGTCCTCCCCTCCCCAAAATGATCGTGGGCTAACCTGGCGCGTGAAAAAAGGCAGAGCACCCTTCCCTTCTCTTTCTTGTCGTTTCTTTCAAAGGGCAACAACTTTGCTGCAGACGGGGCTGCTCCCCTGCTGGACCTCCTTCCCCTCTCCTGCCCACTTCGGTGAAGGGAGCGCCCGCAGCAGAGCCCCCGCCCTGGAGCCCTACCTGTAAGGGATCCAGTCCGCCTGGTGCTTCGAAGTCATCGCTCGCCGAAGGAGCTAGCAGCCGAGGCAGGGGCAGCAGTCCCCAGGGCCGGGACGGGAGGCGAGCGGGCGGGCGCGGATCCCCTGGTCACAGCCCCCCACCGGCCAGGGCAGCATCCTTTACCCGGCCTAAGGAGCGGCGGCGGCGGCGGCGGCGAGGTCAAGTACATGGGGAGGAATTATCCAAGCGGGGCTCCGAAGAGCGGAGGCAGCATTTTCCGCGCGAGGGTCGCGCGCAGCGGCGGCGGCTGAGGGAGCGGGAGGCGCCCCTCGCCACAGTCCCTTTCAGCAGCGGCTGGCCGGCGAGTCGCTCACGAGAGACCTGCGAGGAGGAGGCGAGGGGGAGCAGGAGGCGGGAGAAGCCGCGGCGACTCTGGCGACCCCCGAGCCCGCGTCCCGGCCGTTGTTGCCTTCCTTCAGCCAATCAGGGTCAGCCCGCGCGTTTGTACACAGAGCCGAAAAGAGACGCCCGCCTTGCCCCAGCAGCGCCCAGGCGCGGCCACTGCGCTACACTGCACCGCATTGCATGTTCCCTGGACGCGGCGGCAGCCGGGCCGGCCGCCTCCCAAACGCCTCCCTCCCTCCCTCCTTCGCCCTCGCGCCGGCCAATCGTCAGCGCCCTCCCTCCGGCCTGCCGGAGTTCCCCGCCTCGGCCGTCGCCGTGGCCCTGAAGGGGTCCTGCGCGCCGCGCGCGCCCTGTCGCCAGGAGGCTTCCGAGGCCAATGTAGGCGCGCGCATCTTAGAAGCTGGGGGGGGGGATGGAAAGAGCGGGCCGGAGAAGAGGAGGAGGGAGCCGGCGGGGGGGGGGGGGGCTTGGAAACGGCGCGCGCGAGGCGGAGGCTAAGGGATAAAGAAGTTGTGGCGTTTTCGGGATTCGCAATGCTCTCCTGAGGCCCCACCAAAATCAATACTGTAGATAAATAAACCATAGCTGTCAACGTTTTCCTTTTTAAAGGGAAATTCCCTTATTCCGAATAGGATTCCTCGCAAGAAAAGGGAAAAGTTGACAGCTATGTAAATAAACAAACACACCACAACCAATAACGCGTTCATCTTTGAGGCGCCACAGGACGACGTAGGAAGCTGGCTTCTACCGAGTCAGGCCATCTGTCCATCTAGCTCAGGATTGTCCTCACGGGCAGGCAGTGGATTTGCAGTGTTTCAGACGCAGGAATAGTATTACCCTCCAACATTTCTCTGATGAAAATAGCGACGTCCCATTCCTTAATGATAATTCTACTAGAGTCATACCCTGGGTTACAGACGAGTTTTCAGGTTGCGCACAGTGCCAAACCCGGAAGTACCAGAACAGGTTACTTCCAGGTTTTGGTGCTCACTCATGCACAGAAGCGCTATATCATACTTTGCACATGCACAGAAGTGCCGAATCACGACCCGCACATGCACAGACATGGTGCTGCGGGTTGCGAATGCTGTGGGTTGCAAACATGCCTCCCGCACAGATCATGTTCGCAACCCGAGCATCTTTATACCCCACACACCTTACTGAGCTGCCCCAGCCACTCTGGGCAGTCTCCAACATTTATAAAAACACCATACAACATTAAACATTTAAGAAACTTCCCTTTACAGGATTGACTTCAGACAGCTCGGGGGTCGGATAACTCCACACCCTCTAACATTTCTCCAATGAAAACAGGGACATATCAAGGAAAAGCAGGACATTCTGGGATCAAATCAGAAATCGGGATGGCTTCTCTAAATCAGGGACATCATCCCTGCATAATAGGGACACTTGGAGGGTCTGGAATGGTCTCTCCTGTCTCTACCTGGAGATGCTGTGGGTTGAACCAGGGACCTTCTGCATGCTGTACCGCTGAGGTGTGACCCTTTCCTTCGTGAACATTCATCCAGATTCGTTCAGAGTAAGAGCAGGCATGGGCTGCTTCATGAGTATCCATTCTGATTTGTTTGTGGGGAGGTTAGATGGTGATGTGTCAAAAGGAATGTTCTTCCATGCTTTCCGGTGCATTTCCCCTCTCCCCCTTCCCTTATCGCAAAAAGTCAGATCTTTGGGGATTGTTGTGCAAGACTTCCCAATCAACTATGGCTGCCTTCACGTGACAGTTTGTTCTGCTTCTCCTGTTAATCTCTACATTAGTTTTGAGCTTTCACAACATGTCAAAGCCGCTTTCAGAAATCTAGTGGACGTTTATTGCTCATTTCCATGTTAATTGCTTCAAGGGGAAAACATTTGCAACCCCATTAAGAACGCATTCAGACTTAGAAAATATTGTGTTAATTTTCCTTTTTATAATGCTAGTGCTTCTGTGCCTTTTTCTAATACTGTATTCCTTTCACACTTATCCAGCATGGGTGTTCTTACAGTTAATGTCAGAAAAAACAGGCATGGCTGCATGTTTACCAGCTACAACCTGGACATTGCTGTGTGAGCACCATTCTGGTCATGTAGTGGGACTCATCCTCTGGAGCAGATTTTGAGGATATTTCTATTTTTACTATCTGAGGACCACAGGGCAGTTTATAATATAAAAACACAGAAATACATAACACTGTAGGAGGCGAAGGGGAAGTTCTGTTGTGCAAATGGAGTGGCGGTGAATCCAAATGCAGCCATATAACAGAAAGGGTAAGAAGAGAAGATGGTAATGAGGATTAAAAGGCAGACTTAAACAGTTACCATACCAGAAATGCCTGTAAGAGGTACTACCAGTCTTCTTTCTCTCTCCCACTATCAACTAGCACTTTGTTCTGTGAACACTTTTGATTCTTGTCCCTCTAGTACAACAAACTCTGCTGCCAGAAAAAGCCACTCATCCTGGCTGCGTGATACTGTTCCTTTTGTACATAAAACACTCTCCCAGTATTAAAACAATGCAAACACTTGCACCAATTCAAATGGCCCAAAAGTCCAGAGAGAGGGAGAGAGAGAGATTTTATTTCATGTTTGCAAACAAATTCTTCAAGCAATCTGTTAAATTTTAAGGCACTTTCACATCCCACTGATACCATCATGGATCCTATGGTATTCTGATTTTAAATACAGTGGTACCTCGGGTTAAGAACTTAATTTGTCCTGGAGGTCTGTTCTTAACCTGAAACTGTTCTTAACCTGAAGCACCACTTTAGCTAATGGGGCCTCCCGCTGCTGCCGTGCCGCCAGAGCACAACTTCTGTTCTCATCCTGAAGCAACGTTCTTAATCCGAGGTACTATTTCTGGGTTAGCGGAGTCTGTAACCTGAAGTGTATGTAACCCGAGGTACCACTGTACCTCAAATAATTCTCAGAATAGGGCAAGATTAAGACAGACAATGCAACACAGAATTTTATTTCTGTCTGCCACAGCCTAGCATTCAGAAGGAAATAGTAGTTGTAGGGCTGTTATCTGGAAGTTTAGAAAGAGGCCAGGCTTTATCGTCTTGGTTTTAAGAGCTTACAGTGTTACTACAAACGTCAATGTAGACACAATTAAATGTGTCTGCCCTTGTATCATTTTCTTTCAGATTCATCGCATACTAGCCTGGTGATAGTCTTTGTGGGTTTCCCTTAGCGTCTCCCCAGAAAGTTGGGTTGTATTTAATTCTCCCTGACCTGCACCACAATAACAATGTCTTTGGGCAACAATGTACAGTACTCATTTCAGATAACACAACCACAGACTTGTTCATTTGTCATTGATTTGATTCTCACATTGCTTGGAGTAACTATCAACATCAACGATTGACAAATTCAGGAAGTATGTGTAATTCACTCCCTACAGGATTGCTGGTAACTATGCAGGCAGTTCCTTACATTTTTGTGTCGTTTTCTCAACTGCAGTCCAGCACATTAGAGCACCAAACTCTTGTTCCAAATAGAAGAAAATCATTCACACCTGGACAGAATAACCTCATGAAAAACAGAGCAAAGACAAAGGATGTAGCAAATGAACAGCTAAAACATAAGGATCCACATCACAACTCATATATTTCTGGCCTGCCACAAATTTTTGCCTGCAACAGGGCCTTCAATGTTGCTGCACCAGTTCTCTATCTTGAATTATGCCAGGCTTTTGCAATTGTGGGCTTTTAGAATATGTTGAAAACCCTTTTCTCCCCTCTCACTCAGGCTTTTCTAGCTTAGCATTCTTGTTAATTTTTCCACAACAAACAATTTGAGTATGCCTGGGGGGGGTGTTCATTGTTTCTTTTTCTTCCTTTTTTAGACACCGCTTAAATAAATAAATAGCTAAACAAATAACATTTATTTAGCAGCAACAGACTACTTTGGGATTCAATCAAATGGGCATGTGCATGTACCACCACTGGCGTACACACAGTAATATAATCTTTTTTTAAAAAAAAGGTTTCATCTTAAAAACAAAGAACAACCAAGCCTAATAACCTTTAAAGATTGGTTTGTTTCCTAAAGCAGTGGTTCCAAATTGGTGGTCTGCGGATCCCAGGGCTTCCGTGGCACCATTCACATAACAATAACTACCATAGAAATATCAAAATTTTCAAAAGTAGAGGGTCCATGGCTTGGCTTTTAAAAAACGGGGGGGGGGGTCCACAGTACTTAACTAATTGGGAACCACTATCCTAAAGGATTCATCAATAAAGGTCTAGTATCAACCTGCTTAAGGCTTTCTGGAATTTTGCATTTGTCTAGGGAGATATCAGTCAGTCTGCTTACCAGTTGTTTCAGACCACCTCATGCTACCTTGAGCAGTCAAGACAGGCAAGGGTCAAGTGCACAGGTAGTTGGCCTTATTTTAAATCACTCTTTTGAAAAATGGGTCAAAAGCAATTTTATAGCGAAGGGTCCAATTCCCAACCCTTCTTGAAAACCATTTTTATCAAGGGCTGTTTCAATTAGGATGCTAATTGGTTGCCTAAGCCTTCTAGCGTTTCCTACATTAAAAGTGAACTGTCCAGATTTCATGACTGATACAATGAATACCTCCTCCCCGCCCCCCATGCGCCAAACCCCTGCACTTGTTAAAAACAAAATCCATCTATCAATTGAGCCTAACTAACAAGAAAGCATCAGAAGATAGTCTCTTCAGTCAGAATAATTTTAAAAGGATTTAATATAAAAGGCTGACATATATTTCCTTTTAATTAAAAATTAAATAGCCTAGTCCTGTAACGCAGCAATCTCCCTGGCAGACAATAAATATCTGTTAATACTCCAAAATCAAAAGTGTTAAGCAGAGTGTTTTTTGTTTCTCATTCATATTCCCTCTTACTGCAGCCTTTTGCTTTCTTTGTTATTTTTCAGCTAGCATGAATGTCATTGTGCACAACTAATCTGCCAAGGCTTGCAAGAGCCTCTGATCACTGTGGCTTTGAGCATTTCCCATACAACTTACCTGTCCTCTGCTAATTGGGGCTTTATGAGCAACCTAATTAAAATTCCCATCTCATGCGCACTAATTATTTCCCCTATTTCCATTTCAGTCCCACATTTAAGCAGAGTGAGATCATGAAGCAAATCCAAAATACTCCAAAGTGTGTATGACACAGACACTGAGCCCTGCATCTGCTAAGCTACATTATGTTGAATTCATACCAAAACTTAAGGTGTGTCTTCTATTTAATCTCATTTTAGGCACAAGAATTGGTCATTTGTCAGCCTGCTTCTCATAGTGTGTTTTGCTTGCACAGTAGCATAGTTTCTTATCACTAATAATTATAATAATAATAATAATTATACAAATGGGGGGTGGCTCGTTAGTATAGTGTTCATTGACTGTTGTTTTGCATTAGATAGAAATGGTCTGTGCAGGCAAGTATTAAAGCTATTGAATATTGTACAGTACTTGAATAATGCACTGAAAGGATGGTCGGTGGTGTACCTATCTTATCTTTGGAGCTGCCAGCCCTTCAGTCTCCACTGCTGCAAGTTAAATGAGACAATGACATGTACCAAGCGTTTTTTTGGGTTAGCTGCCTTTCTGATCTTCACCTCCCCCTCCCCATGTAGTCTCCATAACCACAAACAATGAGGTGTACAGATGCACTTTTCTTAACAAAATGAAACAAATACTTAGGGAGAATCCAGTTGGTGCTTTTGCAATTCTATAATAACTTTTGATCCAGCAAATGCTGCCTCTAGGAAAAAAAGGGGGGAGGGCTCCCCCCTTTTTTGCTAATTCTTCCTCCCCTCTGCATTTCCCAATGACCCCCTCCTAAATCAGCTCCAGGGGGTTGGGTAAGGTTACCAGATGTCCCCGTTTCCCAGGGACAGTCCCCGGATTTACAAATCAGTCCTCTCACAAAATCCATTGAAGTTGAAAAGTGTCCCCAGATTCATTGAAAAAAATCTGGTAACCCTAGTGTTGGGGAACCCTCCAGAACAAGGTGGGAAAGACCACAGGGGAAGAATAAGCCACAAAAAATAATAATCCTCCCCCTCCTTCCATTAACAGGCATCTGCTGAATTAAAAGTATACGGGCACAAACTGGATTCCACCCAATACTGATAGACTATTTTAAATGCTTCTTTTTGAGTAAGGAGACACCTCAAAGGATGAAGTTTCACCTACAGCTATTGGTCCCCAAACTTGCACCGCTTACCTTACTGTTCAGTGCAGCTGGAACATTATACCTGCCCTAAGACTATGTGTGTGATTTGGCTTTTCTCTGAACCATGGCGACTGAGGATTGTGATGGTGGAGAGCGAGAGCATCTTAGTGCATGTGTTAACGGCAATCCCAGCACCTGCCCATCACAAGCAGGGTGATGCCCCCCTGAAATAGCTAATTCTAGTATTCAGTACCAAACTGCATGCAAAACCACATCTATAACCTCTCGAGGGAAATGGTTCTCAAAGAGCAGTCATCTCCAACCTACATAAATTAATTAAGAATTCTTTGGCTGTTTGGAGGAAATAACAAGCCTGGCTCCTTTCAGCTGGGTGAGAGCACTTTGCTAATAAACTATGAATAATTAGGATGTGTAGGTTTCCTTTTGCATTTATTTAGCACTTGCAGGTTCAACTTCTTTGAACTTCCCAAAGCACAAGATCATCACACAAAAAGGGAAACACCACTTTGGCTGGGCTCTCAAGTGTGGCGTGGCAGTTAATTATATCATGTCAGGATGTCTCAAAAGCTTCTCCACTCATGTCTTTGTCATGAAATATCACTCAGGTACAAGCCTAGACCATCTCTGAAAAGATCACTTTGATAAAGGATGCTAAGGACAAGGTTAAGCAATAGCTTGGGTTCCCAACATATTCAGTCCTTGGTGGAAGGACTGGGTCAGCTGGGAGGGGGGTGTTTCCAGTGGCTGATCCATGTCACTTTGCTCCGAGACACGTAGTCCCCATTGCAGAGCATGAGTACCAGCCTATCTTTTTCTTCCATTTTAACTAGCCCCCCTCCTTGCCTCTATCCTCCTTTGTTCCCTTGCCTGTAAGGGGACTGGTAAGGACCTTCTTGGGGGACTACTAAGACAGGGGGGAAATTTTCTGCTTTCAAACTGCACTAAAAAAAGTTCGGGAGAACACTAGAAAAGAGGGATTTACAGGAAAGAGGAGTTATTTTGGCCCCATCAAGGTCCCAGTAAATGACTTTGGTCCCTTGGACATGCAGGCACTGTCTCCTGGTCTTTACAGGGACACCAGGTACTGTGTGGTAGTTACAATTAGTCTGGTCACAGTATTTTAATGTTGTATTTTATTTTTGTTTTTAAGTTGTAATCATTCATCTTGTTTTTATTATTGCTTGTAAGCCGCTCTGAGCCCGGCCTTGGCTGGGGAGGGCGGGGTATAAATAAAATATTATTATTATTATTATTATTATTATTATTATTATTATTATTACTACTACTACTACTACAAACTCAGTATCCATGGCCCTCTTCTAAGTTACAGGCCATTCCTCATTTCCTCCTCCCACAGGGCAGGTAAATACTAGCATTTCATTTCTTTCTATTGCCTTATCTATCTCAGCAGCGCATT
This sequence comes from Podarcis raffonei, assembly GCF_027172205.1. Lineage (NCBI taxonomy): Eukaryota > Metazoa > Chordata > Lepidosauria > Squamata > Lacertidae > Podarcis > Podarcis raffonei. The sequence goes on from NC_070602.1 coordinate 70,051,833, forward strand.
ATTATTAACATTATTAGCTGATTTTTGATTAGAACATTTTATAGGGTTCTTTCTATGTGGTTTTATGTACTATTGCTCTAAACCAAATCGGTTTTTTTAATGAATAGTAATATATACATATGTTGTTAATACCAGTTTCAATCCAGCCGAAACATCCATGAGAATATTAAAATCAATTAGATTTTAAAATGCTTGATTAGATTATGTACTTGGCTACATTGTGGCAGTAACCTCTGCATGCCCCACCCCTTGCTAGCTCTGACTTCAGGCAAAATATAGACTTTAGTCAATAAATAGCGAAAGCTTACATTTCTTTACTCTGAAGCAAGCTCAGCTGAGTTCAATGAGGTTTACTCTCTAGTAAATGTACAATCTGGTTACAATCCTAAAGGGGTGTTCTAAGTTTCACTGAGCTCAATGGCACCTACTTCTGGGAGAATGCGCAGGATAGGGCTGCTATTGAACCAAATCCTTCGTATACCTTCAAATTCTTAAAAGAGTTATATTAAGAATTTAGATCTTTAACTTTTCTGTTTATATTTTTTATTTAATGAGCAGTTGTCTTAATGGATTCACACTGTACACTGCTTGAAATGTTTGTGTAGTACACAATGTAATGTAATGAGGTTTCATTTCAGCTTAAATCTACAGTACCTTGGCCTTATAAAATAATGTGTGAATGATGATACTTTCACTACACTTGCTTTTCGAAGAATGAAAACAATGCAGCCCATTTCATGGTTAAATCCACTATTTAGCAGATTTGGCTCATTACACTTGAAATATTGCATGTTGAAGTACTAACAACAATCTGTTTACATAAAAAAGGGATATTGTACACTTTCAGCAGCCTTTTAGAATTACTTAACTGAAACAAAGTAATCAAATCCTGTGCAAAAGCTTGGCAACATTCATCTTCCTGAGATTTCCCTTCTTTTACATTTCCCGCAGAAGCTAGTTTAATGAAATCATGGCACTGATATCTAAATAAATATGTAAGTGGCTTGGGATCTATCACATAAAGAAGGCAGCTCTCCACATCTTGTTGCTATTTATACATTTGCAATTGCTTCAAATTTATGTCCCACCTTCCTTCCTTCTTTTTTTCTTTCTTTTTTTTAAAAGAAAGGTCCATGTACCTAACAAAAAAGAAATGAAAGATACATTGGTCACGGTGGGGAATGAGAAGGATTGCATTGTTTCTTTGCCTGGGGACTGTGATGTGTGGGCTAGTTAGAGTTGCCAGAGCTCTGGCTTCATGTGCTGACCAGATCCAGGCCTGCTTAGTTGCAGCACGGTAGTGGCTTCATGCGCCTTCAGACCATATTATGAGACCATGCCCTGGTAACTTCCTAACTGCATTAGTATAATGTGTTCTGTGTGGGGCTGCCTCTGAAGATGGTCTGGAAACTTCAGCTGATGTGCCAGGATTTTGACTGTGTCAACTTATTTAGATCGTGTATTGCCTGTCTTTAAAAAGCCTGTCCACTTCTGAAGACAATTCAGTCTGCTAAGATTTACTTTTGAAGCCCTACATAGCTGGGGACCTAGGTACCTGAAGGATTTTCCTCTCCCATATCATCCTATCCATACTTTCAAATCATCAGCTGAGGCTCTTCTCTCTGTTCTCTCGAGAGAAAACCAGTTAGAGGACCCTTTTGGCTGTGGCATCTGGCAAATGGAATGTCCTTCCTAGGGAGACACACTGCTCTCTTATAGACTCGGGGGGGGGGGAGCTATTACAAGGGTACCATTGTGGCATTCTCCATATGTTGTTGGGACTACAACTCCCATGAGCCTTAAAGAGCATGACCAATGGACAGGGGTGATGGGAGTTTTTTTCCAATCACTTCTGCAAGGCATCTGGAAGGCACCACATTGGCACTACAATGCCTATGGCTCTGTTTAATCAGTGCTTTTATTATGTGCTTTGAGTGTTTTAAAAATAATTAATCGGGTTGGATCCAGACTCATGCTTCTTCATGGTGGAAGGGGGCATGGAGGCGATTTTCCTCAAGTCCCTCCTCCCTCTGCAGACCCCAGCACCACCTGCCATGCTATTCCAGGGGCCACCCCAACTTTATCCAGCAGCTTTGGGGGGAGGCACAGTGGGCTGCAAGGAGAAAGAGGAATAAAGATAAATTGACTCCCTCCAACCCCCGGCTCTTTCCTACAGTGCTGAATGCAAGTATGGATCCAGTGCTAGTTTTCTAGAAAAAGAGGTGCTGGAACTCATCATGAACACCAACCTCTTATAATGGCAATGGCACCCACCTGAGAGGCACCAGAACTGAGTCCAGCGAGTTCCAGCTGGGGGAAAAAGGCCGGTCTAAATACAATTTTGATGAAAGGTGATATACAAAATGTTTTAAACAAATGAACCAGTGGGAAACAGTTTTAGTAATATTGAACCTTTGTATGACCTATAATGAGTGTAGTTAGGACTTTGCATGGTTGTGGTGGTCCATGGGAACCCTTGGATTGGGAAATAAAGAAGATTTTTGGTACACCACAGTGACAATAAAACAACTTTCAGCTTAGCTTCCTAGAAGTCTCTAACTTAGATTAACTTCAAGATCCTGGCACAAGTCCAGTGTTTTAGCAGGTGGTAAATTGGACAGAAAATTCTTCAAATAGACCCCGAGGAGCTGTTGATATATAGCACATGCAGTTCCCCAACACTCCTAGCAGAGAGTAACCATCTAGTTCATCACTCCAGCTGCCCATCAGAGACTCTGAAGGAAATCAAAAGGGAGCCCTTTCAGTGGAGACAACGGAGGAAAATTTCAGATTTGAGGGAAGGCAAATAAATGATGTTTGAACTTGGCAGTTCACTTCTCAGTTAAATTGCTTTAGCAATCCTGAATTCCTCCCATACTTTGAAAAGACATCACAGGAAATGTTTAGCATTTCTATCCAGTGGTTTGTGATGAGGTAAATTGGGCTAACTCAGCAATGGGCACTGACTCAGAATACACAGCAGCACTTATGAAGTTATCCTAAAGTACAGTGATACTTTTCTCAGGCTCTTTCAAGCACTTTGGGCATTATAGGCAAAATGGCTATCATGAATCATCAGCAATTCACAGTGAGATTAATGGTGCTCACTCCCAGCTAAGTGCATAGGATTGCAACCTCAGCCACTATAATCAGGCACTAGGCATCAGTAGTTTGAGCAGGTTTTTCCAACAAGGAAACAAAATACATGTTCTAGTGTCATTTAAAGATCCCAGGACATCGTTTCCAAAATTGGCCTGATCCTCAGCAAAGAAGATGGAAGATGTTATTTTTAAATCCCTTTGTCAAATTATTTAAGCACCAGTCAATACATACTTCCTTCAAAAAAACAAAAAGTGGTGTGATCACCTGTAGATGTTCACAAAGTCATATTCTCATTTTAAAATGCCATTGTCTTTAGAAAAGAAAGAGTTCATTTTTCCCCCCTTCCAAAGACAGGATATAATACGTATAATGAATGTGATATAATGAATCCATCAAACGTTCCAGCATGTCATTTGAAACCACACACACACACACACACACACACACACACACACACACACACCACTGTCAATAGTGTTATATAAGGAGCAGTAAGATCTGGATTTACATTCCATGCACAGCCTTGAACTACATATATGGCTGTTGCTCGCCCTCTCCACTAACCCAGAAATAGTACCTCGGGTTAAGAACTTTGCTTCAGGATGAGAACAGAAATTGTGCTCCGGCGGCATAGCAGCAGCGGGAGGCCCCATTAGCTAACGTGGTGCTTCAGGTTAAGAACAGTTTCAGGTTAAGAACGGACCTCCGGAATGAATTAAGTACGTAACCAGAGGTACCACTGTACACTGAAGACACCAATCTCTGCCCATCCGCTGGAAGAATTTACATTCACAATAGGCATCTGAGTAGAGGGTATCACATGCTTGGGCACAATGCACATTTGCTCACATCTGTCTTTCAAAGACATCCTGGTTTTTAAACAAAATGAATTAGACTGCATCTGCTTTCATGTTGCATTGTAGACGCAGTTTATCGGCTTCCTCTCTCCAGTGCCTGCCTGCTATCACTGGCAGACTTTTCCGTTGTCGGAACTGCTGTTTTCTCTGAAATGCAGTAATTGTTTGAACACGGCATTAGAAGCTGAAGCTGAATAAGAAGCTGCTTGCACACTCCAGTTCTTGCGGCATGAAGAGATGCCTTTTTATGTCTCAACATGTCTGCCAATCTCCCTCTCACAAGAGCCATAAAGAACAATGAAACCCACCCTGTCCTCTGAAGAAACCACAAAAGGAAATTGTTGTTTTGTTTCTTACGTTTTTACAATAAGAAGAGGTGGAAAGAACAAAGCCCAAAGCAAAAATGTTGCAGTGGTTTCATTTCTAAAAGTCATTAGCTACATTCATATTGAAAGTGAGAGAAAGAGAAAGATAGAATTGAGGAGAGGAGATGATGGGAACCAGTTCTAAATAAATGGTGAGGGTTTTGGATTGTATTATGTACTATCCATGAAAGTTGTGTTTTCTGCTTCAGTGGTGATGGACTTCATTGAAGGTTTTCAAACAGAGGTTGGATGGCCACCTGTCATCTGTCAAGAATTCTTTAGCAGTGATACCTGCATTAGAGGGGCTTGCACTAAATGATCCTTGGGGTCCTTTCCAACTCTACTGTGCTATGATTTGAGAAAACAAAACAATGAAGGCTTGCTCTAAAATATCAAATGACCCTTCAGTTCAATAGACAATGTATAGCTATCAGGGAGTGTTATCTAAGTAAATCTCAAAATGCCCCATCTTCTTTCCTCTTTTTTAATTATGCAGCTCCACTTTTTTGGCAATGCATAATGGCAGCCTAACCTGTGCTGAAAGAGCAGGATGAGTTGGCAATATCCCTCATCAATACATGAACAGTCCATCGTGCGCATCAATTCTCTGTGCACAGTTGAACTTCTCTTCACCAGGTATGTAAGGTAACGTGTGACATAAGAGCTTCATGTGTACATTTGTAGGTGCCAAAGTCTAATTACGAGCATAAAAAGAGCCTGTCTAGTCCAGCATCCCATTCTCACAATGACCAACCAGATACCTTTGGGGAGCCTGCAAGCAGGACCTGAGTACAAACAACAACACTCTCTCCATTCTTGATTTATAAGGACATAGCCTTTGTTATGCCTTAATTCTTCCCCTCAAAATCTTTGAAGAGTTCTACAATCCAAGCTCACTTTATTATACACAAAATGCTTGACTCTCAGAGAAAGGACCCCTCTTTTAGACACATTCCACTTGGGCTGATATCTTGGTATTCTTATCTGTTTCCCCAGACTTACTAAGAGGATGTTTACTGGTTGCTGAGTCACTGTGCCCCTTACTTACCAGTTCTCGTGGGAGTGAAGACTAAACATTGTGCATGAAGCCCTTGAAAGTAAGAACCCCATGGTGTAGTGAGGTGCAATGAGTCATTCCATTTTAAAACAAAAGCTTCTTCTTTGTCCTTTGCATTGGTGCGTATTTACCAAAAATAGAACATCACTCATGCAAGATCTCTGCCCGATTTGTGGCAATGCCTCACACACACTGCAACAAAGCCTGTTGTGCCCCCACCTCATTCCACCCCCATTTGGGTCAAAAAACGATCTGCACATCAATTGAACATGCACAATATGGTGGCTGCCTTTAAGAGATCATCTTCATGGCCTTCATGATTTAAGACAGGGGCAGAGTTTAGCCATAAAGATATGGCAGTTAAAAAACCCACACCTATTTATGAATTGTTTGCTATTCAAGGAATGCCATTAGGAAGCAACATCAGATGTGTGATCTGAGCCCAGATTATGTTTTTGCTTTTGGAATGGTAATGCAGACTGAGCGCTCGCACTATGACAAGGTGACAACAAGTTACTCGCAAGCACACCGATTGCATTAACAATGTTAGATCATAGGCTTGATAGATTCTGAAATTGTGTTAGCATCTGCAGGCAGTAGGGTGGGAGTGATATAAAAACCTTGTGATGTGGCTCAAGATGCAAATTGTTTGTCTGTGGTTGCAGATGAGATCAATGAATATAAAGACCCCCTGCTAGATTAGGCCAAAGGCTCATCGAATCCAGCTTCCTGTTCTCACAGTGGCCAAACAGATGCCAATGGGAAGTCCAGATGTAGGACCCGAATGTGTGCTGAATAACTGCATACCGTACTGAATTGTATGGTCCCAGTGCACATATGGAGCTCTGTGAGACACCATCTCCTCAACTTTGGTAGAATAAACTTTACTTGGAAGCCTTAAGGAGAGCATGTATGTCTTTGGGCATCTCTTGGGCTGCTTTGGGGTTGGATCTGCATGTTCACTAGGTTGTTGTTTAGTCATTTAGTCGTGTCCAACTCTTCGTGACCCCATGGACCAGAGCACGCCAGGCACTCATGTCTTCCACTGCCTCCCTCAGTTTGGTCTTTTCAAACTCATGTTCATAGCTTCGAGAACACTGTCCAACTATCTCATCCTCTGTCGTCCCCTTCTCCTTGTGCCCTCAATCTTTCCCAACATCAGGGTCTTTTCCAGGGAATCTTCTCTTCTCATGAGGTGGCCGAAGTATTGGAGCCTCAGCTTCAGGATCTGTCCTTCCAGTGAGCACTCAGGGCTGATTTCCTTAAGAACGGATAGGTTTAATCTTCTTGTTCACTAGGTAGTATCAAGTAATTATTTCTTCTCTGTGTGTATCTCATGCCTTCCCTTTGGTACATAAAAATAATATACAGGTATATGCAGAGTCAATTTTAATGTTACAGCTGCCGTGGGAGCCTCCAGACAGAGTCTTTGCATGATGGGTCTTACTGCTGAAAGTCTTCTAGAAGAGTGACTTGGATTTAGCTTTTAGCACCATTGTGCAAGGCTTGCTGTCTGCACAGGTAATACTCAGCATTGTAGAAGGTACGGCTAAGAACTGGAAAGATCCCAGTGGGATGTGCCTGGCTTCTGATACAGTTAAGTTAGGGGTGCAGAACATGCAGCCACCCACATGTTGCTAGATTACAACTGCCATAATCCCTTACCACTCGGGGTGGGTGGGAGCTGCATTGAAAGGCCTACTAGTTTCCCATCTGTGCCAGATGTGGAGAAGCTGTCCCTGGACAGATCCTTAGCAAGGGCATGATGGGACATCTATTATCCCTCTTGGAGGAAGAGATGCAGATGGAGATGTTAAATTTATGGGCATAGCAGAGCCCACTCTGGCAGCAAACTCATCACCTTGTGGATTGCCCATCAGACAGTGAATCTCTAGATCAGCACCAGCTGGAGCTGTGTGGAGACTTTCCATCAGGGTGGTCTATGTACAATGAGCAGTTCCTAAGTGATGATGCACATAATAGCCACCAAAACAATGGATCCACATGTTGGTGTGGCAACTTTAACCATCAGTGACACCAGCCTGAAACAAATTCAGAAGTGCTGCAGGTATATAAAATGTTGCTGTTGTTGTGCCTGGTTCTAGTGTGGCTCATTCTTGAAATCAATGGTATCAAGGGAGACCTCGCTACCTAGGTATGTTTTTTATTGTAACTATTGTAACTATTTTTATTGTAACTATCACACTATTACCACAGAGAAAGTATCACTTAATCTGAGCATGTCGCATTAGTATTTCATAGATTTCTGCATCCATATGCTCATTGTAACTTGTACCAAAAGAAAAAGTATGAGCAACCATTCCTGAATGCCACTGTCTTGGTTTGGCTCCAATGACTTTTAATATTTGTACATTTTGGAAAATTAATTTAATGACTGTGGCATTTTAAGGGCTCATACAAATAGCAAACTGACAAATGCTTGCACATCATTCATAGAAAATCATTTCAAACTGTGCCCAACAGCTATAATTGCACTGTTATTCAGATTGTTCAATATGTTCGAGCAATCAGACAGAATCTTTCCTTACTGTTCTAGCAAGTCAGCATTTTACAGGGGGAAAAATCCATAAGGAGCAAGTCATGAACATCAGCCCTACTAAAAGGGGGGGCATCCAATAATGTGCTGCAAAAAGAAGAGAGGGTATGAAACTAGATTATATAATGCAATTAAGAGAGATGCAACATTTGAAATGTGGCAGAGGTGGTGAGAAATGCCCTTTATCTATTTGGAATTATTATACCATCTCTTATTTTGAACATTCTTGCTAATGAATAGACATTAAGAAAAACACAGGATGGCATGAAGTCAGGGAATTTTTCAAGTAGGTTAATCATTCGAAACAGACAGTAATGTAGCAAGCTGCTGTATACCGAGTCAGACTGCTGCTTCATCAGTATTATCTACTCTGACAGTGGCTGTCCAGGCTTCAGAGAGAAGTCTTTGCCAGCCCTACTTGGAGATGCTGAGAATTGAACCATGGACCATTTGCAAGCAAAGAATGCATTCTACCCCAGAGCAATGGCCTGCCCTGTGGACACCTAAATCTGAAAGCCGTTCAGTTCTGACAAAATCAATGAACTTCAAGCAGACATTTATGCTTGCAGACATTTATGCCGGTAATCTAGGAAATCCTAAGAAATTATGTTTACAAATGACTTCACTTTTAGTAAACTTTTGACTTTGGAGCCTGAAGTGTGAAACAAAGTGTGTCTTGACACATACCCTATATAAACTGAAACAATTCATACCAATCTTGGTGGCAGCTGCAATTGTACATGCCCAAGGGGGGATGAAGCAAAAATGGATCACATGGTATTTCTGAGAAATGTAATTCCATTAGCTCCTACACACAGCACAAACTACCTTCCATTAAACAAGGAAGTGGAAAGAAACACAACTGCAATGCTTTTTAGGTGATGTAGTGCGTGAGGCAAAATCCACACAGGCCTCGCATGTTTCATGAGGGAAAGTGGCTGATATGGAATAAACCACCTCAAAAAGGGTTATCAATGTGTGGAGAACACAACTTAGTAAAACCCACCACCTGAGAAAAATATGAACCCCAAAATGCCAACATTACCTTCTTGTGCAAGGATGGGAGTCTAATTAAGTTATAAATGAAGGAAACCCAGAATGCTTATATGATTACAGTGGTACCTTGGTTTAAGAACAGCTTAGTTTATGAACAACTTGGATTAAGAATGCTGCAAATGCTGCAAAGTAGGTGTTTTGGTTTGTGAACTTTGCCTTGGAAGCTGAACATGTTCCGCTTCCTGTTGAGTGTAAATTGAGTCCCCCACTGGTATGGGAAAGCATGCCTTGGTTTAAGAATGCTTTGGTTTAAGAACGGATTTCCAGAACGGATTAAGTTCGTAAACCAAGGTACCACTGTATACAATTCAGAAAAGGAGTCAGTTTTTTCCAGCCCCGCTCATTGTTCAGATTACATTGGCTTTGTTTTGGACAAAGGAAATCTGTTGGAAAGGTTATTACATTGTTAGTATGAAGAATCACGAAACTGTCCATCAAGTGTAGCCGGTCAGTAGACTAAAGCAGAAATGCCTTGACTTCTCAAATATTAGAGCAACTTATTCATTTTCTAAATGTGTCCAATTATGCCTCCCCCCCTTTAATAAGCCAAATGAATGAAGCTTCCTTTTCATTCCATTTTAATCATGTGCCGATCACCTCCAGAGGGGCAAGTCCCCTGAGCCCTATAATATTTTCAGGTAAAACAATGAATTACATTGTAACATTTTGACTCCCTGTCGAATGAAATTGACATGGTGATTCAGATGACAGACTGCTTCTGGTGAAAGAATCAAAGGAAAAACCATTATGTGTTCTAGGGATGTGCATGGCCTCATAATTCTCCCTTTATCTCTCTGCATATTTTAAGACAGGCGGCAACCATTTTGCATGGGAGAGGCTCTGTTCCTGACCCCCAGGCACATTGACAGAATGTGCATAAACCTGCCCTGCCCTGCCATGTTTGGCCCTATTTTGGGGCCACTTCCAGGTCGGCAGTGACGAGCATGTACACAACCGCACGTCAGTTGGATGTGCGCTAAATGTTCGTGGCCTGTATTCTGATCTGAGTTGCTGTGTGAGCTCTCTGCCCTTTGATCTGTGCTCCAGGTTCCAAGTTACTCTGCATAAAGTGCAGTTCTGTGTCCCCGTGCGCTATAATGGGCAATCTAAAACAGCCAGATTAAGCCACATTGCAAGCATCTTAGTTTCCTCGAAATGCCCCAGGAACCATTGCAACTGTGTCCTTGCCAGTTAGTCCCGCCTCACTGAGATCAATAGGAAGGTGGAATGAAAAGCTGCCCCCACATCACTTACCCTTCCAGTTCCCCTAGTCCCCACACCATACTATGCAGGTATTGTATAAACCAAAACACATGCATGTATTCTTACCTAGCCTGCCTATGTCTCCATTCCTGCACTTCCTCTGTTGTCTCCCTGTGTCTTACTATAAGCCCTTGGGGTCAGGACCTGCCATACTTCTTCATTGTTAAGTGGCACATATATAGAGGGTGCTATATAAATAAATAAATCATCTCGGGGAAGGATGGCAAGCTGAAGGGAATCCTTTGCCAAGATTACCCCACCCCATTTAATCACTGGCTATCCATTTTATCTTATAATTAAATTGCAACAGTTAAATTTGCAATACTAAATTTGCAACTTTTTAAATAAAAAAAATAAACAACAGCACCTATTTTCATTGCAGTCAGCCTAGTAAATAAACTACTTGCTGGAGAAAGATCACTGGCTTTTAAAAACATTAAGTATGTTCCTACAAGTACTTCTTTAATTAAGCAATAACGAAGTGTCCTGAAGATTAATGGCTGTCTGGGGGGACCAGCTGACTCAAGACAGCTCATTACCACACTCAAGATGCCCTGCAGGAAGAATCTTGGTTTTCGTATTTGCATATTTCTAAAAATTCAAACCTGTTTCTGAGTTGCTCTGCACTCTCTCCACTTCTGTCTGTGTTTCAGGCTCCGAGCATCTTTGTATGAAACAAACTTTCGTATTTCCTAGTTATAATTTTCAGCCCTTTGACCAAAGCAAATTAAATTTACAAGCACAGGAGCACCCCCAGAGTGGATTAAGCTTGCAAAATGGCAGACAAACAGAACCAGGGGCTTTTTGTGGGGGAAGGAAAGGGCATTGCTTCCCTATATAATCCTTACTTGTGGGGGTTGACTGTTGTCCTGTCTTACCTTAAAATCATTTAAAGATGGCTCGGTACTATATATTCTTGCTTGTACATTTTTGCAAACATTGTGGCTTCACACCAGCCTTGTCAATGCTTGCTTGTTCCCTCCAATAGCTCTTGAAACATCTGGCTATCCAAAATATTGGGATGCTTTTTTATTGTTAAAGCAGAGCAGGGTAGGATCTTTTAAGAAGCAATGAAGCATTTAATTTTAAAGAAATACTCCGTTGCTGTGCTTCAAAATAAAAATTCAGAGTTCTTCTGTGCTCCCCAAGCAACTTTGTGAACAACCTTGCTATTTGCAAACCTAGAGATTCAGAGAGATATAGGAAAGGCAAAGCCATGCAAGAAGTCCACAAAAAGTGCAAATATTGAAGGATGGTTGTGCTTCAGCTCACGTATCCTTTCAAAAAGTGCAAATGAGGTAGGTTTGCCTTTAAATGTGAACTGAATTTCTCCCCTTTCCCCACCCCTCTCTGAAAGCTACTGAAGCCTGCCTTCAGCTGAGAACTTCAGAGCAAGCATTGGATAGGGGGAGCAGGAAGGGGAAACTGGTGGGTTCCATGTCATGCTACTCAAAATGTGTCCATTGCAAATCGTATCTTCTTAGCCTCCATTTACCTACGAGAAGCTGTGGGGAGGCTCATGACTACAGTGGGAGTAGAAAAGAAACTGGAAAGCCAACAGACAGAGCTGAATAAAGAGTAGACCACAACTTTATTAACCATACTTCCAGCTGGGATCAAGGACTCGGGCCTCATCAGCCTAGGGTGACCACTAGGAGTCACTTTACATGACATCCCGAGACAACTGATGGATAAATATTAAAGGAGGAATTGGAACAGGTAGAGGCTCAACATAGGTGATTCCCACACCCTTAGATATCCCTCCAAAGGTGCATCAGGCCACATTTTCACTTCCTGAGCTGCTTTAGGGTGCCAAAAGTCTTTGGGACCAGTCACTTGAGGCTTTCCTAAGAGGCTATCAAGTGCTGAAACCCAACACACACTAACACAAAGCAATATTCCCAACCATAGCTGTCAACGTTTCCCTTTTTTAAAGGGAAATTCACTTATTCTGAATAGATTCCTCGCAAGAAAAGGGAAAAGCTGATAGCTATGTTCCGAACAGACATTGTGTGGTGACGGCCAGGGGAATGGAGTCTGTTTGAAGAAGACCCTCCTAGTCCCACTTTGCACAAGAGTAGTAGTAGGAAGGCTTTGGGGGCTTTTGTTTTCTTTAAAACTTGTATTTTCCCCCAACTTACACTTGAAGCAACACTTACAACCGTTGTTAAAATAACAACACAGCTAAAAATAACAGAAAAAGCACATTCCAATAATGAAAGCCACAAGGTCTAGAGAGAATATAAAAGTTCTGCTTTCAAAAAGTGCTTGATCAGAGCACATACATGCTGAGACTTCCATGGCAGCTGCCCTCTAAACAAAAACATCATGTTCTTCTGCAGATTGAGGTACCTCATTTGCCCATGAGCTCAAAGAACCATGGAAGATTTGGAATGAGATGTCACTGAGACCTAAAGCATCAATATAACCCAAGATATTCTGTCTAACCATTTGCTTTTGTTGCTGTATTTTTTGGGGTGGGAACCCTGCTATCATATTGAATTGTTAGTCCTTCCATGGGTCCCAGGCAGTGTCAGATTTACAAACAGATTTACAAAGCTAAACAAGCTATAGCTTAGGGCCCCTCTCTTGGGGGCCCCCAAAAAAATTAAAGGGAAAAAACCTGGATGTAAATTTTCAAAATATAAGATAAAAAACAAATAAAACAAAATCTGCACACAGCAACAGTGTTTTGTGTTGTGTAGGCTCCTATGATGTAAGTAATGGGCCCCGCCTGCTGGCCTGCTCCCTAAAATATCACTGGTTTGCTTATTTCTATATATAGAGTGCCTACATTCTGCATGTGCAAATGGCTTTAGATACCCATTAGGTCTATAAATTACCATATAGCAAAAGGCGAAAGATTTATACGATCTGAGGTGAAATCAGAGTCTTGAAAACACTGACGTGTTGGATTTAGAAGGTTTCAATAATGTATTTGGCTGGCATGCATATTTGTGGTACGATAAGGTAAAAGCACATAAATCGTTTAAAAATCATATTGTTAGAAAAGCATTGTTTAATGTTTGGATAAGATATAAGGATTTGTTAGAAAAGAAAACCCCAAGATGGTTGTCACCAATGGAAGCGAAGGCACAGAAAAAACTCAATATGGAGGCCAAATGGCCGAAATATTGGGAAATTCTGGAACAAGATAGAGACAGAATAAAATTGCAGAGCTTTGAAAAATTGAAAAACAGAGTGCGAGATTGGCTCCATTATTATCAAATAATGGAGGCATACAATTTGGACAAAAATGTTGGTTTCCAAGTGGAAAAATCAAAATTGGAAACAAAATTGTTAGATTCAAAAATCAAGAATTTGTCAAGAATGTATAACTTGCTGTTGAAATGGAAAACTCAGGATGAAATGGTGAAATCAGCTATGATTAAATGGGCACAAGACGTTGGACATAACATAATGATGGCTGACTGGGAACAGTTATGGACCACAGGTATGAAATTCATGGCATGTAATGCCTTAAGAGAAAAGATGACATGGACTAGAATTGACCAAATTTGGATTACTAGAGGAATGGCACCAAAGATAAAGAAAGTGGAAATCTGCCCTAAAACTTGCTCTGACCATAATGCTGTAAAGATGGAGATGAAGCAAACATCAACCGGCACCTTCAGATGGAGGATGAATGACACCTTATTTAGAGATGAAGAAGTATATAAGAAGGCCCAAAAAACTTTGAGAGATTATTTTGAAATTAATATGTCAACAGATGTTGAAAAAAGAGTAATCTGGGATGCAAGTAAAGCTGTGATGAGAGGGTTTCTGATACAACAGAATGCAATAAAGAAGAGAAGTCAAAATGAGAAAAAAGACAAAATTTTAGAGAAAATAAAAGAAGGGGAGAAAAAACTGAGAGAAAAGCCAAAGTCTTCAGAGATTTTGAGAGAAATAAAAATTTATCAAGTACAATACATGGAATTGATGAATCAGGAAATAGAATGGAAAATTAAACAAATGAAACAGAAGACATTTGAATCAGCGAATAAATGTGGGAAGCTATTGGCTTGGCAATTGAAAAAAAGACAAAAATTAAATACCATCACAAACTTGGAAGTAGAAGGGAAAGATATACATAACCCAAATGAGATTAGGAATTGCTTCCAGAAGTACTTCAAACAACTATATGCACAAGGGCCACAGAATGAAATGGACATTGACTGTTTTTTGAAAACAAATGGATTACAAAAAATTTCACAAGAAAGTAAACTAATGTTGAACTGTAAAATATCTGACCAGGAGATAGAAGGTGCCATCCAAAATATGCAACTAGGCAAGTCTCCAGGACCGGATGGGCTGACCTCCAGATATTATAGATCTTTGAAAGAGTGGTTATTACAACCTCTGAAGGAAGTCTGCAATGAAATTTTGGAAGGGAAAAGGGCACCAGAGTCGTGGAAGGAGGCTTATATTACACTAATACCGAAAACAGAGACTGAAAAGACTCAACTTAAGAACTACCGTCCCATATCCTTATTAAATGTGGATTACAAAATTTTTGCTGACATTCTGGCTAAGAGACTGAAAAAAGTATTGATGGAGGAGATCCATAAGGATCAAGTGGGCTTTCTTCCGGGAAGACATCTATCGGACAATTTGAGGAACATAACTGACATTTTGGAAAAGTTAGAAGTTAATATAAACACTAAAGCAGTTTTGATATTTGTGGATGCGGAGAAAGCTTTTGACAACATCTCTTGGAGTTTTATGAAAAAGAACTTACAGGGTATGGGGGTGGGTCAAGGTTTTGAGAATGGTATAGGTGCAATATATTCTGAACAAAAGGCCAAATTAATTGTAAATAACGTGGTCACGGAAGAATTTAAGATTGAAAAAGGGACACGACAGGGATGCCCAATTTCCCCATTGCTTTTTATATCGGTCCTGGAGGTCCTGCTGAACATGATTAGAAAGGACCGGCTGGTTAAAGGTATACAGGTCGGAGCCAAACAATACAAATTGAGAGCTTTTGCAGATGACTTAGTCTTAACGTTACAGGAGCCAGAATCTAGTACTAAAAGGGTTTTGGAACGAATTCAAGAGTTTGGTCAGGTGGCAGGATTTAAACTGAATAAGGCAAAAACTAAGGTGTTAGAGAAAAATCTAACACTGATTGAAAGAGTGAGGTTCCAGAATGAAACAGGTCTGACTGTGGTTAAGAAGGTTTGGGGATTAATATGACAGCTAAAAATGGGAACTTGTTTAAAGATAACTATGAAAAATGTTGGACGGAAGTGAAAAAAGATTTAGAAATTTGGTCAAATTTGAAGCTTTCCTTGTTGGGCAGAATCGCAGCTATAAAGATGAATGTATTGCCTAGAATGTTGTTTTTACTTCAAACATTGCAAATTGTGGACAAGATGGACTGTTTCAAGAAGTGGCAGAAAGATATTTCTAGATTTGTCTGGCAGGGCAAGAAGCCTAGAATAAAATTTAAGATATTAACGGATGCAAAGGAAAGGGGTGGATTTGCCCTGCCAGACTTTAAACTCTATTATGAATCAGCAGCATTTTGCTGGCTGAAAGACTGGCTACTTCTTGAGAATACAGACATTCTAGATTTAGAAGGTTTTAACAATGTATTTGGGTGGCATGCATATTTGTGGTATGACAAGGTTAAAGCACATAAAGCATTCAAAAATCACATGGTCAGGAGAGCGTTGTTTAATGTTTGGATTAGATATAAGGATTTATGGGAAAATAAAACCCCAAGGTGGTTGTCACCGATGGAAGCGAAAGCACAGAAAAAGCTCAATATGGAGGCCAAATGGCCGAAATATTGGGAAATTTTGGAACAAGAAGGTCATAGATTGAAATTGCAGAGTTTTGAGAAATTAAAGAACAAAGTGTGAGACTGGCTTCATTATTATCAGATAATGGAGGCATATAATTTGGATAGGAAAGTCGGCTTCCAGGTGGAAAAATCAAAATTGGAAACAGAACTGTTAGAACCTAAAACTAAGATTTTGTCAAAGATGTATAACTTGCTGCTGAAATGGAATACTCAGGATGAGACGGTTAAATCAGCCATGATTAAATGGGCACAAGATGTAGGATATAACATTATGTTTGCTGACTGGGAACAGTTGTGGACCACAGGTATGAAATTTACGGCATGTAATGCCTTAAGAGAGAATATCATGAAAATGATATACAGGTGGTACATGACCCCAGTCAAGCTGGCAAAAATTTATCACTTGCCCGATAAAAAATGCTGGAAATGTAAGGAAAGTGAAGGTACATTCTTTCACCTTTGGTGGACGTGCCCAAGGATTAAGGCTTTCTGGGAAATGATTTATAATGAACTAAAAAAGGTATTTAAATATACCTTCCTGAAGAAACCAGAGGCCTTTCTTCTAGGCATAGTCGGCCAACAGGTGCCAAAGAAGGATAGAACTTTTTTTATGTATGCTACAACAGCAGCAAGAATACTTATTGCAAAGTACTGGAAGACACAGGATTTGCCCACTCTGGAAGAATGGCAGTTGTAGATGATCTTGGCAGAAATGACTGGCAGAATCCATGACCAGGGAGAAGAGTCGGCGGAAGAAGATTGGAAGAAATTTAAGGATTATCTACAGAAATATTGTAAAATTAATGAATGTTAGAATGATGTTGGATGGAATTTAAGAGGTTTTCAGCTGTAATGTTCTGAGGGATAGGGGAAAAAAAGAGAGAGGTGGAATTAGGTTAAGAATTATGGTTAAGGATTTGCTGAATCAATAATTTGAATTGGCATACAAAAAGGGGAGGTATGAGGAGGTCGGGAAAATATGTCAATGAAAGTAAATTATTGTGAACTTAATGTGTTTTTAATTTTTATGTATCTTTTTTTGTTCTGTTTTTTTGTATTTTTTTCCTTTTTCTTTCTGATTTTTTTATATCTTTATTGTATTAACTTTGAAAATTTTAATAAACATCTTTTTTTAAAAAAAAGAAATTCATGGCATGTAACGCCTTAAGAGAAAATTTAATGAAAATGATTTATAGGTGGTACATGACACCAGTCAAGCTTGCAAAAATTTACCATTTGCCCGACAATAAATGTTGGAAATGTAATGAGACTGAAGGTACATTCTTTCACCTTTGGTGGACATGCCCAAGGATTAAGACATTCTGGGAGATGATTTATATTGAAATGAAAAAGGTATTTAAATATACCTTCCTGAAGAAACCAGAGGCCTTTCTCCTGGGCATGGTCGGCAAATTGGTGCCAAAGAAGGATAGAACTTTTTTCATGTATGCAACAACAGCAGCAAGAATACTCATTGCGAAGTATTGGAAGACACAAGATTTACCCACTCGGGAACAATGGCAGATGAAGTTGATGGACTACATGGAACTGGCGGAAATGACTGGCAGAATCTGAGACCAGGGAGAAGAGTCAGTGGAAGAAGACTGGAAAAAGTTTAAAGACTACTTACAGAAATATTGTAATATTAATAAATGTTAGAAAAATGTGGGAATGAAGTTATATGGCTTTAGTAGAAATGTTATAAGGAATTAAGTATAAATAGATTAATAGAGTATTAAAGGAAAAAATAAGGTTAGAATATGTTAAGATAATTATAGGATAGAAAACAGGGAAGATGGAAAGGAATTGCTGAAACAATTAATAGAAGTGGAATACAAAAAGGGAGGTGTGAGGAGGTCGTGGAAATAAGTGAATGAAAGATAAGATATTGAAATTGTTTGATGTGTTTTAAACTGTTTTTGTTTTGTTTTGTTAGTTTATTGTGTCAGTGTTATGTAGTGTTTTTGTATTGTATTGTATAGTTCTTTTTTCCTTTTTGTATTGTTCTTTTTTTGTAGTGTTTAAATTGTTGGAAAAGTAATAAATATTATTTTAAAAAATAACTAAATTACCATATAGCATATATTCAACACAAAAAACAGAGACAATTTGTTGTTGACAAAGGACAGCTGGACATATATAGGGCCCCATTACCTTCAGTAGCGTAGGGCCTCGTCAAACCTAAATCCGGCCCTGGTCCCAGCTATATTTGTGCCACTTTCTATTGCTCTAGTCTTGAAAAAGCTCAGCTCTGGGTAACTGAGGACCCCAAATAATGAAGCTGTGATTGGCTGTGGAATTTTGGAAGCTGCAGCTCTTAAAGATGGCATCCCCCTGGTGTTAGGTTCTGTCCCTACTGTTCCTTGGGTGCTTTCATCTTCAAAGGCAGGATGCAAAGTCAAAACCTTTAGCCTGGCAAAGCTTGCTTTCTGGCAGGTTCACAGCTATAGCCCATCTGCTGGCTTCCCAAGGTGCTTGTTCTCATTTGAATAGCATCAGAGGAATGGGAAAGAAATTGGCTCTCGGCCAGAGTTCCCTCAAAAAGGTGAATATTATTATACTATTATGGACAGACTAAATAAATCACTTCTTCACACAGCACATATTTCACTCCCACAAGAGGCAGGGGTGGCCACCAACTTAGTTTGCTTTAAAAGAGGGTTAGACAAATTCGTGGAGGATAAGGCTGATCTTACAACACCATGTAAAACAAGTTATGGTCTGACTGAGTAGACTGAGATGCTCCTCACCAATGGGTTGCTGATGAGCAACATGTACCTGCAATGACCTTCACTGGTGACCACAAGTTCTTCCCCTTGCTGAAATTAAGCTTGGGAAAGTTAACTCTTGGCTCCCCAGCAACGCTCACCAGGAAGATCACCACCCAAATTAGGTTGGGGGAGAACATGAGGGATAGAGGTAGGGATGGAGAATGTGAATGTGCACATGTCCCTGGCCTACCTGGCAGCAAGTTGGTTTGCCAAGTCTCCAGTCCACGTGTCCAAATTCCAACCTGAAGCACAGTCTCACAGAAATCCTGGAGCATCCTTCAGCATGGGCAGCTGAGCAAACACAGCACCTCAGCTCTGCTTCCCTTTTATACTCCGCATGCTGACTGCAGCACCTGGGCTTGATGAGGCATGTGACCCTCACCTGCTCCAAGCCTACTCCAGCTGAGGAATCACATAACTAGTGAGCCCCACTTGGCCAGCTAGGGAGCTGGGCTGTGGGCCATTGTCTGCCTCAGCCTCCTAGAGTGCCACTTCCACTGCTCCCTATGCCTCAGAGCCCGGCATGTTCATGGAGACAGGGGCCCCTCTGGCTCTGGTGATGGGTCCTGCTACTCTGGTTCCTGTGCACTGAATCCCCCCCCCCATCCCTCTATCACCCTGCAGCTACTTCCTACACCAACCTCTCCTTCCCCATCCCCAGCTTGCTCCAGTATGTCCCAGTTCCAGCTATACGCCTCACCAAGATCCTCTCCTCCTCTTCCTCTTCCCCGTAGTTCATGACACCATATGCATGGTTATAGGCTATAGGACAGACGTGTGTTATTGCTGGATGCCCGCAACAGTTTCTCTGTGCTCAGAAAGGTTGGCAAACCTTGTGATAGAAGTCTTACTGCAATTTCAAAACCGATTGTGTATTTTAGGCACATCCCACATAGCGCTCTAAACCTAACCCAAAATTAATCCTCGGAGTTGTCAGATAAACCAAGCCCAATCTCAGTCTCTATCTTATCTTTTCAACAAAAAAGGCAAAAAAAATTAGAACGACAAATGCTATCTGACTTCTAAAAGTCAAATTCCAAGGTGACAGAGTGATATATAAGGAGTTGGCTGTTTTTAAACCCTTACATAGTAAATGAATGTAACCAAAGCAAGTAAATTCCTCCTAAGGAAAAAATATGTACTATTTTTTCATTCTTTTGAACAGTGGAATGTGTGGGTTTATTTTATAAAGCTATAATAATAAGCCAGTTTCAGTCTGCAGCATGAATTTTTAAGCTCGCATTTTGACATTGAAAAGGCTAGATAGGAATTTCCCGGTTATCATCATGTTTACATTAATGTTTCTTCAAATTGGACTACACAATGTTTCTGCTCCTAATTGAATAGCAAGACAATGACAATTATTATATTACCCTGTAATTGTTTTGGGTCTACACTGAAATTGGTGCCTCATTGTCCACCAGAGATGACACACTGAGCACAGGACAGATTGAATTCCAGTATAAGAGGTCTGCCTTGTCCAATTGGTTACACACATACACTAAATTGTTTTTCCATTGCCCTTGCTCTTCGTTCAGGGGAGCTAGCAGTAAACTCGCACGGAGCCCCATTGCTAATGTGGCACCACCACCAGCTATGCATTCTGCACAACTGCCTTGCTGCCTTCACTGAGGCATGAATGGAAAAGGTATCTGCATCTGTCCAGTCCTGCCTTCCCTCCTCTGGACAGGGCTCATCAGGTACCTGCCTTCCACCTTCTACACTCCTAGCTGTGCACTTCAGTACTAAACTTAAGAGTCAGAGATGTTGCCATATGATGGGCCCCAACTACATAGCCTATCAACTGATTGGTGGCTAATTAATCATAATGAATCATTGCTGAAGTCCAGGAGGTTGGACAGAGGTCCGTGAAATGATGTCATCAGTCAGTGATGTTTCCTCCTTACCATCACATGAAACAATGTATAGCTCCTTTGACTCGCTCATTCCAAGGGAATCAAAATCTGCTGGACCAGGGTTTCAGACTCCTCTGTGCTCAATGTGTCTTGAGCAGACAAGTGCTCTGGTGTTTCTGGTCTCACCAACGGCAAGAATTAGTCTATGCCAGGCTTCCTCAACCTCGGCCCTCCAGATGATTTTGGCCTACAACTCCCATGATCCCTAGCTAGCAGGACCTGTGGTCAGGGAATTGTAGTCTCAAAACATCTGGAGGGCCGAGGTTGAGGAAGCCTGGTCTATGCCCAACAAGGTAGAGCAAATAATGCTCCTTACAACTTTAGCAATGTGTGTCTGATTCTGGATCCAAAAGTGACTTACATGGGCAGAATGGCACTTCTGCCTGGGCAAGGTAGCACCCGTCTAAATTCTGCTGATTTCCCTCGTGCCCCCATACCCCATACTATTCCAGAGGATCCCTTCACCATCAGGAGTAGCTCTTGGGAGATCACAGAAGTTCACAGGAGACTGAGACTCAGCCAGAAGCCTTGTGGGCCAGATGCACCCCTTCCATCAGCAATTAGTCTGGGCTGAAAAGCTTTCTATGGAAGCCAGTAGGAGTCTTTTTTCAAGACTAATTGCAGTGTAGGGACCCATTTTCAGGGAGCTCTCCTCTCCGCATGCACTGTGACTTCCCTGCCGAAAACACACCACGCCACACAATCCCATGCTGCAATTAGGTTTGGAAAAAGCCTTCTATTCACTCAAGCTTTTTTCCAAAGTGGCACAAGGGAGGGGAGTCATCTTCATGGGGAGCGCTGATGAGGAGAATGTAGCTACAATCTCCAGGACAATCAACTTTCCTCCTGCAATCAAGCTTGAAAAAAGCTAGTGTTCTCCCCCTCTGCCACCCTGAAGCTTAATTGTAGAGGGAATTGTAGAAGTGGAAACAGCAAATGTCTGAATGCATGTGAGCTTGGAAGGGAGCAGCTATTTTAAAGACAGATGCCCAACATCACTTTTTCTAAACATTCATGGTATCAGAGGGGAATTGAGTCTATTTTTCAGCCATTTGTCCAAAGGTTTTGGTTGTTGTTTTACAATTGAAATAGAATAACACGTTGTTGCTCTAGGAGGAGGAAGCCAAACATATGTGGTGCTGGAATGCCAGACAAAACAACAGATAAAGAGTTTTGCATCAATGGCTTTTTCTCTGATTGCAAAGTCAGACGTTGTGTTCTGCAATTGTGGCAAGGATACAGCGGCTGGAGGCACATTAGACACAACACTTCTGCTTCTTCCCATAAGAAAATTCTATATAAAAAGCATGCTTCCCCAAGTGGTAGAATGTTCCAGGAGCCAGAGTCCATTTTTCTGGAAAGGGAGAGCTCCTGTGGCTTTTTTGTTGCTGTCTCCAAATATTCAAGCTGAGCAGAAGGGGGAAGCAGGCAAGCGCCAAGGGATGGGTTGAAGACACCTCCAAGAGGGTTTCAAGCACATCCCAGGAAATGTAGGTTTGTTCAGTTAAAGAGGCCTAGCACAACAAATCCTCTTTAAAATATAAGAAGAAAGAAACTGACTTTTGGTGGGATCGTTAGGAAAGTGACAGGAATATGCATTGAGGAATGAATGAATGATTAACAAGAAGTCCCCACAAGCAAATGGGGGCAGATGCTCTTTGTTATGCAAATCAGAATGAACGCTTACTAAAGACCAGACACAATCTAACTCCCACCTAAGCTTTGTGCAAGCAAATCGGGATGGATGCTCAATAAATAAGGCTACCTTGAGTCTTTGAACCAGGGTTATTTCTCCTCAAAGCAACGACACATCTTTTGAGCCGCTCCCCGCAAGTGCTGTTTCTCGCCAGCCAGCTGCAAAACTAAGCATTCCGTCTCCTCTGTTGACCTCACTGCACCAGCTCCCAAGTGTTTCTCTTGAGCCTCCGCCTGAGCATGTGGGGTGTGCCTTGGACACAACCCATCAAACATCTATGCCCATTCACTTCCTGGCCATTAAAACATCTCCTGGTCATTAAAAGCCAGTGAAGAGCCATCTATTTCAACTGACTCTGGAAACACTGGCTCACCCTCACTGTGCCCATTAGTAAGCAGCAACACGGTGCAAAATATGGCCATATATTTGCCGGACATCACACTATAGTTTTCCTTTTATTGCATCTTTACTCCCACTGGTCCTTCTGTCACTTTGGGCTGAAAAGAAAAATGATAATGGCTAAGAGGGGGCTGGAATACTCAAATGGGCCTGCCATGATAAATCTGTTTGCTTCTATCTATTACGGTAAATTTCATTTCACAGAGATCATCTTAGGCAGCAGTAGACATGGTCTCCCACCCACTCATTTTAGCCTCACAATAACTCAGAGAGGGGGAGAGAGATTCAAAGTCACTTGTGTAGGATAAGGCAATAATGGCCACTAGCCACAATGGATACTTTCTACCTCCAGTGCTTGCGACAATACCAGTTTCTGGGAAGAATGAGGTTGCCCTCAGATCTGCTTGTGGGATTCCCATAGGCACCTGGTTATGTAGCCTTATTTGAGTTCACCGATTGGGTCTGCGTTGCTCTGGGACAGGAGGAAGGAAGTCAAATGAGACCGAGGTTGATTCCAAGAAAGAGTTTATTCTGCTCTCCGGATAGCAGAAGGCACTTGCGTGATCAAGTCCACAGCAAGTCCAAAGAAATGACAAGTTTCATGCAGTATATATATCCTCCAGGCCCCCTCTCCCTCCTTCCCATATAAATCCAACCACGTCAGCCTATGTACGCAGGTTGACATCACATATGTTCTTGCTCTGGTATTCTTAACCGTAAAAGGGAATTCCTTCCTGTACTTCTGACCATAAAAGGATCTTCCTCTTCCTACTCTTATCTTGGAGGAAGAGGTCGTTATGTCCGAGAACACGCTCTGGCGCTGTTCCCAGATTGGGTCTGTGCGTCTTTTGTGGTCAGCACATAAGATAATGTACTGACGTGTTTTCTCTGTTCCCCTAGAGAGCCAGGGTCATCCCTTGCCGTGAATGATAAAGGAGAGAGCTTGTTTATGCAGCTGTGTCCTTGCTATGCTTTTGCTCAACTGCTCAAGTTTTACGCATTTTAGAGTGCTCTCTTGGAGAAAGAAGAAAGGGGGGGTTGAGTCAGTTTTAAACTTACTGCACAGAAACCCATTCCTTCAGTTAGCCACTGTGAGAACAGGATGCTGGACTAGATGGGCCTTTGGTCTGATCCAGCAGGCTCTTCTCACATTCATGGCTGAGCAGGGATTTGAATGTGGGTCTTCCCAATCTTTCAGGCACTCCAGTCACTACTCCATTCTCACTGACGCTGTTTTGGGTTTTGCGGGTGTGAACAATATAGACTTGGCAGAATGCAGGGAAAGAAAGAAATCATCAGCTTGTGACTAATGAGAAGTATTCTTTGAGACTCTGAAACAGTTCCAAAGTAATTACATTTCCCTCAAAATATCACATCAAATACTCTCCCCCCTTTCCTCCTTCCTAGCATGCCTAGTCATTTGCTCAGAGGTTGCTTTTTTGTAATGAACAGTATCTAGGCCAAAATAAAAAAACAAGAGTCTTATACAAGTTCATGAATGTGCAAGGCCAGGGATAATTTGGGGGATAAAAGCTGCCAGTTATCAAAATGGTTTCTTTCTTACTAAAGTTTATAAAACTGTAAGTTTACTTAGGCTCACAAATCTCTGGAAAACTACCACCAGTGGAAGCCAGTCCACTGGGGTTTCTGGGACATAGCCTGTGCACTGAAAACGTCAAGCATTTTTATTTTTAAATCCCCATCTCAAGACTTTTTCCTGTACCACACACTTTTTATAGCTCCTCAAAGAGGCATTTCTGTCAATCATCTGTTCTTCGGCCAATCAGCTCTCTGCGCCACTCAGCCAATCCAAATCCAAAAGTACAGCTACTGCAAAGAGGTCCCTCCCATGTGCCTCTAGTCTAAGCAGAAAAACCATCTGACTGACTACACTGCTGGAAAGTCGGCCCCAGTAGGAAAGCTCTTACTCCATCTATCATTACAAGGCCAGCCCAGCATAGCCACTCTAGCAGATATAGGAGGATTCAGGACTGCCTCAGAAACAGCCCTGTGTGGTAAAATCAACCTATCAGAATCATACATTGGTTCTGAGCATGGTCAGGTGTTTTCCTGAAGGCCAGGGAAGCAACAGGGAGCGTTTCTTACTTTGAGGAGCTTTGCTTGGTAATTTAATTTAGTCTTTGTTTTGTGACAGAGAGAGAGAAAGAGGGAGACAGAGGGAGCAACAGATGCCTTCAGATTCTGTTGTGTTTTTTAAAAGATTTTTTTGTTGTGCTTTTTTTGGTAAAGTGTTGTATTATCATTTCATTTTGCATATATAAAACAGAGAGAAAAATCATAACATGAAAATTAAAAGAGGAAGGACAAAACTATAAAATAGGTATGTAGAATAACAAAGTCCAAGTAAAGACTATCAGCGTTATCAGATTATCAAGTAATTTGTTTGACTATTTGGTTGTATTTTTATTGGCCTTGATCTCAGTTGCTCCTTCCATGAATGGAAAATTTCCATGAATGCAAACTGTCCTGGAAACTTTTTGGAAGGGTGGAATAAAAACACTGTATAACAGACACTTGAGTAATTTGATCATATATAGAGATATGGATACAAATATAGATATCTATAGACTGTGTACACATTACTGGCTTAAAAGACAGCTATGCCATTATATTATTATTATTATTATTATTATTATTATTATTATTATTATTATTATTATATTTCTTGTACCCCACCCATCTGACTGGCTTGCCCCAGCCACTCTGGGCAGCTTCCAACAGAGTATAAAAGAACACAATTCAGATCGAAGCTGGTTTTGGGGAAAATATCAAAGGTTTCATAAGAAACTACAGGATAGAGATGGGTTGCAGCTGAAGACGTGTGTACACCTTCCCAAACTAGCAGTGTGAGCATAATATTAATGTAATGCTTGATTGTAAACAAACAAAAAACAAAAACCTCTCAAAGTGGTTGCAAAATACCTCAAAACATTATAATCACCTTATACCTGTGCTTTGCCAACTAACCTGGCTCCTAGTTCATTTCTGGGCTGAATTCAAAGTGCTGATTTTGGTCTTTAAACCCTTTTCTGCATTGCTCTGTGATACCTGAATGACTGCTGGCCTCCAGAAGGACCCATATGTCAAGAATTTATACAAAGGCTCTTCTTCGAGTACCCCCCCCCCCCCGCCATCTGAGATGCAGCAGGAGCTATAGGGAAACGGCCTCCTCGAGTGTGGCACCCCAACTGGGCAATGCCCTCCCAGCAAGATTCACCTGGTACCAGCCTTGACACCATTTTAGTGCCAGCCACAAACTTCCCAAGCTTTTATGCCGCTTCACATTTCTGCACCTAGGTTTTATGCTGCTTCACACTTCTTTTTAAATCTGCAGATTTGTTTTTAGAACATTCTTTTTATCTTGCAGTCTTTTATTTGTTTATTTACTGTAATGTGTCACTCTTTAAAGGGACGCGGGTACCACTCTTTATAAGCTACAATTATAAAGAACCTCTGGGAAACCAACTAACCAACAAAACAGGCCAACTGTTCAGGAATGATGAGAGTCGTAATCTAGCAACATCTGAATCCTTGCTGTGAATATACTGCAGTGGAAGAGAATCCTGATCCACAACATTTCTTTCTATTCCTTTCCGGAATAGAGGAAACTCTGTACTTGTAGTTTAAATGGAAGAGTGCAAAACAGAAATAATTTTCCTATTTGGAACTGTGGAAAGGGAGGGAGGCAGATGTAATCTTTGACAGAGCGTTTCTTAGAAATGTTGCCGACTGAATTATCTTACATCTCCCTGCTTCCATGCTACTCAGAAGTGCAAAGGATAATTGCAGGTTCTTGCAAAGACATGGCAGTTCCACTCGGTGGCACCATGGTTCCAGTTTCCATGGAAATACCCAAGGCCGGCATAGTTGCAGCAGGATGTTCCCATGGTAACTTGTTAAGAAAAATCTGTGCGGAAGACAATGGCCTAGTTTTATAGTGCTAGCATGTGTTCACGAACAGAATTATTGCCCTAGTATTGAATTACACTTAGGTCATCCTTTGTCTTAAAAATACAGAGTTCCCATGCTGAAACAAGCAAGTGTATGGAAATGCTTCATTTAATGTACTCCATTCATTTAGTAACTTTGATATTTAATCACTTTAAGGTTAGCTTAGTAACTTTAATATTCAAGTAGCTAATATCAAGTAACTTGATTAGGCAGTATAGGACCACCCATATGGTTCCTGGATCTCAACATCATTGGGCACTATAGGAAGCTGCTAGGGAAAAGTAGCTTGCACAGCACCACTGGCAGGATTGAATTGGCATCAGAAATATAGATAATATATACCAATGATAGGGCTGCCTACAGTTTACGTTGGAGGATTACCAAAATGTGTCAGTGTTCTAACATTTTCTTGACATAACTGAAAACCAAAAATGTGTTTATTTGTGTTATTAAACTGAACTCGAAAGTTCTCAGGTTGCAAAATGCCCTGTGCCCTCACCAAATCTTGCTTCTCTCCTCCCCATGCATGCACTGGCGGATGAAGGTGGGGGCGGGGGGCAGTCTGCCCTGGGTGCCATCCCCGGGAATCTCAGCACTCACCTTGCATGCCCTGAGACGCGCACCGCTTGCTGCACACACACACACCCGACGCGTGCCACACCCCCACGAGCAGTGCGCCACGCCCCCTGGGAGATGTGCTAGCCACGCCTGTGGATGTTTGCCGCTCCCAGTGCCTGCATGCAGCCCCATGCTCTCCCCAGATCTGCTCCAGAGGTTTGGGAAACCCCTAGAACAGATTTAGGGGCTTCATAAGGGGGTGGAATGGACTTCTGCTTGCACATCTAGACTTCACCTTCTGCAGTTCCTGCAGCCTTTCAAAATCCACTCCAGAGGAGCAGGTTTTGAAGGGGAACTGCAGGAGATGGGGAAGGAAAGTGACTTCTGCTTGCATGTCATTTCATTGTGCCCACAGCCGTAGGTATGAGCCCCCAGGATATTTCCTTTGATCCAGTTGACATCTGCCTCCCTCAAGAGGCAATGGAGTGTGCCTCTGGGGGTGAAGTCAAACTGCTGCATAAGCAGCACCAAAGTGACCTCCCTGGGGTGCAAACCTGGGCAGTGTGAATGGAGGTCCTGGGCTGCCCAGACAACAAGACCCCTCCTCTTGATATCACTGATGTGGTCCAAAGACAGCAGAGCAATACATTTGGCACCAGCGTGGCTGCAGGAGTTGCCAGGAGGAGGTAAACAAGGCACCATCCTACCGTCTCAGGGACTGCACTCCGGATTTGTGTAGGCCTGACCCCTTAGCCTTTTCTTCTCCTGAAGATATCCTGCAAGGAAGCCTTTGATCCAAGGTTTAGGATCAAAGTATTCCTTCTCCTAGTTGAGCTACCTTCTCAGGGTGACGAGCCCCATCTGCCCCTCACTTCCCTTGACAGCATGTGCAGAAACTGCCTTTGACCTTGGGACCCACTGTTGATTTGTCTGCTCAATCCACTGGAGTCTGACTTCACATGCAGGGGAAGCCCCTAATTTGCTGAGGGTTGAAGACCCATCAGTTACCCTCGCCTGGTTTTGCTGGCCAGTCAAAGCCATTCCCAAGGTGTGGCCACTATCGCATGCTGACACCTTCTGGTAGCCACAGGGGAGAACTGCGGGCTGGATGGGGGGCAAAGGTGGACAAACTACCCAGAAGGAACACAACATGTCCCCCACCAGAGGTACTGCCCCTCCCTTAACATCCCATGCACCCCTTTCTTCCAATACTGCCCAGCAAATTCCATTCTTTTCACTGACATTTATACTGAACAGAACATATGTACCTCTCTATGTGGCATTTTATTCAACTAGCAAGGGGAAAAGGTATGAAAACCGCTGTTACAACACTTGGAGGCAGCAAAGTCAATGTCTTCATTATAAAGCACCAGAACACAGCAAATCTCCCCACAACCAACTCCATATGATGCATGAGTACCACTAGAGGGCAATAAATCTACCAACCTGTAACGAGTGAAGAAAAAGGATTCTGAACTGAATCTAAAATGTTCATTAATTTTACAGCAATTGGTATACCTGCTCTTCTAAAAGAATGTTATTGTTTCTAAGATAGTGCAACTAAGCAGTTCCTTATCTGTCTTTAGTATTTAAGAGATACCTGTGGGGAGAGATCTTTAATGCATTCTTACAACAGAGATACGTTTAAAATGCTAGCTCATCTAATTGTCTAGATGAATTGTCTGTTCTAATTGAATTCAGATGTTCTCCCTGAGATGCTTCTGGTAGTTTCCCTACCCTTTGGATAAGTTACCCATAAAACCAAGGTAAGTGCTCAGTTTTAACCCTGAAAATTAATGAGCATGGTTCTGCCAAAGAGGATACCAGAGACACTGAGCTTAAATCTAGCCTAATTTCAAATTAAACCTCTGAAACATCACAACAGTTTATAGCAATTTTATCTAACTTGTTTTTCTTTATCTTTTTTTGTGGCCAGTGACAAAAGCAAGTGGCATTGGCTGTCGCTTGCTTTCCTGTTGTCTGGGGGCCACAAGGAGTGAGGCAACTGGTCTTAGAGAAAGCCCATCTCAGACAAACTGGTACCATGATAAACCTTCACTTTGGTTCTTAACTGTTGATATAACCAGAGAATTGCATTAGGGGGTAGCTATCTCTCAGTGATTTTCTCTTCTCTAACCTTCTGCCTTATCTGTTGGGTTGATGTCACAGGAATCACTGTGAAAACTGGATTGTAATAAGAATAAAACTCTTGGGCTGTCAAAAGGTGGCCAAATGCAGAGACCCTGGGCCTCTGAGCTACAGTTATGAGCCCACTTGAATCAAATATGGGTATAGGGTGTCAGTTGAAAAGATGAGCAAAACCATAGATGGTATCCTGTCAACCTGGAAACAAGGTGCAAAAACAAAACCAGCCTTGAAAGATAACTCCTTGCCCAACTGAACTGGTGAGGTCATCCAGCATCTCCAGGCAGGGCTGGGAAGGATTCCTGACTGAAAGGCTGGAGAGAGTCATTGCCGCTCAAGTAGATAAGCCAATGTAAAGTGGCTTCCTTGGTTCCTAAGCTCCTTAACAGAATTTAATAGATTTGAAATCAACAAAGCACATGAAGAGAATGGAAGACAATAGTTCTGGCAGGCTGGGTCTTCTACTTTGGTGAAGGCAATAAGCCTATTCTGGAATCAAACAAGTTATGAACATTAATATACAGAGCCACATATGGTTTCTCATCACTGCACACATCAGTAGGTGCATAATCTTGTTTTAGTTATCAGTTCTCATTGCTCTTCCACAATAAAGCGCTCAACAGAGACACAAAAAGAATACTGAATGTTGCATTCTTTTTTTCTGGGGCAAGACTGAATTAGTAGCCTAATGATACTGTTGCTTGCTTGCTTGCTTACTTACTTACTTACTTCGCCAAACCTTTATTAGGCATTACAAGAAGAGACCATCATAAAACACCATAAAATATCCATATATAAAATTTTATGATACTGTTGGATGACACCCCGATCTCTGAGTGGTGCAAGATTCCAGGCATTGCAGGTGGATTACCCAGGGTCCATGTTTCCTTTTGGAAATGAGGCACAGCAGAGACTGTGATGTCTTGATGATTTATGGCTTATTTACACATATATACAGCCTAAGTCTACAATGGAGGGGTTCACAGCATATTCACCCAATGCCCTGGATTAAAAAAAGACATCAGACATTGTGCTTTGCCTGATACTTTGCTTCTCCCAGTCACACAACTCCTTCCTAACCCAAACTTCTCACTCACATTGCTGCCAATTCTCTACTCTAAACCTTTATCTGTTGAGAGAGGGGCCCCACCTGTTTGCTTTCTCACACCGAGTTCCTTTCATCCATTGTTTTCTTAATGGCTCATCACCCAGGCTATCACCTCACACAAGAAGCTTAGCCTGGCTTAATTAGCTTTTGGCACTTCCTTATTTCAGGGAACTAGAAGTGTCTAGTACATGACTTGATATACACAGATCTGGCCCCAGTTTTAACCCTCCAAGTCTTGATTAAGTTCTAACATTTACTGGTTCCAGGAATTGTGGGTTAAACCACAGAGCCTAGGACTTGCCGATCAGACGGTCGGCGGTTTGAATCCCCGCAACAGGGTGAGCTCCCATTGCTCGGTCCCTGCTCCTGCCAACCTAGCAGTTCCAAAGCAGGTCAAAGTACAAGTAGATAAATAGGCACCGCTCCGGCGGGAAGGTAAACGGCACTGCTCTGGCTCGCCAGAAGCGGCTTAGTCATGCTGGCCACATGACCCGGAAGCTGTACGCCGGCTTCCTCAGCCAATAAAGCGAGATGAGCGCTCCAACCCCAGAGTCAGCCACGACTGGACCTAATGGTCGGGGGTCCCTTTACCTTTACCTAGCACCCACAAACTCATAACAATATTTTTGCATTCTTATTTATGTAATATGAGACTGTTGAGAATTCCAAATGCAAAAGCCCTGACTGAAATGTGATACAACCCCTTCCCCTTCCTCATAGAATATTCTGTTGCACTATATACTGTAAGCTGTGTCTTGTTACATCCTGTGATGCATCCCATTCTCTCCAACAAATGATGCTGGCTTGGCATACAAAGGTTTTTGCTAAAGCGATGTCAAGTAGCAGAAGACTAATGAGTGCTGCCAGGGAGGAAAATGAGGGAAATGTTATCCGATTAATATCAATGTTTGCTTTGCAAGCAGATATGTCTGAAACTGCTCTTAACTAGCACAAATTTGCAAAGCATTACAGTAACTGTTTAGGCGGAGGGGGAAATACAATAACTTAAGGCTGCAATCTCAGGCACTCTTTCTTGGCGGCAAAGCCCATCAAATTCCATTGGCTATGCTTCTGACTCACAGGGGGAGAAGTTTAGCCTATTTCCAGTATATGTCAGTTTCACATAGGTTTATCTGAAGTCTGTTAGGACCCATTTCTGCATTAATCTGATACACACACTAACACATTTCATCACAAAGTAATACATCTTTTATCTCAATGCATCCATTTCTAAACATATTTTATCCAAAAGTGTGCATTTTAAAATAGCTATGAACTGTACCACAAAATTAAGAGAAGTGCAACATCCAAAGGATAATAATGCTCTGGTCTGTGTTTTAGTCCAGGGAATGCAAATTAGGTGACTGTTGATAAATCAAGACTCGGAAACTACAACTAATCCAGAACGCGGCAGCTAGACTGGTGACTGGGAGTGGCCGCCGAGACCACATAACACCAGTCTTGAAAGACCTACACTGGATCCCAGTACGTTTCCGAGCACAATTCAAAGTGTTGGTGCTGACCTTTAAAGCCCTAAACAGCCTTGGTCCAGTATATCTGAAGGAGCGTCTCCACCCCCATCGTTCTACCCAGACACTGAGGTCCAGCACCGAGGGCCTTCTGGCGGTTCCCTCATAAGTTACAGGGAACCAGGCAGAGGGCCTTCTCGGTAGTGGCACCCGTCCTGTGGAATGCCCTCCAACCAGATGCCAAAGAGAACAACAACTGCCAGACTTTTAGAAGACATCTGAAGGCAGCCCTGTTTAGGGAAGCTTTAAATGTTTGATGTATTACAGTATTTTAATAATTTTTTTAGAAGCCACCCAGAGAGGCTGGGGAAGCCAAGCCAGATGGGCGGGGTATAAATAATAAATTATTTTTATTATTATGATTATTACCAAACAAAATTCTTCTCCAACCCTACTCTGAGAAAACATGCACAGGGCGCCGCTGTTGTGTATAAAAAGGGGATTTGAAATGTGAAGTGGTACTATGGGTAAAACATGCATCTTTCATGAATACTCCTTCAAATGATTTGCCTATCTATCTATATCTATATCTATATCTATATCTGTATCTGTATCTGTATCTGTATCTGTATCTATATCTATATCTATATCTATATCTATATCTATATCTATATCTGTATCTGTATCTGTATCTGTATCTGTATCTGTATCTATATCTATATCTATATCTATATCTATATCTATATCTATATCTATATCTATCTATCATCTATCTATCTATCATCTATCTATCATCTATCTATCTATTTATCTATCTATCTATCATCTATCTATCTATCTATCTATCATCTATCTATCTATCTATCTATCTATCTATCTATCTATCATCTATCTCTCTATTGCCAGCTCTGTCATCAGGCAGGGAGAGATCTGCCACCACAAAGAGGGGTGGGGAGTGAGAGGAGAGGCCATTTCCCCCCCTGCTTCCATAGTTACCACCATGTCTTCCATCTTTTCTGAGTTATTTCCCTAAAATGTTCACCACAGGAGAAAACCAATCTGTAGCACTAATTGTAGCTATTCTTTAGAGATTCACCTGGATACCACAGATCTAAAATTAAATGCTTCAATCAAATGAACAATGTGGATAATGTTAAAATACGGTGGCTGGAGTCTACATATTGTTTATTTATAAAAGCACTTCTATACTGCCCTATCATAAAATATATCAAGGTGGTGTGCACTATAAAACACCATTTAAAATAAAAAATAAAAATGCAGACAATCATTCAGGCAACAGACAAATAAAAAATTAAACAACTGCTAAGGACTATCAGCACGAAAGAATTGCCAAGAGATGCCTCAAAGTTAAAACTGAGGATATCTGCTGAATCTCTGTTCGAAGAGTATGCCACAGCAGGAGATCAATGACACTAAATGACCAACTTCCAGTTAAGGCCAGTCAGTTCTCTGTAGTACAGGGACAACTAACAGCACTCCTTCAGATCCCACAGTGATTGGGATGCGATCTAAGGGTGCACAAAGCCCTTAAAGTATTTTCAGCCCAAGTTGTTCTGGTCTTTGAATATCAACACAAGAACCTTCAAGGTGGCTTGGTAGCTTATGGACTATCATTGCAGATGTTTTCGCAGCAGAGATGCTGTCAGCCATCCTCCCCCATCAGCAGTCCAGCCACTGCATTCTTTACCAGCTAGAGCTTTGGAACTAGGTCCAAGTGCAGCCTCGCAGAGATTGCATTGCAGCAATCCAGTCTCAAGGCTACCTCGGCATGGACTACAGTGGCCAAGGTATTCCATGCCAAATATGGTTGTAGCTGGTATACCAGACAAGACTGGGAAACTGCGCTCCTAGTCACAGAGGTCATTTGGATCTCTAATGACAGACATGCATCTAAGAGTACCCCCAATTTATGCACCTGCTCATTCAGAGGGAGTGACCCCTTAAGCTGTATTATGTTTATGGGGAAAATCTGGATCACTGTTGAGCCTATATATCCAATTTCAACCACCAAAATAAGATCAAGATACCTACAAAAAGCAAATCTTGAGAGAAAGGCAGAGAGATACAGGGGTCAAATACATACAGAATTGCTGGTGTTGTTGCAGCTTCAACAGCAACAAATGAAACTGATCCGTAGAAAATGTAACTTGAAAAAAGAGACATGGCACATACTTTTGTTAACCAAGAAATCTTTAATAAAAAATATGTTTTTTAAAAAATCCTTATGAAATTCTTCCTTTCATTCTTGCCATAAGTTTCCCCTCTGATATAACCACATGTTCCTTTCAAGTTGAGTCCCTAAACAATCTTGCATTGTTTTGGTTTTTTTGTGTGGAAAGCTATAGTTTAGCACAGATGTCATATTTTCTTTTATCTTTAGTAAAATCCCGTGTTAGAGGTGAATTGCTGGAAGCACAACAGCCAGTTTGCGATCTCACATACAGAAGATGGGGGCAGGCATGAAGGGAAAATAAACCCTTGAATTGCCCATGACAATAGTTAATTTCTGCCAAACTTTAAAAGTCAGGTACATTAAGTTGGTGCTGCCCAGGGCTCTTATTAGCTTACAGTTCCAGTATTTGCTTGACAGATAACCCAGGAAGAGAGTAACCTTGTCAGCATTGCCCAGGTAATCATTACATAAAGATGGATGGGTCAGGAACAATTTTCCAATCTATTAGACTCAAAGCATTCCTTCTGCAGCATTAGTCAGGCATGGCTTCCCCCTACATCAATTTCCTCTTTGGCCAAGGATTAGATTGCAGGAATGTTGCAAGCAGTTCTGACATGGTATTTAGATTTTGGTTTACATAAAGTTTTGAGAATTGTCAATTCATCCAGTTGTTTAAGAAAGGATTCCTTGGATTCTCAAAATTCATTTGTAGAAAGCAAATAAACTTCTAGAGCTCTTGTTATTGTTGTTGTTGTTGTTTTGAGAGATACTGATATTTTATTGAAAGATTTTCATTTATAAAGAAATAAAGTGATAAAAGAAAGAAAATAAAAAGTGGAGAAAGAGAAGAGAGAGAAAACAAAAACAATAAAAAATTAGAAAACAAAAACCTTTAAAACTCTTGTGCTTCTCAGCGTTGAAAGACTGAAGTCTCTCAAAGAGTCCATAGGTGATTTACCACAATGCCCTTAACGTACCATATTTTTGAGGCATTGTGGGAAATTAAAATGGCAGCCCTTGGTCACTCACTTCTGACTTCCACCACTGCTGTATAAGCCTTCCAGGGCCTTCCACCACAGGAATACCATTTACTTAGGCTGACCCCCAACCTGCAGCCACTTCCATTCATTGTGCTCTACATGTGACATGGCAGGAGTACCAACTTGGCTCCACACAAACATGAGTGCCCAGGGCTGTGGGTGTCATGCAATGTGCATAGCCCTCACACCAAAATTTGTGGGTGTCTGGACCTTTCATGGGGAATTTTGTGGGTGCTTGGGTACCCAGGACCCCAGGGAGTTGGCACCTAAGTGACATGACGAAGTGCATATGTACTATTGAACAGTGATAGTTGAAAAATGAAGACAGACCTTTTGAAGTCTTTGAATGACTGTGAAGCCTGTGCCTAAACTTTGTGTTGTCATCTGTGCAAGGATTGACCATATCTGTGTCAAAGTCTGAAAAATAATAATAATAGTTGTTGTTGGTACCCCGCTCATCTGGCTGGGTTGCCCCAGCCACTCTGGGTGGCTTCCAAGATATATATAAAGTCTAAAGATATTTGAGATATAGGGCTGGTGTGTGTGTGTGTGTTTGTGTGTGTGGCAAGATCAGGGCCATGCTGGTGTACAGATGCAGTGCGGCTGTCAGTTCAGCACCCTCACCAGCACAAAGGGATAAAAGCTCAGATAAAAGCCATCTAAAACTACCCACATTCCCCTCTTGTGCTATGTAGAAGGTCCCATGTTCACTCTCTGGCTTCTCCAGTTAGAAGGATTAGAGATGAGGAACCTGTGGCCCTACCAGATGTTACTGGACTCCAACCCCCATCAGCCCCAGCCAGCATGGTCAGTGGTCAGTGCTGATGGGAGCTGTAGTCCCACAACATCTGAAGGGTCACAGACTTCCATCCCTGAGGTAGCCGGCCACATGCTTCTTCCCTCATCTCTACTTATGTAGAAGCCTGGGTTTTTCATGCAGCCATTTCTAGGACAGAGGTTTCACCATGTGTGTGTGCTGAGAAGCTAAATGCAGATGGAAACTGCTGCTGCTTATTCTAGTCACATGGAGCAACTAACCTGCTTAAAGTGCCTTCTTATTTCTAAATACTGTTTCACAGTGCTAAAACAAAAGAGGCTAACATTATCTTGACTGTGTACTAATCAGAGCCTGACAGTCAGCTTTAGTTTTGCTCACTTCTCATCTGTGTATGGTGCTCTAAAAACATGGCTATTTATTGTTCTGTAAAAACTCTATGAGAAACCTTCTAAGCAGCAACTCTGAAATGACAAGAAGCTTCCAGTTTCTCCTGGAGGACACTAGAGGGCATTCGGAGTAGCATTTTCTTGCAATAATAGTTCCACAATGCTCACAACCCTTATCTGCAAGTTATAAACTGGTCTTTATATATATATCCCTCATTGCTTCCCATTATCTTCTTTATTCTTTCACTATAGCACCCTGGCAGCTTGAGCAAAGATTACAGTTTAAGAAGCGGTATATGGGAGCCATTTGAATCCTTCTTGAAGGCTCTGGCATAAGATCAACATTTCCTAGTCGGAGCCAACGGCTGTTGCCTTGGTAACAAATCTATGATTCATAAATAACTAATCATCAAGCCCATAGTACTTGCTCATATCTGAGGCCTGCCAAATATGCTGTCAAAAGGCACTTTCCAGTCAGAGTGACATGCTTTGGAGGCAGTCCAGTTAATGCTAGTTTGGAAAATGAAGTTCCATTCCCCACACACACACACCTCTATTTCATTTCCCCAAGCAGGGAGAAATGCTAGGAGGAGAGAGAGCCCCACAGTTTAGGTGCATATCAACTAAGTGCTCAAGCTTAAGACTTGAAAGAGCAGCAGCAAACTACTTCCTTCGGCCAATACATCACAAAACAGGATATTCTGTTTCTGGCATTGCTGGAAGGCTGCACCCATGTGCTTATTGGAACACTGAAGATTGCTTACCATTTAGAGTGCCCAGCATGCGCAGCACTGTGCAAAAAGAGGTCATCTGATGTCACTGTGATGTCAGGTGATTGACAGGTTGTGGCTCCACCCACTTGCCAAACATGGTCCATAGTGGTGGGGAGAAAAAGATCCTGTCTGCCCACCAGATTCAGGTCCCAATCCCTGATTCAGACCAGCAATTCTCAAGTGTTGTTCCAGGGTAACCCCGAGGTAGCTTGGAGGCTTATCAGGGAGTTCCTTGATGAGAAGATCAGGAATGGTGAATTAGCTTTCTTGAGTGACAGCTTGCATACCACTACCTAAGCTTTTCCCACAATGAGTAGTCACAAGGGAGTGGTGGCCATGCTCTTTTGAGCAGCCTCTCAGTTTATCCAGGCAACAGTGTAGCAGTGTAGCCTATCAAGTCTGGCCAATACCCTATTGTGAACTGAGTAGATGAACCGAAGAATATGCCCCATAGTATGCCTCCTTTCAGGAAAACATTTAACTGTTTCCCCTTTGAATAGCAAATACTAGTTGAGATGTGAATGGGGCAAATGTATGAAATACAAATAAACATGCCCATTCCCATCACATCTAGTTTGGTCCTCATTATAAAGACAGATTGTAAAGGTAAAGGGACCCCTGACCATTAGGTCCAGTCGTGGCCGACTCTGGGGTTGCGGTGCTCATCTTGCTTTATTGGCCGAGGGAGCCGGCGTACAGCTTCCGGATCATGTGACCAGCATAACTAAGCCGCTTCTGGCGAACCAGAGCAGCGCACGGAAACGCCGTTTACCTTCCCGCCGGAGCGGTACCTATTTATCTACTTGCACTTTGACGTGCTTTCGAACTGCTAGGTTGGCAGGAGCAGGGACCGAGCAATGGGAGCTCACCCCATCGCGGGGATTCGAACCGCCAACCTTCTGATCGGCAAGTCCTAGGCTCTGTGGTTTAACCCACAGCGCCACCTGCGTCCCAAAGACAGATTGTACATCCATACAAACAAACACTTTGGGGTGTTCATGGTGACATATTGGAAGTGGGGATGGGAAGACAGTGGTGCTTCATATTAAACAAAATGATTTATCAGTGATCGACATCCAATTTATTTGAGCTTTCTGAAAACAACACACACACACATCTGAAACAGTGAGGTTAAGAAAAACAACTTTTATATTTTCCAGGTGAGTTTTGTTTTTGTTTTTTGCTGGCAACTCCAAGCAAGGAGGTTTTCCCCTTCCCTATATATGCACTTTCCAGTTATCAAGAGGATCCATATATGTGCTTGTGTACACACACACACACACATAATGGAAAGGAAAGGAAAGAAAACAAGCAAAGGGCCATTGGGGATGCAAAGCCAGGCTTGTAAAAAAAAAAAACCCAACAACACTCAGCTAATAAATAGGAGCTGTATAATCAGTCTACTGGGAGGGAGGACATTTGTTTAATGAGTTTATTTATATATATAGAAATACCCCTGTTAAGGCAACATTTAAATCCTCTTGATGATTACCAAGGTTCTACTAGAGACTGAGATCTCTCTCTTTGTCTCTCTCAACTCAAGATTTGAGGGCATTTTTCAGAGTTGGCAGATAAATGCAATGGTCAGCACAGGTTTGAAATTTAAGATATGTTTTTCGGACTATGAGTAATTTAGTAACGCTGGTACAAGAAATAATGCTTACATAATTGCACCCTGAGGGCCAATAAAGCAAGGTTCTCATTAAGGACGATCTATGGGGATTTGATTGTGAGAGAGGGATCAAATTACCTTTTTCCAAAGATATTCGTACTGTGTTATAGAAAAAGCCTTGTTCCAATGGCTGAAATCTCCTTATCATCAATATTTGTAACAGACCAAAGTCTTTAATTTGGAAAGAAGTTAAATAAAAACAGAGTTATATAGGAACCGATGTCTTTAGCAATGCCTCATTTCATATGCCGTTTGCATATATCTCCACTTTGTTTAGTAATTTGAGCACATGTGCTCCCACGTTCCAGGGCAGGAATACACATCTAACTTGTTCTTTACTGTTTTATAAAAAGCTAATCCCTTTCAAGAAGTCTCTTCGTTCTCTCCATCCACTGCATCAATTACAACATGACTGAAACCATGCTAATCTTTGAACAGGGACTTGCAAAACTATCACACACAAACCCCAAGGCTAGGCCGTCTGCTGTGGCTTAGTGGCTGCTAGGTTGATCACGTATGCAGGAATATGTGTGGATCTGGATCAGAGGAGTAGTAGTTATTATACCCAAGTCACAGGAACAGGAAAAGGGCAAAAGAAGACCTATCCCTTCTAGATGTGTGGGCACAAAAAAGGCCAAAGATGAAGCCTCTCTTAGCTTCCATACATACATCTAGGCCTTAAAGGTAAAGGGACCCCTGACCGTTAAGTCCAGTGGCGAACGACTCTGGGGT
Source organism: Podarcis raffonei (assembly GCF_027172205.1). Lineage (NCBI taxonomy): Eukaryota > Metazoa > Chordata > Lepidosauria > Squamata > Lacertidae > Podarcis > Podarcis raffonei. Next base: position 70,091,511 of record NC_070602.1, read on the forward strand.
TGCTGCGCTCATCTCGCTTTACTGGCCGAGAGAGCCGACGTTTGTCCACAGACAGCTTCCTGGTCATGTGGCCAGCATGACTCTGGCGAACCAGAGCAGTGCACAGAAACACCGTTTACCTTCCCACCAGAGCGGTACCTATTTATCTACTTGCACTTTGACATACTTTTGAACTGCTAGGTTGGCAGGAGCAGGGGTTGAGCAACGGGAGCTCACCCCGTCGCAGGGATTTGAACTACCGACCTTCTGATCAGCAAGCCCTAGGCTCTGTGGTTTAGACCACAGTGCCACCCACATCCCTACACCTAGGGCCTAGACTCTATGAAAAATGGACTGCCCATTTCCTTCTTTGTTTTCTTCCTTCTCAGTTAATACAGTCATACCTCGGGATGAATACGCTTCAGGTTGAACGCTTTCGGGTTGTGCTCCACGGCGACCTGGAAGTAACGGAGTGTGTTACTTCCAGGTTTTGCCACTCACGCATGTGCAGAAGGTCAAAATGATGTCACGCACATGTGTGGAAGCGGCAAAACGTGACCCACAAACGCACAGACGCGCTGTCGTGTCTTACGTTCTGTTCAGGATGCGAATGGGGCTCCGGAACGGATCCCGTTCACATCCCAAGGTACCACTGTATTAGCCTTGTAATAAATATACAAGTGCTATTAGCTTATACAGACTTCCACTCGAGCCAAATTTAGGGAAATTGGCCCAAGGTGTTCTGTTTTGAGCAATTGTCTCAGTGATATAGATGCAAGGCTGGTACCCTGGACAGCTCCCCGTAGGTTCAGGCTGGATACACCTTAAGAGGAGAGCTCTAATATTGCTTCAGCAACAGTCATCCTTAGACTGAGCCTAGCTCCAACATTCATAAGAGGAGCCTCCTTGTTTAAAAAGACCCCAGCCTACTTTAGCAGTTGTTGCCGCCAACGAAAGCAGGGGAGACTGGGGTTCCAACAGGGATTCTGAGCGATGCAATAGCCTTGAGGCAGAGAGATACTGGCATAACAGGCTGTCTTGCACAAATGCTTCTTGCTGCTAATCTGGAACTTGCCCCAAGGGCAATTGAACTCTTAATCCCCTAACTCATCCCCTGAAGTAGAGGAGCCATAGCAGGGCCGCCATTGGGGGGTGTCTGTTATCAACCTTTTATTCAGCTATTGGTTCAGCAGTCTTTCTCTTTCCAGATTCAGGAGATTTTCTTTCTACCCATTTTCAAGTACAAGGTTTTCTAATTATTGGGGGGTTGTATATTGGGGGACAGTGATAAGTATGCTATGGAAAGCCTCTGATCTTTGGAGAACTCAGTCTGATGTGTTTGTTGTAAAAAGTCATGGAAACATAATCCGTATCTTCATGAACATTATCATCTGTCTTTCATAAGTGCAGGTAGATATAAATCATAAAACTGCTTTAATATCACAAAAGCATTTCAAATCTCTATTTCCAGGCTCCGATAATTTTTGTAAAACTCGGGCAAGGTTTATCATATTTGTGGGCAGAAGCGGGGGGGGGGACACAGACAAAATGTATCTCCATTAGCTTTCATGGCAAACATTATGTACAAGCAAATAACATGTACATTATGGGAATTGTATGACCTAATTATGCCAGTTAGACTTTGCCTTTCAATATGTTTCCAATGAGGTACTTAAATATGGGATCATGTTCGTCAGCTCAGCAACATATCAAATCACCATTTTAAATAGTAGCTTCACTTATTTCAGATTATGTTCCAGTGATGCAACACTGTAACCATGAAGTATGAATGAGGCTCCGAGCATGCATAACAAGCTAATAAATTAATTCATAAAATAAATGACAATTGAAGGAAACCTGAGAGAGGTGAAAATGCATTCCCAGTTCTAATACTGTTTGTTGATTCAAACAATCATTTTACATTATAACTCCAATAAAAAATATATGTGCTTGTTTGGAGAAAATATGGTGTGCTAGAAGCACCCATTTTTATAATTTGACATTTGCTAACACTGGTAGTCAATAATAGATATATATCCAGATTTCAGGGACCAAGCTGTTTTACTTTGCAAATTCATTTCTCATTCATTATTTTTAGTTTTGAATAAAATTGTGGTGAAAGTAAATAAAATATTCTTATCATCATTTTAAAATTTTGAATCCTGAAAATAGTTTGGTTCACTGGGCATAATCCACAGTCCAGATCTTCTGCCTTCCTGTGGTAGCTCTAAGGATGGGCGGCTCATCCACACACCCCACCACATTGCCTCATAATGCTAAGGATCGGCCACGCAAAATGCTTAAGAGTCTCTGGGTTGCAACACACACAGCTTGTTGCAATTCATATACCGCAGCTTCGTAGCACGCTGTTGGGGAAGAAGCACGCTAACAGCTCTTACATATCAGTGCATTATGCTTTCATAGATAACTAAGCAGAAAATGTGACTCCTGAATCCATGTAAGATTTCCTGATCACATCAGACAGGTGGAGAGTTACAAAACCATTTCTGTTCGAGCCATTCAATTCCAACAATGGAGATTAAGTTTCAGAGTTATATTGTTGTTACAAGATAGATTCTCATCTATTTTCATGAACATAGCTCATTAGAAAGTCTCGATGCTCCCACTCGCCAAGGATAGCAATCTCAGTCAAAATGCATCTCAGAGACAAACTATACATAAGAGCAGCAAGCATTGCTCTCTGTTATGGGTGTCCTCAAGTCCTGTCTCAGCTTGGCGAAAGGTATCATGGAAGCTGCATAGCTGTCCGGCAAAATGCACTTCCTATGCTCAACAACAATAGGCAGAGGGAGGCAGCAACCTGAAGTGGTAGATGCTGCAAGGGCACATTCCCCACTGAGCCGTGGTCAGCCCAAGTCTATGTGCCAGTACTGGTGATGCTTGTTGCTTTCACACTTACTTGCCTCCTCCCATTGTGCCAAAGCATCCCACCTGGTTGTCACAAGTTATTTATTTTATTCCATTTCAAGTATCTGAGTTCTATGGGATGTACTCACAGTGTTATAGGATTGCAGCCTCCAGTACTTGAGGGTTTATTAACTATTCCTCAGTAAAACGAGTAGAGAAGATTGTTAAAAGCAAATAAGAAACATCATCATTAAGACATCTAAGGAAAATAGACTCAATAAATTAGAAGCACTGTCTTAACAGCAGGGAGAGTAGAGAAAAAAATCACACCTGGAAGTGAAAAGCTGCTTAAAAAGAAGATCCATCCTCCTTATTTTGTTACTTTAATGTGTTATTGAATTATATGTTGGTTTGGGGTTTTTAATGTATGTTATTGATTTGTCAACATCTCTCTTACATAATGGGTGCTGGCAAATTGGATTTAAAAAAGGCAAAATGATATTAGAATCAGAGTTGTCAGAGATGCACAATGGAAACTGTTTTAATGCTCAGGAGCTTGGCAAAGTCTTTTATATATATTATGGATTTTTATACACTGAATGTATGCTCTGTGTTATTTTATTAATACTATTGCCTAGTACAAGCTTGTTATGGCCTTTGGATAGAACAATAAACTTGTTGAACAGGTTGTTCTATGCCATGACAGCCATTTTGTGACTGGTTCCCACAGCACTTTCTCAGAACCAAAAAGGCTGACAACCCCTACCTTTGGGAAACATGTTTCAGAGCCCTGGTGTAGCCACTAAAAAGACCCTCTCGCATGTGTCCACATTCCATACTTCAGAAGATGGTGGGAATTATACAAACCTTCATTACTGTTTTCATTGACTTGTGTTTGGTGAACTGCAACTATTTTTGATGTTACAATTGTCACATTAATCAAAGGTGAGAAGAAACAGTTTGCAATTATTTAAACACAGCAGCACTTCACTGAAGCATTTCTGGTTAAAAAATGTTTCTTAGCCGTTCTTACTTAGCATGTTAAGTTTAAAAATGTATATTATTTTAAAGAGGAAATGAAAAGCAATGGAAATCAAGCAGGTACTTTCTGTGCTTCGCTATGACAGCATCTGTACCTTGCCAGAAGGGAATATTGTTTCAGGAAATGGCTATGCAGTCATGTACATTTTGTATTTCCTTGGCCTGCTTCCAGTTAATATACTTTGGGAACAGCACACATCTAATTCAGAGGACAGCACAATCCGTTGCTCAGTACCATCTCCCTGTGTAGATGGAGTAGACATTGCTGTACCTGAAATGCTGTGGGTGATTACTCTTGCATTTTGTTAGCATTATGCTGCTGATCAAATGGCTCTTGTGTGAAAAATAGTGGCAGACAAATGAGTGAGGAAATGAAGGAAGGAAATTGGGGAAGGATAAAATATCACAGAGGAATCTGGAGAGAGGTACAGAAGGACTAACACAGTAATAGCATGAAGGTACCAAGAGTTACCTTTTCCTTTTTTAATTCAGTAGCAAAACAGTCTCTCAGGTGAACAAACAAAGCCTGACTTCCTGTACTTTCCCCACAGGATTTTGATTAGATACTGGGCAACTTCTACGGCAGCTGGTCATAGTGCTCCGACTCTGGTGCAAGGCCACACTGCTTTCTCCTGGAAAAACCTGCAGGTTAGCGCTGAATCGGAACAAATGGCAATTCAGCGAATTGCCGTTTATTCCAATATAGTGCTAGAGAGTGGGTTTTCTGGGTGAAAGTGGTGGGCAAAGGCAAAACCACTCAGACCCATGCTTTCTAGGCATGGGACAAATCTGCACATGTCTTATTGACTAGTAAGGGCAGAGTTAAGAACTTGCCATCAGACGTTGCAAAGGGAAGTTCAACAAGGGGGAAACGCCTAGATTAAAAAATATATTGTTGTCATTATTATTCAAAAGGAATAATAATATTCCTGTAAGGACAGGATGCTAGACTAGATGGGCTACTGGTCTGATCTGGCAGGCAGGTGTTTTTTACATTTTAGCTTCCAGGGTGGGACCCAATCCAGCCCTTTAAAAATTCAGTGAAAGCCTATACTTCTACCTTGGCCAGTGCAAGTGACAGAGATACAGGTGTGATGGTTGTTTCCACCATTTCATTCTATCTCTCTGCATCCTGGACAAAGTTGGCTTGTTCTAGCAGTGAAGGCTGGTCCACTGGGCCAAATGGGGCACTAATTCACCAAACTCAGTCACCTCCCACCTCTATGCCTTCTTACTTACAACCAGTCCAGAGGGTGGTCCCGGCAGTCAGTTTCCTCCTCCTTCTTAGTCTTAGCATTGCCCCTGAAGAACTCAGGGAGGAGGAGGGGAGAGGGGGACAAAACTAGAATTAATTGACACTGTCTGTCATTGTTTCTGGCTCCATCTGCAGTTGGTCTTCCTGCCTTCTGACCCACCAGTTACCAACTGTCAGGTGTGTGTGCAGGAGCCAGGCCCTGTGACCAATAGGACTTTGCAGGCCTGGGGCCTTCCTAAGTTTGTTCTGAAGAGGCAAGGCACGGCCTCACAGGTGAGGCTGATTGGTAACTCACAGCACCTGGTGGCAAAGAGCTGGGAAGGGATATAAGGTCAGCATTTCCCTTCAGCTCTTTGCCACAGCAACATGTTCCCTGCCTTGCTGTGTTTGACTCCTTGCTTCTTTATCCTCGGACCCATGACTTCGTGACTCCTTGCTTCCTGACCCTTGGACCCATGGCTTCTTGACTCCCAGCTCTCTGACCCTCGGACTCTTGGCTTTCTGACTCCTGGCTTCTGGAATCCCACCCCGCCATCTTGCCCTCGGTCCTGACGTCCCCAGCCGGGATTTCGAACACCCGTGAACCAGACCATGGCACCAACCTCTACTGAGATCCACCTATTTGTTTTATTTTCTAAAGCAAAAGTCTCTTTCTATCTTTCATGTTGGTTCAGGAAATAAAATATATAAAGAAGAATTCCTTGGTGCCAAGATCCAAGTTTGGGGCAAGTAAGAGAACCCCAGCAGAGATTTAAAATCACAAAACATGCTATGTGGAAGTAAAGCATGGAAATATAGGCTGTAAAACATTAAAATGTGCCCTTTAAAGTGAGTTCAAAAGGTTTCTTTCCAAAGTTTCCCTCTTCCCCCAGTGTAGGAAAATATCACACATTTGGTAAGTTGAAAAATGGTTTACTTACAAACTCTTAAAAGGTCAGGTTCATGCGCTTCAGAAAAGTTTCACAGGCGGAAAACCTGGGCATAGCTACGAAGTGGTCAAGTTCCTAATTCACTGGTATAGGAACTCAAGGGTGGCTTGTGAGAGCTATGCAGCTAAGCTGGAGCAACTAGCTCAAACCTCTTCTATAATTATTATTTCATTATTTATTGAATTTATATACCGCCCTATACCTGCAGATCTTCAGAAGCTGAGCTTCTCACATAATCTGGAGGAGAACAAAGGTTTGATTACCTGGTTCCTCTCAAGGTGAAGGGAAGTGGACATAGATAAGCCTGGCAGGACAGCTTACTCTATGGTATTAACCCCTTCATGCATTAAGTAGACTTAAGAATGTTGGTTATTTGAGGCTAGTTATCCTACATTTCACACATAAGGAGTTGCCTTTTGCCAAGCCTGTCCATCCATCCAGTTCAGTATTGTTTGCACTGACTGGCAGAGACTCTCTGCAGTTTCAAACAGAAGTCTTTTTTAGCTATACCTGGAGATGGCAGGGGTTGAAAGTGGGATTTTTTTTTACGCAAAGCATGTGTTCTGCCACTGGGTTACAAGCACTCCAACAGCAGGAGAGCAACTCAAATGTGCTTTAAGTGGCATGTGTGAAATCAGTTTGCGTCAGTAAACAGTCAACAGTATTACTGTTGCTGGAATTAGCAATCCTGGGCAATGGTCCATAGTTTATTAACTTGTATTTGAATCAAGCTGATAATGAATGGTTCCTTTGCTTCCCGTACCCTTGGCAACAAAATGTTGTTGTCGTGAGCTGGCAATAATCGAGGTTCATCTTTTCAACACTACTGCTGGTGAATGAAAAGCTATGACTTGAATTCTAAAGGCCATGACTGAATGAAGCTAACAACATATCTCTGCCTTTGAGAATGTACACTTCAAAGCTGCTTTCACTTTTGCACCAGTTATTCAAGCCATGCCTTGTTCACTTCTCGCACACAATCACAAAGTAGACCTACAGATTTCAGTGACACGGCTCTCTAAAAAAGTAATTTAAAAACTGTAGCCAAAAAGTGTTTGATAAATATAAATCTACAGTGACTAAAGATAGCTTTTAAAAAAAAGTTCCTGTATATTTGAATACGTTACAAAACCATCCAATTTAATTAGTTAAAAAAACTCAAAACACTACATTTTGAATACAGGAAGCATCTGATGGAAACTGATATAAGATATGAATGAAAATTGCATCCCTGGTTATTGCAAATGAAAACGCTATTCAGTAGAAAAGTGATAAGAATGCAACAGCATCAATTTGACACTGGTAATGTTACATTTCATCTGGCTGGTAGAGGAAGAAATTTGATCTTTTTTAAAGGGAAAAAAATGTTCACAGCATTCTGATCTAGTCTGATCAGTTGTATTGATTTAGCAATTAGCTATCATTTACATTGCAGGTCTATTCAAGTTGGAAAATCACAGATTACCTTTTTATGATCATATCACAATTCTAGTTTTGATCAGCAAAGCTGATTCCAAACCTCTGAAGAGCACAAAGGCTGGCCCTATTATTGCTTATGCCATTCTCTTTCCAACCATTTTCAGCTGATTTTGATGTGCCTTACTTTAGACCTACTGATAGAAAACAAAAAAAATTCAGGATACCACATGTGATAAGACGCAAATAAAAACAGAAAGGGTGGTTGAGAAAATTGAGAGGAAAAGCAACGTCCAAACAAGAAATAAGTTATTTTATCTCCTTTATACCAGCATCATAAACAAAACTATTAACAGTCAGGAACTGTTTCAGATTTGGGGCGTCATGAGGAGAAGATTTTGAATCACCTCCAAGGCACCTTGCCCCTCACAGTTTTCAACTATCTCTGTGGCAGCCTGCAGCATAATTGCAGAGAAGTAAGTTCCAGCAGTTCTAGAAAAAGTCTTGGAGAATAAGCCAGCACAGAGTAAGTAAAATTAGCCAGCAATTGAGATGGCAGGCTTAGAAATGTGAAGAGGTATGTGTCAAGTCACTAGCAAACTGGGAGAGAGGCAGGCAGTCTCAGGAGCTGCTGCTGTCCAAGTCAGTGCCTCAGCCAGGTCTATTGTCAATGCGAAAGTTGAGACACTTTGAATAGATCCCTACCATTAGACAGTGAGGCGGCCTTCACAGGCATCAGATTAAGGTTTCACAACAAGGTGGCAAATTTTTATTTTATTTTTCTAGTTTTACTACTGCCAGGGAGAGGTAAAGCTACTTGTAGAGTTTCTGGCCTTGGCAGTCTTGGGTATTGTGGGCAGTATCCAGCTAAACAGTTCTGCTAGCACACAGCCTCCCCACCCTTACCTCTTGATTATGTTATATGGCCGCTGAGACCATATAACACCGGTCCTACATAGGCTCCCAGTACGTCCCCAAGCAGAATTCAAAGTATTGGTACTGACCTTTAAAGCCCTAAATGGCCTCGGCCCAGTATTCCTGAAGGAGCATCTCCACCCCCATCGCTGAACCCGGACACTGAGGTCCAGCGTCAAGGGCCTTCTGGCGGTTCCTTCACTGCAAGAAGTGAGGTTACAGGGAACCAGGGAGAGGGCCTTCTCAGTAGTATCACCCGCCCTGTGGAACGCCCTCCCCTCAGATGTCAAGGGAATAAACAACTCTCTGGCTTTTAGAAGACATTTGAAGGCAGCCCTGTTTGGGGAAATTTTTAATGGTTGCTGTTTTATTGTATTTTTAATATTCTGTTGTGAGCTGCCCAGAGTGGCTGGGGAAATTAGTAGTAGTAGTAGTAGTAGTAGTAGTAGTAGTATTACTATATCTATTTGGCTTCACGTAATGTGCTACTTTTGAACAGAGTATCAAAAATAGAGAAAGTTTTCTGCAGTCGTGCTTCACATCATAGACAGCCAACTTGAGTACTACTCTATGATCCAGGCCATGGGTAGGCAAACTAAGGCCCAGGGGCCGGATCCGGCCATTTCGCCTTCTAAATCTGGCCCGTGGATGGTCCAGGAATCAGCGTGTTTTTACATGAGTAGAATGTGTGCTTTTATTTAAAATGCATCTCTGGGTTATTTGTGGGGCATAGGAATTCGTTCATAGTTTTTTTTCAAAATATAGTCTGGCCCCTCACAAGGTCTGAGGGACAGTGGACTGGCCCCCTGCTGAAAAAGTTTGCTGACCCCTGATCTAGACAGAGGTTGGGAAGCCAGGAGTGGTACACTCCATAATCAACTTGTCCCTAGTAAACAGTAAGGGTTTCATGTCATTAGAAATAAATCCATGCATTTATGTTATCATAGAACATGAAGGTACATAGTCTCTATTTCTTAACACTTGAAAACATTTTTGATAGAGCCACCAGAGGCCAGACGAGATTAATTCAGTTGACCATTTCCAATCTGCATGAAACTGTTGTGTTTGGGGGAAAGCTTGCGCACAAATCAAACACAGACAGTATACTGTTGATCATAAACGATCAATTTTATATCTTGTGGGCTGTCTCCAGCTAATCAGCTATGCATTGGAATTTCTCTACCCACTTCTCTGCCTGTGCAATCTGTAAATATATCTAGGCGGTCCCCCAACGCTCTGGAGTAGGTTTACTGGGTGTGCAGGGGGTGTGCAGAGAGAGGAGGTGGTAGTGAAGTTCTATTGCATAGCTAAAAGTCCTTGAGCTAGCAGAACTGTTTAGTTGAAGACCACCCTAGACCACCCCACATGGTATATATTGAGGTGTATACACCATTCTCTCCAGCTTGATGACTTTATAAACAAATAAATAGGAGAAAACTAACTTGTGACCCTGCATATAAGCAAATTAAAGTATCCCCCATGAGAATATAAATTGCCAGCCCAAGTGATGCTTTACCAAGCACGGAACCTGCAGCCATTCATCTTCTGTTAATGCATTTTGCTATAAGAGATCATCCAAGATGCAACATGTTATGACTTCCATAGTTACAGCCACTGGCAGAAAGCTACTTTGAACACAAGAGAGAATCCATCTATTTTGCAATTGTCAAGTAGCACAGAAGTGTGAGGGCAGATTTAATAAGCAAGAGACACCTCTGCACCATTTCTCAACTTAACAGTATTAGCCATTCAGCATATATGAAGCAATATATGAACTTGCATAACATTTCTTAACCCCTGTCAAACACACACACACACACACACACAAAGCACCTGGAAACCAAAGCAGAGGAGGCCCTATCCTATAGAACCAAAACATGGGAGCGGAAAAAAGTGTTGTCCATATAAGATCCATCCTTTTTTTTTTCTTTCCCCCACTAGCCTGTCCTATTACAAGAAGACATGAAGTAGTGAAATTAAATTCTATTGCTAGGCAGAAACTATTTCAGTCACCTGTAGTGTGTTTCAGCTGTCACACACCTGTCATCTATCAAAAGGCACCAAGTGCATCACAGAACAGGGCATGATGGAAAACATAGACTGAGATGGTTGGCTCTGATACACTCTCCTCCACCTCTTCTAACAGCACACAATGCTAGTTCAATGTTTTCTTCCTGTTGCTGTGTGACTATCATTTACCTTACAAGGCACACACTGCAGCTTGAACACACAGGAGGATTTCTGTGGCCTGGTGGGCGGTACTTAAGATTTTTCAGAAATTACCTTTTTGTGATTCATCAGTCAACAGTTATTAAGGAACAACAAGCACAACAAACACAAACATAAGAATCCAATGTTCTAGATGCAGTTAGGGAAAAGGAACTTAAACCTTTCGTTTGGTTACTTGTAGAGCTGCCATTACACCAATTCTCTAATGATAGCGAATTTTATATTGGGGGGGATATAATAATGGGGAGGAGGACAGAGGGAGAAAAATAGCTGCTTGTTGCAAGATGTAGCAGGTGCATCACAGTGAGCTTCCCCCCCCATCTAAATGCTTTGTGAACATTTTGCAGAGTTCTCAGCAGAAAATCTGCCCCAATTTTCCCTTTACCTGACACATCACCCCACATTTACCTACAGAACATGTCCTGCTAATTTCTAATGGAACTTTATGGCACCACTTCTAAGCCACTAATTAACCACACAGGTCTTTCCTTATGATCAGTTCTGGGGACACCAGTTCTGCAAAAGACGAGAAAAAGAGCACATTTCCCTGAACTTTCCCACCTTCAACATTACAGCGGACTTGTGGGGGGAAGCTGGCTGTCATTTGGGATAAGGAGGGAAACAAACAGCAAGTTGATAACATTGTCAGTTCAAGCAAACACCAAATGGTTATGGAGGAAAGTGCCAGTCTGACGCCTCAAAAGTAAACACTGATTTTAATAGGGCAAAGGCTGTGAAGCTTTTCTAATGAGAAGGCAACAGTAAGTTTAGGAATCACCTTGCCTAATTTTGTCTACCTGGTAAAGAGGGGTGATGTCAAAGGCTGCAAAACACAGTACCTGTCATAACTCCACCGACTGTAAGACATCGTCCTGTTGCCACTGACACCATCCATTCTTTGCTGCTGAGCACTTGCGCCTACTCCCTGCAGCCTCTCCGATTGTCTAATCAAAAGAATGGCTGAAAAGAGTTCCTTTTAAAAAGAAGGAAGGGGAGAGACAGAGACACCTGCCTCTGAAAATCCTGTCCGACTGGAAAGATGCTGTACAACACCTATAAGCACTGAACAGTGGGACTAGAATTAAATGCACAGCAACCAATTTAGTAGAGGTTCACAATTGAAGGAATGTACCACTGTCTTTTCAAGAGCAGGGGATTCTCCCCGAGCTGCGATTCATATGTTCTGTGCCAATGTCTGGAACATGATTTCAGCTGTTTCTCTGGCAATACAAGATGACGGTGGCAGACAATAGGATTATGCTGAGGAGCTTTCAAGTGTTTGTACAAATGTGCAGCCATGGATAGGAGAGATGTAACTCCTGCTGCAGCATTTCTTTGTTATTTATGCTCGTTTCCACAGATGCAGCTCCATCTTCCTCCCCCCCCCCATCACTTTTCTCTGGCCAATAACATAATCCCTAGATCTTTCAAATGCTACCTTCAGACGGACGTGTAATAATGATGTCCTCTGCGTATTAGCTGAAATGAAGCACCAGCCCCAGAGTAACTTGTTCAATGGTTTAGCTGTGTGAAGAGCACTCTGTTTGTTTTGTTTTTGACAAAAAGCACACTTCTAATCCTGTTTTCTGTATATATGCAAATGAGCCACAAACCCCAGTGCGGTTCTGTTTCTTTTTAATTCTAGTGCTTGACATGCAGCACTTTAATTTTTTTATAAAAAAAAATCTAAGCCACTAACTGGCCAGCCCAAAGAATGCTGAACTCAGTAACATGAGAGCCACAACCAGAGACTTTGCTTTCATTGCTCCAAATGACAGCATAGTAGAAATACTTCTCATGCTTAACATATCAAAGCACTGCATTTATTTCATGTAAAATAAACCTGATCTTGTTGTTATTATTTATAATGGGACCATTCATGTTCATGATCCTCCACAAAGCCAAATGCCTCCTCATCACATTGACTACAGTCTCCTTCTTGTTCCTTAGCATGGGAACAATACTTTAGATACATGAATATCTGTGATGAAAGGGAAAAGAGAGGTTTCACCTTATATAGGGATAGCTTGTAAAGTATCTTTGGCAGGGATGAGGCACCTCTGGTCTACAAAACTAATGGGTCTCCCCATTTGGCCTGTGAGGCTGTTTTGGCCAAGCTACACATACATACATGCCATCATATTGTTGAGTTTGGGAATAGCAGCACTCCTTGAGCTGCTTGAGAGAATGGAGCAGTGACAAAGCCAGTGGTTCAAATAAAACAACCGCAAGCAGAGTGGGCAAGAAGCCTCTTTGTAGAAGAAAGTGTGACTCCAATGTGAGCTGAGGGTCCTTCTGGATGAGATGCTACTGGGGAGTGAAGGTGACCCAGGAGCCCAGTTGTGAGGCATCCATGAAGCATTTGAGAGATGTTGGGAGTAAGCAGAGAAGGGAATTCCTGGCTGCTGATCCTGGAGAAGGTGCCCCTAGATAAGGACTTGTGGCAGGACTTTGAATTGCAGTTTGGAGCAGGGGATGAGGTCAACTGGCCCAAGGACAGCAAGAGGAAGAAAGATGGAGGGGTTCCCCACCACGCCAGAAAGATTGTTTAGGAACTAGAGTGTGAGTTTGGAGCCTCTGGTCCACAACCAAAGGGGAAGCCAAAGAGAAACTGAAGGCCCTACAAAGACTCAACCTGCAATTGTGTTTTGTTATCTGTTTTTGATTATGCATGTTCTAATGCCTTTGCTAACTTGTCTGTTATTTTTCTACAGGGAAGCTGTATTTTGCTGGTTGTTTGTACATCTGGGGGCAAGGTGTCTGGTTCTTGGGAGAAGGTAGTGTTATGAGTGTTAGTTTGTATGCTAAGACCCTTCTAATCCCTGGATCCATCAAGTGTTAAAATTTAATCAAGCCTTCTAATTCTTGGAAGAGCCAGACTAGCCTCCTGGTGAGGTGATAGCCTGGGTGATGATCCACTAAGGAGCATAATAATAATAATAATAATAATAATAATAATAATAATAATAATAATAAAAATTAAAAAAATGATGAATTATTTGTACCCAACCCATCTGACTGGGTGGCTTCCATCACATATAAAAGCATAGTAAAAACTTAAACCTTAAGAAGCTTCCCTATACAGGGACATTTGCAGGTAAGTTAGAAAGACAGAGGCAGAGTTGAGTTTTTGAAGAGATGTGAGCTAGACGCTAGATGCAAAAAGCTGTAGGCTGAGGAGTGGAAACAAGAGGAATTACCGACAAAGGAAGAATGGCAATTGAGTATGCGGGACTGGCTAAAATGACAGGAAAAATCAGAGAACAGCGGGACCAAAAGTTCATCAAGGACTGGACTAAATTTGGAGATTATTTGAAAGACAATTGTATTCAATTAAATATGTTGATAGGATTGCAAGAAGCTTTGTGAGGAAAGGTACAAAAACCACTGCAGATAAGAATAAGAAAGTATGATGTTTTGATGTTTTTGATTTTAAAGCAATGGTTAGATAGTGAAAATGAAGATTTGAAATGAAAGATAGAAAATCATAAGGAAGGTTTAAAGGAAGTCAGGGCCCTAAAAAGCCAAAATGTATAATATAATATAAGAGGAGATATTGTAATGGAAAGTATTAATGTAAAACTAATAAAAATGATATGCAAAAAGCTGTAGGCTGGAAAGGCAGAGAGAGAGAGAGAGAGAGAGAGAGAGAGAGAGAGAGAGAGAGCCATGCTTGATTTCTGCAGGAATCCAAGGCTGTGGCTATAAGAGAATCAAGGCCTTCTTAGGGTTGATGCTGTGAACTCCTCCATCACAGTCTCACATTATATGTATATGTAAATAAACCATATATAATAAAGACCATACAATGTGCCTCATTTCCAAAGGAAATACAAACCCTGAATACACACCTGGAAACTCACACCACTCAGAGATTGGGGTGGCATGCAAGACTATACATGACTACAGACAGCAAATAGAAATATCAGTCTCTGGTTATCCCAGACTGCAGGTGTTGAGTTAGTGGGTGGGCCACCCAGAACAATCCCTCCATCCAGACATGGTTGACTTTGGCAACTCATCTGATAGCTTAACTTACTTCTCAAGGCTGGTGTGAATTCAGTTGTGAATGCCACAGAATTTCTTGAAGGTGGGTGGGATCAGAGCAAATTCTAGAGGAGAAGCCGTGTTAACCTGCTGCAGTAAAATCAATTTATTATGGCGAATCTGTAGAGACCAAAAGAATTGCCATAATAAAATGTGTTTCAGGTGCTATAAGATTCCTTGTTGATTTAAATGTAACAGAAATATTTAAATGGGGAGCAAGGAGGAAGTGGTGGCACATAAACACCATCATCAAGTGGGAACAAGGATCCTCAGGTGTTTTGTGGGACTTATCTACACACACACACACACACACACATACACACACACACACACACACACACACACACACAACACTCCTGGTAAAGATGATAAATACTGGGCAAAGGATAGTTTTACCAGAATCCAATAACTTAAAGGGATGCCTCTTATTACAGAACATCACAATGTCCCCTTGAGATACTTCAAATGCTACATTGTCCCTGGTGTATGAAATTTTCACAAGGCAACAAAGCATGAGGCTGTGTTTCAGCAGCTAGACATTAAATCCTTTTGGAAGTCTGGTTTTTATTGGGCACCCTTTATTTGTTAGAAAATCACTTTTGTTGCCAAGGCAGGTTGTACATTACAATCCCCATTCCCATTAAGTTAACCTATCGAATACAAAGAGAGAGAGAGATAATCAAAAATTTGGCTGAATGGATTACATGGAAATGTTTCTCCAAAGGAGAGACACAGTAAATTCAAGTAACTGGGAAATGCATAATGAGGAGTCTTCTAGAAAGGCTTTTATACTTTGTACTCTGCTGCCTCGATAGCTTTAACAACACATGGCTTCATTATTTATTTTAGTATAGGAATATGTTTTTTTTAACACTATCATGTGTAAAACAGATGGTCCTGGTATATTATCCACAGACCGCTGGCTCCAAAGATCACAGCCTTTTGTGTGAGCGTACCCTTTAAGGTGGTGTGGAAACACTGGGAAATTGTTCCTGCCTTCCTCCTTGCCAGTTTAATTATGTTCAGCGCAGTGATAACACAAGTTTCTACGGAACACGAATACATATTCCGAAAAGTGACCGAAGTGAAGTCATTCCTTTGAGACGTGCTGGATGGCTGTTCCATTCAGTGTGTAGAACCGTGAGCCATCCATGAAACAGAATAATTGGCCGTTCGTACTCTAGGGCCCTTTATCACAGCTGAGGCACTGCTCTTCCGCAATCGGCCAGAAGTGGAATTCAAACGGTGCTTGCACTGCGACATTTATTGCAGCTATATTTCAATATGGGTCTGCAACAGTCTAGCAGTGCCTGCAGGCATGATCCTGTTTCATCCAAAGCAAGTCCTATTCAGTGCTGTGGGACTCGATCCCTAAGAAAGTGTGCAGCCTTTTCAGTGCTACAGAGTTAATTATTAGCAATAATATTATGAATTATTATATTATTATTTGTATTAGTTCTATTATTGTTCCTTGCTACACCCATGCGGTTGCACACCAACAGGAGAGAAGACGACAAATGTTTTATTGTCATGCTTGCTGCACTCTGGCTGCTTGAAATTAATGAGGAGAAGTGGATTTCCCCAGGTGCCCATTCCTGCTGCCACCACCGAGTTCCTTTCTGCATCCATGGAGAGCAAGCTGTGGCTGGGCAGTCTTGGAAATGAGTATGAAAGGGACTGCAAAAGTGCAGACACAGCTGGTTGCTTTGACTGGGCTTTCCCCACACTGAGGGGCAAAGGCTGGAAAGAACACAGACAGGGCTCTCTCCCTGAACATCAGTTACAGCCAACGGTGACGAGATGAGCTAACACAAAGATAGGCAGAAGTGGACACTGCCAGTGCCAGATTTACATATAAGCTAAACAAGCTATAGCTTAGGGCCCACTCTCATGGGGCCCCCAAAAAACGTAAAAGGAAAAAAAACCTGGATATAAGATAAAAAACAAATAAAGATATAAGATAAAAAAGATATAAGATAAAAAACAAATAAAACAAAACCTACACACAGCAACAGTGTTTTGTGTTGTGTTGGCTCCTGTGATGTAAGTAATGGGCTCCACCTGCTACCCTGCTCCCTAAAATATCACTGGTTTGCTCATTTCTATATCAATTACTTTGATAAAATACATATTGTGTTATGTGCAAATGGCTTTAAATACCTATTAGGTCCATAAATTACCATATAGCATATATTCAACACAAAAAACGGTGACATCTAAAGGGCCCCATTACCTTCAGTAGCTTAAGGCCTCATCAAACCTAAATCCGGCCCTGGACGCTGCACAAGGTGAGACCTGGTGGGTGCAAAAGTTTCCATGGTACCTGCGCAATGAGATTCTTGCTGCCTCCTCCACCTCTTGACTCCAGGAACTTGCTGCTCCCAAAGGTGAGATGGGGAAGGCCCCCCAGAAGTGATCGGACATCATCTCCCATCAATTGTAACCACTGTCATGTGTCGTAGGGTTGGCTGTGAGGAAAAATAACCCTCCAGTAAGATTAGCCACCTTTGCAATAGAGGGTGTCAACAAAATCTGCAAATGCAGCCTGTCTGAATTGGTGGCCAGCCAACATTTTCAGATGCGGTGGGGACCTGAACAGGCACGATAATAGTGTGGTGACAAAATGAGGGTTGTGTTAGTGCTCTCTGCACCAAATAAGGAGAAAATCTTGTCAATCAGCAGAACTTCATTAATATTTTGTTCTGTGTATCATTTCAATTCACACCCTAAGGCTCTCTTTAGCCTCCTATGCCAACTTAAAGCTTCTGTTATTGGTCTCAGCACCTTTGTTGAAAATGGCTGCTAAATAAAACAATCAGAAGTTGATGCGAGCAACAGTTAGATTCATCTCTAAGATTTCCAGTACAATGGATGTCATACTGAAGGTGCCTGAAGTATCTCAGCGATAAATCTGCTGAAACAGAATTGTTATGTAAGAGCAAGCTGTAAGAATCTAATGTAGAAACTCAAATAAAGGCCCTGTTTTTCTATCTGAACTCTTCTGATCACACACTTAAATATGCCTCCCTCTCTCTCTCTCTCTCTCTCTCTCTCTCTCTCTCTCTCTCTCTCGTATCTGAAAGAGAAAAGAGCTTTCATCAAATCTATTTTAAAAATCCATGTTATGAACAGATGCTAAGTGAACCACCCCACCACCTCCTCCTTTTCCTCCCGTATACTTCCAATGTATTGCTCTTACTCTGGATTCACCCCAGAAATAGGGATTTTATGCATATTTGAGGACCACATACAGCTTTGTATCATGACTATCATACACAGTACAGGAGAAGACGTGAGCGTATTCATGCATTTCACCAACAAAATGTATTTCACTGTTTGCTCAGGAGAGATAAAAAATACTGTGCCAAGAAAATAGTAATAATACTATTTATGCACTACAGATGTTATGTTATAAGATGGGTATGGGTATGTTATAAGATAGTTATGGATCATGGCCAATGTCAACCCATGCTGTTATCATCACTATTAAGAGGAGAAGGATACATTGTAAAACCAGCAGAGGGCATATCAACTAATCCCTTTTCCCAAGGCAATGGGAGAATGCTCAGTGACTTGCTTCTCTGAGAAAGTTGCAGAAGTCAGCCAAGAAGAGATACGGCATCCAAGAATTAAGCAGGCTGTAGGCTATGAAAGCACAAGCCACAACAAATGCCAGATTTTAAGGAATAATAATAACAATAACAATAATTTATTTATTTATACATACCCTGCCCATCTGGGTATACCCTAGCCACTCTGGGTAGCTAGCTCCCAACAGAATATTAAAAACACAATAAAACATCAAACATTAAAAGCTTCCCTAAACAGGGCTGCCTTCAGATGTCTTCTAAAAGTTGTTGTTTATTTCCTTGACATCTGATGGGAGGGCGTTCCACAGGGCAGGCACCACTACCAAGAAGGCCCCCTGCCTGGTTCCCTGTCACCTCACTTCTCACAATGAGGGAACCGCCAGAAGGCCCTTGGCTCTGGACCTCAGTGTCAGGGCTGAACGATGGGGGTGGAGACGCTCCTTCAGGTATACCAGTCCAAGGCCGTGCTATCATGTCCTTACTGCTTCATGTAGGATCCAAGACAATAGAAACATGTTCCCTACCTAAGGCTGCCGAACTTTTGTTAAGCCACCAGCCACCTCCAAAAAGTGAGTTTTCCATTGTTGATACTTAGTCCATATTTATTGTGTGTGAAGATTTGTCTGTTTCCACTTCATTGCAGCTTTCAGCACCATAACACTGTGCCAGCAACAATTCTCAGGTGTATTTCGCGCAAATAATTCAGCTGAGATGCACACAGCAGAAGCCTCAAATCAGCCCTCAGACTTGGTAAACAACTAGTGCAAACAGGTTTCATTAACGCTTCTTCCCACAATGGCACTAACCTCTGTTCGGTGAGAACAATGCAATTTGGATCTGAGAATGGAAACAGCGGCAGCCTAGCCTCAGTGGCAGCCTATTACCTGCAAACACTTAGTTGCTTGCAAGAAGTGGGTTGAAATTACTGCAATTTGGACTAAATGTGCAGAGAGTGTCGAGGATGCTAATCTCACCTGTTTTCCTTAATGTGCTCCCCCAGAGCATTTACAGGTGTGTGCTGGGAAGGTGATTAAACTGATTTGTAATCCTTACAATGCTTTCCAAAGCAACTGATCATCCTTTTTTTAAAAAAATATTATATGATTGCTAGTGATCAGTGATGGAAACAAAAGCAAATGTAGCAAATGTAGATGGCAGGCAGGCAGAATTACAGAATTCAGATCACAGAATTTGATATAATAATAGTAACTGCAGCAGCAACAACCAGCAAATTCTGTTAATGACAGTAATCTGGTTCAAAATTACATCAGATCATAGTTTAATAAATTATTATTAATTATTATTATTATTATTTATACCCCGCCCATCTGGCTGAGTTTCCCCAGCCACTCTGGGCAGCTCCCAATCAAGTGTTAAAAACAATACAATGCTAAATATTCAAAACTTCCCTAAACAGTTTAAAACAATGATTTAATGTGAACTAGCAGCAGGCTGTTCAAAAGTTCCCATGATGCTCTTCTCCTACTCCTGCCTGCCATGGATGAACTATGCCACAGTTTGGCTTATATAATTTGAACCCAGGCTCATGGTCTGTTTCCTCCAAACAAACCATAACTCATAAAATCAAGGTTTATTCCTCGCTGACCACTTGTGGGTTTTTGGGGAGGAAACCCGAAAGTCCAGGTTCAGAGGATATGACAAGCCAGCCTCTGGCTTGCTTTGTCTGCAATGTGGCAGCGGAGTGAGGAAGAGATGCTGCGGGAACTTTTATGCACCGGCACATTGCTTGTTCTCATTAAATCATTGTTTTAAACTATGGTTTAATGTGACATGTGACCTAGGCCAATGGCTTCGTTTCAGAGGATGGGGGGTAGAAGGCCAGAATGTGTTAGTGGTGTTCTGCTAAATCTTTCACAAATGCAGTGTAGCATCCCAATGTTTCGGGGTTTGTTATATGGTAGCGCAAAGGGAGAGAATCTCAAACCTGTGGGCATGAAACGTCCCTCCAGGCCTCTCTTTACAACCCACCACGCTTGTCACTGGCTCTCCTCACTGGCACCCTCCTCAAATGCTTTTCTATGCCTGGAAATGGTCCCTGAACTCTTGATAATGCCTCTTGTTTTCCTGGAGGGAGGATGAGGAGATGTGGTGTGTGAGAGGAGTCCAGCAACATCCAGAGGGCTTGTCCCTATTTTCCCGCAAGCAAATCATCCCATTGTTTTGCAGCTCCCTCGCCTACTTCCAATTTTGACAATTTATGCCCTACAACTCAGGCGTCTGTTGTACGAGGGCACACGCTGGTGACGGCACAAAAGGGACTAGTTGCCCCTTTACAACTTGCTTTACTGCAAAATGATGCAAAGATGTAGAAGTAAGGAAATATGCAGATCTGCCAACTCCCCGCTGCTCTGAGCGCTATCTTAAGCCGCCGGCCCCTGTGACTACTTGGAAATCTAACATTTTTAATCCACTGAGCCTGCCGAGCAGTTTTTGGGGGGGGAGTGCAGAGGGCTGTTGTGAAAAGAGGGAATATGCAAAAATAAGCTTTGCTAAAAGATGAGCTGCTTCTTAGTTCATGTATGTGACACAGCAAGCGTGAAATCACCCAACTGCTGTGCTCCTTTCTTTAACTATGATCCAAGACACGTACAGTGGTATCTCGGGTTACATACGCTTCAGATTACATACGCTTCAGGTTACAGACTCCGCTAACCCAGAAATAGTGCTTCAGGTTAAGAACTTTGCTTCAGGATGAGAACAGAAATCATGCTCCGGCGGCGCGGTGGCAGCAGGAGGCCCCATTAGCTAAAGTAGTGCTTCAGGTTAAGAACAGTTTCAGGTTAAGTACAGACCTCCGGAACGAATTAAGTACTTAACCCTAGGTACCACTGTATTTGCTTTTCTCAGTGTACATTTGGGGATGCAGGCAGCTGCCTTAAACTAGATCAGACAACTGGACAATCTAGCCACTCTGACTGGCAGTGGCTCTCCAGGTTGTCAGGTAGGTGACATTCAGAGCCCTGTCTATGGGGGATTGAACCATAGCTGTCAACCTTTCCCTTTTTTTAAGGGAAATTCCCTTATTCCGAATAGGAAGTTCCCTTAAAAAATGGGAAACGTTGACAGCTATGGATTGAACCTGGGACCTTCTGTATGCAAAATACATGCCCTTCCATTGAGCTACAGCCCTGTTTCACAACGTAGGTTTTGAATAAGAGACTGTCTGGGTCTGCTCCCTTTTACAGCTCACTGTTTCTCAGACTAACCTGCCGCATGGGCATAAAGCACTCAAAGCTTTCTGAAGCAAGCACAATGTAAGAAACATCTGAGTCAATGTGGTTGCTGGTTTTCTCTCTTCCTCACACACACAGAGTGCAATTTGCTTTCCTGCTTTGATCACACAACAGGAGGATGAGAGACCTTGCAGGCAAATTCTGAACATGCCTAATTGGGAGTTGAATCCCACTGTGGCTTACTTCTAAGGCCTGTTTTCTCACATTTCGGAAGTAGCTTCATCATGCCAATCCAGTATCATTAGAGCCAGACAACCCTGTAAAAGAGACCAAACTTATGGTTACTTCCTACATCAGCATCAATCCATGTTAATTATCAACACCCTTAACTAACAAATCTCTCTCGTGTGTGTGTTTTAAAAAACCCAGTGCAGAACAGAATCTAGAGTAGGTTCTAGAATTTCTCTAAAAGTGTGAAGTTATAAAGGTAAAGGTAAAGGGACCCCTGACCATTAGGTCCAGTCGTGACCGACTCTGGGGTTGCGGCGCTCATCTCGCTTTATTGGCTGAGGGAGCTGGCTTACAGCTTCCAGGTCATGTGGCCAGCATGACTAAGCCGCTTCTGGCAAACCAGAGCAGCGCATGGAAACACCGTTTACCTTCCCGCCAGAGCGGTACCTATTTATCTACTTGCACTTTGATGTGCTTTCGAACTGCTAGGTTGGCAGGAGCAGGGACCGAGCAACGGGAGCTCACCACGTCGCGGGGATTCGAACCGCCGACCTTCTGATCAGCAAGTCCTAGGCTCTGTGAAGTTATAGATAGTGCATTAACACCACCAGTGGAATCAGTGTTGCTGTGTTTTTTCATACTACATGACACAGATTTTTATTATTTTCAGCTCCTGCCTGTTAGGAAATGAAATCATTCTTGTGCTTCTTTCATTCTCAAGCCCTACCCAGTTCTGTAGAGCTCTTCCCTGGAGGCTCTCCTTGATTCAGTACTCAATGCTAAAAAGATTTCAAAACTGGAAAAATCACATACATATCAAGCTTGATGCTGGTGCCCCAAATTCACCCGATGTCCACATAATGTGCTTAAAGAAAAAATGCTGTTTTCAGACAAATTTGTCTAAAGGAAATGACTGATGGGGACCAAACCTCTTACGCATGACCTCAAATATTTGCTTGTATCAGAGCGACTCTGAAGTGTGAACATTTCAGCAAAATGAGGAGAAGCAAAATACTGTATTACAGTATTTCACTCTGAGGTCTAAGACTGGAAGCTGTTGACACAAGAAATAGAAAGCTGACAGGGGTCTCTACACAATGGCTACATTCACACCTTGCCTTTAAAACACAGTAATACCACTTTAAACAGTCATGCACAAAGATTCCTGGAAGCTGCAGTTTTAGAAGCTGAGAGTTGTTAGGAGACCCTTATTTCTCTCACACAATTACAGTTCTCAGAGTGGTTTAACAATCAATCCCTCTTCACAAGGAACTTTGGGAATTGTAGCTCTGTGAGGGGAATATTGGTACTGTAACAGCTCTCTGTATGCTTAACAAACTACAGCTCCCATAATTCTTTGGGGGGAGCCATGACCGGTTAAAGTGATATCATAGTGCTACAAAGGTGAATGTGGGCAATGTGATTTCCATATGGGTGGTATTTTCAAGCCACTGCCTCTCTCAATAGTCTGAGATGATGGAAGCTATAGTCCAGCAACATCTGGAGGGTCACAGATTCCTCGTCCTTGTCCTGGAAATGCACTATAACAGCCTTCTCCAATGGGGTGCCCTTCAGAGGTTTTGGACTACAACTCTCATCAGCCCCAGTGAGCACTGACTATAGTTTCCCCTGTCCTAGACCATTGGCCAAGCTGCCTGGGACTAAAGCGAGTTGCAGTCCAACAATAACTGAAGGGCCACATGTTCCTCATTCCTTTTTTCTAAAAAATAAATAAATTTTATAAATTACATTTCAAAATATTCATTTAAACAACCTTAAATCAATGACTTCCCTTCTTCTGCTTCCATGGTTCATTTTGCATACCATACATCCCTGCATATTTTACATGAACTAAACCATTCAGTAATCCATTATTACATCCATCAAACCTTATTTGCACTGTTGAATTTATCTTAATGATACCAGCATTTTTAAATAAACACAATTTTCACCTATATATTCAGTAGACATTTTCCAGTCTTCTTTAAATGTGCATTCTTCTTGTTCTCTTATTCTACAAGTTAAGACTGCATGCTGTGTGTATTCCATCAGTTTAAGTTGCCATTCTTCTTTGTTTGGGACCTCGCTCGTTTTCCATTTTTGGGCTAACGAAACATGAGCCATGGTGGTAACGTACATAAATAGCCTTTTTTGCCACCTGAGAATTTCCCTCTGAATTATCCCCAACCAAAAGGACTCTGGGTTTTTTGGAAATATCCTTTTAAACATTTTTTTCAATTCATTATATATCATATCCCAATACTCTTTTACCCTTTTACAAGTCCAACCTCATCCCTGCTTTAATACAAAGCCTTGTTGATGGCTTCGCTAACAGCAAATACCAAACTAATTGTATCTTGAACTGCAATAGGCCTCATCCCAGGCTAACAGATGGCTCTGTATTTGTCTCAGTCCTGACAAACCTTTCCATTACTGTTGCCTAGAAGAGCAAACATGCCACTTAGGCAAAAACTGATGAAATCATGGCTAGAGAAAGGAACCTCGCTGAGCAGCTTTGGGTTTGGGGTAGAATTCCTAACAAGAGGTGGAAGATAAAGGCAGATGTGGCTGGAAAACCATGCTCTTCACATCAGTTGCCTTACCATAGAACAAAATAATGTGTTGTTCCTTCCATAGATATACAGGGTGATATCAAAGTAGACTAACTGGGCTTACTCTATATGATTAATGTTGGCTGTTACCCAAAATACAGGTGGATGCTTGGAACATTTGTTGATTTGGTCTAATCACAATTTAGGTGTCCTTGTATCTGCTTAGAATAGCTTCTGGTCCCAATTTTGTGGTTATCTTAATGGTGTCACAGAGGCAATTAATAATACTTCTTGACAAATAATAATAATAATTTTATCATTTATACCCTGCTCATAAGGGTTAATCACCCTCACTGACAGGGATTTCCCCCCACACACCAATATTTATATACAGTGCAATCGTAATAAAACCTCAAAATAGTTTAAGAGTGAAACAATGACATTATCAATGAAAAAGTACTTCAAACGTTCAAAAAGTAACTGAAATAATAAGGTAAATCCAGATTAAAACTGCTTCTAGATGCAAGAGAGGACTGCAGAAAAGAATATATATCAACCCGCAGTGCCAAACAGAAACAAGGAAAAGCAATGGCACCTTTAAAAGATGAAATGGATCTCCCTTCCCTCTTCCAGGCAACAGGGGCTTTGCTTTTCATGTAACTGTATTTAGCAGACAGCCTATATACAGTACTGTACTTCCTTGCCAGTTTGCACCTCCCCTCTCCCACTCTTTGCTTGCTGAAACCAGAAATATTCAGCCAGATTTGAAGCGCATCCAAGCTCGTTCTCAACTATGTAATTATTAAGCGAAAATTCTGCTGCCTGCAGTATGTTCAAGGCCCCCTCTGCTGGACAAACTGTTGATTCAGCTGTCAACAGTTAAAGAAAACAATTGAGTCAGAGTTCCTGGCACACTCGACAATGCAAAGAATGCTGTATCTAAGCAGGAAGACAAAGGAGGCTGTGATAGAGGGAACCTAATACTTTTACAATGCCCATTCTACTCAATCTCCGGCATTGCCATATCTGAGCCACAAATCACACCCTGCAGCAGACCTCTCCAAAGCAAATGTAAATAAAATAATCCCCATTCTTTAGCCTTTGCTTCCTCACCATCCCCAGACTACTGTGTTCTTATAAGCCTTTTTATCAGGCTGCATAAAAGGTGTCCTCTGAGGCCTAATTCACCTCCCAAGTTCTCACGCCTATGAAAATGGCCAAATGCAAACAAAAGTAAGGGACCTAGTGTGTGAGGGCTGTGCTGAAGTTGAGCTTAAGTGCAATTTAACCTTGGCTGGATGGGACCCTCATAAGTCTCCTCCTCACCCATATTTGTATCTGGAGTCTTTCAGCTGCAGATATAGATGAGCCTATAAATAGGATTAGGCCGGGTTCAACTCTGACTGGGAAGGATCTCCCGCTCTGTGGAAAGCTTACAGCCAGCAGTGGCTTCTCCTCACAGGTAACAAAAAAGAAGAACAGACCTATGCACAATTTCTCAAATTGTGCCAAGGCCTCAAAAGGGCATCATATGCATAGGAAGGTGGTGTGGGGCCACACAGACCTCCAGAGGTCACAGAAATTTCCCTACCCCTAATGTCCAGGCATCAGGAGAGGACAACATATGCAGAGAAAAAGCCTGGGTTTTCTGTGCTATGCAGGACCATGTTGGAGCCATATTCATTGCTTCTACTGTTAATTTTAATGCATATTTTGTGTTGTGTAAACCACTTAAGAAGTCTGGATGATTAAGCAACACATAAATCATGATAAATTATATATATGAAAACAGCGTTGGAAGGTTACCGTACTTAGACTTGGGTCAAGCTAACAAGAATTGAGAATTCTTGGAGAAAAGGAGAGGTCCCTACAGACTGGAGGCGGGCAAAAGCTGTCCCCATTTTCAAAAAGGCGTACAAAAAAAGACCCAGGTAGCTACCGACTGGTGAGCTTGACATCAATGCCAGGGAAGGTCCTACAACAGATAATTCAACAGTTGGTCTGTTAGCATTTAGAAAAGAATGTTGTGATTATTAAGACCCAGCATGGGTTTCCTCAAAAATAATTCATATCAGACCAATCTGCTTTTTTTAAAATAGAATTACAAACTTGATGGATCAGGGAAATGCTGTGGACATAGTGTATCTTGATTTCAGTAAGGCTTTTGACAAAGTCCCCTATGATATTGATAGTATCGAGGGCAGCCATCTTAGCAGTTAGTCATCCAAGCAGTTGCCATCAAAACAAATGAAACAATTACATTATAACAGGGGTGAATTCACATGTCAGCCACTAGTTTTACTTCACCTCCTAAAAAACTTGTAATTGCTGTTATAAAGTCTAAGCCTCTTCAGCAATTTTTCATGTGGTAAAGTGCCCCCTTTGATATGCCACCCTTGTGGAGGGGGAAACGACTTGGATGCCTATTCTCCAAGTGAAACTTACTTGTTTTTAAGCCTGATATTTTGCTACAGTTGCCAAGACTGCCAGTCACAGCTGACAAGCTGATACATTTTCACACCTTAGTGCCGGTTTACTTACAGTGAAACTTACCTGAAAAAAACAGAATCCTTTATTAGCTTTCAACTCCTCTGAATGGGCCTCAAATTACAGGCTGGTGATCTGGCCATTCTCAGTGTACAGGAAATTTAGATTTCATCAGGGCTTGACGTTACAGCAAACAAAAAAAGGAGGTTTAAAAAAAGCACACCTGTTGGCACAGGCCAACTGCACCTGTTAAGAAAGTTCAGGAATTCTTATAATACTTAAAAGTTCATTCAAAATAGCTTTATGCTCTTATTCCGGAAACCGCATGCTTTTGCTTCTCTGTGGAAAATAGAAGTTAAGACAAAAACATTCCTGTCAATGATTTAATTCTTCAGATTTCAGACATTTTCCCTACATTCCTGGGATGTTAATTTAAAAAAAAAAAAAAAACCACAGGGAGTTTTCATCATTTAGTTCCAATATGAGATTATTGACATACAAAGTGCTGATACCATGGTTTGAGGTTTCTTTGTGGAGAGGAAGATTGATTTACCAGAATTTATATATAATCTGTCAGGTTTATATCTAAACCTCTGCTCAGAATACAGCTTTTTATTGCATTCTAACATTTAAGCTTCTGTTGTGCAGACTCCTGCTTTTCAGATGATTTTGTTAAGTTTCCCTGCTACCGTATTGGCCCAAATATAAGCTGCACCCTTAAAATTCAAGGCTTATTTGCAGATGTTGCCACCAGGCCAGTGCCAGCCGGCCCTATTCAGGGCAGTAGTGCCGGGAGGCAGGTGTGCAGCTTGTTGGCAGTGCGTGTGCTCCCTAGCTGCTTGGCGGTGGGGGTGAACAGCACACCCACCTCCCAGCTGGTTGGTCTGCGCACACTCCACCCACCCACTGCCAATCAGCTGGGAGGCGGGCACACCTCTCCCCCCACCACCAAGCAGCTAGGGAGCGTGCACACTCCCCAGCTGCTTTCAGCAGCATATGATAAAAAGTCATGAATATAAGCCACACTTATATTCTCTTCACGGTCACACTTTCCAGAGTGTGGCTTATATTTGGGGCAATACGGTATATCCAGTACTATTTTTCTAGAAAAAGAGGTGCCAGAGCTCACCATGAATGCCTCCCTTGCCCACTTATAATGGCAATGGCACCTACCTGAGGTGGTAGGAACTGAGTTCCGGCTGATAAAAGCCCTTACTAGATCTATTCATTTTTCAGATAAGTGAATCCATTTTAGATGTAGCTCATCTTGTTAAGAAAAAGACAAAAGGGAAATAGGTCTAATAGGACACCCAAGGATTATGCTTTCGAATTTACATAATAATCTCAAAACACAGACACCTGTTCAACAATTTGGGTACAGAACAAAAAAACGCCACACAAAAAAGGGTTAAGAGATCCCATTTGTGCAAGTGGGGGGAGGGAATGCCAGTTTGATAACATGTTGAAACACTAACAATTTTGAGACCAATCACTCCAAAACAAGAAATCATTCTACAAAAAACAAAAGAATTCTTCTTTTCCGCATGGAAGAACTGAGATAACACAGGATTGAGGGGGAGGAGAATAGCCATTCTATTTATTGCCTCTTGAGGTTTGTTCATGCTTGTCAGTTTTACTATTGAGTTCTCAAATGCCATCTTTTGCTGCGTTGATCAAATCGTTCTGTGTTGCATGGTTCTTTCCCAAACATCTTATCCAATAATTTTGTAACAATCCTTTGTTTCCATCATTTGCTTTGAAAAGCCAGGGCTGCTGACCATGCACTGCTATTCTGAGATTGCCACTACAAATGCTAAACCTTATGTACTTTGCAGACACGGAAATCTAATATGGGGGAGTGACTAATGGGTAACATTTGCACCAGATGACAATGTGGTAACATCATGGCACAATTTGTGCCACACCAGACATTACGAGGAAGATCTTGTAGCATCTAATACAATCCAATGTCCAAGCCCTAGAATGTCACTGAAATTTTTGACATTTGAAATCTCTCTCTCTCTCTCTCTCTCTCTCTCTCTCTCTCTCTCTCTCTCTCTCTCTCACACACACACACACACACACATATTAAGACATCACTGTGTTGCATTAACAGAGCACAGCACTAGATTGACTAACATCTAGAGCAAACTGTCCCCGCCTTCTTTCACTCCTCTAGAATTGAAGTGCACAGTTGACACCATGCTATTAAGGACAGCTGCGGCTCTTACTCCAGAAACAGAATGCCATTGTGCTTGTTGCATTGAATGAGCAAAGTTTGCATGCTTAAAAAAAAAAAGATTGCAGTGAAGTTAGAAGACAACAGGCCATACTCTGAGTAAAGTTGAGTCCTATCCTACTCGATGGAATCATGGTCAGGTCTACCTTTGTTGGAGAGCTGGTGGGAGTTAGATGCTAGAACAAATTCCCCACACCTCTTGATGTCTCTTCTGCTATTATTCCCAACAATCAGTGTACCGCTTCAGAGCCATTTGGTGCCATTTATACCAAAAGTATTTTGCAACTTTGGTCTGCACTAATAACCAGAGAGTGGGCAGCAACTGGTGCTTCAGTGAGAGATGTGAATTCTGGACCAATGCCAAAACTGAAAAATAAAGACAGGTGTACAGAAAAGAGTTGTGCGTTTTTGTTTTTTGTTTTGTTTTACAGAATGCTTTCAATCTTCACAATTCCTATTGGGCATGCATACTGAAATGAGGTCATTCGCCCCTTGACAGACAGACAGACAGACAGACAGACAGACAGACAGACAGACATGGGAACTCAGACTAAATGCAGGAGACAGTCAACTCCAGTTTACGTATTGTGCTGCTGCTGCAGTTGCCCTGCATGAACAGCTGGGATATTGGCTGCATCCTCTCCCATCCTGTATGAAGCGACTGAGTGGAGCCAGAGCCAGTTTCTGTGGTTGCTGAGAAAGGCACACAACTGGGACACCAGTTGCTCTTTCTGGCCAGCTGAAGGGGCACTGGATGCAACACTGCTAGACATCTGTCTCTCTCTCTCTCTGCCCTTCATTGAGCAACCTGAACAGCAGAAGGCATGTACTGCATCAAGGGCTAAGCAAGAGAAAGGAGACAGGCAGCCAGATTCAGCCCAAAGCTTCCAATTGTTTTTTCTTTCCCATGTACCCACACAATTCCCAACTCTGGAAGTATCTCATTTTCCACCAGATAACTAAAAAGTTGTAGGTCTGATATGAGAGAGAGAGAGAGAGAGAGAGAGAGAGAGAGAGAGAGAGAGATATGGTTGAAAATGGGGTTTGTACAATAACTTACCACGAGTGGATATCAAAAACCTGGATGATTTCTAAATGCATCAAGCACCTTTGGCTGTGCAACATAACTTCTCCTCCTTACCCTGTGTGCCCCTAAATCTGTTGTGAGTTTCCTCCCATATTTGGGGTGGGGAACAGGGAGATGAGGGAAGGCAAGTCCTGTTGCAGACCCAACTGTTTAGTGGTTACTATCCCAGGAGGTAAGGTAAGGGACGCAGTGGCGCTGTGGTCTAAACCACTGAGCCTCTGGGGCTTGCCAATCCAAAGGTAGGTGGTTCGAATCCCCACGACGGAGTGAGCTCCCATTGCTCTGTCCCAGCTTCTGCCAGCCTAGCAATACAAAAGCATACTAGTGCAAGTAGATAAAACAGGTACTGCAACAGGGGGAAGGTAAACAGTGTTTCCGTGTGCTCTGGCTTCTGTCATGGTGCTCCGTTGCACCAGAAGCAGTTTAGTCATACTGGCCACATGACCCGGAAATACTGTCTGTGGACAAACACTGGCTCCCTTGGCCTGAAAGTGAAATGAGCGTCACACCCCATAGTTGTCTTTGACTGGATTCAACTGTTCAGGGGACCATTTTTATTTATTTATACCTATCCCAGGAACACAAAACAGAGCCATCTTGTGCAGTCCGTACCTAGTTGTTGATCCAAAGTGGTGAAGGAGTTTGGCTTCTTCCCGTTATGGATCTTTTCTAGTGAACAACCTTCCAGGTGTTACAGACCAGTGGTTGACAGCTACATTCCAACCACACAAGGTTAGAGGTTCTTTCTTTCCTTCACATTCACATAGCCCAGGCAAGCAAAAGGTAATCTCAAAAATGACTATTCAGATTCTTCAGGAAGATTTGGGAAATGGGCTTTAGGCTCATGCATTACTCTCCTCCCACTGGTGGTTGGAAGGGAACTACAAAATTTATCTTCTGGCCCTAGGAGATAATAAAGTAAATACCAATACAGTACAGGTGAGTGAAGGGACCACAAATAAGGTCTGGGAAGATCAAGGACTGAGTACATGAGCCTAAGATCTCTTCCTAATCCTCTTCAATGAAGATTCAAGACAAATAAGGGAAGACAATGTACAAGCCTACTCTGCTTGTACATGCACTACCTTGCCAATTCTCCCATGATTTACTTACATAGTGACACGCTCATTAGCCAAGAGCGCTTGTGAAGTTGGTCCCAACTTATCTGGCTCTGGATAAGGTGATCTGTGCTTTTGGAAGGGTGGGAGAGGAACAAAGGACATAATTAACTCTGCACATGAAGAGGGCTAAATCCTCATCAGAACTTGTGCCTTGAAACTGCTCATAAGTTGAAAGTTAAGAAACACCCTGGTTGATACAACTATTACATATTCTACCACCACAGAAAGATGACTGGTTTCACAATGGGGTTTCTCCTAAAACAAACTGAACAGAAGATTCCAATGTACTTGGCATGGGTATGTGTACCAAATACTTTTTTCCGCCCAAGGAAAAGGTGAGTGGGGCTGGGGCTAAATCTAGTTCCTTACTCTCTTTCCCAAACAGTTGGTGGTGTGATTACAGGTTTTCTGCACAAGATTTACGAGAGCAGCAGAGGCTCCAACTGAACTGGAAAGAACCCTTTATGCAACCTCTGCTTGTGAGCAATTTTAAAGTGTTCTACATTCAAGTTACATTTCAACAGCCATGAAGTATCTGCTTGCAACAATTTAACAGAGCACTGTTTTATACCAGGTTGGGTTGTCATCTTTTAATCAGACAGCTTTTGAGTTATTTTAGCCTGAAAATGTGTAAGCCCATATTACTGTTTCAGAAACTGGTCTCTTATCCTCTCCAAACCTTGATCCAGTGCTTAAAAGAAAATGGAAATAGACAGTGGAATTTCTCTTCCCATAAATGACTATATGCAGTGATATTTTCTAGAAAAAGAGATGCCGGAGCTCACCATGAACTTCTTCCTTGTTCTCTTAGAATGGCAATGGTGCCCAACTGAGAGCTACTGGAACTGAGCTCCTGCTGAAAAAAAGCCCTGACTATATATCCTATTTAATTCTAGCACCTGAACATATGCAAGGGTATGTTTAATAACCTGCTTTATACTTTTGGTGAGGTGACAAAAACTGCAAATACAACCCAGTATTTAATGTCACAGAATAAGCCTGAATTATTTGGCTACATTTTGCATCATTCAAAGTTGAACAGCATTCACAACTGAACAATCATGTAAAGGTTTGTACAGTTTAATAGTCACATAATGGTCAGTCATTTGTAAAGGGTATGGAAGGCAATTTGAAAAACATGACAGTTTAACAGATACATTGGGCAGGCCCATAATCGGCCACTGGTGTATACAACTGGAACAGAAAAGAGGTTCTACCACAGTTCTGCAGATCTTGCATTAATTTTGTCAGTTAAAAGTGTACTGTGAGAATTAAATACTCATCTTTACATTTACACGTTATGCCATGAAAGCATATTTGCTTACAAACATATAAAAATACTTGTTAACTAGTTTGATAAGAAAATAATGTATAAAAGTATATAGCAAAAAACATTTAATCATCTGACAATGAAAAGAGAAAATTCATCTTTTTTTTTATCTTACATCAAAACAAAAAACAAAACAACAGCTACAGGTTTAGTTTTCTTGAATCCCTTACCTGGAAAATACAAAAGGAAGACACAATTTATTCCAAACCATGATGTAAAATCTTCTAAAACTGAAACAAATGCCCAAGTCCAGAGTGAGCACAGGTATTTGGCCACATAGTTGTAATAATAATAAATCCTGTAGCTGTTACTGGAGCCATAAAATAAATACAGTAGACTGTTGACCACTGAAAAAGCTGCAGCATAAACAAGAGCTGAAACACACAAAAAATCTTTACTGACAATGAAATTCAGTGTATTGGCTTCCTGTAAGGCAAGCTGAATTTTGAAGTCTAACCTACTAAAGGGTAAAACCTTCAAATCCACTTTTTAAAAAAATACTCTACATTTTGATCAGAGGATTCCCTCTCAAGTGTGATTAATACGGATGTCACAAGTGGAAAAAATACCCATACCAGCAATGCTTAAGCTTGACTTCAATACCTTGTTTAATATTGTTTTGTTTCCTTTGTGAATAAAACTCCACAAGGTGCAAGCTTCTTGACACAAGAGGAGAAAGAAACCGGGAAGTATTAAAAGAAGCCTTAGTGTTTTGACATCTGCCCTGAGATGACTAAGATGTCTTCTAGACTGGGTCAGCCTTGTTCTTTTAGCCTAAGGCTACTTTGGTGACCATTTATACGACATGCACATATAAGGCTAGACAAAACACCGAGACACATAGAAAGGTAGGCAGAAAGGTAGAATTAATCTGGCAGTTGACAGCTTGGTTCAGAGGATTCTTAGAAGATGACACAATGACATCCTTTCTTGTCCTTTTCCTTCCTTGTCGGCTCTGGGGAAGGAGGGCATTCTTGCTCTTGAAATTTCCTGTGAATGAAGCAAAAAATGCCCATAGAAACAATACACTCTAGTCCAATGCAATTCCATATATAAAAGGGGCACTAACTTTGCTTTTCAACTGACCCTAGATTCCTCTGCTAAAAAAATACAGCTGCATTGTCAATACAGGCCATTGTCCATTTCTATTAATATACATAGGTCTGAAGATGAAAGCAGATTTCATCTTTTAGGAATATGTGTGATATTACTGCAGCAATGCAGCAAGCAGCCGAGGTATTCGAGGGAATAAAGAGACCCTTTTAGCTCCCAGACTGATGTGTTTTGTGGAGATCCAATCAGGTTTTGTGGAGCATTCACTGTTGGCAATACTTGAAGTGTCTCATCCTAGCCTCTTGTCCCACAGCATGGTGTCTTCTGCCAATACTTGCTTGGAAAGGACTGTAGAAACAGTCTAGGTTGAAGGCTTCACCCCTTCTAGAGGCCAGATGCACAGCAACAGCTGTCCCATGGCACAGAAGTCCCTGGAGTATCCTAATACACACTTGGTGTAGGTGCAGCTTGATTGTATAATGTTGTTGATTGCTAGAACTCAAAACAGCAACATAGGCAACACATCCCAACAGGAGTATTACTGAATGAAAAATGTGCTCAAGTTAAAGTAACAGAGTCTGATGTGTGTAGCTTTTCAAGATATTTTACATTAAACAGCAAGTGTTCCTGCTTATAACACTTGTCTTTTTGTTATTAAAGGCAGGAAGCTTGAGATAGCGAAAGGCTTTCCATCTACCCTGATAGACTATGAACAAGAGAAGGGCTCACTTTACGCTTTCCTGGCAATGTCAGGCTAACAGAAAAACTACATATCCTCATTAAGGAGATTTTTAGAAGGTGAACTGAACACAGTGTTGTCCTGAAGGAAAAGGACAGTACTGTACAAGAACAAGCTGAGTCAGTGCCCAGTGTCAATGTTGCAGTTCCACAATACATTGTCTATAACATCACAGGGGTAAAGATATTATATAGGACAAATCACGCCGGAACTCTTGGCAACATTAACATTCCCCATTACATGATACTGTTAAATCACCCAGTCATACTGTGACAACAGTGTCAAGGTGGATACATTTAAACAAGACGCAAGGGAAATTGCTACACATCTGCCAAAAGAAAAAGTGTTTGTTCCTATGTGCCTCACATTAATTCTAGTGTTACAAAAACATAGTAGTTTACATTTTGTTACAGTATTCAGGCACTTTCCCTATACAGAAATATCAAAGGGAATCTGTGTTTCTTTTCTTTCTTTTTGTTAAAGTGCATTTCAATATATTTACAATACATGGGCTTACCTTATAACTCTGACAAGCTCATGAAAAGCTTGGTCTACATTCAGTCGTATTTTTGCTGATGCTTCCATATATGTTACCTTCAGCTGCCTTGCTAGTTGTTGACCTTCCTCTTGCGTTACCTGAAAACAAGCCAAGATAGGATATGCATTCAGCAATCTACTGATGCTTTCCAATTGGCTGACTTACCTAATGAATACTCTCATCACCTACAGCAATTTTTGCATATTACCGGCACTGCAGTCCTGTGCAAAGGCTTCTTCAACTCTGGTCTTTGTCAATATGTTATTTGAATACAAATGTGTTTTTAAAATTTAGAGCCCAAAGCTCTGTATGTTAAAAAATGTGAAGACAGAGCCTAAGAAGGCTTAGAATCAAATTGTTCCCATATAAACTTTGAATGTAGAATTCATACACAGAAGTGTTGCAACTAAGCACTGGCCTCAGATCAGTAGCTTGAATGTTGCAGTGACTGAGAAGATAACAAAAAATATGAGGAGCCCGGCCAGATCAGACCAATGGTCCATCTAGCCCAGCATCCTGCTTCTCCATAGCAGCCAACTAGCTGTTTTGAAAAACAACATTAGCAGGGCATGAAAATAATGGCTCTCTCCCGGGCTTTGGTCCTCAGCAGGTGGTGTTCAGTAGCACACTGCCTTTGAAGCTGGAGGTAATTTATAGGTCATCATGAGTACAGTGGTACCTCGGGTTACAGATGCTTCAGGATACAGGCTCCGCTAACCCAGAAATAGTACCTTAGGTTAAGAAATTTGCTTCGGGATGAGAACATAAATCGTGTGGTGGCGGTGGGAGGCCCCATTAGCTAAAGTGGTACCTGAGGTTAAGAACAGTTTCAGGTTAAGAACGGACCTCCAGAACAAATTAAATTCTTAACCCGAGGTACCACTATAGTAGACAATGCACTGTGGAACTGAAACTTTAACACGGGGTCTAAATTGAGTTCTTGCTCCACTTCCTCCAATAACACCTATCTTCTACCTATGCAGCCCAAGTCACCATGCTAAAAAAATGGAATATTAAAACTATTAGGAAAATTTGAACTATTGGATCCTGCAGTTACTGGATCCTACAGGGAAAGCAGTGCCTTTATTATGTGACATTTCTCTCAGCACATAATTAAGTGACCTCCCTCGTTCCTGCTGGGGACATTTGTAACACACACGTCCCTCTTTAAGGAGGTATGGAAGGGGGTGCACTATTTACTTAAAATATTTCTTACCAGCACTTTTTCAGAAGGTCCCAGGCAGGGTTAAAACAACAGAAAGTGTGCTTATAAAGTTATTGCAATTAGAAAACACATAAAACCATTCATAAATTAAAAAGGAAGGCATGACAAGCCACTCCACATGACCCACATTAGTTACTATTCCAGTACTGCAGCTTCCCTAAATAAATTTGCCTTGATGTGCATGAATTTCCACATAATGTCATTGGTGGTATCCAACTAACTCAGTGTGACAGTGCAAGGGGAGGAGGTATGTTGCACAAGCAGAAATCCTTGCATTGACCAGACAAGTTAAGTGAATGCCACTCATTGTGTTCAGTGTATTCATTGTATGGCAAGATATATGCCATAGGATTCTCGGAGCTGAGCACAGCACACAGACATTTGTTTAGGGTTCTGGAATAGTCTTGATAATGTGCCAGCTCTCAAAGTACTTTTCAAGTTGTAGATAGTGCTTGAATAGTTTGCAAGATCCAAACAGATGGGAAATAAGAATACATACTTGTTCATAAAAGCGACAACTTGACTTCTTGCATTCAGAATGGAAACCCCCCTTTTACTAGAGGTTACACTAGCTATTAAGAGATGGTCCTCCTGGGCACACTCTCATGGGATGAGTAATTGTTGGTATGGCAAGTGTTGTAAACATAATTGAAGAGAGACTCATGCCTTGATAATGATGTCATGGATCATTGTCTCATCCTCATAGATTTTGACCTGAATCATTCATATGGCAATTACTCAGGGAACAAGCTGAGTTAACGTAGAAAGTGCAACATTATAATCAGGAAGATCAGTTTCCTAAGCTACTTCCTATGTGTCAAGCCTCTTTATGGGAATATGCATGTATCCACTACAGATGCCCTTATCTTAGCACCCATTCCTCCAAACAAGTACTGTCAGATCTCCTTTATAGCCGCTTGATGCTAAATGTCATTGACAAAAGGGATTTGTTCATCACCAGAGTGTCTCCTCCCAAAA
Source organism: Podarcis raffonei (assembly GCF_027172205.1). Taxonomy (NCBI): domain Eukaryota; kingdom Metazoa; phylum Chordata; class Lepidosauria; order Squamata; family Lacertidae; genus Podarcis; species Podarcis raffonei. The sequence goes on from NC_070602.1 coordinate 70,128,554, forward strand.
AAACTACAGATCAGTCATATGGAAAGGGATAATTCACAATAATGGCTTGGCCTACCAATTTCATGAGAGCATATCCTGTGGCCTAATCCAGCTGACTGTGGAATTTATTGTCACAATCATCTTCTTGCTATTACTGGTATAAGAAAACTGCCTTATACCAAGTCAGACCACTTTATCTAGCTCAGGAATGTCTAGATTAGAGATAGGCATATGGCTTCAACCCAATTCCACATGGCATCAACCTCATCCTATATGGCCATTAATCTTATTTCATGCTGATCTCAATGAGAGGTGAAATGGGAAGAGCAGAAAGAGAAGGGGTGCCCTGACTGCATTTGGTTCCATCTCTGCCAATGTTTGGCTCTGATCCCACCAACTATTGCTGGCCTGGGTTCCATGGCCAATTATCCCAGAAGGAACGAGGCTCTCAAGAGAGAGAAAATGTTCCACAATTCCAACCCGCCCTGTTTAATAGTGGCTCTCCAAAGTTTGAAACAGGAGTTTTTCCCCAGTGCAAAGATGCCAAGGATGAAACTTGGGGACTTGCATGCAAAAGTTATGCCACCGAGTTATGGAAGTTCCCTCGAAAAAGGGAGAGCCCTTTTTCAAACTCTGACTATTGCCAATAGGTTACCTGTCTCTGATGGTCCAGGTCTGCTTTGTTGCCAACTAGAATCATAGGGAATTCATCACGATCTTTTACTCGAAGAATCTGCCTTTGAAACTTATAGATTTCTTCAAAGCTGGAATAATAATAATAATAAATAAACAACAGCAGCATGCTAAGAATCCACAGCTTCACAGTTAAGGATTGCCTAAGGCCATCTAACAAGTATTTGCTGCAGAGATGAGATGCAAACTGAAGATAACACATACAGACCCACCAGCCCAGCAGGTATCCCAAGACCTTGTATTCACCCACTAGAATTGTGTTACCTTCCTTTAAAATGCCAACATGATTTTGAAAAACTCTTGAGTTTCACCCCCACCCCCACAAAAAGTGGTTTGATTTATCATGTGGCAGGGGGACTGTTTTTCAAATCACAAGTCTGCAATTCTCTTGAGCAGGAAGAACTCTGGATTCTGACCCTAAAGTTAATTCAGGATGTTGCAAGCCACAACCCCATTTCAGTGTTATTCTAGCTCTGCCCCTACACAATCTAGGTATTGATGCACGTTTTGCAGCAATTTTGTTTTTTGCCTTACCTTCCTCTATCTGTGACTGAGAAAACAAGCAGAAAGCCTTCTCCTGTCCGCATGTACTGTTCCCGCATAGCTCCAAACTCCTCTTGGCCTGCTGTATCTAGGACTAAGCAAATCAAGAAGCTAGTTAATTTTACAGGCTAGCAAGGTAGTGTGTGAGAGAGGGGGGCGATGTGCCTTAAAGCAGCAGAGCTCAGGAAGGGGCAGATGTTGTTCCCATCCCATGCCTGCCCTGTTTAACCTTATAAATTAACCCTACACCACAGCCTAGTGTTGGCAAGCCAGCAATTTAATATACAGATACCTACATCTGGTTAAGCATCTAGCTTCTATATTAAGAGGTTGAAAACTGTACCACAAAAAAAAGGGAGAAAGGCTTGGCCTAGTAAATGGCTAGATCACAAAGTTATTACAGTCTCTATACAAAGTTAAGGAAAATCAGTTTTAGTACCTGTATCAACAGGAGAGCAAACATACATTCTATAGGCCAGTGCAAATTCTGTAGAGGGTCAATCATCATCAACAACAACAACTTACTATCCAATCTTGCTGCCCTCTCATCTATCACACATTGTTTTGTGTAAGAATCTTCAATTGTTGGATCATAATCTGTAACGAAGTAGGACTGCAGAGAGAAAAGAAAAAACAGAGTTACTTTTAAGCCCATAGCACCCGTCCATCTGCATAGAGAATGAATGCAACCTTTGCTGACGCCTGGCAAGTTGTTTCCTGGGGACTGATATAGCCATAAACAATGTGAAAACTAGCGCTAATACGCCCAGGAACCTCACCAAAATGCTGGAGAGGGTGCACCTCCACAGGCACATACCTCCACATGTGGTGGGAGTGCCCCAAAATCCAACTATTCTGGACAACAGCCATACAAGAAATATGTAAAATAACTAAGCAGGTATTAGACATCACCCCAGAATTGGCCCTACTAAACATCTTCCAAGACAACAATGCCATTTACACCTCAAAGAACTCATAACCTACCTACTTTCAGCAGCCAGAAACACCATAACCAGACACTGGAGAGACCTATCAGGAGTAAGCATGGACCAATGGTACCAAATAGTATGGGAAACAGCCCTACTAGAAAAATTAACCAATAAACTGAAACTGACACGGGGACAAACAGAAGAAGATGCCTTTGTGGACGCCTATGTGGCTCCCATTACCACATACACAGCCCAACAAGACAATGACAATAATCCACCAATAGCATACAAATCAATATGGCTAACCTGATCCAAAACACCCACCCACCCCACTCACACACAAAAACAAAGATCACCACAGCCAATCACAAACAAACAACCACACCCTAGGCCAACCCCAACCTCTCACCACCAAAGAAACACAAATAAACAGCAGAGAACCTGCACGAGCAACGCTGACACCAAACCCTACATACATTAAGCAAAATAGAAACATCGCCACCCAACCCCAGCCCCCCATCTCCCCCCCCTTCCCCCCCCCAATGTCTCAACAAATGAAACTGATTTTTAAAATGTTACATGGAAAAAATACGAGAGACATTACACATACTTCTGTAAAACAAGAAAATCTTTAATAAAAAACAAAACAATAATGTGATCATATACCCACCCCCAGGGTGAGCAGCAAGATTGTGAAAAAGAAATGGTTCCAGGATTACACTAAGAATGGTGATACTACTATAGTCTAGCTATATAGATGTAACTGACAATGCAAGATTAATCTGGAATAATTTGTGGAGAAATCCGATTTAGATAACCAAAAAATTTCAGAGGGTTACATTCCAGAATGTTTGTATCACTGCTACTCAGGAATGGCTGAATTATAACCAGCCACATGGGTTCCTATAGGCAGCAGTCTTGCTTCCCTAACAGTGCAGTACAACTATGTGGGTTACATAAAGATGCTGAGCTTAGTTCCAAGTGCTGCCACCACCTGTCTCTTCACTTTTCACAACCAAGGTCCTGCATATCCAGGATTTGACTTGGAATTGTAGGTGAGCCAGCAGAAACCAAGTCCAGACTAAAGCAATGACTTTTAGCAGGCCCAGGGGACTGGAGAGCAAGAAAGGAAGATATGGACACACTGCCACGATTAGGTTCTTTGACTGCTCAGGCTCCGAGTTCCAGGGTGCTCTTGAGTTCTGAAGTTTTGATACAGCAGTGTGACTAGGATCACTTTGTACAAATTCCAGTCTGACAACCTTTTGGTGTTCTCTAGGACCAATACATTCTTGTTGGCAGTAGCAAAGCTTTAAGTACTTGAAAATTTGGCGGCCTACCTGCTGGTGAGAACAAAATGATGGGAAGCAATCACTGCTGCATTGGATTCGCATTCATTTGTCAGGTGCTTTAAGACAACATAACTTGCAGTCACCCACAAGCATTAAAAAGATAGAGCTCAAGAAGCCAGGAAAGCAACAGAGCCACACACATACCATCTCGCCAACCACCACTGCTGAGTGTAAGCTGTGAGGGGGTGAGTTTATGCAGAGTGATAAGCAATGCAATCAGGGGCACAGACCCTAGCATATTAATCCCCCCCCTCTCTCTCTCTCTCTCTCTCTCTCTATATATATATATATATATATATATATGAGAGAGTTTAGTATTGCTTTCTGATATTATAAATATTTTTATATTTAAGCAATTATGCAGTGAAAGAAAACATTTGAATATTTAAGTTTAGGGAAGTTTTTAATATTTAATGCTGTATTATTTTTAGCACTTGATTGGGAGCCACCCAGAGTGGCTGGGGAAACTCAGCCAGATGGGTTGAGTATAAATAAATAAATTATTATTATTATTATTATTATTATTATTATTATTAAGTTCAGTACATTTTTTTAAATGGCAAAAACCTGCTGTTAATGCAACATCAATATGAAATAAATAATAAATAATGATGATGATAGTAATAGTAATAGAATTTATATACTGCCCTATACCCGGAGGTCTCAGGGCATTTCACAAAATAAAAAAATAGAAAACCACAAAATACATAATCAAAATAAAAAGAACAATCCAATAACCACCCCCATATGAACACTTATACATGCATACAGATCATCCCGTGTATACATTTAGACAGATGATATGAACACTGGGTGCAATGCCTGCCCATCTATGTGAAAGTAAGGTCCAGTCAGAGCCCAGAATCCAGCTTCTTGGAACTTCTGGCTCTCGAGAGAAGAAACCTCCTTACAGTCAGGAAATATGTGACCTAGAAATGAGCACCAGTACTGTGTAGTCTGTGCTTCAGGTGTGAAAGTGTCTAAGGCCAAAACTACAGTCAAGAAAGGGCAGTATAGCTTACGGTTCCCCTCTGAAGGAAGTCGAGTTGTTCTAAATTAAACTCAGAATGCAAGTTAGGGAGTAAAAAGCTTGCTTTGAATCATGTGCTTTAAGATTGCTACACATACCAAGGAAACAAGTAATTCAACAGCCACCCCACAAGGAAGCCATCATAAAAATACTTCTAAGGATGATCATATATGGAAGCACTCCCACCCCAGGAGGGAACACGACTTGACAGCTGTAAATGAAGGGAGGAAAAAAGGCATTTCATTGAGATGAAAGAGAAGCAACAACAGACCTGGCAAGAGCTCGCAGACAGAGGGTGGGAAGTGAGGAACGGTCAATGCAATCATGACAAAGATGACAATGCAACAGTCCCTCTCTGACCAAAAGGGCTGTAACTATGAAGTCTTTCTATAGCTTCATATTCATGACTCCACAAGCTGTGAATGAGTCATTTAATCAAAATTGTTTGACTAAACCTGTCAGAACAGATGTTAGGATTATTCACAGAATTTAGTTCAAAGCTCAAGTTATTACACAGGGACTTTCCTGGTGTGGTTGTCTGTCAGTCGTTCCTACCTCCCACTCTTCTTCCAATTTATGTAACATGAAGGCAACCATTCTGACAACCATTAAGGGCCTGGCTTCTTTGCTCATAGGTGAGCCCAGGAAGGTAACCTCTACAGAGTTTCAGCAAGACACTGCAAGTTGTGGACAGGCCTTCAAATAGAGCAGCCTGACTCAGGTATAAAACAGCTACACTGGCTTGCCCTCAGCAGTCGTTAGCAGAGCATAAAGCAACATACACTCAAACATTTGGGGCCTTTGAAACTTTTGTACGCTTTTATGGCCAGCGGACAAAACAGAAACACTGGAGATACTATAAAGTACTGGAGACGCTGGAGGTGTACCACTCTGTAGCAGACCTTCCAAGCAGCATCACAGAAGTTCAGCCTCAACAACATGCTGACAAAATGATAGCTGAACTAGTCAGTTTTCTTAAAGCTTGACTCTACCAAAACTGAGAACTTTTTCCTCCTACCCCTTACCATCACTTTCAGTTGTTCTTGATAATATTGATGTTTGTTCACCAAGTTCAGAATCTTTAAAGAACTTGGATACTTGACTTTATTAACATTTTAATTTATTCTTCTGTTTCCTGCACTGAATGGAACATTCTTCTTGTTGGTTCTCTTTCTCTCTTAGCCTTTCCACTCCGACTTCAATCCTGCTGCTTGCTATTTTCAGCTCATATTATTCCTTTGCACCAGTTTCTTCACTGGATCCCCTGACTTTAAAAGTTATTGTACTTGCTTGAAATGTCTCCACAGTTTCCTCCTAAATATCTATCTGCTCTTTTCTTCCTATACACTCCTCCCTGAACTCTACAACTTTCAAGGTACCAATATTCTAACTCAACTCGCTGTTGATCCCTTACCTGTGTTTCCACCCCACCCCACACAGCTACTTTGGAATGCCCAGTGACATCCATTTTAGAATCTCTATAAGACATCTCATTGGCTTCTCAACCCTTGATGGATCCCCTTACCTCCCTGATATCTTTTATTTTAACTTTCTCCAAAGTCAGGATTCAAGTCTCCTTGAAGAGGTGGGATATAAATACATTAAATAAATAGCTAGCTGTTATGGTATAAGCATACAAGCAGGGCCCATGCTATGTTTGCTTTTGTAAAGCACCTAGCAATTTTAGATGCTTTATAAAAACAGAGCAAAACCCCAAAATATAGGTTGCAATCTTGTAACCAGGTATGAACTGGCAAAAAGCAGCCATCATCACTCTCTCAGCTTCATATTTTTTTTAACTTTCTGTATTCCCTCCGAGTATGAAATGGCTTTCTGAACAAAAGCTCTCTTAGAATTTAGCTTTAGCCACTTGTTGACGAGAGCAGTAAGGTAGACAAACAGACCTCTTTGGGGAGGGAAGAAGAAGAAGAAGAAGAAGTAGTTTGGATTTGATATCCCGCTTTATCACTACCCTAAGAAGTCTCAAAGTGGCTAACAATCTCCTTTCCCTTCCTCCCCCACAACAAACTCTCTGTGAGATGAGTGAGGCTGAGACACTTCAGAGAAGTGTGACTAGCCCAAGGTCACCCAGCAGCTGCATGTGGAGGAGCAGGGACGCAAATCCGGTTCACCAGATTACGAGTCTACCGCTCCTAACCACTACATCACATTGGCTCTCTGAGACTGGGTACCGTGTTGTTTTCACATGCTCCCACCAACCACATTTCTGATTACAAGAAGCCAAATCAACAGGGTTTCCCCTGAAACGTGTAGAGTGGATGTGGAACAAAGCAATCCCCCATCATGACCACCACAATGAACTGGACCCAGTACCATGTTGTCAATCAATGCAGTTGGAACAGCATTGGGGTGGTATGATCAGAACTACTGTCTGCCTTCCGTCAGAAAAACAATCTCATTGCCATATTCTGAGTCAACTGAAGCTTCCGAACACTACTCAAAGGCAGCCACAACTAGGGCACAGTACACAATATAATTTGGGTGTAAGTAGAGTATAGAGTATGAATAACCATGGCCAGGTCTGTTTTTTCCAGAAAGGGAAGCAGCTGGCATAATCAACTGAAGAGAGACCCTGACCACTGCTGCCACTTTGACATCCCATAGTGGCACTCAATTACAAAAGGAGTCATACACGGAAAACTTGATTTTTAAGGGGAAATGCAGCCCTGGCCAAATGTAACTCCAAATCCTTAACTGCTTTTACTTCTGTATTTTCAAGAAGAATCTTTAACCCTCACTGACCTTAGGTTTGCACAATCACACTATACACCTTACTGAGTTATAGCACCCAATTATTGAATAGTTAACACATGTTCATTACTTATGCAAATCCCCAAGACAAAGCAACAGACTAAATAAGGAAGACTAGCTATCTTCAGCCCATTAACAGTGAAAACATGGGGGCACCAATGACATCTCTGCAATAGAAGGTGTGACTTTAGGGCCACATATGCACTACACATTTAAAGTAGTATCATACCCGTTTAAACAATCATACCTTCTCCCAAAGAATCCTTGTTACAGCTGGCAGGTGTTGTTAAGAGAGGCCCATTGAAAATTTATGTTTTAAAAAAGAGAACACAAGAGACACACATGCACAACCACACACAAAAGGAAAAGCAAACACAAAATCATCCTCACATTCACACGACAATCAACACCAATGCATTCAACCTAATTTGCACATAAAGATTGATCTATGCCATCCAAATGTCTGTATGCATTCAAACCAAATATGCTCAGTTGTAGCAAGGGCATTATGGTATTTAGACCATTGATGGTGAGCATTTACCCTTCTAAGCTCAAAGTCACTTAGCAACCATATAGGCTCATAAAATCCATTGTTGTCCTGCCATTCGTCCCCATCCTGCAGGGATATAATTTAAAAGGACACTAACACCTGCAAATATCAATGATTTTGCAAGTACAATATTCATAGGGACAGCAATTTCAGACCAAAAAGGAGATATCACTGGACAATATAATAAATGAGCCTTGCAGCAGGGAGCAGCCCTCATGGCGGCAGCAATGTCATATACCTACAATGAGTTATTTCCAGAATTTTAGTTTCAGTATCTACCTGAGGCCTTCTAGCTGATGCGCTCAACCACATTAGAGCCCTGTCCATCCTAGCTTATTAAAGCTAACCAGGGTGGGGTGACTGAACAGGCACAGCACTGCAAGTATCCTATCCACATCCTCAGGCCATTTTAACTAGAAATGATCCTACACCAACCACACTAATGCTCAGGTTTTAAACATGCTGCCTACTTGGGATAATTAAGACCTTTAGGGAGATGCCTCAGTTTCAACACAATGGGTGGTTGCATTACCATAACTCTCCTACTCAGATCAAAGTCCATGTTAAAAAAACACACTTTATTCTCAATATTTTAAAGGTTCATTTCTCCACCCAACAGCTTTCCTACAAAGCAATACATGTTTCACATTCATGCAAAGTCACTGCCATGGTGGCATGCAACCAGAAAACATGAGTACCTATTTTCCTGGAGTCAAAGCAGAAGGCAATGCTACACAGACAGTTAGAAAGACACAGAGAGCAAAGATTTGGTTTGTATCTGTTCAGGCAGAAATTCCCCCGTTTAAAGTATAAACCTCGTAAGTGGCAGGAGAAACTGTATTTTTAGAATTAGTAAGCACAACAAGCTGCCTTTGATATTCTAATGCAACTTCAAAGTTACAGTATTTCAAAGAGCGAGTTGTCTGCCAAAAAAGAGAGGCCTCACAATGTATGCATTTTGTTTTTTAGATCAGCATAAAGGGAGGGTAAGAGAAAAACTACCCTGAATTGGCACTTGAGTTCTAGGAAGTCAGGCTCATTCTGCAGCAACAACTACAATTGTGTCTTACCTCAAGATCACATTCCTCACATTTTGCGTGTTTCAAGGACAGTTTAAAAATACATGTAAGGAGCAAAAAGCCATAATTGGCTTTGTGCATTGAAAAAATATCAATTTAAGACTACTGCTTTGGGCACCCTAGTCATTAAACACTGGAACAAAGACCGCTCATATTGACCCAGTTTCCCTAACCCAAGTTTTAGAATGGCAAGAAGCTCTCAAGCTTCTATTTTGGGGTGGGGGACTATAGAAAAGCAGCACAAGGCTGCTGGTTTTTTGGCAGGTGTAACTCCTGCAAAGAAGGGGGGGGGACTAATTCAGATGTCACAAATTGCTTACATATAAAAGGCTGCATCTAGGTTCTAATTGCTTTTATATCTTCTGCCCAGCAAAATCCATTAAGTAAATATAATGTGAGGGCATACAAAAGATATGAGGTCAAAGGCTACCTGAACACATTTATTTGAGCCACCAATCACATGGTCTATAGCCATATAGCATCTGGTTTCAAGTCACTCTTGGATTCCCCCCTCCACCCCCAATGAAAAGAAAAATGCTTTGTCCCAGAAACAGTGGTACTTGTACAGAAATGAAGCATTTCAGAATAGCAAGTCTAATTAAAGTAGTTGATTAATGGCTGGTTCTTACTATTGATCAATCCTCTGACTAGGGTTCATTATGGACTTTCTCCCCTGAGACTATGCATTCAATTACATGTTGCTCATAAAGATCATCCCTGCTATTGATAATAATTCACCTAAAAGAACTCAGGATAAAAAAAGAACACTGGATTAGATTCATAATATTTATAAAAATAGGATACCAGTGAAACAAAATCAGTGTCTATGCCTCACGTCCCACATCCTTTCATAAGCATGCCAAAGTCACAGGTCAATTATTTCTCAGCTCTAAACACACACACACAGAGATTCTTGCAAAGCTTTTACTATCTAGGGAACAATTTGTAAAGTACAACCAATTCACATAGACAGAAAACAACTAATACTATCCTTACGGTTGCAATTAGCACTGGGATACCTTGCAGAACTGAAGCAGCAGCAGGTTGAGGACAGCCAATGTGGCAAACATTGGGAATGAGAACCCCTGTGGTTGGGATACCGTCAAGAATACCCAGACACTTACCCTACCTGCTAACGATTGCAACCCATGGCTAGTTGTAACATCAGCTATCTGCATGCAGCTATCTATGACTGTTCTTATCCTCTCAGTAAAGGCAGGCAAGCACTGCAGATACTGAAGAGGGATCCAGGCCTCTTTTCTACAAATACCTGGATAAGCAAAATGCCCCCCATGTCTTTACTTTCCTGGGTATGCTTCCATGTCCAAATCAGAAGCATAGTGTTAAGCCCAAGTCTACCTACCTTAAGGAGAATAGCTCCAGAGCACACATGGGCAGATTCAAGTTCATTTTATATGGATGTCTTATCCTTGGTTTCCAATACATATTTATGGGCGTATAATTCTGTGTTTGATTAAATCTAAACTGGAACCAGCATTTTATTTTTCAAATACTTACAAGGCTATTCCAAAAGTTAAGTCCACAAAGTCACTAGGAAACAACATTTTAACAGACCACTTGCCCATGTGCATTTTGCCCAATAACTCGAAGTGCATCACCAACCTATGAAAAGAGGAGGAGAAATCAAGAGACCAAGAACCAATTTCATTCCAGCACACATCACTTTCATCACATCAGTGAACTTTGGGATCTCACATTGCAGTGGCGCCCAGTGCGACACCAAAATTCGCCTCATCGTGTCTGGTGCTCCATTCTGAATCATGCTTGCGGCATCCCCTGCAGCAGCATCAAGGCTCCATGCCTAGTGTGACCAAACCAGCGGCGCTCCCCTAATTCCACCTCTGCCAACATGGTAGCAATTTCTACCTATTGTGAGCAACCATGCTTGTGCATGTGTAAGTACAGGAGAATCCTCACTTATGTGGGGGCTCCATTCTGGTTCGCACACAAGTGGGGATTCCCCCATTCCAACCCTGCCCCAGTCCATTCTGCCCCACCACCCCCTGCAGCGCTGTTTTCAGTGTGTGTGTCAGTGGGCCCACATATGTCACATGCTGACCGTGAGCAAGTGGGGAGATGCCTGTAGTCAAGAACACTCTGTCACTCTGTGGGCTAAGATTCAGATTCACACATGCTTAGGGATGAGGGTGCTAACAGAAGCCGGCAACCGTCTTCCTCACCCCATATTTTATTCATGCAAGTGTTTAAAAGCTCTTTCTGTCACTCCTTGCTGCTTCTACATCTACCAACGAAGCAGACCTGACATTTTTCTTGTGGTGCTACTGCTTTTCAGCTACAAGTGGCAGGACCTTTATTTCAATAATCCTTTATTTCAGCATTATTGTTAGTCTGAATGGAATTTCAAAAATGCCAGTCAGGTCAGAGTTTATTCTAACATGCAGAGAGGCATTTTTTTAATTTATTTTTTTTACAGTTGGGTGGGTGAGGACTGTTCAGTAGGAACTACATTTTTGTGTAGCTGGACATGAGGTTTAATAAAACATGAGGTGGGTGAGAAAATTATAAGAAGTAAAAAGTGAAGAATTTTGTACTGTGTCAAGTCCTCCCCGTGGCACCCTTACTTACACATCTTCTCCAGGCCACTTTCCCCTTCTTTCCCTGTTGCTTACCCCTCCTCCCTCTTTCCTCCATTGTCACTTTCCATTTCCTTCCTTCCAAAAAGAGTCCCAGGACTGTTGGCGAGAGTTGTACCAAAATTGTTTTCTGCAGGACAGCGGAAGCTTAGAATAAATGTTTAGCAACTGGTGGTAACATAAAATTTATGACACTCTGATGAAAACATCTGCCTTCAGATATTTATTCTTGCCTACCAAGAACCAGTTGCGACAAAGTATATTGTGGAAGGACCACCTGGAAACCCATCAGATGGACATTCCATACTTCTGCCATAGCATCTGTTCTCACAACATAGCCATCCTTTGAAAACCTGTTTTGGCTGGTGCATCTTCTGCACTCTATCAAACGATTTGTGCCAAATGCATGCTTTGAATGTAGCACGACAGAACTTGTTCCATTGAAGAAAGATTTATGCATGTGAAAGGGAACTTTCCCCCTCTTCTCCTACTTTGCAGCCCCTTAATCTGTTACAGGGGTTACCCCAACTCTCCAGAGCAGATCTGGTGAGGGCAGGGAGAACATAAGGGGGAAAGTTCCATTGCTCAAGCATAAATCCTTGCTCTAATTGGGACAAGTGCATTGGATACCATGAATAGATGAATCGGACAGAAAGATCATTGACTCTTTATGCTCCAACCAGAACAGATTAGTTACTGTTGACCCTTGCTTCTTTTATGCTTCACATTCCTGAAGAACAGGTTGTTTTTTTTAATGACTAAGCATTAGTGGAGAAATTAATATTTATAAAGACTCTGCCTCAACAGAGTGTGGTTAGTTCCCTATGTCATTGTTTGCTGGATCAGACTTTGCTAAAATGATCAGAACCACTAAGATTAAGTTAACAAAAGGTATTAGTACAATGTCTGATGACACTAGAGATAAATACACAAATCAGAGAGATTACTCTAACATCATAGTGACTAGAAGCATACACTGGGAATGGGAGTTGACAAGCAGCTTTATTCTCTTTACTGAATGGTTCCCTCTCCCCATGCTGAGCCACAAATTATACGCTGCCATTAACAGAATGAACTGCTCAGTAAGAAATTGTGTAAAAACCTTTATCTACTGTAAGCCACACAACAGTCAAAAATACCTTAACCACTTTTTTCCAAAAGACTGCAAGAAGTTAACAACGCACATTGCTGCTGTTGAAGTTCGGGAGCCCACTATGGCTTTGTATTAACCAATGCCCTACTCCCTGAGCAGAAACTCAAGACTTCCTTAGCCAAGTGTGTCTGGTACCATTCCAGATGGGAATGTAAATACCTGCAGTTCACAGCCAATCACTTTACAGTTACTACGACGTTAACATAATACAAATAAACACGTTTGGTTGGGCTAATGAAGTGTTACAACTGGACAATCTCCAGATGAAGAGTAAACCTATCAAATTTGGAAGTATCTGCATGAAAAAGCTCTAGAAAGTCAGATGTAACCACTGTTATCTATCAAATTCCAGAATAAAAGGAGTAATACTAGGAACTTCAAAAACAAGCAAAACTTACACACACACAAGATTTCCAAGAACCATGAATGTATCGGAGAACCAGATGTCTACAAGTAGCCACTATAGGGATGTTTGAGCACTGCGCATGCCATGGGTTTGGGATTTTTTGGAAATATTGGTGCTGGGTGGGCTTCCCCTCCATAACTATATTAAGTAAAGTTCTAGTGCTGATTGGATGGTGTTCAGTGTTGATGCATGTAGGGCAATTTTATCTTGAAAGTTTAAAACTATAAACGTTGACCACTCAGCTTTGTTTTTATCCACAGCTCCGCAATCAATATAGATCTATGCAAAGTAGTTTGTAGTTACAAAAAGTGAGAGTGGCTCACCATGCCTACTGATTTCAGAGCCATAGACCATTAAGTCTAGACTCCAGGAGTAAGCCAGATGTGAAGCTTGCATTACAAAACTCCACTAAAGACTTTCCTACTTTAAGAGTTCAGGGCACATGAAGGGAATCAGTCAGATAATCAGGAGAAAATTCATCCCCTTTAATAGCAACAGATGTTTATTAAGATAGTTACTGCTGGGGGCTTTCCAGAAAGGTACTTCCCCTTGAGGGCTCCTGCCCCAACTTATTTTCATTTCTTGTTATTTGCATGAGTAAGTTCCCACATGTGAGTTGTTCTCAGGTTACAGATAACCTGTCTGAAAGCCTTGCTGAGGATCTAAAAGTAGAAGAATGAATGGAGAAGAGAATGCAATGCATAGACACACAAGCCTCTGAATACTAGAATGGCCTTCAAAGGGGCTCTTTACTTCAATACAGCTCCAGGGTCATAAGGTTGCCAAGTCATCTCACAAAAATGCCCTGCTCAATATTGGAGCTTATAATAATAGTGATAAACCCAAACCATGTAATAAAAAAAAACAAGGCATCTGGAGCTTCTAAATTTTGGATTTATTTGAAATATAAAATGCCAGTCAACTGCTAGCAAGTACTTATTTCATACTGCATAGTGCAGGCATAGGCAAACTGGGCCCTGCAGATGTTTTGAGACTACAACTCCCACCATCCCTAGCTAACAGGACCAGTGGTCAGGGATGATGGGAGTTGTGGTCCCAAGACATCTGGAGGACCCAGTTTGCCTATGCCTGTCATAGTGCATTGTCTTCTGGATCACCACTTCCAGGAATGCCCCTTTTAATTACACATACATCTTTTAATTATACATACATACACACTTGCACCTAGCCAGATATAAAACTATAATTGTTAAATCTACAAAGAGATCATTTCCCAGTTGGACTAGGCTTGCTGCCCAGAATGAGCACCACTTTCCAGACCCGGTGTGGACCGTTAGCACATGAGAGGTTTCTACAGCAAGAACTCATAGGAACTGAGACAGGAGGAGATAATGCATTTGTTTGCTATTGCAGGCAGCCCAATTTCCATGAGCAAAGGAGAAGGAATGCTTAACATATAATAAATGCTCCCAAGCTTAACATGTATTTGTTGGTCAAATGAAAGCTTGCCTGTAGCAGCCATACAACTGGGTATTGGTGCCTCTGAGCTCCAGATTAAACTACTTAGAAGTATTTTAAGAGAAGCTTCTACAGAATATCAAACAGAAGAGAATCTCAAATGTACACTGGTTATTATGTTCACTTTCTATAAAAGTTATCAGTTTAAATTGTGTGTGTGTGTGTGTGTGTGTGTGTGTGTGTGTGTGTGTAAGCAAGTACTATTTCTGTTGAGACATCTGGTGAGCTGTCAGCTGTGCACTTGTGCCACAGAACTAGCTCTGAGAGTTGTTGTTCGGCACTTTTTTTGCTTTTGGTAAATGAAAGAACACAAAGTTAGCATCTATGAAAGTGCTGTATTGCAGGGGAATAGACTCTTGGACTGAATGTGGCCTTCCAGGCCATTCTACCTGTGGCCCTCAGGACTCTCCCCATGCCATGCCCCTCCTTAAGTGCTCTGCACCCTCCTTAAGTGTTTTTGCCTGGGTTTAACCTGTTCTTGAACTACTGTTGTGCCTCTTCCCTGGATGAAGGATGAAGGGATGAGGGGTGTAGAAACTTATGACTAGAATGGAGTTGGTTGTCCAAAGGCAAGGGTCACATTCCTTGCTTCACCCAACACTGGATGGAGCTTTGCTGTCTTTTTAGAGAAGCTACCCAAAAGTGTACACACTCCAGCTTTACCTATTGGCCTCTTTAATGATCAAACCCAAAATCAGATCGCTAATGTGTGTAGCCCACTTATTACCTATTTGGAACGGAGAGCTAGAAATTAATCCTTCATTGCAACATGTTGCAATTTGAGCACTTCTAGAGTTGCCAATTTTTGAAAGGGGTAGATGCTTTTGAGCCTTTTTAACAATCACACAGCAGGCAGAAAAACAACAGCAGCTTTCTCCATTGCCGTACTTTCCATAAGGTACAAATTTACCTGTTGATTTCTGCCATTTGTGCAGCTGTCACAATGTTTAGCCTTTAGCCTCTACCCCTCCCCCTTTCGACAATGCCCCCTCCCCCTTCCTCACTCACTTCTACTTCACCTTCCAAATCACCACTGGAAAATTCCTGCAAGAGGTTTGTTGTCTAGGATAAGGAACTCATTATAGCACATCTCTCAAACGCACACTCCTATGCATCCAGGACACGCAGTAAGGACAGCAACTGCTATCCAAGCACACCGATTTTCTCCACACACACTGCACTTTTTAAAAGGTTGTTTCAACACATTGTTAACCAAGAGGCAAATTCAGCTCCTTCCATACTGTGACATTCCAGATGGGAGAAGGTACAGAGTATTATCCCCTTGCTTAATAAAGGTCAGTGGAAGGCAAGCCTCTTGACAGCTTGATCTTCCTTAAGTATACCAAGAAGAAGTGGGGAAGAAGAGGAGGATTGTTTTTCCTGCTCCCTTCTCTCCAACAGCAGGTTTGCTGTAATTATAGGGCACGAAACCAAACTATTAAAGCACTGACAGCTGTCACCCTGTAGTTGGAGGAGTGCTGTGGCTGTGCATAAAGGATAAACACTGCTATCTGTATGAAGGAAGTCTACAATCGAGTGCTTGGCCCATCCAGCACACAGGTATGTGCACTGAGGTCCCATTTAGTTGAGTGGCAGCCAAGCATATTTTGGGTGCTCTCTCTCACTCTGTTATTTGTTCAGTCGTTTGGTGCAAATTATCCCATTTGCACAAAGTTGGCATGCTCAACTCACTCCCTTCACAGCTTCCAAGCTTTGCTAGCAGAAAATCAATTCCAATGTATCCTTTCAGAAAGGGTTATATAACAAACTCTTACATGTTTTGAAATAGCTCGAGCTTTCTCAAATTCATAAAACTGTTTAAAATATCACTGCAAAGTCAAACTTAGCTTTGAGAGCTCATCAGGACACCTATTTAAAGCTATGTTGCTCATCCAAGCTCTAACCCTCACCCCTACAGATTTACCTCCCAAACTGGTGAGGATCGTCCAAAAAAGCCCAATGTGCAGTTCTGTAGACAAAAATGGCATTCTCTTGTTATCGCTCTTTATCAATTCCCATCTAACAAACAAAAGACCCTTTTCAAGAAGGCAGGATCTCCAAACCTCTTGGGTTGCAGCTTAAAGTAGTAGTGGAAGGACATGCTTGAGTTAACTACAAAATGAATGGAATGCAGCTTGCCAGGGAGTTACCAGATTAACCCCAAAGGGAAGTGGTCTGACTATATAGTGCCATTTTACTACCCTGACTCGCTAGAAAAATTTGTGTTTTCATACTGAAAAACTGAAACTATCTTAATATAGCTACAAACTTTTGAAATTGATGCACAGACATGTCACTGGCAATACCCATTACAACACATACCTGTTTATAGAGCTAACGTGGTGTTCGCACGTGAATTTACAGCCATCACTTGCCAGAGGCTCATAGGCTCTACAAAGGGGATTTAATTGTCATTAAAAAAACAAAGAGTCAACAGATTTTCTTTCTACCACTCATTGTTCTAAGCATCCCTTGCTGCCTTTGGTGAGTTCCAGGTCTCTTTGCAGCCGGAAAGGGGAATGTTCCCAGTACTCTTTATAGAGCAGAGGTCAGCAAACGTACCACACCTCAGGCCGGTGTTTCCAGCGCCGATCGCGCGGGGGAGCGCGTGTGCACACACTATTTCCAGCGTACTTCCAGGTCAGAGGAGCACCAGAAATAGCTTGTGTGCATGTGCACAGACCTCCTCTGACCCGATGTGCACCAGAAATAATGCTTGCACATGCGCCCAAGCCATTTCCAGTACTCCTCCGACCCAGAAGCGGGCAGCCGCGCAGCGCAGCGCTGGTAAGAGCAGGTGGTGGCAACGGGCCGCGGGGGTTACCACGGATCAGATAAACGAGTCCCTTGGGCCTTATCCGGCCCGCAGGCCTTAGTTTGGGGGCCCCAGTTATAGAGGCTCCACGTTCCTCAGAAGCAGTGTGAAAATTCAGCGGCAATCCACCACTTCACTGCCCATCTCCAACTGGGAATAAGGCTACACCTCATCCATTCATCTTTAGAACATTTCTAATTTACCCTTCATCATAACTGATTTCACTGAGACATAATACAATTGAAACTCATCGCCATTACACAATAAGAAATTCACTTAAAAGCAAGACACATAAATATAATTAGTGGATGCAGTGCAGACGTGCCGGAACTCACCACGAACACCTCCCTTGCTCTCTTAGAATAGCAGGGGCACCCACCTGAGTTCCAGCAAGTTCCGGCTGAAAAAAAAGCCTGAGTGGGTGTATGAAATGAGTATTATCCACTTCTGTGCAGAAAATACCTCAATTGAAAGTTGCCTCACACACAATTCACTCCATGATTGTTATAATTTGCTGTAAATATAAGGCTGGTGCCGCCCCCTACATACAAGAAAAATATTCTCCGATCTTTCAAGTGGCACAGTCTGTAGCAGTAAACATGGATCTCTTTTGAACTCTGAGCCCTCTGGTTCTATCTAGTTAGCAAACTCTCCCCCAAGCATTACCACATCGTTAGTTGGTGCTGTAGCAGTTAACTGCGTAAGTTGCAATCCAAACTTCTGTTTTGTTTGTTTAAATGACAATCACTCAGTCCTTCTGATACAGGGTGTTAAAGCTTCCTTTCAAGAGGCATGGATTGCAACCAAAAACCTCCACTGATATTTTTAGCTAAGTTTTAACAAGCTTTAACCACTTCCTTTACCCCATCGCAACAAACCTGTTCAAAAAACAATGCAAAGTTTCAAAACTGCCTGCTTTTTAGAAGGCCCCTTAAAGAAGAGGTCACTACTTCTGCAAGGCACGAGGGCATCTTGTGCTCCTTGAAGGAAATATATAAACATGGCAAGATCAATAGACAGATTCCACTTCTGATTGAACATCATTACTGAAGCTGGCAAACCAGGAGCTCTTAAATTGATGAATATATTAAGCTACCTTATTTAAACATGGGTCCCTCCTGAAACAGCTCTCATGCAGCCCAGCTGTCCAAGAACCTGGAGCCTCCTACACAGAGCCTGTGTGTTCCAGATAGTTCATATGGAATATGAGGCTCCCAGAATCAGTCCTGCAGCAGATGTAACAGTATGATTGTGATAGCCAAGAAACATGGATATCCCTTGGAATCAGACAATATACAGTGTGAAAGTATGGTAGGTGTTAACTGCCAGTCTCTAATAAAGAAATTCACGATGTCTTGTGGCTATTGCTTAACCAGAAGAGCCTCTTGTTTGGGGACACACACACTATTTTGACCCCTTTCAGCTTTTAGTCTAGTCACGTGGCACCGTGATATACCAATATAACACAATGTCTGAAATAAGAATGGAGTTGTATAGAGGCATTGACCGGTTTCATGGTTTTTCCCGCATCGTGATTTTTGCAAAGTGCGCGCACGCACGCACACACACACATTATGATTTGTGATATATTGCCAGGTCAAAAATTATGCAACTGATATCACAATAGGGACTTCAAACCAGTTTTGGACAATATATCAAGATATCGCCCAGCCCCAATATACATTACCACCTGCTTCAGAAACAGAAATAAGTTGTATCTTATCTGGATAGTCTAAGCTGGATCACCAGTAACAGTGACTCTGGTCAAAATAGTGTGTCAAAACAAACACATGCTTTATAAAAGAGGAATTTTACATATTTAGGATTTGTTGGTTTGCCACATCATGAGAAGAGAAGACTCCCTGGAAAAGACCCTGATGTTGCAAAAGATGGAGGGCACAAGAAAAAGGGGACGACAGAGGACGAGATTCAAATCCACTATCACTGGGGATATTAAATTAACTAGAGCTAATCAGCAGAGTGCACAACAATGAGCTTTTATTATTTATTTCCCACCCTTTGCTGCAAGGTCTCAGGGCAGGTTACATAAACTTCAAAAAATCAAAGCAAGTTTAAAAACTTTTCTTTAACTGCTGTTCTACACATGCAATTTAAAGAAAAATCAAACATGAAGCAACACATTTCTAACATTTTTTTTATTCACAGACAAGTGTACTTTTGGAATATTGCTTCTAATTAATAGCTACAGACTGTTCAATTTAAGCCTAAATGAACTAGGAAGCAAGCAACTGTTTGCAGTTTCCCTTTTTAAAAAAAAAAGAACAGTTGAGGATCCACTAACCCCTATTCCTTTGGGCACAGAAACTCAGAAAGTTAAGAGGGTTAAGTGGGAAGAAAATGCAGGGTATATTGTGACAAACCGGTGCACGACAGCTGGGGGAAAGCTCTGCAGCAGCTGCATGCATTCTATAGCATAACCAACACCACAAAGCAACTTATCCCTACCTTATCCCAGGCTAAAGCAAAGAGTCTATTCAGGTTGCTTTTCCAAGCAATTTGCTGGGATTTGGATATTCAAGAACACCAGCGGCTAATTGCATCTTAGGCAGCTTTGCACTCAGACCCTCAGATTGAAATAGCTACCCTGATCTCAGTTGTGCTTAATTCAGGATGTTCTGGGAATGGAGGAACACTTCCTCCCCTTGGATCAAATTGGAGGTGCGCTCTGCTCTTGCAGATTTGACAGGGGATATCGAAAGTCAGCCATACACAGGAGTAGATCCTTCGGAATTTACGAAAGCAACAAACTTAAGTGACATGTTATATTGATGGTTCTGGCTCACAGCATGTCTTAGTTGCATACCGCCTAGTGGTCACAGGAATTTTTCCAAAGTAAATATTCCCAAGAAAATAAACAAGAAAATAGATGTGCCTATTACAGAAGAAGCATCCAAGAATACTTCTTCCATTTCTGGTAGACCTGGTGACTGTGGGGCAGTGAGGTCTGAGCAGACCTGCCTCTTGAGAAACTGGTTATTGCCAGGTCTATTCCTCCATTGTTTCTCAGCAGGCAGACCTGCTGCCTATGCATGGGCATCCAGATTATATATTTCCACCTGCTGCTATTTATTTATTTATTTGGTTGTTTGTTTGTTTGGTTGTTTGTTTCCCCAGGCTCCCTGCACCCTCCTTCCCTGCCCTTAAGGGCACTGCTGCTGCAATCAATGTTACTGCCCCTCCAACAGCATTTCTCTAGAACACACACAAGACAGGGTAATGCTGAACTACACTTCAGGGTTGTTGTGAATATGGACATGGCTTTTGGTTACTTTGCAGAAGGCAAAGCCCCACCTTCTGCAATGTGGGTATAATAAAGATGGACTTTATCTGCATTGGCACTAGCAGGACAATTTTAAACCTTCGGGGGGTGGGGATTGCTATGAAATAAATGCAGGCCAACAGTCCATCTGGCCCAGCATCCTAGCCAAGACGATGCCTATGGAAATGCACAAGCAGAACCTGAGCACAAGTGCACTCTCCCCTGCTGTGGTTTCCAGCAAATGGTATTCAGAAGCATTGCTGCCTCCAAAGTATAGCTAGTAACTACTGATAGCCTTATCCTCCACGAATTTGTCCAGTCTTCTTTTAAAGCCATCCATGTTGGTGGCCACCACTGCATCCTGTGGAAGTGAGTTCCACAGTTTACCTATGTGCTGTGTGAAGAAGCACTTTCTTCTACCTGCCCTGAATCTTTCGACATTCAGCTTCACTGGATGCCCCCCATCGAGTTCTACTGTTAGGAGAGAGGGAGAAAAGCTTCTTCATGCGATGCAGAATTCTATACAGTGGTACCTCAGGTTACAGAAGCTTCAGGTTCCAGACTCCGCTAACCCAGAAATAGTACCTTGGGTTAAGAACTTTGCTTCAGGCTGAGAACAGAAATCACACAGCAGCGGCAGCAGGAGGCCCCATTAGCTAAAGTGGTGCTTCAGGTTAAGAACGGACCTCTGGAACGAATTAAGCTCTTAACCCGAGGTACCACTGTACACTTCTGTCTAAACTGAAAAGCCCCAAATGCTGCACCCTTTCCTCAGAGTGGGGTTGCTCCACCCCCTTATCATTTTGGCTGGCCTTTTCTGAAGGAAACTGCCTCCCCATTGCAGATATCTGTCTCTCATGGACATATTTGCCTTTGGAGAAATCTATTTCCTGGATTTCCTTCTAAGTCATTGCTTTAGGTCAGTTTCATCCCTTATTCCAGTCAGGATCTTTACAGCCACAAAAAGCACAATTTCCTTTTTGGGTGGGGTATTCTGAACTCAGAAGAAAAGCACATTTACTCAGACATAAATCCTACTTCACTCAGTAAAGCTTGCCTCCCAAGTAAGAATGTATTGAATTGCAGGCTTAATTTCTTACAGTATTTCAGTGGTGTAACCAATTAGGAAATTACAAAGTTCAAAGGATCTATACCACTTACTGGAGAAGTAGCTGCACCTCTTATGAGAAAGGTTATGCAGATCCAGTGGGAGTGCCCAAAGTCTCAAGTGCAATCGATTACTGCACCTGTGGAACTGAATATGATCCATGACCTACGCCTACAGCAGCCTTCCCCAACAAGGTGCCCTTCAAATGTTTTGAACTACAACTCCCAGCCAGTATGAGCAATAGTCAGGAATGATGTGAGTTGAATCTGGAGGGTGTAGAGATCTCCTGCATGCCAAAAGAGCATGCTATGAACTAAGTGCTATATTAACTTTAAACAGATAAAGCTAAGTCAAGTGATGCTGCTAGTGCTTTTCCTTACTGCTCCAACAATTAAGCAGTAATCAATCACTGAGATTATCCTGCAGGAACATTGTTAGTTGCTCCAAGAGTTGGCAAGGCTCATTTGACAACAACAAGAAACCAAACCATTAGTGGTGTCATCAGCCCAGTCCTATAGAATACCCTGCCAAAAGAGATTCAGTGGGTGCGTTCTGAGCCAAGTTTTAAATGCCTGCTGAAAACTTTTCTATTTCATCAGGCTTATGCAGGAATTCTTTCCACAATAGTTACCTGATTTCTGATTTTAACTTCTCATATAGTTATTGTATGGTGCCATGCACAATTGCTGAAAGCCACTGACATTTTTAAACGAATAGTGAAATATAATTATTTTAATAAATAAATACATAAAACAATGGAAGCTGCTGTTTGTTGCAGCTATGACTATATGAATTTCATATATTCACATTTCATCTTCTTGCTGCTTAAATCCATAACAAAAATGAACGAGAACAAGAACTTCAGTCTAGTATGACCAGGACAGGCTAGAAGATGAGGATGTGGCACTGATACACTCGTAGTGGAATGCTGCACAGGGGCATGGCAGCAATGAAAATTTGCAGTCGACGCAAAGTTTCATATATTAAAACCTAAAACAACACCTGCCTCTGAATCCAGCAGCAAGCTACATCTACTCCCAATGGCAAGACACTCTTTGCACTGTTAAGAGGTCACACTGTGGATCTGGACACCGCTCAGCAAGTGCCAAGTTTTATACACTCCTGGGATGTTTCACACAATTAGTTCATTCTTGTCTTCCCTGCCAGAAAGATGACAGTGTCTCTTTCCTCCCTCCCCTCCCAGCTCTTGCTACAGAAAGGAACTGGGGTTAGTTTGTACAGTAGTGATAACTTTATCTAGCCCTGGAGAGACCCTGGCTTACAGTTAGAAGAACTAAATGAATGTTTATAGTGGTTACAGCATCAATTATGAAGAGACTTGCTACTTGGACAATGAATGCATTGTGAAATGCTTGGCATGATTAAGGGTACCATGAACACACACACCCCAAAAAATGATCTAGATTTCTCTGCTGTTACTATGAAGCCACTGTCCAGGCTAACTAACCTTACAACATTTAAGAAAGTCAGTTTTTATTGCTGCAGCAGAGGGTGAAGGTGTTTGTAAAATAACCTTGGCTGAGTAATCGCAATACAACACTCAGCTTGTGTAGCTTTAGTCCATAGTGATGCATTGCTATTAAAGGCAGTTGCTGATGACAGGTACAGTTGTGCTATTACTATGCAGTGTGGACAAAGATTGCCACCAAAGCAAGCACAGCTGCACTTTCACAGCAGCCAGCTTTCAGAAGAGAATTCTGTATGCACTGCAAAGCAATTTCAAGGCACAGGGCTTTAGGAAAGCCATGATACTCCTGCATCCGAGCACCTAGGTTAAGCCCCCCAAATCCCACTGTAGATGGGCTGTGTTATCTGGCAAAGGTTGTGCAAGTACATCTGAGGATTCACTAGCGCGTTATATCAGACCTTTATCATTACTCACAGGGTTTCACATGCAATGAAAGCAGCAGCCTTACTAAGCATTGCCCAAGAGCAAAGTAGAACATTTTGCCACTGTGTATGTTCCCCTTGTACCACAGCAACATGAAATCACACGTCAACTTGCACTAAGTGCTATACAAGTTACATCAAAAGTAGAACTAGAAATGTTCTACTTCGCCTCAAGCCTAGACAAAGCAAACTGAGCTTAGAGTACTTTAATTGGCTATGGTGAGCAAAACTTATTTGAAGTCAATTAAGATGTTTGCCTGAACAAAACTTTCAGGAAATCAGCACATAGCTGATTGGAGCATATTCGGAAACTCAATACACATATTTTAGCTCACCATTAAAAAAAATAAGATACAGAATAGCTCACTTATTCCTCATTTCTATCTAGAAAGCAACTCAGATTGCTTTTGATGCTGTGTTGCCTGAGTGAAATCTAATGAGCAGTATCAGCTCATCAGCGTAAGGAATTTAAAGTCAATCGTTAAATCCAGCTGCTCTGATCTCATCTAAAGTCACATGTACTTTGATAAATGCAGGTATGTAGATTTAGTTATTTTAATGGCACAACAGTGGAGGCTTACTGCACTAAATTTTGAAGTATGATTCTGTGTACTCTTTTGGCCTCACTGTGTCAAAAACCAACTTTGGAAACCAAGTGATGCATCTAGCCCACAAAAGCTTGCATCCCTGCTAGCCTTTATGGTGCCATAAAACCAAAGTTGTTTTGGCCACAGCAGACTGACATACCCACCCCTCTGGAATGTAAAACTACACAGGGGGATATATAGCCATAGTCAGCATCCAGACAGTACTATCTATGGAAACTATACAAAGTCTGAATGGTAATCTGTCAACTGTAGCTTCAGCCATGCAGGGATAAACTAATTATCTCCATCCACTGGCAAATATCCACCAATAAGCCGCACAAAATGGGATTACAATTATTCTAAACCCAGCATTTCAGAAAAGGCAAGCTATTCAGCTCTTTGCTACCATGCAACAGCAGTAGAAGACAGCAGACATTCAAACTGATGAACAAACCCAACATTATGTGTAGATGACCATAAACAGCCCTTTAACTCAAAGCAGGGCTGTAAATAGATACTTTTATGGTTGCACTTTGGCTTCCATTTTTTTCTCCGTCAGTCAAAATGAAATCAGAAGAGAGTCAGAACACAGCAACCATCAGATACATTTCAATTCTGAGCGTGCTTACTCAAAAGTAAGTACCACTGTGTTCAATGGAATTGACCCAGTAAAATTTGCATACTCTTGCAGGCTTAAACAGGAGTTCATTATTTCAAATCCTAGATAAAGATAAGTTTGGGGGTGCATTTTATACATTCCATGAACTAATCTAACAGTTTTCCTATCTTCAGAATGTGGCCGTACAAGCAATAGGCTTCAATTTATCTTTCAATGGGGCTGTGGAATTCTTCATTAATATGCCAGTTGAGTTAGAGACAGTGAAAGACATATGCAAATAGTATGAAGTGCCTGATGGCTGCCCTGAACTAGTAGTCACAAATTTTGTGCTCCAAGTGCAAAGCTGCACAGAATCAACCTGTCTTTTCCATATCCATCTATTGCAAAATGACCTAAATATGATACAGAATCTAATATTTCTACTACTTCTTCCAAGCAGATAAAAATCATGCTTCCCAAGCATTAACAATTCCCAACAATGCCAGATCACCTTAGCTGAAACACTCGACTTTTCTGTGCACAACCAACAGACCACCACCCTCCTTCCCATCCCCTCTACGGCAACATAACCTCAGCCGCCTTATACTGCCTATATAACAAGAATTTTATTTCCTGTCCCTAGTTTACCCTCAACATATGCACACCGATATTTTGCAAGCTCCTTTGAGGTTTTACTGCAACCAAGGAGCATATAAATGTTCTGAAATAAATAATAAAAATAAAATACACACAAAAGACATCCTGAAATTGTTACTTTGGTAAGAAACCATTTTCCTCCCACTTCGACACATAAACGTGGAAGGCACACTTCAGTTCAAGGTCCTCGTGCCCTACAGGGCTTGGATACACTGAACAAGAGCAGTCAATCTCCTCATCCATTCAAAGCCTTAAGCAAACATTACATCAAGGCTGAAAACCTTAAATAAACATTGCATCAAGGGCTTTTTTTATATAAGTGTTCAGCCTTTTTTCTCCGTTTCCTTTTAAGCAGCCGCTTCCACTTTATCACAAAGTATTTTCCTACTTATATGCCCTCAGGCAGATGCCAATACTCTCCTACGCAAATAATACGTACCTAGCTCAATAAGCATTACCTCTTTAGGAGAGGTTACCTGGGCAGAGGTAACAAGCCCGTCACCTGCCAGAAGCGGGATTAAGAAGGAAGAGAGGTTCTTAACGCATCGCCTTTGCTTGGAAGGATTTTGTTCCATCAAGTATGATGTAAGCAAAAAGTCAAAACATCTTTGAACACACGCCAAAGCTCATTGGCTGCCAACGCGGCCGGTTCCCAGACAGCGCTTAAAGGAACATACCTGTTGCAAAGCAAATTCCTGGAAAGGCATCCGAGAGCAGAGATTTCGCGCCGACAGAGCCTGAAGCTACGGGAAGCAGCCTCGGCGGCCGGCGGGCTTCCTCGGAAGTAAACCCCGCCGAGTTTGGGGGGCACTTATCCAAGGAAGGGGCACGCGGCAGCGCCCAGGGGACGCACCCACATCCATTCCGAGATCGCCCAGCCGCGCGGAAGCAACGGGCCGAAAAACGTCTCGCAGAACGCGGCCGCCCCGTCGAAGTTGGCGCGGGGAGCAGGACCCAACCAGCGACACACACACACACACACACACACACACACCCCGCTCCCAGGCCCCCAGGAGCAGCGTCGCCGCCAAGCCAGCGGGCAACCCCTTCCTTCGGCCCCAGCCACCCCGTCCAGGCAAAAAGCTCCAGGCTCCTCTGGCCCCGATCAGCGCCACAGGCCTCCCCGGGCAGGAGGCGAGAGGAGCTTCGCCCCTCCCAGCAGCGTCTCCCGTCCAGGCGCGCGCAGGCTCCCCACACGCCCCAAGGGGGCCCCCACCCTGCAGGCAGCCCCGCGGAGGAAGGGGAGGGGGCTTCGGCCGCCTGGCGGGGCCGCCGCCGCCGCCGCCGCCGCCCCACCCTGGCGAAGCACAGCAAGAGGCGCCGCCGCCGCCCCCTCGCAGGCCCCTCACCTGGATGAACTGGATGGTGAGCGCCGACTTGCCCACTCCGCCGCCGCCCACCACCACCAGACGGTACTTTTCCTGCCCCGGGCCGTCCCGGCAGCCAGCGGCCATCGAGGAGGAGCCCAGGCCAGGCGAAGGCG
This sequence comes from Podarcis raffonei, assembly GCF_027172205.1. NCBI lineage: Eukaryota > Metazoa > Chordata > Lepidosauria > Squamata > Lacertidae > Podarcis > Podarcis raffonei. The sequence continues at coordinate 70,155,573 of NC_070602.1, forward strand.
AGCAAGGGGCGCCGCGGGCACCTCCCGGCCCGGGCTAGGGGGTCGCTGGCCGCGGCCGCCGCCTCACCGCTCCGGGGGCTGCCACCGCCACAGGCCCAGCGAGGGGGGACTCCGGCCAAGGGAGGCGCGAGCGAGGAGCGCAGGCGGCGGCGGCGGCTCGGAGGCAGCTGCCAGCTGCAGGCTCCTCCTTTTCGGCGCGGCAGCTGCGAGCAGAGTGAAAGCGGCAGCAGCCCCGCTCCGGCTACAAATGGCCGTCAGGAGGTGGGCGCCGGCATGCAAATAGATTTATGAATATGCATGAGCTGGGCGGGGGCTTCTCCCTTCGCCAAGCGGGGCAGCCTGGCGAGCGCGGTCTTGCTTACACACCGAGGCAGCCGGGGCGGGGGGCGGCCCTCGCACGCGCGCGTCCCCTTTCTCAGTCTCCGCCTCCCCCGCGCCTCAAATTCCCACCGTGAGTTTCTTGCTGAAGGGACTTGCATTTTTTTATATTTCGGGTTTTTTTTAAAGAAGTTGCTGTTGCAAAGAGAGACGTGTGCGGAACTCCCATGTTTTGCTGTGAGAGCCGCTTTGCACATCGTTTCGGTCAAGGAAAACACTCCGGTTTTTCGGATGCGTTGAAGTCGGCGGCGAGCCTCGCGTCAGTCAGCAGAGATTCCGTTTGCAAGCCTCGGCCACGCAAACGCAAGAAGTGTTTGAGCCCCTTGGGAGAAATGGATTTAAGTCTGCTCTACAGTGTCACGAAACTCAAGGAGCGTGGCAATGAGGGTCCTGGCAGTGCATGAGGGTCAGGACCCCCAGGGCATCACTGCTTGGAGCCGCATAGCCAAGGAGTTCTTCAGGCTCCGATTCCTGCCAGCCCACTTGACCACTTCAGCCATTGGCATGCTCGCCCCCCATAGCCACTCACCATAGATATCTCTCTGGCACCATGCACCTATGGCAACAGAGCTGGCCTTTGAATGAAGCAACATGAAGCAGTCTGCTTCAGGCGGCAAGATCCACAGGGACAGCAGATTCAACCCCCCAATGGATCCCCCGCTGCTACTGCCAGAGAAGCAAGGAGAAGGGGCAGCTTCCAGGTTCTGGCGAGATCTTGTGGGGCTTTTGCAAGATCTCACTGGAAGCTGTCACCACAAACCCAGCATTGCCCCACCACCACTGGAGAAGTGAGACAAAATGGCGGCAGTGGCTTCTGGTGAGAACCCTGGCTCTCACATGCCTCTTGCAAGACTTTGCCAGAACCTGGAAACCTCAGGTGGCAAAATGAGACAGACTGTATGGCAACCCCCTTCCCTTCACGCTGCCTCTCTCCCACGCAGCTGCTTGCCTCCACCATGCCCCCAGTGCAGCTTTCCCCATTCCCTCTCCATCCATTGGCTCCCCCAACTGAACCTTCACAGCTCCCCCTAGCTGTTCCCTTACACTTGTCTGCCCCTCTGGCACCTACTCTTGAAATCCAACAGAGACAGGCTTCCAGATCTTCCTTGATTAAAAATGGGTTTGGCTTCTCTCTTGGACTCCCCATCTTGCACCCAGAGGTGAGTGTGCTGTGCTCCGGCAGCCCATGCCCCTGAACAGATGGCCAGTGTGATCATCTCAGCCGGTACAGAGCACTTCTTAAGGGGAAGCAAGAACCTCACTTCTCCTTTCCCTTCCAGCCATCTGTGAATTTCATGCAATATTAGCAAAGGTGTTTCACTAGAAAGGGTGCTATGACATGGGGAAAAGACCAAAGACAACCCCTTTCTGCAGCATTCAAAGGGCATTTGATCTACCGTACAGTAATTCCATGTATTCTCACAAACCTCTCTATGTTGGTGATCTAGTACAGTGGTACCTCAGGTTAAGTAATTCGTTCCGGAGGCCCGTACTTAACCTGAAACTGTTCTTAACCTGAAGCACCACTTTAGCTAATGGGGCCTCCTGCTGCCGCTGCACCGCTGCAGCACGATTTCTGTTCTCATCCTGAAGCAAAGTTCTTAACCTGAAGCACTATTTCTGGGTTAGCGAAGTCTGTAACCTGAAGCGTATGTAACCTGAGGTACCACTGTAATTCATAAAGCATGATTGGACATGCAGCCCTTCTTGCCTGACACTGCATAACTGCTGTGGTAATAACAATGCACAGCACACCCTTACAAGACGCAAGGCCAGCTGAGTTATTTTGGCATCTGAGGTAGGAAATCCCACAAGCACCTTTCCCTCCCTCCCCAACGTAAAACATACAATAATAATATTTCATTGCTGTTTCATGACACCCAGAATCAGCTACTTGCAGTGACCACCTCACTCTCCTTCATGGTAGGACTGCCGCTGCATAGAACCACACATAAGGTGACAACCCTTTAGCACAGTGGCTCCTAAACTTTTTCACTCATGGACCACTTGAAAATTGCTGACAATGATTTTTCTGCCTCTTCTATTGTGTGATGCTAGGGGCTGCATGATTTTAAATTGTATTTTTACATACTTGTGCTAAAGCAGGCTTCTCCTTAAAAAAAGCTCCTGGCACAACAAACCAGCATCCCGGGTCCCTCTCCCCAACTCCACAATCATCACTCTTATTAAAAGTTCATTTACTTCAGGGAGAGTCATATCTGGCTTAGACAGGAATGTCAGAGGCTTGGTAACTGCAACAGCATGCAAAGCACAGCATGCGCAGCCACTGGTAACTCTGCAGCACAACTGAATTTTTACACACTGATGTCAGCAGCATAACAAATGAATCAGTTGTCACCTTTGATGTTACCACAATAATGGGAAATCAACTCATCATTAGCAATGAATTCTTCAGTGTATACTAGTGACACCGCCAGCTTTTCCAGCAGTAGATCCTATCTCAGTGATTGTTGGTTACTTAGAAAACCACACCTCAGGTCTTTCTTTTCTGTTTTTTCTTTTTTTAATTCCTGGGCTCAACACCTTTATGAAACTACACTTTATCATATTCAAGCAGGATAATAATCCACAGAGTTTCTCTGGGGGTCATGGATGTGGTTTGCTGGTTTATTTTCTTAAGGTCTGGTCCAAACCCCAAATCCAGTGGGCTGGAAGGTGTTAAGATGTGGTACATCTTCCCACCAGCTGAGAAGAGCCTCCTCAGGGCAAATATCACCTTCTGGCAGAAGCCCACCAGGCAAAACCACACCTGCTGGAGATCTTCCTAGCATAACTTTCCCCAAAGGACAAAGATGGGGCAGGATACAAAGAGTTATTGACATGTGGGGTTGTTGATTTATCTTCTTCATTTCCCTCCCCTGCCCCACCATCTTATTTTTGTCCACCTCCCCATTAGCCATGTACATTTATTTCTGGGAGGTTTCTTTTGAGAGCTCTTTAATGGATATTGTCAGCGCTGCCCGAGGTCCCAGCTCACAGAAGACCAACGCTGCTTCGTTGTTTAGTATAAAAGTCTTTATTGAAGTTCAGTTCACTTCCACAGCTGCAGCGTGCAGCACTACGTCTCAAACTTTAGACCGCCGAAGCTCCGTCTGAATCTCCTCCCCCCTGACACCAGTTTAAGACTCTAGCCTTGCTCCACCTCTTCCTCTGTTCCTTCCTCCTCTGGGTCCGCCTGCCCGTCGGGGTCTCGCCCTTCCTAGACTCTTCTGACACTGAGTCCCCTGACTCTTCCCCCTCCCTCCGTCGGGCTTTAGGACCTGGCTCCCAATCCGGGTCTTCTGCTGTCCCGCGCGCCTGCACATTTGAACTTGGCGCGCGCGCCCAGCCTCCCACTTTCCTTCTGACCGTTACACTGCTGTCACTGCTCCCTCCTTCGGGGAGGCTAGCTGGACCTGACTTCCCCTCCGTTTCCCCACTTTCCGATGGGGGCGTGGTCAGCCCTGACTCATCTTCTCTCCCCGCTGGAGGAGAGGCTGGTCCTGACACATGTGACTCTTCCCCCCCCACTGCGCTCTGGTGGGGGAGCTGGTCCTGATCCCCCGCTGCTGCCTTGGGAGTCCCCGCTGGCCCCTTGCTTCTGGTGCGTCCCCCCTGGGACCCCCCTTGCCCTCACCATCGGCGCCCCCTTTTGGGAATCTTCTGATTCGCTGGAGAAGCTCATGGAATCTCTCGGGTCACTGTCATACTCCCCTACGCTCCCCTCGGATTCCTCTCCTTCGCTCTCTATTTCCTCTTTCCCCTGTGCTTCTGCTCCTGAGCCCCTGACAGATATGTATGTCACTTTCTGCCTCTCTCTTCGCAATGGAGTGACTTGAGCCCTGAAAATTAATAGCTACAAATAAAACAAACAAACAAACAAACAAACAAACAAACACACTGACAACAATGTTGTGGTGCCTGGTGACATGAACAACTCCTTATATAATGTTCACGGTTAGTTATTAAAGGCATTTTATAAAGAGAGCAACTTATTGGTTGGTTGGCATCCATATCGGTCTCCGCAGAGAGCAACAGTTGCTCGTGAAAATACAAGCTGTTTCATCCTTGTTTTTGTAAGCAACTGACAATGAGCTAAAACCATACTTTATTGAGGAAATGACAAATGACGGATCAATGTTGTGCTGGGTATGCTGACTTCAGATCAGGGAGGTACATCTTCACATCCATCCCCAGAAAGAAGGGACTCTAAGCAGGCCAACTAGGCATGTGTGTGTATTCAGCATCTGCCCGTCTGTTTAACTGCCAAACAGAAATGTCGGTCCTTTTTATCTCAAAGAAGGATGCAGGTGAGGAGAGCAAAATCTGCTCCCTCCCATCCCTGCTGAATCCAGCCAATCAGAGACAGTTTTAGGGTAGCACAACCAGTTTGGCCACACTGGACTCCGTGCTGCAGGGGGTGCCACAACAGTGCTGTTGTCAGGCTTCAGGAAACCTGATCCCTCCCCCTCATGGCAGGCTGCCAGTAATAAAGAGACAAGAAGCTCTTACCAATGCCTTTTATTCAATGTTCACAGAGAGAAGCTTAGAAATGTCGCCTCTCAGGTAATGGCATTGCTCTGAGTAATCTCCCCCCCCCCCCAGTTGTCAAAACACCCTTCCAGTGGCTGCTTAAGGCCATTTGCCTTTTAGTTTTCTGCTCCACCACTTTCACTGTTCTCCAGGTTCTGGGAACAGCAGGGTCTGGAATGCTTTCTAATGATAACATGTCAGCCTGCTGCTCCCCGCCCCCCTTCTCCCATTCTCTCCCAGCTTTGCCCCTCTTCTCTCTCAGAGCCACGACCTTCTGCAAACCACTGTTGTAAATCAAACTGTCTTCTTCTCTGGAAGGTGCAGGGGTGGGGTTTCCACCATTCCTCCTCAGTCCAGTCCTTGACAGCTGTAGAACAGCGTGTGAGAGGTGGGGGGCACCAAATTTTAGCATTGCACATGGTGCCACTGAAATTTGAGAGCCCCAAGTCTGCCACTGAGCCAATGGCTTATCTGGTCCAGCATCTTATTCTTAGAGTGGCCAATCAGAATTCTGTAGAAAGCCTACAAGTAGGCCATGAGTGCAACAGTGCTCTCTCCATGTGTGATTCCCAGCAACTGGTATTCAGAGACAAAGCTCACTATACTTCAGTGCCATAAAAAGCCACCACCCCCATTCCCCAGTCCTACTCTGATACCGGCTTAAAGGATCTGAGTACGATGAGGCAAAGCAGATTTTGCTCCCCCACAACACTCCATGTGTTCAACTTTATATAAAAACCAGGCAAATGCTTTTTTTAAAAAAGGAGCAAGCTGTTCAGCAGACGTAGGTTTGGGATTAAAAAAAATACAGCTTGTCTTAACATGTTGTATTTCATTTCCGTCTCACCTTTATCCTCCAAGAAACTTAAGATAGTATACATGGTTCTCCACAACCACATGTTATCCTTGCAACAACCCTGTAAGGTAGATTAGGATGGGAAACAGTGACTGAGCCAAGGTCAAACTTCATGCCTGTGTGAGGATTTGGCCTGTGGTCTCTCAAACCTCTAATGAAAGAGCCTGGGACAATGGACCATGCCCCCTCTCCCATTACATGACTGGACACGCAGTTGAATCTTACTTCAACACTGGCAGTGGGATTTCCAGTGCACTTGACAGCCTGGCAGTATGTGATGGGCCTGTGGTGTACATAGATTTGCTCCCCAGCAGAGGGGAATGGCCAGTGGTCTCAAGAAGAATGGCTGGGAGGTTGTCAACTGCTGCCACCTGAGGCACTTGCCTCACTCTACCCAGTGGTAGGACCACCCCTGGCCAATGTCAACTCAAACTTAATATTATTTAGTAGAGGGAGTACATGCAATTGGTTGAGAGTTGCTAAATGCTAAGCAAATAAGAGGTGACAAGTGATGCATACATGGATGCGTGGGTCAGCTTAAATTCTAGGTGGAATGAAGCCTATGGCAGTCAAAAGAAGCTAAGAGGCAAGAATTCAAGACAGGCAGCAGGTGGAAGGACATGTTCACAAAGGGTGCATGGTAGGAAAAAATGGAAGAAAAGAAGCCCTCAAAGCAGTTGGAGGGAGGGAGGGCTCACAGTAAGGTGCAACGTGGTTGTTCTGAACTTCTGAGTAAATCTGATAGCCTCAGATTTATCAGCAGCCTCTTCCTGCTTCCTTCTGCTGGGGTTTGCTGGGAGGCTGAAGTGCACAAGGCAACAGGGACCCAATCCGGTTATGCCTCATTGCCTCTGGTTGTCAGGGCACATTTGAATACCAGATGGTACAAACAGAACTCCTGGAGTAGACCATGTAATCCAGTACAGTGGTACTTTGGTTCTTGAACTTAATCTGTTCCATGAGTCTGTTCGACTCCTGAAACCATTCGAAAGGAAGGCACGGCTTCCGATTGGCTGCAGGAACTTCCTGCACTCAAGCGGAAGCTGCGTCGGATGTTCGGCTTCCGAAAAATGTTCACAAACCAGAACACTTATTTCCGGGTTTGCAGCTTTCAGGAGACAATTTGTTTGACAACTAAGCCGTTCGGGAACCAAGGTACCACTGTACTCTGTTTTCAACAGCAACACCTCAGGGAAGAACATGGGTGGGGCACAAATGGACCAGCCCATCTCTATTGAAAGGGAGGGAAGTCTGGGGCAATAAGCAGAGCAAGTCTGAAGAGTTACTGCTTGCACTCTAAAAAATCTTATTTCTTTTTCCTTAGGCTGTGTAAAGCTTTCTGGCTGTAAGTTGTGTAACTCCTCAAAGCATGACACACATATGATACATTTACAGAGAAGTGTTGGGAGGAAGAAGGTGGCCACGTGCTTATGCCAGAATTATTATTGGCTTTTGTGGGGGCCAGCCCCCAGAAAGAAAGAAAGAAAGAAAGAAAGAAAGAAAGAAAGAAAGAAAGAAAGAGGTGGTAACAGCTACCTGAACTAGGTCCCGGGGGGGGGGGGAGAGAGAACAGGGCAACCCAGACTTGCTTGTGAGAATGCCACAAGAGTGTGGGGAAATCCAAAGTAGCCTCCAGGCCTGTGGCAGGATGTGAGAAAGTGAAATCTAAACTAGGACCACAGGTCATAGACAAGAAAGGATTTTACCCCAAGATGGGGCGTTGACAAGTCTGTGAATCTTCCTTCTTGTGTAATGGTGATTTTGGTAATGGTAATGATGTTGAAAAATGTCAGCTGCTTTACATATTTCCTTCTAAAATTAGGCCTGCTACAGATAAATCCAAGAAAATCAGGTGATTCCCTGAACTCTAAAATATGAAACTAATGCTGAGTCCCACAAAAAGACCATTGATATATCTTAATAAGGAATTTGAGGCTTCTTTTCGCCATTACTGTTCTTGTGCTCTTATTCTTGGCATCAACATTTGAAAAATATTCATGCAAAGGGGTAGGTTTTCCATTACTAACAGTTTTGCAGACTAAAAGTTTTATAACACCAGTATCAAACAAAGCTCCTTTCCATATGCAGCCATTATTTGTTGCTCTTCATCCCTTATCCCATTTAGCAATGCAGGAATTTTTTTATGATTCCTCTCCGATGATACAAGCCAATGAGACATTTCAAGCTGAAAGAGTCTGTGTTCTTCTGGAGTGCAGAGTGCCCAGTTATTTGGGGTTTCTTTCATAATAATAATATTATAATAATTTATTATTTATACCCTACCCATCTGGCTGGATTTCCCCAGCCACTCTGGGCATCTTCCAACAAAATATTAAATATTAAAATACAATAGTCTGTCAAACATTAAAAGCTTCCCTAAACAGGGCTGTCTTCAGATGTCTTCTAAAAGTCTAGTAGTTGTTTTTCTCTTTGACATCTGGTGGGAGGGCGTTCCACAGGGCAGGTGCTACTATTGAGAAGGCCCTCTGCCTGGTTCCCTGTAACCTCACTTCTGGCAGTGAGGGAACCACCAGAAGGCCCTCAGTGCTGAACTTCAGTGCCCGAGCTGAACAATGGGAGTGGAGACGCTCCTTCAGGTATACTGGGCCAAGGCCGTTTACGGCTTTAAAGGTCAGCACTGAGTGATAATTGGCCATATTGGCCACATCTAAAGATGGTTTTTTAAGAAGTGGTTTGATAACCACCTCTTTCAGCGGGTCTGGGAAGGCTTCCTCACAGAGAGAAGCATTCACCACCCCGCGAAGCCCATTGCCCAGCCCTTCCCAGCTAGCTTTTATAAGCCAGGATGGGCAAGGATCAATGAGACAGGAGGTTGGTTTCACTTGTCCAAGCAGCCTGTCCCCATCCTCAGAGGTAACAGATTGGAACTGATCCCACACAACTTGACTAGACAGGACTCTAGCACCATAGCTGTCAACTTTTCCGTTTTCTTGCAAGGAATCCTATTCGGAATAAGGGAATTTCCCTTTAAAAAAGGGAAACGTTGACTGCTATGTTCTAGCACTCTCCTGCCCTGGCCCTGCTCCCACGGTGGAGTCTAACTCTTCCCAAATCTGAGCAACTTTATGTGCAAAAAACTTTGCATATCATTGCAGGAGATCATGTGGCCTGTACTGGGCCCCGATGGAGCAGGTGGTTCCACCAAATTGCGAACCACCTGAAAGAGTCTCCTGCTTCTGTTTTCTGTAGATGCAATAGAGGCGGCGAAGAAGACCCAGGGTGTCATCGACCTGGCTGCCGGCTGCTGCTTCAACTCCACCCGATTCCATCGTCTGCACCCCCTCTTATCCCCATGAAGCCCCACAGCAGAGGTGGCTTCCCAGTTCCCTGCAGAGCTTGCTCATCAGAAATAATATTTTCAGCGTGATTAATTCTTCCTTCCATTTCTAAATCTCTCCCCCACAACTGGCAGAATGTCTCCCAGTTCGTGTTGTTACAGAAATAGCACGAGATGGCATATGTTAGTGTAATTGCTTTAATTGATCATTTCTCTTCATTTGGAGAGCGTGCTTGAGCTCTTATCCCCGCAAAATGAAATTTAAATGGAGTTCATCTTCAGATGGCAGACACAAGTACAGGGAAGCACAGGAGACACTGCCAAGAGCAGCCCTGCCAGAAGGCAGGGTGAAGCCTCAGCTTCAGGCTGTAAATGGAGGCACAATTAATGGAGGAGCTCCGTTTGACAAGTACCAAAACACTGTATCTCTTTAAAAGTGCCTTGACTGCATCATGCATGCTTCTCTGGTACCAGGATGGAAAGAGGGGCATAATGATGCCAAGAACATGACCCTTGCACACACAAACAACAGTGCATTGCACACAGACACTCTTGAGAAGTCCCGTGACATTCTGGATGCATCATGCCAAGAAATATCAAAGATACCAGTGGATTGGGTGTGCATGTGCAAAGGAGAGTGGCTGGATATTGTGTTGTTGTTTTTTACCTTTGCAGAATCAGGTACATCTTCTGATCAGAGTATAGACATTTACTGATTTGTTTTCATATTTTGCATTCCTTTTCATGTCTATCCCACCTACATTAGTTATTTACAGGGCCACAAGGAAGATTATTGCTGAAACATGATTGAAACGCTTCGGGCAATTTTGTTGCAACAATAAAATTGGGGAAAGGCCATAGCAAAACAGCTTGCCTCCAGGTTTCAGGTTCAAGTTCCAATCCTCATCTTCTCTAGGAAGGGATTGGGGAGATCCTTGAATTCTGGAGAGTGGCACCCAGTCTTAGTAGACAAAGGACCAAGCCCAAAGGATCAAGAGTCTGACAGCTTCCTGTGTTCCTTATAAGCAACTACTTTTGAGCACCAGTCTAAGGATCCACCCCCTGCTGTTTTCAGCTTCTAGCCCTTTCCCCTTTTAGCTGGATTTCATCTGCACAGTGAGAAGGCTAAGGTTGCCCCTTTATGGATGAGTTCCCTCTCTTTTTCCCAAGCACTGGACTCTTCCAAACATCCTCTGAAGGATCTGTTTTCTGGGGAGGAAATAGAGCACTCTCAGTGATTTTGTAAAAATGTTTGCATTTGCACACCTATACTGTATTTTTCCGTGTAGAAGACGATGCTTTTTGCTATTTAAAAAAATGGCAAAAATTGGGTGTCGTCTTATACACGGATAGTGAATGCAGAGGGGGGACGTGCGATTAACAGCAGCAGCAAGCAGGAGATTGGCAGCAGCAACTGGGTGGGTGATTGGTGGCTGCGGCAAGGCCTGCTGGCGATTGGCTGTGGCTGCGGCAATTGGGCAGGTGATTGGTGGCTGTGTCAAGTGGGTGAGTGGGCTGTTGGTGGCGGCGATAGGGCAGACAATTGGCGGCTGTGGCGAGGTGTGCGATCAGCAGTGGCTGTGGCAAGCGATCAGCAGTGGCGGGCAGGCGGGTGAGCGATTGGCGGAAGTGACCTCTCCCCCCCCAAAAAAGCTAAACAACTTAATTTCTTAATTTTGGGTTTAAAAAAATAGGGGTCGTCATATACATGGGGGATTCTTATACATGGAAAAATACGGTATATTGTGAAGGGAGGTTTAGGATTCAGCAGCAGGCATGGGAAGTACCAGTAGCAAGAGAGAATCAAGAGAAAATTCCTTCAGAACATACAGTCTGAGAGCTTAGCAGGGCACCTCTGCCAAGGCTCTGTCACCAGCCTCTAGAACCACCACTTAAAAACTACTTATTGACTGCCCTCCAGGCTGCACCTGCATTCCATGTATCAGGTTTCTAAGCAAACTCTAAGCATGGCATGAGGCTTTTTGGCATCCTCGTTTCCCTATAAAATGGTCACTTGTTTCCATTAAGAATGAATCCTATGAATTGCAGCAGGAAGTGAATGGAGGCGGAGTGGGGAGGAATGATCTTCACAATGTGCTATAAATTTATCTGGCCACACTGTCTCATCATGCCATGTTGACCATATGAACCTATAATGAGAAAAGATGGTCAGGTTTGATCACTAGGTTTCATCCTTCCCAGCTCTCTGATGCTAGGACACTAACCTTTCAAACTAACATTTTGTTGACAACATCTGCAACTTCTCGAGTGGTATTCCTGGGGTCTTTCTTTTCCCTTTGTAACACTAGTTAGTTGAGCATCTCCTCAACTAGCAGAGAGCTGGTTTATGTCACTGAATAGATTCACATTGTACTTTGTTCACGAGACTTTATCGATTTGTTTATTTGTGCCTTATGCCTGGAGAGAATAAGGTCCATAGCTCAGTGGTAGGGCACCCTCTTGGCAAGAGATTCCAGGTTCAATCCCTTGTGTCCCAGCTGGGCCTGGGGAAAACCTTCATCTGAAACATGCTAGTCTGTGTCAATAAAGGTCTGACTCAGAATCTAAGACAGTTTCAGTGCATGAGTTTCATGAGCATCTTCCGTCGTCCCAGCCACAAATCTTAAATTTCTATAAAAACCAATGGAAATAATAAGGCAAATCATAACAATAATGCAGCTGAGACAACTGATATTACCGTATATAAGCAGCAGGAATTCTGAGAGATTTTGAATCTCCCTTCACCTAAAATCTCATCAGGAGTGTCACTCTTGTATAATTGGTGTGTTTGTTTCCACCCTGAAATGCATGCATGCTTGCACGCTTATTTAGTTAAAGCATTTACCAGCTGCTTTTGCATTTTTTAAAAAAATGTTCAAGGCAACCTATAATCACAGTACATTCTCATTTAAAAAATAAAACAAAAATTAGGTTAACAGAATCTGTTTGGATCTGTTTTGTGTAGCTGCCAAAAGACACAACTGAAATCTATGGGACTCCTACAAAGCAAACTGCTCACATTGAGCAGATTTATCTACTTGTTTTCCTTGATCATTGTCAGCCATCACTGCTTCAGGGTAGTTTTTTTACCATACTGCCTTACAGTGTATATGCTTTCCTTTTTAAAAAGGAAATTCATCTAGTGAGTCAGAATCCCTATAAATGTCAAGCCAGAGCTTAATGTTGTTAAGGTTTAAACCGGGAGCTTCATCTAATGAAATGAAATACTTTTTACAATCTGGGCTTCTGAGTCATGATCAGGTGAGATCTCGGAAAGGTGAGTAACCACAGAAGCAACTTTTCTTCTGGGAAAACTCAGAAATCTATTTTTGATGTTTGCATCCATCAGTGTTTTTAAATAAATATTTTAGATTCTTCTATGTAAACCGCTTGGAGGTTAAATTTTGTTGATTAAGTGCTATAAAAATTTCAGAAGATAAAATAAAAGAAAAAAATATTAAAGCACCAGTGGGAATTTCTTACATGGAAGGCTAGTTGAAATCAAAGGGCTCCCATGGGACTTTGTGCAGGAGAAATGTCCAGAACTCAATGTTTTCAAAGAATTCTGGGCACTGTCGTTTACCCCTCACAGAGTTCCAATTCCCAGCAACCCTTAGCAAACTACAGTACCCAGAATTATTTGAGGCTTCAAATGTGCTTTAAAGGTACAGTGTCCACATAGTCTCATTATTTGAAAGCCTTCATATTTTTATTTTAATAATATTCATTCATAAGCAATGCTGAAACAATTATGAAAGGGGGAAATGGTAAATTTTCAGGAAGACAGCAAAAGAACCTCAAAACCATGGTCATACAAGGAACAGCCACCTTTCCTGTTGTCCCATCCTATGCTGTGAGAGGAGTTCAATAGTCTCTTTCAGCATAAAATGACAATACAGAGAATGTGTCTTAGTGCTGCTGCAGTGATCACATGATGTTCCCATACCCTCCAACATGCCACAAAGGAAAATTGGGACGTGCGTCGTTCATAGCTGCACTCCCACACAAGTCATGTGACTCGCACAAGAGCGTGACCCCCTCAAATGTGCATCTTTTGTGGCCACACTCCTGTGTGAATCACAGCAAGTATGTGATCCCCGAAAACATGCATCTTTGGGGGCTGGGTCCTTGCAGGAGTCAGGTGACTCATATGATAGCATTTTCTGGGGCCATGCTCTTGCGGGAGATAAAATGGGACATCCCAAGATCCAATTAGAAGCAGGGATGGTTTCTATAATTCCAGCATACTCCACTCAAAAGCGGGACAGTTGAGGGGTATGTGTTCCCTGTTCTCCAACATGACACTACAAGAGGCAATGAAACTTCCCTTGCAGCACAGTATGGGAAGGCACAACATTGCCCAGTTGTCTTGGCAACTCAGGAGCCTTATACCAAGCAAGACTATTGGTCCATCGAGATCGGGGGTTGTCAACCTGGTCCCTACTGCCCACTAGTGGGCATTTCCGGATTCTGGGTGGGTGGTAGGGGGTTCTACAGCACAAGCTGAATCCTCCTTCTATCGAACACTGCTGGGCGGTAAGGAAATTTTACCATCAAGAAAGATGCATTAGTGGGCGGTAGGTATAAAAAGGTTGACTACCCCTGGTCTAGATCAAGGTCTCAGATTGGGAACATTACAGCCCTACTTGGGGATGCCATTGATCAAACTTGGGAGCTTCTACATGCAAAGCAAATGTTCTACCCCTGAACTAAGGCCCCGGTGGTTAAATCCTTTGCCACTTGGATGTTCCCTGAAAAAATCACTCAATTGCAGGAAGGTGCTTCATTGGAGGGGCAGTAAAAAACATTCCCCGTTTCTGGTTAGACCAAAATAATTACTCAATCTTAAATTTGAAAAAAGAAGAGAGCAAGAGAGTGTCCAATGAACATAAAGGAACTGAAAATCCTAGAGCTGCACTTTGGTGATTTCAAACAATAAGAGCATGGGTAGGCAAACTAAGGCCCAGGTGCTGGATCCGGCCCAATCACCTTCTAAATCCGGCCCGCAGACGGTCCATGAATCAGCGTGTTTTTACATGAGTAGAATGTGTTTTTATTTAAAATGCATCTCTGGGTTATTTGTGGGGCATAGGAATGTGTTCATTTTTTTCTTCTTCAAAATATAGTCTGCCCCCCCCCCAAGGTTCTGAGGGATAGTGGACCGGCCCCCTGCTGAAAAAGTTTGCTGACCCCTGAATAAGAGCTCCCTCGTCTTCTCTTTTTAGATGTCACCAAACTATGAAGCTGGGAGCAACTGAAAGGGTGGTCGAAATGACTGATCAGGGACTTTTCGCTCGAGTACCCATGATATGTCATGACTCAAAGCCAAACCCTCCACTACTGAAATCAAAAAGCTGTTAATGTTAGATATTTTGGTAGAGGGTCCCATCCAGATGTCTTGAGCACTTCTCACAAACCACCAACACCGGTTGATCACCCAGACTTGTGTGAGCAGCTCTAAATGCAGGAGGCAGGTGTGGATGGGCAGAAGTAGGTTGGGTATCTCAGGAAATGGCAGAGCATTTGGGATGAACCTTAGGGGCTACAACCACCACCATCGGAGCTGTCCTTGTTTATGAGTGGAAGTAGAGGTAATAGTAAAAATTAACTGTAGTGTGTGTGTGGAAAATGTGTGCAAAAGTCAACACAGCGCAGGACTTAACAAATCCAAAGCAGATGGGAATGTGCAAGCATCCCTATGGCTCGTCAACTTCTTAAAGGTAAAGGTATCCCTGACCATTAGGTCCAGTCGTGGCCAACTCTGGGGTTGGGGTGCTCATCTCGCTTTATTGGCCGAGGGAGCCGGTGTACAGCTTCCAGGTCATGTGGCCAGCATGACTAAGCCACTTCTGGAGAACCAGAGCAGCGCATGGAAATGCCGTTTACCTTCCTGCCGGAGTGGTACCTATTTATCTACTTGCACTCTGACGTGCTTTCGAAGTGCTAGGTTGGCAGGAGCAGGGACCGAGCAACGGGAGCTCACCCCGTCGTGGGGATTCAAACCACCGACCTTCTGATCAGCAAGTCCTAGGCTTTGTGGTTTAACCCACAGTGCCACCCGCATCCCTCATCAACTTCTTACACCCCAATATCTACACCACTATCCTGACTCTGAAGCCAAGATTTAGGTCACTATTGGAGAATGAATGGCCCTCCAACTCCCATCAGTCCCAGAGAGCATGGCCAGTAGTGAGGAACGCTGGGAGTTGTGGAGGGCCACAGATCCTTTATTCATGATTTAGGTTGTTGTGGTCACTGGGAATCTCTGAGCTAGTGCCAAACATGCTACATTTCAGTAAGTCAGCAGGGATCATTTTCCATGATGATATTTAGGTAGGGAGGCACACAAAAATATATTAATTCTCTTCCTTGTAGAATAATAGATGAAAATCAGTGCAGTATAGCAGACACATATTCAAGCTCTTCCCTTGGATAGCTGAAAATTAATCTAAATTAAGGGTCGTTGTTCTCAGAAATGACACGTTCTGCTTCCTCCAGTAATGACCATGTTGTGGAATGAGCTACAATAGCTCGGATATGCTCATGGGAAGAATTCAATTGAGTGACCCTATAATGATCCAAGACAGCACAAACACAATTAAGAGAACCATAGCATTCATTAATGAATGAGAGCATTAGGACAAGAGGAAGCTGGAGCTCTGTTAATGAATGCTCATGCCATTTAGGAGCTGAAGCTTCAGAGAGTTACTTAACTTGTGTGTTTTGATGCTAGCAAGTGAGGTTCTTTGTTGGAATCAGGCATTTATATTGGACACTCTTTTAAAAGTCCCCAAATTCTAATTTCATTGGAGCTAGTATTGCATCATGTAGGGTATGCAGAACTGTAAACATAATCCTAATAAAAATGCAGCTTGCTTTTATGTTCTTAAGCCATTTAAAATTGCCAAAAATGATAAAAGCCCCCCAAATGCATATTTTTATTATAATTGTGCTCACAGACCCCCATGCCATGTATGATGCAATGTGCTAGCTCTAGTATATTGAGCTAGTAGAATGGGTTATTGCCATCATGCCTTCCTTGTGAGCTTCCTGGAGGCATTTGATTGGCCGTTGTTGGAAAAAAACTCCTGGAGAAGATGGACCTTTGGGTTCATCAAGCAGGACTCATTCTTGATGAAGCAGGCCAACAACATGGTGAACCTTGTGTTGTGGGCCATCATATAAATCTCAGTGAAAGGAAGGATTCCATTCTTCGTTGTTGTTTAGTCGTTTAGTCGTGTCTGACTCTTCATGACCCCATGGACCAGAGCATGCCAGGCACTCCTGTCTTCCACTGCCTCCCACAGTTTCGTCAAACTCATGTTAGTAGCTTCGAGAACACTGTCCAGCCATCTCGTCCTCTGTTGTCCCCTTCTCCTTGTGCCCTCCATCTTTCCCAATATCAGGGTCTTTTCCAGGGAGTCTTCTCATGAGGTGGCCAAAGTATTGGAGCCTCAGCTTCAGGATCTGTCCTTCCAGGGAGCACTCAGGGCTGATTTCCTTTAGAATGGATATGTTTGATCTTCTTGCAGTCCATGGGACTCTCAAGAGTCTCCCCCAGCACCATAATTCAAAAGCATCAATTCTTCGGCGATCCATTCCATTCTTAGACATCCTTAATAAAACAACTGGTTGTGACAGGCATGAAATGCATTCCACCCTATAACTGGTGCTCTTAGAGGTTAGCATTTCACTGGATTCAACCTCTGGGGTTTTTTTTCTGGGGGAGGATTGTAAACATAAAGCAGTTTAACATAAACCTTTTGAACAATAAATACATAAATAGACTTGCAAAGTTTCTGTATAGTTCACCAAGAACCAGCAAGTCAGAACAGTTGTTTTTGTTACAGAACAAAAATTAATAACCACTGGTGATGTCAATTATTTGGAAACAGAGAACATCAATATGAACAACACCCAGGTATCTTATCTAATCTTCCAACTCTCTTTATTTTACTGGCATACTGGGTTCTTTGATCCTGCAAAGAACCCTTAACGACAACACTTGGTGAGCCCCCCCCCCCAATCTCTACAGGTGGCAAGGCACTGATTAGTTCAGAGGCAATTCTTCATTCCTTCCTTAAATTACAAATCACATCTCACACTGTTGATGCATTCGTTTCCATAAATAAATGGACCTTACTGACTCACAGATGAATGCCTTCATCTGCTCCTCATGCCAGCCTGCTGACAGAACAGATTTATTTGGTACTCCGACACATCATAATTATCCTTTCTAAAAGCGACAACGTTCCTATGGCAACATTTGCATTTTAGTATTTAAGATCTCACGAACATTCCAAAGTGAGAATATGTGTAAGGAAGAGTACAGGGGGGGGGGGGAGGAAAATTCTGAGCTGTCACTTATGAAGGAGGTGGCATAAAAAGCCAGGTGCACTTGTCTATAATGTGAGATGTCCCGGCATATCTGGAGGAACACAATAAATTTCTGGTATGCACTTGCAGGAGAGTGTTTATCAGTTTGTTTTTAATATGTTGGAAGTGATCTGACAAAATGTTATAAGAGCCTAACACTGAGACAAGGCATAGATTCCAATGGGAAGCAGATAAGGCTGCACAGGAAGTACCTTCAAGGAATGTACACCTAGAATTAAGAACCTAAAGAAATACCTCACACTGACATTTTGACCTCAAGTACAGATTTCAAAACTGCCCTGAATTTTTTTGTCTCTTAGAATCTAATGCTGGGTACAAGGCTTCTATTAGCCAGATTAAGATGCTTTGAAGCAGAGTGTTGGTGATTTTTATTAATTTCTTACCTGCCCTTCAGCAGGCTACAACAATTTTAAAAGACAATTTTTAAATCAATTAAAATAAATAAT
Source organism: Podarcis raffonei (assembly GCF_027172205.1). Taxonomy (NCBI): domain Eukaryota; kingdom Metazoa; phylum Chordata; class Lepidosauria; order Squamata; family Lacertidae; genus Podarcis; species Podarcis raffonei. The sequence continues at coordinate 70,173,481 of NC_070602.1, forward strand.
CTGGTGCAGTGCTTGGACTAAGTCCGTTGCCCCCAAAACCTGCTGCAGTAGACTTGTTAGCACCTCGTGTGGCGCTGGCCCCCTCCATCCTCTTTCTGCTCAAAGGCAGCACACTGAATTCAAAACATGTGGAGCCCAAAATGTTCTGCACAAATTACTGTCTCTGTTATCAGCACCCAATAATCACATTGATCACAGCTTGATATTGCATCAGTAAACCAACATGTCCCAGGAAGGAAGGAAGGAAGGAAGCAACTGCCCTTAAGTAGGGAACAATCTTGATCATCCCCCCTCCTTTTCATGTATTCCTTCTCAGCTCGCTGCATGGATCTGATAACAGCACGTTGTTGACTTAAGAAAGCTCACCACAGTGTGGACCACTTAGGACTCTAAACGATACCAGAATATGTTTGCCTTCTGAGTACTTTTTAGTTAACTGAGAGGCTATAGTACATATCCGCCATACCTTGGCCAGTGCACTGCTGACATGTGGCTCCTGGAAGGCTGACTGAGAGGGAATATGGTTTTCAGGTCAAAAAAATATTCCCCATCTCTGAGAAAAACAATGCAGATTAAAGTACACACCAGAAGAGCCAGACTAGCAGAGAATTTGTTTATTTTATTTGAAATAGTACATAGAGAAGACAACATTACTTCTAGACATTTGAGAGAGAGAAAATGTAGATTTAGAGTTTTATCAACAATGATCTTGGAGTGATAAGTAAAACCTACAAATTATTTGCTGGAATGCATTCAGCACAAGAAGATCAGCTTCTACAACCAAAGAACATAGAAGAATACAAGATGTTCTGAATCCAACAAGCGAAATTCCAAGCATTTAACTGCAAATAATCAAAAGAATCTTACATTTATAGATTAGTTTTCTTCTGAGAGAGATTGATTTTGTCACCGAGACTGAGAGCCATTCCCTGCAAAAGAGATGAGAGATTAATGGGTACATGTCTAAATTAATTATTAACATGCAAAAGAAAATTTTTCTCTCTATTTATATATCCAACCAGAAATAGCTGTCATTCACAGTTCAAAGCAGGGTTTCTAAGGTTAGGTCTGTTTTCTAATAGAATGCTGAAATAGCTATATTGCAGGCAACCCTTGATACAGAGGGAAACCTAAATCAGCATTGGCTACTTCAATCTTTCATCAAATTAAATGCTGCCAGGACAGCAGCAGAGAGTGTCATAATTAAAGGAGGAATGTGTTACATGGAGAAGCTTTACTGGAGGGAAGGGGGGAGGGGCTCTCAAAGGCAAGTTTAGTGGAGAAATACCCAGTAATAATTCAATTCCTATATTTTGATTGAGAGCAAATACCTACATTTCCATTCCCTTCCAGTAAGGACCATATTATTCGGCAGATTCCCTCCTATATGTCAGGCATTATAACATCATGAAGAGTGAGATGGGCAGAGCTTTGTGATATTGATACAATATTCTATTCTGCTCCTGAAGTGAGAAGGGAAGACAGCCTTTGGCTCTGGAAAAGAAGTTTCCTATCCCATTCTGGCTCATATTTTGCAAACTACAAAAGATTATTGTAAAGTGGTGGTCATTTTCATCATGCAGTGTGGGCAGATAGTTTTCCATCACTGCTTTTAATACCACTGCATGCATTAAGGCAGAGATGGGGAAACTGCTCCCCAGGAAGACGTGGTCCTTGGAAAAGGAAGAGAGCTTGGTGGAAGAGCATCTGCTTTGAATGCAGAAAACCTCAGCCCTGAAGCATTTCCAAGCGGGGCTCAGAGAGACTCCTGCCTCAATCCCTGGGGAGCCACTGTCATCAATGTAAACATTACTGAGCCAAAGTAGAAGGCAGATTTCCATGTTGGACTACTGCTTCCATCGGCTCTGACCATTGGCCATTCTGCCTGGAACAGACAATGAATTGGTGTCCAGGACCATCTGGAGGGCCAGGGGTTCTCCATCCCTGCAACATGCATGTGAATCCTCCTGCAAACTGCTTTTATCCTTTTTTTCTGGATTCCTTCCTCATTTCACAACTCCCCAGCAGAAACCTCTTTTTTTTCCTTTTCTTTTTTTGAGGGGAGGTGGCAGTGGCATGGGGAACTGCAGTGAGGAAACTTTATTGCATAAGTGTCCTTCTGCTTGCCTAAGTTTAGGATGCAATCTTGAGCGTTTCATCTCATTCTGAGATTTCTTAGCGATAAGATGCTCAAACTCAAATCCCCCCACAGAACTAAATAGTATGTGCTGGAGGCAAAAAAGCGCCACTTCTGTCTCTGACACTGCTTCTTCCATACATAGTTGAGACACAGAGGAACTTTTTTCTGTGGAAAATGCAGTTTCTATCAAAATAGCTTCTGGTGCAATGCAAGGAGCCATTGTTAGAAGTGGACTTTGTTGACATTCTAGTATGTCCATGAAGGGACTGGATACATACTAGAATGTCAGCCAAGTCTGGTGCTCCTTGCATTGCACTTCTGAGAGTCGCCTCAGTTTCATGAGCACATTTTCCAGTAGACTGCGATGGTATTTACAGGTCCAAGAATTTGTCACACACCTGGAAAAGCATCATTTACAACCAACTATTTCAGACACCATCCTGCTAAATAGAGATTTATGTCTCAAATGTTTACTTGGAAATTCATCTGTAACTCTATTCCAGGACACAGTTGCCCACTCTACCTAGATAGCCTAACACAGAAAGACATTAACCCGTTTACCAATTAAATAATATTAATTTGTAAATTTCAAACTTGCAACGTCAGTTTGCGAGTTGACTATTTGAAGAGACATATAAAATATAATTACCTGACTTTTTGCACGAATTCTTATGTGTCCGGTGACTGGAGCATCAGGCCCAAGATGAATGGGCTTTTCAATGCTGACATTTGCAAGGGCATCTTCTCCGAATATGGACCGTGCATATAGATTGGCTGCCATGAAGCCACAGTAACCAGAAAGTGCCTAGAAAGACAATATTTTATACACCTTTTACAAGGGCATTTTATTTATTTCTTTTATGAAATTAACTCATCACTACACAGCGTCTTAAACTACATATTTACTCACAGGCACGCACACACACACCCTGCACCCCATAAGGGATTAAAGGCAGATGGTGATTATTATAATAATTCAATAATAATAAATGCATGGACTCAATGCGGAGCTAAATTACACTTAAAAAAACCCTTCAGTTTCTAAACCCAAAAGACAAAGAGAATCATATAATTGCTTGGATCCTAAGTTGCTCTTCCATTTGTACCAAATGTCCTTTCATTTGTAGCTCTTAGCAACATAACCCAAACGTCTCCCAAACCTCGGAAGAAAATTCTCGGGGGGGGGGGGTTATAGAGGGCCGCTGATGGAAAGGGAGGTGGGAAAGCCCCACTCCATGAATGTAACTTGATTCATTCACAGAAGGGAAGTTAGGTAACAGAACAGATTTAAATTCAATGAAAGTGGTTTTATTTGTGATTTGAGATCAAAGTTATAATTTATTAGCAAAAGTTATTACCTTTTCTGGAGTAAGGCACTTCATATTAGTTGACTTTAATATATGTTGCAAATATTCATTCAGATCTATTATATTCGTATTCACAGTGACCTTGAAAAATAAATAAATACAATGACAATCATCGTACCAAGAACCTACAGAAGCTAAATTCACTCAAGGCTGATAAGATCTATGTGGAAGGCTGTTAATCTAACATGGAAACAGGGGCTGTTCTACCTCGTAACAAGTTCTATTCTATTTAATGTGATCAAACAAAACAAAATAGCCTTATATCTGAAAGGTCCTGCACAACTCAAAAGCCTGTATTTGAAACAAATTTCAGCCCAATGAAAAGTGTATTGCCATGGGAGGTGCACCTGAGCCAGAGTGGTAGTTTTTCTGAAAGCAGTACAGTAGCTCAGATGCAAAGACCGGCATGCGGTGTTCTGCATGTATACTTGGGCTCTTATGCTCCTGCAAATAGCTGCATATGTTCCCTAGAAAGCTGCTTCCAAGGGACGAAAACAAACAATACCACATGAACACCTGTATGGTTTCTTAATAATATTCTATTTTAAAATGTGGATAAACAAAGGGTAGTGAGAGCTTACTTTGTTTTCCCATTCAAATTCTGCCCACATCTGACGGAACTCAGCATCAGTACAAGTAGCAGGCTGGATATAATCCATGATGTCAATATGGATGTCACTGAGGACAACACAGTTTCTGTCACTAGCTGCTCCAGAAACATCATACACTAAAAGAGAGAGAGATTAGGAGAATGGAGACCATTACATAACTTGCAACAGATTTAAAGGTTGAATGAAACTCATACTCCTTCCAATTCAAAATAGTGTTTTCCTAAAGCTAAGTTTGTGAAATAAATACAGTCACATTCTTATAAAATAGAATCAAAGCAACACACTTTTAAGACTCCTTAGTTACTGTATACTATCAGACTTGTACCCAGTATTGCTCAGTAATTCTAAGCAATCAATCAGTGCAGCTTTGAAAGGTAAGGTCCACCATCTTGATTCAAAATGGGGTTCAGCCATATCCAAAAATCTGTTCCTTGATCTCAGAAAACATCATGCAAAATTTGGTCACAGAATCTTAAAAGGTGTCCAAATGAATAGAGAAGAGACAGACAAGACAAACAATATTCCAAAATATATAGCTGATAATACAGAATACTTACCGATATTACCAAAAATTATTCCATTCTCGGTGGAAGCGACTTTCACATTGGCCTTAATATTGGCAAAATCATGCGGAGCAAGTGTCAGAGGAGATGGTTTTTCCACAAGCTTCAGATCACCTGTTTAAAGAGAGGATGCATAGAAGTTATCCAGGGGGAAAACTATTACCAGTAAAGCATTTTACATAATTGTTATATCTGTAATTGTTTACCTAATGTAGCTAATTCTAGTGTGCAATTCTGCAAAGTATCACTGGTCTGGTTTACCACGAGCACATCCAAAACAATATCATATTGGTTGACATGAACGTACGCCTCTGCATAGACTGGATCTGAGAATCCTGTCAACTGAGTCACCTGCCAAACATAAATAGAGAGTTAGGCTGCAATCCTATCCTCACTTAAATGGGAGGAAGCCCTGTTGAAATTCAATGTGACTCACTTCTGATCAGAGAGGTATAGGATTGTGCGGTTAATGTCTTAACAAAAAGCTGGCATACATTATTGAAAATGAAGCATCACTACTGAAAACTGCATTATTCCCTTACACTATTCCCTTCCATTTAGGTCCATAAGGAGATTTAAAATCTTCCACATCCCAAACCATTTCCGATTATTAATACCAGAACACAGCTACCCTCTCTGGCATCCATATATTTCTGTAAACTGTACACTTGGGAGATATGTTAAATAAGACACTCTAATGAACTAATGTCATTTCTGTGTTTTGCCCAGTAAAAACAACTTATCTTGTCTGTTCCATTCTCTTCAACCACAGCAAGGCCCCCGAGTTGCACAGATTTTTCTCAAGGCTTTCCTCTGCTTGTTTAAAAAAGCAGCAAGAATCCCTACAGGACTGACTGCTGTAAGAATGCAACTTACAAGACTTTTCAATACGTATTCTAATAGCACAAGCCAATGCAAGGGTAACTGAAGCATTAACTGCCTAATTGGTTTGCTGCAGGGGAAAGTGACAAGAGTATGCCAGCACTGTGTCAATTGTAATTATGGGACTAACTCAGTGCTGCACTTTGTTATTTGTTCCACCAGGGCATGCATTTCAGCTGTGCCCTATTCTGAAGGTTCACCTGACAACCCCCCAAGGGAATACTGGGGGAAAGCACTGTTGGCTCAAGTGGAAGCCTTTGTGCGGGCTTCCGATTATGGGAGTCAAAAGCTGAATCCTGCCCATTTTTTAATAATTAAAAAACAACAACATGGAAAGTGAAAGGATTTCTTTTGCTTCAGTCCTAAGGACCGCCTGGGAAAACGGATATTTGACATCACCTTGTTGAGCTTGGATGCCAGTGGATCTGCAGCTTCTTTCCTTTGTGTGTTCCCCATAGCTGCTAGAAGACTCAGCTGAAACTGATCTTCCTTTGAGCTCATTTCATTTTTAGCAGTGAGTTGCATAAAGGAAATGGGATCATCTGGCTGAACTGTCACACTTCTCTTCTCAGACTCTTTCTGTGGTAAAGAGGAATAGGGATGAGTTGAGATATAACATACACACAAGGAACAACTCTCTGTTACCTGGGCTTTTTGTCAGAGGCCTACAAACCATTACAGTTACACGGGCAATTTTGAGCTCTCACCTTCTGCGAAAGCTTCTCCTCTTCCAGCTTAGCAGACAACATGTGAGAAAGGGACTGCCTGCACTCCTTGTTGAAGATGTCATTCATTAGCGGGGAACATTCTGAGAGGACCTTCAGGCAGAGAGAAATCCGATCCACGTCATCATCCGTTATTGGTTTCTTGGGAAGAGATGACTTTCCCAAATGGAGGATAGTAGCCATGAGCAACATCGCCTCAGCTACAAAAGACTGAAGGAGGGGGAAAGAGGAGAATATTAGGATGTGCATTTCCTTTTGAATTCCAAAAACTGAACACTCCCTCTTAAAAATAACATGCAAAACCCAATCAAAAACGGGGGACACAGATTATATCTGAAGCTGACAGCAGCAATTTGTTAGCTTGAAACTAAGTAGTACATCTTCACACAAAGCGAGCTGTAAAAGCAGTGAAGGTGCCTTGAGTGTAAAGAGACTGTCCAAAAGGTGTGATCTTCAAGTAACTAAGAGAGATGGCTGTCCTCTCACCAAGTATCAGAGGCAGGAATCCCTTAAGCACAATTCAAAGAAATATAACGTACATTTTGCTTCTTTTTTTCTTGAACCAGCATCACATAACGTAATGCAATCTTGGTCAGAGTTGTGGCGAGGGAGGCTGCGACAAAGAAATCCCCATCCAGCAAAAACCCTCTCAGTGGAGGCCTACCAAAAAAGAGAAAAGGGCAATTTAGAAACAGCACCCAACATATTGCTTAGCCATGTGACCTATATGGCAGACTTCAGAAACAAAAGAACTCATCTTACTGTACCTAAATGTTTTGAAATCAGGAGGCTATGTGAGAGAAGCAGAAAAGATAGCCTGAACATCTAAATCAAAGTGCCCTGTGGGCTTGTAAGCTATATATGTTTAAATATTTACAATACTTTTTTATACAAAACAATATAAAAGAAGGAAAAGTTATTGTGGTGCCCTCAAGATGTTGAACTACAACTCCCAGCAGCAAGGTCACTGATCAGGGGTGATGTGACTTTTAGTCCAAAACATCTGGAGGGCACCACACTGGCTGCACCTGATGTAACAGACTACCTATCATCCCACCCATAATAAACCCTCAAAATACACAAGTACACAGAAAAGGGGGGGAATGGGGGGAGTGAGCCACGCAGGTTGACTGATACATACTCATCTATTAAGTTACTAATTAATTTTATGAAATGATGCATTTTCAATTTTTCCCTTCCATACAGAAGAACAGAATGGCCAATAATGTTCCATGTTGGATAAAAATTCCGCCCCACACTACTGGCTGGGACTGTAAGTACTTGGTGGGCTGTTTTTTTGGGGGGGGGCGGTTATTTTTTTGTAAGCAGCTTTACCCAAGCTGCAAACAACTCTTTGCTTTGTGTCTATGCCCTGGGCCACAGCAACAAGATTCTCTTCTCTAATGACTCAGCAGGACTCGCTGCCAACATGCAGATATCCCGTCTGAACTCAGTGTCTCCTGCCAATGATGTGCTTTCCAACTCCTGGCTGCTTGCTAAGAGAGAGAAAAAATCTCCAAGGAATTTTGTATTGAGTTTTGTTTCTTAAAAACTTGAAACAATATACTCGGCTCTGACCAAATGGCAGTAAAGGCACACCGCCCTCTTCTGTCCAATATTCACAGACAATAACTGCTGCAGTCTGTTTAAGCGTCATTACTGGAAAGTTGAGACAATTAGAGAGATTACAGGAACAGAAAGAATTGCATCAAGCATTATATATCACTTGGATTCTTTGTGTTCTTGCCCTTTAAGGTGGCTTTAGTCTGGCAACTGTGTTTTATTGACAGGTTATTGTCATTTTTATACATATTTTCATATTTGGCAAGTCATTATGAGCAGCTCCTTTCTGGAAGGGAGAAACAAGGTATACATTTTTGTATAAATAAAATGTATCACATTGGCAGACTTGTGTAAACATTGATTTATTTATTTTTAAAGATAGGTTTATATATATATATTTAAACCCCACTAGTGCTCCTGCTGCTGTTGCACCATCTAAGCACAGAAGTAGTGGGGATTTCCTTCAATTCTCTCTCCCCACAAAGTTCCTTGGACCCCATTTCCCATCTAAAAAAATTGGGGGTGGCAGCTGTGGAGTTAATGGGGAAATCAGCTCCACACATTTTACGTGAGTGGACACCTCCTGCCAGATCTAAAGCCCTTGCACTCACACAATAGCACCAGTTGTAAATCATCCACTACTAACAAAGGCAAAAGCCAAATCACCTGTCTTCTTCTTTTTTGGCAGGTCTGGAACTGCTAAGAGCACTCTGTGTAGCATACGTTCCCATTTCAGTAACCAGTTTTTGGGCTGGACCCACAGTAATTTCCTCCTCAGGCTTCATCTCACCGGCTTCTTTCTTGATTTCAGATTCTACTATTGGGATCTGAAAGATTAACAATGTGACTGATAAACTTCAGCCTGAAAGATGGGGCTATATTCTCCCAGATGCCCCAAAGAAAATAAGCTTAACCAATCTCCTCCTGTACGCACCTCCATATATTAATTTCTCTCCTTCCATTAAAGTACTCTCTGTTCCATTAACTATTAATGAAATGATGAATTATTTCAATACGATTAATCTTTGATTAATTTGTTCAGCAGAAACTACAAGTTGGTATTAGCATGGTATTGTTTTTCATTTGTACAGTACATCCTCAAGAAACCACCAAATGTAACCAATTTTAAAATCCTGTGGTTTCCAAAGGCTTATTTCCCCCCTGAAGTGTATAAAAACAGAAATATGTGTTTTGATTAACAATACAGACACCTACCTCTCCCAGTGATCTACGAACTTCTGTCATTACGCTCTGTATATCTTCCTTTGTGCTACAGTATTCTCCAAGGATCCAGAGGGCTCCGCGATAAATTCTATAAAGCACAAATAAATAAATAAATCAGCCTTGCAATTTTATACAGATAATCGATTCAAACTGCACCCTCATACATTTCATGGGCACATCAGCCATTCCGGCTCAAAAGGATTAAGTAGCCTACAAAAATTATTAGTATTTGCTTAGCAGAGGCTCAGTTGTCCATTGATCTGCTTACCAGATATATGAACTGCCAAAGGTAAAGGAGACAAGTGGAAGAGCATCCTCCTCCCTCCTTCACTCTTTCAGTTACCACTCTAGATTTATTTCCCAGTGGCAGAAAAATATTGCAGGAACAGTAAAACTCATGGGATATAAGCCATTGCTAACAAAAGCAAAGTCTAACCACCTATCTTTCGGGGTATTATTGTGAATGCAAGGGCTTTTATCTGGCAGGAGGCATCCACTCATGGAGGAGGCAGGAAGGTGAGAGGAAGTGGGAATACAAAATACATGTGAATGGGCTGTCAGAAAGGCCAGGAAGATGAAATGTTGGCACAAAACTATATATATTTACTCACAATTAAGTTACACTGGTCTACTGAACACAATGAACATGTGAGCAGGACTGCAGCATGAGTAACCTTTTAATATCACTTCCCCTGCATGCTGAGCAAACACGTACTAAAACAATTAACCTAATGAGGTTTCTTTCCCAGCAACCCAAGTTGCTTTTGAAATTTGAGAGGAAGGATTACTGAGTACAGTTGTACCTTGGAAGCTGAATGGAAGTCCGTTCGACTTCCAAAACTTTCAAAAACCAAATCAAAGCTCCTGCAGCCAATCAGAAGCCACAGAAGCCCCGTTGGACGTTCAGGTCCCAAAAGAACAAACCGGAACAATCACTTCCAAGTTTGCAGCGTTCAGGAGCCAAAATGTCCGAGTTCCAGGGTGTTTGGGATCCAAGGTATGACCGAATCAGTAAGGTAAATTTTGCACAATTTCCATCTGCACAGGCATTGCAGCTTCCTATATAGAATGGTATTCCCTGTCCTTGGGGGCTCTCCTGCCTCCCACTCCAAGCCACGGTTGGGAGGTGTGGTGGAAGTAGGAGGAGAAAATCCCTGTTGTGCTAGCAGACGTCCTCACACAAGGCTGCTACTGATGCGGCTTGTTATGTGTCAATCCCACCCAATAATTTATTTAGAAACAATCACATGCTGCTGCAGATGTATGTAATGGAAACAGATTAATTTAACTGCCCAATCACTTCAGGTTTATAAAGGCAACACAAGTAAGTCTCGTGACAGTAAGAAGTAAGCCTTTTTAGCAGTGTAGCAAACATACGATTTATTTTCACATCTGTTCAGAGGCACACCAAAATTTGAAGGCAATAAAATGAATTAAGAATTTTAGCCAAAGTCCTATGCGCCCACATCGGTTTCCTCAACTCGCTTCTATTTTAACAACTTAAAGCAGGGGTCGGCAAGGTTTACCTCGCCTGGGCTGGTGCACTCCAGTGGAGATCCCTCCATGGGCCGGATCCTGAGCGCGCATGCCCATGATTTACGGCATCAGCGTCTGCGCAGACATGATTTCCGGTGCCGCAAAAGCGAGTCCCCGTGCCGTGTTGGTTTAGTGCAGCGCATGGGGACTCGCCAAGCGGGCGGCTCGTGGGCCAGTTAAATGACTCCTCTGGCCTGCTTGTAGCCCATGGGCCTTAGGTTGCCGACCCCTGACTTAGGTTGCCGACCCTTGAGGCATATGTTAAACTTACTTGACAGATTTAATACAGTGGAACACTTCCAGCATCTTCTCCACAATAAGTAGTCTGAGATTATCAAAACGCTGGATGGCTTCACGCACAAACTCCAAGACATCAGCAGCCGCAGCTTCATTATAATCACTGAGGAACTCCATCAACTAGGATGAGAGTGAACAAGTCACACAATTTGAAAGACATCAGCACCCTATTAGCCAGATCAAGAACTAGAAGTTAACAGGATTTGGATTGACTGTACATGTACAAGAGTGCTTTAGGCTCAACTATTTCTGTAAGACACAGTGCACGGAACAAGGTGGCAGTTAGGTACAATTCAACAGCCGCTTTGCATGCATAGAGGCCAACAGCTGCACAATTCACATGGAGTGATATTCAACAAATGAGTACCTTCAACAGAAGCCCTGTGCAAAGACTTCCGCTTGTGCAATGGGCTCCCCCCCCCTCCAATTCCTCCCTGCACAACTGGCTCGGGTTGGGGTCAGGGAACCCTTGGAACAACATGGTGGGAGAAAAGGGGGATAATTCCATCTGGCAAGCCATATTGCTTGCACTGACAGAACTATCAGAACAGCATGATATTGAATTCTTTCTAAAAACTTTAGTAAACTTTGGCCAGAAATCCTAAGGAACTCAGTGCTTTCTGACTCAATAAAGTTGTTCTGAAGCTTTTATAATTCAAAATAAAGATGACAAATTCTTGTTTAAACATCTACAATGTTGTCTTGTTACTTTCTGGCAGTAATACAGTTTGTTCTTCCAACTACAATTCCACAAAAATAAGAACCTCTTCTCACATAACGAAATTATGAAAATTTATAATAAAGTGTGTGCTTTAACTAATAGAAAACAACAAATTGGGAACAAGAATAGACTTATAAAGGGGGGGACCAATCAGGGTTACAAGAAAAGTAGCTGAGAAGGTAAGCAACTATTAAATATTAAACAATTATTGCAAGTAAATGTAACAAAATTTGTGGAACAGGAAGCAAAATGTTGAATGAGTTGCTTACCACAGGAATGACATTTGCAGCCATATCAGGGAACCGAACGCTACAGGAATGTAATGTCCGAACAAGCAACTGTCTGTATTTATCAGTATCTTCATGCTCTGTCACATTATTTGTTTTAATTACTTCTTTCTTCAAAACAATCACCAGCTAGACAAAAGCAAAGCATAAAGCAACAATTACCTTTTTTAAAAAAAGGTCAAAAAATTAAAGCTAAAGTATTATGTAGTTACTCAAAAGTAAGCTAAGGTGAATTAAGAGAGACTTTACTTAAACATTAACAGGTATAGGATTCAGCTGTGGAGGGAAAGGAACATGTGTTTTACCTCTTCTACATTTCTGGAAGATACAAGATCGAGAGCCAACTGCAAGGTCTTCTTGCGCACTTCCAAGTCTGGTGTACTCAGAACTCTTAGTATGTCCATTACTAGATCCTGAAATAAAGTACACTTTGTTTGTAGGCACGGGCTATTTCATTTCTGTGAAATGCGCTGTTTATATTTATTTCTATTTTACTTTATTTATTTAATCTCTATACCACCCTTCATCCAAGGATCACAGGGAGGATTAAGATATAAAAAAACCAAAAATGCATAACACAGTTTTAACATACAACATACATTTGGTTGTATAGCTTTGAATTTGGGAAAACTATGCCTACCTGCAGTACTCTTTCATGGGCTGGGTGATCCTTGAGTTCAATCAAGCGGTCCAACACAATGAGCTTCACATTGTTGTCACTTTCTTTAATAATTAGGTCAATATAGCACTGAGCTGCTGCCTTCAGTTAAAAGAAAAATGAAAATGCTTAAAGCATTCCAATTTGTGATATAGGAAAAGAAGTTGACAAACAAATTAGGCGCAAGAACACAAGTTTTTCTAAATTGACAGGAAATGTTACAAACTAAGGAAGATGGGCAAGCCTGCACAATAATTCTGAGCACTTGAATTGATTTGCCTGTTGGACATTCTCTGGTAGTTTGCACGGATATTTGTGGCACTATATTTTCCATTAAATCTTAGGCATCAGGATGAAATATGGTGTACACATTCAGAAAACAATTGTATGTATATTTCAAGTGCAAAATGCAGCTCAACTTTTGCATCCATTTCTGGGGGTGGGCAGGATGCAAATACGATGCTATACTATATCTCAGCTGAAGAATAAGATACTGGAGTGTTCTATTACCATGGTACTTTTGGTCAACATACAGTTTGAAGTCCTTCTAACTTGGCCTGTTCCTGACTTAGTACAACATCATGGAATTGCAAAATGGTCACTTTGTCTCTGATCACACAGTATGCTCAAAATGCTTTCTTTAAATTATAAATTGGATAATGGTTCATCCGATGTTCATATTCATGTGCCAATAATCAATAAACAAAGCAGTACCTTGGTGAGACACTCCTAAACTTTACCTGCTGTTCCAATTCACAAGCCTTAAAATGCCTTAGTACCAAACGTATACTGATGTCCAAGACACTTAAAAAAATATTTTGATGTGTCACAATACGATGCAGTACCTTGATTGCTGTTGGTGCACTGGAAAGTGTAACTAATGTTCCTGCTGCTTCATATTTTACTGCAGGGCTCGACGATTGCAGTAAATTGTAGATACAACGAATAAACCGAGCTCTTTCTGATGGATTAGCATGGCAAACCTAGATTTGGAAATGAAAGATGCAGAAGCAATGTTCTCTTGCTGAAGGAGGAATGGATTATCTCTTTTTTAAAAAACAACCCCCCCAACTGCTTAGTTCTCTTATTACTACACTACAGCTGGTTGTCAAACACCGGGGAAAACCTGAACAAACGTACTAACCATACAAACATTAGCAGTACCAAAATGAAGAATATCACTGATACAGAAGTCTTATTCAAACAACATTTGTTTCTAAAAATACACCAGTTTGAATCTGACAAACTACAATAACTCTGATTTTGGAACATTGCTTTTTTGTCCTCTCCTTGCTACAGCTTCCAAAAATCACTTCTGTGAGTTGGGAGACCCTCGTATTCAGCCTGGGTGACTACATATGGAAATGAGTTTTATCAGAAATCACAGAATCCTATTGTGTCAGTGCAAGTTCCTTCTGATTGCACTTGCATCCAGCCTATCATCTTTCCATCTGATGATGTGGAATCTGGCACACAAAACTGTAAAGGTTGTAAAGGTCTATTGTAGACCTACTAAAATGAATGGGCACGACTAACTTAGATTCATTAGTTTCAATGGATCTACTCAGAGCAAAAGCTAGCTGGAGAGAACTCTCAGTTACTAACACATTTGTTAGTCCTTAACTTCCATTTTCCCAGTATTTGCAACAAACGAGCTGAGGCTCATTTAATTTTTTTTAGAAACAATTTCTTTCCCAATGAAAGTTGAAAATTATTTCTTTCCTGTACCTTATAGATCAGTTCCACAATAACAAGTTGTAGAATATCACCAAATGTCTGGACTTGGTCAATACAGGTACTCAAGTAATCCAAAGCACGATCCTTCAGAAATAAACAAAATAATTTTCACATTTGAGTTTTGCCATTTCTCATTATAATCCAAGTAGTATGTATTCATTTTTACATTTTATATCCTTTCAGTTTACCAGGGACACTCCAAATTACAGCAGGTAGTTTTATTTTTAGTCATATGTTGCCATCTTTGTACATGGATGACACTGTAATAAAATAATAGGCTCAAGAGGCTTACAATCTAGAAAAAGACAAAAGGGAGACAACAGAAGGAAATGGAGGTGGGCAGGCCTGGAAGATAATGCGTATATTGAAGTTACACATACATGGGCATACTGGGAGTAGGAGACAGTGCCAAAGGGATCATTGAAAACCTGTGTTTTGAAGAGGAATTTGAAGAAAAAGAGAGAGATGGCATCACAAAAGGCATTCTGGGAGATGTTTCCAAGCATAAGGGGCAGGAAGGGAGAAAGGTTGCAGTTGTTTGATGAAGCAGGAAACATTTAGACAGCTTCGGGTGATAAAGCTGGATGAGTGAAGGCAAGGCAGGGATATGCCTCTTAAATTAAAACACAAATTCAAAGTGTTGGTGCTGACCTTTAAAGCCCTAAACGGCCTTGGTCCAATATACCTGAAGGAGCGTCTCCACCCCCATCATTCTACCCAGACACTGAGGTCCAGCACCAAGGGCCTTCTGGAGGTTCCCTTGCTGCAAGAAGCCAAGTTGCAGGGAACCAGGCAGAGGGCCTTCTTGGTAGTGGCACCCGCCCTATGGAACACCCTCCCACCAGATGTCAAAGAGAAAAACAACTACCAGACTTTTAGAAGACATCTGAAGGCAGCCCTGTTTAAGGAAGCTTTTAATGTTTGACATACTATTGTATTTTAATATTTTGTTGGAAGCCGCCCAGAGTGGCTGGGGAAACCCAGCCAGATGGAAAGGGTACAAATAAATTATTATTATTATTATTATTATTATTATTATTATTATTATTATTAATAATTCAAAACCAAGAAGGATGGAGGGACATTTATTTTTACCTGATCAGCATGAATAAGCATCATGAAGGCATTTCTTTTGCAACTTGCATCTTTCTCATTCACCAGAAAATCATGGATCAGTTCAGGGGCATCAGGTATAAGATGCTCAAAGTTTCTTTTAAAAGAACAGAGATAAAGATTACAAATGTAACGCTCAATAATGCAATTGGATTAATACAAAATGTAGATGTAGCCTTTTGAAGAAAAGTTAAAGAACAATTGTTCTGTGCTCAATCTTTATATTCAAAAAACAGCAAAATAGGTAAAGTTCTTTCAATTCTTTTATCCGATGCCATTTCTGCAGGGTTACAATTATTTACCTTTCCTGTGAGCTTGTAAATACAGAAGACTACTAACAGGGTAAATCTGTAACATTGTAATTGTAACTTGGCTGCAATTCCTGGGCTACACACCAAACTCCTAACAATCACGATGGCTTCAAACCTTTCCTTATGCACTGCTTGACAAACCAATTTGAAGAGTTTCAAAACTATAATCTGCTGCAAAGAAAAAAGCCACATAGAAAGGAGTTCCATGGATTGCAGCCTCAGTTTATTTAACAAGCTACAAACAGTTGTGTTAAGTCTTATGATTTTATTTTAGCCTGGTTTACATTAGCTTGGACCAAAAAGTAAACTTAAAATAAGTATTTCTGAAAATGAAGTTAAATGCTCCCACTTTCTCACAATGGCTCAATGCCATTTCTTAATTAATGTGAATGATAGACTGGGTCACAAGCATCCCGCATAAAAAGCTATCAAAATTGTGGTCATTAACTGTTTTTCACCAGAACCCAGTGTGCTATACCCCTAGCTCTGCAGGTCTGTGTGTACTCGTAAAGGGGCTTCTGGACAGATTGGAAAACAACTGTGGCATCCCACTTGTGCAATGGACTTCCACTCATGCAAACATTACTTTCCCTTCCTCTCCTCCCTCCTGTGTTCCTCCAAAATCCCCTGAGAGCTACAGGGAGAAGGAGAGATCACACTGCATTAATTGGTGCAACAATGGATTTCATCCACTAGGGTCAAGGAAACAGGACTACTTTCCATACTTGATTTAATTTCAGTGCACACAAAACTGATAAAGTTCTTTCATAAGTAACACTCCCATGCAGCATGTGTGAACAGTTTAGTAAAGGCAAAATAAACCAAACTAAAAAGTATTTAGAAACATTTCTCTGCTAGAAGTAGTAACTGAATTGGGATGTAGAATCCACAAAAATATAAAAACCACAACAGATATGAATTATGAATTCTTCAAGCATTTATTGAAATAAGATTTTAAGTCGGTGTTTTTAACAGGTGATGATCAAGCTTAATTTTATAATTTGAGCATTATATAATTACTAAATAGCTTTAATGCATTAAGAAGGGGGAAATATGAAGTGTTAAAATGATGAGCATCATTTTAGGTTGTCACCCCCCCCCCCCAAGATACAGCATAGCTATGTTCCTAGTCTGACAGCTGGGACTTTAGTAAATTTGCAAAATTTACCTGTAAATAGTGTAGATTGCAAGGACTGCATTCCTGCGCACATAGCTATGACGATGTTCCAGACATGCACGAATAGCTGGCATCAATGGTTCCAGCAATTCTGCTTCTTTAAGCTTGCAAAGGAAACGGAGAGTGGATCCTCTGATGAACTCGTTTGGATGTTGAAGATCCTGAAACATCAAAATCAAGATGATATACCGTATTTTGCACCCCATAGGACGCTCCGGCCCATAGGACGCGCACCTAGTTTTTTTTTGGGGGGGGGGAAATATTTTAAAAAAAATTATTTCCCCCCCAGGTGCGGGGCTGGAAGAACCAGGTCGGGGAACAGCGGGAAGGCGCGCTCTGCCTCCCCGCTGTTCCCCGAGCTTGTGGGGCTGGCGATGGGGAGAAGTGCGCTGATCCCGGGACTGCAGGCAGCTCTGCGCGGCCATCCGGAGCGGGGCGGGACTTCGCGCCCCGCTCCCGATGGCCTCGCAGAGCTGCGCTGATCCCGGGACTGCAGGCAGCTCTGCGCTGCCATCCGGAGCAGGGCGGGACTTCGCGCCCGGCTCCCGGTGGCCGCGCAGAGCTGCGCTGAGCCGGGGACTGCAGGCAGCTCTGCGCGGCCATCCGGAGCGGGGCGGGACTTCGCGCCCCGCTCCCGATGGCCGCGCAGAGCTGCGCTGATCCCGGGACTGCAGGCAGCTCTGCGCGGCCATCGGGAGCGGGGCGGGACTTCACGCCCGGCTCCCGGTGGCCGTGCAGAGCTGTGCTGATCCCGGGACTGCAGGCAGCTCTGCACGGCCATCCGGAGCGGGGCGGGACTTTGTGCCCGGCTCCCGGTGGCCGCACAGAGCTGCACTGAGCCCGGGACTGCAGGCAGCTCTGCG
This sequence comes from Podarcis raffonei, assembly GCF_027172205.1. Classification (NCBI taxonomy): domain Eukaryota; kingdom Metazoa; phylum Chordata; class Lepidosauria; order Squamata; family Lacertidae; genus Podarcis; species Podarcis raffonei. The sequence goes on from NC_070602.1 coordinate 70,191,256, forward strand.
CAACCCTCGGAGCTGGTCTCCCGAGGGTTGCGCAGAGCTTCCTGAAGCCTGGAGAGCGAGAGGGGTCGGTGCGCACCGACCCCTCTCGCTCTCCAGGCTTCAGCGAAAGCCTGCATTCGCCCCATAGGACGCACACACATTTCCCCTTCATTTTTGGAGGGGAAAAAGTGCGTCCTATAGGGCGAAAAATACGGTATGTATTTGGAAACGAAGGACAATTGCATTCTATGTCTACTAAATCTGGACAAAATAAAAATCAACTAAATCTGGGCAAAGGCAAAAATAATCTAAAACTGAAAGTCATTTTTACAATAAAACCACATCTTGGTCCAAAAGAACAAGACAAAAACATTCCACTTACAAAGCGGGTTATTTGGATATATGCTATAGCATTAGGATGGTTGATTACAAATTACGTTGATTACATATTATGATTCTATGCTACAAGCAGAATAAATAAAAGATTAACCTTTCTGTAGGCATCACAAACAAGGATCATTTCTTGCAACAGTCTACCATCTGGAGTGGTCTTGGGAACAATCTCCCAAAATACTAAAAGCAGTTTTTTGATGGTGTGGTCCTGAAGTGGCAGCACAAACCGAATAATAGTCATCAAAAGTCCTGGCAGCTTTTCACCATTTAAAATCATTATGATTACTTTCTTCAAGGCCTCTGTCTTAGATTTCACATCTCCTTTTTCTGTTAGACAAAAGAAGCTGCGTAAGTTACATTAACCACAAACTATGATAGCAGAACATTTTTTAAACGTTGTTGCATTACATACTATCATTCTGAATCTCTTGTTCTTTATCGTGCTACTGCTACATTTTGTTACATGATAAACACTATAGAGGAGACTTCTACACTTTGGCATAGTAAACCGTAGCCTTTGCCAACCTGGTGCCCTCCAGAGGTAAGCCCTAGCCAGTATGATCCATGCTGGCTGGTGATGACTGGAGCTAGAATGCAGAACACCTAAAAGGCAACAATTTGGTGACGGCTATCTTACTGTGTAGGGAGGCGGGTGGCGCTGTGGGTTAAACCACAGAGCCTAGGACTTGCCGATCAGAAGGTCGGCAGTTCAAATCCCCACGACAGGGTGAGCTCCCGTTGCTCGCTCCCTGCTCCTGCCAACCTAGAAGTTTGAGAGCACATCAATGTGCAAGTAGATAAATAGGTACTGCTCCGGCGGGAAGGTAAACGGTGTTTCCGTACGCTGCTCTGGCTCGCCAGAAGCGGCTTGGTCATGCTGCCCACATGACCCGGAAGCTGTACACCGGCACCCTCGGCCAATAAAGCGAGATGAGCGCCGCAACCCCAGAGTCAGCCACGACTGGACCTAACGGTCAGGGGTCCCTTTACCTTTGCCTGTCTTACTGTGTACTACTCCAAACAAAGGAACACAAAAGTAAAGGGGAAGGGGAAGCATTTCTGGGTAGACACTATTGGGCTTACATGTGCCTCACATTACTGACAATTCAATTTAGGCAAAATTCTTACATACAACCACCACACACAAAAATGCTTGAAAAGTTCCCATATGGTAGCTCCTCTATGCAGTGGTTGTAATGCACAAGAGTTGCATGCTATAGAACACACATGCACTTACTCAGCAATGCCTGTACTTTTGCTGCACTCCACTTTTTCAGTAGAGCTGCAACAGAGTGCAGAAGGAACTGAAATTTAACTTGTCATTCATCACTGTTTGCTCTGCAACATGCTTACTCCACTTCCCATGTTATGCCAGTGAGACCTTATGTATTTCCTCACACTGATGTATGGTCCGTTAACCGTTTCAGCTGCTACTATATGCTTAAATTAGTTTTTTTCACTTTTTAAAGGCTGTTTTACAGCATTTAATGTTTAAAATATTTTCATTTCATTTTTTTCTTTCCTAACACTTCTCTGATTGCCATGACAGCAGAACAGGCAATAGAATATTTGAAATAAATGCACATACAACTATAAAAGTATGGTCCAGAAAGCATAACATACCCAAGTCATTCTTTAAGCTCATTTCAGAGGGTGGCTCCGAGTCCATTGGAACAATGATTAATGTATAGCACACATTTTCTGCAGCCGTCATTTTGTCTCTTTATCAAAGTTCTCTCAATGCAAGATTTTTTTTAAAGATGTCTCCCAAACTCTGGAAAAGAATTCCAATAATGCAGTTAATTGATAACTATGCTTCTACTGTAGTCCATGCATTGCCATAAAAAATCCCCAAATATCTTCAAGTCTGTATTTTGTCTACTGTACTGAGGCCTGCAGGACAATGTACTCTATTGAAAATAATGCAACAAATGTGCAAATATATGCAACCATATTTCAAGGGGAACAGTGCAGCCTTATATTCAGGCATAGGCAAACTCAGCCCTCCAGATGTTTTGGGACTATCATCATCCCTGACCACTGGTCCTGTTAGCTAGGGATTATGGGAGTTGTAGTCTCAAAACATCTGGAGGGCCAAGTTTGCCTATGCCTGCTTGTATTTAACAACTCTCCTGCTGGCCACAGTAATCCAGGAATGCCATACAGGTGAGGCTAGTAACTTTTGTGGGCTGATTTACAAATCTAGAATAACCTCATCAGAATGCTCACGTGTACCAAAGCTGCAGTCTCATATATGTCTATTCAGCAGTAATACTGCCCCATTTGATTCAGAGGGATGTACTTCCAGGTATGTATGAGATTGCAGCCAAAATGCAACAGAACATCTGAGTAGAAAGTGTTTTTTAAAAAAGCAGTAGCAATATACAGTATCCAGTTCTCAATTGTTATTTAGACATTCCAAATGCTTAACTACATTATTACAAACCCATCTAGTAAAGAATACATACACAATAAGGTCCTAAGAAAACATAGTTGGCTGTATAGTCACTAAAATAAGTGGACACTGTATCATCAAAATAAAGTACCAAGTGCTTTATAAATTTCAGTGCTAGAATAAAATTCATGCTTAACCTTTGACGGGTTCATACGCACTGAGACATTATTCATTGAGCAGTCAAATGCCAAACCCCAAGTTATAGCCAGTGGGGAAACAACCTTTTGACAAAGTCCCTCACTAAAAGCTCATAAATAAACTTAGCAGTCATGGAATTGGAGAAAACGTACCCTTGCGGATGGGTAACTCCTTCAAAAATAGGAAGTGTAGGATAGGTACAGATTGTTCTCAAAATGAAATGCAGTATGAAAACACACAAGGTTCTGTATTGTGATATTTGTTCATAAACAATCTGGAGACCAGGGCTAGCAGGAAAAGTAGCCAAGTTTGCAGTTGACACCAAATGATTCCACGTAGTGGTAGCTCAAACAAGTTTTGAGTGTAGCAAAATAACTTCTCCAAATGCAGTGAATGCATTTGCACAAGATGGCAAATGAGATTTAGTGTAGCTTTAAGGTGATATACATTAGCACGTGAAAAAATCTAGATTCACATATACACCAATACAGCATACATTGATGGGAAGCAACCAGACAGGGGAACTTAAAATCATAGTGAATCACTAATGAAAACATTGATTAAGTGCACCACATCAGTAAGGGAGAATTCTATGCTAGGGATTATTAGGTAAGGAACTGATGACGAAGTGATCTGTGCAATAAATCCACAGTGTAGCCATCTTCAGAATACTGTGTTCAATTCTGGTCATCCCCCGTCCCACCCACTTGAAAAGTGGTCCTCACACAGCTAGAAAAGGTGCAGAAAAGGGGGAACAAGGCTATCAGGGAATTTAAGTAATTTCTCTACAAGATTAGGTTTAAACTTAAAAACAAAAGAAATTAATAGGGTGGCATATAAGATTATGCATGGCATAAAGAGAATGGAAACTTTTTTATTTTTATGCCTTCTCCTATAACAAAGACTCACTCAGTGAAATTGATTGGTAGTGGATTCAGAATTTTAACCAATTGGTGGAAAAAACAAATCACTCCGGCAAGTGAAATCACTGGGCCAGATAGTTAAAAACAAACACACACGTGTTATTGTAGAAAATTGTCCTCATATTTTTAACCAAGAAACACAGACCCTCTTCTATGAAACTCACGAGTACAAAAATGTACATGGATAGGTCAATCAGTAGTTCTCACCCATGGCCACCAAATGGAACCTCCATGTTCAAGGGCAGTGTGCCACTCAATGCCAGCTCCTGGCAAACCACAATGGGAGAGGGCTGGTGCCCTCATGTTCTGTTTGTGGGCTTCCTAGAGGCACCTAGCTGGATACCAGGAGAAACAGGATGTTGGACTAGTGGCAGGTCCTTGGGATCTGATCCAGGCATAGCCAAACTTGGCCCTCCAGATGTTTTGAGACTACAATTCCCATCATCCCTGACCACTAGCCCTGTTAGCTAGGGATGATGGGAGTTGTAGTCCCAAAGCATCTGGAGGGCCGAGTTTGCCTATGCCTGACTGATAAAAGGAAGGAGGACGCCTCTGCACACCAGAGCCAACGAAACAGCTTTCAGGGCCAAGATTCTCTTTTTTTAAGTTGAAATCAAACTTCCAACTTCTCCCGTTCCCCCGGTTTTTCATTAATCTCCGGACTAAGCAACCTGGCAAAGAACTGAACCCGGGTGTTTCCAAGCTGCTCGCCGCCCACCGACCCAGCAGCAACGACGCGCCCCTCTTGCGCCCGTGTAATCCAGGGGGAAATCCCACCGCCTTCCGCCCCCCCCCCGGCTCCTCCGCCCTGAGAAGGCAGAGCCAGACTCGCGACCTGAGGCTCCTGACCGACCCCCGTGTGACAAAGAGGCGCCCTTCTGCCTCCCCCTTCTTGGCTCGGCGACGGCGCCCGCTCGGCATTAGGCCCAGTCGAGGGATTTGGCGCCCGAGCCTCCTGTGAGGGCGCATGTTGTTCCAGCCTGAGGCTGGAGACGGCGGGGAAGGTCCCTCTCTGCCTCACGGCGACGCTGAAGCCCCTCAGGAGACTCGGCGGGCCCCGACGCTCCGTGCCTCCCCGGCATCCCTTTCCCCGCTCGCTCGGCTGCCCCACTACTACTAACCTCCCGCGGCTCCGGGTCGCTTCCCCTTGCTGGCGGTCCCCGCTGCGGCCTCGGAAAACGGGCGCTGAGGCTGCGCGGCCGCCGTCTAGTCGCTTCGGTAGCGGGCCGTAGCGGGTCCTCCCCGCCTTCCTGGCTCCTCCCGGCGCCGCCGCTGCCTCCTGCAGCTGACGTGGAAGCACTCGGCGCGCAGGGCCACATCGATAGTACGGCGGCCCGGACGGGACACGCCTCCTCCGCCGCTCGCCGAAACGCGCGTTCGCCGGAGGCGGAGAGCTGAAGCGCGGCCTCTTCCGCCTCACGCCGGGTCGCCGTGTCCGGGTTGGAGTCCAGCCTGCGAGGGCCGAGGCTGCTTCCCCACCCGCTCCTGGGAGCAAGACGTGGGCGCCGACCGCACCAGTGGCGGAGGGGCCGTTACACTGCGTGGCATTCAGTGGCCCCGCGATAGGGCTTTCGGGGTTCAGGCGCCCGTTTCTTTCTAAGAAACTTCAGGACCAGGGGTCAAATTCAGCCCCTCTCCATCTGGGCTGTGGACCTCTTTCTCAGGCCGTGTACCAGTGCCGGATTTCCGTATAAGCTAAACAAGCTATAGCTTAGGGCCCCACTCTCTTGGGAGCCCCCCCCCCAAAAAAAAAAATTAAAGGGGAAACTGGATGTACATTTCCAAAATATAAGATAAAAAACAAATAAAATAAAACCTACATGTAGCAGCTGTGTTGTGTTGGCTCCTATTTGTTATGTGCAAATGGCTTTAGATACCTATTAGGTCCATGAATTACCGTATCGCGTATATTTAACACAAAAAACAGCGGCAATTTGTTGTTGACAAAGGACAGCTGGACATCTAAAGGGCCCCATTACCTTCAGTAGCTTAGGGCCTCATCAAACCTAAATCCGGCCCTGCATGTATCCTTCACCCCAAGGAACGCCCCTTATCAGTCTTTGCTCAGCCTTGTTTGTGGTAGCTGGAATGGGTCCCTGAACTCTGACTGCTTGCCTGACAGGTTGTGTGAGGGTGTGGAAACTAGGCTAGGGTACAAAGGCAAAATTCACATCAGTTGCCCCATCCAACACTGGCATACTGGCTCAGGGAGGGGGTGTTGCCTTTGAACTGAAAAGAATTCCTGACAATGGCATTAGGTTGCAATCCTAAAATGCTTGCTAGCGTAAGCCACATTCAATTCAGGATCACTTCCAGACAGACACGCATCCAGTATCCTATTCAAAACTTGTGCTTTTTATTTTTGTAGAATCATACAATGGTTCATAAATTATCTAGAGTTAAGGGTGAGTAGTGTGGTGGTCAAGTTTCCTGATGATACTGTTCAGAGATGTTAAAGAGATTGTGAAAAGCTCCAAAAAGACCTCTCTGAACTAAGTGAATGGGCGGTAAATGGACAAGTGAAATTCAGTGTAAACAAATTTAAAGTGATGTGCGTCAAACACAATCTTAATTTCTTATATATGCTCATGGAGTCTGAACTGGTGGTGACTGACAAGCAGTAAGACCTTGGAGTCAAAGTGAATAGCTCCATGAATGGCCCAGCGTGTGGCAGCTGTGAAGAAGGCAAATTCCATGCTAGGGATCATTAGGAAAGGATTTGACAATGAACTGCCAATATCATATTGCAATTATTCAAATCTATGGTATATATACTGTGTTTCAGGGGTCGGCAAAGTTTTTATGGCTTGGGCCGGTTCACGGTCCCGAGGATGCCGCAGTGGGCCAGAGTGTGCGCACGCACGCATGCGCAAACACTATTTCCAGCGATCCTTCCGGCGCGGAGAAGGCGTGCGCAGCTTCCTATTGGTTGCAGGAAGGCGGTCCCCTCTGCTCCGTGCCAGTTTAGCGCAGCGCATAGGAGCCAACCAAACGGGTGGCAGGATCCCTGAATGGGTGGCGGAGGTCCATGAGCTGGTTAAACGACCCCCATGGGCCACTTGTGGCGCATGGGTCTTAGGTTGCCGACCCTTGGTTCTGATCACATCTCAAAGGTCAGAAAAGGGCAACGAAAACGATCAACGCCTCTGAGGAAAGGTTGCAGTATTGAGGTGATTATGCATAGCATTATTATTATTATTATTTATTGATTTTATATACCGCCCTATACCCGCAGGTCTCAGGCATGTAGATAGAGGATAGAAAAAAGTCCTTCCCCGCCTCATAACACTAGAACTCAGGGCCATCCAATGAAACTGAATGTTAGACAATTCAGGACAGAGAAAAGAAAGCACTTCTTCACACAGTGCATAGTTGAACTATGGAACTTTCTCCCTCAAGAAGCAGTGATAATGATTTTGCTTTTCCTGATTTAAGGAATTAAAAAATAAAAACCAGAACAAGTTGTTTCAAGAAACAGGTTTATTTAATCAATGCCTTTATGACAGGAAAACAAGCTTTTTCATATAAAACAATATTCCATAGTTTCTAGAAAATGACATCTCAAGAGCAGTGGTCAGTTATTAATTCTTTGCTGCCAGTTTAGGATTTTTGGCAATACATTTTTGTAGACCAACTCACTAGAATGTATCACTACAATATGCATTTATCTCAGAGTTATGTTAACAGAATACAAATGCATGCTCTGGCATTCCTGTGTCTGCAGTGCATGCACAATGATTAGTGCTCCATTGGTTCTTCAGCCTTTTCTGCAGTTTCTTCAGCAGGTTGAGCAGTCTTGAAAAGGTAAAATAAAAATATTAAATACAATTAAAATTATGTCAGTTTTAATTGTCACTGGTAGCAAATTATAGAACAAAATCTTACAAATATAAAACCCCAGCAATATTTAATTTTAGAGGCCAAGTCAATTCTGATTTTCAATATTCCACGATTCTGCACTAAATAATTGCATAGAATCAAAATCAAATTAGGCCATGATATATCTTTTTTAATCAAATCTTTGCAACTTTAATATAATTCCCATTTAGTTCCCAAGCCTGACAGCAGTCATACTATACATGCCTGCTTTAACTGTAATTTGTTCCTCTTATTTAAAAAATGGTTCTGACGTTCCAATATAGATAAGAGTGTCCAACATAAAAAACTTTTTAGATAAACATGATTCTGTGACTGAAAAACCCAATAATGGTTGTATCAAATAATTTCATACTGGAGCCTATTAAGTGTCCTCTCATTGTCCCCATTTACAGGACAACTTCCTTAAAAAATACTTTGTGATATCCAGCTTATCTTTAGTGCCATGGCATCTGAAGGGGCTATTTTTGTTGATTCCCCCCTCCTGCAGCCGTCAGAAAATGTATTCTAGAGAGTTAGAATCTGTTCAGAACAGATTTTGAGAGCTGCTGGGGTGGTAGATAGGGAGGAGAAATCAGCAAAAGTTGTTGCCTTTCATTAGCAGATGTCTCCTGCAGGACCAATAAAATAATTACCTATTAACAATTACAAATATAATTATGGCAATTAAGACAGTTAAACATAGGCAAAGTATAGGAGTCTCATTTCTCCAGAGGTTAAATATTGGACCAGGCTTGTTAATTTAAAATAATGCCTTTTTCTAGTGCCAAAAGGACAAAAAGCATATCTCAAGAGAACTACACTGGGGACAGCTTTCCATAGAAGGGGTTGCACAACCCCGAAAGATCCTCTCCCCAATCACTACTCCTTCAAAGACAGGGAAACTAGACAAATGCCTCAGCGGAAGATTGCAGAATGTGGCCAGGTTCATTACAATTGAGGTGGGGTGAGGTGGATAGTCCCAAAAACTTTTGAGATAAAAGAAAATACCGTATTTTTCGCCCTATAGGACGCACTTTTTCCCCTCCAAAAATGAAGGGGAAATGTGTGTGCGTCCTATGGGGCGAATGCAGGCTTTCGGTGAAGCCTGGAGAGCGAGAGGGGTCGGTGTGCACCAACCCCTCTCGCTCTCCAGGCTTCGCGGACCTCTCCGCAAGCAGCGGGAGCGCTCCCGCTGCTTGCGGAGAGTTGCCTGCATGCTGAAGCCTGCGCGTGCTGAGCTCAGCACGTCCAGGCTTCGCGGACCTCTCCACAAGCAGCGGGAGCCAGCGCTGGGCTCCCACGGCTTGCAGAGAGCTGCCTGTTTGGGGGCTGGGGTCGGGGGAAGCTCGGGTGGGCCTCCCCCGCCCCAGCCCCGCGCCTGGGGGGGAAATAATTTCCCCCCCTTTATTTCCCCCCCCAAAAAAACTAGGTGCACCTTATGGGACGGTGCGTCCTATAGGGCGAAAAATACGGTAGTAGTAGCAAAACCAGAGTTTACAGAACACTAAAATCAGGTATTTTACAAAATGTTACTGTATAAGTAAATTCAATGTGTTGTATTAAATTTGCATACCTTTCTCTGGGGTCTTTCTTCAAGTCCTTCTAGGAATGGTGCTACATCATCATCATCATAAATAGTGAACTCCATGTCTTTACCAACAATCCCAATGGAAACATTCTGTTAAATGATAATTGTAAAACTAAGAAAGGCGCCACTGTCTTTCTGCAGCACAGATTATGCACATCTGTTCAAAGGGAAGTCAGGAGGATTTAGACCATTCTTTCCGAACATTGTGCCCGTGCAGAAGTCTTTGTGTTGGGCTTCTGCTGATGAGGCGGGTTAGGTAAATCCTGCCATTAAAGCAAAAGATTAGCCACCTCCATGACAGACACCAAGCAACACCTCCTGTTCATTTTAATCAGGCATCCCCATACTCGGCCCTCCAGCTGTATTGGGACTACAATTCCCATCATCCCTGACCACTGGTCCTGTTAGCCAGGGATGATGGGAGTTGTAGTCCCAAAACAGCTGGAAGGCTAAGTTTAGGGATGCCTGATTTTAATCATGATGACAAGCCAGCATAAGTGAAGCAAGGTGCACCTTAGCTGGCAAAGCATCTCACAATGTATGAATTGCTATGAAGGAGCAGTCCTGTACCCTTGTGGCCTCACAAATCAGTAAAATGACAGGATATGGAACACCACCATGGAGTAGATACAAAAGTGGCAGGTACATACAGGACATTCCCCAATATATATAAGCCTTTGATCACATACGTATGTATTTGACTGGAATAGGTCCAGAAAAACCTGCCCATCCAAGAATTCCTGCAGCAGCTCAAACATTGCCTTTATTACTTTGGCCCCAAACCCCAGAATTTCACATAGACCTGCTGTTATTCAAGCTATCCAGATAATCAGAACTAGTGTTATTATGCATACAAGTGTCTCCTTGCTAGTGCTGGTCAGTATCCAATATTAGCCATATTCAGAGCAGATCCACTTGAATCACTGGCAAATGACTTACTTGGCTATCACCTGCTATTTATAAGTAGGTAAGCACATTTCCAGTGTTTGCACAAACATGTATAAAAGTGATGCATGCAAGTGCTGTTCAAATGTAGCTGAGTTGCTTAAGCTAATGATACAGTTCAGGAGTTCTGGGTGCACTGGTAAAAGGGTTATTTTGTATCTTTTTACCTGAATAATCTTCACTACGTACAACTCTTCAGTTGTGAATTTTGGCTTCCACTTACACAAATGATAGGATTCATCCCCCTTCTGTACTGTGCTTTGCTAGACCACAAATAAAAAAAGGTTCCAGCACTTGCCTTAGTAGTCAGATCCTGTTCTGCAGGAAGAGTCTCTCTCAAGGCACGCAGACCATGCTTAACTAGCTCATTCAGATTACCTGTAAAATATGTTTTCAGTTATGACCAGTTCAGAAAATCAGTACAGTCGTACCTCCGCTTACGTATCCCTCTGGATACGTAATCTTCAGGATGCAAATGTGGCAAACCTGGAAGTATTTTTCCGGGTTTCGTCACGTGCGCATGCGCAGAAGCGCTAAGCTGTGCTGCGCACATGTGCAGAAGCAGCCCTCCAGTTGTGAATTACTCAGGATGTGGCTGCACCTCCAGAACGGATCCTGTTCGCAACCGGAGGTACCACTGTATTTCTCCGGCAAGGAAGGAGAAGTTTCAAAGCGCTGTCTCCCTCCCTCCCCATGCCTGTGATTACCAGTCAGTCTGCTCAGCAATAAACCAGGAAAACAACATGTACATGAGAAAGGGGGAGAGCAATATGTGCAAAACATCATACAGTCAAACCTCGGTTGTCGGACTATATCCATTCCAGAAGCCTGTTCGGCTTCCGAAATGTTCAACAACTGAGGCGCGGCTTCTGATTGGCTGCAGGAGCTTCCTGCACTCAAGCAGAAGCCGCATTGGACCTTCAGCTTCTGAAAAACGTTCAAAAACTGAAACACTTCCGGGTTTTTGGTGTTCAGGAGCCAAAATGTACAGTAACGGAGGCGTTTGGGAGCCTAGGTTTGACTGTAGAGTGGTACCTCGGGTTAAGTACTTAATTCGTTCTGGAGGTCTGTTCTTAACCTGAAACTGTTCTTAACCTGAAGCACCACTTTAGCTAATGGGGCCTCCTGCTGCCGCCGCACCGCAGGAGCACAATTTCTGTTCTCATCCTGAAGCAAAGTTCTTAACCCGAGGTACTATTTCTGGGTTAGCGGAGTCTGTAACCTGAAGCGTATGTAACCCAAGGTACCACTGTACTACAAATCAGATAGAGGAGACCAAACACTTACAGTCAGCAAATTCTGTCATGTGTCGCTCCAAGTAAGTTCGAGCTGACTGGGACCTAGCTCCAATGGACATTGCTTTGCAGTCAAAATAATTTGCAGAAGGACAGGTCTGGAAGATATGGGGACCCATATCCTAGTAAAACAAAGGGACATTATTTATTTACCATGAAATAGCATAAAGATATTTCCATTCTATTTTATTTCAGAAGAATGCAACATATAAAATCTGTAATTAACATATATGGGTACATATACAATTTTCAATTTTCAGGTTTCCTGACCAAAGGCCTAAAATAATACGGTGCTAATACTATACCATATGTTTCATGCCTTGCATATAGGATGAAATACAACTGATTCTCCTTGTATTGTTACTGCAGCAGTGGAGTCTTCTTATTCTTATTCTTAAATAAATTTGTATACCACCCTATACCTGTAGATCACAGGGTGGTTCACAACATAAAATTACAATACAGTCATACCTTGGAAGTCGAACGGAATCTGTTCCGGAAGTCTGTTTGACTTCCAAAACGTTCAAAAACCAAAGCGTTCAGAAGCCCCGTCGGACGTTCGGGTTCCAAAGAACGTTCACAAACCGAAGCACTCACTTCCAGGTTTGCGGTGTTCAGGAACCAAAACGTCTAAGCACCGAGGCGTTCGGGATCCAAGGTACAACTGTATAAAAAGCAGAATAAAAACAAGAACAAAAGCAAACCAATAATCCTCCCTTCCACGACACAATTAAAAGGGCATTGAATGTCAACCGGCCAAAGACCTGGTTAAAGAGAAACGTTTTCACCTGGTGCCTAAAGGTGTATAACGAAGGCACCAGGTGAACCTCCCGGGGGAGAGCATTCCACAAGCGGTGAAGAAGTGGGTTTTGCCTATTCCCCGTCCTCCATCCCCCCAAAACGTATTCTGGAGATTATGGCCTGTGACAGTATAGAATGGGGGGGGGGGAGAGGCAATCAGCAAAAATCACTTCCTATTAGTGGACACCTCCACTAGATCAAAAGGTCTTGTGCTCACAGGAGGACAGCCCTTGGACAGAACCCACTGTTTACTGCCATGTTGCTAATATAGTATCATGCTTCTTCTAGCATGAAAAACTCTCATTATACTTTAGAATAAGGTATCATCCAAGGAATATGTGATAGACAAGTATGAAAAGCAGCCTTACATCATAGCCTGCAATGAGAAGTCCGACACCATATGGCCTTCTGCCATACCGTTGTGTTGGTATCTGTGTTTCTTGGACAAGCTGAGGAATGTGTCTCAAACGGCATGCATATTTCAGTTATAAAAACATGTCTATCCCACTTTTCCACCCTCAAGGGGGCCCTAAGGCTTATAAATAGAGAGAATAGAAAGACAAGTAATGCTAAAAGCAGATAGCATTTAAAAGGAAAGCTATTAAAACCATCAGCAACACACATTTCAATTAAACACAGCCCACAAAACAGCTGAGCAGAGAAGCCCCCCACTAATCCAAATGCCTGTGAATACTCAACACAAATATTCAAGTTATATGCACCTGATTCATTGTGGCAACTACACACAAGTTATCACTTACTGCTCAAGTAACATGAACATGCAGAACCATTCAAACATTCTGAGTTATACTCAAGGGTGTCACTCAGTGGATATTAAGACCTCTGATAGCAGAAGATAATCAATTTTCAGATATATTCTCCCTCCCTCATCTGCTCTGGAGGACCTCCCAATCCTCTAGAGCAGAATTTGGGGGTTATGGGTGGGCTGGAGCTGCAGAAAATTACTTCCCTCCCAGTTTTGGTAATAGAAGCCTTACCATCAGCTGAGTAACACTGTTGAATACAACTCTTCAACTTTATCATTTGGTTTTTACCACTACCATCTGTGGCTGAAATTTTCCAGGGATCAGTGGATCCAGCACCTTTAATATTAAAGCAAAAGGTCTTCAATGACCTGCACTAGTTTAGTTCTTACACAAGTCAATACATTGATCAATACACTTATTGAAGTAGTAAGAACATTGGTCAAGAGCAGAGCATAATCTTGACAACTATGAGCGTCTCACGATAACAATCACAAAAAAAGGATACTGCTTCCAATCAGAGATACTAGTCGAGACACTGGAAGAGGTCTGTCAAATACAAATCTAGAATCCAGACACTCCTGGCGCATGAAATTGCTGCAAGATTCAAAGAGAGAAACAAAATACACCAGTAGATGGCTTGTGATGCACAGGTTTCATTCTAGGTGTAGCTTTGATCCTTGTTATGATTACTGGAGTGCCCTGCAGTAGCCCCATCTAGAGGGCATCAGCTTAGGCAAGCCGTTCAGCTACAATTATATTGCTTGGGGGTCACAGCAGCAAGCAGTGCTCAAATCTCACCTCTCCAAGAAGTTACTGGACAGAGTGTGTTTGGCCATTGTGTTTTATACGAGGTTTTAATGTTAGTTATGCTGCAAATCACTTTGGGACATTCTTCTGCATGTGAAAAGCAATGAATAATAAGAAATAGTGTTTATTCAGGCTGCAATCCTATATTCACTTACTTGGGAACAAACACCACTGAACTCAATGGCACTTACTTCTGAGTAGACATGCACAACATTGCCTGGCAAGTCACTGTTCTGCCCATTTCAGCCCCTTCCCCTGCACCCTCACAATACTGGTTACCTCTTAGCTGAATCCCAGACAATGTGTTTATAAATTTGCTTTAATTCCAGTCAATGGTACCACTGGGGTTTATATGCAATTTTATGTACTCTTAAAAGGAGGCATATAAATATTTGAAATGCACTAAAATATGTGTAATTTTATCTCTGTGCCCTATATATGAAATAAACCAATTTGCAAAATTACCATAGAAGTCTTGCATCAGCAGTAAGCCCAGCAATTGAAATACCGATATGGTTGTCAACATATAAGATTTTTTTCTGATGAGCTGCCAGCTCAGACTGTGCCCTCTAAACACAGAAAAAATAGTTGTGAGTCACACAAACATTTTGACAATGACAAGTATGGTTATAGTAACAACTGAATGGAGAGTCTTTTATCCATCCCTTCTTATGAACACATGAAGATGCGGTACACTGCCAGATGATTGGTCCAGACCAGTGGTTCCCAATTGGTGGTCCACAGACCCCAGGTCTGCATAACCCACCCAGGGGGTCTGTTGCACCATTCACATAACAAAAATTACCATAGACATATCAAAATTTTCAAAAGTAGTGGGTCCATGGCTTGGTTTTTGAAAAACGGGATCTGCAGTACTTCGCCAACTGGGAACCACTCTTCTAGGTAGCTCAGTATAGGCAACTCCCCATTTATGTTGGGGTTACATTGTGAGGCACAGCACATTTTAGTGAAATCATGTATATTTGAAGCATGACTGAAAAAGTCTGCAAACATACCATTCTGCCCCCGCCCCACTTTTGTGACGTTTTCTAATCACTTCCAGGTTTGGCGCAGTCGTGCACATATCAGACACGCCTAAAACCATCACTGCTTGTACTGTCTATCTGGCAGCAGCTCAGCAATGATTAATGGTGGGTAGTGTATTTAGAAAGGAAAAAGCACCATTATGTTCTATTATTTCCAGAGCATTTAGAATGCAGTACTTTACTTCATGGTAGTTAGGCTTACAATTGTATAATAGAGGAGTTCAGATATATTATAGAATCATAGCATTGTAGAGTTGGACAGGACCACAAGAGTCATCTAGTCCAACCCTCTGCAATGCAGGAATCTTTTCCCCAACATGGGGCTCAAACCCACGACCATGAAATTAAGAGTCTCTTGCTCTACCAACTGGGCTCTACCAGTTACAAGGATGCTTGGCAGCGGTGGGATTCAAACCCACACTTCCAGAGATACTTGCCCTATACAATAGTCCCTCTTACCACTGACATATTATTATAGTAGGAAAGAATTGCATGCATCCTCTTCTGATTTTAAAGAGGGTGAGGGATTAATTCCAAGCTTTACCCTAATGTTTACCTTTAAAGCAACTAGAACAGCATGGTTCTTTGATTTTAGTCCAACAGTTGCAGAGCCTTGCTTCACAGCCTCCATTGCATATTCAATTTGGTGAATTCGCCCCTAAAGAAGAAAACACAGATTAAAATGTTGCTCTTTTAAAACGTGCTGACTCCAGAAGTACATTGATCATATTGCATACTGCAATAAGCAACCTTCTGGCACCATTGCAACTGGGAAGGTGAAAGAGATAGAGAGAGAGAAAATACACACCAAGTTACAGTAACAAGGAACTTCTGAACTAACATAGTTAAGCGCTGCAACTTGGCTTGTATGTGCATTCTCTCCCAGCACCAAACCTTCCTTCGTTTTTTTTACTTTGGGCTGCCAGATATATTTCATTCCAAATATATATATATATGCCTTTTGTAATTCCATAGTTTACCAACCAATGGAATATAACAAATGCCTTTTTATGTTCAAGTGGAGTTAATGGCTTCACAAGACAGTGTTTGGCACATTGATACAATTATGTTCTGACCAAGCAGCCCTAAATACTTTTCACACCAAGTTAAACATAAAATACCTGAAGAATTACCATCCATTTGGCAAGGATCTCTGTTGTTCATTCACAAACAGCACATGCATACACACAAAACAAGAATTGGTATAACTGTGTACACACTAGTTCCTACAACTTTCCCTTTAAAAAAAAAGATTGAACTTTCCACAATGGCAATCAATCAAATTCATATGGAAAACTGTTTACTAGCATATTCCTTTGGCTATTAAAGTTAGGTACAAATCACTGCAATGAGTTGAGAAAAATAAATAAATAAATAAATAAATAAATAAAAATAATAATAATAATAATAATAATACCTGAGGGCTCCAAACGGTGACATCATTGTCATACTGGTTGCGAAACTAAAGTGCACAAAATAGAATCTATTAACATGAGTAGCATTATCAGCTACAAAGGTACATTATGCTTTAAATCATTTTAAAGTAAGACATAAGAACAGCCCTGTTGGTTCAGGCCAAAGGCCCATCTACTGTAGCATCCTGTTCTCACGGTGGCCAACCTGATATCTACGGGAAGCACACATGCAACACCTGAGTGCAACAGCACTCTGCCCACTTGTGATGCCCAGAAACTGTTCAAAGACATATTACCTAGGGCAGTGATGGTACAGCCAGTAGCCACAAAAATATACAGGCAGGGACAAATTTTAATTTCAAGATAAGACTGAAAAAGGTTTGTTTGTTTAAATGTGGCACTTCACAATTATTAAGGTTTGCTAAGAAGCTCAGAATGCAAAGCTAGGCATAGGGAGGAAGGGAGAAGTAAGGTAAGGTATGGGAAAGGAAGAGATTAGAATTACTCAAAGTTATTGCAAACAGTGCAGTAAGTAGCATAGGCACATGGCCTAATCATGTTATCATGGATTAGGGGTAAGAAAGAACATTTTAAAGGAGAGGAGCTTTAAAAAAATTATTCGTCATCAGCAACCCAATCCTGAACATGCTGCACAGAAACAAGTCTGACATAAATACTGAAGTCTAACACTACAATCCTGCTTCCTTAAAATCAAGGAAAGTTTTGCTTTAGATTACAATAAGAGCAGCATCATGCCTTTTTCAGCTGATCAGAGGATGAATCAACACACTACTAGACAACTGCAGAATAACAGCTTTCTACAGCATTAACTGCCCCACACTAGCCATGTTGAATCAAATGGTTTCACTTCTCTTTGAAGGGCTGCATTCAGGGTCTACAAGACATTGAAACACTTTTAAAACAAAATTCAAAACTCCTACTTGAATGAAATTTTAACAGAACACTTTTCTGCTATTTTAGTGGGGATCAAGAAAATTCTAAGATGTCTAATTCTAAATTTTATTAGAATTTTACAAGAAATTTGCAGATTAAAATTTGATAATATGAAGGTGCGTGTGAGGGCTACATGAAGGCCTATATTAATTCAAGAAATCATGCTGAAGTACATGTCTCTTGCTCATAGAATACCCGGAAGAAGTAAAACTGGAGACTGGCACCACCGGGGCTCTAAGATATTTGATACAGCCACATACCTGTTCAACTTTCACCCTGAGAAAAGTCCTCCCCCGCCACCTCAAAGTCAGAGGAAAACAATGGAGTCATGAAGCAGAATAAAATGCTGCATCATTGAGCAATGGTGAATGATTCGCTCTTTGTGCAAACTGGACATATGCTTCCTCTGGAGGTTATAGAGAAAAACTGGACGGCAAACAGTTTCTTGTCAGACATTTTATCTTGCCTGACAAGCCTGCGATTTCGAAGGGATGAGAAAGGAGTTTCGCTTTCGGTTAAGGAGGAGAGAATTTGAGATTATTATCGGGTTGAGGAGTTGGGGAAGCCATAATAGTCCCTGCATTTTAGAGAAAGGTGGATTATCTTCTTCTTTTATGGAAAAAAAATCTGAACAAACGGTGCGGGAGGGATTGATGCTGCTGCTGCCCCTTTCTTGCGGAAGGGACTTAGAGGCGCGAAAATAAGATTTGGGATCGCAGGAAAGTTTGATTTAGGGAGAAGGCGGAGGGATCAGCCAAAGAGATGCGGAGGCAGCGCTGGGAGGCTTCAGGCTCCTGAAGGCAGCAGGAGAAGAGGCACAACCTGGGCCCAGACACAACCACCACTCCGATGTGCTGACTCACCCACCTACTCCGACGAGGGAGACGCAGCCTCCCCGCGATCTCTCCCCGGGGTCCTTCTGGCTCTCCCTCCCTCCCACCCGCCGGCTCCCGATCCCCACCCGTCTCACCATGTCGGCTACTTCCCGAACACCACCACGAGCGGCTGCACCGGCGAGGGTGGCTTTGGAGAAAAAGGAGATCGATAGCTCGGCGAGCGTCGAGTGCGGGCTTCGGGACTTCCTTCCGGCTCTGGCGAGGAATCGCAGCCGATCGCTAAACCCCCGACCCAGGACGGCTCCTCCCTCTGGAACGGCGGAAGGTCGGCGCGTGCGCACTGGGTACTCGCCGCTTCGCGCTGTGAGCCGACCTGAGATCTTCGGAGGAAGGGCGGTATACACATTTAATGAAAGTATACGTAATAATAATAATAGCGACCTGCCCCATCCTTTAGCTATTGTTGTTTTCCCCCTTTTAAAATACTAACAATGCAGTACTATATGAGTCTCCTCAAAAGTAAGTCCCCTTGAATTTAATGAGATTTAGTAAAGGTAAAGGGACCCCTGACTGTTAGATCCAGTCGTGGCCGACTCTGGGGTTGCGGCGCTCATCTCGCTTTATTGGTCGAGGGAGCCAGCATACAGCTTCCGGGTCATGTGGCCAGCATGACTAAGCCGCTTCTGGCGAACCAGAGCAGCGCACAGAAACGCCGTTTACTTTTCCACCGGAGCAGTACCTATTTATCTACTTGCACTTTGATGTGCTTTTGAACTGCTAGGTTGGCAGGAGCAGGGACTCACGGGGATTTGAACCACCGACCTTCTGATCGGCAAGTCCTAGGCTCTGTGGTTTAACCCACAGCGCCACCCGCTCATCCCTTAATGAGATTTAGTCCCAGGTAAATTAGTGTGGGACTGCAACCTAGATTGACACAACTGGGCGAGTTGGTGGGAATTGTAATCCAAAATGTCTGGAGGGCACCAGGTTGGTAAAAACTGGTATACATAAAAAGCTGTGGAATTATAGAGGCAATCAGGTGGCACTCTTGGCAGCACAGAGAGTCCAGAGCAAGGCATTAGGCCAGGCACCCCCAAACATGGCCCTCCAGATGTTTGGGGACTACAACTCCCATCATCCCTAGCTAACAGCACCAATGGTCAGGGATGTTGGGAATTGTAGTCCCAAAACATCTGGAGGGCCGAGTTTGGGGGTACCTGCATTAGGCCAACCTTGCAGGAAGGCAAGTGCACTCTGTTGATGGGTGGGGCCAAAACAAATGAGATGGGGCAACAATTTCAAGTCAAAGCAATTTACAGAAGCTTAAGCAGCCCAGGGAAAATATCGAGGCCTTTGCCTGGCACTGAAATTACATCAAGGTCACATACAGGACATCATACTTTAATTCTGCTGTATGCATCTCAGTTACCCCTTCTGTTGCTACACTGAAGTAACTTCCCAGAAAGAAGTTGCACATGCCTCATTCTAAGTAGTATGCCAGTGTAGTGAATAAATCATGCTATTGGTCTGTGTTGATCATCTGTAAGGATTGATGATTGTTACATCCTGATTCACCAAAATTCACCCAACAACATTTTTACACCTGGACATCAGGATTTTTCTACTACTACTATCTTACCAATAACAGTCTGAATCATATCTAATGAGAGAAAACATGGGCCCTGGCATGTGTGCACATCCCTCATTCCTACCTCCTGTCTGCGCACCCTTCTCAAGGTCTTCTTGTGAAGAAAGATACATGCATCTGTTATATCCTTCCTTTTTGCCGTAGCACATAGTCACTCTTTTGGGGGTATGAGGAAGAATGGGCACATCATTCTTTTTTTCTGTGCTCTCACGTTTGAAAGGTACTATCTCATCACTTCAGGGTAGGAGACCTGTTGAAAGAGGACAGGATTCCTGCCCTATTAAATAGTCTGAGTAGAAAAGGTACCTTGTTATGCAAGTTACACTTGCTGAAATCCTCTCTTCTGCACAAGTATTATTCTTGCTCATCTTCACAGAATAGTAACAGATCCTAGTTGTCACAAGCTATGTCCCTAAGTATAAGCATTTTTGTTACATTTTTGCCTTATGTATAAAGAGGTTTTGCTACATTTTTGGCTGTTGTGATCAAGGATATTATTAGCTCATTGCTATATTTGTTTTGTTTATTTATTAATTTATTTGTTTTGTTTATTTATTAAATTCCCATACTTCCCTTCAGCTGAGGATCATAAGGCGGTTTACAATATATTTTGACTGCCAACGCAAAAGAAAAGTTCTGATATGGAAACTTATCATTTGTCTGGAGTCTCTTTTGCTATTTGTGAGGCTTGTGTCTTTTTACCCTTGTAATTCCCTACTATACGACTAGATGGGAACTACTGCTTCAATTGCTATTTATTTAATCTATTATTTTCATTATGCCTTTGTATATTCACTCTCAGAGTTGGCAGCCTTGTTCAGCAAATAATCTTTTCTGTCTTTCATATCTTGTTTGCCAGTTGTGTTTACTCATCCATTTTTCTCTTTAGTTGTCAAGCAGCAACCACCCAAACTGCATCCTCTGTACCAAAAGCCATCTAAGGAAGCCCAGCAGATGGTCTAGCTGCTGTGAAACAAAGAGTTGCTTTCATTCTTAAATTTGTTTCCTCAGCTCTTTTCATTTGGTAACTCTGTAATAGAACATTTGACCTTTGCAAAGATCAAAATGTAAATAATGTTCTTTTCATGTTGTTCTTTAGCAACCATTTAAAAAGTCAAATAACATTAAAGTCCTTTTTTACTTTTAAAATGTTATTGCTGCCAAGATCTCTCTCCCCCTCTGCCTTGGAGTCCTTCTGTGATTTATCACAATACGCATTAGACCTGAACAGGCTTGTCAGCATCAGGTGATCAGAACTATAAAGCCCAACCCTCTGTGGTTTAACTTGGAAATAAGTCCCAGTGAAATCAATTAATCTAGGCTGTAGCCTTGCAGCAGAAGGCCCACTGGGTTCAGTGATGCTTATATCTAGATATGTATAGGATTGCAACCTTTTTCAAGGGAAAAGGGAGTTAGGGGGCAATCCTATACATTCTTACCTTAAGCCTTCTTGAACTCAATGGGTCTTTCTGCTAGGTAAACAGGAATAGGACTGCACTGATGGAAGCAATAATATGCTTTTACTTTGTCTTAAACTCAGAAGAAAACAGGTTCAGATTCAAGACCCATCAATAAAAACATGCATAGGATTGGACTAATTTACAAAAACAAACTGAAAAGGTTGTGGTTAAACTTACATAATGATAAAGTATGCACAGTATGTCACATTCAAAAAACCCAAATGATTTAATACATCTAGATTTTACTCTACAGTAAGTTGAAAACTTGCCATTGCATGAAATGTGAAAAGCCATTTCTTAGAACTTTATATTGTTTCCAAGAATATACTTATTACTGAAATACCAATAAGCATTTCTCAAACTATCTTATGGCTTCATTTTTGTGTTTTTTGTATAATTATGGTATTGGTTTTCACTTTGAAACATCTGCCTATTATGAAAATTGAACTAATGCTCAGAAAAAGTGTTGCCGATTTTAATTTAGCAACCACCCTGCTGTGAAAAACCTCACCTGATTTCTTCAGATCATGTTGCTGTGAAAGGAATGGGAGCAGAGCAGCTTTTCGGAGCTCATTTTGCAAATCTAGATCAGATAGCTAGATAAAGGTCTTGTGCTTAAATTCTGCTTGTGGTTTCCCAGCAGCTTCTGGTTGGCCACTGTGAGAACAGGATGCTGGACTAGATGGGCCATTGGCCTCATTCAGCAGGCTCTTATGGAACTACATGCACAAAATACGTTTTTAGCATGGAAGCATGCCTGGATCATGATCAATAATTCTATTTTTCTTCCCAAGATATAGATTTATGAGGCCCATCGATATTTCAGTTATGCTTCTACAGTGGAGTATACATAGCTCAGTTCCTTGTAGCAGTTCTCTGAAACACATCAATGCACTTCAAATAAATGAAAATGGTAAGCAGAAATGTTTGTAGGATCCAAGCCAAGGTGTAGTGCAAATAGAAGAAGAGCATGGGCCATGAAAAAAACATTTTTACAAAGACTGCAGTAAAGTCAGTGTTTTTCTTATCTGCCTTGGGAATTTAAAACAAGCTGCATTGGATCAGATTAAAGGGCTATCTAGTTCAGCATCCTGTTCTCAGATGCCTATGGGATGCACACAAGCATGGCATGAGTACAACAGCCCTCTCCCCCCACTCATGTTTCCCAGCAAATATAATTGTAGATAAAATGTTAAGTATAGAAAATTTAATCATCCTAGCTTATCTGGCTACAGTTCTGAATTTTTGTATACCATCATCCACTAAAGAATGTCATTTTAAAACACTGGAGAAGGCACCTGGGAGACTGTTCGGATGATGATTAAAATGTATCTGCCATTGATAAGAAACAGCTATATGCATAAGATGATAGCTGTAGATGTATGAAGTCTGTGGTACTACTTAACTTCTGATTTACAATATAGGAAATGACTTTGGTACAATATACCCAGCCAAGTTATTGTATTTCATAATATTTTTCAGAGTGAATTTTAGTTTTGGGAGTCCTGTTGACATCGTTCACATTTATTTACAGTTTGCCAACCTGCCGAATAATGCATTGGCTGCAACCGCTTTGTGTTAATTCAATTCAACATTATGTACAGCAAACATTTTCTTTGGCAGCGCCATCTTAGTCACCTCTGCTCCAAGACCATCTGCTTTGGAAGCAGAAATATGATCCTGCCTTGACAACAGCGAGACAGCTTCTGGCAATGAAACATCCTTCCTCTGCAATTGTTTTGACAGATTCCTGACTTCAGACAGTACATAATGCATGATGCCTACATTATTAGAGATTTCACTGGTGTAAAGACATTTCTGAAAACAGTGTATTTGATTTTTGTCTGTGTCCATGGAACATTGGTTACATGTAGGCAATGGTAAAATGACTACAACAGTCCTGTAGAACTTGAGACCCCTCAAGGCAACCAGACCCCACTAGTGGGGAATACTAGTGATTGACAATTCCTCTGCATTTGTAGTCCCAGACCTGCAACAGAAATAGTGTTACGGTACTGAGCCTTCAGTAAGTCACCATTCATAGCTCATAGATGATATACAATTTCATAGAATCAAATAATTGTAGAGTTGGAAGCAGTGGTGTAGCATGGCAGGGTGGGCTCACAGGGGCAGTTGCCCTGGGTGCAAAATTGTTAGGGATACAAAATTTTAACACCTGATGCTTCCTCAATACAACTGCGCGCTTCCATTGATGGGCTCTGTTGAAAACGGCTTCTCCATGAGAACCAGGAAGTGACCTCTCCTGACAATGGAATGACTCTTCTTTTCTTATCTCTGCAGCTGCAATCTCCTGGGTGATCAAATACCATTAGACAGTTGAATGCACATGCATATTCTGTCAGTTTTATAGTTTTATTGTCTTACTCTTTTTGTGAAACACTTTACAATCAAGCAGTATATAAAAGTGGTGAAATAATAATATATATAATGCAAACATTATTCAATTTTTACTTACATTTCAAGCCTATTCCACCCCAAATGTTCAGGATGGGCTAAAACATATAGAAATATATACATTAAGCTATTAAAAAGATGAAAAAATAGGCAATACAATATATCCACGATCTTTTTAGCAGTGGTCCATCAGTCGTGGAATCCTGTTACTTGGGAGGTGTTCATAGTCTTCTCATTGCTCTTTCTTCAACCTTAAGAACATTATTTTCCGGCCATGTATTGTAATGAAGATTGTACTGGTTCAATATATTAGTTTCTACTGTTTGTAACTATTGACTTGTTTTTAACAGTTTTGACTAGACTAAAGTTTTGAGAGAGTTCCTTTTAAAAGGTTGTGTGTGTGTGTGTGTGTGTGTGTGTGTGTAAATAAAAGGTCACCTTGTAAGAGTAATCTCCTTGGGATTCATGCTATCTTCAGGCAAGGGCTAGAGATAAGGGGGGGCAGGTTTGCAGAAAATTCAGAGTAAGGTGAGAACCACTTGTCTGCTGGCTTTTGTATATACATAAAAGCTAATGGCATGAAGGCACCACCATCTAAATTTGCATCCTTGGATTATCATTCTCACCCAAAGTGAATATAGAGCTGGTGGAAGAAGTGGGGTTATAAAATGGAAAGCAGATAAGTATGAAATAACCCCCCCACACCATGTCAGCTATTTCCCAGGACTATCTGAATGCTGCTCGAGCCCCCCCCCCCCGGCTGAGATTAAGCATTGAATGGTTATATAAATCAAAACTAACATTTCCCAATAGTGGCCACTCAAAGATAGTCCAGGAGCAAGATATTCTGAGCTACCTTTACAAATGGAAAGGGGGCCAGAGTGTCCTCTCTGGAATGGGCATTTGTAGGAGGGGTTCGAAAAGATTTTGTGCCTTCAAACAGTTATATTCTATGTGTTTCACCATGGCTGCCTGGGTACTAGGTGTACCAGGCAGTTTACATAAAGAGATTGGCACAGTGCCCTTCCTGAAACCTTGTATGGCTGTTGATTCTGGAGACATTTTCAGCTGAATATCATGAGTGCCAGCTAGATGTGTGACTTGGGTGACTGACACCAAATGATCAGGATTGTTTTCGTAACTGGGATAATGGCACTGTGTCCAGTCTCAAACTGACACACAGAGGTGAGTTTAGGAGAGGATTTCTTGCAGTATACTATGGACACCAGATAGAAGAGTTATGTCTATGCTTTGGCAGACCTTGGATGCTAAAATTGCAGGAATTCTGGATTGCTTTACAAATGGGGTGTGTATCAACAGAATCAAGTTTTAAGCATGGGCAGTTTGGGGGAAGAATTATTTTGCAGACAGAGAAATATAGGCACTTTTTATGCACTGTTTATGTTCTTTAGGAATACTGTCATTGAACTTCATAAAAACCTAAAAAATCTATGTATTTCAACTTTTAACACTGCTGTTAAATGGTACATAGGCTGTATTTTACAGCTACAGCACGAGAGAAGATGAGTTGTGCTACTAAAATGTTTGTAGTTTGTATTTTATACCCATAGGGGTGGAACTGCAAAATTTGTTGCTAGGTGGATATTGAGGGTGTTTTTGTTTTTAACATTGTCTCATTTTTGTCTTTGTGAGAAGGTGGTGTAGCTGAGCTCCCTGGTAGGGTCAATTTACCTGCAGAAGTGAAAATAACATCTTGTTCAAATTGGGAATAGCATTAAGAGCATTAAGATAATGGTCTTTTGAGTCCCCATCTTTAGAACATGTTGGTTTATGTGCCTAGGGAAGGGAAGTAGCAGGGTGGAACAAGGAGCTATAATCTCTGTGAGTATGGGCAGATATAGTCTGGGGAGAAACTATTCAGATCTTGTAAAAAGGGGTTGACCTTAGTAATCTTCTAGTTACTGGAGTTTACCTTAGTAATATGGTGCCCTGTGCAAGGCCAAAATGTAACACCTGCCCCCTGCCAATGCATATAAGGGACCTGCAGGTCTTTGGGAAGGAGTCGTGAGGCTCTGGCAGGTCATAGAGCCCTGACACCTCCTTCCCAAAGTTGGTCAAGTGCTAGCAAGGCTTTGGGAAGGAGGGAAGAAGACTCTAGGAGCCCTCACACCTTCTTCCTAAAGTCCAGAGCTTTGGGAAGAAGGGAAGGCGCCCCTTTGTGGAGTAACCAGTCACGCTGCCCTAAATCTGCCTCTGCTAGCTATTATAAAGCCATTATCCAGTGTCAGCTGATCCCCAGCTCACAGATATGGAGTAGCCATGTTAGTTACTCGTTCTCTGACAGTGTTATTGATAAATACCGGGTTAGTCCTGAAGAAAACATCAATAAAGGACCAGCCTGGTATGACTTGCAGAGACCTGGGTGATTTACCTTTGACCCAGCTTTGCACCCAAGGGTACTCAATCCGGCATCAGCACAGATTGGAGAGAGGGTGAGTGTCACCATCATTCATATATCTTTCACTGTCCTCATCAGGAAGCCGATCCCCTTTGTAACAGCATTTGAGGGCTTGTTCTTGGTGCTGATCCTGAAAAACAGACTAATGCAAAATATGGCAGCCACAGTGCTATTGAGGAGCAGTCTGAACACACAATTCCCATTCCAAAATGATTACACTGGTTAACAATTATTTTTCTAGGCCCAATTCAAGGAGCTTACATTTCTGCTTAAAGTCATGAATGGCCAGGGACCCCCAACCCTTAAAAAAAAACACCTCCTCACATACCAACTTGTCTAAGTCTTAAGCTGAATGGATAAGGCCCACCTGGTGGTTCTTGTGCAGGGGGATTGCACAGCGCTGTGAAATGCATAGCACTAATTTCCTACAAGGGAAAGCGCAGAATCCATAAAATGGGAGGATAACATATGGAACGTGTAAGGTGCATGTATCATTACAATTAGATGGAAATTATTTTTATGGCGAATGACCCCTAGACATGTTGCATAGCCCTACCCATTCTTGAATCCTGATAATTTATTGGGCTTTAGATTAGACCTGAAGATGGAATGAAATGGTGAAAATGACCTTTTACCGGCTGTGTCTAAAATGCTGTTTTAATGGGGGCCTAATCTAAAATCCATTTGAATCAATTGTTTTTCATAGTAAGAAGTTCTATTTGTTCCACTGCCAACACTTTAAGAGACAAAAATATTAAGCTAATAAAAGTTGTATGTTAAAAAAGAAAGGTGAAACAGAGAAGCATCCAATGTGAAGGTTTGAGAAGAAAAGTGTTACATCCCTGACGTTTGAACTGCAATTCTGTACTCATTTACCCTGGATCTATGCCCCACTGAACTCAGTGGAATGAACGGCACATGCCTATCCATTTCTACTCAGCACGGCCAGCCCAAATCTTTTTGGCATCTGAGATGAACCACAGAATGGTGCCCACCGCCCACCAGACCAGGAAAGAAGGGGTTTGAGTGAAGATCTACATCAGGAACCAAGGTGGAAAATCATATCAACCCCACCAGTCAGTTGAAAGGGAATCAAAGGCTGTCATGGGGCAGGGAGGGAAAAGGGTCCCACTCTGAACCATGCCAGGTGGGTGCAGATAGACCAGGAGACCCCAGAGGGCAGCTCCTGCCATTCCCTCCTGGGTCTGCTGTTCCCGTGGAACCTGCGGTCGCCTCACTTTGCCTCATGCTGGCCCTGCTACCCAGAAGCCAGTCCTACGGAAATCAGCGGGGCTTACTCCCCATTAAGCAGGGCGAGAACTGCAGCTTTACTGCCGATATGGTCCGAGTTCGTGCGCTGTTCGGCCTCCCGCCGCCCTCCACCTCCGACCGTTAGGATCCAATTGTCCTGGGGGGGGCGGGGGGGCGCGTGGCGGATTTTCTACTTCGTCGGTGCTTTCGGCGCCTACTGCCACGTGACTTCATGCGGCGGCGGGGCAAAACTTCGTTCGCCACACCGGACCCTCCTGAAAGTCGTTATTTCTCAGAGCGTGGAAGCGCGCGCGAACGGACCGTTGCAGCCGTTGAGCTCTGGGAGGCGACCGCGAGTTCCCTCTGAGGGAGCGCAGCAAGCGAGGGAGAAAGAGATACTTTTACCTTTCCCTCTCTCTCTCCCTCCTCCCCCCTTTTACCCACCATGCTCCGAGTCCGGACTCTCAGCCTCTGCCGTCGCCGCCGTTTGGGCTCCGCTCGCCGCCGCCGCCTCGCTCCGCGTGCCTTTCTTTCGACGAAGATGAGCGAGGCAAAGCCGGGAGGAAAGAGAAGCTGACGGCCTCCCAGCTTTTCCCGCGCGACCACCATGAGGGAAGAGAAAGAAGCCTCCCCCTCCTGCTCCCCCCTCGCTCCTCACAGGCATAACAACAAACTTGCCAGCCCGCCTCCTTCTGCCCCGGCCGGCGCGGAGCCCAGCCTGAGGAACGGCTACGTGAAGGGCCACGCCACCCCGCTGCCGCAGAGCCCGCCGCTCGCCTCTGTCTCGCTGCTCCGGGCCGCTTGCCCGCGGGGCTCCCTCTCCGTGGGGCTGGGCGCCCTGGCTGCCGCTTCGGCGGCGCTGCTGCTCTCGTGCTGGCTCGCCTGGAGCGAGGGCGAGAGGAAGGCGGCGGCCGCGGCTCCGGGGGCGCTGCTGTTGCCGCTGGCGGGACTGGGCCAGTGCCTGAGCCCGCTCTTCACCCTCGCCTGCGCTTTCTTCTTCCTCACCTGCTACCTGGCCCGGGACGAGCCCGGCGGCCCCCGGTGGCTCCTGGCGCTGCCGCTGTGCTGCCAAGCGGGGGACTTGGCGGCGCTGCTCTTCCCCTGCCGAGAGGAGGCGGCCCCCGACCCCCCGACTGCCCAACTGCAGGTGCTGGCGGGCCGGCTGCTGGCCACGCTGAGCACAGTGGCCGGGCTGACCCTCGCGCAGCGCAGCCTCGGGCACCGCAGGAGACTCCTGCTCCTGGCTTTCTCCGCCCTCGTGTGGCTGCTGTCGCTCTCCAGCCTGGGCTCTCTGGCCCCGGCCCTTAGGCCCCTGCTGTCCGGCGCCGTCGGAGTGGCGGGGTGCCTGCTGGCGCTGCTGGGCGGACCGCACTGCGCCTTCGCCTCCTGCTGCTGTTGCTCGCCCGGGCGGGAGCCCCAGCCGCACCACCAGCCCCAGCCGTCGCCGCACGACCACCGCCAGTCTCCTTACCCCAAGTCGCCGAGCGGCGCAGCAGAGGAAAAAGTGCCCGTGATCCGACCCCGGAGGAGATCCAGCTGCGTGTCTTTGGGGGAGACGTCCACCAGTTATGGGAGCTGCAAAATGTTCAGGAGACCCTCGTTGCCTTGCATTTCCAGAGAACAGGTAAGCCTTCCTCCGGCAGGGAGGTGAAGGGTAACTTTTCTCTTACAGAAAACTTTAGCCTCAGCCAGGGACGCTGGAGAAAGAAGATCGCAGTTTGCTTGCTAGGCGCTCAGGCCACTAATTTTGATGCTTTAGGTTTATCTTAAATCCGGGGTGAAACTGAACATTCCGATTTGGTCTGTACTTAGAACTCTAGTCTCCTGGTATAAACTTCCAGAGAGGGAGCTGCTGAAGAAAAAGCAACAAGAGTCTTGTATGCTCTGATATTATTGGCTTTTGAGGTGCTACATGACTATTTGTTCTGCTTCCTGATATTCTACCCCTTTTGAAAACTTGCATGCTCCATGCTCAGTTACATAGGAACATAAAAATGAAACCTTATTAGAACTTTGTAACAGGACAGCAAAAATGGTGAAGTGATGTATTTTGGGTCAGTAACTTCTACAGCAAGAAAGACTTTTCAGTTGCAAAGTTAGTATGAATTTCCAGACTGAATTTCCACGCAACCATGGAGCTTTTGGAATTAGCCAGGTAGTGCCATGGAGAAGGATGGGGGAAAGTGTGAACATGCAAACAGAATTCTTTTGCCAATGAAGAGGATGTTTGTTCACAGTTTTTCATGCAGCATTGCTTATCATTTGATCCATTGAAATCCAGCAAACTGGGCAAGCTTCACTTGCTAAAAAAACAAAGGAGCATTTTAACAGAATTTGAGAGGCAACCTGTTATGCTTTGAAAACATAGAGGACTAATAATGGTTTTATGTGGCGCCAAGAAACAAGGCTGAGGAAAGAATACAGCGAATCCTGTATCAACATTAGAGAATAGGGTTTCAGTATGTTAAGCTAGTAGCATTTGTTGTATGAAAAGCTGAAATTCAGCTCTGAAGTGAGACAAAGCATTTACTGGCTGTACTGTCATAGGAAACAACTGGCATATGTAGTGTGTATGTGTGATTGAATCAAGCCATCTTTGTCAGCAGGAATTGTGCTTGAAGGGATTTTTAGTGGGCACATTTTTTTTCTATTCTTCTGTAATTTACCTTGTGCATAATACATTATCTTGCGTCAGCAAAGTGAATACACCAAATAGAAATAGTCAGATACTGGAAAAACTTCAGAGTTGACAGCTAGTATGGGATTTCCTCCTAACTGGAAAAATTGACTATCACACAAAAATTGGCCAGTAACAAATTAAGAAAGCATTTGAGGAGTTTCTATTGAACTGGCTCCACCTTATGTTGCATCAAGAAACTTATTATTAATGTGTATCCTAAGGCTGCAATTCTATGCACAAATACAGTAGTGGGAGTAAGCCCTATTGAAATCAGTAGGACTGGTTTCTGAGTAAACATATACAATATATGGTTGGGCAGTCTAGTTCTCAGACACCAAGCTTTTCTATACTGAGGTTTTGTGTGAAGTGAAAAAGCATATGGATATGCTGGAACTTAGAAATGTACTGTATGGCTGCTTAGTTTGTTTTATTGTAATGTGATTGTATTTTTTGATTAAAATCTTAAGTTCTGTGTGTCTCCAGCAAGCTGTTCTTGAACACAGTCTAAGATTTATTGCTTAGTTTTCTAAAACTTTTTGTTCATATTTACTATGATAAAGGAAATTTACATTGCATTTTTATTTTAAATAAAGTAGAAATTAACTGAAAGTATCATCTTTGTTATAGAGCATAGGATTATTAGTAGGCCTTCAGAAATAGTTTTGTAGTCAGATGTTTGAAGTAGCCTAGTAATAAATAGAGTAAATAATGTAATGTATACAGTATAAATAATAGTAAATGCCCTTTGTATATAGGGCTTTTTTAGCGTAAAACATTGCAAATAGAGGAACATGAATATTTTAAATTCCACACCTTTTTCTTTAGCTTTTTTCTTTAAACATTAAAAAACCAATTCATATTGCTCAAAAGGAGTTAATAGGTGTTGTATATCAGTTAGTAACTCTTAATGTAGCCAATTACCTTAGTATTCAGATCATGGCCTTATTATGCCAGAAGTTTGTACCAAACTAATTTTATGTAGTTTTTTAAAGTACACTCCCTTCTTTCTGCAGGGAGATTCAAGCAAGTTTAAAAAATCCATTTAATAATACAGTATATTATATTATATACATATGATCGATCTTAATGGTGCAAATATCTCTTCCTAGCTTTCTAGCCGAGACCATATAACACTGGTCCTGAGAGACCTGCATTGGCTCCGAGTACGTTTCTGAGCATAATTTAAAGCGTTGGTGCTGACCTTTAAAGCCCTAAACAGCCTCGGTCCTGTATACCACTCCCATCATTCAGCCCGGACACTGAGGTCCAGCCCTGAGGGCCTTCTGTTTGTTCCCTCACTGCAAGAAGTGAGGTTACAGGGAACCAGGCATAGGGCCTTCTCAGTAGTGGTGCCTGCCTTGTGGAACGCCCTCTCATCAGATGTCAAAGGAAATAAACAACTATCTTACTTTTAAAAGAAATCTGAAGGCAGCCCTGTTTGGGGAAGTTTTTAATGTTTAATGCTGTATTGTGTTTTTAATATTTGGTTGGAAGCCACCTAGAGCGGCTGGGGAAACCCAGCCAGATGGGCGGGGTATAAATAATAAATTATTATTATTCTATTTTTTAAAGCAGTACACTGTGTGTTTAATCCTGTACGTATCTGCACAGAATAAATCACATTAAGTTCATTGGGGCTTACTGTCAAATAAATGGGCAAGGAGCTGCTGTCTAAGAGTTAATTTATTTGAGCATTTAAAGAATTTGTTTCATACATATAGCACTTGAATTTTCACTTTCAGAAAACACAAAACAAATCAAATTCTTTCATTAAGGGAGTGTGGTGGAAATGCAAGAAAGTTAGTCTGTCCCTCAGTACAATTTTAGATCTAGAAACTTACTTTAAAATTGCACAATTGGTACATTATTATGGTGTAATTCTGTGGTGCCAGTTCCAAAGCACAGATCAAACAAGATGGAAACAAACACATATTATATACATAAATTTGGGCACGAATGTGCCCATTAAATTATTTGTAAGTTTCTTGAACACTGGAAGCTTGCACTAAAAAGTATTTGTTTGCCGTATTAGACTACAGTGGAACCTTGGTTCTCATTTGACTCCCAAAACCGTTCGAAAACCAACGCGCAGATTCCGATTGGCTGCAGGAGCTTCCTGCACTCAAGCGGAAGCCATGTCGCACGTTCAGCTTCCGAAAAACATTTGCAAACCGGAACACTTACCGTATTTTTCCATGTATAAGACAACCCTTATTTTTTTAAAACCCAAAATTAAGAAATTAGGTTGTTTAGCTTTTTGGGAGGGTGGGGGAGGTCACTTCTGCCGGTCGCTCCCCGCCTGCCTGCCACTGCTGATCGCTTGCCACAGCCACTACCAATTGCACATCTGTCCGCAGCCGCCAATTGTCTGCCCGCTTGCCACCACCAACAGCACACTCACCCACTTGTTGCAGCCGCCAATCACCTTCCCGCCTCGCCACAGCTGCCAATCACCTGCCCAGTTACCACAGCCACAGCCACCAATCACCGACCCAATCGCTGCTGCCAATATCCTGCTTGCTGCTGCCATTAATCGCACGTCTCCCCTCTTCATTCACTATCCATGTATAAGATGACACCCAATTTTTGCCTAATTTTTTTTTAGCAAAAAGCATCGTCTTATACATGGAAAAATACAGTACTTCCGGGTTTGCGGCATTCAGGAGCTGATTTGTTCAACAACTAAGCCGTTCTGGAACCAAGGTACCACTGTAGATACATGATGTACTGTGGTAAGAGCAACCGTGTACATTTCCCTGATACAGAAATGGTGTAATGTTTGGAAAGGAACCTGTATGGAAGAGGTGTGCAAGTTTCAGATGAGGAAATTACTTGTTTATCTCCCCAGTGCAAGTTCCTTTTTTAATGTCACACTAATCGTGGCAAAACAGGAAGCACATCTCATTCATGAATTGTGCTTCTTCTCTCACATCAAAAGAACATGTAGCATTTGTAATTTGCTGTAATTATTCCAGTCTCCCCTTCTTGGGGAAAGTTCTTGAGTGGGTGGTCACTGACCAGATCCAGGTGCTTCTGAAAGAAACTGATTTTCTAGATCCATTTCAATCAGGGTTTAGGCCCAGTTTTGGCACAGAAGCTGCTTTGGTCACCTTGTATGATGACTTCTGTTTGGGAAGAGACGGGAAACATGTCCTTGTTAATTGTCCCCAATGTCTCAGCAGCTTTCCAAACCATTAACCATGGCATCATTCTGGAGTGGCTTCCTGAGTTAGAGGTGTTTGGCACTGGTTTGCAGTGGTCTGGTTCTACTTGGATTATCGTTTCCAGACGATGATGCTTGGGGAGTGCTCTTCAGCCCTGTGGAGCCTTCAGTGTGGGGCTCATCAGGGCTCATTTTTATTTCCTGTGCTGTTTAATATCTACATGAAACCTCTGAGTGGGGTTATTCCGAGTTTTGGAGTATGTTGTGAGCAATATGCTGATAATACCCAGCTCTACTTCTCTTTTATATTGTTTTGCCTCAGTAATGGATTGAGTGAGAGCCAACAAACTGAAGCTCAATCCAGATAAGATTGAGGCACTATTAGTGGGTGGTTCCCTAGAGTAGAGTGGCCTGCTCTTGATGGGGTTACACTTCCTCTGAAGGAGCAGGTACATAGCTTGGAGGCACTTCTGGATTCTTCGCTTTCTCTTGAGGTGCAAGTGGCCTCGTTGGCAAGGAGTGCCTTCCATTAGCTTCAGCTTGGTGGGGCCTCACTGTGCTGCTGTCTTGACAAGGATAGCCTAACTTCTGTCATCTATGCTCTGGTAACCTCCAGATTAGATAACTTCAATGTATTTCAGCTGGTGCAGAATTCAGCGCCAGGTTGTTCCCTGGGGCAAGACTGTTTGAGCGTATTGCACCAATCCTGGCTCAACTGCACTGGCTGCCAATTAGTTTTGGAGCCCAATTTAAAGTGCTAGTTTTGACCTATAAAGCCTTAAATAGCTCAGGACCATAGTACCTGAAGGACCTCCTGAACTGACCTGGACCCTGCAATCATCACCTCCCCATGGCTGCTAAGGGGCACCTAACACTTGTCAATGCAGAAAAGTGGGGAATGGAAGAGGCGTGAATTTGGAGATATTTTTGCATCCGGGCAACACTTTTTCTTCTGAATTTCTAGGCAAGGAAGGGATTATCTGCCTTGTCAACTTCTGCACAATGGAGATGGGATCCTTTTTAGGCAGACACAGTGGTTTCTTTATAAAGGGCAGGCTCTGAATATCTACATCTTATCCACAGTCTGGTTAGACATTGAGTTAAATCAATGCCACGATATTTCTGTTAAATAAACATTTATTGTAAGGAAATCAGAAAAATACGATCTTTCAAGTATAAAAGGAAATAACCTGTTTCAAAAAAATGTTAACACGCCACCCCCTGCTGGTATCTAGGATACAGAAGGGACAAGATACAAAATACTTTCTTAGTTCTAGTGTTTTTTTGAGTCTTTGTTCAAGCCTTTTTCATAACTTTCATACACCGTCAGACTCATGCTGCCTGGGCTGGCTTTCCCTGGCTGGGAACAGTTTCAGCTACAGATGTAGTTCGGATAAGCATTAGGAAGTGAGATTATTCTAGAAGAGAGTGAATTTAATTTCCCAGGAGATTTGTGTCGCACCCTTTAATAGGAAAATCATCCATCATTTACCAAGGTGTCCACACCCCTTTAGAAATATAGCTGATCAATATTGCAGAGGCAGGGCATGTGAAACCTAATCAGGGCTAGAAAAGATATGAAAGGCAGTTCACGCACCTAAGCTTGGGGAAAGTTCCGCTTAGCAATGAAGTGCATTTCAGTTAAAGATTCTAGAGCAGGGCGGTCCAACTTTTCATACCAAGTAGGCTGCAAGTGTATTTCAGCACGGGCCTGCACACTGCCTTGTCGTGCACTGTGCGGGGGGGGCAGGGGGGAGCGAGGCCAAAATTGGAATTCCCCCAAGCCCTCCTGCCATCCCAAAGCTGCACTGGTCTTTGTCATGACAGGCTCTGACAGGGTCCTAGAGCCCTGCTACCTAGATTAGCTTCAACCAGAGCCAGGGCCTTTTCAACACTGGCTCCGGCCTGGTGGAACGCTCTGCCTCATGAGACCAGGGCCCTGCAGGATCTGATTTCTTTCCGCAGGGCCTGTTAGACAGAGTTGTTCCGCCTGGCCTTTGGCTTGGAGCCAATTTGATTCCCTCCCTCCCTCTTTCTTTCTTTCTTTCTTTCTTTCTTTCTTTCTTTCTTTTTTCTTTCCTTCTCTTCCTGCGAGGAGGCTACATTTTAATAATTTAATGTTTCAATATTTTAATTTTGTTTTAAGTTGTAATCATTCAACTTGTTTTTATTATTGCTTGTAAGCCGCTCTGAGCCCGGCCTTGGCTGGGGAGGGCGGGGTATAAATAAAAAAATATTATTATTATTATTACTTTCCAAAGCTGGGAAAGCACTAATTAGGCTTTAGGAAGGTGTTGGGAGGACTCTAGGACCCTGTCAGAGCCCTCACACCTCCTCAAAGCCAGTGCGTAACTTTGGGAAGGCAGGCAAGGGCTGGAGGAGGCATCAAATGTTGCCAAGGGATGCCCAAAAAGGCCTCAAGGGCCACAGAAGAGTTTATATTTACTGTATTTTTCGCTCTATAGGACGCACTTTTCCCCCTCCAAAAATTAAGGGGAAATGTGTGTGCGTCCTATGGAGCGAATGCAGGCTCCTTGGATTCAGCGATATCAACGCGAAGCCTCCAAAGTGCAGAGGGAGTGCTCCCTCCATGCTCCGGAGGTTATGTGTTGCTTTCGCTGAAGCCTGGGGAGCGAGAGGGGTCGGTGAGCACCGACCCCTCTCGCTCTCCAGGCTTCAGGGATAGCCACCTGAAGCCTTTGGAGCGCAGCGGGACCTCGCACTGCGCTCCAAAGGCTTCACAACCTTGCCGCCGCTCCCGGACCTGTTCTGGGGGCTTGGGCATCACCTTGTCACCGCTCCCGGACCTGTTCTGGGGGCTGGGGTCGGGGGAAGCTCGGGCTCCCCCAGCCCCCAGCCCCGCAAGCTCCGGGAGCCAGGGCAAGGTTGCGCGCAACCTTGCTGCCGCTCCTGGACCTGTTCTGGGGGCTGGGGTCGGGGGAAGCTCGGGCTTCCACTGCCCCAGCCCCGAGGCTAAAAGCAAAGCCAAGACAGTGAGCGGGATCCATCCCGCTCGCTGTCTTGGCTTCTGCCAAAGCCGCGCGCAACCTCTCCACCCGGAAGAGGTTGTGCGCAGCTAAAAACGAAGCCAAGACAGCGAGCGGGATGGATAAGATTTTTTTTCTTGATTCCCCCCTCCCTAAAAACTAGGTGCGCCTTATGGTCCGGTGTGCCTCATGGAGCGAAAAATACGGTAACTCCTCTCTGAAGACTGATTAGCTTCCTTTAGTCAATGGACAGGGACAATATACATCTGGTTGATGGTAGCTTCACAAACTCTTGTTTGACTGAAGCCTGCATCTGTAAGTATGTATTTATAAACATACAGTGGTGCCTCGGTTTAAGAACAGTCCTGTTTACGGACGATTCGGTTTACGAACTCCGCAAAACCAGAAGTAGTGTCCCAGTTTGCAAACTTTACCTCAGTCTAAGAATGGAATCGGAATGGTGGAAGGGCACTGGTGGCGGGAGGCTTCATTAGGGAAAGCGCGCCTCAGTTTAAGAACGGACTTAAGGAACGGATTAAGTTCATAAACTGAGGTACTACTTTAAAAATATATATATGTATGTATTTATAAACATATATAGGTAAAGGTACCCCTGCCCGTACGGGCCAGTCTTGACAGACTCTAGGGTTGTGTGCTCATCTCACTCTATAGGCCGGGAGCCAGCGCTGTCCGCAGACACTTCCGGGTCATGTGGCCAGCGTGACAAGCTGCATCTGGCGAGCCAGCGCAGCACACGGAACGCCGTTTACCTTCCCGCTGGTAAGCAGTCCCTATTTATCTACTTGCACCCGGGGGTGCTTTCGAACTGCTAGGTTGGCAGGCGCTGGGACCGAACGACGGGAGCGCTGGGATTCTAACCGCCGACCATGCGATCGGCAAGTCCTAGGTTTTACCCACAGCGCCACCCGCGTCCCCTATAAACATATATAAATATATATATGTGTGCTCATGGTGACCCAGTGAGCTTCATGACAGAGTGCAGATTTGAACCCTGGTCTCCCAGGTCCTGGTCCGATGCTAGTTACCATGATGTACAACAATTTGTTTGTTTAAGTATCTTGAACTTGAAATGCCAGCCTTTTGCTGTCTAAATAGAAGACATAGTTCGTGTTTGTAGCCTGTATTTATTGCTTGCTAATAACTTAAAGTGCAATACTAACCCTTTATCTTGCCACTGGAGGGACTGAGGATAAGGTAAAGGTAACTCTCCACCAGAACTCCACCAGTGGGGATGGCTCTGCAGAACCCTCAGAACCTTCCCATTGCCACTGTTCTCTTCCCAAAAGGGCCCTGACAGGATATTACAGCACAGGGCATGTGGCTTTGGTGCTGGTGGGTTCAAAGCCTTGCCGTTCCCCTGTAGCTGATACAAGTGGAGTGAGGTGGTGGGGGTGGGAATAAAAGAAAATACCTCCATCTTCTGCCCTGGCTGGTGCAAGCAGCAGGATGTGGGACAATGTGGCTGCTCTTCTGCTTCCCTCTGCCCTCCTGCTCTGTAGCTGGGGCTTATGTTTGCTCTGCCCCCCACCCCTAAAATTCCAAAAGATGAGTGGTGTTGCTCTGTTGTCAATAAAAAGGAATTGTGGCATTGTACAAGCTAACTGGATCATCGTGAAATTAACTGAACCTTTCTAAAAGGAGTCCTAGATGTAACACTGCAACAGTATTTTACATTTTAAATAGTGTGTGGATTATGGCTTACGTAAAGCAGCATGTGCTATCCAATATTCACAGTTTTCCTTTGAATTACTCCCATACTTTTAATCCCATACTAAACTTTTCTCTCTCCATGCTGAAACAAATTAGTTTCCCACAAGCCAGAAATGTACAAAAGTGCAGCAGCGGAGGAAGCCGCTCAGGCGCCTGGGGCGGCGTATCCAGGGGCGGGGCACACTGCAGGGCTTCCAGAGTTTGCCTGCCTCCTCCAACTCAGCCGCCGTACAGCTGGGGGGAGGCAGTGGGTGGACTGTTTGGGCATTGCAGAGCATGCGTGTGCCCAAGCCACTGCTTCTCTCCCAGGAGAGATGCGTGGTTCTGGCGCGCTGCAGGCCCTGTGGTGAGTGCCGCCCGACATTTTGTCACCCCCCTCAGCGGTGACACCCGGGGTGGACTGCACCCACCACACACCCCTTCCTCCGCCCCTGCAGAAATGTTCTCAGTTAATGTTTATATCTTTTACAATCAGCAAGGTGAAAACAGAATGCTGCTTTCTCCAATGACTCAGCATCATGCTAATGCTCTTTAGAAGTATGGCACTAACCCAAAGATTGAAAATTATTTATTTATTTACCGCATTTTTATCCCACTCTTTTGAAAAAATGTTCCTAGAGTGGCTGAAAAATGTCAGTGATAAGACAGTCTCTCCTCAGATTCATAATCTAAAAGACATAACACAAAAGGAAAAGAGTTTGTCAGGGAGGAAGAAAAAAGCAAATTGAAACACTAATTCTTACTTACAGAATTCTTTTAATGACCAGCTGGAATGGAAATATTCAAGGACAGAAGCCAAATGTTGTTGGTCTTTTAGTAGAGCAGATGGAGAGGCCTTGCAGTCTTATCTCTCTCCTCTGTAGCCTGATGGAATGGCTACTGTACATGACAGTTGAGGGAAGAGCCTGATGGAGCTTGTCTTGCAAGCCTCCAATAAGCATTTCGTTGGCCACTGTGAGAACAGTATGGTGGACTAGATAGGGATTTGGTCTGAACCAACAGGACTCTTCTGTTTGAATTCTTTGCCCATTCCACAGAATAGCTAATAGACTGGGTTTTTCTCACTCCCATTAGGGCTCATTTGAGCTAGAGGAAAAAGTGGGTACGGTGCATCCTGGGATATCCCTACTTCAATCTTGGATTGCATCCTTACTGTAGCAGCCGTTGCTATAAAGGCCCATATGCACTACTGCTGTCTGAAAGAATGGTGGTCTGAAAATTGCCTATGTCATTTTGGTTTGTAGAGCTATCCTGTACAAAAAGCTATTCTTTTTCAACCCAAGGTCCGCATTCCCTCAGGGGGAGCTTTTCACAGCCCACATGCAAGCGATATGTAGGGGACAAGAGGCAAAAATAGGTGAATAAATGAATGTAACTCTTTCCTCCATACCGTAGACTGTATTGTAGCATTGCAACCGTTAGAGGTTTATACACTGTCCCACCCATACAATTACTTAATCCTCTATCCAGGGAAGCAAAAGACATTATTACAGTCAAGAACACCTTTCAGTCAAGCAGAAGCACTCAGGGAAAGCACGGAGCAGGAGTAGGGTGGCCTGGGGCAAAAAAGGCTAATGCTAAAAAAAATTATTCAGTTAGGCAGAAGTGGGACATTTTCAGTTTAAGAGTGGCTAATGCAAAAAAGGCCAATTCTAGGCTATTCTAGGCTGCATCAACAGAAGTATAGTGTCCAGATCAAGGGAAGTAATAGTACCACGCTTATTCTGCCTTGGAAAGACCACACCTGAAATACTGTGTCCAATTCTGGGCACCACAGTTTAGGAAGGATGTTGAAAAACTGGAACGTGTGCAGAAGAGGGCAACCAAGATGATCAAGGGTCTGGAATCCAAGTATTATGAGGAGCGGTTGAAGGAGCTGGGTATGTTTAGCTTGGAAAAGAGGAGACTGAGAGGAGATATGATAGCCATTTACAAATTTCTCAAGGGCTGTCACATGGAAGAGAGAATATATTCTCCAAGTGTATCAGGACATGCACATATGTGAAAAGCAGGTAGCAGGTTTATGCTTACTCTGATCAGTAAATTTTACAATCCTGTGAAACTGGATAGTGCTACAACTGAAATTGCTACTCTTCAGTGTCATATTGTGTATTTTTCAAGCCCCTGCTGCCTTACAACTCAGTTAGCACTCATAGATGTTTAACAAGTCTTACCTCTGGTAGATAGTAAGGTATGTATGTATGTATGTATGGGCTTGATTTTTTAAAAAACTTGCTTGCTCTCCAGTACCTATGTTAGTCAGTTTTGATTTGCAAAACAGAAAGAACACACTTTTGTGAATGCTTGACTTTCTGGTTACCTGGAGTCATTTCTTGCAGGCAAACTTTATTAATGACTTCAAATGGCATCAGCTGGGTATCACATATATATTTGATTTTTATGCTTATTTTCACTAAAATGTGACTCATTTTGTTATTTATTAAACTTAGATGTGCATGCAAGAGGTACTAGGTAAGAACTGAAAAGAGGAGGTTAGGGGTATGAACCATTACAATGTGAGGGAAAGACCCCTCTTCTAGCAATAGCAATTATTTCCTTTAGAGGAAGTTTTATTTATAATTTAGAGCAAATTTGTAGTTATTGGTTTGTGTTAACTTTAAAATTATTTAATTTTCTTTGTCTCCCAGTAGATATTTCTTTTCCATATTTTCACACTTGTTCTTGTGGTTAGAGATGTCTTTTCAAATATATGCATAGTTTTGTTTAGTTATGTTTTGAAGAAAGGTTTTAATTTGATGTAATGAAAAAATAAATAGGAACATCAAAATACTGGTATGAAAGAATCTATGAGAACTTTTAAAATGATAGTCAGGGGTTAAATTCTGCATTTCAGTGTCTTTTGAGTAAAACAGGATGTAGTGACTTTACTGTCAGACTGCTGGTGTGAGTGCAAACAGATGAGGAAATGCTAGGGCTGGCACTCCAGTATGGGCTGTTGTCTAGGAAACTGTTTGCGTCATTCCTCCCAGCAATTAGCTTACAGTGCTTTTATTTTTGATAGTGTAGTAAGCTGAACTTGACTGTAACAAAGAAAAGGCTGGTGGTACTGTTGCAGTTCTGAAGATATAGCTTTTGTGGGAAATGGTAATAAAATAAATATTAAAAACATAATAGAATTTTATATCCATTGATAATGAAAACTAAGTTATTATTTTATTAACGAAAAGGTTTTTTCTGATCCGTTTTTAGATAAATTATTAAGACTTTTTGTTGAAACCATAAAAAAATGAAAAAGCAGTTTAAAATACTATATTGAAAATACATATTGTTACTAGTTCTAATTTGCATATAGTTTGATACATTTTTCATGTTGAAATAAATTATACATTGCTGTGGTATGAAAATGGGAAAGTCCATATTTGCATTTTTAAAATGCAAATTCATAGTCTGATGGTGCAATTACATATATCTTTATGCAAAATTAATGTCCCACCGTGTAGCGAGGTGCTTATTGCCTAATAAATGTGTCTAGGATTGCAGTCTTGACATAAATATCTACTTATTTGAAATTATAAGGTTGTATGTAGCTTAAGTTTGAATTTGTCTGAACCACCCAGCTGTACTGTAGCATGTGGGCAAATGTTACAACTGAAAAACTAATCGGTTTTGCGTAGGTACAGAGGTAGTAAGTATAGAAACAGGACTTCTTTTTCTACCAGCACATCCTATGTTCAGAATGATGGAAGAAACTAAAGATGGCCTATCTAGGAAGCACTCTGCTTACATTAATAATGGAACTGATGGATCCAGATTCAAGGTCCCTGCTATAAAATAGAATTTTGCCATAAGATGAGTCTGCTAGATCAGGCCAGTAGCCTATCTAGTCTAGCATCCTGTTCTCACAGTGACCAACCAGAAGCCTGTAAGGAAACGCAAGCTGGACCTGTGCACAAGAACACACTGCTCTTTGGTTTCCAGCATCTGGTATTTAGAAGCATTACTGTGCTGACTGTGGAGATAGAGCATAGCTATCATGGCTAGTTGCCATTGATACCCTTTTCCTCCA
Organism: Podarcis raffonei; assembly: GCF_027172205.1. Lineage (NCBI taxonomy): Eukaryota > Metazoa > Chordata > Lepidosauria > Squamata > Lacertidae > Podarcis > Podarcis raffonei. Next base: position 70,233,237 of record NC_070602.1, read on the forward strand.
GTCCTCTTTTAAAGCCATCCCAGTTGGTGACATCAATACCTCCTGTGGAAGCAAGTTTCATACTTTAACTGTGTGCTGTGTGAAGAAGTAGCCATAAGCCTCCACTATCTGTGGTGCACTTGTGCTACTTTGATGTATGTTTCCCAAGCTACTTAAGTTTCTTACCTTGCTGAATCAATGTTGGGATAGGAGAGTTTCAACAGCTGGTTCTCTCTGGTGTGTTCTACTGAAGCTGGCTTGGCTAATGGCTACTGGGCTGATGTAGTAGTTACTTCACTCTACAGAACCAGTCTTTGTTGGAGGAAAAGTGTATATATGTGGAAGTTGTTCAGACCCATCACTATAACAAGTATTGCTGGTTTTTCAATAAATGGTAAATGAGGAGCTAAAAAAAAGGCTGGTTTTTGTTTTTTGATTTTTAAAAAAAGACTTAGAAAATGGAGACCTAGTTCTTTGTATTATTAATATTAGAAAAGTTGCTGTGAAACATTTAAACACAGTTTAACTACTTAGGAAAAAGCTTTTAAAGTATTCATGTTTTTGTATTTTTTAAATAAAACTTACTCTTCTTTCATTTGTACAAATAGAAATTTTGCATTGAAAGTTTCTAAGAAACTGCTGGTGTCAGCTGGAGGTGTACCAGAAAGCTTGGGTAATTATCTGTGGAGACTGACTAGATCTGCTCCTGCAACTTGTCATGCTGAGTAGTGACACTTTCTACTTTTTTTGGGGGGGGGGATAATATTTGAGTATGTTTCTCTCTCAGTCTCTCATTGTTAAATGAAATAGAATTTTGGAAACAAACATTTTTTGCTAGTTCAACTTTATTTATTGATTTAAATTAAGCATTATTAAATCTCAAGAGTGCACAGTAAATACACCAAATAACTAAGTGCATGCACATTGTAAATACCTATAATATACAAAAGCTTGTATAGTCAAAACCCATAGGGTTCAATGACGGGTAGGATTGCCAAAGTCATTTCCTCCAAAACCCTGCCCCCTTTCCATCCCCGATTGATTGATTGATTGATTGATTGATTGATTGCCATGTGTGTAAAGCTGAATGCACACAAGTTAAATGTGCACGGTTGCGGGCTTACTGTACTATAAACTGACAAAGAGGAATTTGAGATACACTTTGAGTGGGCAATCAGAGACTTCCAGATCTCATCCTCCCCCTTCAAAGACATTGACCAAAAAATGTGTCTTGATCCGCTGTGGAAAAGCATTGAAAGATGTGCCAGATGCTCCTCGAAAGGGAGAACCTTCCACAACTTGGGGCCACTGCAGAGAAAGCCTTCTCCCGCGTTACTGCTCTTTGATCTTTACATGGTGCTGCTGCTTTTTTGTGACGAAACCATGTTCTGTCTTTATAATGATACTGAAAAGGCCACTTCCTTTACTACAGAAACACTTCTGCAGTTGTATGGAATTTTTAAACATGCTTGTCACATTAAAAAAAAAAAAAGAATCTTAGACAAATACCAAAACTGTTATGAGTGAAACCAGGAAAGAAATATCATACATTATAACTTGACATCTGAAAAAACTTGTTGTCTTTCAAACATTGTCTTTCCTTGCTTTCAGTTGCATTTTCAGTAGGCTTAGTGAGCTAATTCCGATAGGTTTTAATCATTATGAAGCCACATCATTCAGTAAATGGCTAGCTACTACAGATCTGGTTTCAGTTCACCTCTTGTTCCAGATAGCCTTTTGAAATGCGAAACTTCATTCTTTACATGGTCCTGTGATTTGTCTAGAGCTGATTAATGTCACCTGATCAAGCAAATGAGTCCGGTAAATGCTTAGACTCTGTGTTTTTTTTAGTAGAGCTGTTAGGGTTATGTAAAGAAATTCAGAAATCTAATTAATCTGGAAAGAGACAAAAGTATTACAAGTTTCACATTTGGCTATTGTATGACATTAGGAAAGAATGTAGTCCTTTTAAAAAAACTTAACCATTAAAAATCTTTGTAACATGAGCATTTCAGACAAAGCTTCTGTCTCAATAGATTTCTTCATCATGGAGTCATGGGACTGTATCCTAAGGATTCTAATTGTGAGCCAACCAGCATTTGACCATCATCGGCTCTCTGTTGTTAAAACATGGTCTTCATTTATTAAATTGTAGCTCATCTCATTTATTAAATTGTAGCTCATCTCTGATGTCATTGTAAAAGATTTCTTCAGTAGCTTTACTTTTTTTCAACACATGACATTTCATGTTTGTTTGTTTTAAAAAATATATACCAGCAGTTATAATATTTTAAATGAAATACACGCTTCCTTACATTGCAATTCTGCACATATATACTCAGAAATTAGCACCTTTAAATTCAGTGGGACTTACTTCCAGGTATAGAATTGCAACCTGAGAGGTTCATAGAATAGCAGACTTAAATTGACTGCTGTTTGTCATTCTATATTTTTCTGCGTTTCCCAGCTCTCTTTTCCTTTTTACTGCCACCCTCCTACTTTCTCATGCTCTCCTATTTCTGTACCATTCCATAAATTCCCTTCTCATCACCACCAATATTGTTATTCCACATTTTTATTGGAACCAGTTATGAAATTTACAGAAGGGTCTGGTTGAAATTAAATCTTTTTCCACCCAGATTTTTTTTACATTATTGCAAAGCAACTTCGCAGAAGGTTGGGAAAGGAAGAATTCATTTGTGCTTTATAATGTGTGTGAATCAATCTGTCCACTGACAGTTATGTTTTCATCTGTGGGTATTTGTAATTTTACATTCAGTACCTTTTCCTTCAATGTATGGGTCAGAGAATCATAGAATTGTCCACTTTAAATATGAAAATAGTTTTCACTCTTGGTGAGATAGTGACAGAAAATTACTGTGGTTTTAAGATTGTTATTGAGAGGGCAAGCAATGGGAGAAATGCCTTCAGCACACAGCTGTGGAGACTGCTTGAAATTTTCAATTCCAGGGGAAATTAACATGTTTGATTTTTTTCTGTATTGGTGGACTACTAGTCAATGCCACTTGGAGTAAGTGATGCAGGCTTTGACACATGGAGTAAGTGATGCAGGCTCCCAAGTGTTGTGGTTTTAACATTCAGTGCCCTATCATCCATAGATAATTTATCGGTAGCCATTACCTGCAGTAGCTAAATGGAACCTCCAGGTTCAGAAAAATACTGCCTCTAAATATCAATTGCTGGGTGTAGAGGGAAGGGCTACTGTTTTGTGTCTTGCTTGTAGGCTTTCTGGCCCTGTTAGAAACAAGATGCTGAACTTGATAGACCTGTGGTCTGATTCAGCAGGGTTCTTGTGATGTCCCATTAAGCAAAGTGTTTAGATGAACAGCTGGAGGAGACTTTTGAGAGTCCCATGGACTGCAAGATGATCAAACCTATCCATTCTTAAGGAAATCAGCCCTGAATGCTCACTGGAAGAACAGATCCTGAAGCTGAGGCTCCAATACTTTGGCCACCTCATGAGAAGAGAAGACTCCCTGGAGAAAAGACCCTGATGTTGGGAAAGATTGAGGGCACAAGGAGAAGGGGATGGTTGGACAGTGTTCTCAAAGCTACCAGCATGAGTTTGACCAAACTGCGGGAGGCAGTGGAAGACAGGAGTGCCTGGCGTGCTCTGGTCCATAGGGTCACGAAGAGTCGGACATGACTAAATGACTAAACAACAACAAAAAATGTCTAGAAAATATATATGTTTAAGTTAATAGGTATACAAGGTATTGAATCTATGCATGACTTTGTCAAATGCATAATGCGTAAACATTGTCAAATCCAGGGCATTTTTTCTGGTAGACCTCTCCTGAATGCTGTACAGGCATCTCTGCCAAGCCACCTCTTCTTCCCTATTCTGAGGCTTACTTTAAAAAAAAAGTGGGGGAAGGAAGGAACAGCATCCTGTACACTTAGGATACTATTGTTAACCAGCAAGGTGGACCTTGTGGTGGGTGCCCCAGGGAGGAGCTTTTCTAAATTGGGGGTGAAGTTCCTAAAGTAGTGTGTGCGATTGATTGATTGATTGAGAGAGGTATGCATGTGTGATTTGTGTAAGAGAAGGAGAGGTGTGTTTGTGGTATGTGTGTAATGGAGGGAGGGTGATATCTATATGTTGTGTCTGTGAATGTTAGAGAAAAGGAAGTATGTATGCTTTCTAAGTTTCTAATTTTATTTAATTATTTAATCAATTTTCTTGAGACTCCCTTTCAGCTGTTATTTTTATAAGTGTTTTTTCTAGAAGAACAGTCTTTTTATCTGTCTCCAGTTCATTTTTGTATACAGAGTCTCTTCAGATAGTGTCATAATATCCAGATCCTATCTGGAGCCCCAGACCTAAAATGTTTGCATAATTTGGGTATTGTTGGGAGATTTATTAATGCTTCTTTGGATATACCATTGTATATGAGCCAGACTGGCTTCTTTCCCAGACTGCACCATTGGCATCTCTTTTGCTTAGACGACCTGCTTCTGTTAAAAATTTAAAAAATCTGTAAACATAAAAATTGCTACTGTTTCAGCAATGCTTTTTAAAAAGAATTTTGAATCTGCATTTCATTAATGGTCGTGACAGAATCACTTAACATACACTTAGTTACATTTAGAACCCTTTCAGGAGCTATAATCAGTCTGTATGCTTTCCTGCTTCTGAGCACTAGGAGGCAGCCGTTTCTGTTAGAAATTCCAAAATCCTTACTGAAGCAGTATCTTCTTTATTAGGCCAACCAAAATGTTACAAAATGGAATGTAAGCTTTTGAGTTCCCAGAACTCTTTATCAAGCTAGACGGTAAAATGTGCAGAGGGAAGGAAGCCATCCATCCTTGCCTACAACTGGTAGATGGAATGTGGGAGGAGTTAGCAGATGTTCAAGTGACCCTCTTTCACCTGTTTAGCAAGTTTCTGATTGCAAACAAGCCTCCAGAGAAGGAGAAAAACACAAAGGCTGAGCCTTCATTTCTGCAAATATAAAGGTTTTCCTTACAGTCCCCCCTCCCCAATTTCCCTGTCTACACAATGCATGAAGGTATTTACTGTTTCTAAAATCCATCATAGACACATTTGAGCTTATTTCCTCTATCTCAGGGTAACTTTATCTGAAAACAATGCTACTTCTTTGCTATTGATTCCCATCCTTTTGTTTCTAGAACAAATGGAAGTAGTGTTCCAGTTCATAAAATACCAGTTCACCAGCCAGTCTTACTTACTTACAATAGGTCAGACAATTAAAATAATTTTAGCCAGTTTCTGGAATTGCCCAACATATAGTTTGTCTTTGCAGAAATGGCGGGACAACTGTCAGACCCAACACTGTACCTTTTTCCTTTGCAACTATGCATGGCATAAAAGCTAGAGAAGGAAATATTTCATAGTAGCTTAAAAGCTTTGTGTCTTTAAAAGGTAGAAATTCTTCATAAAATATGGGTAACAATAAAACAATCTTCTTGTTGCCTCTCTTCTCAAAAGAATATTGAAAAAGATTTCAAGTTGCTATGGTGTTAGTATCTTTGTTTAGTTAATTTTGTGCTAAGTTGCTATGGAAATATTTATTTACTGAGTTAGTGCCTAACCAATGTCAAACAGATGCTGCTAGCAAGTACAAATCATGTTTTAATCAATAAAATACCCAAACTATTCCTAGTCTTGAAGATGGAAAAAATAATGTAGCAAAATACTTTTATTTGTGTTTTTCATAGCACATACTTTTTACATTAAAATGCTAGCTTATTTGATCTGCTAATAACAATCAGGTTATTATTAGGGTTCCACATTGTTAATGTTACAAACTCATTCTTATCTTGCAGGTGTTGCCTTATTTGTGAAAAAGTGTATATGATCCATCTGTTATTTTACTAGATACATTCACCATAACTTCATGTCTCTGGTTTTAGTACCTATTTTCAAACATACTTACCGTATTTTTGCCCTATAGGACGCACTTTTCCCCCTCCAAAAATGAAGGGGAAATGTGTGTGCGTCCTATGGGGCGAATGCAGGCTTTCGCTGAAGCCTGGAGAGCGAGAGGTGTCAGTGCAACTCCCGTGGGCTCCGAAGCCTTGCGGATAGCTGCCTGCAGCCTGAAGCCCGGGGAGCGCGGCACTGTGCGCGGCTTAAGGCAGCTATCCGCAAGCCTGTGGCACCCGGCGGGAGTTGCCCTAAGCCCGGGGTGCACAGCGGGCTACAGCGCTGCACTCCCCAGGCTTCGGATAGCAGCAAGCTCCGGGAGCGATGTCGAGGTTGAGCACAACCTCACCATCGCTCCCGGACCTGTTCTGGGGGCTGGGGTCGGGGGAAGCTCGGGCTTTCCCCGCCCCCAGCCCCGCAAGCTCCGGGAGCGATGGCGAGGTTCAGCACAACCTCGCCTTCGCTCCCGGACCCCCAGCCCCGAGGCTAAAAACGCTCGCTGTCATGGCTTCTTTGCTCTTTGGGGCTCGGGGGGGGGGAAATATATATTTTTTCTTTATCCCCCCCCCAAAAAAGTGCGCCCTATGGGCTGGTGCGCCCTATAGGGCGAAAAATACGGTAAGTCAGCTATACCACATTTTAGATGACATTTTTACTCTAATTTAGAATGTGATTTATCTCAGTGGAGCAAATGCTGATCAAATCGTCAGTTGAGTATTTCAGATCTGAACCATTTCCAAATATTTAGTTGTATGTAGACAGCAGCCTTGAGGAATTATAGTTATTGGGTAACACATCTAAACTACATGTCACCTTTGAGTAGGGATGAACTGAGCAGCCTAATTCTGTCGCACTTCATTCTTGTAAATACTCAAGGGTTCCTTAATTGTATTGTATGCATTTTGATTGTACTGTTAACATAAAATATGCTTTCAGTGCATTAATCCAAAAATAGGCATTTTATGGGTATATTTTATGTAAAATAAAAATTTATGTGTGCACCAAAACTGTGTTAAAATCTAGAAAAGTGTTTCATCCAACTGGGAGTTGCATTCCAATCTTCAAGAAAGTTTGGGAGCATCTGATTGGGTTGTACTTTTTGTGAAAAGTGGAAAAAGCAAATTCTTCCCCCATCCCTCATTTTGAGTAACTATACCTAGAACAGTTTTTGCCTCTCTTCCCTGTCACATGCCTCTCTTCCCTGTCACATGCCTCCTCATACATAACTACTCGTATATACTAAATCTTTTTTTAAAAGACCCTCTGTAACATTCAGAATACATATCCTACACCAGTGAAATTCAGAAGAGAATACAAATTAAATTAGGAACAAATGACTACTAATTGGTGTGCTAAGAGGTCAGGGAGAACAAAATAGGAAAATAGTTGGTGGTACACGTGTGGCGCTGTGGTCTAAACCACTGAGGCTTGCCAATCAAAGGGTCGGCAGTTCAAATCCCCGCGACCGGGTGAGCTCCCGTTGCTCGGTTCCAGCTCCTGCCAACCTAGCAGTTCAAAAGCACACCAAAAAGTGCAAGTAGATTAATAGGTACCGCTCCAGCGGGAAGGTAAACAGCATTTTTGTGCACTGCTCTGGTGTTGGTGTTCTGTTGCACCAGAAGCAGCTTAGCCATACTAGCCACATGACCCAGAAAAACTGTCTGCGGAGCAGACAAACGCCGGTTCCCTCGGCCTGTAAAGCGAGATGAGTGCCGCAACCCCAGAGTCATTCACGGCTGGACTTAACCATCAGGGGTCTCTTTACCTTTACCTTGACTGCTGGAGAGAGGCATTCCAGGACCTAAGAGTGAGAAATTCATCTACCTCTTGGGCAGAGCTCCAGAGATACCACCACACCTGAGAACTCTGCTCTCTGCCCAGCTCAGCCTCCTTTGCAGTAGCACTTAAGAAGTAGGCATTTAGACTTATTTTTTAGTTTAAAGAAGTTTATAATGTAATTGTCATTGTCCCTTTTATCTCCCAGACCATTTTATTTTCTTAAATTGTGACCCTGTTGAGTTCTGTCAGTGCAAGCCCTGTGCAAGTGTTTGCATTTGTGCAAACAGGGTGTGCCTCCCAGTGTCCCCTCCCCCCAAAAAATTGTCTGTGGGAGAGTCCCCATTATTTGTGGTTGCTGCTAGCCTTCCTCTTTCCCCAAGTAATCTAGCACACATGGAAGACCTTACAGAGGGCTGAGGTCTCATCTCTGACATTTCACTGATCTAGAGTGCTACAACTTCACACTTGTACCAAGTGCCTTTGATAATGAAGTTCACTGATGTCAGAGAGATGTCCTCAGATGGGTTGTAGCATCCTCCAGCAATGGAAGGCAAAATCACTGGTCAACATTAAGTTAAACTGGCTCTCCATAACACACTTCCTTTCCACCCTTTCTCCTTAGGGAAAAAGGTTCCAAAGTCAGCTTGATGGCTTAAAGCCTATATTTCATTAATCTATGCATGTTTGCATTTTACTCCGCCTATTAGTATTTCAGCTCACTCAGGTCAGCAGCAGCCTCGGCATCTTTTCTTTAAATGTTCTTCTGCAAGACTTTTGCAGGTCTGCCACATGAAGTGGATTGGATCTTAATGCCTCTGGTATGGATTCCAACAAACAGTAATGGTGACAAGGGACCTTGCTTTTATTTATTTATTTATTTATTTATTTATTTAATTTATTAGAATGATACACCACCCTTCATCAAAATATCTCAGGGCTTTGTTCCCGTGTAATCTTCATTGGCATGGAGTCCATATCATTAATTTGTATGAAGGAGGTAGAAGGAGCAAAAAATTTGCTGAATGGCATGCAACATTGCTGGACCTATTTGTATCTTGCTTAGTATCTATAACAAAAAAATAAAATTAAAAAATGCTTTCCATACAGTCAAAGGCAGTCTCTTGGACTTGCCGATCAGAAGGTTGGAGGTTCAAATCCGCACAATGGGGTGAGCTCCTGTTGCTCTGGCCCAGCTCCTGCCTACCTAGCAGTTCGAAAGCACACCAGTGCAAGTAAATGAATAGGTACCGCTGTGGTGGGAGGGTAAATGGCGTTTCCATGCGCTCTGGTTTCTGTCACGGTGTTCCATTGGGCCAAAAGTGGTTTAGTCATGCTGGCCACATGACCCGGAAAGCTGTCTGTGGACAAACACTGGCTCCCTTGGCCTGAAAGCTAGATGAGCACCGCAACCCCATAGTCACCTTTGACTGGACTTTAGGGGGTTCCTTTACTAATCTTACAATAGTGAATGATACTCAGTACTGTGCATTGAATCTGCAATTTGCCTCTGCTGCTCTGCATTAAAAAATACTTCTCTTAAGATTTTAGATTTGAGTGCCACCTTGTGGAATGTTGTAAAATGTTAAAAGAGTATTTCTGAACACATCCTTGAGCCTTACTAATTGAAACTCATCCAACATAACAGGACTAGACAGTGCTCTGGGCACCTCTCAAGATTCATCTGCTGTAACAGTGGAGTCAGGGTCCCAGTGGATGCAAGCAATTTGATCCTCAAAAAGCTTTGCAAACAAGTCACAGGGAGCTACCATCTGTTCTGTCACCTTCAGGCCAGACTATAAAAGGTTCCACAATACCTGGAAAGGCTCTGTTGGACAGCTCAAATGAGAATGCATTGGAGGCAGCAAAGTATGCCTTATTTGCTGCCTTCACTGCCACTAGGTAGGCACAATGATGAGCCCTCACCAGTGTTCAGTTACATTCAACTAGAGTTTTCCTTCATTTGGATTTGAGTCGTCTCTTAACTTGTCTAGGCTAAATCATGGTGGAATGACTTGTACCTTGAAGTGAGATATATTCTCTTCACCTGACTAGTGATTATAAGCACTAAATATTTTTTAAAAATCCAAGTGTACTAATGTTGACATTTTTGTCAACAATTTATACTGTAATTTTTAATATAGTTTGGAATTTTAAGTAATTAAGTATTATATGAAATCAAATAATCCATGCAGCAGAAGTTTGAAAAGAGCTGTGTAGTTTTCCTTTATCCGGTTTGAGGAAGACATTCTGGACTGTTTCTTTCAGTATGGGCAAATAGATGAGGGAACTTTATGAGCACAGTGCTTGGATTCTCTTCCCAGGGCTGCAGGATGCAGGGGATTTCCCTCCCTCATGCAGCAGCTTCTTGGAAGTGTCCTAAGGTGATTGCCTCTTGCTAAATTGGGGCCTGTATCTTTTGATGGGTTAGAAGTATCTTAATTATAGCTGTAATTTGTATTCTAATACTTGAAAGCTTCGTTTGGCACATTAAATAGGGAAACTCACAAGAAGAGGAATAATAATAATACTGCTACTACCACATAATTAAGTTTCAATAACTGTGCTAAGCAGACTTAAGTGCATTACGTACAGTTCCTTTTTCACTTGGTTATGCTTATTGGAGTGTAACTACAGCAACTGAATGCTATACTGTTAATCTAGTCATTTAGATAGATAGTAACAAGTGTTCTATTTGCAAAATATTTATTGTTTGTTTATAACTTCCAGTTTTGTTGTCTTACAGATGATCCTTTGGGACTGGGACTTAAAGCAGTGGTATAAACCTCATTATCAGGTCAGTATATCTAAATATAACCAGTATATGATATTGCACAATCAAGTCTTTGGGTAGCATACCTCTCCCCTCCCCTCTCTCCCCCCTCATGTGTTCCAATTAATTAATAACTTCCTGGATTGAGCAAGCCATAATTTACTGCTCCATCCAAACCAAGAAACTGGTGTGGTGATTCTCTAAACAGTGATTTTACACTGACTTTCAAAAGTTTCACATTGGTTCTTAGGTGTAGCTGGAACCTCTAAACTGAACTGCTATAGTTCCTGCACTTTCTCTGGCAAGGCTGCTTGAACTGCATCTCTGAATTTGCTCTGCATTCTCATTTTATCTGTTCTCACCTCTGCTATTTCATGTAGAAGCATTTTGTGATTTATTTATGTCAACTCTTCCAGGCACTCATCCTCATAAAACTCTCTTATCTCTTTCGTCTGTTATTATTCTTCTAAGTACATTGACCGTTACAGTCTCTCTCTCTTCCAGAATGTGCAGACATTTCTGACAATCCAGAAAATGTGTTGGTCCTTCCCTTTTTCACCTAGGCCTAGCATCCAGCCTCAAAGATCTAAGTGGTTAGAGACTGGAAGCTGGCAGTTGCACTTGGCATCCATTAGCTATCTCTCCTAGAGGTTACCAGAACATAGACAACAGAAGCAAGGCTGTTCCAGTCGAGATAAGCGTTTAGCTAGGTGTGCAGCTGATGGGAGGTACTCCATGCCACTGAGGCCACTCAAGCCTCAAGAGAGAATAATGGATACAGAAGTACCCCTAAGCTGTGTAAACCCATCCAGAGCAGACATTAATCTGGGATGGGAGAAGTTATAATCTCCCCTAGGATTACCAAATGCAAAAGAGAACAGGGTTCCTACATCTCTAATTGCTGAGCAGGATTTCAGCAGGTGCAGCTTTTCATGAAAGCAGCATAGATTTGCATTCAAAATAAAAAGAGCAGGAGAGTTCTTTTGTCATATACTTGCCCAAGCAATAAGCAGGTAAGCTATATTTTAAGGAGGTGCATAAGATCCATGCCAAAAAAACCAGTAGTTTTGACTCAGAAATCAAAGTCTCTCTTCTAACTTGGCAGTAGAGTAGAGCTTCTGCAAATTGTACTAAACGCCCCAGACACAGGACTTGGCTGTATGTTGTAGGAAACTTGGCTATGAAATAGATGTGATGGCGTAAACTGATTTAGAAATGGTTATTCGTATATGATATATAGCCAGATAAGTCTGGGCTTCCCAGGGCAGGTCTGGGTTTGTCCTAGCCTATTTACATTCAGTGTCTGGTGTGAGATGGTAATGCTCTCTTGCCTCTCACAACATTTGACGCAGGTGGGCTTTTCATCTGTCCAATAGAGATATTACATTTAACTCACAAGGAATTAATGTACTAGGAATAAAATATGTTAAGTTATAGAAGTTATTGCACTCCTCTCACCCAGGACCACATCTCTGATCCAATAAATTGTCTCCAACCCCGTGTGTGTTGAGAGATCCATGCACATATCTGGTGTGTCGTTTTACTTTCCCCCCGCTTCGAACACAAAGATGGGAGTGAATATTTATAGACTATAGGCCCAGAATAAGGTAAACTTACTTGTTAATTAGTCCCTAATTCCAGGGTTTGGCTGCAACCTTTGATCCTGATCAGAGACCTGAAGAACAGTTGAATTAAGAACTGTCATCCCACACTCATAAGGCAGGGCATTAAGGTGATGTACGTAGGCCAGCTGTTTCACCATAATAATTATGTAATGTTTAAAATGTTTAAAGAGGCAGAACTAGTACTGTACTAAGATTTAAAAGAAAAATCAGTCTGTATCTTTTGTTTTTCCCAGAAGCAAACATCAAGGCAATCATTAGTTTGTAGTTTCAGGATCATGTAGGGATGCACACAGGCAGGCCTACAATGGGCATAATCGTACATTAAAAAAAGAGAATATTGAGTCCTATCTGCATCTTCTCCATCCAGGAGAACATAATGAACCACAAAAGGAATATAGAGAGTTGGAGAGCCTTAGACCAGGCTAGCAAATAACCATTCATCTGGGAGCCTGGGGTGAATGAAAATTCCCTCTGGGCAACCAGCCAGACAACTCATTTTTGTGAACACCTTCTTAGAAGGGAGAGAGAGGATCCCAATATACATCCTTCAGAGTAGAACTTTACTTAAAATAATTTCAACCCCCCCCCCCAGATTAGAGCATGGGGCTGATTCTTCCTCCCTCCCTGGAATAGGAGGAAGGACAACCCAGAACAAATGTTGAAATTCCCTCTTCGTGCTCTTCTTGCAACCATCTGTCTCAAGAGACAGTGGAGTGCGCCTCTGGGGGTGAAGTAAAACCTCTGAGTTAGCAGCACCAAAGTGACCTCCCTTGGGCACAAGCCTGGGCAGTGTGTATGGAGGTCCTGGGCTGCTCAGACGAAAAGGCCTTGTTGATGTGGTCCAAAGGAAAGGAAAGCAAGACATTTAGAAATAGAAGGTACAAAGTTTATTGAAGAATGGAGTAAATTTGTGACATATATTGAAAGTAATTGTAGAAATTTAAAAACTACAGTAGGCTTAACATAAATCTTGTGACGTGTACATAATTGGAACAGAAACTGTAAGAGTAGAAGTATACCAAGAAAACCGCAACAGGATAGGAAGGAAGTCAAGGCTTGATGCAACACAATGTAAATAAGATGATGGTACCAAAGAATGATTGTTAAGAGTGTTTGTTTTAGTTTTTGACTGTTTGTTTTGGTTTGTTTTCTGTTTAACTGAAAATCTCAAAAAAGAAAAAAAGGGGAAAAAATAGTTTGGCTGCAGGAATTGCTGGAATGGGGTGTACAATGTGCCACCCAACCGTCTTTAGGGACTCTGAATTTGGACAGGGTTTACTCCTTAGCCATTTCTTCCAAAGGTGTCCCACAAGGCAGCAGAGGTTTAGGATCAGAGTTTTCCTGTTCCTAAATGGGTTTTCTTCCCAGGTTGACGGGTCTCATCTGCCCCTCTCTTCCTCTACAGCACATGCAGAAACTGCCTTTTTGACCATTGGACCCACTATTGGTCTTGTCCACTCAATCTGCCGGAGCCTGTCTTTGCATGTAGGGGAAGCCCCTATCTCACCGAGGGTTTGAGAACCATCATCTCCTCTCACCTGGTTTAGCTGCCATTCAAAGCCATTTCCCAGGGTGTGGCTGCTTTTGCATTCTGGCAGGTTTTAGGAGCCACAGGTGAGAGCTGAGTGCAGAGTGGGGACCAAAGGTGGACAAACTATCCCAGAAGGAATAATGTGTCCCCCACCAGAGGTACTACCTCTCCCCTAACACCTGATGCACCCCAATTCCCTCTTTTACACAAAAGAGGAGCCCTACCTCTTTTGGCTACCATAGTTATTTGTGGCTTTCCTCTCTTTATTCTGGAAAGGAGATGATCTCTGCTCTGCTGTCTTGAAGGCTGGCTGGATTTGAGTGTGTTTTTCTGACTTTATTCTAGCCACCTGTGGTGTGGATTAGGTTGAAGAAGAGATGAGAAAGAATGCAAATCAAGCTAGCCACTCTGTGTTTGCTATACTAGCTGTTTCCTTCCTGTATTCTGTCCCTCTAACCAACTCAGTCATAGCATTTAGAAAGGTTGAGCCTTCCCCTCCAGAAAGTGAAACCGCTATGTACTCTGCCTTCTGCATAGAGCCCGGCTTTAAAATGGCTCTTTTTGAAAGGCTACGCGGTGGGGCTGCCTCTCTTCTACCCCTTTCTTTTTCAGAAATAGGAAGGAAACACTTCTGTATTCTGCACTTCTGAAAGCTGTACTCTAGGCTTGATGGACTTTGTAGAGGCAGTTGTGCTTGGCTTGCCTGCTCCTGTTCTTTCTCTTTCACTCTCCCTCTGTAATGCGGTTTTGCAATTTTGCACCAGAGAGACACTATGGAAGGATCAGGCTTGGGCTCTTTTTTCCTCCTAGACATAAAGACTCAGTTTGAAAAGGCGAAAGAGAGACTCCAAGTAGAACTGCCCAGACAGTTCAGTGCTAGAGGTAGTACCCCCTTGTCTCAGACTGGTTGGACTCAGAGGAATGGTGGGAAGAACCAGCTGGGGAGCCCCCAAGGAAAGAAGGCTCAGAGTCTGGTATTATTTCAACAAAGAACAGCAGGAGATTTGTTAACTCTTTTAAGTAATAAGCCTGCATGTATTGCATGGAAACTGCAGGTTATTCACCCTTTCTTCAATCTATGTGTGGAGAAAGGAATAAATGGTACAATTTGAAATTATTTTTCTGCTAAATTGTAAATAAATGACCTTACATCAAATGGTCTGTATTAATTAATTTAATATTACAGAATACTTAGATGAGCATTATTATTCAGTTTAATGTGCATCTTACTGAAATCCACATCTCAATTTCTTTTAATATTTTGATAAATTGACCTTACAATAACAAAAGCCTTTTGTTGTTGATAGCTAACAGCATGATTCTCTGTTCTAGAATGCTTGCAGTGGAACCGGAGTTGATTTTTCAGTACTAAATGAGACTCGCAACATGATGACTGACCTTCTGAATGATCCAGTCCTTCCTCCACATGTGATTTCTTCCCTCCGAAACATCAATAGCTTGATAAGCGCTTTTGCAGGCTCATGCAGGCCAAAGGCTAACATGTTTACCCCCTTTCCGGGCTTTTATCCCTGTCCAGAAATGGAAGACTCATCTGAAAGAGGGGACCGTAAACTGCATAAGGTCAATATATATATATCAGAATACCTCTAAGTGCAATTTCCCCCATATGGTAATTTTCCTATTCTTCTAGTGTGAATTATAGTTAATTCTATCCAAACTGACAAATTTCTATTCCTTTTAGATGCTAGGTTACAAAAAAATTAATTTATTGAGACACTGAACAATATTATGTATTCTTCCAGCTCAGCCAAGCAGTGTCAGAGGCTTCACTACCAAAAGTTCATTATGCTATAGAATTATTATTATAATTGCGAACCGTTCCTTTAGGAAACATAGGTAGCAATGCAAATGGTACAAAAGAGCTAGACACTTATCAAGGATTCAGCTGTTATTTTTCTATATAGCTGTTTAAAGTTAAATCAGTTCAGCCAGTTATAATATAGCGTAATAGACTTAATTTAAACTGAGCAATATTTATATTTAGTAAAAGTGTATATTACCACAGAAGTGTGGAAGAGAGCTATTTTATCAGAAAAATGTAAACTTTATCAACTTGTTCAACAGGGGCTAAACAGCCGAAATAGCTTACCAACACCACAGTTAAGGCGGAGTTCAGGAACTTTGGTCTCACTGCCCATGGAACCATCTTCTAGGTGGGAACGCAATAATGGCAAAAGATTGCATCATGAGTATAATTCTTCAAGGTAAATATTTTATCACTATAGAATTCACAGTATTATGAGGTATTTCTTAAGTGCTGAAATTAAAAGTTGCGTTGGGATCGGAAGAAGGACAGACAAGATGTTTTTCAGATAAAATATTTTGAATTGAATTAATCTTCCGTAAGTGCTGCAATCAAATGTTTAAAACTAATAAAGTATGCTTGTATAGCTTTGTTCATCCAGGATATTTGAAGTATGGCACTTGGATATGCAGTTAATATTTGATGACAACCACTAATTCTGAACTTAAGATTCTAAAGGAAATTACGATGAAAGATAAATTGTAACATTCTGTATAGTCACCATTTATGAGATAGTGAAAGAAGATCCACCCATCCATCTCTCTCTTGGGCTGAAACATAGGAAAGTAATATAACAGGAGTGGCTGACAATAACACACTGCTCTATGTTTATTAATCATCACAGATTTATTGGTTTTCTGCTTGTTTGGTATTGTAGTTAGTAACTAGATCAGTTTTTACACTTTTTTCAAATATTACAGCAGATAATAATTTGTTCCTAACCTTGAGAACCAAATATACTGTATAGGAGAAGTTCTTTTCTTCATTGATCATTCTGTATTATTTTTATGGTTTTTTGTTTTGTTTTGTTTTTTGCACTTACAAATTTTGTTCTACACCACCCTGGTATTTTATATGAGGGATGGTCTATAAATATTTTTATAAATAAAAAAATTAAGGGAAGGAAATTGCTGTTTGAGGTTTATGCAAAATGTATTTAAAAATTGCTTTCTCCACCCAGAAAATAAAATAGCAGGCTCTGAATGCTTCCGGGATTAGACATCATGGATATTAAATATTGTGCTGTGTATGTATCTTCAAGCTTTCAAACAGCAGATGGCATGCTTTAGCAACATAAGTGTCAGTTTATAGTCAGTTATCAAAGGTGAAAAGTACTGAGCATAGAAATTAAAAGTATATTTCCTTAATGCTATGTATTGAATAAAGCACCAATAGCATTGATCAAGATCTTGCTAAATATGCAATGGAATGACCTATTCACAAGATTTTTCAACTGAAAGAACAATTTAGACTGTAGTTCTAAACCCTGGTTGGCACTGGAGGGGCTTGATGGAGTGCCACATCCACAGCAGCACTGCTAGCATTGCCCAGGGAGGAAGGTGCAGGGTTGAAATGGGAGGGGGGAAATAGCCATTTACTGGATTAGGCCTGTTGCCATCATGTAGGTAGCAGGGCTGACTCAGGGTCTAGTAGATGCTGTGCCAGCCCTGTCCCCAAAGTGTTCCATCTTGGGGTTTCCACTGAGTACTCTCAATGACATTTCTGCTCCATCTAAACTCCTTTCAAAACAGTAGATCAGGTGTTTGGACTGTTCTGCCCATTTCTGTTCTGAAAGAGTGCTACTGCAGATTAAAATAATCTTTAGCAGGAGGAAGCTGATGCAAATACGTTAGTGTCATATTTCACATTTTTCTGGGATGACCTGCTAAAAGTGGCATTAAGTTCTGGTGTTGCTCATGTTAAATCCTTTAGATAAAACTTTATTCTAGTTGGAGCATTCTGTTACCAGAATATCACTCCTGGTAACTCTGGAGAGCTGGATGACATTGTTTTCAGTGTATCTGACATTTCAGGTTTATGTGATTGCCATCTTAGATACTTGGCAATGTTTCTGTTCAAAATTTTAAGTATGTTTTTAAAGAAGACTTATGCAGGTTAAGATCACTAATTTTTTGAAGGCTTCCTCCTAATTTTAAGTGCTCTTTATTATAGCTGTTGATTATGTACTTGCATCTAGAGATCCTTGTTCACAGGGTGCATTTAACTCTAATTTTGCTTTGATTGTTTACATTTTAATTAGAAGATTAAAATATGTGTACCTACCTTTTATTGAGTATAATAATACTTTTTTCTGTTTTGAATTAGTCAAGGATCTTATCCAAATGGGCCTTTCAACATGAACCTGTTGACAATACCAAAACAAAGATCATCTTCAGTGACCCTGACTCATAATACAGGCTCCAGACGAGCTGGTAGGATAAAAGCATATTACTACTTTAGAATTATTTATATTTTGTGATAGATAATTTGTGAAAGTGTATCTGGAGCAATTTGATTTTTTAAAAATAACAGCACTATAAATCTCACATAAGATTATTTCATTTTGTTAAGATTTTCATAAGCATGCTATCATTAAGCATCTACCTAGTTGCTTGTTCATATATGATATTGCATGTTTTACAAATGACTTGGAGACACTGGATATCATCATCTAAACTAATAGCAAACTCATAATATTATAAACCGCCTTGTGATCCTCAGATGAAGAGTGGTATAGAAATTTAATAAATAAATATCAATAGATAAAATTATCCAAGTGCCCATTCTTGTGTAGCCAAATGTCACTGCTCATGAACAAGAGGGAGGTATCAGCATGTTTGGTAAAACCCCAAGGTTTGCAGAAGTATGCAAAATACCGTGAATGGGAAAACAGCCCCTCCAACAGCAAAGTTAGGAATTAGCAGTCAACATGGAATGCTGATTGTTTTGGGAAGGTGAGAGGGCAAAACATTGGATGAGAGTGGGGAGTGGAATGTAGTACTAGAGAAAAGGGCATGGCCGATTGGCTGGAACTCTGAACAAGAAGACTTCACACTGCAACATTTTGTTGAAGGTCTCACTTGTATAATATCTGTCCTGCATATTACAAATAATGACAGTTATCCAGAAACCTATGTTACCAATTGCATACCAGGCTGCAGTAGGGTTGACCCACATTGTGTAGCAAGCAACTACAAATCAATAGAGCAGCCAAAGTTGAAATTCTGCTTACCGTTCTGGTTACCACACCTCAAAAATTATATTGTAGAGCTGGAAAAGGTGCAGAAAACTGCAATCAAAATTATCAAGGAACTTGAGCAATCCATCTAAGAAAGAAGGTTGCAGTGTTTGTGCGTTTTTAGTTTAGCAAGAAGGGCTAGTAAGAGAAGACATGATAGAGGTGTATAAATTATGCCTGGTGTAAGTTTTCTCTCTTACTGTACTAGAACCAGGGGTTATTGAATGAATGTCAGAAGATGCAGTGCAGACTAAATACATGCTATTTTACACAGTGCACAATTCAGCTACAAACTTTTTTACCGCAAGATGTGATGGCCACCAGCTTGAGCAGCTTTAAAGGTGAATTACGGTAGTCTGATTCATGGAGGATAAGGCTTTGAATACCAGTTGCTGGTGATTAGAAGCAGGAAACGTGTCCTGCATTTGGGCTTCTCATAGACATCTGCTTGACCCCTATAAGAAGCGAAGCTAAGTTTTTTGGTTAAGCAATAGCCAACGGAGAGATTCTGCAGCATATTACTTCCAGTGTATGTGTGATAATGCTATCTGCAAGAGCTATGAGATAAGATACATTTTCATTTTTGTCTGTCATCTTTTATTTTCTGGAAAATTTAAGGCACTGTTCTTAAATATGCATAAGTTGCACTTTAAGATATATTTATGACTTCCAACATTTTATGCCTCTGTTTCCTTTAGGAACTTCTCCAAATCTAAGTCCTGTGGCCTCATCAAGTAATGGATTTCTGTCAAGTGTGTACCACCGGTCACCTGTAGAATTTCCTGATACCGCTGATTTCCTTTCTAAGTCAAGTGTTAATATGCATAAATCTGTGGGATGCACAGTTAGTTCTTCAGATTATCAGCAACAACTTAGAACATCTTCACATTATACATGTAGTAGGTAATGTTCTCTTTTTATTTAATCAGTGATTCATGTGTCATCAGCATAAAATTTCTTATCATATACTGTCTTGGATATTTCTTTGGTAGAAGACTGAGAGGGGCCATTATTTCCTAATTGCTTCTTAAGTACTCTTTTATCTCAATACTTGAGTTGTGCTCTCACCACTCTCAATATTTTGCATTTTTGGGCTGTTTTTCCTCCTCCTTAAATAATCATTCCACCCTGGTGATCTATATATTAGCAGCCAGCTGTAAGAGGAAAGATTGCATGACTGCTGTTTATGAAACTTCCTGTTTTGTAGACATTTGTACCTACATTTGTGAATCTCTGTGGGACACTGACACTTGACAAAAAAAATAGTAGAAAAGAGTCTTGGACCTCTAAGCCTTCTTCTTGGATACAGCTAAAATTGCATGATTGTGAACACTGTATAAAAGCTGCTTCAATTATATTCTATCAGTGGTTTAATGGATGCACACAAGACTTAAGAAAAGTATTAAAAAATTGTTAATAGAAATTATGAATAACTTTTATTTTTCTTAAGTTGCGGACGACAGATATTCAAGTCTGTTGCAGCCTCATTATCTGAATCTGCTACAGAACATCAGAGTAAAAAATCAGGTGGGATTATGAATTACAACTATATAGTCTTTGTTTCATTCCCCCCCCCATGAACTTGTAATAAGAGTAAATATTCCAGATCTGTTGAAATAGTGAACTTGACTTCAATCAGATATGAAAATTGTGTGCAAATATTCTTATCTGTTTTGCCACAACTTTAGCCATACTTAAAAAAATACAGCTATACATGTCTGAAGTAAGACAACTATTTTATGTAGTTCTTCAAAGCATTTTTATCTTGCTCTTTAGCCAAAAGAAGTTCCCAGAGCAACTTTCAAATGTCATTATTTTCACATTTTTGGAATGACAAAGTAAATGATTATATTTTTCCTTTTGATTTATTCATGGTATTACAGAGTTTTTGTTATGTTGTCCCTCTCCCGTTTTCATTTGTCATATCCTTTCTTTTCTTTTTTATTTCACTTGTTTTCTTGTATCAGAAGCAAGAATGTTTGACATATAATGGTGTTTGCTATATATTGTTATGATATAATTAATAATAATTATATAAAAAAAGGAATGGCAATCCAAGTGCTTGTAGCATGCTTATAATCTAAAAGCATGAAACTAAAGGGAGTGGCATTGGGAAGGATGAAGAGAAAAGCAAACTTAGCTATAGAATATTTGTAATGAAAAGCTGGAATGGAAGTATTCCAAGGAGTGCAGGAGCCTAAAGTTGCCAGTCTTTCAGCAGATCACATAGAGCGGCTCTCTCACAGGCTAATTGAATAGCTCCTATAGCTGGGAGTTCAGGGAGGAACTGATGAAGCTGGTCTTTAAACTGTGGCTGAGACTTAATAAGAACAATTTTTAAAATTCATTTGATCCCATCTATGAGCTGTTTCCGTGTGCTACGCTGGTTCTGGCTCACCAGAGCAGCTTCGTCACGCTGGCCACGTGACCCGGAAGTGTCTCCGGACAGCGCTGGCCCCCGGCCTCTTAAGTGAGATGGGCGCACAACCCTAGAGTCGGACACGACTAGCCCGTACGGGCGGGGGTACCTTTACCTTTACCTTTATGAGCTGCTTCCCATAAAAAAAATCAAATAAAGCATTACAAAATTTTTGTTGTTAAATTTACTTACATTAAACTCACTGTATTGTTTACATTTCTTAAGGTGAAGATGCAAATAATTATATTTCAAAAGACTCTGCTCACCTTATAGAGAAAAAGCAGGATGATACAGAAAATCACAGTCATCAAATGGATCAAACTAATGTAAGCATATCATTGCAGTAATACCGTGATGCAATTCATGTTTTTAATAGAGACGTACTATTTTATTGCAACGTGCTATATTTAATTTGTTTTATAACATCAATGCTTCACATACAATATTCTGAACAGGTCTAGAATTAACTTTCAAAATGTGAAAACTTCGTAAAAACATGGGTTAAGTGCATGATAAATATAGGATTCAGAACATAAAGTAGCTTTTTATTTTCTACATTCCAATACCCAACAGGTGGAGATATGACTTCTCCAAGTGATCACCAGGCACAACCAAAATCATGGTTGAGATGTTGTTTTTTTATTATTGTTCTTTTATTATAATACTTGGTTTGTTTTAAACATATTTTATGCAGCAATAAAACTGCTAACCAGGGTCCAGTATGGTTTCACATTGGATGGGGTACTGTGTGTTGAGATTCCTGCACTGCAAGGGGTTGGAGTAGATTACCCGTGCAGTCCCTTTCAACTCTACAATTCTTTGATTCTGTATAGTGTTAATTCTGCCAGTGTTTAACTGTAATTTAATGGTTGGTTTTTCTATGTTTTAAGTGATTCTTGTTTTCATATGTAAGCTGACTTGAGTCCCGTTAGGGGGATAGGTGGGGTATAAAACTCTTCTTCTTCTTCTTCTTCTTCTTCTTCTTCTTCTTCTTCTTCTTCTTCTTCGTCTTCTTCGTCTTCTTCGTCTTCTTCGTCTTCTTCGTCTTCTTCTAATTCTAATTCTAATTCTACTGCTTCTGCTTCTCCTCCTCCTCCTCCTCCTCCTCCTGATTTCATCAACAATTATTGTTAGATCTCTGAGCTCTTCCAAACTCTACACATATTATATCATTGATGCCCCGTATAGGCACTTTTCTACAGCAATAGTATATTATCTGCTTATGTTTTGTTGATGGAGCAAATACTTCTTTTTTGGCCCTTCTCCACAGTTCTGCTCCAGCAGAAACCCAGGATGGTGACAGGAAGACAGCTGTGTTCATGAGGTTCCTATTGGGCCTGCTGTGGTACAGTCCCCCCCTTTCTAACCTGTGCCCATTAGGGAGGATTGTATGTAGCAAGTGAAAAGGGAAGACTTAGCTCCACATCCATCTCACCTTCCAGTTTAAGCAGAGGCGAGTGGAAATAGAGATACACTCATACCAAAAGTCAACATGATCAAGAAGTACAATTTCCTTTTAAGTATATGATAGTTATCTTCCCATAAAATCATTAATGATGTTGTTTTACACAAATATCAGTATCTGCAAAGAAGTACTAGTTCTTGTAACATATTAGTCTTTGCCCTAGCATTGCTAACATAGGCAAAGATCACTGCTGGACAGTTAGTTCTCATTTGGCAGTGCCATCTGCATCATGGATATGAGCATGAGGGTATAGAAAACGAAACAAGAGAGAAGCCAAATAAAAAAATAAAGTACTAGATCCACAGGTTCTTGAACAGCCAAGAGTAGATGTTAGCTGCCAAATAGTGCTCAAGAGTTACTACAGTTTTGTGCTGTGCTAAAGTCTCCTCTAAGCCCAATTTGGCAGTCAGAATAGCTGCTTGAACGAATGGGGCAGACTAGCGAATATTTTAGGGATTCTGCTGGGAAAGTAAGGCTAACAGAGTTTTACGCATTATGATAATAGAGCGATTCCTGAAATTATTTTAGATACCACAGATTTGGCAAATGTTCATTATTCTGATGTGACGTGAAATATTTTTTTTGAGCCAGAGATCTTGGGCAGTTGCTCCTGCACAGCAAGTAATCATTCTGTGGTTGTTAAAAACCTAGTGCTTCAGATTACATAAATTTGCCCCAGAGTATCAGGAGGCAACCACCTTGCTGAATCTAAGACGGTCTGGATTTGGTCAGTGCCTGGATGGTTGTCCATATGGGCACCACATGTACGCTCCCTTGGATGATGGAAGATGGGTGGGATATACATGTTGCTAAATAAATCTTATTTTGTATACACTATCTTACCTAGTTTGATCAAGTTTATCAACGCCCAATCACAGACAAAGTGATTACATTAACTAGCCTCAGAAGATTGTGGACTTATTTAAATATAAAACTAAATGCATATAATAAATTAGTATTTTTATGTTATACTTTTCTTATACAGATGGAGAAAGCTCCTTCATTAGAACTGATTCTAACAGAAGACCATGATTCATTAATGGAGAAGATGAACAACTGGAATTTCCAAATATTTGATCTTGTTGAAAAAATGGGAGACAAATCTGGAAGAATCCTTAGTCAGGTTGGTTGTTCCTAGATATATGTCATTTGTTACACACGAACACCTTCTAGGCTTTGTATGTGCTATTATAGAATTATGCTATTTTTCTAAGCTTACATGTAGATAAATGTTCAATGTAGGAAATGTTGTTTTGCAGTTAGAGAACTTTGAAATACCCCAAAGCGGGGAGGGACAAACCTGTCCCGTAGCAACCCTACTTTTAAGCTTTGATTAAAAAAGAATGCATTCTGGAACTGTGTATAGTAAACATTCAGCTTCCTATACTTGTGAAGACAAGAGATTTATTTATTTGTTTGTCACCGTTTTCAAAAAATTACATCAAAGCAACATACAAAAACAAAGATTAAAAAAATAGGTGTGAAACAATAATAAAACCCCCACTAAAAATATGCAGAGAATTAAATTCCATAGGCCTTGGCAAATAAAAATGTTTTTACCTAGCGGCTACAAACAGACACTGAAGGTGTCAGGCATGCCTCTGGGGAAAGCGTTCCAAAACTGGGGTGCCACCACTGAGAAGGCCTATTCTCATGTTGTCCCCCCACCCCCACTTTCCTCAGAGATGGAACCTCAGAGCGCCTTGGGTGGAGAATGCAGGGTGTGGGTTGGTTCACCTGGAGATAGAATTGGTGCTATTTGTTCAGCCCGTCTTACCCCAGCCAGTAAAATTCTGCACCAGCGGCAGTTTTCCATGCTGTCTTCAAAGGCAGCTCCACCTATAATGCGTTGTAGTACTCTAATCTAGAGGTTACCAGAGCATAGATAACAGAAGTTAGGCTAGCCTGTCCAGATAGGGCAGGCATGTCCAAAGTCCATTTCGGGGGCCCCCAGCCCAAGCTGATTGAAAGCACTCTGCATCACTGAAACTTTTACTAACGATGTAGTGGATGCAGAATGAAACAAGGGGATGGCAGAGCGAACAGATTCATCTCTGCTTTTCTCCCCTCACCATATACTTCCTAGTCAGAGCTCCAGATTGCCTTAAGAGAGCTCTGGTTAGCAGTGAACTTCATTAATGTTCATGTAGATGTTCTGCCATACTGTAGTCAGGAGCTTAGAAAATGGAGTGGGAGTTGCCAGAGGAGATTCAATGCAATGTTTAAAATATAAATAGTTGCATGTAAGCCTAATAAATATCACACATTCTTGTGAATTATACACAGAATTCTTTTAGAGAGCAGGAATTAGATGGTTTTTACTAATTAATAACTACACCTCTTTGGTTAGAAAACCTCAATAATTGGTTAGTAAAATTGCATTAGGCTTTAACTTAAGATATCCATAGCTTGATCTGCTTGCATAAGGTGAACCACTGATCCTTTCCCTATACCGCATCCCATATTCTAGAGAGGCTCTTCACCCTCAGGAGCAGCTTTTGAGGAAGAGGGGTTTGCTACGTTGAGGAGTGAATGAGAAAACCTGTTCTGCTAGTGCTTATACTTTTTGGGATGCAGACCTAACAGCTTTATCCACTCCATTGTTTATTTATATTATACATCCTAACGTTCTTAGTATTCAATATATTTGAGCCTCATATTTAATTATTAATTTAAAAAATCTAGTTTTCTTTTAAAAGACAAAATGTAAAACCTAAAAAATGAAGCATAAATAACTGTACATTAACTTTCCTTACAATGAAAATAACTATATTCTGCATTCAGGTTGCATTCACATTGTTTCAAGACACTGGTTTATTCGAAATTTTCAAAATTCCAACTCGGCAATTCATGAACTACTTTCAGGCACTAGAAAATGGTTATCGAGACATTCCCTGTAAGTAATACCTTACAACATTAGGATTATTATTTTTTTCCTTTAAGCCACACTGCGTAGTTTATCATGTTAGTCCTATTTTCAAATATCTAATGGTGCGATGTAATATTATGATAATGAAGGCTGGGTTTCTTTTATTAATGTTTTTCATACGTTATGGAATAATAACAATAAATAGATTTAAATTGCTAATACTGTGATAACAAAAATGGATAAAATGAACTGTATTCGTGTAAATCATTTGCTAGCTTCGCAAATACAAGGAGATATTAATCAGTCTTGTACAAAGTTTAATGCTGAAACTTTTAAATAACTTGGACTATCTTTTAATTTTTATCCTTTATTCTTTCTCACATGCACCATCAGTATTCAAACCCATCTAAATAAACTCCCCCCTCCCACAGTGTTAGAAACCAAGATATGACAGCTAGAAGCTAAATGGCACCTTATGGGTGCAACAAAAGAATGTCTAGGTGCGCTATTTTATAATAGGAGTACAAATCTGAAAATGAATGTACTGCAGCTAAAATATTATGTACATTTTTCACATGGTCTAGACTTTCCCCTGCCCACCCCCTTAATATTCTTAAGAGGGTCTCTTCTTCAGTCTTCAGAGAGTAGCTGGAAGTGGGGAGGCAGAAAAAGGTCCTCCTTTTCTTCCACTCTGCAGTTTTAATCTGAAATCTTAGGCACAGTACTGTGCCCAGAGCTCAAAAACTGCTCACCCTAATGAAATTCCCTGCTGCAAATGTGCCTAGAACAATGGGAGTTTCAAACACTGTCCTCCCATTCAAGGAATTTTAGTTTTCTTGGTGGTAGAATGCTGGGGGATTTCTGACAGAATTATCAACAGCCACCTTAAGCATTCACATATCTATTTCTCTTATTGCAGACAAACTTTAATTTTGAAACAACTCTTACCTTCTTCTTTAACCCTTCCTTTACTCTACCATGCCATTATGCTTGTCTGCAACATTGTTGAAATATTATTGAAAAACTTGTGTGGAAGATACTTTGAGATACTTAGCTCAAATAGCTGTTTTGTAGCAGCTAATACACTCCATGCTGAGCTTTTTTTGGTACTTAATTGTGGGGTTTGAGTACCTTTATAATGTTGACACATTTGTCACTCCCCCCCCCTGTACTGTCATTAGAGAGTGGGGGACCTTTCTGGCCAGTAGGCCAGATCCTTATCTCCCCTGGGGGAGGGTGCATGGGGCCATCAATCTGTCAATCATCTGTCCCAGTTGCCTCAAATGGGGCGTGCAGGGGGGAGGATGTCTGAAAGCCCCATATGAAAGGAAGAAGTCCTGTGTGCAGGCAATGCTATCAAAGGGCCAGATTTTTTACCCCACCAGTAAGGAACTGTATGAGCTGGCTGTGAATTACAAGAAAACTAAAGTCATAGTGTTTTCAAGAAACTATAGGGTCCATAGATGCTATATGGATAATCAAGTTGATCTAACAAGTTAAATATCTTTAAATACCTTGGCCTTATTTTTCAGTCAACAGGGTCATGGGGAGCACATCAGAAATATGCAAAGGAAAAAGCATCTCAGAGTGCCAAGATTCTGACACGCTTTTTCCATACGAAAGGAAAATACCATCAGCACTTAAAATGTTTAAATCTAAACCCCTAGCACAGTTATTATATGGGGCTCAGATTTGCATCTTTGATCTACAGAAGCAGTTCAGTCTAAATTCCTAAGGCATTTCCCCCCTCTTCCATCCTGTGTTCCAAGTGCTTCACTGCTAGCAGGTTACAGATGGTATGTTTAGTTTATATTATGATAACATTTGGATTTAATTAAAAAATCTTATTTTAGATCACAATCGAATACATGCAACAGATGTTCTTCATGCTGTTTGGTATCTTACAACAAGACCAATTCCTGGATTTCAGCAACTATATAGTGATTCTATAACTGGAGCGGACATTGGTATGTGACTTCGTTTGGTCTTCCACAGAGCCCCCCACCATAATATAAAATGAATATATTTGAAGTGGAGGAAATGTCTCCTATTTCTTTCTCTTATTACTTGTAGATTTCATGGTTGAAAGATAGAACTAACAGTCTATGTCATTTACAAGCACTGTGTGTCTGGTTTTAGGATAATTGATTGAATAATTGCTGACATGCTTTGCTTCCTAGCCAAGGAAACTGTTTCACTTAGATCTCTTATCCAGAATGAGACCTATATCTTCCTGCAGTGGTCAGCATGTTTCTAGCAACTAAAATACATTAGGCTAATATTTCTTTATTTAATTAAGAAATGAAACATCTCAGACTAAAAATACCTAAGGCTAAACTATTTAACTTAATTAGAGCTTTTCCTAATTATTCCAATGTAAAAATGAAATAGTCCTGAACATTCAAGGTCTTACTTTAATTAATATATACTCATCTTAAAATGTTCTGTTAAGTTTAACTCAGTATGACTTAAAGGAAATTGTTTAGTCTTCGTTTTACACGATAGAGATAGTGATAGTAAGGCAATTTTTTTTTAAATTATGTATTCTTTATATAATAAAAGCATCATAATATCTTTGGGGTGGGGGGAACTTGAATCGCATGTGTGTCTTAGAAGGAAGTATCTATTTCTGATGCATCGCAATTACACGGGATCATTCAGATGCAAGAAATACAGCTTGAATCTTCATTGTAGCTGCTTGAAATTTGTACAGATTTCACTAACATTGAACAGAAAATGAAGTCATTCTTTTTGTGCAGTGGAATAGTGGAATTGAGAAGTATTTTATTTATAAACAGAGAAAATGATTTTTGGAAATAACATTTTTAAAAAATCATTCAGAAAAATACCATTTCATTTTTGTAAATGTACGCCTGAAGTTAAGATAGTTAATAGTGAATGATATGCATGAATTAGACATTTGCCACACCCTGCTTATAATATCATCATCTGATTTTGTTCACTAGGCATTTTAACGCATTTTAAATGATAACTGTACAATACAATTTTTGTTGACATATATAAATATCATTACAATTTGTCCTCTTTAAATATGATTTCTCTGGCTATTGAGTGGTAGACTTCACTTTCAAGGGCTTCAAAATCCAGAAATATGTAACACGTGATTTCTTTCTCTTGAAGAATAGTCATTACCAACTTTCTGGTTTTTTTACTTTTTAAAGATTATATTTTAAAATTTAAACTCAACACAGTGAAATCTGTTCATTGATGGGTTTAACATAAATATTTATGAAGATCCTATCGCTGAATATTCTTAAAATGTAAGTTCATGTCTGTTTTTTCCCCAGATACAGAAGATGATATTTCAGCTGACCGAGTTGCCTTTATTTCCTCCAGGAGTTGTGCTATGGTTGATGAAAATTATGGATGCTTAGCCTCAAATATTCCAGCCTTAGAATTAATGGCTCTTTACATTGCAGCAGCTATGCATGATTATGATCATCCTGGCCGTACAAATGCTTTTCTGGTAGCTACAAATGCTCCTCAGGTAGGATGTTTTGTCTTCTGGAATGTTTCTGGTATTCAATTCAATTCCTGAAATTTAGCAGACACATGCATTAATATTTGCTGGCTTTTAAATGTGTTTGATATATGGGTACTGTGCTAAAGGAAATCATGCAAAATCATATATTTCCAAACACATCAGAACAAACAAGATTAATAGTAATACACATACCTCATCAGTGTTCCAATTATATAGTCTTACTGCATTTTTATAACAGGATTTTAAAACATAGCTGGATGTAATAGCAACAAAGTTAAACATTGTAATAGGAAATTCCATTCTGAATAGCCAAGCAGGCTTCATAATTGAATATTGTATTCAAACATAAGAAAAGTTATAAATGTAATACATAACATAAATAAAACTGATAAACCCTACAATATACCGTATTTTTTGCCCCATAAGACACACTTTTCCCTCTCCAAAAATGAAGGGCAAATGTGTGTGCGTCCTATGGGGCGAATGCAGGCATTCGCTGAAGCCTGGAGAGCGAGAGGGGCTGGTGTGCAGATCTCTGCAAGCCATGGGAGTGCTGGGCTCCCGTGGCTTACGGAGAGTTGCCTGCATGCCGAAGGCTGGGCGCGCTGAGCTCAGCTCGCCCAGACTTCGCGCAGCTCTCCGCAAGGTGCGGGAGACCAGCGCCGGGCTCCCACGGCTTGCGGAGAGTTGCCTGTTCTGGGGTCGGGGGAAGCTCGGGCTTCCCCCGCCCCAGCCCCGCACCTGGGGGGAAAATAAAATTGTTTTCCTTTATTCCCCCCCCCCAAAAAAACTAGGTGCGCCTTATGGGACGGTGCGTCCTATAGGGCGAAAAATACGGTAGTTTTGCTCAAGAAAGCTTTTGATTGCCTAGAATGGGATTTTCCCCAGTGGGCACCAGGACACTACCAAGTGCGTAATATTGTTCCTCCTGTTGCTTGAGGCAGGAAACATCATCATATCAGCTTTTGGAAATACCTGGCTAGGATTTGATTTTGTAATACTGGATTAAATATAACTGATTTATAGGGCCATCCTTTGGTTATTTCGTTTGACTGTTTAAATATTTTAAAAACATTTGGAGGAAATATCACAACCACAGTTCTTCCCAATATTTTCAGGTACAACAAACTGCCAGCAGATTAATTGTAAAACATGGACCTGCTTGTACATTATCTTTG
Organism: Podarcis raffonei; assembly: GCF_027172205.1. NCBI lineage: Eukaryota > Metazoa > Chordata > Lepidosauria > Squamata > Lacertidae > Podarcis > Podarcis raffonei. Next base: position 70,263,331 of record NC_070602.1, read on the forward strand.
CTCTGAATTATCTCTGGAGTCAGAAATTTTATTTGGTCTATACATTTTTGTGAAATGTCAATCTTTAAAGGATGTGTATTAATTTTGCAGGCTGTGCTGTACAACGACAGATCAGTTCTGGAAAATCATCATGCTGCGTCTGCCTGGAGCCTCTTCTTATCTCTGCCAGAATATAACTTTTTGCCTAATCTTGATCATGTACAATTCAAGCGATTGCGATTTTTAGTGATTGAAGCAATTCTTGCTACAGATCTTAAGAAACATTTCGATTTTCTTGCTGAATTTAATGCCAAGGTTTGTAGCCCAAGTTTATGCCTGCATGCAGCCTATATACCATAATGATTAAAACTTTACGTATTTAGCTACCATATTTTTTCGTGTATAGGGTTTCCCCCAAAAAAACAATAGGTTTAAAATTGGGGCTCATCTTATACACGGGTAATGCTGGGGGGATGTTTTCTTAATTTTGAGTCCCCCAAAATAGGGGGCGTCTTATACATGGGTTTGTCTTATACACGGAAAAATGCGGTAAGTTTTTTTAACCACTAAGTCAAAAAAATCTTTTTAGGTGATGTACAGAATTATAATAATTATCAACAACATGCAGATAAGCTTAACAGAATTTACATTTGCATTCATTTGCTGAAATAATTTTTTTTTAGCGAGCATGCACTACTATAACAATAGTATTTGTAGGCCAGAAATTCCAAAGCATGGATGCCATACTGAAATATTAATTCCTCATAGATATGGAACAAACATTATATGGCACTTGTAAAACTGCAGATCAAGCAGTCAGGTAGGTACATGAGGGAAGATTATTCTCCCAGGCAAGTGTGTCTACAACAGCAGCCTAAAGCTGCTATTTTCCATACACTTACTGGAGAGGGAGACCCATTGAACTGGGAGTCATGAATAGTATTGATTTTGCTGCACAATGTATAAAATAAATAATGCTCTTCCTTATATGATGAATGCCAAGTCCACTGAATCTAATGAAAGAAATAGACTGTGGACGTTAGTAAACCAAAATACTAAAAACTGTTTTTTCTTCCAAACAGGCTAATGATGTAAACAGTCATGGTATAGAATGGAGTAATGAGAGTGACCGTTTATTAGTGTGTCAGATATGCATCAAGCTTGCAGATATCAATGGTCCAGCAAAAGTTAGAGATCTGCACTTGAAATGGACAGAGGGCATTGTCAATGAATTTTATGAGCAGGTAGGCCTGGGAAATCAGAATTTTTGAAAGATTTGTACAGTTTAAAGAATTCTATTCATATGTTTTAGTGCTAATAATTCTATACTCTTTCAGTGAATTCCACAGACAGGCAGAGGAGTCACTCAATACTTGTCAAAAACAGTGGCTAGACCATGGCCTTTTCTAACCATGTGATGTTCCAACAAACCACAAGTAATCTCACAGATGAGCAAGCAAGCCATAGCTTGTTTCTCCAAAGCCCTTGTTTCTTTTCCAGCCGCTCTTGCCTTGTGCTTCTGTTACTTGATGAGCATCTGAGTTGGTGGGCCAGTCAAATCATGGTTCAGCTAGGCTGTTGAGTTCAGACATAGTGCCAAACCAGAATGAAAACAAGTCATAAGCCAATAAGCAGCATTGCTTTGTTTCCAACTCTGCTGTTTTGCTACTGCAACAGGATTCCACTTGTGCAATGCAGTGTCCCCCTCCTCTTCCCTGCAGCCCCACTTGTACCCTCAAAATGTCATCCGGGGGTTAGGGAGGAAATTTGCGGGGAGAGGAAGGGGAAGTCACAGTGCATGAGTGGAATACTGTGCATGCAGTGTTGGATACTACCCCATAGCTTCACATCATAGTTTGCTGCCAGAAAGCAAACTGTGGTTAGTCTGCTGGGTTGGGCCAGTCAGATATTCAAACAATTTGCACTTTGCCTAAACAAAACTTGACTTAGCATTAATGTGTGGACAAGGCCACTATGTTTGGTGGGATGCTGGTGGTTTTAAGACAAAATGCATTCCTGCTTTCCTCCTTTCCAAGCAGCTGCATTAGGCTGTTGGGAATTTTCTAGCACCTGAAGTTAATTGATGAGTTATCTTTGTTGAGAGAAAATGGATTGTGAACCCTTCTCACTTTCCTTGGTAATCTTTTTAATAATTGCTGCAAGTGCCTCTGTATAGCACCTGGAGAATACCATGTTCTTCCACTTGGTCATAACTGATCACCTGTCAAACAACAAACAAGGGGCACCCAGTGGTTTTTATCACTCAGGACATTGTTTAAATGGTTTAATTATGCAAAAAGATCTGCACAGTGTATCTTTCATAAAAGTTCTGGAAAACTATCACAGCTTTATCACAGATTAACTGTTGGTTCCTAGATAATTTTCTTAATTTAAGTTAATACGTGTGTGTATAAAACTGCTTTAAGTGTCCTTTTGAACTAAGTAGTTGGATTTACTACTCATCCAACTAGGGGCTATCAGCAGTGTTTGAAACTCCCATTGTTTTGGGTGCATTTTGCAACGGAATTTCATTAGGGAGAGCAGTTTCTGAGCTCTGGGTGCAGTACTGCACCTAAGATTTCAGATTAAAACTGCAGAATGGAAGGAAAGGAGGACCTTTTTCTGCCTCCGCACTTCCACCTACTCTTTGAAAACTGGAGATCCTCTTAAGATTATTAGGGGGGTGGGCAGGGGAAGGACAAACCATGTGGAAAATGAACATAATATTTTAGCTGCTGTTCATTCATTTTCAGCTTTGTATTGTTATAAAACAGCATGCCTAGACTTTCCATTGTTGCGCCCATAACCAAGGTTTAAGGTGCCATTTAGCTCCTAGCTTTCATATCTTAGCTTCTAACACTGGCTATTGGCATAACTATAGCTTAGTAGGAAAAGTGCAACTGTATCCAGTTGTATCATCATGCAAAAGTCTGCTTTCATGACCAATGATTACTGGCTATCAGCATATGGCAGCTGTAGATTGTAGCAATACTTATTTAAATATTGTATTTACATGCTGGGCATGGCACAAATCAGCTTTATATATTCCATGACTGCTGCTTAGAAAGTGTGATTACAGTGTAGTTTCATAAGGAAATATCTGCTGATAATGTGTTCTTTGTGATGCTCTATAAGAGTAGAACAAATGTAATACAACTCCTTATTGAAATATTGGCTGTTCATTTTTGCTTTATGTGCTCCAGTTACCAAACTTTGCACTGATACCCAATCTTTTCTAAGTGTTTGTATTTATGAATTTACAGGGAGATGAAGAGGCAAGTCTGGGATTACCCATTAGCCCTTTTATGGATAGACGTTCTCCTCAACTTGCAAAACTACAAGAATCTTTTATTACTCATATTGTTGGTCCTCTCTGTAACTCTTACGATGCAGCTGGCTTGCTTCCAGGCCAGTGGATTGATCAAAAAGATGATGATATGGAAAGCTCTGAAGATTATGATGAAGAAGAGTTGGACAGTGAAGACGATGAGATGGAAGATTTAAGCACAAGTAAGTCTAAATACTTACTTAAACTACATACGGAATTTTAAATGGATTTGGATCTAGTTAACTTTTTACATTTGTTGGAAGCTGCCTAGAGTAGCAGATGGGAGGCATATAAATAAATTGTTGTTGTATGATCCAGATATCATAGTAAAATATCACCATTACAAGTATCTGTAAAGGGTAAAGTTCAAAGCTGCTTGAGTGAACTTTCCCCATCTCCTCTTCCTCCCTGAACACCAGCAATCTGTTTGATAGAGTCCCCTGAGCCTGTGGAACATATCTTGGGGGTGCACGTGAGGCTGCAGGTGAGAGGGAAAGCCCCATTTCACCAGCAGAATTCCCTTGGATCTGTGCTGCTCATTCAAACATTGCACCAAATTCCTTCATATTCCCAATTACAAGTTCCCTTTACCCCCCAGGTCCTTTCTTCCTGCCATCTCACAAAGCTCGTCTTTCATCATCATTCTGAGCACACAGACCATTCTCCTTTAAGGGCATCCTGTTCCCTGTTTAATCAGCTAGAATGCCTGACAAAGGCGTATTCATAGCCATTCAGATTGGTTCAGTATCACCACTTTCCTAAGCATAAGGAAAGTGTTTCATACTTGTTTAGCTCTCTTTTGAAAAGTGGCATTTCCCTCTTCTGCAGAACTACAGAGAAGAAAAAGCAGGCAGCGAATATTTTGTCAGCTGATACACCATTTGAATGAAAATCATAAAGTATGGAAGAAAGTAGTTGAAGAAGAAGAACTAAATAAACCAGAAGAGAGTAAACAGTCAGAGAACACATCCTTATGTCAAGCAGATGAAATTCAGGTTATTGAAGAAGCAGATGAAGAAGAGGAACGACATCAAGGAGCAGAAAAAACATTTTAAGAAGCCTTCAGAATGATGTACAGTACTGCTCCAGAAATAATGTATTATTTCACATAATGCTGACTGACACAGTGAACATAACTGTAAGAGAGATTTGAATACTGTGAAAGGACATATTTTCTCTTAACAGTATCCCACTCCTATGCACTTTTACCACATGGAATTTGAAAACTTTATTCAAAGGTTGAATATTGCATTCCATAATGCAAAGATCTTATGCACAAGTTGGTGTTCAAATACCTTGTTTTGCTGTCTTTCTGAAAACAGCTTCTTAATATTAAAGTATATACCATTTTTGAGAAAAAAAATTTAGCTGCCTTATTTTACAAAGTCACCAGAAGTATTTTGTTTATACGACCTACCAGTAATTGGGCTTAATACCAATACATGTTTTGGAATTTGTATTTTATTTTTAATGTGGATTCAAAAATCACTGTTTCTTATCTGTCAGTATGAATGTTACAGTTTACACCTGTTTGATTTGCAATTGTTTTATTAATTAAGTTTTCTTGGATTGATTTAACCATTAGATGACTGCAACCAGAATAGATTAATTCTGGATTTTGTGGTTAAAATTTAATCCCATGTGCATCAATTTGATGCTTTTTACTGTGGTGCACAACCTGCCATTTTATTTTATTTTGAAAATGTTCAGGTTTGCAGTGAATATCCAGGCTAGTTTGCTAAATAAACACCTGTTGCCTTGTTTTCATTGTTCTGTAATAGAACACAAAAGCTATCTCACTTTTGATAATGAAGGGACTGTATTCTTTTAGTCAATAATATTATAAATATGTTCCACTCTTACTCAGGATTCATGTTTAGAAACATGACACAACAGATTTTATATTTACAATATTGTGCTAATGCTAGGTGTTCATTTAAAAAAGAGAGTCTACTTTTTCTTTGTATGTAAACCTTTGAAGAATTAAAAGATGGTTTTCTATAAACAATTGTTGTTCTTCACTTTGCAAAATAACAAGCACATGGTAAATATTCCTTCTTGCAGTAACCACACATTACATTAAAAAAATAATGAAAATACAATAGTAATTGAAGTCCAGTCACATGCCCAGGTTATCTGTTGTCTGCTCATTTTAGTTTCACTTTACATACAGCCCATATTGCATTGGGCAGTAAGTCCCTGAACTGTGTGCCTGATTAAAGCCCACTTAGCTTGTACTCTTTTTGGAAGAAACATTAACACTCTTCTGAAATGATGGGGAGGGACAGTAGCTCAGTCATAAAGCACATTCTTTTCTATACAAATGGTTCTAGCTTTGGCACTTTCACATAAAAAGGAGCAGGCGAAGCGGAGAGAAGTCTACCTGAGAACCAGGAGAGCTTCTGTCAGCCAGAGTACACAATACGAGATTTGATGTTCCTTTGCCTGCTGTGTGTCTAGAAACAAACCATATAATATCTATCTCAAAATAATTGGTTTTGCTTACAAGCAAATCTATGGAGAGTCAATTACTCAATTAAAACTCATATGGATGTTAGGATATTTCCGTTCCACCTTAAAAGGGAGCAGGATGTTTGTATAACAGCCTGCGCGTTTCCTGTCTCACAGGATGTTTATGTTGTCTGTTCCTTTCGTTTTCTGCTGTTTTGCCTGAGCAGTCGGAGCAGACGGTCATGTCTTCTCATGTTCTGACATTAGGTTTCCTCCCAACACCTGGCACTCTGCTTGAGACCATACAAGGATTTCCGCAGTTTACAGACCATTCCCTTCTGTATCTGCATCCCGTCAGGTGGAAGCATGTACAGCTCCTCCCCCAAAATCCCGTACAAAAAAGCTGTATTTATGTCATGATGGGAAACATGCAGTTTCTCCTCCGCAGCGATCTTGAGCAATGTTTAGGTCACAATCCTTGCTGCCTGGATTAGAACAACCACCAGTGGGTGGGTGGGCAGATTACAGGTCACTAAAAGCCTGGAGTTGGTACAGTGCTCAAGCCCAAATTGGGCCTGGGTTCTGGGGCAGCTCAGCCTCTTCACGCAATCAGGAAAAAAAACCTTTTTGTTGGTGGCAAGCCTGCCACTACCACATCTACCCCACCTGTTCAGCAGTTGGAAGTGGAATCCACATATCGGAGTGATGACAGCACTATGCAGGCAACGGCTGGAAGGGCTGCTCTGTCCAATCCAGCCCCACCCCCTGAAGCCCAGGGCAAGAGGGCGGGGCTTGCATTACACTGCCAATCAACTAGCTTTACTGTTGCCTGGGCAATAGCCCTATTTGAAATCTTAAATTTCATATCTAAACAAGATTCTGTAAACCACCCTGAGATCAAATGATGAAGGGCAGTATATAAATCTAATAAATGACAATAATTTTGTTTAGTAAAATTCTGCATCTATTAAAAGTCACTAGCAAAACTCTCTAAGGCACATCCTGCCTTAATTCTGTTAATCAGTTTCAAAATCAGGGCAAGACCCATTGCATTCCCCCCTCCCCCAAAGTGTGAATATGCTTCTCTGCCTTCTCTAGGGGCAAGACCAACCTTGCAATAATAATACCTTAACACCAACATAAATTTTCAGGTCTTTATATTGGAAGACAAAAATTGTCAGAACACTCAAGTGTAAGTGATAACTGAATTGCACTCTAGATAGATATTGCTCAGCCTTTCCAAACTATTGAAATATAATGCCAGCTCACCCTCTAATAACAATTAATATAGCTCAACCTGCATTTATAATCATTTCTGTTTTTCAGAGCTGAGCTCAGTCAGAATGAAAGCCAGCTTTAGTGAATTCCTAGAGCACTGTGCTGGAAAAGGGCAGGTTTTAAAACAGTGCAAACTCCTCCAATAAAACAGAGATTAATGATCAAAAACCTTTTCTGTACTCCTATATAAAGTGTATGATATAAATAAAAAGGACATTTGGACTTGCTACCTAGGGGTATGGCAAGAGGGCTGTAAGTATCATTAGGATTTTTATCCTTTTCTTAAAAAGCAAAAAAGGAAAGAATCAGAAGGGTTAAAAAATATCAAGGGTGTGTGCTTGGAAAAAGAAATTGGAGGCTTTCATTAGTGTGTGAAAAAGCCAGCCTGCATCCCACCTCTGGAGCTACAGAGGTGGGCAGATATGCCCTGGCAGTTGTGTGGCAATCCCTGCTACCACCCCAGCGGATGGGGTGGATGGAAGATTGGGGATTGATAGCTGCATGATCAAAGCCCCGGAAGAGCCTTGGGCATTCAGAGCCAAACTGGGAGCAGCCTTTCGTTGAAGATGCTCAGGGTGGTCTCAAGCATCCAGAAAACATAGGGTCCCTTTCAAGCAGCTGCACCCAACCTGGCATGCTTCCCACTGGTCCTTTCTTCTGTTAACATAGCGGGACCTGCTTCTGAGACTGAATAGGTTTGTCCCTCACAATTAAAAAAGCTTTTGATAAATTAGAATGTTAGATATTCCAGCTGTGATCTGGATCTGTCTGAGTCTTGGACATCGAACCACATTTGGTTCAATCTGGGAGTCGGTCAGATCAGGTTGCGGCAGCCCCAGGGTGGATTGGGTCCACCCAGAGTGATCTGGGACTGTCGCAAGGGCAGTGGTGGTCCGGCAACGAAAGAGGAAGAGACCAGCATCTCCTGCCACTGACCACTTCTAACTAGGGTTTAAACCCATGATTAAACAGTTGGTGGGGAGGAGAAGGACACATGATTGTGCAGGCCTCAAATAGGTTTGAAGTGTGAATCTGGGTCAGGTTGGCTCTGGATTACCTTGGATCAGATCAGAGCAACTCTGAGCACTGGATCAGGTGCCGCTCAGGAAGATGGACCATTATTAAACACCCTTAGACATGTTTAATAACATATTTCTCAAAAACAGAAACTTTATAAACTACCTGGTTCAAATGGTGACCTCACAGTATTTAGCAAGACACTTTCAGATTTTAGTCACTTTTCATCCCACAGATACCTTTCTTTAATAAATGCTGATGGCCTTTTTAACTTTACGATTCACTGAATGATGCTAACATTACTTTGATATATAAGACTACTTTGTGCTGACTGATCTCTCTTCTGAAGCAGGTTTCTAATATCATTGCTGCTTCACTTGCTAAAAGATTAATTAGAATAATAACCAAATATGTACACCATACTCAAGCAGATTTTATATCTGGACATTTGTTATAAGGAGGGCTTTTAATATAATCAATACATGTAGTCAAAATGCGGGTAACACCTCTGTATGTTCCTTAGTGCTGAAAAGCTTCTGAACATCGCAGATGGAAAATTTTATTTTATTTATTATTTTATTACTTTATTTCATACCATGGTTCCTCCTGAGCCCTAGGAATGTGTTGGCAGTGAGAAGAGGGTGATATATGCAGCACAACAGACCTGCAGTGCTGCCAGTGGGTCTTACTCTTCTGTAGTTGCTGCTGAGGCACATTAACGCAATAACTTATTAAAAGTGGCCCAGCGCTCCTCCGTTCAACCTGCACCTCCGTTCAACCTGTGGTTTAGTAGCAGCAGCCCACACTTTCTCAGACCTCAGAAGAGTACGCTGGTTACTCACAGTCCAATCCTAAACTCCCAGTAGCCCAAATGCTAACCATTTCAGCACATGGGGATTCTAAAACCCTGAGGCTGGCAAACAGCCAAATTATTCAGAATAAAGGTAGGAGAAAAGCTGGCAGAGGTCCAAACAGAGTACAAAAATAAAACCGAACCCTGTAGCTCTAAAACTGAACTTACCGTAGCCTATTCCCTACACTCCTCCTTCACATTTACTCACAAGGAATCGGCAAGGCTGGACAACTTCACAGAAGATCCCATCTTGAAACACTGGTGCTGGAAAAAGAACTGGATCACCTGCTCTTGGAAGGGGAACAAGTTGCAAGAAGCTTGCTGTTGTTGGCACCTGTCAGCTCAGCTTTTTAAAGGCTCTTTCCCTGCTTATTATGAGAGGTGGGGAGTGTGGCGTTTGCCCTCCTAGGTGGGTCATAAGGAAAGGGTTAAATGAGTGTGAAGTGATTGGCCAGTGGGAACCCAAGGGGAGGAGTTAGAGTTAGAGTTGGAGTTGTTGGGAGTCAGTTGGGAGTTGAAGAAGGAAGAGGGAGGATAAGTCTGTGGGTTGGTCTGGTTTTGGTGTGAGAGAGTGAGAGAAACTGTTAGGAGGAGTCAGATAGACAGTTGGGATAATCAGTTAGAAGTTATTAGGAAGGTGTAGGCCAGTAAAGAAACTAAGAAACCTTGTTAATGCTTATAAAATAAACTTGCTTATTTGATTTAATGTTAACTGTCTGGACTCCGTGTGTACCTGAGAGAAATGGGTTGGTGGCAGTGGGGAAGCAATCACAGTGGTGGCACAGGGATCAAACATCTGGTGACCCTGTGTGATTGCCACAGGGAGCCTTGGTTCTTTTTCATCACATTTCTCAGGTAGGCCCTTTAAGTGACCTCTTTGCAGAAGCAGCTTGGCAGGTGGCAGATGTCAGGTTGACCTGGGGAAATGGCAGGCTGCCAGAGGGCACCAGAAGATGGTAATGAGGACTCTGAAGGGGAGGAGGCGGCTATGCATAAGAGACTGCTTGAGGAAGTCCCCTTCCTTTCCCCCAGATGTGCTCAGATTCGATGAGGCAGGAAACCCTTTCCAGACAGTGGAGGATGAGGAAGGGTTAGAGGCCAAGCCCTCTTGTGACAGAGCAGAAGACCTCTGAGGAGAAGGTGCATCTATCAATCTCTTCCATGGAGACGCAAGGTATCAAGAGAAGGGAGATTTGCTCCCCTTGAAGAAGGACCTGCCTCAGGATATGAATGATCACAGGGATAGTGATAGAGAATCTCCTACACTACTTCCATGCCTCTGAATACCCATTGTTTAAAGAACAACAGTACCGTTGTCTTTAAGTCCTGCTTGCAGGTTTCCCATAGGCCCCCTGGTGCCCATTGCCAGAAACAGAATACTGCATTAGACGGGCCTTCAGTCTGATCCAGCAGGGGTCTCCTTATGTTCTTACTTTAGATTTCGTTTTATTTTGAAAGTCATTTTCTTTTAAATCTGTATTGAAGTTATTTGTTTGCTTATCAAAAACAACAACCATGAATGAGTTAATGATTAGAAGCCCCCCAAAACACATAGAACATGTCCCAATTCTGGTCGTATCTTGTGAAAAGATCATTTCTAAAATACGCCACTGTGTATGCAAGGTTTAGGGGTACCATTGAAGCAGGCATTGAGTTTTGTTATTGCAGAGCAAGTAACCCCCATCCCTTGCCACAGAGCACAAGGGCATCAATTGAATCCCACCTGATTACACATTTAGATTATTTGCTTTCTAAAATGACATTGAAATTTATATTGTTTTGAACTTCAAGTTTTGGAATTTCATTGTCTTTTCCAAAAATTTATTTCTGCTGTAGCTGTGGATATGTTAGCAAGATGTTCACAAAACGGCGGTATGTAGATAGAAGAGCACTTGCAGAATGAGCAGTGTTTTTGAAGCTCACCATTGAAAATGTGTGTTCCTAACTTCCTCAGCACAATGATGCCACTCAAATGTGCTTTGAGACAGTAGTAATGTTGGCTGCTGCTCACTGCTGTACATCCACATTCGTTCCTAAGTGTTCGCTTCCAGACCTGTTTAAATATGGTAGCATCATTGTAGGGTGTACTGGTTGCTACATGTGCAACCATTTCTGATGATCTGCTAGCAAAATAAGGTGTTTGTTCCTAGAATTTTCCCCCTACCACCTAGAAAAATTACAGGGCATAAAAATTGAAAAATGAAAATGAGAGTCATTTCCCCTATTACTGTGCTTTGTTAATAGAGCACATAAGAAATCATATTTCAAATTCAGGTATTTCTCAGGCAAGGTTTTACTCTGACTAATCTTTCTCAAGGAAAAATAACACCATGAGGGAAGAATCTTTAACTTATGCAGGAACAAATACAAGAACCATTGAGCCCAATAAGCTTTAAAAAACAAAAACAAAAAACCAGCAGTTCCACAGCCCAGTATATAATGTTTTAGACAGTCCCCCTACCACTCACCTTGTGATTTCCCTATGTTCTAGGGATTCAGCCAAGAGACAGAATGACTCAGACATTTGACTCATCCCCGCTGATCAGCACTATCCTCAGAATCACTTGCTGTGCTAGAGATCAGGAAGAACATTTACTTTGCTTCATTATCATAAAAAAACAAGGTGGATCCCAAGGTATGTCTTGCAGTTGATGAATTCGTGTGCATTGTACCAAAATCTTAAACTAGAATCACCAGGCTGCTTTGTCTTTTATTTTGTGGGCTGGAGAAGCACATGCTTCAGTTTGAAGGAAACAGAACTTCGTCCATCGAGCAATCAACCAAGTTTTCCCCAGATTGCTCCAAACTTAAAAGAAAAGTGATGATGTGCACATAGCTGGGTATTTAAGGTATAATCAAGTAACTGGAAACACACAATACTCACTCTTCTAATTTACATGCATAGCTCTCGAATATGTACCCCCCTAAAACTTCCCATTCTCACCAGTGATCTTTTTTCACACACCCTGTTCCAAATACCTACTCAATTGTTTTGAAGTATTATTTCATCTCTTATCTCTTACATCATTTTTGTTTGTTATTTTGATTTGCATTTTTGTATTTTTAGATTGTAAACTGCCCTGCAATCTTTGGATGAAGGGGAGTATAGAAATTCAATTATTATTATTAATAATAATAATAATAATAATATGGCTATCGAAGCTATGAAAAGCCACTTAGCATAGCCATCTAAATAAGAAAACCCAGGTAAAGAAGAAAAATAAAGATGAACAGCAAAAGCTAAAATACAAAACCAGTAAAAAGAGCATCCAAATCATTCAGTATTCTATATTTAAAATACAACCTTTGTTTTCATCAGTCTCCTGAAGGCTAGCAGGAAAGGATCTCAGTGAGCTTTTCTGGACAGGAAATACCACAAGAGTGCTACCACTGAAAAGGCCCTGCTTCTCTTGCCATTCTTCAGTGGCTCAAGGTACCAAGAGTATCACCTGGTATTACTCCTAAGAACATTTGCAGATCCAATGTAGAAATCCAGGGGGGAAAGCTTTGGATTTAATCAGAAGTTGTGTTATAAAGGATATTATAAAGGGCCTTTTCGTCCTGTGGAATGCCCTCCCATCAGATGTCAAGGAAATAAACAACTATCTGACTTTTAGAAAACATATGAAGGCAACCCTGTTGAGGGAAGTTTTTCATGTTTGATGTCACAGAGTGTTTTAATTTGTTGGAAGCCAGTCAGATGGGCGGCATATAAATTTATTAATACTATTATTATTATAGATTACTTCCTGTCAAGTAGGATCTGCTTTTTTCATACTCTAAGATCCTGTAGTAATGTCATAACGCTAGTTTTGGAGTAGTGCATTTTTAACATCAACAGAGCCTGGTTTCTTAAAACCCTTTGATTACTTGAATGTCAGTCAGGAGGAAAATTGGGCTATGAAAGAGAAAAATGACAGTCATGTTCAGACTTTGCTTTTGCTTTGGAAAAATATTGACGCCAATGGTTTTCCCAATTTCCATCACCGTTTGTTATATGGATGGCCACTCTTGTCACTTTTTGTAGCCACCTTACAGTTCTACAGATTCTGGTAATGCCTTCCCGTTTGTTTGTAAATCTTCTTTACTCCAGTTTGAATAGGTTGCTGATCTGAAATATTGATGGTATGAAATAAAAATTACCTTGCTCTCTTATGACTCATTGTTAGGTACAGGGTAGGTAAATGACTAGCGTGACTCACAGCAAAGTCCTGCAGAGGCATAATCCGTCTTGCTGAAGTGAATAAAGCTCGCACAGCTTTGAGCATAAGCAATTCAGTGTGAAATCTCACTATGCGTCCCTGTTGGTGGCACAACTGCTATGTTCTTTGTAACTCTTCTTGGGGTGGGGAAAGGACACAGAATCATAGTGTTAGAAGGGGCCTCAAAGGTCATCTGGTCCTACCAGCTGCCAATGCAGAAAATATGACCTTGAGAGGTGGGCATCCAGCCAGGTCCTCAGGTTGACAATACCAATGAACAAAACAAGGCACCAAAAACACAGTGAGACACAATTTTATTTTTAATTTAACAAAAAAAAAGGTCAGCTTTTCTAGCTGAGTGTGACACATTTTGGTCTGAAGTTGTAAAGCTTATCAAATGCCGAAAAATTAACAAGTGTCTAAATTTGAGCCATCCTTCGAGCTTGAGGTCCTGAACCAATTGACTGTTCTGACACAAACACACACACACCACCCAATTGGCCCTGCTTAAAAACCTCTAATGGAGGAGACCCCAACACTGTGTGAAGCAGTCTATTTGACTTTTGAATAGCTTGGCCCATCAGGTAATCATAATGTAAGAAGACTTTTCTTTTTTAATGTCAATATTATTGTAGGTGCATTTTTAACCACAATTACTATTGTACGTGGCACGGAAAGTGGGACTGATAGGGAGGGTGACATCTCTTGGATGCAATGAACAGTTAACTGTGTTACATACACATGGTCAATTCTTCAGTCCTACTTTTAAGGAGTCAACATTTCTTTCTGGTAGAAAGCCAGTAGTCAGCTATTATATATTGTCCTTACTGAGTCATGTGGGGATAAACATTTAACTTTATTTATAGCAACATGTGAAATTGTGAACATGGTGACTTGCTTTCCATTACCTTTCATAAATGATCGTGTCGAGTGTGTGAAGGGGGGGCAGTTATATCTAAGAGGCTCTTTGCGTTGGTCATGAGAATAGTTATCTGAACATTAATGTTTGTTCTATTAATGTGATCCATTATTTTAATGGGTCCAACTTGCTCAGGGGAAAGTGCTGGCACAGTAAAGCTATTGCGTGGAAGCTAGCCAAAATGTTTCTTCTTGTCACAAGGCCTGCCTTTTAAAAGCTGAGTCTGTGCTACAGAAATCCAGAAGCCACTGCTTCTGAAATTCTGCTTACAAAACGAGGGGAAATACCAAGGGAAAGGATAGCATAATGCCCCCCTTGGTTCTTACCTTTTGCCACCAGATTCTTCATAGGAATTAATGGACTCATCGGTTGTTTCCTCTCACAGTGCTTAAGTAGCTGAGCAGCTCAACCTGTTCTAGCCCCCAGTCCATTTCACCTTTTTGCAAAGGGTGCTTGTTTATCCAGGACAGGAGCCTGGTTTTTTCAAATCCCGACTGTCACAATGAACATAATAAAAAGCTTTCATTTTGTGTTTTGGAGGAAATAGTGTAGTAAAGAACATTCCAAGTTCTCGTGCCCTCTCTCTGCGATGGCTGTCTTCCAAGAAACTGTTAAGTTGGACATATGGCATCTTTCAGATATGTTTAATAGTTATTGTTCTGAATGAACTAGACCTGGAGGCTTTTGCAGAAGCAAGGACATTTTGCAGATTAATAGAGATGTAGACATAAAAATGTCTGCTGCTTCTGTTCTTTCTCTTCTCAGTGAGGGTGGGGTTAAGTATGAACACGTACTCTGTTTAACAGTGGAATCTCTCTCCGTTTCCCTCTCCTTGGAGGCTCTGCAGGCTGCAAGTGACTTTCTTTTGAAAAATAAAAAATAAATCCTGTGTCTGTGCTACCCAGCTGCTTAAAATAGCAAATATAATAAGCAAAGCAAAAAGTTACCATACTGACTAATGGCCAGGCCAATCTACAAATAAATATTTATTTAGAATATACTTTAAAAAACCTAAAAAAACACTTAAGGAGGTCTAAGCTGTGTACAATAAAATTGTAGGTAACTCACAGCTAAAATCCACAATATAATTTTTAAAAAATGCCACAAAACCATTGAGAGATAAAATATGTAAAAAAAACCTGTATAAAAACAAATATAGGTAATTGAATAATAATTGAATTGCTGTGTTGTTTTGCCAAAACAAAGCTTTCAGCAGGCCTCTAAAAACACAGGTGCTGCCACACTAACTGAACAGCTCCCCACAACTGAGGAAAGGACCTCAGGTAGCATTTGCAGAAGTGCAAATAAGCATGTATGTGGCAAGACACCCTTAAGTAAATTGGACCTGCAAAGTATTTACAAGTTTTTAAAAAAGAAGAAGAATGAATCCTATTATAAGTGTGGACAACTTGATACAGTAGTTCAAAAGGCATCGTTTTAGGCTGTACCAACAGCATCTGTATCACATATATCTTAATAAACTGTACAACTATGAAAGTAGGTCAGTGTAGGAACAAGCTTCCTGTTAGTTTACTCTCTCAGCCATGACTACACCACACCCACTCTCAATTAATGTACTTATATAATACAACACTTCATTTCTATTGCCTCAGTAATCTTTTCAACAGCCATGTAAAAGGCAGAGCAAGCATTATTTTTCCTATATTGCAGGGTGAAATACAAATAAAAGTGGTTCATTTAGGGCCAAACTAGTTACCTGCATGTTGACTAAATGGATGTTCACCTGTTAAGATGGGTTACACTTAAAAGGGCATGTGGGGAATGCAGTGAATCTCCACTTCCTCATCTCACATTCTGTTGCTTTGGTGTGTGTTTTTCCCTTCTATCCTGTGTCTGCTACTAAAAGGCTGCCTTCAAGGGTCTCCTCCCCTGCATGCCTTTAGTGCAGTGGTGTCCAAACTTTTTTCAGAGAGGGCCAGATTTGATGAAGTGAAGGGCTGTGAGGGCCGACCAAAGGGCTGAGTTTTTGAGGTTTTTTTTTAAAGATTTTACCCCAGGAAATAAACTGCCACAGGGGCCAGATTAAACCCACCGATGGGCTGGATTAGGCCTCCAAAACAGACTTTGGACATGTCTGCCTTAGTGTAATTAAACTCCACCCTTCATTGCCAAACCAGTGTGTTTTAAATAAAAAGTGATGCAACTGTTTCAGCACTAAAGGAATTGCTGAAAGGATACCTGAACCAGAAATTACCCAGCTTATAGCTAGAGACTTACATTCTGTAATGCATCAATGCTCTAGGTGCCACTAGCGTAGGCAAAGTCGCCTTAAGGCTTTTGCCAGAGATTCAGAATGGAGTGACTCATACAGGTTGCATTTTCTTAGGGTTTTGCGTACATGCATCTTCCCCACCATCCTCTTTTGAGCCAAAGAGAATCCCAGACTCATGGAATACTCTGTGCTATGGATGACTGTTGCGTGGCCTTATGTACAAGTTGGAGGGCAAGTACTAATGAGATGGTGGAGTGAAAAAGTGGCTTGAAAGCCTTTTTTTAAAAAAATTGGGTGAGCTTGATGTACAGAAAAGTTTTTGCTAGGCTATAACTTCTAAAGGTAAAGGTAAAGGGACCCCTGACCATTAGGTCCAGTCGTGACCGACTCTGGGGTTGCGGCGCTCATCTCGCTTTATTGGCCGAGGGAGCCGGCGTACAGCTTCCGGGTCATGTGGCCAGCATGACTAAGCTGCTTCTGGCGAACCAGAGCAGCGCACGGAAACGCCGTTTACCTTCCTGCTGGAGCGGTACCTATTTATCTACTTGCACTTTGACGTGCTTTCGAACTGCTAGGTTGGCAGGAGCAGGGACCAAGCAATGGGAGCTCGCCCTGTTACGGGGATTCGAACCGCCGACCTTCTGATCGGCAAGTCCTAGGCTCAGTGGTTTAACCCACAGCACCACCCGTGTCTCATGCTATAACTGCTACCCAGAGGGAAAAATACAGTTTTTCTCCCTCTCTCATAACACTAGAACTTGTGGACACCCTATGAAGATAACTGTTGGAATATTTAAGACAGTCAAACTATGGAACTTGCTCCCTCCAGAGGCAGTGATGACCATCAACTTGGATGGCTTCAAAAGAGGATTGACAAATTCATGGAGGAGGGAGCTGTCAATGGCTGCTGCCTCTGCAGTTGGAGGCAGCAATGCTTCTGAACATCAGTTACTGGAAGCCATGGGAGAGGAGACGGCTCTTGCGTCTTCTCCCTGGTTTCCCACAGGCATCTGGTTGGCCACTGTGTGAACAGGATGCCGGACTAGATGAGCCATTGGCCTGATCCAGCAGGCCATTCTTACACTTGTATCCCATTCACCACACATTAGAATACGGTGGAGCACCTTCTACTCATTCTCCACCACCTGCCCTCAAAAACCATCTCTCTCAATGTCCTTACACACCACTGAAGGATTTTTAAGATGGACAACAGGCATTTAAAAAAACAACAACACAGGGAACAATTTGGGCATTTGAGTCAGGAAAGCGTGGAACAAAAACATTACTTCTCATGATATTTCCATGCCTCTGGCCCCAAGGCCTCACACTTCGAACTGTTGGCACTAGGTGTGTCTTCAGTAGCGCCTTTCTGCACAAATAAGGTATGGATGGGGTTGCAGAGTCATGCCTAACTTTGGCTTAAGGTTGGGAGTCCAACCACTAGGAAAATGCAGATGAAATTGTTGAAGTAATGAGGTGAAAAATAAAAACATTTCCATTCTGGCCAACTGTTCGCCTAAACAGTGCCTTCGCCCTGAAGGGAAAAAAGAAAGAAAGGAAAATAGTATTTTAAAAGAGCTAAGGGTTTTTTGTCGTTTATCAAAAAGTACAGGTGCCATTATGATAACAAAGTACTGCATTTCTTAAAAATCAAATCCTATTCTGGTAAGCCATTAATTAATCCATGCTGTTAAAGGTTTAGGCACCATTCTAAAATTAAGGCAGCGAAAGAGGGACAATTTGGAAAAACATGGTTCTCAAGTTACTTTACTACCAATTTGTTAAAAACCTGATGGCATCATTTAATTCTTTTGAACATATGATTTTCATAAACCAGTTCTGCATAAGCTACATATAAGCCCAAGTATGAGAAAACTAATGGCTGATGTCCAAACATTCCAGAGAGCAGTTCTTTCCTGTTAAGAACACACTGTCCTACCAGCACAGTGAAAGATCCACATGTTATTTCCCCCTCAGATAAGCAGGATAGTGAAATCTTTAGAGCCTGATAAGGCTGCTGTTGCCAAGCAGCCTATACCATTTTTAAAAATCTTTCTAAACTGGAAGTGGGTTGTTTCATGTACAGTAATCCGACAAGAACTGTTATGACACTGAGTATAAGCTCATGATTTCGCTGCTTTGGTTTCATTACAACCTTTGTATTAAAATAGTTGGTTTAGCTGATGATTAACAACTGAAGTTTAAAATGAATTAGTTTATGAAGTCAAAGTCTTTGGAATATTTGGTTGGTAGATGTAGCAAGCTAACCATTTTGCCTCTAGTCACAAACTCGTTGCTTCTAGAATTTTGGTTAAGTACGTACACTTACCTAGCGAAAATGGAATGAATGCTTCTTTCTTGACAAATTGTCCAGAGCTGTCCAAAAACCTCTCAGGACAAAACATTTCAGGGTTAGTCCAGTACTTTTCATCAAAGTGTACAGAGTAGAGATTTGTAATGACTGTAGTGCCTTGAGGGATAGAATAGCCACGTACAACTGTATCCTTAGAAGTTGCATGGAAAATACCTAGTGGAGCTACGTTACAGAATCTTAAAATTTCATGCAGTACTGCCTCAGTGTATGGCATTTTACACTTTTCTTCTAGGCAAGGTGTTTTGTTCGGCCCAATAATTAAATCGATTTCTTTATGAACTTGCCCTGTTGGAGAAAATGTTTTTAGTTTATTGAGTAACAGTTTGGCAAAAATAAGTAGACATATTCATTCTACATTTAACTAAAAAACCTTTAAATATATTTGTAGCCCCACTGATTTTGTGTACATTAGCTACATCCACTAGTCATGGAGAACCCTGGAAATTGTAGTTTGTTAAGGGTGCTATGAACTGTAGGTCTGTGAGGGGTAACTACAATTTTCAGGATTCTTTGGGGGAAATCATGACTGTTGAAGTGGTATAAGAATACTTTATGGTGTCAGATGTGACCTTTGAACCAAATACAGTCGTACCTTGGATCCTGAATGCACTGGAACTCGGATGTTTTGGCTCCCGAACATCACAAACCCTGAGGTGATTGTTCCAGTTTTTGAACGTTCTTTTGGAACCTGGATGTCTGACAGGGCTTCTGTGGCTTCTGATTGGCTTTGGATTTTGAATGTTTTAGAAGTCGAGCAGATTTCTGGAACGGATTCGTTCGACTTCCAAGGTACAACTGTACTCCAATACAGTCAGCTGAATAGATGATGCAGCATTGTTTTGTCAGTTTCTCTCCCCGCTAAAATCTACTCTGGAGTCTTGCGGAACCCTCTAGAACATCAGTAATTGGAAAGGATAAGTTGGGAAATATGCCCCTTTTCCACCAGCAGACACATCCTGAACAAACTCTGCTCAAGGGATATAACTTCCAGTGGAACCAAACTCTAGTTTCAACCTAATGTATTCAGATCGGGTAAAGATTTAACAAGTGCTGTTAATACCCTGCTTGGACTGCACATTCTTAATCATAAAAACAAAACACATCACGGCATATGGCATAACTTACCTTGAATATTAGGATAAAGAGCCATGAACAACACTGCCCATCTTAGAACATTTGTTGTAGTTTCTGTTCCAGCAATTATTATTTCTCCAGCAGAGAAAATTAAGTTTTCTGTTGTAAATGTAGACTCGGGGTCATTTTTATTTTTGTCCATCTCATCAAAATATGCATCAATAAAATGCCTTGGTGACTGAGGTTTCCTATTTTGTGAGAAACGCTCAATAAGGTGGAGTAGAAAAGTATAGACTTCAGATGCATTTTTAAAGAGTTGCTGATGCTTTCCAAAGGGCAAGGCACCGATCCATGGAAAAGCATTGTACAAAAATGCAGAAGAACTAGCTGCCAGTTCAATGTTTTCACTAAATATGTCCATCATATGCTGAAATTCAGTGTCTTCATATGTAAACCGTTCTCCAAAAAGAATCAAGTTAGTAATATTTGAAACTGCATTTGTTATCAAGTATTTCAGATCAAAAGGCTTGCCCTTATAGGTATCAATGGCCTCAAGGAAAATGACTGATTCTTCTGATATTTTGCTTTCGAAGGACTTTTGACCATATCCAAAAATACGGAAGCTTGTTACAGCCAGCTTGCGATGCTCTGTCCAACCTCTGCCATAACTTGAGTTCAATAAACCTGAAAGATACGAGCGTCAATATGCTTAACTCAAGATCTTACTTCCTCTTTCATCCAGATATTTCTATGATCTGCAGCTACATACACACAGTTACACACACGTACAAACAAAAATGGTATCCTCATCATACTGAATTAGTTTTACTGTTATCTTTCTAGAGTTAATGACTTCAGAATTATGTCCTATGTTTTAAGTGCATGCAACATTATACCTACGCAAAATGCAACCTGTTTATAGCATTTTGGGAACTGCATGCATAAAAATGTTGTTTTAATGCCAATTTGCCTTTTCCACTTCCGTGAAGTTTCAAGGTAGCCTTTTGCTAAGCCAGTTTCCTTGTAAAGTGTATACTGGTGATTTATGTAATAGATGCTTATTTACAAATACAAAAGGACAAGCAGGGGGGAAAGGCTTATTTACAGATGCTTATTTACAAATACAAAAAGTGAAGTGGGGGTGCAGGGGGGGGGGAGGCAGGCACCAAGACAGGTAGTGCTAGGCAAAGATATAAAGATCAACCATTTCTGTACATCCATGATTTTGTGTGTGTGTGGGAGGAGAGTGTTTCTTAACAGCAAACCAGTATACCTTCTCACCTATCCCACAAGGTAAACAGCTTTTGAAACAGAGTTTGACGTAGAAAAGCAGCTTGAGTTAGAGTGTCAAAACTTGTTTAAAGACATTTTTAATTTAGATTATGCTTGAGGAACTGAATTGGTGTAAAATTACAGAAGACAGATAAATAGATTTACATGCAATTTTTAAAATCTTTCAAAACCTTTTTTAATAAAATCTTTTAATTTATATATTTTTTTATTAATAGGGTTGGCTAAAACTTATGTATCCCTTAGGGTGCAGTTAGTATCTTTGAGAACTTGATGCAGGACTAGTGACTAAGTTGCCTGCTAGCTGGATAGCTCAGTTGGTTAGAGTGCGGTGCTAACAATGCCAAGGTTGCAGGTTTGATCCCCATAAGAGCCAGCTGCATATTCCTGCATTTCAGGGGTTTGGAGTAGATGATCCTCAGGGTCCCTTCCAACTCTGATTGTAAATAAGGTTTCACAAGGACACATTAATTCTCCAATGCTCTCATGCCCAGAAGAAACTAAACTCAATCTCTGGAGCTTTCATCACCTTGAAGCGTTTCAAGCACTTAGTAATTTGGGGTGCTTTTCATTTTAGTGTCCAAGATATATTTCATTTTTGCTTTTTAAAGGGTATGTTTTCAGCTCTTAACACTGTCTACAGCACTGAACATGTACAAGCAATGATTTTCAAACACAACTGCCGTAACTGCATGCTACCACATGAAGGTGCTTCTTTGTCATCAGAGTACAGTGGTACCTCTAGTTGCAGACTTAATCCATTTCAGGGTGCCGTTCGCACCCCGAAATGTCTGCAACTAGAGCGCCTCTTCCATGCATGTGCGATCGAGTGCTTCTGCACATGTGCAAAGTTTGCATGCACTTCTGTGCATGCGGCGAACCCAGAAGTAAACACTTCTGGGTTTGCTGCGTTCGTAAGCTGAAAGTCCATAACAAGAGCGGAACGCAACTAGAGGTACCACTGTATTACTTAGCTATGTATCTTGGTCTCCCAATCTAGTTTGCAGAGTACACTAAGCATTACATGCAAATACATGTAAACAGAGTGTCATAAGCTAATAAGCAGTCTTAGGAAGATACAATTCTAAGTGGAGGAGTGTCATGGAAGAGAACACTTCCCATTGGTTTTTCTGCTCAATGTCACCTGTGTTTTCCCACATGGGGTTCTGGATGCCAATTTACTAGGATGCCACACAAATTTGAGCCCACCCATTTTGATATTACTAGCTTAAGTCAACTGCAAATCACTGTTGCATAAACATTACAGAATAGGTTTGTTTTTAATTGATGAAAGGCATTTATAAAAGGTATTAAATGCAACTCAGCAATATCTTTTAAGGAACATTTAAGGAATGTACAAATGAAAAATGAAAGAATAAACAACCCATGAGATTAATAATGTGCTCCAAATTCTGCAGTCAGTGAGTAGGGGCAGAGAGGGACAAGTCTAGGGCACAAGTTAAGCACTTTTATAAAGTCCAATCAATTTAAATGAAACAGTTTAGCATATTCTTACATTTTTTACATGTTTTCTACTAGATTGTGGCAGATTTAGCTTTCTGTTATACTGCTGCAGGGGGTGGGGCACGTCTTTGTTCTGTGAACTGCCCTGAGACCTCCGGGTATAGGGCAGTATTCAATAAATATTAATAATAAAAACAGGCACTGAGCCACTGTAGTAAGGGTTCCTAAACAATGGCAACCTGCTACTTCTACAATGGATCTCTCACAACGACAAAAGCAAAGGGAGCAAAGCTACACTTAAAAAAGAATTGTGTATTAAACATACCTTCGTGAAATACACAAATACCAAAATGTTGCAGTGCTTCCTATGTGTGCATTAACCTTGGCACACGAATGAATGGGCGTTACTCAAGTACCTCAGGCCACCCCCTTGTTCCTCCCCACATTTGATTGTCAGGAGTAGTACTGTGTAAGAGAAAGGTTATTGTTGCTGCCTCCAGTGCACACTTGCTGTAATGTTTACTGAAAGAGCCTATGAGGTGGGTAGAGTTGGATGGGGGGGGCGGGCTTCTAGGGATGGAATGATTTGAAATATAGCCTGCCTAAGTATGAAGCTATCTTATTCTTCCTGGCTAAAGGACAACATTTCCAACAGTGCACATCAACAGCCAGCTTCAAGTTTGATTTCCCAACGTTGCCCTTTGGAACAGAGCTTGAGGAATTTTGCAGACCAAGTCAGAAAGCACATACAAATGAAAAATGCTCTCAGGGTTGTTTCTTTAACGTTAGTAAGAAGACAGAATTGCAGGCAGCTTTTTAAAAAGTATATACCCAACACACTAATAAGTCTCTATTAAAACAACACCAACAACACATACCTCCCATTTTCGTCAGCTTCTTGAACAAAGGAAGAGATGGCCTGTCTGCAAAAATCTCACTCTGCTGAACAAGGCATTCTTTCACTGCATCATAGCCATTCAGGACAATAGTTGATATCCCTCCAAGATCAAGGCTAAATACCTTTTTAAAAAAAGATTACATGTCACTTTCAAGAATTGGGGTGGGGGGTAGGCAGATGGAGAAATACTAGTTTCTTTTTCTTTAGAAATGTTCTTGTTTGGTCCATGGCAGCACAACAGGTATGCTTCTAACACCACATGATGCTCACAAATATGCTACATGTGCTATGTAGAAAGATTACAGTTGCATAACAATATCGCAGTTTGCCTTCATTCATAGACGGTTATACAGTGGTACCTCGGGTTAAGTACTTAATTCGTTCTGGAGGTCCGTTCTTAACCTGAAACTGTTCTTAACCTGAAGCACCACTTTAGCTAATGGGGCCTCCCGCTGCCGCCATGCCACCAGAGCACAATTTCTGTTCTCATCCTGAAGCAAAGTTCTTAAGTACCCGAGGTACTATTTCTGGGTTAGCGGAGTCTGTAACCTGAAGCGTATGTAACCTGAAGAGTATGTAACCCGAGGTACCACTGTATGTCAAAATACAACATCAATAATATCTTTTTCCAGTCCAACATGTTGGCTAGGCTTACTGTCGGACACATGAGCTTCCTACTTATTTCTTCACTTTGCAGGAGGAACATTGTCTGCATCATTCTTAAAGTGAATGCATTACCTGTCACAAGAGATAAACATAAGTGGGCAATATGTTTCTGTGGCAGCAGGAATGACACGTCACGAACAAAGTGTCCCTGAGCAGAAGATGAAATAAACTCTGCAGTAAGAGGCATGCTTCTGACTGTTAAGATTACGCAACAGGTGCCTCACTATCCTTAGAAGACATCCAAACTAGAAAACAGTTGTTTAATTTAAGCTATACAGTGGTACCTCTGCTTACAAACTTAATTCGTTCTGGAGATCTGTTCTTAAGCCGCAACCACTCGTAACATGAGGCATGCTTTTGCTAATGGCGCTTCCTGCAGTCGCCATGTGACTTCCGCTCACATCCCAGGGCAAAGTTCGCAACAAGGGGCATCTACTTCCGGGTTAGCGGAGCTCGTAACCCGCAGCGTTCGCAAGGAGGACAGTACGTAACACAAGGTTCCACTGTAGTGAGCAAGCAAGGGTCTGAAACCACATTTTTATCCAAACTTGCTTTCACTAACCAGAGTTTAAAGCAGTTTTGTAAATAAGTTCAGAAATTACTAGCATGCACACCTAGTCCACGTTTCCATACTAGCTACTTTTAAAAAAATTCTTCTATAAGCAGGGAGGACAGGTTGATCCTTGCTCCTTCCTTCATTGCTAGCAGTAGACCAGGCATAGGCAAACTCGGCCCTCCAGATGTTTTGGGACTACAACTCCCACAATGCCTAGCTAACAGGACCAGTGGTCAGGGATGTTGGGAATTGTAGTCCCAAAACATCTGGAGGGCTGAGTTTGCCTATGCCTACAGTAGACTATTGGAGGAGGCATGGAGAAATCTGTCCTGCCTCTGTCAGACTTAGAATCATAAAGTCACAGATCTAGAGTAAGAAGGGACCACAAGGGTCATCTAGTCCAACACGCTGCAGTGCAGGAATCTTGACCCTGAGATTAACAGTGAGCCAAACCTCTAGCTTGCTTGGAATTCCTGCTCACTTAAGGTTACCAGGCAAGTTGTTAAATACTTGGCTGGTCCAGACAAGCCACATTTAAGACGCCACAGGGAACTGTGGTTAGTTCTGTGGTATGTGAAGGAGAAGGCTTATGCAGGCTTATTCACATAGTGGGAAACCATGGTTTAATTGTATACCATACAAGAAAGTATATTTTATCATTTTTCTGTACTGATCAAATGGCTGAATATGGAATCATTATTTTTGCAATAAAAAATTGCATAAGGCTTAAAATTCTGATTTCGGTTTCCAGTTTTTGTCAGCAAATGTTTCTATTTGTGACTCATTATGATTGATGTGATCACTAAACAAACAAACAAACAAACAAACAAACAAACAAACGGAAACTTTCAAGGAGAAATGTCCTAGTGGTCACTCCTTTTCCTGTTCCTATGAGCAATGATATTTTTTCACAAGAAACTCAAGGCACTGTGACTGTCCTCTTTGCATCCCTGCAGTAGAAAACATCCTGTATTCCAAAGAGTATTAAAAACATGTCCTTTCTTTACAGCAATTGGCAACGAGCCTGTAGGATAGTAAACTGTCAACATTCCAACTGAGTTTATGCTTCCAGCAGCTGTTGATAAACATTTGCAACAAATTAAAATGTTTTATCAAGATTTTCTAGCTGTCCTGGAGAGAATTTTTAAAGACAAAAAGGTGGGAGATTATTGGTTGTCTCCAAAGCAGCATCAGTGGAGTTTTCCAACCTCTGAAGCTGATTTTGAAGGCATGCAGGGTGTTGCCAGGAAAAGGAGGAGAAAGTTCCATTCATGGAGCAGCAGTGTGGGGTGCTATTCTGTCTACAGACAAGCATGTCATCAGTATGCAGCAGCAGACAACTAAAGTAACGACTGCCATTTCTTGTGAAAGTATATTTAACTCTGAGTTGTGGCTGTGCGGTGCTCCGCTTGATAAATATGAAAGGCAAACAGGCTTAAGTCCCCTAACATCAGGAACGTACGTTAAGAGTCCTCATTGGCTGCAGCTTCATGGTGTATGTTGGCGGTGTGCTTAGTA
Organism: Podarcis raffonei; assembly: GCF_027172205.1. Lineage (NCBI taxonomy): Eukaryota > Metazoa > Chordata > Lepidosauria > Squamata > Lacertidae > Podarcis > Podarcis raffonei. The sequence continues at coordinate 70,289,431 of NC_070602.1, forward strand.
ATCTGGATGGCATGCAGGATGTGGCTTAAATTGAGAGTGCCCCAAGTTCCGTGTTACCCCGCAAAGGGAAGACATGTTCATTTTACTGATGACTTCCTTCCTCTGTTCTCTAACAGTTTTTAAAAACTTGCCACATTCTCTTAGAAATTTAAATAAGAAAGCCCTCTAACTCACATCTCAAACCTAAGCAGTTTTGAGGTGGAGTTAGTTTGGTATATAGTCCAACATGTAAAATAGAAACAAAGATTCCTGTGGCATCTTAAATATCTAGCAGAGTTGAGACACAAAGTGCAGTCCACTTTGACAAGGGTCACAGGGTTTATGTAAAGCAAGTTTGTTTTTTTAAAAATGTTGAACTTGGAGTTGTATTAACAGACAGTATTAGCAACATACTGCACTGGTATGCTTGGTTGACAAGTTAGGCAGCTTTCTGAAAAAAGCGGGTACACACCTTTACAAAATAGTATTTAATAATAACTATGATGCAACCAAGTTTCATGATTGTACAGTACTGCAAACTTTATACATTTTAAGAATTCTGTGCCAAACACAACAAGACTCAATGCAAAATGGCAAATAAACCACATCCTGTTACTGCAGTTCAAATATGCAACAGCCAAAACGTAAAGTGACTTTAAAATAAAGTCCCGTTGATTTCAGCGATACTCAATCCCAAGTAACTAAGTTCAGAATAGCCTCCTAAACCTTCCTGATATAAAAGCTCGTCAATGTAACGAAGCCTTTACGACTTCCTCACTTGCAAGGTGAGTCTTATATAATTCTTTTGTTTGTAAAGTGCTTTCCTAACTGAGGTCTGCCTCCAACAACAACTCTTGCAAGTTGGCCACTAGGCTAACAGTGGAATCCTATACACATCTACTCGGCTTTAGGCTTAACAGGATTTACTCTTAAATTAAGTGGGTGTAGAACTGCATTCTCTTGCCCGAGAGGAAGCTCATTTAACTGAATGGGGCTCAACTTCTAGCAATAAAACAACTAATACATTTGCAAAGTTAAGCAGGGTCCGGTATGGTTTCAAATGGGATGGGGCCGGGGTTGAGATTCCTGCACTGCAGGGGGTTGAACTAGATGACCCTCCAGGTCTCAGCCATGAGATTACATGCCCCTTCCAACTCTAGAGTAGACATTGATATGGTTGTCTTGCAGGGGCAGAAAAGCACAGCCTTGGGCAGAGAGGAAGCGAAACTTGAACCCAGATCTGAAAGTGAAGCTGTGGAAAGAGTTCAGATCGGGGCTTGAAGTTATTCACATGAATCGCAAAAGCCTCGTCTTACAACTTAACGGAGGGGTCTTGGAAGTGGCAAATGTCTCAGAATTAGACCGAGGGGCGCTTGGTCTCCCCAGGGACAGCTTCTCCTCGGGACCCCCCACCCCGCCCCCGGGGCTGCAGTACCTGGCCGTAGAGCTGGCTCTGCCTCTTCATGTAGACGTGCGGCTGCTCCGAGGCCAGCGAGTGGATGTTGCCGATGAGGGGCAGCCCCGGCGGGCCGGGCGGGAAGCCCACCGGCCGCCTCTGCTTCAGCAGCTGCCTCACCACCAGCGGCAGCAACAGCAGCACGAGGACGCCGGCGCCCACAGCCGCCGCGGCGACCGAGCCCACCCCCGGGACCCCGGACCACATTTCCCGCTCCTGCCGGCCCCAGCCAGCCAGCCAGTCGCCGGCTCTGCTCTCGCGCTCCCTTTCTCCTCTTTCTCCAAACACGCAGAAACAACAACATCCCTCGGCCCGATTGCCGCGTCTTCTTATAGGACGCCGGCGGCGCTCGTCAGGCGAAGCCGAGCCTGATTGGTGGAGCCACCTCGCGCTCTTCCCCCCCCCGGCCCCTCCTCTCGCGCCGCGCTTGTTCTGGAGTTGCGCCTGGGGACAGTTCGCGAGTGGGATGCTGGGGGGTCGGGAGTTCCCACGGGAGCAGCTGCAACTCCCGCCGCGACTTCCCCACCCACCCCGCCAAGATTCGCGTTTATCTCCCCACACAAGCTTGCTTCATCATCATTAAGCAGCGGCTCTTCCTTGCATAACAGGCAGCAATTGCTGCAAACTGATTTGAATAGGGGCGGGGAAGGCTCACCTGATAGCAAATTCAGGTCAGGGGCAGCAGCAGCGGGGGGCATTCGGAAAGAGGCAGGGATTTCCCCGTTTCTGAAAGCCTGAGAATTCCCGGCAAAAGCCCGTCCTTTCAGCGCTAAGCTCTTTCCGCTGGCTGCCCCATCCTCACAGCAAAGGTTAAAAGAGCAACTCATTTCTATGCTCTTTTTAAAAAAATAATTTTGTAGCATTTCCAGTTGTCAAACCTGAAACTCCCTTGTTCTTTCAGTTTTCAGTGTGTGTGTAGTTGATGCCACAACAAAGCAGTGGCTGTCACTTGGAGAGCATTTTAACTTACTTCATGGAAGCTGTTCCTGAAGGAAGAACTGTGAGGGCAGAGACTCCTCCTTCCATCTGCCTTGCTCCACCCTCTAGTCTCTGCTTCTCAATTTGTATTGTATTATTTTATGTACTGTGGCTTGCTGTTGTTTTATTGATTATAGTTTAGAAATTATTTATTGTATCTGCTGAGTGGATTTCTGTTTAACTTTTATATGTTGTTATTATTATTTAATACTATCCTAATGATTGTTGTCTACATCCCAATCCCAAAGAAGGGCAGTGCCAAAGAATGCTCCAACTACCGCACAATTGCACTCATTTCACACGCTAGCAAGGTTATGCTTAAAATTCTACAAGGAAGGCTCAAACAGTACGTGGATCGAGAACTCCCAGAAGTGCAAGCTGGATTTAGAAGAGGCAGAGGAACCAGAGACCAAATTGCAAACATGCGCTGGATTATGGAGAAAGCTAGAGAGTTCCAGAAAGACATCTACTTCTGCTTCATTGACTATGCAAAAGCCTTTGACTGTGTCGACCACAGCAAACTATGGCAAGTTCTTAAAGAAATGGGAGTGCCTGATCACCTCATCTGTCTCCTGAGAAATCTCTATGTGGGACAAGAAGCTACAGTTAGAACTGGATATGGAACAACTGATTGGTTCAAAATTGGGAAAGGCGTACGACAAGGCTGTATTTTATCTCCCTGCTTATTTAACTTATATGCAGAATACATCATGCGAAAGGCTGGGCTGGATGAATCCCAAACTGGAATTAAGATTGCCGGAAGAAATATCAACAACCTCAGATATGCAGATGACACAACCTTGATGGCAGAAAGTGAGGAGGAATTAAAGAACCTTTTAATGAGGGTGAAAGAGGAGAGCGCAAAATATGGTCTGAGGCTCAACATCAAAAAAACGAAGATCATGGCCACTGGTCCCATCACCTCCTGGCAAATAGAAGGGGAAGAAATGGAGGCAGTGAGAGATTTTACTTTCTTGGGCTCCATGATCACTGCAGATGGTGACAGCAGCCACGAAATTAAAAGACGCCTGCTTCTTGGGAGAAGGGCAATGACAGGCCTAGACAGCATCTTGAGAAGTAGAGACGTCACCTTACCAACAAAGGTCCGTATAGTTAAAGCCATGGTTTTCCCAGTAGTGATGTATGGAAGTGAGAGCTGGACCATAAAGAAGGCTGATCGCCGAAGAATTGATGCTTTTGAATTATGGTGCTGGAGAAGACTCTTGAGAGTCCCATGGACTGCAAGAAGATCAAATGCATCCATTCTTAATGAAATCAGCCCTGAGTGCTCACTGGAAGGACAGATCGTGAAGCTGAGGCTCCAGTACTTTGGCCACCTCATGAGAAGAGAAGACTCCCTGGAGAAGACACTGATGCTGGGAAAGATGGAGGGCACAAGGAGAAGGGGGCGACAGAGGATGAGATGGTTGGATAGTGTTTTCGAGGTTACCAGCATGGGTTTGACCAAACTGCGGGAGGTAGTGGAGGACAGGGGTGCCTGGCGTTCTCTGGTCCATGGGGTCACGAAGAGTCGGACACGACTAAACGACTAAACAACAACAACAACAACAATGATTGTTGAATGTTACTTTTTTGATACAGGTTACCTATTTTAAAGTTATGCTTTATTATCACGTTTTTGTATTGCATTAGATTATTGTAAGATGTACAGTTTTTGTTTCTTCAGCTTGTAAACCGCCTTCAGTATTGTAAGATAGAAAGACGGTATACAAATTAAAAATGATGATGATGATGATAAGCAGTTCCCAGTATGTGGTGAGTTATTTGCAAGTAGTGGCTCACCACCTGAATCATGGTTGCTACTACCTTGTGGTAGAATCGACACCAAGACCAGTTGGTATGAAAAGGGCTGTTTCACATATAAATGTACTTCTTCAGTTTACTGTAGGCTTGATCATTAACAACAGAATGTGTGAACAGACCCCAACGAAGAACATTGGCTTGGATCCTAAGATAAATGAAGGTTCCTCTGTCTGATTTTGAGCGATCCCCTGCAGCTTCCTGTGGCCAACAGAAGGCTGTCCAGCATCTGACTGAATGTTTGCAGATAGAGCCCTTCCATTGTACAACTGCTCTTTCTGTCAACAAGCATCTCCTTAGGCTGACTCATCAATCTACCCTCCTGTAACTTAAGCTCATTAGATTTAGCCCTGCCCTCCATAACTGAACAATAATTGAACACATTTCATATATAAAGTTTTCATATTTTGTTATAAAAAAATTAAATTTGTCACAAGGGATGATCGAAACTAATCTTAACTGTTTATAATGGTTTTAATAATTACATGCGGGTAATTTTGATTTTCAGATAACTAAATAAATGTGAAAATCATCTTTGAATGTGTGAGATTTCATGCTATAATAATGATTTTAAGTTGCGTTCTGTAGGCAGTGGTGAATCTCCTCCCACCCATCTTGCACTTGGTGTTCAGACATCACTTGCACCACCCTAGTTACACTACTGTTGTGAACTGCCCTGAGGATCAGAGATTATGTCTTTTGCCTAAGTGACAGCTCTTCAGGTCTTTGAGGAGTGCTGTCATGTTCTTCCCTCCAGTCTTCTCTAGCCTAAACACACACAGTTCCTACAACCTCATAGGAATTATGATCCACATCTCCAATTATCTTTGGTGTCTTTTGAACTCATTCCAATTTGTCTACCCAGAATTGGAGATTGTACTGATGACGTCTGACTAGTGCAACATAAAGTGGAACTATTGTTTCCTGCAGCTTGGAAGCCTTTATTGCTACAACCTAAAATAATATCTTCTTCCTCTTCCTCACAGCCACATCACACTTCTTTGGCTCATGTTTGGCTTGCTTTTGTTTTGTTTTCACGCGTACTATTGCCAAGCCAGGGCCGGCCTGCTCATGAGGCAAGGTGAGGCAACCGCCTTAGGTAGCAGACTCTGGAGAGCTGTGATGGGTGGCATGTCTGTGCCTGCCACCCCCCACTGTGTGCTGCTGCAAGAGAGAGGTGGGTGATGGAAAAGGCGCTCAAGGGAATTGGTTCACAGCCAGCACGTTTTTCTCTCTCAGGGAGAGGGACATTCAGAGACGAGAGAGGAGTGAAGATCAGGATCAGAAACAAGCAAGGAGTGAAGATCAGCACTGAGGGGAAATAAGGGGAGAGAAAAGATCAGCATTGGGATGCGGGGGTGAGGAGCCCCAGCTGTACTTTTAAAAGCACCCTTCACAAGCTACAGTTGGGAGAATGCCAATTTTTTATTTGCCTCAGGTGCCAATATCTGGGGCCGGCCCTCCATCCTATACCTATGCATTTTATTTTTAGTCCTAAATGCAGAACTTTGGCGTTTCTGCTGAATTTATTTTATTGGCAGCCCAGTTTCCCATGCTCTTCAGGTAATTTTGAATACAATTCCTGTCTTCTAAGGCATTTACTATCCCTCCCAGTTTTGCATCATCAACAAATTTGATAAGGATTCCTTCCACCCCTTCATCAAAGTTATTGATACAAAAGGTTGAAGAGGACTGGTCCTTGGACAGAGCCTTGCAGCATCTCACTCCTTACCTTGTTCCAGTTTGATGTGCACTCTTTGTGTACAGTTTTCTAACCATTTATGAATCCACCAGGTGATATCATCATTAGCATGCACTTAACCAGTTTGCTAATCAAAATATTTTGGAAAAGTTTATCAAAAGCTTTGCTGACTTCAAGATAAATTCCTCCAGAGCATTCCTACCATCACCACTGCCCAGGTTTGTTTTTGTTTTTTTTATAAATCAATTAAGTACAAAACTAAAGGAATAATGAAAAAAAAATCTCAAGTGCCTTGAAAATGAGGCAAAATCAACCAATCAATTAAAATGCCTCTTTTATCGTGAAAGAAAATGTTCAGGAAACTGGAGGACAGCTTTCAGCACAGTACTAGTTAGTTTAGAACAGCCATATCAAAATATTACATAAATCTGCAATTAAAAAAAATAAACTTTAGAGAAACTTCTTTCCCTTTTCCTCTTTAAGGAAAAACATGTTGAATAAGCATGCTAATTTTTCATTTGGAGTATGAGACTCTGTTTCATAAGACTTTCAGTAGATGAGGTGCCAAGAAGATTTTATCTGGAAGATTAATCATGAGTCATGTTGAAACTATCAGAAATACTTACTATTATCTTAATTAAAATGTTTTGGTGGCAAGAACTTTTTGCTGCAACATGGCAATCCCCTTGGAAATTTCTGAACGGTACATGCAAAAACCTTGGAATCAGTTTTTGTCATACTTTCTTTTTATTACTTATTAACCTTTTTGTTATTATTATTTATGTATATTATTTTTGAGACCTGTGCTTTTTAACTTGTTCATAACTGATCTGGAGTTAGGGGTGGGCAGTGAGGTCCCAAGTTTCCTGATGGGACCAATTTTTTCAGGGTCATTAAAAAAAAGGACCTCTCCAAATGGGTAGTAAATGAACGGGTAGTAAAATGGGAAATGCAATTCAATGCAAGCAAATGTAAAGTAATGTATATTGGAGCAAAATTTCCCCATATACAAATACACACACACACACACACAGAGAGAGAGAGAGAGAGAGAGAGAGAGAGAGAGAGGGAGATGGATGCATGCTATATTCCATAGCACAGCCTTTCCCAGCTGGTGCACAAAAGATATGGGGATCTAAATCTATCTCATGATAATTGAGCCTCATGTTCAAAGCAGGAACATTGTGCTTCCAAATCATTTATAGTGCAGTCCACTTACAATGCTTCCACTCCAGATTCTGTAATTTGAAAGACTATGTAATTTGAACAGCTTTCATGTATGGTTTAGACTGGCTTGACCGTCTGCTCACCAAATCATGTCACATCTGCATGACAGGCAGGGTATTCTACTGAATTTAAGGACAGCCTCCATTTAACATCCTATTACATTTGTGTGCCCACACAAACCTACAAACACGAGTTCCTTTTATATGCTTTGAAAATAACTGATGGGAAAATTTTTCCATGGTAGTGTGAAGCAATTGAGATGGTTCAAATGAGGGAACATCCTCTTCCATCTGCAAATAAATCTAAATGAGAAATTATGAAGGCATCTATGAATTCATGGGTGTATCATGAGATGCTTATCTAAATTTATGTTAGGAAAGTTAGTACATTTTCAGTGAGGTCATAAATTTCTACTGAAGAAATACAGACATGGTGTTCTATACAGGAACAACCAGTGCCAGGGAACTGATTGTGGTGCTGGATCCATCACCTCCTTCTACCATTTTAAAAAGGTAAAGGGACCCCTGACCATTAGGTCCAGTCATGACTGACTCTGGGGTTGCTGTGTTCATCTTGCTTTATTGGCCGAGGGAGCTGGCATACAGCTTCCGGGTCATGTGGCCAGCATGACTAAGCCGCTTCTGGCAAACCAGAGCAGCGCACGGAAATGCCGTTTACCTTCCTGCCGGAGCGGTACCTATTTATCTACTTGCACTTTGACGTGCTTTCAAACTGCTAGGTTGGCAGGAGCAGGGACCAAGCAACAGGAGCTCACCCCGTTGCGGGGATTCGAACCACCGACCTTCTGATCGGCAAGTCCTAGGCTCTGGTTTAACCCACAGTGCCATCCCTACCATTTTACATAGCAGCATAAAAGAAGAAACATTGTTGGACCTTCTTGGCCTTTCCCCCCACCATGGGTCAACTTTGATGGGTGGTGGGACAATTCACTTGTCAGTCACCTGGTGTCAGCATGACATTAGATCAGGCATCCCCAATCTCGACCCTCCAGCTCTTTTGGGACTACAGTTCCCATAATCCCTGACCACTGGTCCTGTTAGCTAGGGATGATGGGAGTTGTAGTCCCAAAACAGCTGGGGGGCTGAGTTTGGGGCTGCCTGCATTAGATGGTTGACAGGTTGTCTCACCCACCTGTTGGAGTCCATTGCATAGATCTTCCCAATGCACTGATTGGCTAGAGTCTTGTGCTGTCATGAGCCCACCCCCTTCCAGGGGAGCATTTTTTTCAAATCCTTTAAAACTGTGTGACTTTTATATTAAGTAAACAAAGAGCCAAATGTACATTAAATGAGATAATCTTTCAAGGAGGGTTTACTTTTTGAACAGAACAATTCTATACTCGACCTTCTACCAGTGGGGAGGTACTTCAACACAACACCAGGAGAATGGCTACTGTTTCCTATATGTGCTCAGGTCAAGGGGGGAGAAATAGAAAAAAACACCTCATTAAAATGACAGAAAGACCAGAAGCACAGCCTGTGGCAATGAGTCAGGGACTGTGTTGACAACACTGTCCACATGCCCATGGAGGAAATGTTGGGCAAAGTGAAGAATAAAAATGTAGGAAATTAAATAGCTGTTGGTAGGTTTAAGGCATTTATGACACAGTGACAGCTTAGGCAACATTGTACAAGTAGCAGGAGAAGTTCCAGTTTGGTGTAGTGGTTGGATGGTAGTCTAGGAGCCTAGGAGGGTTCAAATCCCCAGTCAGCCATGAAAGTCACTGGGTGATCCTGGGCCATTCATAGTCTTTCAACCTTACTTACCTCACAGGGTTGTTGTGAGTATAAAATAGGGAGGGGAGAACTATGTATACAAACCTGAGCTGCTTGGAGGAAATGCAGGATAGAACTGTAATAATAAATAAAGGGACAACTAGATAACTGGGCCATATCTCAGCTGATTTCAGGGTGATTTAGGTGAGGCAGATAGAACACAACTTTAGGGGTTGTTGTTTTTTGTATTGTAACAGATACACTATCTATAGCCACAGTGATAGAGGAGGGAAAGAGGATTCAACAAATATTGCTCATCAAAATTGCTCATCTTAAATTTCTCAACTACTAAAGGGAAAACAACCACCCCTTTTCAAGCAAAACAAAAAAAAACGGGAAATGATCCTGTAAGCTGAGTCAGTTCAGACAACCATGTTGCTTAATTTTACTGTGTCGTAATAAGTCATTATTATATTTATAATTACATTTTCCAGACTGAAGAAGATTCTGGGGAAGCTTGCTCACTACTTCGTGACAGTGTTCTGGTCCTAATAAAGTGCACTTTGCTTTTTTTACTGTTGGATTTATTCTTATGGACAAGCATGCCTACCTGTATTTATCTACATTTATGGCTAAATTACTGTGTTTACAGTTACTGTGCTTAGAGACAGAATAATTCATTGCTTAACAGATATAATATAGTCAACACATTTTTTCCAGAAATGCATTTTTTTTATTCTTGTAAACACAAATCCACCTGGCACTTCCACCTGCTCTGGTGAAGTCAGGAAACAAAGATGGATGCAGAAAATGAGGTGGGTGGCGGGAGCTCCAGGTGAGCCCAACAGAATAGCAGAAGGGATCATGGTGACTGAGGGGGAGGAGACAGAACAAACTTCTCACTTCTCCCATCTGAATTCTCTGGCTTGTTACCTTGATGATACTCCCAGATCAGAAATGACTCTCCTCTCCTTACCTGGACTTATGTGGGTAGATTATCACTCTAACTCATTGTCAACAAATCATAACTCGGAGCAAAAAGTTGTCACATTAGTGATGAGATGGGTCAAACTGTACACCTGAATATGTCTAGGAACCCTAAGGCTTTTGGGTCAGAGGCACCCCTTGAGATGTAGTCCATATGTAAACTCTTCCATCAGGTCAACCTATGGTCCTCTAGATGCTGTTGGAACTCAAATTCCCATCCACGCCAGCCAGCATGGCCAATGGAAAGGAATAATGGGAGTTTTAATCCAGCAATTTGTGGGTTGCTAATCTCAACAGACTAAGGGCAGATCTGTAGGGGTCAGATGGGATTACCATGAGGAATTATAAAATATACATCAAGCCATCGTGTCCACGATGAAGACATTGTGTTGACTGGGTTTTATATATTGACGATCATTTCTGATTAAATCCCATAAGATTCTACATTCATGCCCTTTTCATGCCCTTTTGCCTCTGCTGCCCATTTCTCCTTGCTCTTCACGAATCACGTACACACTTAGACAGGCAGGCATCCTGTGTCCTCAAAGACTGGGCAGTTTCGTCTTTGTAGTTTTCTGATATTAATCTTAGGATGTTAATCTTAGGGCTAGGAAACAGATCTGACATGAAGGTGGTAGTGATCTGGTCTTTCTGGCCATCCTTCTTATCATGTTTATTTTTCAGCTCTGGGGTTGCCAGATGCACCCCTTTGTAGTTCTCAACTTATTTGCTACCCCTTTGTAGTTTTCAAGTTATTTACTACCCGCTTGTAGTTCTCAACATATTTACCCCAAAATATATGCATGCTAATTAGTGTTGTAGTGTTACTTTTTCCCCATGTGGGGTTTGATGAGATGCTCAGAGGAAATATGATTGGTTCTTACGAGCACTGTGTAAAAGATTCTTTTGCTAATAAAATGGCCTGGTGAGGGGTGTGGTTTACGCACTTTTCTCCGAGAGCCTTGCTGGTCAAAGCCTCGTGTCTTGATTTTTAATCAGGGTCTAATCCTTCCTTTACTTTGCGAACGCAACACAGATCCACACCATACATTTAAAGCACATGACCCCCCACCCCAAGGATCTTGGGAACTGTAGTTTCCAACTCACATAACTACAGTTCACAGAGCCCTTAACAAACTACAGTTACCAGGTTTATTTGGGATAAGGCACACGCTTTAAATATGCATTAGATACGCTTTAAATTTGTGGAGTAGATCTGCCCTAACTGATGTCATCAGAGTTGGCCCAAAACATTTGTTGGCTGCGGCTGAGCAGGAAATTGGGATTAACCCAGAGCATTCGCATGCTCCTTGACTCATTTTGATTGCAAAGCAGCCAGTTGCTATAAAAGACAGCTGGCTTCTTTAACTCTTTCAGTTTTTAGGAAAAAAAGTCTTGGCTGAAGGAACAGTTCACTTGTCCCAGAGGTATTAAGCTAGAATGAGCCCACAGTGACACTAATTTTCTTAATGGCTGTGAATCATGGGGGAATTCATTTTTTGGTGAGACATTCTGAACCAAGTTTTGAAATACTCCAAACCCTGTTTATTTCAATATATTTTATAAGTCTTGCCTAAATTTGTTTTTGTAGTTCAGCAACATCTGGAGGAGGGCCACATACATGTCCAGTTGGCCATGTCTTCCCTGCAAGTTTAAAAGAAAAAGGGGAAAGGAAAGATGCTGTGGTGAGCAGGGCCTCTTTGCAGCTGCTTCCATCATATCCCACTGTCTGGGTGGTCCCTTGGGCTGTGAGGCCCTAGACCTCAGCCCCCAGGTCCATCACTTGCTGAACAACTAGCTACAGTACCAGGGCATCTGTAACATCCCCATCCCATCAAACCACTAGGCATTGTTGCTCCTTTCTGAGGACTGGTCACCCTCGCAAGGACCCAGCAGTTCTCAACCCTTGTGGCTCAAGAGCATCTTGGTTTGAGGAGTATCCCACAGATTCTTTCAATAGCAAGCACACAATTTGTTCTTTCCCCAATTTCCCCACCCTCCTTCCTTAAAGTGTGTGTGTGTGTGTGTGTCAAAATTCCTGCATTGCAGGGAGTTGGACTAGATGACCCTGGGGAATTCCTTCCAGCTCTATGGTTCTGTGAAAAGGGCAACTAACTCTTCCTACGAGATTGCTTTAACGTTTCTTTCAGACCCAGCAATCCTGTGTCCCCCCCAAGACAACTGCAACTCCTTACTACTGCTTTGACCCAATCCCTGTGCATGTCAGAGATTTAGGGGGCTGTCTCTGGACCCCTTCACCTCCCAACCACTCCCTGAGATCAAATTTGACGCTCCTTTGGACATTTTATGTGGGATACTAAACAGCAGCTTTACCCACGTCCAGGCTGTCGACCCGGTGCCTGAAAATCAAATACTAACATTATAGGAAATCAGGCAGGTCCTGGATTGGTCAGCACCCGACTACTTTCTGCTTGCTCTGAGCTTCGTCCGGGGATATCGAATCCCGTGTCTAAACAGAGGGTGTTTGTTGATTCAGACGAGACGGTTGAATGAATGAATGGAAGAAATAAATCTCCTTTAAGAGAGGAAATGGATATATGTGAGTTAAAGTTTCCTGTGATTCTGCTGTGCCTGCAGCCCCCAGACCTTCAACGGGGGAACTGCCAGACGATTGCACACAGCAGCACAACGGTCCATTCAGCACAGTTTTCTCTACACGGACATGCAGCAGCGTTTCAGGCGAGGAGTGTCTCCTCGCTGCCGCTGTGGGCTGAACCTGGGACCTTCTGCATGCCAATCAGATGCTGTGCCACTGAGCTGCGATCCCTCACCATATTTACTTTGCCAGTTTAGGCTGTAGTCCTAGCCCCACACTCCTGGAGAGTAATCCCGCACTGGATTCAATAGGACACGCTTCTGAGTAAACAGGGCTAGGGTTGCACTGTGACGTAAGAGATCAAAGGACCGATTTCCTTTGGCCAGAAACAGCCAGGGAAGTTTGCATATTGAAGCTGAGCACATGAAATGGTATTAACCTGCTGGGCTTCTGTTTGTCAATCAAGTTTTAAAGGCACCGGAGCCCCCGAAAGGGTAAGGGGAAATTGGGGGCTCTCATACAGAGCTTTTAAAATATTCTCTGTTTACATTTTGCCAACTGGAGACTTCTGTTTTATTAGTCTTTCCAGGCTGACCACACAGGTGCCAAATGTTTGTTTCCTTCCTATTTCCAAATCCAATGAATTGGGAAACGCTCAGAGGTAGACCTCACTGCTCAATGAGACTTCTCTCAAAAAAGCGTGCCTCAAGCGGTCGCCTACATAATGGGCAGCGCGATCCTATGTGCATTTGTTCAAAATTTGCTAATACTGCACAGTAATCGGTTCAGCAGGACTTAACTCCCAAGAAATTGTACTCGCAGCCTTCGACGATCATAACCCATCTACTCAGGAGTAAATACGGATACAATGAGACTACTCAGGAGTAAATACGGAGCGCGCTCTTCTTTATTCTAACGGCTGGACATCTAGCAATTTCCGCTAGAAACCGCTTCACTAATTTGTTCCCAAGCAGAGGACTGAGCGCCTACTCGGTGCCATACATTGCAGAGAAGGAAATGTTCAGGACCATAACGTTACAGGTGTGATGTTTCATCCTTCCCACCCCCAATCTGGTCTTGCTCTAAACCTAAAAGCATTCTTTTCTTTTAAAATAAAAATAAAAATATATCCATTGGAATTTCTCTTTGCTTTTTTACGGCTGGTTTCGTATCGACCGCCGGTGATAAAATTAACAGGAGAATAGGATCCGCTCTCCTGTTAAGAGTGGCACTCGCTTTGGAAACACGTCTGAATAGCGGCAGAGCGGGGAACGGGCGCTCAGCCCTTCGCTTTATCCAGGAGGGCATTTCCACATCCTCCTTGGCAGGGCTGTGACGGCCACAGATTTTTTCGCGGTCGCCATTTGCCTTTCCCCATCCATCCCTTGGCCCCCAGGAGGGGAGAGCGCTCTGGGGTCCGGCACACGGCTTTCCCATGGGCATCGAGCTTGGCCACTGGGAGACCAGGATGCAGAACTAGATGGGCCGCTGGCCGGATCCAGCATTACTCTTTGAATGTCCTTCTGGTCATCACCCTCTGGAAAAGAAATTGCCTGGCTGGGTCTGGACTGGGAGGAGAAAAATAGCGTGGCAGGAGGCCCGGGTGGCTGTGGAGAAAGTCTCCCCCCCGCCCCCACCCTATTTTAGAATGATGCTCAGGGACGATCCTTGCCCCCACACCTTAGCTATCTGCTGCTGCCCAGCCTGTATCGGCTCCCCCAGCCACAAATGAGAACCGTTGAAAGGCAGGGAAAGGTTTCTAGAGCTCAGGAATCTAACCAGACACTGGGCTGTTTGAGCAACAGCCGCTTCCCTGGCGCCTCTAAAGCCGCCTGCGCCCCCCCCCCCCTTTCCCCGATCCCAGGTTCACCTGCACGTGGGATCATCCAGGCGCCAAGCAGAGAGAGACCCGCGCTGGCCCCGAGGGCACCGGGGAGCCCCTGCTAAGTTTTTAGGAAAGACGAGGGAGAGAGAAATCGGACGTGTTCTGGACTTTAGCTATTGCAAACAAGCTCGCCAACAACCTCCCCTCCCCCGCCCTCTTTTGGCCCCGCCCCCACGTGCCCGTAGCAAATTCGAGACGGAGCCGGGACTTCTCCTGTTGCCAAAGGAAGATTGACAAACCAGGAATCCTCTTAATCCTACAGGGGAGCGGGGGCGGGGGGAGGAAACGCAGTTTGATTCTCAAGTGAAGATGCCACGCTGTGTAGGCGCAAAGAGGAGACGAGGCGATCTGTAACTATCCGGCTTCCGATGAGAGACGGATCTCCCGCGGATTACGAGATTTCCCTCTCGAGAAAAAAAGGACGCCCCTCGAAGGGGGAAAAGTACACACACCCTCCCCCTCCGGCTTCCTCGCGAAGGTGGCTTGTTATTGTTATGTCTAGCGCCTCCCGGGAACCCAAACATCCTGCCGGGAGGAGCAGGTGTCCCCGCGCCAGGCCCGACTCGGCGGCGGCCAGGCCATGACTAAGAGTCCCCTGGAGAGTGATGGATTCGCCCCTTGTCGCTCCTCGCCCCCCGCCGCTCCTCCTCCACCTCCGCTGCGGACGCGGCGCTTGGCGCTCCAAGTGCCCGCGGCTCCGCCGAGCAGCTGGAGATCTGCCGGGCGGAACGTGACCACTTCAAGCCGGGAACAGGCACGCACCCCGGCGGGCGGGAGGAGGGGGGTTGGCGTGCGTGTGGTCCGACGGCCTGTCCGCTGCCACCTCCTGTAGCAAGAGGCGCGGGGAGCTGCGGCCCCCCCCCCGCGATGCCCCACCGGGGGCTCTTTCTTGGCACTCTGCGTTGGGCAGAGAGAGCAGGCGAGCGGCGGTCGGTCCTCTCCGGCAGACTCCGGGCTGACTGGCTCGGGACGCCCTGAGCCCGTCCCTGCGCGGGGCAGCGCTGCCCTCGGGGGCGCCTCCGGTCCGCACTGCACCCCCCTCTCCAGGGGAACCTGCTGCAGCGAGCAAGGCAAACGCGCTCGAAGTGTTGGCGGCGGATCTCCACAATGCAGAGATCTTAAATATACAGTGGTACCTCGGGTTACATACGCTTCAGGTTACATACGCTTCAGGTTACAGACTCCACTAACCCAGAAATAGTACCTCGGGTACTTAAGAACTTTGCTTCAGGATGAGAACAGAAATCGTGCTCCCGCGGCGTGGGAGCAGCGGGAGGCCACATTACCTAAAGTGGTGCTTCAGGTTAAGAACAGTTTCGGGTTAAGAATGGACCTCCGAAACGAATTAAGTACTTAACCCGAGGTACCACTGTATAACTCAATACATACACTTATCACTATCCTTATTCAGAAATACGGAGAATAGCCGCTATCTTCCCCGTGAGAAACAGGTAAAGGGTCTGCTTTTACACCAGGGCACCCCCCCATTGATTCAATCCCCATTTATTCAATGGTTGGAGTGGGGTTATGGATAATCAGGCTGCCTCTGGTTTTCTGCCTAGTGTGATTTAGATGCCGGGGGCAGGGTGTTCAAAGGTTTCAGCACCTCAGCTTCCTTTGATGCTTGTGCAAAAATTAACCTGAGGGCAACACGAGTGACTCCCCTGACTTGGTGTTTGAATGGAGTTTCGTTGATCCTTCCCATCGACCCGCAGGCTTCTTCGTTAGGGCCCCCCGCCCTTACTAAAGTGACCAGACCTTAAACATTTTACACAGGAAACGCAGCTTTGTTAAATTCGGTGTCTCGGGGAAATATACCGGGGCAGCAGGATTCTACCGATGCTTCCTCGGAAGTAAGTCACTACTGAGGTCTTACTCTCAAGTAGCTTCACATGGGATGTCAACCTTTATAAAGGGTTTATAAAGGCTCTCTAGGGTATTCTGCGAAGCAGGTTAGGCGATATGTCACTGTCACGTTCACAGGTATAGGAACGGTGTGGCCTTTATGTGTAATCCTAAATATCCCCTCCCTGTGCTTCGGATCGCAATTGCAAATAAGGTTTGCAATCCTATGTACACTTAGCTGGGGGTGAGATCCGTTGAGCACTGAGAGACTTACTTCCGAGTAAACATGCATAGGATAGAGATGTACATTGTTTAATGTGTGGAATAAAAAGGACTGTGAATTGTAAAAGTGTTTCCCAGAGAAATGCTCGCTGGGTTTTGGTGAAGAGAGAGCCTTGCGCTTATTCAGGGATGGATGCCAACTCCGTAATAAACGTCAAGAGCCGAATTCTCTACACATCCACTAGCACCACTATGGCCATTGTAATATACAAAGAAGTTTTTAAAAAGGAAAGCTGCCAACTTCCATTTTCTGCAATGCAGCATTTTTTGCAGTAGATGTCGCCTCTAATAAGTAAATAACCTGCCCTTTGGGTTTGTTCATTAAAAAGATACGGTAGATTTTGTAGGGATGAGAGTATGGGGTGGCCTGGATATTATTAATGACTCGAGACGATTTCCCTTACATTTCATTAATCGTCTGATATGTCCCGCTCCCCCCTCCCCGCGTCCCCCCCTTTCTCTCTCTCCGTCCGATGACCTCAATGCAAATAAACCTATCAGATGTGCCTAAATGACTGGCAATTTTTTTGTGAATGGAATACTCAGTGACTGGAGGATGACGTAATTCGGGAGCTGGGGTTTCGTGGTCAAGCGTGGATTGGTTTTATAGTTGATAACCGAGGTGCTGATTGGCTGGCGGGCAGCTCGTCGAACGCCTACACACTTTTGCCCTGGCGGTAGATATAAAAGGGGGTCGTTGGGCACGGAAGACCATCACGACTGGGAAACGCACACCGAGGCCGCCACCTGCACTACGCTTTCCTCAACAAGCTTTGCATCTGAAGGTAAGTGCGTTCTCCTTTTATTGACTTTCCAGTCCAGGGAGTGCTGAAAAGGCTTCTCGGTGGCGGAGAACTTGCAACTCCTCAAGTTTGGAGGATGTTAGGCTGATGCTGGGTCTTGTGGCGTCTTCGTGCTTCTCTCCTTGGATTCTTGAGCAGAACGACTTTCCCCAGATATGCTTTGACAGGTATTATTTATTAGTCACTTGCTTTGGAAAAGGCGTGAGCGCAGAGAAACCCCTAGGTTGCAGAACGGCAGTTTAAAACCATTTCCCATTCTGCAAGGGGAAAATCTCCCTTTCGTTCGTGTAGACTAGAGGCTGCCCGTTTAATTCTGAGTATTTTATCACGTCTGTTCAGTAAGAGTCGTGCAAAAATGGCACGTGGGAGATGCCTTCAAGAAACCTAATTTCGTGTAATTGGGAATGCTCCTCAGGGTATGACCGCCCCCGAGAGTAACTGCTGCAGCAAAGAAAAATCTCCTAGCACCTTCAAACTATTTTATTGCAGTCTGAGCAATAAAAGGGAACTGCCTGCTTCCATCAGGTGCAGGAAGGTGTTGGACACAGAGGCGTGGCAGGGAGGGGGAGATGAACCGTTTTACAAAATGAGTAGGGCTGCATCTCTATACCCATTTACTAGGAAGATGTCTCCATTGAATTCAATGGGAGTAGCTATATATAGGATTTCACCGTAATGAACTCATCTGGACACTAGAGACACGACTCCTGGCATAATATATTAGTTTCCTTTAAGATGCCACAGAGCTCTTTAAACAAAAGTATTGCATATGCAAATGTCTGTTCTGAAGAGCCATGCAAATGTGAGGAGCCGGGCTTATTATATTCCATATAATTTCTGGATTTTGTTTTTCAGAAACAATTTTTAAATCCTCATTTCCGTAACAGGGCTATTTATTTAAATGAGGACAACTCCCCCCCCCCATTTTTCAAGTAATCATTTATTTCAGCGCAAAGGATTATGCCTCCCCACCCTTCTTTTCAATTTAAAACAAAATACACAAAATTTCTACATGCAGTTATAAATGCGGATCTGGCCGTATTTTATTCGTTTCCCTTGATCTTTCGCGCTCGACACGATTGCCAGCATTGCGTGAATATTATCAACGATTTCATAGTACTGGTCCCCATCTGTTGATGAAGTTGTCCTGGATGCCTTCTGTCCTCCAGTTACATATCAACTCTGCGAAACTTCCCAATTTTCTACGCATTGGAGACGTATACATTCTTTGTAGATAACACTTCCAAAATAAAACACACACAAATCCTACCAAATTGTGGGGTGGGGACCTCGATGCAAATAGATGATCCCATGACCCTCCCCCCCTTTAAAAAAACCTAGGAAATTAAAGCATCCTTAGAACCTCGATCCTATTAGGCATGCTAACGCAGAGCTGGCCGTAATCCAGTGGGGGGCTTCTTCCCAAGTGAGTTTGCGCAGGATTCCAGCGTTAGGCTGGGATCATAGCTGTCAACGTTTCCCCTTTTTTAAAAGGGAAATTCCCTTATTCCGAATAGGATTCCTCTCAAGAAAAGGGAAAAGTTGACAGCTATGGATGGGATGCAAAGCGTGGGAAATGGCCAGTCTTGTTGATTTTGCAGATACAACGCTATGGCCATGGTGAAGATGTGCTCCTTCCTGGCTGTCTATGCTTTGGTGGTGTGCCTGATGGACAGCTCCCGCGCAGTCCCGCTAAGGTAAGAGGCAGCAAGCGGGAAGACAAGGGTCTGCATGCAGAGACTTCTCTTGAAAGCCTCTTTGGCTTGGCTATCGCCAGAAAAGCGACTGGGGCGGCATTTGGAAAGAAAACGCGGCCGGTTCTGCAGAGGGGGCGGGCAACAGAAGGTTTGGCGCCGAGGGACGCGAGTGCGCGCGATTGCCCGCTTGGGCGAGATCCCTTGACACGGATTAGCCTAGTGGAGTGGGTGGGGGTGATGCAGGGAAGGAAAAAGGCTTCCCCCACCTCCCACGCCTTTCAGCGCGTGGTGAAACAGGGGCACTCGTCTGTGTTCGTTAAGGAAGAAAACGGGAGGGCAATCTACGCCCAGTTAACAAGCTCAGCGAGCGTGGTCTCGTGTGTATGGACGAGTTACACGTGTGCGGTGCTGTAATCCCTCCCCCCCAAGCAGATCGATGAGTTGGGTTGGAAAAAGGACCCTCCCGCCCCCTCCCCCTTGAGCACCCCTCCCTTTGAGAGAGCGGCGCTGGCCTTGAGCTCTCCCCCCTCGCTCCCTCCCCACAGACCTGGCTTGGAGCCTGTCACAGACCGAGGGAGCATTGGCGACTACGAAGCCCGGCGGTTGTTAAGCGCGCTGGTGAAGGAATACCTGGGGGAAGAGCTGGAGCGGGCGAGCGAAGGGAACAGGTAAGGAGAGCGACAGGTCGACGGGGAGGTAGGAAGGGGTGGTCGCAGCGGGGATCGGGGCGGGGGGCTGGAGACTCTCCTCTCTGGGAGTGCGGGCTCTTTCCTGGCAGATCAGCTGATGGGACCTATTTTCCTCCCTGGGATGCGCAGACCCAGCTCCTGCGAGACGGGTCCCGCCATCCTGATGATCCCACTCTGATAGCCATGAACTGGGATTTCAGATTGCTCTTTTCTTAACTTGCTCTCTTTTGGGTTACTTCCTCTTGAGTTACTTTTTCTTCCCGTAAAAAAGAGAGGCCTTGCAAGTTGAAAGAGAGGGGGTTAGAGTAAAGTGGGGCAGCAAGAGGTACGTCTGGTTTTATTCCACCCCCCGTTAGAAATGCACAGAGTTCTTCTTATCACAACTCAAGCTTGTGCGCGCGCCCGAGTCAGTGCATGCCGTCGAGAAGAGGCGAGGCGGCCTTCCAAGTGCACGCAGCGCCCCCCTTCCCTCTCCAGGCCGAGTCTTGCAATTGCACCTGCACTTCCCTAATGAGCTCCGGTTGCAAAGCATGCTGATGAATGAGACTCACCATGCATGCCGGATGATCTTGAACTGTCCCTCCCCGCGTCCCGCCGGGATCGCTGTCAGCATCCCAAGCAAGCGAGCGATTAATCACTCGCCATTTACTACAGCCCGATCCTCCTTCCGACAGAGCCCTTTTGCATGGACCTTGTTGCGCCGGCACTGCGTCGAGATTGTCTTGTGTTGTTTTTAAATGCCTATTTGTTGGTCGTTTGGTCTCCTGCTGTGGTTTTCGTTGAGTCTGGGCTAGGGGTGGGGATGGGATATAACAAGGCATGATGACTGCGCATGGTTTTCTGTTACTTTGTTCGGCATGTTTTTCCCCCCTGCAGCTTGGATAGACCTATTTCCAAACGCTGTGCCAACCTGAGCACTTGTGTGTTGGGCAAACTGTCTCAAGAATTGCACAAATTGCAAACTTACCCTCGTACTGACGTCGGGGCTGGAACTCCTGGCAAGAAAAGGAATGTGCTGAATGACCTGGAAAACGAACGCTATGCAAACTACGAGGAAGCCCTCGGAAACAACTAGATTGGCTCTCATCTCCTCTTCCTCTTATATTTTTTCCTCCTCTTTTTTTGATGCATGTGGATCTAACCTTGATTGCTAATTTTGCTATGTTCTTTTGAATCTATTTTTGAGTGAGAATGTGGAGTGAAACAACTTCAAGTTAGGAAATTCAGGCTGCAATCCTACACACACACACACACACACACACACACCCGAGAGTTAATCCCATTTAGTCAAATAGGACTGACTTCTGAGTAGACATCCTTAGGGTTGCAGCTGTTAAGAATATAACACATATATTGGGGGGGGCGGGACTTGGCTGAAACTGGGGAATAGCACATGCCAAATTAAAATGAGTAAGGACTAGCATTGCCTCGAATTTTCAACTGATTTTCTTAGATGTTTATTTTACAAATAACAATCCTTTGATTTCTGGCTACGCATTGTAAAATAAATAAATAAATGTTTCTTTCATGCCTGACCATGCAACTGTTCAATAAACCTATTTTTCTATAAGGATTAGGTCTATTTTCTAATTATGAATGGTGCAAATCAGTTAAAAATAAAAATAAAAAGATGGCTTTTCTAGGCATGGTTTTAATGGTGTTCAGCTCAGGGTGACTGCTTTGGAGTCATGCTTAAATAAGTATTTTAAAATGCAAGGTATTTGCTCAGTGCAGGATGAATACGCAGGGTGACAATTTTTCTCCAGTGAAGTCAGTGGGAAACTTCACACTGACCATATATATATATATATATCAGTCACCCATTATACTCTTTGTAGCAGTACAATACATAGTTTGCAAATATTAGAAATGTTAGCCAGTTACCAAAGTTATATTCTGATTGAAATCATCCAGGTAAGAACTTTAATACTTTATTTCTATTTCATTGTTCATTGATCTTGCATGAAGCTATGTAAGGTGCAGGAGTAATTTATATTGGCTAACAACATGTGGAGAATGGGGCCTTCTTCAATACCTCTTGTGGCTACATTGTACAGACTGCCTTGATTTACAAGGTGTGTCTGCTTGTAATTTAAACATCCCAAGTATTTTTTATTGTACCGAGCGTAATCCAGACAAAGTTAAGCCCTGGCAGTACTTATTTTTCCACTGAAACCAGCGGAATTTAAAAGTGATTGGTTTTGTAAGGTTGAGAACATGAGAACAGCCCATCTAGCTTAGCATCCTGTTTCCTGTTGTGGCCAATCAGATGTCTCTGGGAAGCCCACAAACAGGAAGTGAAGGCATCTTTCTCACACCCTTACTCTCCCAACAGATGGCATTTGTGCCATTGTGCCAGTATGCTATGATTTGCCTTTTGGCTGAATTCCAGGGCACCAAGGCAGCAAGCTTATACTCATAAGACTCATTGTAGTCAGAGGGGCCTCCTTCTGACCAGATGTGCATAGGATTCCATTATAAGGACTGCAAGGCTAGCCATACTTGCTTCCTGGTTAGCACTGAGATAATGTGCTTCACTTCTGTTTAAGCAGGTCTAACTGCATTTTCAGAGGCAGTCATCTGCCCACTGCATTGCCTGACTACAGACAACATCTGTTGAATCCAAAAGCATTACTTCTGAGCGATCAGGCTGAGGATTGTAATATCTCTGATGGTTAGAAATATCTGGGAAGCCATAGAGCAAATGTCAAGGACTCTTTGAAATGCAGTCTGTCATTATAGCACTGCAGAAGTCCATTACTTCAAGCCTGAGGAAACCGAATATAGAAATCTTTTAAATATGGATATGAAGTACCAGCACAATTTTATCTTCTCAGGCATTTTCCAGGATTTTGCTTATAAAACGTGGTGTTGTTGAAAGATGTGCTCTGTTTCTCAGATCTGAATTCTTTCTTTCGGAAAACAGCGTGACAACTCAGAAGAGGGCATGCAACACAGCCACCTGTGTGACCCATCGTTTGGCAGACTTCCTGAGTAGGTCAGGAGGAGTGGGCAAGAACAACTTTGTACCCACCAACGTTGGATCAAAAGGTTTTGGCAGGCGAAGAAGAAATGTCCAGATGTAATCTGCTGAATGACCCCTGGAATATGGTAAGTGCATTACAGACATATTTCAGCAATATCAATGTCTTACTGATTTATATAAATTTCAGTGCTTGGCTGGATGTCATATGAATTCTGGACCTCATTGAGCATGAAAAGCAAAATCTCAAATCAAGAGCAGGATTTCACCTGCGGATAGGAAGCCTGTGTCCCTCTAAATTTTGTCGGTCTCCAGCTCCTGTAACCCCTTGACTATTGGCCATGCTAGCTGGGGATGATCAAAGCTGTAGTTTAACAACTTCTTAAAGACTACAGGTTTTCCATCTCGGCTTAAAAAAACCCATCCCCTCTCATCAATAAATTACTTGTGGGTTGTTTTTTTTAACAAATTCAGGAGGATATTAGGGAGAAAGTATGTAGATGGGCATTTTTCCACCTTAATATTTAGTTGGAATAAACATAGCAGAATTAGATCTTCATAGTTGCGTTTGATATTAATATGCATTCCTATTCAAAAGTAAGCCTCACTGTATACAGTGGGGGTTAGGATTGGAGCTGAAATGGTTTAGCTACAAGAACTGAAATTTTTTGGCCAAGTAATGGATGTTTCATGGAAGCCAAAATTACCAATCATAAAACAGAATGAATTATTTGTTTATTGAGATGTACAAGGGACGCGGGTGGCGCTGTGGGTAAAACCTCAGTGCCTAGGACTTGCCGATCGTATGGTCGGCGGTTCGAATCCCCGCGGTGGGGTGAGCTCCCGTCTTTCAGTCCCAGCTCCTGCCCACCTAGCAGTTTGAAAGCACTCCTAAGTGCAAGTAGATAAATAGGTACCGCTTTATAGCGGGAAGGTAAACGCCGTTTCCATGTGCTGCACTGGTGCTGACTCGCCAGAGCAGCTTCGTCACACTGGCCACGTGACCCGGAAGTGTCTGCGGACAGCGCTGGCCCCCGGCCTCTTAAGTGAGATGGGCGCACAACCCTAGAGTCGGACACGACTGGCCCGTATGGGCAGGGGTACCTTTACCTTTACCTTTACATCTTAACATGCAATGTAGGCATTCTGGGGTTGCATTTAGAATCCTTGTGTTACTTGCCATGCATTTAGTCTGCCCAACTACTGCCATTTAATGATTAGCGAATGAAATGTGTGAAATGTCATGGGAGCGGTAGGATTTTCTTTTAGAGGTGAAGATGGTGGTGAGACTCCATACTCTTGTCTCACTTCCCTGTACTCTAGTCTTTCCACATACCTCTGGAGTTAGAGTTAGGTTTGGGAGAAAGCTTCAGGCTCCCACCACTTTCCCCTTATTTTATTTATTTAACAAAAAGTGCATACCACTTGTTTGTTAAAACAATCTGTAAGCAGTTTAAAAAATATAAATATGGAACATTAAAATTCTTGCTTAATAACAGTTAAAAACAAGTCTATAAAAGCATTCAAAATAGGAATTAAAATCAGCAATAGCTAAGAAAAGAGAGAAAGCACCTGTTACTTCTGTATGTCTAGATTTGCTTTCCTAAACCAGTGTTTAAGGTGCTGCCTCCTTGTGCTGTTACCACAGCATTGTATATTTCTGCATGGAGATTTTCCCACTGGGTTGAAATGGATGTTGAACTGGCACTGCCTGCTAGCTGTGTTTCTCCTGGAATGCTTCCAGATTTTCCTTCCAAGTTGAAGGGTGAGGAATGGGCACTCTAGATCCCTGGCCTTGACTTAAGATTCTCCTCTAGCATAATAGCATGGGGTGAATTGGCATCAGTGCAGAAAAGTAGTAAGAATACGGTGTTGCTCTCAGGCCACCCAAACAATTTCTGAGTTCTTCTTCTTCCTGTCCTTTGACTCACTTTTGTCAAGGCTGCTCCTGAGATGGCTCAGATATTGTAGAAGTAGATCACCTTGTTTTCTGCATCATTTAGGTTGCCTGAGGTTCTAATATCTCACCAATCTGAATAGATGACTTGTGAGATAGTACATTTTTAATGTATTTTTTTCTAATTTAAATGCTGAAAAATGAATCTGGTCATCCTTAGGCATATCATAACTGCCCCAATATCCTTCCAGCAAAGGCTCCCTAAAACAAACCCCTTTGATGGTTTTTGTATGAGGCGTGACAATCAGTTACCAAAGTCTCCTAATTACTCAGTGGGTCATTTCTGAGACATATGGATAAGCTTGTCCTGTCTTCCATCTAATGTTCAGGTAACTGAAAATATATTTTTGGGGGAAGCAGCCCAATGCTCCCTGAGAAGAGGGCCAAGATGCCATGGACTTTCCTGGAATTCCCAGCACTGCCAGAGGTCTACCTGATGCAGTGGAAAAAAGTGCCACCACCAATGTTGCTGTACTGGTATTGGGGCCTGGCACAGGGTGTTTGGCGTGTTTGCCAAGAAAGGCTTTCACCTTGAAGCCTGTCATTCTCTCCCCAACCCCCCCCCCCAAGAAATAGCAGGAAAAGAAAAGCTACATGGGAGGGAGTAGGTAGCTCCATCAAAGATCACCCTCCTCTCCATAGGATTGCTCTATCAAATTTGTATAACATCTAATTTGATTTCTTTCAGATTGCCATGAAACTGAGCAGCAAACGCCTTTTAATTTCTCTTGAAAGCAACTTTCTTCCATAAATCAAGATGGCCGAATAAAAGACTCATTTTTGCATCCTTCTAATATTGAAGAAATGTTTTTGTTTTGAAATTAAATTGAAGCACTTCTGTTATATATATAAGAGATATATATATCTCAAGATAATTATTCAGATTAAATTATTGTATATTCTTTTTATATGCAGTTCTATTTCAAATAAAATGTGACAGCATCTATTTATTTACTTATTTATCTTCTAGCATATCTGTGAAATATGACCCATGCTATTTATCTTGGCAATACTGCCAAATCTCGGGGATTACACTAAACTGCTGCCTATCAAGGTATATCTGTAAGATATGGTGTGCTGTGCCTTGATGTAAAACAGTTAACTGACATGATTGTACAGTATGTTTAAAAAAATACACTTACAATATTGTATCATTTGTGAATTTATGCAAGATTAAAAAAAGTATTTTAGATACACATGGATTGAGAAACTGATCTTTCATTTAAACATTTTCTTTATTGCTAATTTACTATGCAGATATTTGAAACTCTTGGCAGTGGTCACTGTTGGATATCAGATTCAACAGAGCTTTGCTAAATTTCAGCACGGCACTTGGATGTTCTATCTAATGTCTGATGCTATAGAATATTAACAGAAAGCAACAATTTGAATGTTCAAAACCAATAAATCCCTTGTTTGCAGACACCCTCATATGTAAAGCCAATTTTTTTTTGGTTCCGTGTCTGCTCCCAGCACAATGGAACCCTAGTCACGGCTATGGCCATTGTGTGCTACAGCAAGTCAGAGTGTACCTTCTTATGGATAAGACGGAGAAATTAATGTTTTTCTCTCCATGCAGTATTTCCCTTTGTTACTGAGTGTGACGATGTATATCAGCTGCTTTCTAGATGTTTTGGACTACAGTCCTCATCAGTCTCCATGCCTGTAGTCCAAAACTTGGGGGTGGCAGCACCAGGTTCACAAACGCTGATTGATGTAGATGGAGAACCTGCCGGCTTATCAAGGATTGCAGAAAACATACATTCCTAGCTGTTGGGTAGTTTTAGGCTACAATCCTAGGCATGCTTACCAGGATGCAAATCCACTCAATTCAGTGAATTCCATGTAGACGTGTATAGGACTGAGCTCTAAGTATATTTAAACTTCAGTCCTTAGCACACAGTGAACTTGGCAAAAGAGATTTGTGAGTAAAGATGCTGCGAGGGGATCATAAGGAAGCACAAAACAGAAGACATCCATCTGCTCAGGGCTGGCATCTGAGGCAAACCCCAAAATGATGCCTTCCAGCCAGGAAAGAAAGAATGAATGAAGATCTAAATCAGGAACAAAGGGGTGGGGGGATAAAGATCTACACTGGGAGTAAGGGTGGGAGGAAACCAGCAACACCACCTATTTGCAGAGAGGCTGCTGTAGAGGTGGCATCCAGGGGAGGTGCTGAGGAGGCAGCTGGTCTGGCCTCTAAAGAGCTCACCTCAACCATTGGTGCCAGCATGGCAACAGCAGCGGGTAACACATTCCTTGTAGGCCAGATTCCATTGCCCCTTTGGATCCTGCTGCCAGAGGCAGCAACCTCACCTTGCCCCATAGGTGGGCCAGCTCTGCATCTGCATAACAAAGATGCTGAATACACAGAGAAGCCATTTCAGACTGTAAGGCTCTGAAATACCAGTCTCCTTTGAAATCAATTTGACCAGGCTGTCACTTTGTCTTTTCCTGGAAAGAGGTTTTCTGCTTAGGAGTGGGAAACTGGGAAAATGATCACCAGAAAACTTGGCTAAAGCTTTATTTAAAACGAAGTGTCACAAGAGACTAGGGCTCTGCGGGACTTGACATCTTTCCGCAGGGCCTGCAAGACAGAGCTGTTCCACCAGGCCTTTGGTCAGGGCACAGCCTGACTCCCTCCTTTGGCAATCTTCACAGAACTTTAGCGTAATGGTTGTCATCATTTTGAGTTGAATTAATTTTACAATGAAATGATTTTAGAATGTTGTACTATTTTGTTGTTGTTAGCCGCTCTGAGCCCGGCTTCGGCTGGGGAGGGCGGGATATAAATAAAAATTATTATTATTATTATTATTACTACTACTACTACTACTACTACTACTATTATTATAGAAATAAAATGAACCCCCTGCTTTTAAAAATACTGAATGTCAGATGAATGCTGTGTAGTTCACCGCAAATGAAAGCTGATTCTAAAGCCAGCTCCATCAACTCAGGGCAGACCATTATGGAATCATAGAATCATATAACTGTAGAGTTGGAAGGGGCCTCAATGGTCATCAAGTGACTCTAGTCCAACTTCCTGCAATGCAGGAGTCTCAGCTAAAGCATCCATGACAGATGACCATCCAACCTCTGCTTACAACCTCCAATTTGATGAGGATCCTCTCAGTTCCTTAATTCAAGTTGTTTATAAAAACATTGAACAAAATAACAGGCCCAGGTCAGAATCCTGCTGCACCCCACTTGTCATTTCCCCCCATGATAGTCAGGCACCATTAGTGAGCACTCCTTGGGTTTGGTCAGTCAACCAGCTACAAATGCACCAAACAGTTACCTCGTCCAGCCAACATTTTACCAGCTTCTCTGCAAGAATGTAATGGGGGACTTTGTCAAATGCCAACTGAAATCAAGATACTGTACACTATGTCCACAGCATGAGACTCTTCTTTGTTTTTGAGAAAGACATGCTGGGTCTTAGTAAAGAATCATTTTGTTAGTGCTCATAGACCAGCCATTTAATTATCTGTTCTAGGACCTTCCCTGGTATAGATGTCAAGCCCACCAGTCGGTAATTACCCGGGTCTTCCTTTTCCCCCATATTGAAGATGGGGACAACATTTGCCAACCTCTAGTCTGTGGGGACTTCACCTGTTCTCCAAGACTTCTCAAAAATCATAGACAAAGGCTCTGAAATTACACCTGTGAGCTCCTTTAGAACCCTTGGATGCAGCTCATCAGGCCCTGGAGATTTGAATTCATTTAAAGTAGCTAGGTGTTCCCTTACCATCTCTTTTCCTATCTTGGGCTGCACCTTACATCTATTATTCTGTTATCACCAGGTTGGACACTGCTTTCCTTTTGGGTGAAGACAGAGGCAAAGTAGGTGTTGAGCAGTTCTGCTTTCTCTCTGTCACCCAACAGCATTTCTCCGTCTTCTCCACTCAGAGGTCCTACTACTTCTTTGTTTATCCTCTTGCTTTGAGCATAGCTGAAGAAACCTTTATCATGATTTGTAACCTCTTTTGCAAGTCTGAGCTCATTCTGAGCTTTGGCCCACCTGACTTTCTCCCTGGAGCTGTTGGCTTCTTGTGTATACCCCTCCAATGCGATTTCCCCTTTCTTCCATTTCTTATACATGCCCTTCCTAAACCTCCACTCATCTGTAAGCAACTTATGCAGCCACACTTTGCCTCCTACTTTTCTTTCTTTTTGGAATCGCCTGCATTTGTACCTTTTCACCTTTCAGAAACTCCTATCCATCTTGGACTCACTTATCACTGAGTATTTCTGACCATGGGATCTCACCCAGAGTCCTTAAGTTTTTTGAAATCAGCCTTCTTAAAGACCAGAGTGCATGTCCAACTGCACTCAGCTTTCCCTTGCCTCTCTATCATGAAACCCAGGAAGACATGAAAACTTCCTCTCAAGGTTCCCAGTTCTCCCACTTCATCAGTCAGTTCCTCCCTGTTGGTGAGGTCCAGATCCAAGATAGATGACCCCCTTATTCCCGCCCCCCCACTCCACCTTCTGGGAAATAAAATTGTCAGTGAGGCAATTGAGGAATTTCTTGGACTTTACATTCTTGTTCCAACAGATATTGGGGAAGTTGAAGATTCCCATGACTACTATATCTTTCTTTTCTTTTGAATGTTGCTAATTTGCTCTAGGAAGGCATCATCCAAGTTTTCCGTCTGGCTTGGAGGCCTATGGCAGACACCCACAGTAAGGTCACTGTGGTTTTCCTCTCTTACAATTTTTACCCCTATACTCTCAACCTGCCTTCCATGCTCCAGACCATGGGCCTCTTCACAAGTGCGCACATGGTAGACCTTCACACAACAGAAGAAAAGCTTGCCAGATCTGGCCAGCAGCCCATCTAGTCCAGCATATCCTGTCCCAGCATCCTTAACTATTGGCCATGCTGGCTGGGGCTGATGGGAGTTGCAGTCCCTCAACATATTTTAGGGCACCAGGTTGAGGAAGGCTGTTCTAGGTGATTCTAATATGCAGCACCCAAACACCCCTCATTATGTAGGACAACTGATGTAAATTTAAGCATGTTTTGACTCACAGAATCACACCAGATGGTCTTAGTGTAGCGCTCTGACGGTAAAGCAGATGTGGGAGAGAAGCTAGCTTCTGTTATGCAATATGATGCTGCTCACATAATTAACTCAAGGACCCACCTTCATCCACTTTGTCCGGTAATTCTCATTATTTGCGTCTCTTTGCTTATCTGTCATTGGATGAATTGAACTTATCTTTGTGAAAGCCTTCCTAGCTTTCTATGCAAGAACTAAGCAGGGCTAATGCTATTGTTTCTGTCACAGAACCTTGCCAAAAGCAAAATTTAGCAGACAGCAGTATATTCTGGTTTTAGCGATCACATCCAACACGGCCATGTATAATTAGCAGATGGAATGTCTGCATGTGGAGTGGGTAATTTTTATATATATTTTTTAAAAAACTATTTAGATAATGTAAGGCTATGTATACTTTTTATTCTTTCCTGCATGAACATAGATAATTACCATGGCCACAAGGTGAAAATTGCAGCTCTCTGAAATCCATGGATGTTTTGCCGTTGCCTTAATGGGGTCAGGGTTTCACTTACAGGGTGGCAGATTTTGCTGAGAATATATTACTGACCTGGATTTCAGAAAGGCAGCTCTCCAGTGGCTCACATTTATTTTTGTTTGAGCTGTAAGTATTAGTAGCACTTCTGCAAAACCAGGCCTAGATCGAGGGAGGGGGTAAGGGGAGGGCATGTGCCCTGGCTGGTGTGTTAGGAGGGTATTAAAACAGCATCCTGCCCTGATGGCAATACAATGTGGGAGAGAGAGTAGGGAGGTGTGCTTTGGCCATAGCACATTGCTCCGTGACTCCTTAAGTTCTATCCGGGTTCTGCTTATTAGAAGACATGGCTGGATCAGCAGGAATGCAAAGTAGGATAGCTCAGTTGGTTAGAGTGTGGTGTTGATAACACCAAGATTGCAGGTTGATCCCCATATTGGACAGCTGCATATTCCTACATTGCTGGGGGGTGGACTAGATGACCCACAGGGTCCCTTCAAACTCTACAATTCTATGATTCTGAGAAGGAGTCATGCCCTGAGAATGCAAGATGCCCAGCTGTGGCCCATCCACCTCTTCACTAAGTGAAGGAAGCCTGTTGTCCTGGCTCTCACCGGAGAATAAAGAACTCATATGTGGAGTACAGTTTC
This sequence comes from Podarcis raffonei, assembly GCF_027172205.1. Taxonomy (NCBI): domain Eukaryota; kingdom Metazoa; phylum Chordata; class Lepidosauria; order Squamata; family Lacertidae; genus Podarcis; species Podarcis raffonei. The sequence continues at coordinate 70,320,206 of NC_070602.1, forward strand.
TGCCAAAATCATCATCATCATCATCATCATCAACAACAACAACAACAACAAGAGTTTATTTTCTGTACCCCACCATCTGGTTGGGTTGCCCCAGTCATTCTGGGTGGCTTCTAACAGAATATACAAAAACACAACAGAACATCACACATTAAAAGCTTCCCGATACAGGGCTACCATCAGATTTCTACAGAAGGTCATATAATTATTTATCTCTTTGACATCTGATGGAAGGGCATTTTACACGGCAGGCGCCACTGCTGAGAAGGCCTTTTGCCTGGTGATATATCTCAAAACACTGCTTTCCCCCACCCCTTATTCACTTACCCTTGGCATTCTATTTTATCTTCCCTCCCATTATCTTCCCTCCCTCATCAGATATTTTTCTTCTGGCTGTCCTACAAAGCTGTATGACCTGTATGAAATTTAATCCCAGCCAAACTGACGACTTTCCCTTCCCTCACAAAAGTGGGGTTGCTTCCTGAAAACTTGGAATGTTCAGACATGTTTCATGCGGTGATGTCAACTCAGTCTCTCAGTATCATAGGCTTCACTACCCCAAGGTCAGTACTGTTTCATGGATGTTCAGAAGATTTCTGACCACTCACATATCCGCTGTGTGGAGAGGCAAGTAGCCCTGTGACCCAGCCCCTAATGCACACGTGCCTCTCAGCCTTGCCTCAGATCATCATCTCTGCATATTTGGTGTGATGTCTGAAAGGGAGTGCATACAAATGCAGCTGTATATGTATAGGTTTTCCATGCAGTAGGAAACCCTGATTGTGCAGGATTCCCAATCATATTATGGGGTATGCACCCACATCTCTGCGTGTTCTGTTTCTCCCTTTCAGATGTTGCACTGAATGTGTGGACATTGGAGGTGGGACCTGGAAGTGTGAGGAGGCCAGAGATGGAAGGTGTGTGGCTCCTATTTCCCCCTCCATATCTTCCCTTCTCTTTCCATATGTTGCATATACTGGGAGGTGGACCTTCTGAGCATCTCAGCAGATATTCTGAATACACCTAGATGTTTCCTTTCAATATTTCTGTGACTGATGGTCCATGAAGCAGTTTCCCTTCCTCACAATATCCCCCCGCCACAGCATAACATATTTGGATTCCTGTTATCTCCAGTGATCAAACAAAAATAGTTTACGAACAGTGAAGTTATTGTATGTAACTATTAAGCATTTTCAAACAAGGACACTCCTAATTGTTTAAATTGATTAAGCGCTTGTTTAATCTTTTGGACCAGGTTCCATTTCTGTGAAGATAGTGCTGCGCCTATCTTTCTTTTTTAACCAAATTTACAGGGGAATTGAATTGTTTGTGTCAATCCAGACTGATTGCAATTGACATTTAATTGTTATCTTGTTTGTTTTTAATGCCAAAGAGTTGCACAGTTCTTATCTGCCTTGAACCCTTTTGAAGAAATTGGGATCCTAATGAAATTAAATAATGTTCTGATCTTTTGTTTTTTTTCCAAACCTTTTGCAATGCATATCCTTTATAAATACTTACTAATACATTAACTTCCATGTTAGTGGAGCAGTGTAACTATTCATAATGTACTCTTTTCTAGATAGTGCAGAAGATAGGATTAAAAAGCAGTATAGATCCACTTAAGCCTCATTAATTCATGGGGAGGGGGGGAGGCTTTAGAGAGATGACTATGCAAAAACAGTTAAAAATAGGATTAGTCAGACATAATAAATTAATAGGTGGGATAGAAATAGTTTAAATAAAATATATAAATAAAATTCAAGTGTCGTTATTTTAGGGAATAGTATGCATCTGCAAAAACACCTCAAATATACAAAACACTCATGAAACCAATGTAATGTAAACTCATGAAACATGTAATCAAATAGCTAATACATCAATTATACAGTTGCTGATCCCAGAAGCCAAACAAAATTGTGTATATATCAAAGACACTTCCCCACTTTGGTGTCACACTTCATCTTTACACTGTGGGAGGTTGGTGAATTATATGTTAACAATGGACCATAGATCCATGGACTCCCTTAGATACAATTCATTGATTCAAATAGAATAGAAGAAATTCTGATTTATAATCAATACCAAAGCAACTCCCCAATTGTGAAAAATGTCACAGAGCCTAGGACTTGCCGATCAGAAGGTCGCGGTTCGAATCCCCGCGACAGGGTGAGCTCCCGTTGCTCGGTCCCTGCTCCTGCCAACCTAGCAGTTCGAAAGCACGTCAAAGTGCAAGTAGATAAATAGGTACCGCTCCGGCGGGAAGGTAAACGGTGTTTCTGTGCGCTGCTCTGGTTTGCCAAAAGCGGCTTAGTCATGCTGGCCGCATGACCCGGAAGCTGTACGCCGGCTTCCTCGGCAATAAAGCGAGATGAGCGCCACAACCCCAGAGTTGGTCACGACTGGACCTAATGGTCAGGGGTCCCTTTACCTTTACCTTTATCTCCCTGACAAAAAGAGTTGGAAGATATAAAAACAATACTGTAAATCACAGACAGAGCTAATTTTAAATTGTGTTAGCTGACATGGTCCAATTTTACACTGGAAGCTACCCCCTCTCTCTCTTTATAAGAAAGGAGTTTTTTCCTTGACGCTCAAGTTTCCCATCCAGAGGGAGTTTTTGACATGGGCACTTTGCATCAGATCTTCCTCCAGACCAATAGTAACCATCTCCTGAGAGGGCTGTACCACTTCAACTGATGCATGTTTGAATTACTTGCAGTTCTATAACTGTACATGGAAGCAAAGTGAGACAATTTCCCTGCTCTGTATCTCTAGACAACAATCCCATAAAACTGAAGAATAGCAGTGAAATACTGTAAACCCTTTCAAGTTAAGGAGTGAAAAATGCAAGTTTTTGAAGCTAGAGGGCATAGGAGACATAGAATGTACGAGTGCAGCATTTACCACTTAAAAATATGAGATGGCTGTTTACAGTCGTTTTCTCATCTTATACAATACGTCATTCATGCTGTAACACAATAGGGCACTGTTCAGACTGATTTTATCCTTTTCCATAGAAGAAGGCATTGAAATCCTTTCCAGAATCTTAACGAGCTTTTCATATGCAATTGGTGAAAGTAACGACAGCAGCAATGTTTTGATGTGGTCCATGAATATAATAGAGATTCTAAATTATAAGTACAGACATATAGTTATTCACAATGTGGGGTTTGAGTGGGGCAATTGGAGGAAGAAGATGCCAGATCCTGCCTTGTGCCCTTCTTCTGCCCCAGCATGGATCCCTCACAGCTGAGCTTGCTTTAGGTCAAACCCATTGGTCCATTTAGTGCAATATTGTCTACACTGATTGGCAGCGGCTCTCCAGGATTTCAGACCAGGGTCTCCCCCAGCCCTACCTGGAGATGCCAGGAATTGAACATGGGTACATGCAAAGCAGTTGCTCTACCACTGAGCCATCATGACCCTTCCCTACAAAGCCCCTCCCTCTGTGGGTTGCCTTAATGGGAATAGCTTGCATGGAGGGGGTTGCAGTTGCTACCAATCTGTTCAGCTTTTTTCAGGGCTGAATGGGGGAGCCAACGGTCCAGGGACAAATAGGAGGCTTGCAAGTCAGAGAGAAGCAGCCAGCAGTCCATCTGTACCCCCCCCCTTAGCATGGGACGTTAAAAAAAAAAAGCACTCTAGAAAGGAGAAGCAGCACCAGGTCACCTGTTTTTTTTTTTAGTCTCATACAGGTGGGAAACTTTGGCCCACTGAATGTTGCTGAAATACAACCCCCATCAGTCCTAGCAAGCATGGCCAGTGGCCAGCAAGGATGGGAGCTCTAATTCGGCAACATCCGGAATGCCAAACTTCCCCCACACCTGGTCTAATAGACATTTTCCGCCCTTCTCAGATACATAGCTGTCAACTTTTCCCTTTTCTTGCGAGGAATCCTATTCGGAATAAGGGAATTTCCCTTTAAATAGTTGACAGCTATGCTCAGATAGGTCCATCAGGGAATTGAGGGTGCAGCGGCCTAGCCAACTGGGATCTTGGGATTTTTGGAAGGGGAGGGCAATTGCTCTTGGAAGTATTCATGGAAAATGTTTTTGACCAGACTGATCTTCTCAAGAGTGTACATTTGGGGGTCTGTTTCATTGTTACACTGGAAATGTTTCATTGGTTTAGTTCTAAGGGCTATCCTCTACCCAATTCAGAAGCATTGTCAGAATTCAATGACACATCCCAGCCAGTGAAAAGCATTCAAGGAGGGTGCAAAATCAGGGGTGGTTATTGGTGTGGCCTGAGGAGAGTTCTGATGACCAGGCATGGAATTCCAGAGGACTAAATGCATCCCATGGCATTGATGTTCCTCAGGGCTTTTTTTCCAACTGGAACTCAGTTCTAGCACCTCCCAGAGGGGGCACCATTGTCATTCTAAGAGAACGAGGGAGGCGTTCATGGTGTGTTCCGGCACCTCTTTTTCTAGAAAAATAGCACTGATGTTCCTTATCCCTTGGATAACATAGCTTTCTTCTGTGAAGGTACAGTATTGTAGGAGAACTATTTCCCCCACAAGACAGAGATTTACTTCACAAACATAGTACAAATTGGGCAAGTAAGATGCAAATGTATACCCAGATGTAGTTTCAAAAAATTGTACAAGCAGAGTATTTTTCTGTTGAAATAAACCAGAAAAAACATGGAATCCCATGATGAGCCTGGATATTTTCACTTCTCTTGCATAGGTTTTAAAAAAGAAATCTGCCTTCAAAGCTGTGCTGCTTTCAGAAATTCAACAGGTTAGTTTCTCTCTGGCCTGGAGATACATGCTGCTTTTTGATGGCAACTCCTATTATTTCTGACCATTAGCGGTGATGGCTGAGGCTGATGGGATCTCAGTACATCTGAAGGATCACATGTTCCCCACTATGGCAAAACAAGGAGGAGGGAAGCTTCCCCTGATGAATTTCTATCTAGTCTACAGCTGCGACAGGCAGCTTCTAAACTTCAGTTCTAATATTAGAAGCACTTGCTAACCCTAGCCTTCTCCTGAGTTGCTGCAATGATGTCCAAATATTGTTTATGTGAGAAAAGGAGAAGCTATCAGCAGAATCTAATGTGTGATGTTGACAGCAAATAATGCCAGACTAAATAGTGTATTGTTTTATTGAATAATTCATTTGCTTCTAAATTATGCAGTAATGGCTAGGAAATAAGTTCTGTTGAATACACTTGATGGCAACAGTAATGCAACACAAAATATTCTGATCGCATTAGATCTCTACCTGTTCCCAAGCACACTTACATGCAGCAATTATTAGACTAGAAATTGAGAGGGCTTGTCTTTAATTTTATTCATTATAATGTGCTTTGTTTGAAAAGCACTTCAGAAATAATAATATATCATTATTACCACATGAACAGCAGGGCTGTCATGCCATTAAAGAAACAGTAATTGATCAAACATACTAGTTTCATTGTTTGACCAATTAATCTATCAAATCTACATAATTTTGAATAACAGTGCTTTTGAAGTATTAATATGTATCTTTAGATGAGACACACTTGCACACATACTTTATATGCTGACTTTCAGGGTGTGAAAAAAGAGCAGAAAGAGCACAAACATAAGATAAAATAACTGGGTTAGTGCATATCTCTTGCACGGACCCCTTGCAAGTCTTTGGATATCACCCTTCATTTTGAAACAATATATAGTTCAGCCTCTTCTGCCAAGGCTCAGCAGAGGTAGCAGCAGCAGTTGGAACACCACTTGTGCATCTGCTGAGAGAGGGAGGCTGTCATTAGCAGTCCTGCTTTATAGGGTTTGTAAAAAGGTTAGGTTGGCAACTTGCTTTTTTACAGACCTTTGCTGCTGTGCCTTTGACAACAACTTGATCTTTACACATAGATCAATAGATCAGCTTAGATAATGCTGATAGATAATGCTGAAAAGTCACTGGAGCAGGCCAAGCCTTGGTCAGCTTGCAATCCTAGAGAATTTTTTTTTAAAAAATGAATTGCCCCAAGGGGCTATGAACAATATAAGAAATCGTTCCCCAGAGGATGCTCATAAAATGATCCTATTCACAAGCTAAGGAGATAATGAAACCTTTTCTTCATGATACATGCCTGGTGCCCTCAGAGCTATCCTGAGAATAATTACAGGGTTTGCTGAGTGAAGAGTTCATTATATCTTTGAGCAGATGGATGGACCCCGGAACCTTAATATTCTGCACAACATTCATACTGAGACACATGTCTAGACTTATGAGAAGCCCTTGGAGGCATTATCAGTATCTCAGACAAATAAATATGAGCATGATCAGCAGTAACAATGCCTTCTTTTTACAAGTCAAAGGAAAGAGCCTGAAAGAAAGCTCATTCGTGTTATAGCTACTTCCATTCTCCCATCCCCCAACTGTTGCACTTGAAACCATAGAGCAGTCAGTGTAGTTTCTGAGTGCGGGAGAAGTGAAACAAACTACTGGGTGAGATCCCATGGCCAGAAATACTCAAAGAGAAGGGCTTTCATGATGGATGGGAGTTTCTCAAAGGAGAGATATTGAAGGCACAAAGGCAAACAATTCCAGAAAGGAAGAAAAGTGGGAGGCATCTAAAGAAACTGAGGCGGCTGCATAAGGAGCTTTCTAATTTAAAAGGGGCATGTATAAGAAATGGAAGAACGGGCAAATCACAAAGGGAGTGTATAAATGAGCAGCCACTGCTTGCAGGGAGAAGGCCAGCTCAGAATGAGCTGAGGCTTGCAAGAGAGGTTACAAATAATAACAAAAGGTTCTTTGGCTATGTTCAAAGCAAGAGGAAGAACCAGGAAGTGGTAGGTCCCCTGTGTGGAGAAGGTGGAGACATGCTATTGAGTGACAGAGAGATGGTGGAACTACTTCAACACCTACTCTGCCTCTATTTTCTCCCAAAAGGGAAACAGTGCTTAACCTGATGATAATAGAATGAATGATGCAGTGAAGGAGCTGCAGCCCAGGATAGGAAAAGAGGTTGTTAGGGAACACCTAGGTCCTCAAGCCTTACCAACGGAAACTCATCCAACATAACAAGACTAGACAGTGTTCTGGACACTCCTTGAGATTCAACAGCTGTAACAGTGGAGTCACAGTGAGATACTATAGGTTCTGCCCCTCCTTCCGGCCAGACGGAAAAAGACCCTGCGTTGCCCAGAAAAGTTCTGCTGGATGGCACAATAAGGATGCTGTTATGTACTGAAATTCTCACCCTGGGCCAGCAGGGGGATACTGTAGATAGTTATGCAAATGAAGGATCGAAAGTGACGTTCAGTGATTGGATAGTTTGTATGCAAATGAAGGATGGAAAGTGACTTTCAGTGATTGGATAGTTTTAGAAAGTTGCTACAGTTACGTTGTTCTGGAGCTCTATATAAGCAGGCTGACTGAGCTCCTCAGTTCAGTTCTGTTCCAGCTTACAAATAAAGAGCTGCTTTGGAGAAATCGCTGAGTTGTCTGATATGTTCACCCACAACTTAACAGATGCAATGGAGGCAGCAAAGTAGGCCACTATGTAGGCTCTCCTCCTTGTGAAATTTCCTATTCTGTCTGCAAGATCCCTTCAGGGAATAGTTCTGTGAAAAAGAGATCAAGAATCAACTTGTTGCTGCATAGATCTTTCTTTCTTTCTTTCTTTCTTTCTTTCTTTCTTTCTTTCTTTCTTTCTTCCTTTCTTTCTTTCTTGGGCAGGTCCAGTCACTGTTTCCAGCTTCTAGAAAAGACTTCTTTGGAATCAGTTTAATTCAAGTCAGGACACCTGTTCTTCTTCCATGTACTCCTCACTCACTCACTCACTCACTCACTCACTCTTCTTGTTTGCCTTGATCCTTAAGGCCTTTCTCCCAATTCTCTTTTAATGAATCTGAGCATGGGAGGTGGATAGAAGAAGAAGTCCTGTGCTTTCTGCCTAGGGGGACTGTTTCTTTAAATCAACTTCTAGTAAATGCTCCCATCCAGGAAAGAGCAGAAGTTTGTAGAAAAGCCAGGTGAGGGGAGGAGACAAAGAATAGATCCAAGCGGTTACAAAAGGGATTGCAGTGGTGATTTATTCCCTCAGGTTAGTTTAGAGAAAACATAACTGAGCTGTTTGTTCTTCAGAAATCTAAGAAAGTGAGAAACTGTAAGTATATAGAGTTTTTCAAAAGATGAAACTTTAAGCAGCAGGGTCAGCTGTGTAGTCTACTCTGTCTTTGCTGGGATCTTGCAACGAATCCTTCTGTTCTCTGAGAAATAGAGAGACTTCAGCCAAAACCTGTAATTTACCAGACTAACATCCTGTAGAGAGATAGTTTAGTTTTTAAGGGACAATTACTAAGCTAAGAAAAGAAAATGCTGTTTGATGCATTCGTATTGGCTTGCTTAATTATATATACCGTTCACTTTTCTTAAGCGTAGGTTTTTCTTGCTTTTAGGGGGAAAAAACAACATTGGGTGTGCCCCGTCTGCATTTCATGTTGGAAGCATAGAATTTCCACATGTGGGATCATTTACTTCTTTCAAAAGCAGCAAAAAACAAACGTAGTTTTGAATCCAATTGAAAAGAAATCTTGTTCCAGATAAAGAAACAGAGGCACACCTTTCCAGCGCAGAGAGTTGAGTGTGCATCTCAGTTTCTCGTGGCTTCCTCGCATGCATATTTTTGGGATATTTCCTGTGTGGGTTTCCCATTATGCTGTTTTCTTGGGCATCAAGAAAGATATGCAAAGATCTGAGCTGAGAAATAAAGAGGGGGGAAAGTATTGGGGAGGGAAAACTCTGCTGTCTGAAAAAGATATGATCTCTTTCGCTGACAATTCTTTTCAACGGACAATGTTCTCTTCAGTGCCGCTAGTCTAGTGAGATACAGGCAGTGCAAATTGTGATCATATCCCAAGGCTGCCTTTTCAGACTTCTCAAATGGTGTGCAATGAGAGGATATTAATGGGGGCTAAACTATATATATCGGAGGAGAATGAAGGAACAGTGGAAGTAGTGGCAGCATATGACTTGCTTTGGGTTGCCTGGTGGCATAACCCAAGTATTTACTGAATATGAAGTAAATATGGTATGTACATTTGTTTTTGGAGATACTTAAACATTTCCCTGCTCACTTAGGCTGAACTTAGAACTGGCCTGATTTTGTCCACGAAGAGACTGGAATAAATTGGATGGCTTGTACAAATTAATGGGCAATAAGGCGAGCCAGGGACGTGGGTGGCGCTGTGGTGTAAAACCACTGAGCCTTGGGCTTGCCAATAGAAAGGTCGGCAGTTCGAATCCCCACGATGGGGTGAGCTCCTATTGCTTGGTTCCTTCTCTTGCCAACCTAGGAGTTCAAAAGCATGTCAAAGTGCAAGTAGATAAATAGGTACTGCTCTGACGGGAAGGTAAACAGTGTTTCCGTGCACTGCTCTGGTTTCGCCAGAAGCAGCTTAGTCATGCTGGCCACATGACCCGGAAAAACTGTGTGGACAAACGTCGGCTCCCTCGGCCAGTAAAGCGAGATGAGTGCCGTAACCCCAGAGTTGTTTGCGACTGGACTTAACTGTCAGGGGTCCTTTACCTTTACCTTTTTTCAAGACTAGCCACAATGGCTATATTTTGTCTACACTGTCAGAGGTAGTCAGCCTCTGAATACTAGTTGCTGATACTCACAAGTATGGAGAATGCTGTTGCACTCAGGTCTTGCTTGCAGGCTTCCCATAGTTATCTGGTAGGCTCCTGTGAGAACAGGGGGCTGGACTCGATGGGCCATTGGCCTATTCCAGCAGGGAGGTAGAATAGCACTAAGGAGTAAAAATGCAAGCAACGTCCCCTAGCAGAAAAGCAACCAAGCAGACCAAGTAGACTCCAGAGAGGAACGAGAATAAAAGAGACTAGTTTAAAAGACCAAATACAGTGGTACCTCGGGTTACATATGCTTCAGGTTACATACGCTTCAGGTTACAGACTCCGCTAACCCAGAAATAGTGCTTCAGGTTAACAACTTTGCTTCAGGATGAGAACAGAAATCGTGCTCTGGCGGCGTGGCAGCAGCGGGAGGCCCCATTAGCTAAAGTGGTGCTTCAGGTTAAGAACAGTTTCAGGTTAAGAATGGACCTCCAGAACGAATTAAGTACTTAACCTGAGGTACCACTGTAGAAAGGGGTTTTTTTTGGGGGGGGAAGGATAGGGAACAGAAGGCAGCCCTGTTTAGGGAAGCTTTTAATGTTTAATAGACTATTGTATTTTAATATTCTGTTGGAAGCCCCCCAGAGTGGCTGCAGAATAAATAAATTATTATTATTATTATTATTATTATTATTATTATTATTTATTAAAATGGGAACCGTTCCTGGAAAAACAGAGAAACTTAGATGATAGGTTACCCTCCTTTGCTCGTGACCTGGTTTCTCGCCTTCTAAGTGCCTAAGGGCCTGCTTCCATGCTTTAAGGAAGGGATGGGGAACCTGTGGTCTTGCCGATGTTGTTGGACTTCAACTCCTGCCATCACTGACCATTGGTCATGCCGGTTGGGTCTGATGGGAATTGGAGTCCAGCAACATCTATACACTGCTTTCAAAAGCTCCCAGTTGGATGGCTCAGTTGGTTGGAGCGTGGTGCTGAGAATGCCAAGGTTGCAGGTTTGATCCCCATATGGGACAGCTGCATATTCCGGCACTGCAGGGGGTTGGACTAGATGATCCTCAGGTCCCTTTCCGACTCGATAGTTCTAGGAATTAACTCCTCTGCCAAGCCTGCTGCTGCTATGCTGAGGAAGAAAGCACCTGGAGGCTGACTGCGTGTGACATGCAGACATGCTCTCCCAGCAAACCATGAGCAGTAGTCAAGAGCAGAAGCAAGGGAAGAGTGAAGTGGGAACTTTTCTTTTCTTTTTTTATAAAATTTTTATTGATTTTCCAACATATATTATAAGACATTACAAATAACAATACAAAAGACAAACAAACATATAAACATGTATAATTTCATAACCTTTTTTTCCTTATACCCAATTTCATCGACTTCCCCATGCCTCCCTTTTCTGCATCCCTGTTTTAAACTTTTTCAGCAACCCCTGATCTAGATTACTTATAATTCCCTTTCTTTAACCTTTTTTCTCTTATCCAATCATTTATCGCTGCAAATCTGCTTTACCTTACCCATGACATTTTAACACTCAATAATTTTACAACAGTTCTTAAGATAAAATTTAAATTTCTTCCAGTCTTCTTCCACTGTCTCTTTCCCTTGGTCACGGATTCTGCCCGTCATCTCCGCCAGTCCCATATAGTCAATCACCTTCGTCTGCCACTCTTCCAGCGTGGGTAGTTCTTGTGTCTTCCAATACTTTGCTACTAAAACTCTTGCTGCTGTTGTAGCATACATAAAAAACGTCCTATCTTTCTTTGACACCAATTGGCCTACCATGCCCAGGAGAAAAGCCTCTGGTTTCTTATGAAAGGTACACTTAAGCACCTTCTTAATTTCATTATAGATCATTTCCCAGAAGACCTTAATCCTTGGGCACGTCCACCAAAGGTGATAGAAAGTACCTTCAGTTTCATTACATTTCCAACATTTGTTATTGGGCAAATGATAGATTTTTGCAAGCTTGACTGGGGTCATGTACCACCTATAAATCATTTTCATAATATTCTCTCTTAAGGCATTACATGCCGTGAACTTTATACCGGTGGTCCATAACTGTTCCCAGTCAGCAAACATAATGTCATGACCAATATCTTGTGCCCATTTAATCATAGCTGACTTAACTGTTTCATCCTGTGTATTCCATTTCAACAGCAAGTTGTACATTCTTGACAAATTCTTAGTATTGGGTTCTAACAATTCTGTTTCTAATTTTGATCTTTCCACCTGGAAGCCGATTTTCCTGTCCTGTTTGAATACTTCATTTATCTGGTAATAGTGAAGCCAGTCTCTTACTTTGGACTTCAATTTCTCGTAACTCTGTAGTTTCACCTTTCCCCCCTCTTGTTCTATAATTTCCCAATACTTTGGCCATTTAGATTCCATATTAAGTTTTTTCACTTCCTTTGCTTCCATTGGTGACAACCACCTGGGGGTTTTATTTTCCAACAAGTCTTTATACCGAATCCAGACATTGTATAGTGCCTTCCTAACAATATGACTCTTGAAACCTTTATGAGTCTTTACCTTGTCATACCATATATATGCATGCCAACCAAACCTATTATTGAACCCTTCCAAGTCCAAAATGTCTGTGTTCTCAAGAAGTAGCCAGTCTTTCAGCCAGCAAAAAGCCGCTGATTCATAATACAGTTTTAAGTCTGGCAGGGCAAACCCCCCTCTTTCTTTTGCATCAGTTAATATCTTAAATTTTATTCTGGGCTTTTTGCCCTGCCAGACAAATCTAGATATATCTTTCTGCCACCTCTTGAAACAATCCACTTTGTCCACAATCTGCAATGTTTGAAACAAAAACAACATTCTTGGCAAAACATTCATCTTAATAACAGCAATTCGGCCTAACAAGGAAAGTCTCAAATTTGACCATATTTCTAAATCTTTCTTAATTTCAGTCCAACATTTCTCATAATTGTCTTTAAATAGGTTCACATTCTTAGGTGTTAAATTAATCCCCAGGTATTTCACTTTATTTGCTACCATTAATCCGGTTTCACTCTGAAACCTCTCTCTTTCCGCAACTGTTAGATTTTTTTCCAATACCTTCGTTTTTTGTTTATTCAGCTTAAAACCTGCTACTCGACCAAAAACTTGTATTAACTCCAAAACTCTTTTTGTACTAGTGTCTGGCTCTTGTAAGGTTAATACTAGATCATCTGCAAACACTCTCAGTTTGTATTGTTTAGCTCCGACCTGTGAAGTGGGAACTTTTCAGCAGGATGTGACAGCATGCTGCTTGTTCACATAACAATACATTTGGAGAAGACTATTGAAAGTGCAATCCTATACATATCTACTCAGAAATAAGTCCCATTGTGTTCAGTGAAACTCCTTAGCAGGTGGGTATAGGGCTGTAGTGCCAAAAGATGTGCTTTAGTTATCATAAGCGATTGAGCAAAATAAGATTTGCTTTTGAAGGAAACACCTGTGACATTCTCCAGATGGTAAATATATTTGTGCTATGTCTTTTTTTTAAATATAAAAAGTCCAAAAATTCATTTCAGGGGGAAAAAAGAATCTTGACAGTTTTTAAACATTTTTGTGATTAAACCGCATTTACAGATTTTTCCTGTATAGTGCACCTGGCATTTTTATTTGTGTGTGATGCTTCCTCCATTACAGGCCCCTGAAAAAAAAAAAGCATCTATGTTTATCTTGCTCTTTGAATGTGCTCAGCTCCTTTTCTCTGGGCTAGTTTAACCTCACCAGGGCCTTTAATTATGCTTCTCCTCCTCCAGCTGACCACCATAAAACTTCAAGCCCTTGCCACAAATCTGCAAAAATGTTTCTACTGCAATGGGAGACAAAAATAGAATAATTCCATGTCTTTTTGGATAGATGCCTAGTTGAAACTATGCAGTGTTTGACTGACAGAAGGCTGTAGTCTTTGCTGAAAAGTGGGTTTCCCTTCTTCAATGCACTGCATTTAGTTTTTAAGAGTATACAAGGAAGGGGAGGAAGAGAGGATTTATACTGGTTAGCCTCTGATGTTGACTGTTCCTTTTGTCTAACTTTTTGTGACTTATCATCATTCGTCAGATTTTCTTCTTGGCTTCCCCATATTCTTGGAGCACATTGTCATATGAACGAGTGAGTATTTACTTCTTTGGTTTTGAGTGGAGTGACTAGTTCCTTAAAGTTATTATTTTATATGCAGCTGGATAGAATATCAAATACCACTAGTGATCTTGGCACTAAAATTGTTCACTCTCTAACAGTTGTCATAAAAACAGACCTCTCAATTGTTCTTTAGACCATTTCAGTGATAACTCTGCTTTATATGCAAGCAAGCAGCAGAAAGAAGCATGGAAAATAGTTATGAAAAAGTTTTGAATGTGCATTCCCTGGAGTCTTCTACTTTACAGCGATTCCGTTTATTTTCTGCAACTGCCTGCGTTTTAGCCAGAAATTGTATGCATAAGAAGAATTACAAAACTAGTTGGTAAATGAAGATAACAAAGCAAAAAAATATATGATATTCACTGGTGAGTTATAGAATGAAAAATGAAAACAAAAGAATATTACAGTGATGCATCAACATTCACAGTCTTCTAATGTGCCTGTGAGACTGCATTAATACCCACCAGGATATCAATCCTTCGGGTAAATTTGCTTCATTTTACTGAATAGGTTGAGTTAACTCTGACAATCTTTTCTGAATGCTGTTGAGCATTATGTCCTGTCTATCTTGTATATATGGCCATGAGGTTTCTTAAAACTTTTGTAGGCGATTTATCTATACAGTATTGATGTTTGCATATATGGTTGCTTCTTCATTTATTTCGGTGTAATGTTACTGGAAAGAAAACAACCACATTCCGTTGTTGAGGAGGAAAGATTTTTGAAGTTGTATATATGCCATATTCCAGAAGCTGCTGGTGTTTTATGATTTAAACAAGCCAGGGGATTCCTTGAATGAATCAGAAGAGTAGTACTGATTATTCGTGTGAAAGAGAAAAAGGGTAATGAGTTCAGTCCTATACACATTAATAGGAATCAAGATTGTGTCTCCACTTCGCAGTGTTGCAATTGTGGAATGGTGACTATGGCCCAGAGCTGGGATGAGTTACCTGTGACTCTCCAGATGTTATTGGACTTCAACTTCCAGCAGCTCCAGCCGGCATGACCAAGGATCAGGAGTGATGAGAGTTGTAGTCCAGCAACCCCTGGAAACTCACAGGTTCCCCACAGCTGGCCTAAAGGGAGCAGAGGAAAAGGACAGAGTGAAGCAGCTGTATCTACCACCAGAAACTTGCCAGGGGAGCGGGCAGTAATTGAGATGTTGAGGAAAAGATGTACGTCTGCCACATAGCCTGCTCTGCACTCCTAAAGTTATCCTATTGTCCTCAGAGGACACTGTGTTGTTGCTAGTACTGAAGAAAAAGCCAAGTTCCAGTTTGGTTGCTTGGATAGAAGAATGCCGTTCTTCTCATGTGGCAAAATGTCTGGCTCCCAAACATGTTTCCCTCTCATCCCTGGTAGTTTTCAGAGGGCCCTCCCCTTTCTCTGTGGTCTTAAAGAAGTAACAAGCCGTGTGTGTATGGGGTGTGTATATTTGTGAAGAGTGTGTGTGTGTCAGGTTGTTTTTTTGTACAGTTAATACTTTAATACTAAGTCTTACTGCTATTAATAGGCCTAATAATCCTTACTACTATTGATGGGTCATTCAGGTATTGCAAATGGGTCATTTGTAACAGGTGGGGTGTTTTTTGCTTATTGGATTTTCTGTGGAATGGGTAAATCTGAATTAAAATGGGGCAGTGGGGGAGAAGTGGGCTGGCATTTAGATGCTGACAACATGGTGTCGATGCAAAAAAGTGTACATGCATGAGGAGCACCTATCGCGCAATAGGCTCCAGTAGTTTGTGACTGGGAGGGATGAGCAGTTTGTGCGTGTGTTAAAGATGGTTGAATGGCTATGTGTGAAAATGAGACATGGTTGTGTAGAAAAGTTATTACAAATAACACAAAACACCCACATCTATAAATTTTTGTGGAGCTCTCTTTGTAATTTCTACAGCGCTGCTATATCTTTCCAGTTCTTTATTCCTTAGCCAAGTTTAGCAGCAAACCAGATGCCAAGAGTGGCATGAGGAGCCCTTTGAATCTACATGTGGGCCATATATAACAACCATTCCTTTGAGGAATTCTTAGCAGATAAAAAGTTAGCTAGACCAAGTTTGGATATAACACTAGGGCAAGCAAACAAATGCTCGGGTCACTGGAGAGATCGTGGCTGCTTTGACCATCTCTGCTCCTACTACAACTTCACGTGGCTGTGATCCAAGTCATGGTTTATGTATGAACTCATGGTTTATCTTGCTCCAGGCTCAAATGTAATGCCAAACCATGGCTTTATCTCACAGCAATGTGGCAGCAGTAGGATTGGAGAAGGTGCAAAACAGCCACAATCTTCTCGCTGGGAAGCTGCATGTCTGGGAATTCATGTTAAGTACAGTGGTACCTCAGGTTACATACGCTTCAGGTTACATACGCTTCAGGTTAAAGACTCCGCTAACCCAGAAATAGTGCTTCAGGTTAAGAACTTTGCTTCAGGATGAGAACAGAAATCGGGCTCCGGCGGTGCGGCAGCAGCAGGAGGCCCCATTAGCTAAAGTGGTGCTTCAGGTTAAGAACAGTTTCAGGTTAAGTACAGACCTCCGGAACGAATTAAGTACTTAACCTGAGGTACCACTGTAATGGTTTGACTGAGTGTTGCATGTGATCTGGGACAGTGACTTTACTTGGTTTGCCTAGGGACCATCAGTAAGCACTACCATACTTTCGAAAACCTCTATCTCTTCCTTATTACAATTTCTTTAGAGCTGTTCAGATAATTTACCGGTATACATAGCATAACTTCTCAGTATGAATAAGTTGTAAATGTGTCTCTCAGTGAAATGAGTGCCGCACCTCATAGTCGCCTTTGACTGAACCTTCTAGGGATCCTTTACCTACCTTACCTTTTTTACCTATGTGAATTAGGAATGTGTGTGTGAAGGTGGGGAGGAGAGTTCAGTCTTGTTTGTGTTTTAACAAGAAACTACATAATCCACACTTCTCAAACCTATGTGTGAATTATAAGACAGACCCTTCGCAATTTGCACAAATTCTGCAGAACATTTCTCCAGCTAGGCAATGTGTACAAAAATGTATACACATGGATAAAATCGAAATATATAGAAAAATTAAAAAATGTCCAGCACCTTAGAGACCAACAATTTTTAAAATTTTAAAATTTTAATATATTTTGACTGCGTCAGACCAACACGGCTACCTACCTGAATCTAGAAACATGGATAAAATGTATATTAGCAAAAAGAGCATACAAATATGTAAGAACATAAGAAGAGCCTGCTGAATCAGGCTGATGTCCCATCTAATCCAGCATGCTGTCCTCACAGTGGCCAACCAGATGACTCTGGAAAACCCACAAGCAGGATCCAAGCACAAGAGCACACACCTCTGTAGTTTTCTGCAACTGGTATTCAAAGCATTACTGCCTGTAATTGTGGAGGCAGAGCATAGCCATCATGGCTCATAGTCACTGCTAGCCTTCTCCTCCGTGATCTACCATAACTCCATGTGTGATATTAGACAGAATTGCACTGCAAAAAAGTGCAAAATTGCAGGAGACTATAAATAGCAGGAGAAATTTGCACTGAAATGCTCATGACTTTTCATGAGGACTTGCTTAAAATAATAATAATAAAAAAATAATAATAATTGCCAGCTGATGTGGAAATGTGGAGAAAAATAATTGATTGGGAAAATGAGAAGCAGAGACAAACCACAACCAACAGATTTGCCCATGCTTATTGTGCATGCATATCTAGGCATGGGAATGCAGTGTATCACTGGGACTCCCTTGGCATTGGCCCTTAATCCTATAAGCGCTCCTCCTCTTCAAGAAAACAAGTCTTATCCAACCTGACTTGTATACACACACCTCCTTTGCTGTCTTCTACTCACCTGGTTTTGCCTTCGACTGCAGGCCACCACCCACCCACCCACCCACCCACCTGCGCCCCCTATTAGCACAGCACTGGATTCTACCCAAGGTCTTTTACCAGTTCCCCAAGCTGACGTTTCAAGTAAAGCTCCCCTGACACTGACATAAACAAGATGGTTTGCTGAAGACCTCTCTTCCAAAGCAGAAAGGTGCAAGGCTATATGGAGTCCACCAAAGACTTCATGAGGGCTTTAGTGTTTTAAACTAGGGATGGGAACGTGTAGTCCTCTTTCCAGATACCGGTGGACTTCAGCTCCCATCAGCCCCAGTCAACATGCCCAGTGACCAGAACAATGGGAGTTGTAGGACAGCAACACCTGGAGGGCCAGCTGCTTTAAACCTTTTCATTCCCAGGACTGATGCATTCTGTCTCTGCATTGTGCAAGAATCCTATGCACATTTAGCAGGCAATGAACTCCATTCAACACCTTTCTATTATTCAGAGTGAAGAGTGAGTGGTACTAACACATCTACTTCAGTATAAAATCCAGATGCTGAAATTAACAACTCCAAGCCTCGTACACTTGTCATGACCTAGAAACCATCATGACTTTAGTGTGCATCTATCATGAGTGCATAATTTAATTTGTTACTAGACAGCTCAAATTTAAATGAGAAATAATCACTGTATTGTTTTGGAGTGCCTAGAGAATAGGTTGCAAAAGAATAGAAATGAATCGTGGTATAAAATCTAAATATGGCAGTAAACAAAAAAATCCTAATGGAGTCTTTGGTGTTGAATTGTGTGGAGAGTTTTGTTGTTGGTAACAAAAGTGAAATTGAGATTTCAGCTGAAAACATTCCATTGTATGTTTCCATGGCTACATATGGCAACCTGTACAATAACAAGCCATGGGCATTGATTGATATAGCCTGTCCTCTGTTGAGGAAAACTGTTCCTCCATTCCTTATAATTATGGAAAGAAACAAAGAGTGATACATAAATGAGAAAAGTCATTGAGAGCTTGACTTGCTGTCTGCCCTAAGTGAATACCATGTCTTTACAGAGCTCTTGTTCGTATGATACTTAGGGAATTTGTGTGGTAATGGAACAGTGGTGATGCAATGCAGGGATGGGGAACTTTAACTTCCAGCAGTGCTAGTGGTCAGGGCTGATGGCAGTTGGGGTCCAGCAACATCTGAAGGGCCACAGGTTCCCGGGCCTTGATATAATGACGTATGAGCTAGTCTTCACAGAATAGCTAGTTCCACAAAGGACCCATTAGCAATTCCTTCCCTCTCTTTCAGAGAGATATCACATGAACAGGCCTCCACATTATCTTTTTTTTTTTAAAAAAGATATTTATTAAAATTTTCCATTGTAATACATTAAAAAATCAAAAAAGAAGAAACAAAAAAGTTTAAAAACACATAGAATTCACAATCCTTATTTTCAATAACATATTTCCCTGACTTCCCCACACCTCCCCCTCTTGTATTCCAATTCAAATTGTTGGTTCAACAAGTTCTTGTCCCTAATTTTTAACCTTTTTATATTTTATATTTAGTTCATTTTGAAAAACCAATTTTGCCTTATAAACATCAATGATTATACATCAGTGCTTATTCTTAAAACCTTTTTCTAAAGTCGGCCTAAACTCCCTTCCACGATTTCCTCAATTCTCATACAAATAACAAAACAAAGTAAAAGCAAAACAGATTATAATTATACACCCTTTGGATTCCCAAACTCCACCCCCCCTTTCCCGGTTCCAATCCCCAACAAGCGTCCATCAGTCAATCTACTATCAGCCTGGAGACCTCACATCCGAGGCTCTTAATTCTCTCTCAATTCCTCTCTGCCAGTTTTTTTGATAGTCCTTGGTATTAAGCACCAAATCTCGAAGAAGCTCTAGTCCAATAGGGTCCATGTTTCTTCCAGCCAAACCTCCATACTTAAAAGTGGAGCCTGAATCTTGTTTCTTACTCCTTTCAAATCCAAATGTCTCCAAAGCTCCAACTTCCACCTTAATCAAATTTGTAATCCTTGGGTCTTCAGATCTCCACATAAGGAGATCTCTCCATTCTTCAGTCTCCAATTCAGACCAAATTTTCACCATCAAGTTCTTATTTTCCTTTGTAGCCATCATGTCAGGCCTCTGGCTCTCCTTTATCATCTGCAAAGTTACAGCTTCTCCTTCCTTTTCCTCAGGAACAACATATATCTCTTTCTTCACACTCTCAAAACTCTCAAGTTTCTCTTCTTGTCCAGCTGCATGGGCTTCCTGAGTCAATTCCTTATCAAATTCAATGGATTTGTTTACTGTTAAGTCCAGAGTTGCAACATTTGTAGCCAAAACATCAATTTGGCCTTGTAGCTTTCCCAAGAGAACAAAGACTCTGTCCAATTTATCTTGAATTTTCCCTCTTTCAGCCATTCTTGTAATGTCCCAAAACCCCCTCTAGAGGGATTTTGGTTACTTGGTATTCTTTCCAGTTCAAATCCAAAAATCAAATTAGTTTGTATCAGTTCTTCCTTGTTTTCAACAAAGTATAGTATATAGTATAACAAATAAAGCCAGCAGAAGCAGCAGAAACAAAGTTCTCTTTTTCCGTCTTGACAGCTAATTTGACAGCTGTCAAACTCTTCAATACCTTCAACAGGCTCTCTCGCAGATCACTCCCGGGTCCGGGGGGGTTGGCACTTCAGCTCCCAAAATTAGCTCTTATCCTCCAGTAAGGTTTCTTCTAGTGCCAAATCGTGAAATTAATGTCTTTTGCCCAATAATAAAAGAAAAAATTCTCTCGACCTTAGTTAGCAGGTCCTTGCTTTAGGTTGTTTACAAGACGGGGAGGCGGACTTCCTGTTTGTGCCTTCCCCGATCGTGCCTAATTCACACAAAAAAAATTCTTTAAAAATCCAATTTCTGTACTACTCACGGGTTGTTATTTTGAAGTCCAAATCACAAGAAGAAGTCAGCGCTCTCCGGCCATGGCAATGCGGCTTCACTCCGCAGGAGAAGCAGTCGACTCTCAGCACCACGCCGCTCACCCCGTCCCCCGTTCCGAAGCCTTTAAAAAGGCTCCTTCGCAGGTCGGGGTGTGTGCAAATGGTGCCCGCAGAGTCACCAGGTTCACAGGCTTCACCGCCTGTGATTTTTAGGGGTCCCCGCGTCGCCGCAGCGGTAAGACCCTGATCCTGTGGAGCCGATTCCCTCCGGAGCTCGGAGGGAATCCGCCATTAGCCGCTGGCGCTAACCCGGAAGTCTGAGGCCTCCACATTATCAGACACTTGTCTGAAGGTCGCCAGTCATGGCTGGCCCACCTATGAGGCAAAGTGAGGTCACCACCTCACGCGGCAGAAATCTCAGGGGCGGCCGATCCCAATGTAGATATTTACACCCCCCCCCCAATGTAGATCTTCATTCACCCCTTCTTCTCTGGCAGGGAGGGAGGCACCATTTTGTAGTTCACCTCAGATGTCAAAATGTCTTGGGCTGGCTCTGCCCTGGTCATATGTTTTCACTTCTAGGGTATATTGGTACATTGGATTGGAGAGTGCCAGTTCTCCACCACATAGAAGCCTCAGGTCAGATATGAATATTGATGTGAACTGAAGGTAAGAAGACATATGAAGGCCTAGGGAGGTGGAACTTGGGAAGGTTTGTGGGGAAAGTTCTCTCCATTTCTCCCCAAGGAACAAAAAAAATATTAAGAGAAAAATCAAGAACCTGTGGAATGAAGTGAAAAAACTATGAAGCATTTTATTTTTTGGAATGACTTACTTTTAAAGGCAATTTTTTACTCAAAATGTATAGTATTATGTAAGATAATCTACAGCAATAAAGAATGGTAAGTGGTGTGTACACTGTGGGTAGACATAATGCAACACTTAAATTCCCTAAACAACAGAAGAGCATGCTGCCCCACACTTTCTAGGCATGGGTCTGAGTGGTTTTGCCTTTGTCCTGCTGCTTTCTCCTGGAAAATCTGCTCTTTGGCGCTAAATCAGAACAAATGGCAATCTGCCGAAAATGCAGTTGCTGTTTGTTCCAATTCAGTGCTAAACCGTTGGGTTTTCCCAGGGGAAAGTGGCAGGGCGAAAGGAAGTGTGGATCAGCCCTGAATTGCCTTTGCCATTTCACAGCCCATTCCCCTAGTTTGGAGTGATCCTTTTACAGTTCCTTTTTTGTTCTAATGACCCTGAACAATTTGGTGTCAGCAGCAAGCTACTTGCTTGTGAATTACAGCTTGCCTGCTTTGAGTGACCTTTGCTCTAGATTCCACAAGAAGCAAGCATCCTTCATCGGCTGTCTTTTCTGACCTGACCCTTCCCTTCTGGTTGACCCTTTCACTTCTCCCCTCAAATTACTGTGGCACAGACACACTGCGACAGACCGGAAAGCAAGCGGATTATTGATCTGCCGTGCCAGAGGATAGAAAGGTGAGCCGTTCCCAGCCATGCTTACCTGGGAGGAAGTTCTACTGTAATAGTACAATCTAGTTAGGGCCTCAATGAGTGACCACCTGGGAACAACATGTACCGTATCCTGGGCTTGACCACTGAAAGGATGTTAGTAGCAAAATAATTTAATAAAATCTAAAGCTCGCTCCCATAGGGATGTGGGTGGCACTGTGGGTTAAACAACAGAGCCTAGGACTTGCCGATCAGAAGGTCGGTGGTTCGAATCCCTGCAACGGGGTGAGCTCCCGTTGCTCGGTCCCAGCTCCTGCCAACCTAGCAGTTCGAAAGCATGTCAAAGTGCAAGTAGATAAATAGGTACCGCTCCGGTGGGAAGGTAAATGGCGTTTCCGTGTGCTGCTCTGGTTCACCAGAAGCGGCTTAGTCATGCTGGCTACATGACCTGGAAGCTGTACGCCGGCTCCCTTGGCCAATAAAGCAAGATGAGCGCTGCAACCCCAGAGTTGGTCACGACAGGACCTAATGGTCAGGGGTCCCTTTACCTTTACCTTTAAAGCTCGCTCCCACAGGAGACAGTGAGAGCCACCAACTTGGGTTGACTTTAAAAAAGGATTTGACAAATTCACAATGGCTATTTTCCATCTCCATTGTCAGAGGCATCATACCTCTGAATCCCAGTTTCTGGGTCTTGTAGGCAGGCAGAGTGCTGTTGGGTTCATGCCCAGCTTACAGGCATCTGGTTGGTCACTGTGGGAAGAGGATGCTGGGCTAGATCCAGCATGCTCTCCTTGTAGCCTTATGTTCTTACATGTCTACTTAGATATGAAGCTTACTGTCATGGATAAAGCATTGTAGCCTAAATTTTATATATATTCCCGTCATGGCATATTTGCTAGGTGATAAGCAGTGAGGTCTCCCAAAGATCTGTTCATAAATGAATTGGAATCAGGAGTGGGGTGCCCAAGTTTGCAGGGGATATAATAGTATTCAGGATGATGAAAACCCAAGCAGTCTGTGAAGGTCTCCAAATTGTGTGAATAGGAAAGAATGAAAGAAAACTGGCAAAAAAGATGTTTAACCCCCGTTTCAACAAAAGATAACAACACATACCCCTTATATCTTTTTATAAACCACTTTCAAAATTTATGGAGGGGCAAAACCACAAGATGTAAACTTGCAAAAGCTTATGTGGTTTGCAATGTGTGCCTTCAGATGAGCACATAATAAATTTGTACAAAACAGCTAAAAACTGGGAAAGGAATCAATAAGAACCACTGATAGTTTCCCTTTAGAAGCCCATCAAACAAAAGGATGAGCATGTGTGGCTTGGTTTAACCACTTTCTCTCTCTTTCCTGCCTGCCGTCTTTTAATTCCTTCGTTTCTCTGACCTGCACCTTTTGTGACTGGCTCACTGGAACCCTCCAGGGAGGATCAGTATCGGGTCTAATAAGCTTGCTGTTACTTTACACCAACTGGAAAATAAATGTTTCATCTCTTAAATTGGCAAATAGAAAATGTCCCCCCCCCCCCAGAAGAATGAGGACAATAGAAAAGTATTTTTTGCTTTGATGCGACTGAGAGCAGATAAAATGGATTCAAAGCTATGGACGTAAGTGTCTTCAGTGAACACTGACTTATATAAGACTTCTCATTCTTTATTTAGCTGTTTGCACTGAAATGTGATCAGATGAACACTGCATGGTCCACTTGAAATGCCTGTTGCAGGCTGTGAAATTCTTAGAGCTATAAGACCTTGACTGCAGCACATAAGAAGCTTGCTGTGAATTCAAGTCCTGGGGGGAAAATAGCCTGTTATGAACAATGCAAGAACATGTAACTCCAGACTGTTTGTTCATTTAGGTCTCGGTTCTTCTCTTTGTTAGTTTGGGGCTCAATACTGCTATTGAATGCATTGTTTTTAACTGGCAACAGTGCCGGCAGACATTAGTGGTTTCTGTTTGGGTTTCTGTTTATTTCTTATTTTTTAATGTGCTTCATACATCTGACTACATTTCACTGGTTTCACTTAGTTAAATGTTCTTTTTCATGATTATAAAGTATAAGAGGAAGCTCTTTCATGGTATAAACAGGGTGTCAGTTTCAGCACAGGAGGGGCAAAGTGATATATTCTAAAACAAATAGCCAAAAAGGCAGGATGTACCAAGACCATTTCTTGTCAATACTTTCCTTATACCTTAATAATCAGAGACATAGGTGCTTCTGAGAAACAATTGCATATGATTTAAAACACGAAGTGTGTGTGTGTGTGTGGGTGTGGGTGTGGGGGTGTAGTCTTCCACCCACCCTCTCTGATTTGGTACGGGATTTAAAATAAAATTTGTGAAAATTTGATTAAGGATTTAATGGGAATATAATAAAGCACAACCTTCTGAATTTGTCAATAAGCTACCAAACCATGCAAATAGGCTAGATTAGAGAGATATGGTAGAGATAGTATGAATATAGTCTTGCACATCAATGGGACTTCATTATATCTATGAACAGAGTCAGCTGATTCTTTGCAACTAGGAAATGGAAAGCTGCCTTGTATTGAGTTGGACCAATGGTCCACCTTCTGCATACAAATTGTTTGCTCTACCATTGAGCTGTGGCTGCTCTTGAAAAGAGCCCATGGGATGCATGTTGACCATCCTGGATACAAAAAAAGTAGATACTGTTGATCTGGAGAAAAAATAAGGAATGCAATATAAAATTATGGATTAATTTTCTGTACCCTTTCTTCAACAATTAAGCCCTTTGGTTAAATCTGTACTGGATTAAGGTTAAATTTCGTTTTTAACTAGAAGAATCCAATCTTACCTTGGCTGCTTGGGAAGTCAACATATCTTTGGAACGCTTTAGTAAATTTGATTCGATTATATTATGTTAATTTGGCCATTAACTGTATCTAGATGCAATTCTTCTTATGATGATTAACTTCAGGCAAAAGGAGTCAGCAGAATGCTAGTTCTGATGGATTCTGGAACACATCAAATGAAAAAGTGGCTCAATTCATAATACTCATGCGAGTCTCTGCAAGATAGTTTATTCATTTCCTAATACACTATGCAATAGATCTCTTTTGCATTGATAACTGTAGCATCAAAACAATTTCTTTCAAGATATTCGGAAACATTAAATATAATAGAAACACTGGTGAAATAAATTCAAAGTTTATATATTTTGCCGATTCTAGCATTCAAAGTTTAAGTATCATACTTGTTCTAGCAAAATGAAACATAGAATTGATTTCTAGGTTTGTAAGATGTTTAACTCTAACTAAAGAGCCAGGTATCCATTATGTGGAGGAAGTGATTGGTATGACAATATGATGGGAGTTGTAGAGTGCAAGCTTGGCATGTGAAAATGTCCTAGAATTTGTGGAGAAAGGAAAATAATCCAGAGGCATCTGATTGGCCCATCAAGTCCAGCATCCTGTTCTCACAGTGGCCAATCAGATGCCTCTGGATTATTTTCCTTTCTCCACAAATCTCTTGTTAAAAGCCAGGTTCATAAACTGTGTGGCAAAGTAACAGCCTACAGAGTTAAAATAATGTAAATATTAGCCCATGCATTGATGTCCTATTTAGCAAAGGTAGACTCCAGCCAATTGCATTTGAAAATAGAAACACTGGATTTCTTTAATCTATATTCGTGGCGGCGGCAGTGGCAGTGGCAGGGGGATGAAGCAATTGAAGCTATATAAATAAATTGTTCTGCATCATTGTGGATTTGAGCATCCGTTTATGTAATCACATAGATGAAAGGGGTTCTATGAGCACACAACGCTTTCTAGTTTTAAACGCCACAAAACTATTTTCGACCTCAGATCCACTCTTCAATTATCTGGGACTAAAGAGGCATTGAAATAAGTGAGAATAAGATATCCTGCTCTTCTGTTCAAACCTAATACGATTTTTTTTGGGAAAATATTAAAGTTCAGGGCTCTAAAATAAAAAATTAAAAAAAACCACCTCATGTTCTCAACAATGCAAATGAGGAACTGTGAGATCTGTAGCCTAGATGAAAATTCTGTTAAAAGGCAAGTGCTGAAGGGGGCTTTGTCTGTGCTCTTCCTCACTAGATATACATCCACCTGGGTAATTGGTACATTTTTTTTTCTCTTTTCCTCTCTCCATTCCCGTAAGTAGAGATTTTCTAAGTAGAACTCAGTTTCTCATTAGCCTTGTTCATGTGTTATGCTTCCGTGATGCCAGTCGTGTGAGGGAGGAATCTGGGATTGCACCTGCAGCCCCCGGGTTTTGTCTGTCAAGTTCCAAACACCTTCCGGTGGAAAAGCAGGTCAATTTCAGTCACTCATTTTTCCAATATTACTCTCAGTTCTCCACATTTCCACAGCTGTTTGCAATTTTATTTGTTAAAAAACCAACAGTAATGGAAATTCCGCATTTTTGTATGTAAATCTCTTAATATACATATCTTTGTAAAGCAATTTCCCCATACATTATTCATTTTGATTGCTATTTTCACTACTTTATAAATTTTTATTCACAATTCAGTATATGCATTTTGCTGTACATCACTCGGCTGGACGACAGCATTGCAAAATTTGGAGGAGTGAGAATTTCAAAGGGCAGCTATGTTTCAGTTCTGAATTACAAAGAACAAAGAAATCTGGATCTGCTACCAGTTTAGTCTACTCTAGTTTAGGTTTTGATTTTAAAAGATCTCCCATGAAAGCACATGTGAAATACAGTTGTTTCTGGGCTAAGGGTGGGATTCGCCAAAGCAGGGGCAGAGGTAGGGTGGTGGGGGTGGTCTGCCCCAGGCATCACCACAGAGGGGGGTGACAAAATGCTGGGCAGCACTCACTGTGGGGCCTGCAGCGCGCCCAAGCCACGTGCCTCTCCTGGGAGTGACGTGGTGGCTTGAGTGCCCGCAGGCTCTGCACTGCCTCAGACAGTCTGCCCACTGCCTCCCCCTCAGCTGTAAGTGGCTGAGTGAGAGGAGGCAGGCAGACTCCTTGGAGGCCCCGCGGAGCGTCCTGCCCCAGCTGGCCCCACCCCTGGGCGCAGGGCACACACACCGCTCCAAGCACCCGACCGGCTTGTTCCGCCACTGTGTCCAAGCACCTAAAACAACAGAGATGGTTGTTGACGCCTATGGCTCCTGCCTCAACACAATACAACTTCAGCAGTCCTCTCACAGCAGAGAGACGTGTTAATCCCATTATGTGGATATGGCACAAACCTTCCAAGCATGTGCTGCACTGAGTCCACAGTAAACTGCTGTGTGGAAGTACCCTTAGTCTTCAAGTCAACTTTGAATTTATTTCTTTTGAAGACAATTTGAGTTTGCCAGAATATTGGAGTCTCATTTTTAGAGAGAAACATCTCCGTTTCCCTTGCTCCAATTTAACAGCACACACGCATACAGAATTTGGGCTTATTTGTGGTAACTCTTCTTTTGCACAATATTGACAAGATGCATGATTGTGTCGTGTTCTGTTTCACGACTGCCCTCTCCACTCACAGCGTGACTTCAGGGAACTTGCAAAGCATAAAATTGCAAAAATGCTGACACCTGAAAGCATTTGAAGAATAATCCCTTCCTTTTCATTAGGTCACGACTTTGCTCTTTAATTTCTTAAACGGCAAGAAATCTGCATATGGTGCTTAGCATACAAAGTAAGGTGTTTTGCCATCCTTTGGCTTTTGACATGCTATTTTTCTAGCGGTTTCTGTACGGCGGAGAACTTGGGATATTTACAGATGGATTTAGATGTGGGAGATCTGGAACAAAACATAGATGTCATATAAAATGTCCAGGGGTTTGCAAATCCCTGTGCCTTTTGCTGAGAGATTTAGAAAGGAATGTACAAAAGTCACATCAATCTTTGTGAGAAGCTACCTGGGGAAGATGATGACTCTGTGAAACATGGGGATTTCAAGCCAAGTAGATTTAATAAGAGTTGACAGAAAAATGGACGTTGATTTTTTTCTGGTCATGTTATGTGTGGATGTGTATTTCAACGTGCACTGTAAGGCTTATAAATAAAAAAGAATGTTTACTTGCCCTCCATTTTCGTTGAATGAGACTGACATGTACTCAGTCAGTGCCTGAAGCCACAAACCACAGGAAAGGTGCAATCTGGAAAACTCCCAGTGATGTTTTCCACAAAGCATCTAGCATCAGCCCACTCCCCAAAAGGTGTCAATCTCCTTTACCTGCCAAACAAGTTCTGGACTTCGATTGGCCCAAAGGAGCTTGGTGTCATTGAAATCAATGTGGGAGAGGGAGCCCTTAAAAATGAGCTGCTGTATGCAGCCTTTTTACCTGTCCCACCCACCCTCAGGTTCCTTTCATCCTTTTCTGACCAGCAGAAAACCGACAACTGACCATCCTTGCAGCTTTATTTTTAAATGCTTTGTTGTAAGTAAATAGCTTAAGAGCTGATAGACTTGGCCTAGAAAGCTCTTTTTATTCTTAACCTGCTCTGCCCATTTGCCTTCATCTTTCTATTCTTAATAAAATGCCTTAATTTGGTTCCTGGGGTCTGAAGTGTGTGTTTGCCAATCTCACTGATTCTTGAAATCTCTCATTTTCTTGGTCGCTTGGGTTCAGGCTGTGGGTGTATTAGTGCTGTGATCTCTGGGGAGGGAAGTTGTGGCAGGAGAAACTGGTTAGTTAAGATACAGCTGGCCAACTCTACTAGGCAGTTGTGCAAGGAAGGGCATAAGAAGATTTCCTGAGCTTTGATGTAGGCTTGGTCCATTTAATTAGGAGGAGGGGGAAGGCTGATTTTGAAGCCATGTTGCCTCTTTTGTTAAATATGGTTTAGCAACAAGCCCTCCCCACCAAACTGCTATGTGTATGATGTGTGCTTAGAAGTAATTTTCTCTTCCACTCTTGATTATAAAGTACAGCTTTGCTAATAACTTGTCATTCTCAATCCCTCCGAGTCATCAGTTTGCTTAACCTTATGCAGGCTCACAACAGCTGACATAGTATTTGTCTTTCAGCCATTCTGTTGGTAATAACATTATTGCTAGTTCCAGATTCTCAAACACTCATGGCTATATGCCTTAAAGCCAAGAATAAGTTTGACAGACAACAACTCTCTTCCATTCTCAGTAACTGGAGGCAAAGTTTTTTTGTGGTATTCTGAAAGATTTTTAGGCCAAAGTAGAGACTATACTTTGGCCTAAAAATCTTTCAGAATACCACAAAAAAAGAGAGGCCAAAGTAGAGACTACACAGACACGGGTGGCGCTGTGGGTTAAACCACAGAGCCTAGGACTTGCCGATCAGAAGGTAGGCGGTTCAAATCCCCACGACGGGGTGAGCTCCCGTTGCTTGGTCCCTGCTCCTGCCAACCTAGCAGTTCAAAAGCACGTCAAAGTGCAAGTAGATAAATAGGTACCGCTCCGGCAGGAAGGTAAACGGAGTTTCCATGCGCTGCTCTGGTTCGCCAGAAGTGGCTTAGTCATGCTGGCCACATGACCCGGAAGCTGTACGCCGGCTCCCTCGGCCAATAAAGCGAGATGAGCGCTGCAACCCCAGAGTCGGTCACGACTGGACCTAATGGTCAGGGGTCCCTTTACCTTTAGAGACTATACATTAACTTTAGCAGTAAGATTCCAGCTTAAATTTTGCAATGAATTTCTTGTAAATATAGACGGCTTAAAAAGCATTGATAAAATAGATTTTTGAGTCTTGGATCAGGTTACATTTATATTGGTGTTTTGAAACCAGCGTTTACAACATGGGCGAATGAGGTTAGAGCTTGTGTAATCAAATATATGGAGCTAAATTTTATTTTATTTTTTAAAAAACAGAGGATGGTAGACATGCCTATAAATCTCAACATAACTCAAATTACAATGACAGAACAATAGTACACTGTACATTTAAAACAATTGCTTCATTTAAGTGGTTTCTTTAGTACGAAAGATGCACAAGTGGGAGAAAAGGGGAGGAGGGGACTTTCAAGTGTTTCACAAGTTTCAAATATTTTGTCAGGGCTGTTCTTCCTGTGTCTTTGTGGTTTACATACATAGTAAAACCTATACATTCACCATAGAATGGGTCTTATTTGGTTTGCCTGCTAGCTAGCTGAACCTCATGTGTTGTGTTTTCAGAAATGGCAAAAAATCAGAGTTTATTGTGCCATGTCTGTATCATTGCCCCTTCAAAGATTTTTTCCAAAATGCATGATTACAAGTCTTGGTGCCTTCCACAGGACACTAAGGAACTCCTTACTTTTTAAGATTTCTGTTGGGTTCATTTCAGATATTTAGCAAAGTCAGGGTGGGATTAGGCAAAACAGCTTGTTTAGTTACATAGTGTTAATTTCTGAGAATACTTCCTACCAGGAGCTTACCACACAAGGACATTTCCATCAAAAGTGCTAAAATGCTTTGTGGCATGCTCTGCAATGCTGGCAGAACCAGAGACAGGCTCTTTTAGGTGCAAGACAATTTCACTAGAGCAGAATGCCAACAATATAGTTTTTAACATCATTTCCTGTCCATGCATGGAGAGCAACATTAACCCATTAACAACCCCAAACTTTGTTCCACTCTAAGTCTTCAATCCTTTGCTGGAGGTCTTGTTCCCCAGTGCTCCTCAAAATCCGCAGGTCTGTAGGATCTTTCTCCAAATCATCTTAGAGACCCTTGGAATCCACTTGTTGCATCAAACATCTGAGTGGCATAGGTCCATATAAAGAGAACTACTTTCAATGGCCTTTATGGCTATTGCATTATTTGAGTCCAATGTTAGGGGCAGTATCCATTGCCTTTGTTGAATTATTTTTTTCTTCACCGTATTCTTTGCTCTATAAGACGCACTTTTCCCCTCCTAAAAAGTAAGGGGAAATGTGTGTGCGTCTTATGGAGCGAATGCAGGCTGCGCAGCTTTTGCTGAAGCCAGGAGAACAAGGGGGATCGGTGCGCACTGATCCCTCTTGCTCTCCTGGCTTCGCTTCGCTGGAGAGGTGCTGCGTAGCTTTCCCTCTCTGCGCAGTGCCCCTTCAGCGAAGCGGGAGGAGAAATGGAAGGGGCTCCGTTTCTCCTCCCGCTTCACTGAAGGGGCGCTGCACAGAGAGGGAGAGATTTTTTTTTTCTTGTTCTCCTCCTCTAAAATTAGGTGCGTCTTATGGTCGGGTGTGTCTTGTAGAGTGAAAAATACGGTAGTTTTGATAGTTCTGTTGCATTGTTGCATTGGACTAAACAGATTGAGTATGCTGTATTGCAAATTCATGTATGCCATCTGGGTATAGTGTTCTCAGCTGCTCAGTGCTAGATCTTTGATCCTTGACCCCTGAGTTCCTTTGCTCTAACTTAATATTCCAGCTTTTGATCCTGACTGACCCTGGCTGATCCCATGTGCACTTTCAATAAGCAGAATAATTGCTTGGATTCATCCATCTGGTTTCTTCCTTGAACTATGTGTTCAGTCTGGGCCTTGATCTGGGGCATTTCTGGCTGTTTTCTGATACAAGCATGTTTTGCATTTGCACAGCAGGCTCTTTTTAAATGGATGATTTAAAGTGATTTCATGTCAATAGCTCAGCTATTTTTAGATTAGATTCAATTTTTACTGCCTGCATGTGCGTCTCTTAATTAACCTTGTGTTACTGATATAGTAAGTCATACAGATTCTACTTATGCTTGCACATTTATGATAACTTGGCCATTACATAATAAGGGACCAAATACTCATTTGATGCATGTCAAATGGGTGGAGAGATGTTGACTTTCAGAAGCTAATGATCCTGCCTCTATGTGTTAGATAATGTGCTGTATCTTCTCAGTAGGACTATCTTCTCAATAGTTTGTCCTGTTGGGAAGATAAAGCATCTCATTTCCCACGAACAAGTTACATAAATACGTGCTTGCGTTGAAAAAGTTTTTAGTTAACTGGAAACTTATTATGTCTTGGATTTAAAGAACCACAAAAGTATTATATTAGGTGTATGTTTTTTTCCAAACAGTAAACCCCACAACCCTCCAATTTAAGCTGCACAGCTGGTTGGTTTTGAAACAGAGGGACGTTTTGAAAGTTGTTTGTTATATGGCGTGTGTGCCTTTCAAAGAACAAAGGACAAACATCCTGTTGGGCATAACCAAGCTTTTAAATTGCTTTTAGGCTGGGATCCAATGCTTCAACAATGGCAGCATGTTCTCCATCATAGTGGATGCTACAATAGTTCTTATCCCCCCACCCCCAATAATGTTTTAGTGTTCATGATATACCAATAGGTCTATTATTGGTGGTTTTGTGTGTGCTCATTTGCACATGCAGACACACACTTAGAAGTGCTATCATATTCCCAACATCCATCCTTTGCAATTTGGCTGCTCACTCTCAATACCTTGCTCTCCCAGCCTCCCATTGTGTTGAGAACTAGTATTAACCATATCCTATTGTAAGCTGTCAGACTGAGAAAAAGGAGATATTTTAGCAGGTATAAATGTGAGTTTTGGAGTTATTTCTGAGTGCCCAAGTTAGTTCAGCTCTCAGAGTAAATATCCAACTATGATGTGAGATTTGCTTGGTTTTTTTAAAACCAGAATGGATGGTGAAATACACAGAGACCCAAAATAAAATCACAGCACAGATGATGGAGGCATGCCAGCATACTTTTGCATGCAGCTTCCTATGTTCTTGAAGGATTCAATAATTTTCAATGAGCAGCTGCAGTGAGATAAGGAACCAGTGGTTCCAAAAATGACTTCAAACATAATGCTCTGGTGCAGATGTGGAAGTGCTTGGTCAAGGTGACAGTATATCCTGGCCTGTGCCTTCAGAACTGAGCCTTTGCTTACCAATAAAGGTAAAGGTAAAGGGACCCCTGACCATTAGGTCCAGTTGTGGCAGACTCTGGGGTTGTGGCGCTCATCTCGCTTTACTGGCCGAGGAAGCCAGTGTACAGCTTCCAGGTCATGTGGCCAGCATGACTAAGCTGCTTCTGGTGAACCAGAGCAGCGCACGGAAACACCGTTTACCTTCCCGTAGGAGTGGTACCTATTTATTTACTTGCACTTAGATGTGCTTTCGAACTACTAGTTTGGCAGGAGCAAGAACCGAGCAATGGGAGCTCACCCTGTCATGGGAATTCGAACCGCCGACCTTCTGATCGGCAAGCCCTAGTCCAGGGGTCAGCAACCTTTTTCAGCTGTGGGCCAGTCCACCATCCCTCAGACCATGTGGTGGGCCAGGCTGTATTTTGGAAAAAAAAAAAGAACGAATTCCTATGCCCCACAAATAACCCAGAGATGCATTTTAAATAAAAGCACGCATTCTACTCATGTAAAAAACATCAGGCAGGCCCCACAAATAACCCAGAGATGCATTTTAAATAAAAGGACACATTCTACTTATGTAAAAACACGCTGATTCCCAGACAGTCTGTGGGCCGGATTGAGAAGGCGATTGGGCCGCATCCGGCCCCCGGGCCTTAGGTTGCCTACCCCTGCCCTAGGCTCTGTGGTTTAGAGACCACAGTGCCACCAATAGCCATATATAAATGAGTGCCCCAATCTAAGCCACTCTTCAAACCTCAACTGAGAGCCATGGTACTCAACACCTGAAAGGAAGGAATACACAAACAAAGATAAGCTCCAAGTAAATTATTCATTGCTAATTGTTTGTTTTTGTCTACTGTCCTAAAGCCACTGAAGCCTAATGTGAAATGTGTCATTAGTTCTGGCTGAGTTAAAAAAACAAAGAGGCCAACATTCAGAGCAGGGGTGCCATTTAAAAGGCTTCCCGTTTTACTCAGTTAAGAGAGGATGTTGACAGTGTGATTTCGCAAAGATTTGTGGGGCTAGGAAAATTTCGGTGGTGTTTCTGTGATCTGTGTGGCAGTGGTTTACATTGTTAAAGCTATATGTACATAAAATGTTGTGTTTGAATGTACTGTATTCAAAATATTGTAATGAGAAATTTACCTTAGGCAAAAAGGTTCCACTCTGGCAAAAGCGTCAGAGAAGGCTGGTATTTTCCCATTACACTGAGATAAGCTACCTGATGACTCATCTCTGGAAACAGGAGCTGCAGAGCTCTCACAGCAGGAAGCTGAAACTTGAGAAGCCTGTGTGTGTTTTGGAGTTAGCTGGCTAGCAGCAGCAGTTGCATACAAGTTCTGCAGTGATAAACAAGCCTAGGATCTTGGGACCAGAGAGGGGAACGTTTACTGAACTACATAAAGGACTGGACCCCATTGCATTTGCTTGCTTGAAATGTTACTTTACTATTTTGTAGCATTTATCTTTTTGGAAGTAGTATTTAAGACTGTTCTGCAGTAAAACATTCTTGGGATGGAGAGAATTTATTTCTACACAAGCTCCATATCAAAGATTCCATTCAATATCTCTAACATGCCATTCCATACTATTCCCCCTTTGGAATGTAGGTGGAGCTACACATTCCAGCTTCTCCTAGGACTTACTGCCCATTCAAAACTCCAGCAGCCTGTGATGAGTTGGTCAATGATGAGTAGCTTGGCTTTATCCCATGTCCACGATGTACTGAGCTGACTAGACATGAAGATGGGATATTTCCACCATCCATTCCAGTTGCAATAAACTTTGCACCTGCTATTATGTTCCACTGTCACTCCTATAGCAGTTTATTACATATAAATGACAAATCCACACAGGGGAATCTGTGACCTTGGCACAGAAAAATGCATACTTTCCTCCCCTGCTTCCACTAAAGAATGGATCAACAATATAGTGCTGGTGGGCACACACACACACTCAAAGAGGCCTTCCCTAGTGCTCATGGGGGTCCCAAACCCACCCCACGCCCTTCTGAAATTAGGCTTGGAGCCAACTTTAGATGATAGCAAGCTTTTTTCAAGCCTAATTATAATGTGGGAGCTATTCTGGAGTGGTTGTGGAAGAGCTGCAATGCACATATGGGGCCCATGCTAGCTTCTCCCATTTGCAAATTTACCCCCAGGCCCAAAACAGTTGCCGACCCCTCCTCTAAAGGATATACTAATGGCACAGATTCCTTGCATGCCGTTACCTGTTCCACCTCTTCCCACAGCTCAAGGAAGAAAGAAATATAATAAATGTTTTACATATTGCATCTTTTTGCATGCTCAGTTCTATTATGCCTAACTGTCAAGAGACCTGTTTGCCAAACAGCTTGTATACTGAAAAAAAAAATCACCTCTCTCCCCAATGTCTTGTGCAGTGCAGTGTGCAAGCAAGTGTTTGTTAGTTGTCGTGTCACTCCCACTTTTTCATACAATGCTGACACTTTTGTACATAGACTCTTGTGCAATCCTCCGCTGTCAACTGTTTCCTTCTAGTGAGAAGTTCAGGGAATATGTGGGTATTTTTATATGTCATGTGAAAACAACAGAACCCCGGCAAAAAAATGCAACATACCAAAAGCAGTTCCAATTTGCTTGCCAGGATCTCATTTCCTCTTCTCTGTGGGTTGATCCTGTTGAGGTGGTGGAAATTTTTTCTGACATGTCAGATGCACTCAATTATTTTGAATGCCATAGGCATTGCATATCCCCTTCCTCTTGAGATTTGTCAATGTGTGTGGGGATTGATTTTTTCTTTGCTCTGTTTCTCCACATTGTGTTGCTCTCTACTTTTTAATGTTAGCGTTGCCGTTATATGTTACCCCATGTGCATTTCCTCTATGCAGGTACTTTGGCTTAAGTGTTTTTTTGTGCAGAAAATATGAAATGCAATGTATATATGTTATGCTGCTGCTGTAGCTAGTATTATTTTGAAAAGCAGTTCTAAGATTAAGGTCAATTGGAGAGGCAGAAGATACAAGTTTTAAACTTGGCTGTAAAACCCAGTCTTCATACTTCAAGTGCTGAAGGAAAGTGCAATTAGCATTGAATGCCCCCCCCCCCGACCAATTCTCTTTCTTTGAAACAATAGGTACTCAAATAGAGTGTTGTGACAAACCGCAGACCTTAATAAAGGATGTATAATTGTGCCAGGAAAAGTATGTGGCTGTGCTTTTCTATCCTGTCAGCAGTTGCCAGTCATATTTGTCTAATCTACTCCTCCACTCTTTATTCCTTTTGTAAACTTTTCTCATGACATACATTATTGAAGAAGGGATCTACATGCCAGGCACCATACAAAATGAATATTTCAGAAGGCCTTTGTTATTCGCGTGACCTGTGAGGACGAAATATTAAAATCTGCTGTGTAACACAAGACTGACATATGTTTGCCTTTGGGATGCTGGGAAGGCATAATGCCCATATAGATCCACAGAACACTCTGGAGAGGTTTAGCAAATGATATGGTATCTGCCCTTTTCATTGTAGTCATGAATCATCCCCCTCCTAATGCAATATGGAAATGGACAGAATGAAGTTTTAGGAAAAGTGAGCAGTACTTCAGTGTAGTGGGGAGTGAGGAAGCATGTCTGTGATTTGCAATTGTCCCATGATTATCCTAGCGTAGATTCTACTGCACTGAAATACTAGTTGTGTTTGGAAATCGTCATGTTTGAGGCAGCCAACAATAAAGCTGTAATGACAGAGAGGGAGGCTGGAAGCAAAGGTTTTGGCATGTGGGACTTATCAGATTTGACCAAAGATGGAGATTGGGGCCAAACTAGATAGGATATAAAATGTGCTATTGGAATTGGAGGTGGTGGAAGGGAGTTAAACATTTTTTTTGCTGCTGAGATCCTGAATGCTGGCACTTTAAGAGAAATCCTCTGTTGGTGCCAATGAAGAATTTCCTTCCAATAAAAACTGCACTTTCCAAGAAGTGATTTTCCCCAGGAACTCAGCAGGGAATGAAAGAGTTAAGTTTTCCCAATTTTTCTGCTGCAGTATTGATAATTATCAGCCACAACTGATACTCTTTGCATTTTTAAAAAAGACAAAACTTAATAAAACAAGGGCAGAATTCAGCTAATGAATGGAAGTCCTGCACAAGGACTTCTGCTTGTACAATGGGATTTGCCCACGCTCAACCCTCCTACATCCCTTGAAATTACCTGGGGGGCGGGGGCCAGGAGAACTCCTGGAACAGTTGAGTGGGGTGCTGGGAGGAGAGGGGAATTGTTCCATCTGGCAAGTAAAACTACTTGACGTGACAGAACAGTCATCTGAGTGTGGTGTTGAATTCCTTCCGATCTCTTGTGCTTTTTGGGAAACTTCAGTGGGAAGTGGTATAGACCATTGTTTGTCACATGCGTTTACTGATACATTATGTACCGTATATGGACATACAGTCTGAATTCAGTCCTTGTCTTAAAGTGCCATAGTATTGTTTCAGAATATTTTAGCAGTAGTGGCTCACACCATTTCTGCTTGGTTTGCTTGTGTTGCAATTGATTGCTTATATTGCATTCTGGAGGTTGGGTTTTATTCTCCTTTGTTTTGGTTGAATGTGACATGTGGACCAGATGACTAAGGTGTCACCTCTCAATATG
Source organism: Podarcis raffonei (assembly GCF_027172205.1). Taxonomy (NCBI): domain Eukaryota; kingdom Metazoa; phylum Chordata; class Lepidosauria; order Squamata; family Lacertidae; genus Podarcis; species Podarcis raffonei. The sequence continues at coordinate 70,357,597 of NC_070602.1, forward strand.
TCTAATGTCTCTAGAAACTGACTTCTTTGCTGAGGTCCCATATTAATAAATCTGACCTGGTTTGGGACATCCTTTACCCCAACACAATGAGTGACACCTGCTGACTGATTATCATGGCCCAATATTGCTTTGAGATGATCACATTCCATTTCATCATTGTCTCTTTGTTAACTCTTCTTTACAGAGTCCTTGTTTTCATGACTGTCTCTCAAGTGTAATGTAAACTCAGTTCCTTTCCTTGGGAACTTATGCCTAGTTTCAAATTTTCTCTCACGTCAAAATGTCCGCACTTTACCAGAAAATGTAACTGCTGTTGAAACCTACCCACACATGGACACTTGCTTTTGTGATTTCTTGAGCAGACAAGACGTTCCTACTTTAATGGTTTCTTAAGGTCTGGAACAGTCTTGCTCAGCCCATTATGGCAAGCGAACCTCCCGTCATGAAAAATTGCATTAATAAGAACCTTAATCATTCTGAATAAATTGATCAGCATAATTATGTTCTTTGGCTGTGAAGCCCTTTTTACGACAGCTGTGGTCCTGCTGCTGTTGTGGCACTTAAAATCATGTGCCAAAGATGCTTACATGCACAGCTCTTTCCAGTAATATTCTCTTATGTGCTCCTCTATTTACTGGCCAGCTAGACATACAAAAGGAAACTGTCTAATTGTTCTTTATAATATACCCCTTAGGTTGTATCTTCCAGTGGTATGATGTGGGACTCTGTAACCTTAATAGCATTATATCAGGTGAAGCTTTTCCCAGAAGCTTCACTTTCTAAATGTTTTTGCCACACAGGTGTTAAAAAAACATTGGTATATATTTGAAACCCAGTTTTAGGAGTAGCGTCTAACATGTCAATAAAAATGTAAAATAAATAAATAAATATGGAAGCTTTGCTCCTGGTCTGAGTCAATTCCCTTTCTGCCCATTAACAGTTTCCTATGCCCAGTGCAAAATTAGACAAGTACATGGAGCAATTTAGTATAAGGAAGTGGTTTCCTTGGAAATGGTAACCATATGAAAGCCTTCATAACTTCCTTCCCTGCTTTGTAGTACAGTAATTGTTTGGCTAAATAGTCACTGATACAAACAATTGTACTTGAATTCATGGATGTACACAAGCCTGAGGATGTATGTTCCAGTGAAAGGAAGGGTAGAAGCAGATGCTTTCTAGGGAGTTGGCGGAAATGTCGGAATAGCTTAGATTGTAGAAGGTACATAGTGAGAGTTAAATTACTGTATATGTTAAAAACAAAGTAACTAATTTTCAGAAAAAAATGTATAGTATTAGTTCTTGGAACTCTTGATGTTTTCCATTACTGGTTTTTAAATGTTCATAAGTTAATGGGCTTAAAAAGGTTTTGAAAAACACTTTTTTACACACTGCTTCTTGTATTTTATTTTAAAGAAACTAGTGATCAAAAACACTCAGGCTTGGTCCAGATGTAGTGCCAAACTATGGTTTGCCACTGTGTAAACATGCCTGGAATAAAACTCATGCTTATACACTCCTTTCTCTTGTAGAATCATAGAATCATAGAGTTGGAAGAGACCACAAGGGCCATCGAGTCCAACCCCCTGCCAAGCAGGAAACACCATCAGTGCACTCCTGACATATGGTTGTCAAGCCTCTGCTTAAAGACCTCCAAAGAAGGAGACTCCACCACACTCCTTGGCAGCAAATTCCACTGTCGAACAGCTCTTACTGTCAGGAAGTTCTTCCTAATGTTTAGGTGGAATCTTCTTTCTTGTAGTTTGGAACCATTGCTCTGTGTCCGCTTCTCTGGAGCAGCAGAAAACAACCTTTCTCCCTCCTCTATGTGACATCCTTTTATATATTTGAACATGGCTATCATATCACCCCTTAACCTCCTCTTCTCCAGGCTAAACAAGCCCAGCTCCCTTAGCCGTTCCTCATAAGGCATCGTTTCCAGGCCTTTGACCATTTTGGTTGCCCTCCTCTGGACACGTTCCAGTTTGTCAGTGTCCTTCTTGAACTGTGGTGCCCAGAACTGGACACAATACTCCAGGTGAGGTCTGACCAGAGCAGAATACAGTGGCACTATTACTTCCCTTGATCTAGATGCTATACTCCTATTGATGCAGCCCAGAATTGTATTGGCTTTTTTAGCTGCCGTGTCACACTGTTGGCTCATGTCAAGTTTGTGGTCAACCAAGACTCCTTGTGTATTGAGAATTAGTGATTCCCGCCCTTCCCACCTGATTTGGGTGGCGCTGTGGGTTAAACCACAGAGCCTAGGACTTGCCGATCAGAAGGTCAGCAGTTGGAATCCCCACGATGGGGTGAGCTCCCGTTGCTCGGTCCCTGCTCCTGCCAACCTAGCAGTTCGAAACACATCAAAGTGCAAGTAGATAAATAGGTACCGCTCCAGTGGGAAGGTAAATGGTGTTTCCGTGCGCTGCTCTGGTTCGCCAGAAGTGGCTTAGTCATGCTGGCCACATGACCCAGAAGCTGTACGCCAGCTCCCTTGGCCAATAAAACGAGATGAGCGCCGCAGCCCCAGAGTCGGCCATGACTGGACCTAATGGTCAGGGGTCCCTCTACCTTTACCTTTAAACCATAGTTTGTTATTGCATCCCAACCAGCAGATGATGTTTGGTGCTTAACCTCAAACCAAGATTGCAAACTAGGGTTTGATCCTAGAGGACAAGTGCAAACCACAACTTGTTGGTTGAGACGCATTGATTGGCAAGCTATGGCTTGCTTCAAACCAGGAAGTAACTAAGTAAGCAAAGAATGTAGGAAAGAGGAAGGAAACTTTTCCCAGCACCTTTGCAATTTCAGGACAATATAGCGTCTCTTCCTCCATCTCTCCTCATTTCAGTCTCTCTCTTATTAATCAGACCTTCTCTGACTGATTTTTTTTTAAAATAAACACACACACCCTTGCCATTTCCTCATGCCTACTGACCAGAATTTTCAGTGTGTGTAGAAATTGTTGGCAGCTTCCGGGCTGAGTGTTGATGTCTGTGAGTAAAACAACAACAACAACAAACAAACAACAACAAAAATTTACTTGTACCCTGCCCATCTGACTGGGCTGCCCCAGCCACTCTGGGTGGCTTCCAGCATATATAAAAACACTGATGCATGCTCTATGTTTTATGTATCAGGAAAGGATATTTGTCAGGCACTCTGAGAGAAGAGTAAAATGAAAAAACAAAATGTGCCTAGTTGTACTAGCTGTCATCTGCCTACTAAGGAGCTGTGGCTGACACTTTGTAGGCACTAGTCCAGTTTCTGAAAGTGGCTCAGGTACATGTGTAGAGGACAGCAAGTCTCTGTGAAGTACGTTCTTTTCAGTGAGGAGAGCTACTTACATTTTGGTCCATTCTGTATCCAGATTCTCTTCCTCCTTGTCTCTCTTCCCCACATTGATGGTATTTTGTCTGCATTTTATTTGGCAACCAAGAACAGCAAAAATGAGCTATTTTGCAAATGAGAGTAATGACCTCAGTAGAGACAGTCAGTGCGATGGGCTCAGGGACCTCTCACTATGTAGAAATAGGAACCTTGCCATTTTTTCCTCCATTAATTCACTGCAAAGGAACAATTTATTAATGCCTCATGAAAAACAAAACTTTAAACTTTAACTACATTCAACAACAGGAAAGAGACTTGGGGCCAAACTAGTTGTTACACTGACTGCTTTTAAGTGCAGGATTTTGGTGTTTGTCTTAAAAACCCCCACACAAATTGCTAGTGTGCGGACTCCAATCCTGATTGGTACTCTAGTCTTAGTAGGGGTGTTTACACTCCCCCCCGGTGATCGTCCCAATCTAGATTGGAATGAGACACTGAAACAAAAGGGAGTTTTTCTCTAATGAAAATTGTAGGGGCAGTGGTGTGTGTGTGTCAACCCAGATAGCATTCCCCCTTCTTGGCAATTTGTTTTTTTTTTAAAAAAGCCACTGCACTTGAAGGCACAGAAACATAGCTAATGTAATTATTAGTTTGACTCCTAAAGCTCCAATGAGTGAAGTCTGTTTATAATAATAAAACTTTATTTTTCTTCCTGTGCTGCTTGGTGTGAAGCTTTCTGTAAGAGAGTAGTAATGTGATGTTATCTGCGGCATAGTCCTGACTAATTCAGGACAGAGGAAATGTCCAAGGATGGACATGTCCAAGGTCCAAGTGGAAATGTCCAAGGATGAGATCCATTCTAAGTAATGTTATGTAACAGGGAACATAATAAGGGAAGGTCACACACCCTGACTACTTGGGAATATTTTGAATGCAGTAACAAAAAAGAGAGGAAGCTATATTTTTGTACATCACCTCTTGCTTGCAGCAAAAAAATATGCATTTTTTTAAATAAAAGAAACACTGTGGGTTTGGAAGTTTAGGTGCAACTCAGCTTGCAGAAAGGGGTTTGCATGGGGTTAGAACAGACAGAGTAAGGGATCACCGGATCCCTAGACTACCTCTGTACCTCTGCTCTCTGTGCTTGCCTCTATATCCTTTGATCTTAAACTGATTGCCAGGCTGCATCCTCTCTCCAACTTCTGCCTCCCTTCCACGCTTCTCTTTCAGAGCAGTGAGGTCTTCTTGAGACACATACAAAAAAACAAAAGGGACAAGCATGACCACCTTTGCTATCTCTAGTTTAGTTAGTTTAGCTTAGAACTTGAAACTTGTCTATCTAAGTTATGTACTTCCTCTAATAAATGACTTTGTTCCTCTTCTTAGTAAGCATCTCCATGATTGTAACAGGTAAAGTCTACTCTCTTATACCAGATTCATACTGTTTCAATACGTGGAAGAAACCTCATGCCATTGATATCCCACGAGGCTGGAAAATTCCTTTATCTTGCCACCAGGGATAATCTCGGAAGAGAATATTGGAACAATGCAATTTCTGAGAAATCATGAACAGGAATAGAGCCTTTCAAAAATTTTTAAAGGTGATATAGAAAGTGACAATGCAAATCATCTGCATGCTTACTCAGATGCAAGACCCAGTGTGTTTAATGCCACTTAAGTGTGTGTTTAGGATTTCTCCCCCATCTTCTACATTTTTTGAGTATGTTAGTTAAAATATCTCTCTATTTCTATTTATACTTTAGAACTGCCTAATGCAGAAGTTGATAAGCTATTACGAAAAAACTAATCTCGCCATGGAGAAGTGGAAACTGCCAAACATAGGTATAATGGAAGTATTAGCCTTGGAAGGATCTTAAATTAGCCGAGGAAAAAGCACTCTTCTTAAGGCTTTATAGACTTTGCATTTTTATGGATGCATGCAGAGGATTTTACAGAGTCCAATAAACCTGCAACATGTACATGTCTGCGCTACACACCAGAGCAGAGAGATGGAGAGAATCGAACTTTTAATGTTAAAAACATTATCAAACTCAGAAAAGGCCTACCCAATCTGCCAGACGCTTTCTGAACTCTTAACATATCCTGGAACCTGTGTTCCTCTCCTTTCCTCAGAGTTCCCTTTGACTTCTCTTAAACGGACAATAACAGATTCACACTCAATAAAGTCAAAGCTTAAGGCAGACTCTTAATCCCTTTTCACAGAGCCACATCTGTGTTCTTTGGAATGACAGAGCAAGTATATGTTCCAGAAACTCAGGATGTCTGCACTTTTAATGGGTGTGTAGAAGAGGGAATTTCAGCAGGTGCAGCTTGCATGACAGATTATATCTGCAGAAATCCCCTCTTCTACAGAACTATCAAAGCTTGGTCCCATTTTTTATCTAGCTAGTTTGGCCAAGGCTCTTTTGTACATGTTGTGTGTAATGTACAAAGCCAACCCTAGGATCCTATTTCAGCAGAAGCAAATATTATATGCCAGTCCCCGCCATACATTTGAAGCACATTCAACTCACTTCCTCCAATGAATCTTAGGAATTAGTATTCTCCCCACAAAACTGCAGTTCCCATCGCCCTTAACGAACAACAGTTCCCAGGATTCTTTGAGGAAAGCAACGTAACTTAAATGTGCACTGGCTGAGCTCTAAGCCTATGGTGTAGATCTTATGTTGTCCTCAGTAGCTCTCATTTTAATGTCATGATTTAAATACAAGATGCCAATTGTTTGCTGCGTTTTAAATTAATGAAATATGAGTTTGAGTACCGGTCTGAATTTCATTTAGTCATTCCACCCATCCCAGTTAGCGTTTCCTCTATAGCACTCCAAACACATTCATTGATGTGAAAATGCTACTAGATGTAGAGTGGTTTTCTAATTTGGTCCAGAGCCAATGCAATTTTTGCTGGCAGGTAGCTTGATGTAAAATGTAAGCTGAAGGGAGTTTTAGAAGATCATCAAATATCAGAAAGCTAACAGTGAGCCACTTCCTACTAAGCTAAAGAAAGGTCAGCAGATATTGGATATGGTTAATCTGATGACGGTAAAGAGAACAAGGAAGATATTGTACGAAGAGAAAAGCTGAGGGGAAAATCTGTTTTAAAGAGACTGAAAGAAAACAGTCCATTCCACAAAGGTCTAGTCAAATAACTCTTGAAACAAGAAAGTTTACTTCTTAAACTTCTTTGAAAAAGGGCTAGATTCTTAGCAAATATATATAGCTGAAAGCAGTGGAGCATTGAAATGATCCAACTCATTGAGAAAGTGTCCCAAGGCTGAATACATTGAGATATTTATTTATTTAAAAACATTTCTAAACTATTTAGTATTTAAATGTCTGTAAGTGGTATAAAAACACCCCCCCATTATCATTATATATATATATATATAGAGAGAGAGAGAGAGAGAGAGAGAACAGGTAAAAACGGGATATCAGAAATAACAAGGTGCTCAGTGAAAGCTGTGACAAAAAGATATGTCTTCACAATATTTAGTCATATGTCTACTAAATGAAGCATATTCCAGATAGCAGAAACAAGGATTTCCTAGGCTATAACTGTGCCTTCCTTAGCATCAGCACCAGATACAGCTGCTTACAACATACAGTATAGACCTGAATTGGTTTTAGAAGTATTTCCTTCTGTCCAGACAACATTAGCTGGGAGTTCTGAGAAGGTGGTGGTGGTGTGAGTTCTAAAAATTGTCAATGCCTTTGTAAAATTTACAATTCCTAGGGTTGCCTAGGGAAATGCATGCTGGTTAAACCAGTGTGAAGCCAATGAAGAGAGGCCCAAGTGTGACAATAGTATCATTTTACAGAGGTTTAGCTGTGTTACTATGTTTCACCAAAACAAATGAAGAGTTTGTGTCACCTTGAAGACTAAGAAATTTATTAGAGCATAAGCTTTCATGGACTAGAGTTTACTCTTTTGCATGCATGAAGTCTTATCCTGAGTCACAAATCACACACACACACACACACACACACACACACACACACACACACTTTCTTTGGGTGGGGTTATAAGCAGTGAGGTCAGGGGGATATGAAATACTGCAAGTACAGATAGTTAATAACTGCATTTCAGTTGCTCATGATAATACAGATATTCTGGCATTGGTGAGCCAATTAATGCACATAGCATCATAAACATCCTTTGTCCCAACTGCGTTCACAACTGGTAACATTGAACCTCCTAATGACTTGTGGTTAAGTACAAAGTGACAAAAATTTGTGACTAGATGTGCTGTTGGGCTCATGATATCCCTGATGGCTTGAGATCCACCTTTGTGGAGAATGTTAGTGCAGAGAGCCTCAACACCCATGGTAGCTAGGACGGTTGTAATTTCATCAGAAAGTCATTGGTACCCCACCTTTAACTTGATTACTGATGCATATGAGCATATGGCTAATGGTGGCCTTGGTATTTATAATATCACCATAGATTTGCTTTGTGGGCTGAGTTCTGAAGCTTTAATTTCACCCAATATCATATTACCTACTAAGGGGAGCTATTGCTTCAGCATTTCCCCGTTATCTTGATTTGTTATCTTGCAGACTTTCTGAAAGCAAGCCCATGACCTGTGGTCATCAGCAGGCCGCAGTTTAAAGAATCACTCTTGTAATTTGATTCTAACCCCCTCCTCCATGACTTTCCTACCTTGATCTAATGGCTTTGGAATAACTTTCTCTGATCTTTGGTTCATGAGCCAAATCAAACTTCCACCGTTTTCTCCAACATGCCCTGGCCTTTTCATTTGACATGCGCTACAGGATTCGAAAATGTGTTTTTAATTAAGTAATAGCTGGCGAAAGCTACGAAAACCTCTTTTATTTTGTTCGCCATGTTGTGGGGTTGTGTGGTTAGAATTAAAGGACAAACAAACGGACCCTATAACACTTCAGCATCTAACACAATATTTGCTATGGTAATTGGATGCTGACAGCCACATGTGGAAGTCTCTTTATTTACTCTCTGGCTGTAGATTAAACAATTGATTCTGTAAGATTAAAACGCCCCACCTACATGCTTGCACACTTCTATTTTTGCCACGTCAAACAATATAAAATGAACACAGCACTTCTCTCCCTATCTAATTGAATAATTTACTGTAAATAGCTGTCATTTACTTTCAGAGGAGTAGGGTATCATTAGCCAAATGGATGTGAGTAAGTCATGGCTTTAATGCGTTTGAGGGTCTAAAATGGAATCATCTTAATGGGACCATCAATACAGCAAGCTGAATAAAGCCCATAAGCACTTAAGGCTTCAAGTCCCCTTTCTTGTAAATTACATATTCAGTCTGCAAGGGGGAAAAAAAGAATCAAGAATTCACATAAAATATGGCATTTCTATCCCAAGCTTTGTTTTTAATGAATATAATAATACAATTGATAGGTGTAGCTGTGTTTCGGATCCCCCTCATTTAATTAGCCAGCCCTCCCTGGAGTGCCTGCAAGCAGTGCTTGTGCTGAGTAATATTGGCTGAATTCTCTGGGGGGAAAAGTGGAGATGAGCAGGTAATAAAATAGCCTGGACATCTGGCCTTGCTAAATTGCCCAATTTCGGCCTGCATTTGTATATGGCAGAGAGGCTGCCTTGTATTAACTAAGGCTTATATATTAGCTCAGCGCAAAGCACTAGCCAATTTACTTACCTTTTCAAAATTGCAAGCACAGTTTGGGACCAAGGAAACTTCTGCTTGGAAGTTCAGCTCGAGGCTTAAGTAAATAAATAAAAAGCTTCTCATTCACCACCTCCAGAAGTAGATTTAAAGGGACACTCAGTGTGAAATGGTTTTCCATTGAGGGCATCATTCAGTACCTGCTAACATCTCTCCAAAGGCTTCCTGTTGACTTCCCTATAGCTGTAATTCTAGAGAGGAGGCTTGAGATGGAGAATGTTTTTGACCCTGCTTGAATTCTGTGGGCACAGCTGAGCAATCAGGTGGCAATAATGGGCTACTGCTTATAAGAGGAGTAGTCAACGTGGTCCCTTGGGATGTTGTGGACTGTGGTTGCATCCACGCTAGCCAACATGGAGACTGGGCAATAAATATGAAATCTGTAGTCCAGCACATCTTTAGGACACCACATTTGCTACTCCTGGCTTAGACCATCCACCTCCTACAAGTCGGGCTAAGGCTCATGTATCTGCCAAAAGAGGAGCACACTGTACCAGCAGGTAAAGTCTACAAATATTTTTAGTAGCCTCCCTTAACCTGTTAAGTTGTCTGTATCTACCTTTGTGCCTTTGTGGAAAAAAGGCTTTCAGTTGACTGAATATTATTTTTTCTCACCATAAGGCAAATGGCTGCTTAGAAGTCTGAACTGCCCTGGTATTGCTTCATTTTTAATAGAAAAACCTCCTATGTCAAATTTATTGAGAACAGTTGTTCATGTATTTCTAGTGTCACTGAGACGCAGAAACATCTACTAAATATCAGACTCTGCAGAAGTAGTAAAATGAACTTTTTTTAAAAAAAATGATGAATTAATGGAGTAAATGCAGAAAGGTAATAAATCTAGATATAAGATACATGGCTACTTGTAGCAAGATTGTGGATGCACAAAAGGGAAATGCAATATGACTGAAAATGAAATATAATATGGCCAAGAGATGCCCTGAAATTCAAGACTGGGTGAATTTTATTTGTCCTTTAAAACTTTTGAGATTCTTCTTATATGCTGCTCTTGCATTGATTGGATGAGTCAATCCTGAAGTTCTACCATGAGTAATGCTTACTATTTTGTTATGTTCTCTGGACATTTTAATTAAAGGAAGAATTTTCTCGTTTTCTGCTGTCTTAATGGACAGCTAGGTGGCTGAGTATTTCAACTGATTTATATTTATCACTGCAGTAAGGACGCAGTCTGCTTTTCTTGCAGCCATCACTTCCTCCCCCCCCCCCCACCTCCCTGGAATCAATAAAATGCTATGCAATTTCTTTGCACAGAGAACAGCAACAATTTGGGTGCTATTGATCTAATCCTAATATTAAAACACAAAAAGTAAATGCAAGTTTTTGGTTGCCCTTCTTCAGGAGTAGAAAAAGTCTGGTGACTGCTTTTATACCAATTATAAATCAAGCTGGAGAGGCTCTAAGTAGCTAGAACAACTTGGTTGGTTGGAGTAACTTTGTAGCATCGTTGGAAAAGAATCACCATAGGATAGGTGGCATGGTTTGAAGTGGCAAAGCAGATACTTTCATTTATAACTGTTATTGTGAGACTGAGTTGGCCAAGGCTCCCCTAATTGCAATCAGGATATATGGTCAGGAGTTGGTGTGTATATGATGCAGGAATACATTTTACAGTGTTGGTCCTAGCAAGAATGTGGGAGCTGTTTGGGCTCTGTTTCAGGCAGGCAGCAAAACGCCTTTGGCCTGCACTGATCATCTGTCACTCCATGTTGATCACACAGAGATTTGTCATCTGTGCAGGACTTTAGTGTTGCCTCTTTCCTGCCCTTACTTCCCCAGGCTTTGAGCATACTTGTAGCTGCATTGGGAAAAGCCTTGCCTGAGTAGCTGGCGCTCTACAAATGCACATCCCAAGTACCTTGACCAGGACAAGACTCTGGGAGTTCTGCATGCCTTGGAGCAAGATTATGAAGTTATCTATGCAGAGATAGATAATAAAACTACTGCCCCCCCCCCAAACTCATCCATTTTGTGTTGGAGCAGCTTGTTAGTGGTACCAGTAGTGATTAGTGTTTTTCTCTCATTTTTTTTTAATATCACAGCTTCTTTTTCTTTTTCTATCCCAGAAGTTTCATTCTGGTGCTTAAACATGGGGCCACAGATGTTAACTGGGATGTATATAATCATAGCTTTACTCTAGAAACCTGCATGGAATCATATGCTATTTAGCAATATTTAGACAGCTGAGAGAGAGGGTCATTTATCTCGCAATTTTGAGGTGTGATTTAATCCACTGACTCTTTCGATCTTTAGTTTGTCCAAAACTTTATCCAAGAAAGCTACCTGCCACACATTACTGTTGTTGTTGTTGCTTAGTCGTGTCCAACTCTTCGTGACCCCATGGATCAGAGCACGCCAGGCACTCCTGTCTTCCACTGCCTCCTGCAGTTTGGTCAAACTCATGCTGGTAGCTTCGAGAACACTGTCCAACCATCTCGTCCTCTGTCGTCCCCTTCTCCCTGTGCCCTCAATCTTTCCCAGCATCATGGTCTTTTTCAGGGAGTCTTCTCTTCTCATGTGGTGGCCAAAGTATTGGAGCCTCAGCTTCAGGATCTGTCCTTCCAGTGAGCACTCAGGGCTGATTTCCTTAAGAATGGATAGGTTTGATCTTCTTGCAGTCCATGGGACTCTCAAGAGTCTCCTCCAACACCATAATTCAAAAGCATCAATTCTTTGGCGATCAGCCTTCTTTATGGTCCGGCTCTCACTTCCATACATCACTACTGGGAAAACCATAGCTTTAACTACACAGACCTTACTGTACCAATAACCTAAAGTTAAGACATTTTTATTTAGCTTAAAGCATTTTAATTTCTATAATTAGTTTGTTTTACTATTTTGTCTACTGTCTCTTGTTATAATTGCTAATCTTAGTACTTTATTGCATTGTATTAGGTTTTAATTAATTTATAATCCATAACATTGTACCCTAATCTGAAATCTGTTTTGATGAAGGGTAGAATAGAAATGTATTCCAGAAACAAAATACATTTTAGTTGGCTGTTGCCAATTTTAATTGATGGAACGCAATTTAAGAACACACTTGCTTTATAATTTGAGGTTATTTAAGTTCAGGTGTAAACTTAAAGGAGTGGAAAAGAAAACAAATGTTGGGCTTTCCTTTTAACAATCAGTGGCAATTTTGGTTCTCTTCAGTATTTGAGGATGGCATTTGTACTGAGTTTAAACAACCACAACATACATGCTTGTTTTGTTTTTTTTAAACGAATCAGTCATTGGTTAATCAGCTAGATGTTCTTTGATTGGTTGACCACTTTGATTGGTTGACAACCCTAAAAGGGACTAAAAGTGATGGCAGCAGCTTCCAGGACTGCTTTTATGAGAATTTATGAGGAATCAACAAGAGACCAGGGGCTGCTTTAAGGTATCACATAGTAGAGATTACCTGATATGAGAGAAGAGAAGAGATTTCTTAATCATGTACAATCCTCCTCTGTGCCTCTTAAATACATTTTAGTAACGTGTGATAAGCTCTCATAAAGGATTGGCAGATGGGAAAACTGTTGATGAGGAGAGATGTCATTTTCACTTTCTAGGAAATGGAGTAGGATTTTGAGATTGTGAGCCTCTCACTTTGAGAGAGTCCCAGGCTTTCACTGGGGCTTCTTGGTAAAGCTGTCCTGAATTTGTCATTAAATCTGCTTCTCTGAATGGTGGCTCCTTTGTATTAAGCTCAGATGTTGAATAGTTAGCAGAGGTCTGTGATTTTCTCCACCTATTGCTTAAATCTTTTCCTTGTTAATGTACAAGTACTGCTTGTTGGCCAAGTTCTCTTACTTTCTTCTTCAGGGGAAAGAGCATGAGAAAATAAAAGCAAAGGCCATGCAAGATTATTATGGAATAATAATAATAAACCCCATCCTGTTTACTCTTTTGTGAGAGATAATTGCTCTAAGACTTTTCCATTTGTCTGTTTTCCCATGCTACTTTTTTCAGCAGTGAAGATGTTTTCTGATCACTTCAGTGTTGGTTTTGAAATGTTCAGGTTAATGTCAAAAGCAGTAATCGGGTTTAATCATCTGTGGGATGAGAAATACTAGTGACAGCTTGCAAATAATGTGAAATGCCACCATTGTTTATTGGGACACACTTTGCGATGTTTCCAGTATCTGCAAGCTGTGCATTGAACTGAACTAGCATTTATCACCTCTTTCGAAAAGCCCTGAACAAACTACCTTTTAATATGAGTTTTTTTAGAGGATGCTGACTATAGCCTAGTTAGGGGTTTGTTTTTAAGAATGTTGAACAAAGTATAGTTTTGTGTGTGTGTGTGTGTGTGTGTGTGTGTTTGTGTGTGTGTGTGTGTGTGTAGATAGATAGATAGATAGATAGATAAATAAATAAATAAATAAATAGACAGTGATGCATTTATATAACTGTAGCTCGGTTGATACCAAATTATCACTGCAAGCCCCAGTTTTAATGAGACAGACGGCTATTGCTTTCCACCAGGTTTTTAACAGTATGTCCTGACACCTACAGATTCAAACATTACATTGCCCAGTGGAGGCACTGAGAAAGTGTGTGTGTTTGTGTGTGCGCGCATGATACTTGTAATCTATTTACCTCAGCTCTGACCTCAAGCTAAGTGGACAGCCTGCATGTCAGCACCACAGAGTTCTGGGGGCTGTAAGCGATGACATTGTTAACATGCGATTAGGACAGCCAAAGTGGGAAACCGCTTCCAGGTATTAGGAGACCTGGGATGTAGATGGGTTTTTAGCTCCCTCCATGTGGAGAATGTGATGATGTATTGGAAGAGGGACCGTGGCATTCAGGAAATGTGTTTCATTTTCTACACAGTCATAGGTTTTTTTGTCAATCCATAATGCTTAATATACATTCATGTTTTAGTTGCAGTTTATAAAACACAGTGATGGTACTACTAGCCTTGATTATCCCGTGATTCTTAATGGTTTATTTAACAAAATTTACATACTGCTTGATTGTGAGAAAACCTTTCAGATTAATTCATACAAAAAATGCTTGTTGAGTTGTAAGCTTTGGATGCTAACTAACTCACTTGATAGTAGTCTCATAACAACAACAACAACAACAACAACAACAACAACAACAACAACAACAACAACAACAACAACAACAACAACAAATTTATTTGTACCCCACCCATCTGGCTGGGTTTCCCCAGCCACTCTGGGCAGCTTCCAACAAAATATTTAAAATACAACAAAACACCAAGCAGTAAAAACATCGCTAAACAGGGCTGCCTTCAGATGTCTTCTAAAAGTCAGATAGTTGTTTATTTCCTTGAAATCTGATGGGAGGGCGTTTCACAGGGCGGGTGCCACTACCGAGAAGGCCCTCTGCCTGGTTCCCTGTAACCTTGCTTCTCGCAGAGAGGGAACCGCCAGAAGGCCCTCTGAACTGGACCTCAGTGTCAGGACCTCATAGGTCTGTACCACTCTAAGCTGGGTTGGACCAAAGCATTTTGCTGCCTAGGATGAAGGAAAAGATGGTGTTCTCCCCAATGCCAGATGCAGAAAACAACCTGACCGAAAGCTGAATTTTATTTAATTGGTACCAATGGAATAGTGCCAACCTCCTTGCCTCTCTCCCTCTTGGTTACTGGCAGTAACCTCTGTTTTGGCAAGCCAGGTGAGCAATGCCACATCACCCTGCCCTGTCCCACTGACGTCTACTGGTCCAAGGTGGAAAGGACACCTTTCTCATGAAGTGATTGATCACATATGGGCATGGGAACCAAGGTCTTTCTCCCTTCTTAAGGTGGGAGCAGCTGTTACCATAAGAATAATGTTTGCATATGAAGGTCACCCAGATAAACATATTCTTGACAAAACAGAAGCATATTTGAAAATAATAAATTTGGGTTGAGGGGAAGCTGCTTTTAAACTGAGAACTCATATTACTGAGAGAGTCTATGTGAAACTTACTAGAAAGAGGAAAAATCATTAGGCTGTTGTCTAATGGATGTGTAGGCAGAAAAAAGTGTCATATTCAGGTTTCCTTATGACTGACTACATTAGCAGTTTATAGTGATTATTGAACAACCAATAAAAAGATGAAATGCTCCTTTGAAAATGCAAGTTCCTGTGTTTTAAAAGCAAGCTGTTTGCTACTTGTGCAATTTGCTACTTTGTGGTTAATTATGCAGAATGAGATGTCCACTTCTCCTAGCAATTTCATAATGATTTTTTGCCCCCTAGTCATTTTGGTCATTAAAAAAAATAGGATGGGTGTAAAGAAACGCTGGATTCTCTGAAGTATACAATTCAGAGCATGTTTGATAACACAAGAAGTTTAGAGCAATCAAACATTTGCAATGGCTTATCAAAATGAAAAAAAAACCCATACTAAAAAGTAGTCAACTAAATCACAATGCAATTGAATAATACCATCAGCTGCCGCCCTCCTTGCACTTCCTTCCCTCCCTGATTTAAGAACATAAGAAAATCCCTGCTGGATCTAGTCCAACATCCTGTTCTTACTCTGGGCAACTAGATGCCCACTGGAAACTTGCAAGCAGGTATACTGCCTCCAACAGTGGAGCCTTACCTCGATGAACGAATTTGGTTTCTGACACACACACATTCTGGAGGGAGCAAAGTGATAAATGATAGAAGTCTTAGATATTTCAGTTTCCTGCTTAACAAATGACTTTAGAAGACAGATTCATTTACAAAAAAAAGCTGGACAAAACTTGAACACTTTCTGAAATGTCGAACTATGAAATGGTTCCCTGACTGGCAAAGTGTCCCTTGATGTAATTTTAAACCACAAGAGCTGTTCAGACGGCACTATTACATTCAATTTTCAGTTTATTTCTTTGTTAGAGATGCATCTTTTATAAGTAGGCATATTGCTTCCAGGAAAAAAGAGAACATTTCCAAACAAACCATGTTATTATATGAATGAGTGGCTAAATGAGTAAGTAGAATGGTCACATTTAGAGAACATTTGTGGGTTCTCATATGCAGAATTGGAATAAAGGAAGGAAAATATTAACAACAAGGTCATTGTGTTGGGGGCCACATTTGGAGCAATTTTACATGCCAACTTTATATAATGTAAACTGGTCTAAACTAGTGACCATTATTATGATGTCAAGAGGTACAAGGGGCATATTTCTGTTAGAAGACTCCCATTACTCTTCTCTCAACGTCTCAGAAGAAAATTAGACATTGTTTCTGCAGTCATAAGCATTAATACACTCCTCTTGTCTCTACATTTCTGTCTTTTTTTCTGGATAAGGTGTGATATCCAACATTAGTCCTACTTGGAGTATATCCACTGAAATACATGGACTTAAGCAATGTTTCCTAAGTAGAGGCAATCATCATAGCAATATAGGAGACATTTCAAGTGAAATCCAGAGACAGTAGTGGTTAGTAGAGTAGCATTGCTCAACTGTTTCCCAGCTTCAAGTGTTGCTGCTGGTTATCAAAGGGGAAGGTGCTAGGTGGTGGAGATCTTGGTGCAATAAAGCTAAAAGTAAAGGACCCCTGGACGGTTAGGTCCCGTCAAAGGCGACTATGGGGTGTGGCATTCACCTCGCTTTCAGGCTGAGGGACCTGGTGTTTGTCCACAGATAGCTTTCCAGGTCATGTGGCCAGCATGACTAAACAGCTTCTGGTGCATAGAACACTGTGATGAGTGCCAGAGCCCACAGAAACGCCGTTCACCTTTCCACTGCAGCAGTGCCTATTTATCTACCTGCACTGGTATGCTCTCGAACTAATGGGTTCTTGGTGTAACAGGAGAATGATTGCAGAGTCAATCCATGCCCCCCAAGTGTCCCATTTTAAGCGGGACATCCCAGATCACAGAAGCCAACTATGGCTTCTGTCTGGATCCCAGTACATCCTTTGGGACATTCACTCTGGCGCAAGTCAGCAGGGGCGAGCCAGAGCTTTGGTGCAGCCCTGCTGATGAGTGCCAGAGTGCCAGACCAGAAGGCACACCCCTTTTGGGACTGAAAATGTTGGAGGGTATGGTCAATCATGTGCCATACTCAACTGGAAGAAAGAATATGCCCTTTCTGATGAGGGCTGTCAGGAACCTTTACCCTGTCCTGCTGCATTGCAGATATTATAATGAAGTTAGGAACGACTTTATCTTCCCATTTTAAAAGCACTCACCTGCTAGAATGATGGGTCTTAGCAGGTGTGTCACCTTGACCCCACGACAGACCGTACCTGGGGCATGCCACTGTCACCGCAGCATGTGCACATGATGTTGGCAGGTTCCCCGGTGTGCTGACACCACTCTCACACATTGTGGGGGCGTTTTGACATGACATGTACATGCCCTGTAGCATAAAACTGGGGGGGGGGGTTTAATTGAAAATTTGTGAGTGTCCAGGCCCCCATGGTCCCACATAGATGGTGCCTATGGTTGTTAGAATTCAGTATGAAGGGAGAGGATGAGTGTATTGCTAGAATGGTAGACCTTTTTAAAAGTTTAGCCGTCAAGATGAGAGCTCAGATTATTTCAGAAAAAGTTTTGCATGGATATAAAGTTGTTTATGTTTTTGTTTGTATTATACTTTATACTGTGTTCTAAATTCCATGTTTGGGGCCTATTGCTCCAGTTGCATTTTATAATGAGCCTATAACCATATAAATAAATTGGATAGGATTTTCTTCCACCAACCTGTCCATCCTTCTTTTAAGTCACCATCTACCCGCCTTTGTTTTAGATTATAAATTGGCATCAAAGTGGCTTATGCCCATTTACTTGCCCACTGTGACATGTAATTGGTCCCATAGACGGTTGCAAAGAGCCAGTGATACCCTTGAGAGATAACAAATTAATGGGGCAGAAGCATTTGGGGGTTAGAATATATAAAGTGGCATAGAAAGTTGTTATAGTAGAGCTTTGGATTCCAGAGGTGATGATTTGTCTCCAGATTAGGTTTCCTATAGCATTGCAAATGAATAAAGATTTGGGGGGCTGTGTCCTTTGCTGTTCCAGAAACGGTTACTGAGAGTTTTTCCCAACATTATTTAAAAATTACTCTCGAATTCACATCTGTATCTTTGATTAATTTACTTTTAATTTTTTGGAAGGTGGCCTGAGAACTTGTTGAGAAATTCCTAAAATAAAACCCAGCATTTTTTTCCTAGAGAAATTTAGCCTGTTTTCAAACTTCTTTGAAAAATATTTTTTCCCTTCCTTTTTAGATTTGGGACTGTGGAGAAGCATGCAAATGAGTTGAGATGAGTATGGCTTTCCTAGCTTACCCAGTTCAGCGGTAAGTACTGTTAGGATTCTTTTCCCGTGTTGCAGTCATGGGATTGTTTTTATCACATGACGGTGTATGTTTTCATTCCACATTGTGGGAGGTGATGGAGACAGGATGTTTTTATTACTGTGTTTCCATGATGTAGGATTTTTGTCCTTTGCTCTCTCTCTTTGCTGTCTGATGCTGAAGAGGAAGGAGCTGAGTCAAGGTGCTCTGAGTGTGTATATGTAAATAAATGTAGTATAGTCAAAAGCTGCGCTACTGAGTCTATACGCTGACTGCCTATACTCTGCTGATCCTGAAGTGTGCTGATGCCTCTTGGGATCAGTCGCTGTGATGTTTGGGCTAGAGAAAGCTTCTGAATCTCTCAAATGACCCACCAGGAGGGAGAGAACATGCCAATTGGGCATGTGTGTCTGCTGGACTCCTACTCGTGTGTAGGACCTCCTGACAGGTACTACATATTAAAAATATATTTGATACAAGCATCAAAACATGGAAAAGTTATCTTTCTGAAAGGTGGCTTCTCTATGGAGTGTATGTTCAAGAGTTTGTGGTGGCCTATTTTTTCTGTTTTTGTGTAAAAAGCATGTGAGCACCTACTATTATATTTGATATTAACTCCTCGTGTTTTATTTCTGGGTCTAAGTGTGGGGAAGTGTAAGATGTTATTAATGATATTATCTTCACTACCTCTTCCCAAAACATTTTAGTTATTGGACAGGTTCACCAAATATGTTCCTTATTTGCCCTCAAATGTCCACATCTCCAACACTTTGCACCACAGATGGTGTAAATTTTACTCCATCTGTGTAGAGTCATATAGCATTGATGGAAAAAAATGTAATGTTTTTCTTTAAAGAGGTCATGTTGGTTCCTGAATAAAAAGAAAGCCCTGTTCTTATTCAAAGATTGGTCCACCTATTATTCAAATTAGTCAGAAAAGGCTGAATTAGCAAAACAGAACATACATACAATTTGGAGAGTCCTATGTCTTCTAAAAGGCTTAGGCATGGCAGGAAGCCCCCTTTTTATGTACATACTTTACAATTTGTCATGAAGATCCTCTTCACAAAGGAACAGAAGCTGAGTGAAACTTTAGATTTTGCATAGCTGGAGACTTGGAGGTCACCAGTCTCTCTAACTGAATGACCCCCCCCTCCTTCCCCATCATTTGAACCTCATACAATCCGAGCATGCTTGTTACTCCTGATTCAGGGACTGAGTATAAAATAAGGCATTATCGTTATTGCGCTTAGCATCTTTTCCCCTAAGCCCCACACATAATGATTGCCAACTTGCAAAAAAGCAATTCTAAGAATGTCCCTCCCACTCTAGAAACTATATTTGGCCTTTGGCCTATTTTATTTCATTTGAAATAACTCTTTATTCTGCAAACTGTAAGGTAAAATGAAATGAAATGAAATGAAATGAAATAAAATGAAGTGTTGTGTTCACTGACTAGCAATGGCTCTCCAAGATTTCAAAGATCATTTCTGGGAATGTCAGGAGTTGAACTCAGGGCCTTTTGTTTGCAAAATGTGTGTTTTGTTACTGAGATGACCTTCCTCAATGGATGAAGGCCCTTTCTCCCAACACAGCTATGGTTTACATGCATAAGAATTACCAGCTGTTATTTTTATCGTGTATCATGGATCTGTTTTCCCTTTCCCTCTACGCTGTTGTGCAGTGAGTCCCTTGGGTATTTCTGCCTAGTGCTGGCTTTGTACTGTACTGTCAGACCTATGAACTGTAATTGACATATGGCTGAAAGGGGGGGGGGAAGGGAGTGAGCCAGGGGTGGGGTCGGGGGAAGAACGTATTGTGGCAAAACCTCACTTTGCATTTCTGACTTATAACAATGCAAGTGATACATGTGACTGGGCCAATAAGCATTTTGAAATGAAAGTGCACATGAACTCCCCCCTTCTTTATTTTTACTCTTGATTAATTTGCAATATGGCTTTTGTCCAGAATGGAAAATCTATGGAATTTCCAGAAAGGGGGGCGGAATCTGTGACGGGAGCTGCAGTTTGACAGCAGGGCAGGGGCGTTGGTGTTGATGTTAATCAGTATACAAGAGACACAGCACTCCTTTGTAACAACACAATCAAGAAATAAGTTTTTTGTACCAGCGATAAATACGTGTGTGAACACAAGTTACATTGTACTACAGGAGGAACATAATAAATTATCAAAATTAGGATTCTCCCACCCCCGCTTTAAAATTAAAATTAGGAATTCCCGATAATGGATGGTCTGAATGACAGGAGCCCTATTATGTATGCTGCTCACTTTGCTATACTTAAGCCCATGTAATTTCATTATATTTGTAGTGTCTCGCTGTACAACCTGATTGTAAGGAACAATGAGATCGCAGAGCTCTCTTGTAAAATCTGATTTAATCTTGAAATACCTTTATGTGAACAAAGAAAAATGGATAGATGCCATTATCTCAGTACTGTAGTGGAATAACTTTAATATGCAGCTTTATCAAATTAGTGACTTGGGAAAAATATTTCCCTACCATGGGAAATAAGTAGAATGGGATGGTTGCATTGAAGTTGTGTTTCAATTGCCCGTGACTCCACATTTCTGGAAAATCTGGCTGCACAATCATTAGAAGGCATAGCATATGGTCCTGCTTTCGGGTTGATATGGTTAGCACACATTGAGCAACAAAGCTGAGACAGGAGGACCTCAGATCATCCTTAAGCAGGAATGATTTGGCAATAGGAAGAGCTTCTGCTGATTTCTCCATGGTGATGGAAAAATTCTGTTTGCTCTAGGAGAGTTTGACCACTGTAGTTCAGGCACTGTTGACTTCAAGATTGGCTTGCTTCGATGCACTCAGTGGGTCTTCCCTTGTGCTTGATCCAGAAACTGCAGTTAGTGCAGAATGCTGCAGCACGATGGCTGACAGGAGTGAGGGCCAAGTTCAAGTAGATAAAGCCCTTAACCATTTGGGGCCCGTTTACTTATGAGACCGCGTTACCTCGTGTATCTCCACTTGACCATTTGGATCTGTGGAAGTGGCACTGTTAACAGGTGCCACATAATACCTATTCCACATTTGTAAGAAATTGGTATTGTAGTATGACAGCCCCTACGCTTTGGAAATCCCTGCCTGTTGACAGGATCCTTTACTGTACTCTTTTTGGCACTTGCTTAAAACATTTTCGTCGAGCCAAGCCTATCTAGACTGTAGGAGGAATTCAATGTTACACGCTTCTGATAATTCAATCAGGACACACATGTCTGCTCACCAGATGGAACAATCCTCCCTCCC
Source organism: Podarcis raffonei (assembly GCF_027172205.1). Classification (NCBI taxonomy): domain Eukaryota; kingdom Metazoa; phylum Chordata; class Lepidosauria; order Squamata; family Lacertidae; genus Podarcis; species Podarcis raffonei. The sequence goes on from NC_070602.1 coordinate 70,379,179, forward strand.
CTCTACCTTGCCCTGTTTTTGGGTTCTCCTGACCCACCAGAGTAGGTTTGGGGGAGGCACGTGGGCAATGATGGAGGAGGAGGGGGGAGTTCCCTGTTGTGCCAGCAGGAGCCCTTGCCTTGATTTTGGCTAGTGTGCCAGGTTTGATGAATCCAGACCTTTGCTTTTTAAATAGTTAGAAGACTTTTCATGAAAAGGCAAACTCTTCAAAATCAGTTGTATTATTTCAGTGGTTGTGTCTGTCTAACCTTATTTATATATCTAACAGATTTGTGCCTACCCTTTAAAAAAAAATATGTTGGCAATAGCAGGCAAAAAGAAAGCATAAAATATGCACAATAGGCAACCACACACTTAAGAAGGAGCTAGACCACTGCAGCCGTAGCAGAAACAGAGATCCGGGTAAAGTTTCAATAAACACTAGAAAATAAGATTGGCAACATTAAAGCATGAGTATATGAACAGACTGATTTTTAATTAAAAGCCTGGGAAAATAAAAAGTTTCTTTACTCAGGGGCAGAGTGGCATTAAGTGTTGGTGCAAGGGACCCAGAACTAGGGAGGGTGTCACCACATTAAACTGATGCCACCAAGAAATGTCAATTCTTCCCCACTTCCTGAATCTCAGCAAGCCAAAGAAGCTGGAGAAGGGCTTCATCAGAGAATGTTAATGAGCTACCCCTGCCAGTCAAGGGGTGGGGAATGTGGTGCCCTCCTGACGTTGCTGGATTACAACTCCCATGAGCCTGCTGGCAGAGGCTGGTGGAAGCTGGAGTCCCTAAAATATTTGGAGGACAATAGGTCTCCCAGCCCAGAATGAAGTCCTTCAAGTTCAAAATCAATGGCTATTTGTGAGCTGATAGAAACCAGAGGGCACATCTATCTCAATTCCTGAAATAAATGCTCGTTTCCTGATTCCGTGTGCCTTAAACACATTGCAACCTTTCCTCCCTTTGTTCTACTGTTTTCCTTTACTTTGTTAGCTTCAACCAAACCCGTAAGTTATCAGAAGGAACAATCCACATAAGGTCACCTCATGCATATTTATAGCCTGGTACAGCTTTCCAGAATACTGCTTGGAATGGTCTGATAATTTATCTATGTAAGGAAGCTGTTTAAACCCTTTGCCCTATAAATTAACATCTATTTGACCCCTGGTTCTAAGAAAACCATATTTAAGAAAGCTTTCGTTTCTCTGGGTTAATACTGAAAGATCTATGTATTGTTTCACATTGTTTTTAGGAACGAGTACTTGATCCTGTTAATATTTCTTTTTAGTGCCCATCTAGGTTTTTATTGTTACCTCAGATTTATACTGTAAACATGAACATGTTAATGTTCAATCTAAGTGCATAAATTACTGCTGGCAGATGTTACAGCAGTTGTAGTATGGCTCTTGGAGTAAAGAGTAATGGGTCTTTTGGAGTACAACACTTTGGAAGTATTTTTATTATCCTTACTGATGCTAAAAGCAAAGACATTTTGCTGCTTGAGGCAAAGGACAAGATGACACCATCCTCTCTTCCATGCCACATATAAGAACTAACTGAACTGGAAGCTGAATCTTTTTTCAACGTTGGAAATGGAACAGAGTCGTTCTCTACTACACCGGACGGCATCAGGCTAGTGGTGCAGACCAGGCTGCTTAGCACATATACAGTAGCTCATACCCTCCAAGTGTCCCGATTTTCCAGGGAGAGTCCCAGAATTACAAAAGCCAACCCAGCTTCTGATTTGATTCTGGAATGTCCCTATTTCCCCTGCCACTGCTGCCGCCGCTGAGCTCAGGGAGGGGGATGAGCCGGTGCTTGTCGCGAGCAGCAGTGGCAGTGAGGGAGCTTTCCATGGCCTCTCCATGGCTGCTGTTACCTCCCTTGGGCAGCTCCTAGTAGCTTCTGGAGAACAGCCCATTCCTGTTGTAAGGGAACATTTTCTGACAGTAACTCTGTTCTTCCAGAGGGCAGGTTGATGTTTCTTGAGTAGAGCTGGCCCTCAAACTGGAACACTTAGCAAAATACACAAGAGCATAGTGCACGTAACTCTGGGTCAAAGTCTGAATAGCAGGATAGATATTTGAGGGTGGTCAGATCAGAGCTTTTCCGGAAGTGTGAAGTTTTGTTTGATGAAGTATAACATAATGGTAGTTTAATAGTTAATGGTGAATGAAGGCTGTCCCTGAGAAAGGACAAGTGTAGGGCAGGTTACAGGAACTTTAATATGTAACCAGAATGCTGACGTGAGTTTCAAACTGAGATAGAAGTTCATGCAAGGAACATGCAGAAGTGTGTGTTGTGTTTTGTCTGCAACATAACATCTGAATAAAGGGGACCAAGCATGTAGGCCATGTGGAATCATGGTGTGTGTGTAGATGTGCCTTCCTATCTGCATTCCATACGGAAGGAACTCCATGCAGCAAACTGCATAGTGTCAGACAACAAAGGAGTTCAATACCCTTCTGTCCCTTTCAGCCCAGGGATATTTGGCTGGTTTCTATAATAGCGGCCTTCATTGTTCCTTTATGGAGAATCTCAAAGCTTCTCCATAACTTGTTACAGATATTTACAAAATGTTACCCAATGGCCACAGAATAACAGAGACTCAGGAAGGATGCGCCGAGTTAAGGTTCTTTACCCACCAGACAGAGGTGTGGAGCACTGCTGTACAATAGACCTGCAACTAGCAGGGAACAGTCGATCTATAAAAAGAACAGGGGAGGTTGCCTTCCTGCAGTCAAAGCTCTTCAAAAGGAGCTCTTTCTCTTTCCCACGCCTTGGCTCTCCTTCCTTTCATTCTTCAGAGGTCCGAATATAATTGGACCTTTTGAGATAGGAAGGAACCAAGACGGTTGAATAGCTTGCCCCTTGTATCACTCGCTTCTGATGCACTGGATGGCAACACTTTCTGTAATGAAATAAAACTGCAAAGGAGGTCATCGTGGGCCAGAGCTGTATTCAGTCTCATTAGTACAGGGAGAGAAATAGTTCTTTTTTTATTAAAAAAACAAACCCCAGTATTTGTTGCAGGTAACAAAACTTCTCTTGTGATTCAATGTGTCTTCCATGTGTGCATGTTTGCGCATTTTTAGTGTTTGTGAGGAAGATGTATGGCCTTTTTCTGGCAGTTGTATGGCTTCATGCACTGATAAATTCACTTAATGCCCTTTCTTTCTAAGGGAATCTTTCTGCTTTGTAACTGGGGCTGCCTTTAGACTAATAGGTTCTGCACATATCAGGCATTGGAGAGAATCCAGAACCCTCTCAAGACTTAGAAAGTCTTGCTCCTTCACCCCCATCTGTTTAAATGTGCAGAAAATCCTAATGTGAAAGTTGAGCTTATTGAAATTTGGTGTCTCTTCATGGGCAAATGCAAGGGGGAGGCAGACAGACCCAGAGGAGAGACCCAGACCCAGACCCAGCCAGGAGGTGGGCCAGTGGATGCAGAGCAGGCACTGACACATTGGGCGGATCTACACTCAGGGTTTTTGACGTTAAGGAATGGTTTTCATAACATATAAGGACACATGATGCCCCACTTTTAACGTTAATAATGCATTATTAAAATGTGACACCAGAAGGTGTAACCAGCAGTAGGGAGACAGCATTCTGACAGAAAAAAAAGGTAAGAAATGCTTTAATTTACAAGTATGCCATTGTTAATATCGTTCTAATAAAGTTTAACAGGTCAGTGTAGATCCAGCCATGTTACGCAGGAGCTGGCAGGAAAGCAGATATACAGTAAGTGGGAGAGCAGTCACAACCAGCAGAGGCAGAGTGGGCAGACCACAGGGCAGACAGATACAGGGCAGGCACAGGATAGACTCAGGACAATTTGGGCAGTAGGCAAAAACAGTGAGCAGTCCTGTAGGCAGACAGATACTCTAAGAAGGCTGCACAGAGCAGATTGGAAAGACATGGTAAAGACAGGCAGGCAGGCATAAAGTGGGAAGGTGTACAGGACAGACAAAGGCCAGACAGACATGTTGAACAGTTAGCAGACTTACACAGAGGCAATGAGCAGACAGAAGGAAGACAGGCAGGCACAGCGAATAGGATGCCAGTGCAGGCAGTTTTTCCAGGCCTCCAATCGAGACATATTTTCCACAATGTGCAAGCAGCCCACCACCCCAAACTGCAGCAAGAAGGAGACAATTTTCAGTAAGATATACTGGAAAGACAAATGCAGCATGCAGGTGGGATGCACAGGCAGGCAGGCAGGATCAGTGCCAGATTTAGGGCAGTGCAGTCAAGGTCCCCCATACAGGGCGCTGAACTGAGGGGCATTTGATAAGTGGGTCTTGGGGCAGCACATGGCAAGTCACGACTTGGAAAGAAGTATTTAGTAATCAGTACCAAGTGTTCCAAAAGAAATTCCTGTGAAAATAAGAAATGGGTGTTGTTGTTGTTTAGTCGTTTAGTCGTGTCCTACTCTTCGTTACCCCATGGACCAGTCTTCCACTGCCTCCCACAGTTTGGTCAAACTCATGCTGGTAGCTTCGAGAACACTGTCCAGCCATCTCATCCTCTGTCGTCCCCTTCTCCTTGTGCCCTCAATCTTTCCCATCATCAGGGTCTTTTCTAGGGAGTCTTCTCATCTCATGAGGTGGCCAAAGTATTGGAGCCTCAGCTTCAGGATCTGTCCTTCCAGTGAGCACTCAGGGCTGATTTCCTTAAGAATGGATAGATTTGATCTTCTTGCAATCCATGGGACTCTCAAGAGTCTCCTCCAGCACCATAATTCAAAAGCATCAATTCTTCTGCGATCAGCCTTCTTTATGGTCCAACTCTCACTCCCATACATCACTACTGGGAAAACCATAGCTTTAACTATACAGACCTTTGTCGGCAAGGAAGAAATGGGGTATGTACTCCAAATACTGCCCTCACTCAGGGTGCCATTTTTTCAAAGTCTAACCCCGGCTGGAGACATCCAATGTGCAGGCAGATAGACAGAGTGAGTGAGTGGGCAGGCGAGGGTAGTGCATGCGGATACGGGTTGGACAGGGAGACAGAGAATCGGACAGATTCAAGAAGACAGATAGCCACATGCAGGGCAGGGGGACACAGGGCAGTCAGAAGTAGATAGACGACATAGACGCTGGACTGGAACACAGACAGAATGAGTAGACATACTAAGCAGAACAGACACAGTGCGCTGGCAGGCAGATGCAGTGGGAAAACAGACACAGGACTGTCAGGAAGAGAGATGCAGACCAGATGCGCAGAGCAGACTCGATACCCAAACGATTATGGAACACTTGGTATGATTTACTGTGTTTTGGTACAACCTGTCCAAGTATGTACATAATTCCACATTTCTTTTGATCAAGTTCTTCAAAGACATATTCCCCTCACCCTGCAAATGCACATCTTGGTTCCTAAAACTCACTGAAGCCAAGTCGAGAACTTGAATTAACCCTTCCTTTTCATTGCAGTGCATTTCATCTGCCCAGGGAATTTTTATCGAAGAGCTGGGGGATTAATCCCTCAAATAATTAATAGTTATGCCTTTTTCAATGGAACTGGCTCCTTAAATGGACACAAATTGAAGTAAGGGTCAGCAGTCATCGGGGAGTCCCAAAAAGGGAGCAGCAAAGGGGGCTAAATCATTTGTAAGCTTCTTTACAACATACTTTTAACTAGTTTTATTTACGTCATATGATTTAGCTAGTGTTACTTAAATTCCAATTAATATTGAACTATTTGTGTTTTAACTGTATTGATCTTCCGTACAAAAACAACCAAAAAGTATTGCCACAGGTAGTTTAAACACTTCTTTTGTTGTGTTTTATGAGATGTGACTAATGCAACAGTTTTTCAGCTTCAATAATTTATCTGTAATTTAGACAATTGTATTCTTTAAAAATATGAATAAGTAGATACATAGGTACGATGGGAAGGTAAATGGCATTTCTGTGCCCTTTGGCACTCATCACAGTCCTCTGTGCGCCTGAAGCAGTTTAGTCATGCTGGCCACATGACCCGGAAAACTGTCTGTGGACAAATGCTGGCTCCCTTGGCCTGAATGCAGAGATGAGCACCACACCCCATAATGGAATCTGACTGGACTTTGCCGTCCAGGGGTCCTTTACCTTTTACCTGCCTGCAAGTTTTTGCACAACATCATTAGCATCAAAATGCCAGCTTGTATTTCCGCTCTCCAAATTTAATTTGATTTCCCTTTTTGTGTGTGTGTGTGGGGAATCTGGCAGTATACAAAGACAACCGAACCCAACACCGTTGTCAACAACTCACTTGCAATATCTCAATGACCCACTGACAAATTAAGCCCTTGTCTGGAAGCACCCCATCAGTTTCAAACTGACCCTGGTAACTATTTTTATGTTGCGTATAATTTCTCCTTGCTTCAAATTTCTTTCAGGTCTGCTTCAGGTTGTTGACATCTTTCCGGAAGTCTCTGGAAGTTGAACAGGTGTTTAAATGTGAACACCCTTATTTGTTTTCTTCCTCTGAGTGCTATTTTAAGAGCAGTGTTTTGCCACTGAGTTATTATCCCATTTGCATGGGGTTGTGCTTTGCGTGGGATTTTTCATTATTGGTTTGTGTTGAATATTGATGGTGACGCACTTACCTGACACAGATGCTTCTGGCTTTGTTGTCTATTAAATGCTTTGTTTGGGACTGTTTGGTCATGAATACAAATTCTAGCAAAGACTTCTATTGTGCTTCATCTTCTTATTTGCTATTAAAACCCTGAAGCATTTTTATATGCCTGTGTACCTTATTGACTTATTGAAGAGATCTATATCTGGTTTTCAGTACAGATTCTTGAAGAGCTTTATGCTGGAAGCTTAAAATGATACACATTAAAACCACCACCATCATTAAAACAGAAGTACAAATTGAAGTCCTTAAGTGTCCTGGTAGCCAGAAATGTTTTAAGCTGATATCTAGATGTCATGAGATGAGAATTTTTCCATTTGTGGATGGGAAGCTTACCTCTGAAGAGCAACTCCTTGGCTACATATTCCTGGTAGCCTCGTGGGTTGATGAAATTGTTTTTTAATGGGAATCTAATTGTACTTTTGCTTATGTCACTGGATGGTTTTAGATGAGCTACCGTGCCTACCTGCAGCATTGACCATTTGTCACATTGAAGAAGTTCCCAGATGTGGAATATTGTTATTTGTGTGCAATAATATACAATTTTGTTTAGATATGCACACCCAGATACTTAGAACACTGAGGCAAGTTTTAATCTGTTTTTAGTTTATTGTTGATTTTAATTTTTGGAAAGTTTTAAGTTATTGTTTTTAATTATTATTATTGATAATTTCATTTTTTCATTTTTTTGTAAACCACTTTGAAGTTGTTGTTGTTTTTACAATCAAGTGGTGTATAGAGTTTATGAAATAAATAAATAATATATTGAAATGTTTATAACAATCTTGTTTTTTGATTTTCTTTTTACAAAGTTAGTTAGAGAGGGTGAATCTGACCAGAATCTGAGCTAAGTGTGAAAAATATAATGTCTGGGCCGTTTTAATCCATGATCCGTGCCTTATTATTGACTACATCCTTCTCCCCCTCACCTAACTAGCTCACGGAGCTTCTTTTCACCAGTTAATCTGTCAAATCAGTGGAAAATTGTTCATATTATATATATTTTCAATGTGTGCACTCTTTCTTTGCAAATAACTTCTTCCTAGAAAATTACTTATTCTGAAGCTGCTTGTCACCACAGATTTCTTTCTTATTTGTTGTCCTTCATTCCAATTTACCTCCTCATTTAATTGCCTTAATTTGCTTCTCTGCTGTCTAGAGATGGGGGAGCAGGTCTTAAAAACCAATTGTTCAGTCACATCTAACAAGCAAGATAAAAAGAGAACTGGCAGAACGACTTCACAGCTCTGTCAGTGAATTTGCTCTTAGCTTCTGACAAACAGGCTAGTATGTTACTGACCCAATTTTTTTTGCCTCAGCAAATTATTTGGTATCTGTTAGGTCTGTTAAGTATTTGGTGTCTGTTAAGTCTTTCAGACTGCGATCCTATGCATGTTTTCTCCTATTAACTTAATGAGGCACAAGATTACACTGTCGTTTCTGTTGTGTATATTAGCCTATATGAAGAGGAGTGGTGTAGCAAGAAATGCATAGGATTTTGTAATGACAAAGAAATGCTTCTTGTCTTCTGTTTTTGCATAGATGTAGACCTTTAAGCAGAGAAACCTGTACTGATATACTTACAAATATAACCACTGAATATCCTGTTCTCTTGCGATGGAACAGGATGGCTCAAATCACTCTGCCGCATGGCCATATTCATTTCTGTTCTAGGAATGGGTGGTGCCGTGGTCTAAACCACTGAGCCTCTTGGGCTTGCTGATCAGAAGGTCAGCAATTTGAATCCGTGTGATGGGGTGAGCTCCCATTGCTCTGTCCCAGCTTCTGCCAATTTAGCAGTTCAAAAGCTAGGTAAAGGGCATTTCTGTGCACTCTGGCACTCGTCACAGTGTCCTGTTGTGCAAGAAGTGGTTTAGTCATGCTGGCCACATGACCCGGAAAGCTGTCTGTGGACAAACAGCGACTCCCTTGGCTTGAAGCAAGATGAGTGCTGCACCCTGTGGTCGCCTTTGACTGGACTTAACTATCCAGGGGCCCTTTACCTTTATCTTTACCTATTTCTGTTCTAATCAGCTTTGCACTTTCTGTGAATTTAGTGCCCATTTTGAGCAGAAGATAAACAAAGGGAGTCTCAGGTACTATTCCCCTCCCCATTCTCTTAACTCCTAACCGCTGCAATTATCTTGCTGAAATTTTGTGTGTAACTTTCCTCTATCCTGTAGATAGCTATCAGGATTTTCCCTTTTCTTGTGAGGAATACTATTCAGAATAAGGGAATTTCCCTTAAAAAAAAGGGAAATGTTGACAGCTATGATCCTGTATGCGATGTTCATGCGAATTTCCAAAATGAAACAAAACACCTGCTTCACCCTCTCTCTCTCTCTCTCTCTCTCTCTCTCTCTCTCTCTCTCTCTCTCTCTCTCTCCCTCTCCCTTAAATGCTGGCTTTAAAGGCACCTAGCACAGAAACCTGTTCACACTGTTCTCTGGACTTTGGCAAGATTCTTCCCACCTGAAGGTGATGCTATGTCCGTTCACCTTTTTCAGTGGGCAATCTTGTGGCCGTCCTGACTGCACCATCAGCAGTGGGTGGGGCCATGCCCAGTGTGGCCCCAATGGCCAATCAGCACTGGTAGGGGGTATGGCTACAGGAAATTAAACTGTGGTGTGGCCGGAGGGCCCTCCTCCTTTTTAATTTTTTATTAATGCTTCATTGAAATTAAAAGGAAACAACAAACAAAAGGTTTATCCAGAAAATCGTAATATTTGGTACATCATATCACAATAAGTTCTTCTTGCATTTCTAACGACTTCCCGTCACCCCATCATGCATCCACCACTTAATCTATCTAGCTTACAGTTTGTTTTCTTTTTTCTTTTTGTTAATTTTCATCAGTAATATATTCTCTTATAATTATCCATCATGCCACAGAAGTCATATGAGGCCTGCCACTGATGCCATATTATTACAATAGTCCTTAAGGTATTTTTTGTACATGTCCCATTTTCCAATAAATGTTTGATCAGTATGACCTCTCAGTTTCTTTGACATTTTTGCCAACTCGGCGTATTCTAACAGTTTACTTTGGAACTCCAGTTTAGTCAGAATTTTCTCTCCTTTCCAATTCATAGCAATTAATATTCTTGCAGCTACTGTGGCATACAAGAATATTTCTGGAGGGCCCCCTTCTCTTGCCCTTTTGCCAGATCTCCCAACCCACCTGCCCTGTTTTTCATGCTTTGCTCTGACACAACCTTGCTGTGGACAAATGTTTGCTGCCATATTGTTGAGGCCAGGTAGGATATTTTTCCACTTGGCAAATTGGTACCAGCCATTTGGTTTTTGCCTACCTTGTAGCAATCGGCACAACTTTGTGAGGTTAGGCATTGGGTAAGCCTTTGTTTGGATGGAGAGGAGGCTGTAACTTCTGCCTGCCCTTCCTCATTAAGGATATTCTGTTAAAGGGATCCATGGGTGTGGATCCTGTCCTATGCCCAGGCGTAGGCTAGGGCCATGCCACAATCCCAACGGAGTCCTCTTGGGTTGCCCCTATTTGATGTAAATCATAGGGCTCCCCCTATTGGTGGTTTACCCTTAGGTGGACTCCCTGCAGATGGGTGGGAGTTGAGATATAGCTTGGCTTCACCCAATGCCTAAGCCAAACTGCTCACATCTGTAACCAATAAAGTTGTGGCCTATTTGAACCCATAAACCTAAATGCTCATGTCTGTGTGTTTGTTAGCCACTAGGGAACTGCGGGTCGCGGGCTCTTGGCATGCAAATCAGCACAGTTCCTTCAACAATGTAAGAAGTTATGCTCATTTGTGGATTTACCTGTTATGATCAAGGTTGAAATGTCAGAAGCTTAACCTTTCCACTTCTGATCACGAAGACATAATGGAGTCTAGCCTAACCATCCCACCTTGCTGTTACGAAAAAGGAGCAATGCAGCAGCGTGCTCCAGGTGGCTGGATAGCCAAACAGGATGTTGATGTTTTGGGACTGTACCGTGGGAACAAAGGACAGTCTATTCAGTGTACTGAGCACCGGATGTTAGCTCAGAGTGTCACATGATCTGTACTGGAAGTACATGGGAGGAGTTATTCTCTCTCTGCTGTTGGAGTTAAGAGAGTACAGACACGATTCTCTGTACTGCTGGAAAGACAGGAATAAAGGCATGTAAATACATTTCTGTCTGTCTCTTTCCCCTCCCTGGGGATGGAGGGGAGGAGTGGTGTGTTCTTCTCACGTTAGAGGAGGATCGCCGATTGAGACCTTGCCTGCGCCTGCTGGAGAATGCAGCCAGGGAGGTCAACAGGGAATCAAGCCGAGGCACCTGGCGGGTGGCCAATTCCTCTGACTTTTGGCTTGAAACCGACACTTGCTGCCCTGCCACTGCTATAACCACACAGAATCTGAGTTTGTGTGCCACTCTGATGCTGTTTTTCTCAATGTCAGGGTAGGGGCTTGCGTTACATCAGGGAATTGACATGAGAGGACAGGTATCCCAAACCAACACCTCTATCATCTTTAGAGCAGCTCACTGGAGCTAATTATTAGCAAAACAAAACTTATGGAAGACCCTAAACTACAGATCTCCTCTCCTGCTCTTTTTCTGCCGCTGAAGAGAATCCCTGTTACAATAGTCAAGCCCCAAAGTTTTTCTACATACCAGCCTTCTCACTGCTTCCACAGACTTTAAGTAAAACTGCTTGTAAACTGAGGGTGCCAAAAATGGCAGGTGTCTGGAGTCCTGGGTTCTTTTGGATTCTTGTTATTGCTTTTCTCCAGAAGGTGCTCACCTTTCAAAAGTAGCTTCCTGCTCTCATTAAAAATACATCCTCGCAAGACAAAGTCTGTCAGGAAACACTGAAGTCCAGGCAAAACAATCAGTTCTGCGTATCCTGACAGCCTATGTATTATATTCTGATAATAGGATGTTGTGACTGAATGAGAATATGTACTTCTGTGGTTTTGAGTCTAAACATTTGGACCCACCATCATTTTAAGCTAAGGTGTTAAGACAAATTGGAAGGGGAAGCTGGTTCACTTAAGGGGCTAGAGAGCAGAAAGGACAACAGTACAGACATTTTCTTTTCTGGAAGCTGGCTGGGCTAGTTCACTTTTCAGATTGTTAGATGTGAAAACCAGCTCTTCCAAGCTCTTTAAATGGTTAGATCTTTTTACTCATTAATACAGCTATGTGTGTGCATTCTACCCGCAGGGTTCAGGACAGGAAGCAATATTAGAAAACATTAGCCAACTATAATATCTCACAGGAAGAAACAGAGCATGAAGAGATGATTGTTGGTTTTGCTGCTGTTTTTAGTTTGATAATTTGAGTTTTAAGGGCTGGATTTTTGCTGCTATTATGTTCACATCTGAGGTGTAAAGCTCCTGAGTTTCACACATTAATCGTAACCCCAGCCAGTTATTTGCTTATTTATTTGTCTGCAGGCCTATAAACTTTTAATTTACAATTAAATGGGCCAGGAAGTCTCTCTCTTTGTTTCTACAAAAAGGGCAAGATAATACAGAAATTTTTATACTCTAGGGGAAAAAAATCTAGATATTTAAAATGTGCATATTTACTTAGAGTAAAACAGGGAGACATATATATTTGGAACAATATTTTTATTCTAATATTTATTTTCTATTGCAAATTGGCTCCTGAAGTAAAACTATCTGCTTGTTAATATTTAGTGTCAGGGGTTACATCCTCAAGCCTGAGAGGATGATATTGCTATTGTGGCAAAGACAATATCATCCACTGCTGTTTCAGTTTTCTAATTCCAATGGTTTTTTTCATGTATAATAATATGGAACTTTATTTGAGCCCAAAGCAACAATCATCGCAGGACAATTGGCTTATTTTTGTTCTGTGTGTTCTCTTTCTGGAAAACATTGTTCATTTTTTTAATAATGCCTTGGCATACTGAGTGCCTAATTTGCATTTAGAAATTCACTGGGAAGTGAATGAGCTCCATTCTCATTCAGTGACAAGAAAAGAGTAGGGTGACTTCATATTCTTGAATCACTTAATTACCTCTTTAGACACCTCCTCTCATTCTCTGAGTTTCCATAATTTTGATTCCTTTTGAGATTTAACCTTTCAAAACATGATGTCACCACAGACTGGATAAAATTGCAAGTGTTGGTAAGATCAGGGTTAGCGAAGTATTGGTGTTTTGGGTGGGGTGGTTGTTTTTTTGGCTGATTCATGCATTTCAAAACTTATGTGATTAGCTTATTCATACAGCTATGGAGCCAGGTGACTTGCAAAATGAATCCTGCTAGCAGAAGTTAAGCTGCAGGATTTCGTGAGACTAGTTCTCTGGTGTTATATGGCTTACATTGTGTACGTAGTTAGGTGGATATATCAGTCAGTGAAGGCACCTGGTTAGTGAATGTTGGAGAGGAATAATTGGTCTTGTAGGTAGAATTTAGTAGTCTTCGTTCCATTGACAAAAAGGCATCCATTAGCAAAAAAGGGCAGGACCACCTTAGGTGGCAGGATCCACAGAGGCAGCAAATTCCAATGTAGATCTTTATTCTTCTCTTGTTTCTGAGGTAGATATTCACTTATTCCTTCTTCCCCGGCAGGGTGAGATTGGGGTGAGCACCAACTGGTGGCTTGTCTCAGGTGCCAAAATGTCTCGGGCTTCTCATGATTCCTCATTCCCATAGTTCCCTGTTCCCCCCAATTCTGGTCTTCTGTTGGATTCTACCTTGTATTTCTGTGAACGATGACATCAAGAAACAAAGAAAGGACATCGTAAAGGGAAAATATACCCTCGCAAAGGAGGGGGTCCAGAGCTTTATTTGCAGAACCGTTTAGACAAGTTGTGCTACTACAATATCAGTATTTCAGGTATAAGGACAGTGTAGCTTCTCAGGTATTCTGAAGGATAACTGGGCCACTATAAGTGACAAGCTCTTGGATCATGAAAACTGCTGTGTAAAAGGTTAATGAATTTTCCACATCTGTCTATCCTCCTTGGACAGAGGATACTGGAGAAATACCCACCCCTGAATTATTTATTGTCTTGTGGTAGCATATCCGAAAAGCTGTCACACATTAACATTTCGGTGGAAGAAATGTTTCAGTGTAGCTAATAGATTAAACAGCAATAAGTCACCAGGACTGCTTGGCGTTCACCCAAGAGTACTGAAAGAATTCAAAGATGAACCTGCTGAACTGCTGACTCTGACTTGTAGCTTCTCTCTGACGTAAGCCTCTCCACGGCAGATTTGGAAAATCACACTTTTAAAAATAAATAAATAAAAGACTTCCGGGCTATTCCTGTATACTATGCTCCACGTTTAGAAAAACTGGTTTGCAACAAGCGTATCATGCAAGACTATTTGTATTCTTTTCCTTTGAAAAGAAATCCCAGTAAAACAGCTGTACCAACATTTACACAAGTATTCATGATGGAAGTATGTGAAAGTATTGCTCCTATAAATGAAATGGTTCTGTATGATTGCACAGGTACTGGAAGCAGGTAGAAGATACTCAACAGGATCAAACTATTGGGTGAAAACATTGCTTTAATCACAATACAGTCTAAACCTTATTCTCTTTTGGATGCTTCCAGATGGGTTTCATTGTGGAATTGGTGCCCCTCATGCATGCCTTTTAATTGCTTCTTTTTTTTGGTTTTGGCCATGTTTTTAGATGATATATACCAGTCAACTGAATAAATATTCTGTCAACAACTCTGGACTTCTTAATCATCAGATACTCCGAAGTGTTGCTGCAACACTTCATTAACCATGTAGATATCCAGGCTTTGTAATAACAAGTGCATATTCATAACTTATAAATTTGTCACCACTGGTGACAATGAAGATGATTTATTCAAGAAAAATTAACTCTGTACTGCTGCATCTAACCTACATCTGTACAATTATAATGATCAATACAATCGATGCCGGTGGAGTGAAATCAACAATAATTTTCTGAAAAACTTAATTTTTATAGCCACCTATGTCAGTTATAAGGAATTACACGGTGAGACAGACTTTCTTCTAACAATGATGTGCTTCAGGCACCAATAAAACTCTGAAATTTTTGATATAGTTCTCCAAAAAGTGTGGATAAAAATGGATGTAAATGTGAAATATATATGTGCATTACATTTGGTATATTTGCTTAAAATGTTTATATCAGGTGAAATATTAGGAAAATTTGCACTAAAATTCTGATGAATTTTAATTTTCAGTTTTTTTGAATTCATACAATTGAACTGAAGACTGGAAAAACGAGACACTGAGAAAATTGCCCAATGCCATCAGTTAACCTTTTGCATAAATTTACAGACACACTAGTAACATTTTTGGAAATATAGGTGAGTTTCTGGAGTCAAATGCCATTTTTACCACCACAGAGCCATTGGGCACCTCAGACCCCGGAAAGAAGAAAAGAGTCAATTAGGCCATCAGGGCCAAAGAGGAGATCCCTAGTCCACCAACCTGAGTAGGTTGGCTTGAGTAACAATCCCCTCACAACTGCAATCCCTCAAAATGTTCACCACTATCCTCCATGTCTTTGCTTTCTGGCACTGCCACACCCTTACCTGCACCACACCTGTAGTGTGTGTGGCAGGTGGGTGAGGTTTGGTCAGAAAAGATGGTTAAGTCTTGCTCTGCTCCAGACCGGCTCGGTGGGTAGGATGCTGTTGTGACTGCAAACTGTAGGTTGTAGTAGGCTTCCACAGGAATTGTCGTTGTGTCCAGATGGCTGAGCACAAAGTGGGTTAGTGAAAAATACTCTTTTGATGCAACTTAGCACAACCAATTTAGCATTTGTGGCTGCTGGTGACATTAATTCATGGGCATTATTCCATCCATGCACTTAATATTTAGTTGATTTTTAATATCAGGATTGCAGAAAACACACATTGCAAAGCTGGCTTGGCAAAGGGTGCAGCCACAAGCTACTGTGTGGCCAGTCACAGTTATTCATAGGTAGGGCAGATATATATTTTTTCAATTACCTAAGCTAGAATACCTTTGGCTGGCAGAAGGATATGTGCTTTTCTCCTGAATTATTTTTACTGCTGCTTTTATATGTAGCTATTTCCCCCCATTGTTACGTTGGGATAAATGGCCTTTTTGTCAATATGCCATACCGATGTATATGTTCTGATATTCTAACAGTGGTAACTTTAATGTGTTATGCTTTTAATAGAATTAGCACAAACTGACAAAGCTCCAAGGTTAATGCCTTACCATTCTCATCACGCAGACAACGGCATCCTTTCTGAAATCCCCACATTAGTTTTCTGTCTGATCCTGAATGGAGCACAGACTCCTCGTATTTACCTTCAAAGCCTTCCATGGCTTTGCCTTCCCTTCCCCACTCTTCCCCCCCATATCTCCAGAAGTGGAGTGGAGCCCCAACACTGGCTTTGTGGCAGGTGTGTTGTTGCTGCTGCTTATGGGACAAGAGGGGCAAGGGCAAGTTGATGCGGAAAATGACATGGCGCGGATGCACTGACTGGACTGCTGGATTGGTTTTGCTAGTGCATCTACACCAGTGCTATTTTTCTAGAAAAAGAGGTGCTGGAGTTCACAATGAACGTCTCTCTTATTCTCTTGGAATGGCAATGGCGCCTACCTGAGAGGTGCTGGAGTTGAGCTCCGTTGAGCATCAGCTGGAAAAAAAAAGCTCTGATCTACACTGCACCAATCTGTACTGAAAAGTGTGGGATGAAGAAATTATTTTGGCGGGAAAATGTATAAACATTGCAGATTGGGATGAATGCTGTTTGTCACATGACCTCCCCAAACACCAATCGGGATGAATGCTCATGAAAAACTAAGGTCACTTATCAGAACGACTACATGTTCTCTGGCGAGTGCTTACTCCTTCATATTCCTTCAAAAAATATTGCTTTTCTGTGTCATGCTAGCAACAATCCATTAGCCCTCATTTTCATTTATTTGTTATGCATTCTTTTATATGACTTTTTGAGGGTAAAAAATGACCCCAGCTGAAATGACATTTAACATGTCACTGAAATGAATCCACATTCTCTTCTAGTTTGTAATGATGAGCTGAAATGTCTTAGAATACGTGTTTCAGATATAACTTCTACCCATCTTGCACCTAATTCTTTCAAAGCTAGCACACACTTCTTCTAACAGCATTAAATATCACCTGTGGCTCACCAATCTACCTTATCTACCATTGTTGACAGGTGTTGTGGACTATGGCATTTATACTGCTCTTAACTGCAGTAGGAAAGTGGATCCAGTGCTTTATGGTGGAAATTTGCTTTCCCCACAAGTAATTGCTGTGTGCCCCATCTCCATGGACCTCCACCCTTTTCTAGGGTGGGAAATGGCTGCTTTCTCCCTTTTATCTGAATCCTATGCTGAATTGCAGGATACCACATGAAGGAGACAGCAAACTATGCTCTTATACAAACATTTTTGGAGCACAGTTTGGATGCAGGTGGTGAGCACCTGCTAAATTCTGATCACTAGCATAAATTCTACTCATAAAATACTCTAGTATAGGATGCTTATGGGTTATAAAAGGCAAATGAAGCAGAGCATGTGTAGCATAAAGTGGTCCTCAACTGAAATGGGGTTATGGTAGCATATATAAAAAAATGGATTGAATAATCAGAAGGGATTTGTTTTGTTTTGTTTTGTTTAAACGACCTGTCTCAAGGCAATTCATTTTCTATAATTTCTGCTGGACAGGATGACTACAATTTCTTTAATTAGTTGCCTGCTATGCAAATAATTATTGATGTGTGTGTATAGTTGAAATGGAAAGGTAAATGTGTAGACACATTTAAGAGGGTCCATACTGTGAATTAATGTAGGTTTGGGCTGTCTATTACTCACCCCAGATTTGGAAGACTTTCCCACTGGCTCCTGTAGCGCTCTGTAAGCATTATTTTAGACTGTTGGGAAAGCATGTAATTTTGGTTAGGGCATATGGTCAAATGTGATTAAACCATGTTTGTCACAGATATTTGTGGCTTTAAAAAAAAGTCAAGAATATAAAGGCCCAAATGGAGGAAGTAGAGAGCGTGTTTTTCAATTTGAACCATGTGTGTTTCTCAGGTTCTGCATAGTTAATTTAGGTGAGAGAGAGAGAGAGAGAGAGAGAGAGAGAGAGAGAGAGAGAGAGTATGCAGAGCTCTCTTTACGTAAGTTTTCATACTTTTTTCTATGAGCTGGATAGGAGCCCTGTGATTCCCCAACATTATGGTTTGAAAAGAATGAACACACCTGAGAAAGGACCCTAGATTCACCTTTAGCTGTACAGAATGGCTGTGTTTGGATATCATGATAAATTATGGTTTATTGTGATGGGAATTAGTTTAGCCTCTCCCCCACTCCCAGGCTACTATGCTCCCCATCCTCCGCTAGTAAAGTTGTGAGGAGATCAGAAACGTTCACTTCTCACATGTTTGTCAAACCTTAAACTTTGGTTAATCTTAACTCTGGTTCATTGAAACAAGCCATTGTTTGAAGTTGGCTTCTTTCAAACACATTAAGAATAAACATAGTTTGTTTCACTGGAAAGAGATGACAAGCTCTTGCTAATGAAAAATGGAACCCCAAACTTCCAAATTCCTTGTAGACAAGCCAGAAGAGGTGAAATAAGTGCAAGCCTGGGGGAGGCAATGCTTGCAACCTTCATTATAACCATGGTTTATTGTGACATCTAAATACAACTAATGTGTGACTAGCGCTGGCATAGATCCATTCAAAATAATGTAGAATCTTAGATTTTCAGAACAGTGATTTTCATAACTGTAGGGTTGTAACCAAGGACAGAAGAGAAGTCAGTTTTGGCTTATGCATCACATGCATATTCTAAGTAATTTATGGCACAAGATTCATACCAATTAAACCTGAGCTATTACCCACAAGCCAACTAAGCCTTGCTGTCTTTAATGGAAGAGATCAGGCTTAATTGCAAGCATTATGGTTTATGAATCAGGTCTTCATGAGTCCAAGATGGATGTTGTGTACCTAATTACATTTGCTCAAGTCACCTTCAGTGTGACTGTGTACACAACTGGATTAATGACTGAAATCTAATCCTAGCTGTTCTGTTTGGCTTTTGATAAAGTAGCTGGTTTTCTGTGGGTGCCTTAAATGTAGTGACTCTGTCTATGTTTTTCATGTATTTTTCTGAATTTCTGTAAAAGCGATATAGAAGAAAAATGCAAGTCCTCAAGCCATTCACGTGGATTATTCTCAATTATTTCATTTGTACTCTACTGTATATATTGTAAGTATATGGGAGTTCAGAGTCTTAGCCTAAATCATTCTAAGAAATGACAATACTTAGGAGCTCATCACATTGAAAATCAATAGTACTTTACTTCACCTGAAATGTGACTGACTTTGTTTAGCCATGTATTTTACTTTATTATCTAAAGTGTTTTGGACCGGACTCCTTGGCATAAACGGGAAACTCTCAAATTTTGAAGGCTTTACAATACAATGCATCTGTCTCTAGAAAGGATGGTGTGTGCCTGGCTGGACCAGTAACTGCACACGTTGAAGATGTCTCTCTGCATTTGCCACTGGGGGATGAGCAGAATTGTTTCTGACACTGCCAGCAACGAAATGTCAGCTTTAATAGCACCAGCCATCTGCTCTTCTGAAAGTTTTTCTTCCCACTAAAGAGATGATCAGTTTTGTCAGAGATTGACATGTTCAACCTGCTGTTAGGTCTGTGCAGGGTTTGATACACACGAACAGCTCATCTCTAGACAGTTACACAAATGTCCATCTATATCTATCTATCATCTATCTATCTATCTATCTATCTATCTATCTATCTATCTATCTATCTATCATCTATCTATCTCTATCTATCTATCTATCTATCTATCTATCTATCTATCTATCTATTTATCTATCATCTATCTATCATCTATCTATCTATCTATCTATCTATCATCTATCTATCTATCATCTATCTCTATCATCTATCTATCTATCTATCTATCTATCATCTATCTATCTATCTATCTATCTATCTATCTATCTATCATCTATCATCTATCTATATCTATCATCTATCTATAGGTCCAAAACACTTACAATGCTAAGATATTTATAATTCTCATAGCTTTTTTATAATGCTGTTCTTCATGTATTTTAGAGAAATATTTTGACACAAACCCCACAGCATTATAGAATATTGGAAAACATAATATTGAAGACATGTGAATTCATATCAGCTTATGAAGCTGTCCTATACTGAATCCGATCAATGGTCCATGTTGCTTGGTACTGTATATAGTTGCTCTTCAGGCAGGAGTCTTTCCCATCCCTATCTGAAAAAGCTGAGCATTAAACCCAGAACCTTCTACTTTCAAAGCTTGTGCTCTAATTTTTGCATAAATGTGCATTTGTATTTCAAACCCAGGATCCTACTCATGAACTGCCTTGGACGATTGGATAGTGGAGATACACTGAAAGGCAGGATAAAATCTATTAGATGAATTAAACCTTGTAAGTGAAAGGTGAAAGCTCACAATCTAATTCTCTTGCCCCCTGCCCTACAAGGCAGTTCTTATTTCCGACACACACAACTCTTACTATAGTACCCTGAGACTCCTTTAGATGTTTGGATCACAGTAATTACATTTGCTGAAAGATGCATGCCCAGCAACAATTCAAGCTTAAGACAAATGGCCTGTAACTATAGTTTTCATTCAAGTTCTAGAACTACCGAACATACCGGTATACCCAAAACATTCAGCATGAATGTTCATGGTACAGGTCAGAAAATACCCCCCCTTTTTTTTGCAACACTCCCAGCATCGATTCCTGAAATCCAATTAGGGTCTGAATCAAGAGCATCTCTAAGAGGAACGGTAAAGGCAGTGCCATTTCTATAGCTGTTAGTGTGGGCTCAGAATGATTGCCATTCTAATACTTCTATTAATCTCAGGAAAACCAGTTAAGCTGTTTCCCTGCCTGTAAAGGTTTCTCTCTGCTGGTTCAGTTATTGATTCCCTGAAACCAGGGAATAAATGTAGAATAATAAAGAAGTAATATAGTGGTGCTTAGAGCTATATATTTGCAGCTTGTTTGGAGATGTTGTGCACCTTGAAAGGCAAAGTAGCTGCTGTTCTTAAGATTCCACTCTGGACTATAAAATACACCTAGTATGGTTGTTTTATATGTAGCCAGGCTAATACAGTGGTATCTTGGGTTAAAAACACCTCAGGTTAGAAACACTTCGGGTTACAGACTCCGCTAACCTGGAAGTAGTACCTCGGGTTAAGAACTTTACCTCAGGATGAGGACAGAAATTGCGTGCCACTGGGAGGCTCCATTAGCTAAAGTGGTACCTCAGGTTAAGAACGGTTTGAGGTTAAGAACAGACCTCCGGAACGAATTAAGTTAGTAACCTGACGTACCACAGTACTGAATACAAAATGCATTTATGAAATCTATTATGAGGACTGGATTTTATGTTCCATGATTTTATATATATATATATATATATATATATATATATATATATATATATATATATTCAAATAAAGGGTTGCATCAAATAATGGCCTTGCTTTAGGGGGAAATGTTTTTACTTGTGCACCCCGGGGCACCCAAATGCTGCCAACCTCACCAGACTACTGCAGCCCTCTCGGCCATACCCCATTCTATTCTAGAAGGCCCAGTAATCCTCAGGAGCAACTCAGGGTCAAACTGGTTAGAGAGGGAATGGCAAAATGACTTGTGCAAGTTGAAATGTTTCCTGCCAAGGCAAAACCACCATTGGATGCAACCCAGGAAAAATAAGTGAATCCACTAAAACAAATCAGAATCTTGAGAACAAGAGTATGAATGAAAGAAGCTATTACAGTATGAAAATACAACAGGCACAAAACATAACTAATCAAATTACAGCTTTGAAGACTACAGCACATGAAAACTACAACCCATAATAAGGAAGAATATTGGTCATAGATTGAGTTTAAGGTAACTCTTGTGACTTTTGGAGCTAGCTCAGGAAAGTTGCTGGATACCTCAATGAATCCTCCTAGAGTCAAAATTTTGGCTTGCAGATCAAAGGTTCATTCAGATTAAATTTGCGAATAATCCCCTCACAGCAAGGTCAGTACACTTCTCTGTATGGCTCCTCTGTAGTGACAGACGATGCAGCACCTCTCAGTTGAGCATAACTGGCAGTGTGCTTATTCTTGTGTCATCTGTAAACAATAAGGTCTGGACATGTGTCCAATGTTCACAAGATTAGTTCAACACCCCCAAATTACTGAACAAGTCAATTTGAGTTGCTGCATGGGAAATTGTGATATGAAATAGCTCTGGGGTTCTAATGCTGGTTATGAATACCCAGACTTGCAAGCAACTTAAAACATTGTGACTGACATTCAAATAAATGTTTAGAATCTGACACCAGTCTTATATAAAAGTGTGACTGGCATGTTAAATAATCACAGTGAAAACAAGCTACTAACTTGCTGGGGAGTGGAATGGGGAGCAGGTACTCAAGACCAAACCTTTAAGCAGAGTTGCATATGCCACCATGAATGGGAAATCTATGGCTAATGTGCATATCTTATGTGCATATGTAACATAATCTCAGGAATTTTGTGGGTATTTTGTGTTAAACAGGCACATATGATTCAGCCAAATGTCAGCTATTGCAGGAATGGACATTACTGTGCAGTTTATGCATGCAGACAAATTATAAACCATGTGTAGCTGTAGTTCATAAAGTGGATTAGCTGGAACAAAGTAGATTCTGTTGCCTTTTTCTCAAACTGAGATAAATGGTCTATTTATCCATAATCATGGCTATTAGCCATGATTATGGATAAAATATAATCTCTAAATGGAGGCAGTATATAGTATCTTGGGGACAAAAAACAGGAAATGGCTGTCTCTATCAGACCCTAAATTTTGACTCGCCAATAAATCTGCCTGTCCACTGTTAGAAACGTGGATATTTGATAGAATCCAGAAAATTAATGCTTATGGAATCAACCTTAGAATGTCTAGCATTCAGCCGATATTCATTTTCATATGCCCAATGGAACTTCAATATACTTTTTGTGCCTGAATCTTGTGCCTGAAATGTAGAAGCTCTGCGCCAGATTTACTAGATAGAAGCTAGTATACTAATATGTAGTATTTTCATCTTCCCCCACCCTTCTTTTCAGTATGCATTTAATCCAGGTAGACTCTGTTCAACGGTGGATGGAAGACTTGAAGCTCATGACTGATTGTGAATGCATGTGTATTCTTCAGTCGAAACCAATCAGCCTAGAAGAAGATGCCCAAAGTGAATTTTCTCTGTCATCGGAACACAGCGCTTGTGATAACTTGCAGTTGTTGCTGAAAAGAGCTTGGATTATAAGCACTGAGCTAACCAGGATCGTTCAAAAACTAGAGAAGAACAGGTGGGAGAGGGTCCACAGCATGACAGTAAGAGTCAACTGCCATGTCCGTTCAATGATAAATGAATACAATACATTCAAGAGGAATTCTTGGGAAGAAATGCATCAGGTAGGATTACTGTGAAATGACAGCATCCAGAATGCTGATATAAATGTTGTTTGTTTTTAAAGGAAAGACCCCATAGAAAACTTTACATGCATGTTTTTGTTTCGTTTTGAATAAAACTTATTCTAAACATATTACCAATTCATCCTCTTGGGTTTTGGAAATAGACACATCATGTAATAGTGGGAAACCTATCAAGCTGCCTATACTAGCTCAGACTGTTTCCCCATCCAGCTCAATAGCTCTGACAGGCATCTTGCTTTCCAAGGTAACAGCCAGGGGCCCTTGACATCACTTCCTACCTATGGGAGGAATTCAGTGTAGTGTTGAACAGATAGCTTCATCAGCACAAGAGAAGAGAAGAAGAAGAGTTTGGATTTGATATACCGCTTTATATCAACCGCTTTAGACTCCTGAAGGGGAGTGAAAGGCAGGATATCAAATCCAAACTACTACTACTACTACTACTACTACTCTTCTTCTTCTTCTTCTTCTTCTTCTTCTTCTTCTTCTTCTTCTTCTTCTTCTTCCTCTTTATCACTACCCGAAGGAGTCTCAAAGCGGCTAACATTCTCCTTTCCCTTCCTCCCCCACAACAAACACTCTGTGAGGTGAGCAGG
This sequence comes from Podarcis raffonei, assembly GCF_027172205.1. NCBI lineage: Eukaryota > Metazoa > Chordata > Lepidosauria > Squamata > Lacertidae > Podarcis > Podarcis raffonei. The sequence continues at coordinate 70,402,906 of NC_070602.1, forward strand.
GCTGAGAGAATTCAGAGAAGTGTGACTAGCCCAAGGTCACCCAGCAGCTGCATGTGGAGGAGCAGGGAATCGAACCCGGTTCACCAGATTACGAGACTACCGCTCTTAATCACTACACCACACTGGCTCCCACAAGCATTTCTGTTTGCCGAGTGGAATAGCCTGCCTTCTCCTTGTCCCCCCTCCCTGCTGTTTCAGGGGTTTCCCTGAGTCTCCCAGAGCCAAAGGGGGGGGCTATAGGGGACACACAGGGGGAAGAGAAAGGGGGCAAACCTAATTGCTCGAAGTCGTTACATGGGCTTCTGCTTGTAGGGCTCATTAGTTGAATGTTTTAGTTTGGCAATGTCAAGGACTGAACCTGGAACCTTCTGCATTCAAAACACACTCTATGTACTCTCTTCAAAACCCAGCTGATTGGGTACAGCTCAGTTTCCACCTCTTAGAATTTTTCTCAAGTTAGCATCTTTAAATGCCAGACTAATGTTACATGCACATGCTTAAACAACCTCTTTTTGAGAGCAGGGGAGGGGAAGTCTGTGGCCCTCCATATACTGTCGGACTCCAAATCCCATCGTTTTTGACCAGTATGGCCTATGGACAGGGATGATGGAAGATGCCCTCCAGAAGCATCTAGAAAGCCACAGATTCCCCACCCCTGTTTTAAAGAAAAGCCACTTTGAAATGAGGGTGCTTAGAGCAGAGAAACGGGGGGTTGGTGGGAGGAAAGTCCTTAAAACTTCTTTCCCCATTGATTTCCTGCTCTAAATTGCCCCTCTAAGCCACAATCAATTAAATTTACTTTAAAAATACTTTAAATTAAAATTCATCCTTTGGTTCTGTTTAAAGCAATGTAATTCTATCATTTCCCATAATGCAAAGACAAACTATAACACTAAAACAACACATCTCTGTTCTCTTTCATCTGCAGTATGAAAAAATGCTAGTGGAAAAATGTTCTGAACTTACAACAGTTACTGAAAGGTAATATAAAATATTTGTTTTGCCCATTGCTATAATTGGTTTGAAATAAATGGATCACTTTATATTCTCAATTAGTGCTTGTAATCTGTTGGCTCTGATGCAGGCAATATTTTTTTCTGTTAGTAGAGGAATGGCGGTTCTACATAGCGGGGTTCTACATTTCTGTGTTTTAGCCTATTTCTTAACAGAAGTGAACTGGCGCTTTGGGTCATCATCTTAAATTGGTGCCTTAATATTAAGAGCTACTGTTTGGTCTCACATCTTGGTTAAGGCTTAGCTTCTGTTCACATGATGGCTGAAGCACCACAGGGACAATTGCACTATTTTTCTTACATTTCCTTTCAGGTGCATCCAGATTGAAGATGAGCAGATATTAAAGTCTATGAAATCTTGTATTAATGATGCTCTAACCACAGTTGCACAGTATTTTGGCCAATTGATAGAACTAGCTTTAACACATGAAATAAAGGTTAGTAAATATTCTTAACTATATGTAACAATAAGGAAAATGTTTGGAAGTATTAAAATATTTGCTTGGTTTTCATCCCATGAATGTATCATGCAGCCTCTGAGGTCTCCTGGGATTCATCACTGATGTTCTCATTTTGGGGGTTTGGAAATGCAGTTTGGCTTTTCCCAGGGCCATTTTTCTAGAAAAAGAGGTGCCAGAACTCACCATGAATGCCTCCCTTGTTCTCTTATACAGTGGTACCTTGGTTCTCAAACTTAATCCCTTCAGGAAGTCTGTTCCAAAACCAAAGCATTCCAAAACCAAGGCGTGCTTTCTCATAGAAAGTAATGCAAAATGGATTAATCTGTTCCAGACTTTTAAAAACAACTCCTAAAACAGCAATTTAACATGAATTTTACTATCTAACACGACCATGGATCTATAAAATGAAAGCAATAAACAATGTACTGCAGTCACACAATAATCAATCAGTCAATCAATCAATAGCTGAACTGGGTTCCACACAGTCACAAAAACAAAACAAAAAGAGCAAAATAAATAGCAAAAACAGCTAGACCTCAGTGTAACACTCAAAACGGAAGTGTTGCACTCAAAACGGAAGCGTAACACTTGAAACGGAGCACATTCAGCTTCTGAAAAAAGTTCGCAAACCGGGTTACTTACTTACTTCCGGGTTTGCAGTGTTTGGGTTCCAAGCTGTTTGAGTACCAAGGCATTTGAGAACCAAGGTACCACTGTAAGGGCGCTTTCCCCTAAACAAAAACTCTGCAGTTTCAACACAAAGCTTTAAGCTAACTAAATTCACAAGAAACCAAGAAGCCAAGCCCTAGACATCACTCTGTTTGCACATATATGTGGAAGTAAATGAAATTTATGCTTGTCTTTGTTGCCCAGAACCTGGTGAGAGAAATAGACACATCAGATAATCTGTATTCTGCTGAGTCAGCTACCAGCAACTTGTTCAGTCTTACCCAGGAAGGCTCTCACCTGTGCCGCATCATTGCTAAGGTAAGCCCCCCTTGTACTCAGGCAATCTGAAAACTTCTGAGGATCTTTGTTGGCACATGTGTTCTTTTGTAGGTGTCTTGTAACATGAAATGACCAGAAAGCTATTCTGTATTCTAAGAGGAAATCAGTGTTTCTGAAGCTCTATCTCAATCTATCTATTCATGCTCTATCTAAAAAAAAAAAATGTCCACAAGTCAGTCCAAATGGGCTCTCATATTTGCCAAGATAAATATTGTCAAAACAATTGTAAAACAGTTGCAATATTAAAACCACAATAACCAAAGCAGCTGTTTAGCAAGCCAGCCTAGCAATGTAACAGTAGCAGGAGCCCAAGGCACTACCCATTATCCTGCCTTGCAGAGGAAGGTAGTTGCTGCTTTGCAGAATGAACTCAGTGAAGCACTCTGATGGGCTTCACTAGAATGAGAGTTCCATGGGCAAGAACCGCCAGCTCTCAACCTAACCTACATTAAGGTATCTGAAGAAATGTGCATGCACATGAAAGCTTATACCAAGAACAAACTTAGTTGGTCTCTAAGGTGCTACTGGACTTTTTTTTTTTTTGGTATATTTCAACTACATTGTAGGGTTGTTGTTAAGACAAAATGGAATATGGGCCATGTATTCTGCTTTGAGCTACAGAGGAAAGATGGGAAAAAATTGTGATGTAATAATTAATAAATAAATGACAGAATCATTTGTCACCAGAAGATGTGGTCTTAATTTCACAGAGATACAAGGTTCTTTCAAAACAAGTTTTTTCTATAAAAATAAAATAAAATAAATCATTTGAACTTTCTATTACTTCAATTGATTGCCTCTTCACATCTTTTTAATTTCAAAAGGTCAGTTGACAAGAAGTTGTTTGGGCTGTCAGTCACCTTGATTGAATGGTTTCAATGAAAAAATGAACTTTATGCTTAGGCATTGTGTTGGGGTTCTTCATACTTATACAAGATTTCATGGAGTGGTAACAAAGAGAAGTAAATATAATATATTATATTTGACATAGCCAATCTGTTAGATGAAACAGACTGAAATCGTATGTGCATTTATGTGAAAATAAGCCCCATAGAGCACTGTGGAATTTCCATTTGAATAAATTTGCATGGAATAATACTGTGAGTTCCTTGAATTATTGCTGTATATTATTTTGCTTATTGTTGCTGAATTCACAGCCTACTTTTCTACAAAAAGTACACAAGGCAGCTTACACAAAATCAATACAGTACAAAATAAGATAAAAGAGAGTGCCAAGAACAGTCAAAAATAAGAAGCAGCTTTAAGAGCAGCAAATAAATGGCTAAGAGCTATTTAGCCTCTAGGATTGTGTTCTCAGCCTACAAGCATAAGAATGGTCTCTTTGGCTTAGGTCAACATTTCATTTAGCCCAGCATTCTGTCTCTGATATGGATCAGGCTCACAAGCATAATGCTGAGAGCCATCACTTGTTGTTTGACTACTTCATCATCCTCATCAGATATATTACTCCCCAAACCTGGAGTTTCCATTAAGTTACTACAGCTAATAACTGTGGCCACAATAGTCCTTTCTGAAGTTATTCTAACCCTAAAAAAGAAATTCACCTAAAACCCAAATTACAAGCTGCTTTGGAAGCGTGCTGTCAGGGAACTGCCATCGGAGCCAGAGGCGGAGGGAAGGCTCCAGAGGGATGCCGGAGAGGGTCCCAGCAGGCAGAGAGGCAGCCCATCTGCTGGGGAAGGAAATCAGCGTAACACCAGTGGAGAAGGGGGGCAGATGGGGGAATCGGAGAGGAGGCTCCAGGACTCTTCACCGGAGACCAGCGGAGAGAGCACGGGTGCTCCGCTGCCCACACCCTCCCTGCGCAGAAGACTTCCGCGCAGGGAGAGTAGGAGGAGACTTGGCGTCAAAGAACTTCTTTGCTGGAAGAAGTTCAAGAAACGCCCACTGACGGATTCTGCCAGCGACTGAAACAGCCACGAAGTGAAGGGCTGTCCAGGCAGAAAGGGTTCAACCAGGTAACCTAGCCAGGAGTGGCGGCAACTTACGCACGAGCAACCCCTATAACCATCACACGTGCCTACCATAATGATCCCAAAATTGATGGGTATCTTTCCATGTTAGCTTGGTACTTGTGTGAACAGAAGCTGTATGATCCAAGCAAATAACCACACAAGAGAAGCCATAGTTAATGAAGGCATGGAGATAATCTGCCCAAACCAGAGGTGCTCCTGTCCATGTAGGCAGCTAAATGCTCTGAGGAACCCATGAGGGCAAGTCATTGGCCATTCTGGTATCCTGATAATTAAGTGATTTGTGGGTTGTGTAACAAAGTGCTTCATTTGGTCCATTACTCAGTAACCCAGAGTTCTGGTCTTTCAGCTGTAGAGCTACATGGCAGAGGAAACCAAAGCCCCTTCCACTGGACTCCTCTTACCCATCTTGATTTTATATTTATCTCATTTTGTGTGGGAAAAGTAAAGCAGGGCATACATATAGTGTTTGAAAACATTAAATTGTACATATTGACCAGAAGATTTGAAGAGAAAATTCTCTATCACGGTTTGTCTGTTAGGCTCTGCCTTTTGGACTGTCAGCTTCCAGACCCATAAATCTTACCGCGTTTGCAAAAACAATCTGTCTTTTTAAAGCTTTGCCATCACAATAAGACCTTAGTTAAGCGGGGTTATTAATCTTAAGGATGGTTTGTTGGACTTGTAGAAAATGGGCTCTATTAAAGCAAATTATTTCTAAATTATTTCAGTGTTTGTCACAGTTAAGAATAAGGCAAGACCAAACAGACAGACAGACAGACAGACAGACAGACAGACAAACACAGAAACATGGTTAAGATTCCTGTAAACAGTTTTCTCCGAAGGGGATCTTCTGAGCCCACCAAAGAGGCAGTGAGGGCATGAGTTACGACTTGCTCACCATACCAGTGACATTGGAGTCAAGACTTATGAACTGGATGACTATTAGGGTTGTTTTTTAAAAAATAAAAATAAAACAAAGCATCAGTTTTCACATGGCTGGAGGATGTAGAAGGGGGACCTTAAATTAGGCAGTTTACTCATCTCTCTTTCTTGCACAGACCTCCACGGAACAGATTCATCCCTTTATTATTACAGGCTACACCATGAAAATCAATGCTGTTTTAATAAAGGAGGTTGAGTGGATTTCCATTAAAATGTTTCTCAGCCCTATAGCTCTGATATTTAGAATGCCCTTCGATCACACCAGGTTTTTCATCCTGTGGTAAATAAAGGGTTGAGTCCAGCATTTAACGCTCAGGAGCAAGAATGTTTGAAAAGCTCCTGCAGCCTCCTTCCTTTAATCCTTTCCCTCTTAGATTAAACATGTTCAGTTTCTTGAAGTTGTTAAACCATCTGCTTTGCCTCCCGCAACCTTTATTTTTCATTTATTTGTTTCTTTATTTTTAAAAAACAGACCACATTGCGAGTCTCCTTTGAACCTCTTTCAGTCTCCCCCTTCAGCTGCCTATGCAATGCGTGACCTGTGCAGCGTATGGAGAAAATTGCCCAAGCTGCATGGCAATCCACTGTACCCAAATAGCTTTCTCTTTGAACCAGCTGTTTTATGATAAACTGGCTTTACCTTCTATCAGGGAGAGAGACAGAAATGAAACACAAAGAGGCATTTCTGTAGAGTGCAGAGCTCCAGCTGTCAATTCTAATCCTAGGTTCTACATCACATTGGCTTGCATGCTCTTCCTGAAACACAAGAATGAGAAAGGCCCTACTGGACCAGACCAACATTTTCTTTCCCACAGTGGCCAAGTTGTTGCCTCTGGGAAGCTCTCAGGTTGGACATGAGTGCAGTAGCACCTTCCACTTGTGATACCCATCAACTGGTACTCAGAGACATTCTGCCTCCAATACTGCATGTCATGTAGCTCTCATGACTAATAGCCATTGATATCCTGACGGAGTGTCTCCATCCCCATCATTCAGCCCGGACACTGAGGTCCAGCGCCAAGGGCCTTCTGCCGGTTCCTCTACTGTGAGAAGTGAGGTTACAGGGGACCAGGCAGAGGGGCTTCTCGGTAGTGGTGCCTGCCCTGTGGTACACCCTCCCATCAGATGTCAAGGGAATAAACAACTATTTGACTTTTAGAAGACATCTGAAGGCAACCCTGTTAGGGGGAGTTTTTAATGTTTGATGTTTTATCGTGTTTTTAATATTCTGTTGGGAGCCGCCCAGAATGGCTGGGGAAACCCAGCCAGATGGATGGGATATAAGTAGTAGTAGTAGTAGTAGTAGTAGTTATTATTATTATTATCCCCCAGGAATTTGTCCAGTCCCCTTTTAAAGCCATCCAAGTTGGTGGCCATCACTTCATTATGTGGCAGTAGATGCTACAGTGTAACTATGAACTGTCTGAAGAAATACTTAATTCACTCAGCTTCACTAGATGACCCCAGGTTCTATTATCTTTACGCACTGTGCATAATTTTGCACCTCTTTCTCATGTTCTCCCTTACCTTTTTCTAAACTAAATGTTTCCTATTCCATGGAGGCATTCTGGTCTCCCTTGCGGACTAAGGCAACTGAAGATGCAGGGACCATTTCATGCTGAACCTGGCATCTCCTCTCTCAGTGGATGTGTTAAGCTGCAAATGATATTATGCAGTTAATATATTTTGCTTTTTGCTGAAAGTACGCTGATAGTTCACTTTCTGTCAGTGGTAGATGAAAGCATGCGGCCGTGCAGCCTTTTTGTCACACAGTTGTTTCCAGCTAATGCAATAGTGTCAGCGGGGACTTAGCAGTGTCATCCATTTAAAGTTCCCACTTAATAAGGCTGTAGAGAAGAAAGATAGCCCTTCAGTAAAGCCTGATGGTCCTGCTGCCATTCTGTAAACTGATCAACTGCACTGGCTTTTAAACGTGCAGTGACAAACTCTGCACAGTACATATTGCCTTTGATTTAGGATAAGTGCAGTGTAATTGTTTTTTAGTCATGTGTGCAAACATTTATAAAACTATGTCACATTCCGATATTTCATTTCTTTGCTTTCACACACAGACACACACAGCTTGGGTTTCCTGCTTGTGGAAAGCTGATATTAGTGTAGCTGAAAAGCTCAGGGGACATGCCCAAAAATGGCAGGTGAAGTTTTCATGTGCAATGAGGGCCACTGTGAGGTCAAAAAATATATCCCAGATGAAGTGGTAGAATGGGCCTCTGAAGAAGTGTGACTCTGAGGCCAATTTTGTCCCTGCCGAGGATGTTTTAAACCGGGGGGGCTAACATGTGGCCCTCTGAAAGTTGTTTGATTGCAACTCACATCAGCCAATGGCGAGGGATGATTCGAGCCAGCTCTATTTAAATAGCGAAGGAAAGTTTAAATAAACTTGCAGAGGAATGGCGGTAGTGGGGAAATAATTGGTCTTTAAGGGAAGGGCAATTCCTCTGACAATTAAATTTTGGAGAAATGGTGTTCAGAGGAGGCAACCTAACTCTCCACCTTGGCTGGGTGAAGGCTTGGCCCTGGATGCTGCTCTATACTGACATTTCAAAGTAGCATGAGGGCAACACACGCACATTGTCTGCAGTGACCACAATGCCACCCGCTCCCTTTTTTAAAGTCTACAATGGATGGCAACACTCCTCCAGGGTTACAGGCAGAAGTCTTTCCCAGCCCTAGATGCTATGGCCCTTGTGTGATGCAAGATGTGGTGCACAGTGCCTGTGTAGTAGGATTTTGATGACAGATGATTGTCCCACTGACCTTCCACAGTGGTGATGAGCAGCTAGGCGTGCTGATTCCTCCCCGCCTCAAGAACAATCTGAGAAATGTCAGGGAGAAGCTCAAGTATCTCTTGTCAATTGTAAGCAGAACACAGCAGAATAGATTAATACTATTAGTGAAATCAAGCAATAGCAACATGCCTGTGGCCTTGGGTGATTAAAGGTTCTTTGTCTGGTGCCTGGAAGACCACAGGCACCAGGCTAGCCTTCCTGAAGGTGTATGAACAACCACCGAGAGAGCCCTCCTTCAAGGAGGACATCTGATGGTGAATGCAAGGCTCATTCAAATGCATGCACTTCTGGAACATTAGCATTTTCCATGGTATGCAAATGGAGTAAGATATAGTCAGATTTTGTTATGAAAAAGTGGATACAGTTCCTACTTACCACCAGGTTAAATACACATTCATATCCATTTACTTACTAAGTGCAATGTTGGAGAACTGCTTGATGAAAAGGCAGAATGCAAATTTAACGAATAAGTATATTTTCCTACGTTAAATTAAACTCTTGGACTATATTCTTTTTATGTAGAATCAAAGAAAAGGTTGATGGCAACCCTTGGGCCACTGTTCTGCATTAGCTCCCAGGGAGATAATAGGACTATTCAAGAGCAGCTTTTGCCTTTCATTTTCATTCCATAAATCAATGGAATTTCATTTGCTTTCCTTGGGCTGTTCTATTGCCAATAAAGCTTTCTGAATTGTCTTATTGCTGTGTAATGCAAATGTAATAGGGAAAAGGAAGAATTTCATGAAACTGCAAAACCACTCAAGCCGAGGATTTTAAGCAAACTTATCTGCAGATAATTTTCACTCGAATCAGTATTGAAATTTGTGGTGTCCAGAACTAAGTTTATTTCTGCATTGGCCTGTCATTTTATTATTCCATTAGATACTGTGGTCCTGGGGCAATTGCCTCTGAACTTGGGTCTGGATTCTGGCAAGGAGCCTGTGAAAGCAAACACATTGCTCATGAACTAATTCAAGACACTCAGAAAAGCTAACATTGTCTTGGGGGGTAGGATTTACACCTATTTGAAAATAGTAATTACAGACAGGGAAGCAGAAATGTGGATAATTACGCATAATTTGTGTGTGTGTTCTTACTTTTAGTTGAAGTGCAAAACGAACAGTTTTCATTTTAATATTTCAGGAGAATATAGTGCTCTTGAAATTGGAAATTCTAATGGTAACTCACCATATGTGCAACAAATTTAAATTTAAAAGATATGTGTTCTCAATAGAAGCTTGTTTCTGCTGAGCTGCTGGTATGTACATAGAAGAAATTATGAAAAGAGTAATAGTTTGTCCTGAAATAAGACTGCATTGGACTGCATGGTAATTTATTCCAACTGGTTTCCTGATTTTTTTTCAACAGGAAGGGGGCATTGTTGCTCTTTTTAAGATCTGCCGTCAGGATTGCTTCAGGTGCCTATATCCTCAGACACTCAGGACATTGGCATCTGTCTGCTGTGTGGAGGAAGGAATCCAACAGCTGGAAAAGGTATGATTATCTTAGCACTCTGTCTGTGCTAAAGAAAGTATTCTCCTTAGGACTTTGTATAATCCAAGCCAGGGAAAGTATTTATTCTTTCCAAAAAGGGACTTTTGCTCGATGTACTGGTTGCAAATATTGCACCCATTTATTTTAATGGATGCAGATAGCACTTTTATTAAGTGACCAGTTTTGCCAGTGAATCCTGAGATAAAGCAAGTAGCAAACAGCCTCTGCTGGATGTTTTTGGATCCTCCCTTCCTTTCGTTTGTAGCGTAGCATCTAAGCAAAACTGGGCTGTGAATTGAGAAGCCTTTGGATTAAATCTTGCCTTCATTATGAATCTGATCTACCCTACAGAGTAGTTCCAAGAATTGCTAAGATAATATATACCTATCACATATTTTTCCTGGCTTTTCTCCAAAGAGCTCAGGGGTGGTAAATTGGCTCTTTCTCCACCCATTTTACACTTGCAATAAGCATGTGATGACTAGCCGAAGGTGAGCTTCAAGGCTTAGTGGAGATTTGAACATGGATCTCCCTGGTCCCCACTCCCCCAAGAGAAAATGTCCCAGGCAGGGCCAATATCAAAAGTGGGTGGGGCCAAAGCCCATCCACTCACCCCCCATTGTCTAGATCACTACATTTCATCTCTACATCCTTTCTCAGCATACAGAGGCAGTGAGTGTAGCGTGGCCAGCATTCAAAATTGTCAGGTGCTCTTGGCCACTTGCGACCAAGTGAAGATGCCCATGTACCAGGATGGTGTCTGACGTCTCCACCATCTGGAGGTGCATGCCTGTGAATCCTTGGATCTTGCTTGATTCCACACACTATCTGTGATATATTATCTGCACAATCAGAATGAATTTCAGGAAGAAAAATATGTATTGAAAAATATGACTTTTGAGCTGTCTGGCCCCAAAAGGACAACTAGACATTCTGTTTTGGTGATTGTAACCCTGGTTTAAGGAGCCACATGGCACCTAGCTTATATATCTGAGTTTCTAACACTGTCAGGGACAGGCGAGACCTAGCAGGCTGGAGGTTCTCCATGGCTGTTCTAACCACTCCATATGCTGGCTCTCACAATGTATGAAAATTGCTATGAATACTCAGCATGGTCAGGAGAACCAGTAGAAGGAGCAGAGAAGATATTGCTCTATTTGGCAAGTAGAAATGTCTATGCTTGTGTGACAATTGCATTAGTGCAACCTTGAATTCCACCCTAAGTATATACAGTTTTGCATAGGGAAAGTAAATATAGAGTTGCCTGGAAAGAAGTACATGAAGCAATTCTCTCTGAATTGGTTATATGACTTGGTTTATAAATTTGTGCTCCGTCCAGTTCCTCCCCCAATTCACTGAAATGTGGAGAGTTCTGAATAGATTCGAGTCATTTTTCCTGTCAACACTTCAGGGATGGTGACACATAAGGGGTAAATTAGCACCGGTTCCGAGACAAATATAACAGCTGAAGATCTGAAAGAGGTTTTCAGCAATGTACTACACAGGCTAATTTTAACTCTCAAAGGTAGCTATTCGACAAACCCTTGCAGTAAACATGAAAATGCCACCACTTACGATTTGAATTGCTCATAGCCTCCCTTCCCATTTTTAAACTTGGGAAAATGAGCACTATTACAGTCACTAAATCATGACCTCATACATCGCATTTCATAAAGCACATCTTGCACGTTTGAATAATGCGCCTCTTCAGCTTAATGATAAATGATTTCATTTGTACTTTACAATGACATGTCTTGTAATTGAGTGTCCTGAAAGGAAGCAAATAATGGTGGGACATCTGCAGTGTAAGTGAGAACTGTAAGCCAATTGTCCATGAAGATATTTTTTCTTTCTTTCATATTGTAGCTGGGTTCATGCAAAGAGATCCCAAGTGTTTCTCTGCTACGTTTGTAATAAGCTTAGGATGGCAATATTTTTAAATGGAAGGAATTTATAAGATCTTCCTGAGCAGCATTTCCCTGGAAAAGCAGATTATCAGGGATACTGTTGACAGGTATTTGTGGCACGAATCCTATGGAGATGCATCTTGTGTTAACCATGTAGGTGGTTTCTATCAGTGCTTTTGCAATTGGTTGGCTGTAGTTTCTGCATTCTTGCATACAGTAAAGGTTGTTTGAGGTGAACCAATATGAACCTTTGGTGCTATCTGGCTTTCTCTCTGCAGCAATAATGGCGGAACAACCCTTTCCCCTATTCCACAAACTTGTTCTTTTTCAAAAAAGGAAATGGGAGAACAGGGGTGTTGTGTGTCTGCTTTGTGTAGAATCACATCTAAGTGCAATGTCATAAAGGAGACAAAAAGTTAAAATATACAAATGGTGCAGAGAGGCATGGCGTCTTGTGCTGTATTAGGGGATATGTCAATTTTGCTTTCTCTCCATTTCTCATTTTTTCAGGTCTTAAGTTCATTTCTCCTCAATTCCAGATCAGTTTGTGGGTTGTTGTTGTTTTTTAAAGTCATCACGAACATTTACCAGCATCTTAATGTCAAATTCTGTTAATATGCATATTCTCATACAGCAGTTTCCCCTAATACAATACACTTTTGCCTGCTATTTTCATTCATTGTAGAACAACCTTGTGAAAATTCTCAGAAGCATAAACTGAATATAAGTGACCATCTTTCGGGAAGAGATTAGCAGCCACCTCCCTTCCTACTTTTTAAAAAGGCAGCTGTTGTATCTTTCCTTTGTATAATTATGCTGTGTTAATTTGTTCCCCAGTACATTATATGAAACCTAATGGTGCATTAGACTTCAGAAACATCACTTTAAATGGCAAACAGATTTGTGAAATTAGAGTTGGGGACAAAGCAATGAAATTAAGCTCACACTGGTCAAAATGACCTTTTTGGTTTTCTAAGCCACTAATGTTTCTACAAGTCCATTCAAAATGATAAAACAGGCTGCATCACTTAATGGAATATTTAGTGCTGTGCTGTGGTAACTTGGTGTGGCACACTCCCTGAAGAGATTGCAATGCTTAGTTTCAACAGATAACAGAAACATCCTGTGCAAGTTCCTCAAGTGGAAGAACACCAATGTGCTTGAGCCAACAGAAATGCTTCCAATAATGAAAGATTTTGTGGGCTTTTTATTGTAAATATAGTGTTCGTCAACTTCCTGTAGCAAGAGAAATTAAAAGGAGTGTCAGCACACACCCCTCGAGAACTTTAACAGACCTTATCCTCCCCATCTCTGACTGACAAATGTCACTAGTTTGGTCAAAACATTTTTTGTTGGTGTCCCCTCTATGATTCAGATGCTCTGTTCAAGGAGGAACTTCCAAATGTTCTTTGAAAATATGCTAACAATAAGCACAAATGTAACAGAAAGAAAGAGTTTGGTCTGTAGGTAATAGATAGTAACTAGACTGCAACTCCCTGCAGTGCAAATTGGGCACTGTGGGCCATAATAAAAATGTGAGATTTGTCCTAGGAATAGCAGGCATAATTTCCCAGGACAGCCCAGCACTGAGCATGGAAAGCTGGCAATGTGGACTCATGCTGGTCCTGTATTCATCACTGGATGTTAGCTATTGAGCAGAAACTTAAATTGGAAGAATGGCAGGAGAGCGACCTCTTAGTTCTCCTGCTCTTCATAAGGATTTCACCGTTATTGGTAGAACCTGGGCAAACCACATGCAGTAGTTAACACTACATGTAGTTTGTGCCTAAAACATGGTTTAACAGGAGCCTGACCTCAAGACTGTCTCTGGTCAACGACCAGCATTAGATCCACTATACCATACTAAAGCTCCCATTGTTTTATTCCCTGTAGAAAGCAGATACATAAGGAAGGTGGTTCCAATCTTGAGATGTTTAACATATTCTTTTAGTCATAGTTTGAGTATGCTAATACACCACATTCAGGACTGCCTTAAGCCATGTGCTCACTCCTCACAGAGCTGCCACTAGTGCCTTGGGTTGTTTGTGAATAAAGGTAAAGGTAAAGGGACCCCTGGCCATTAGGTCCAGTCGTGGCCGACTCTGGGGTTGCAGCGCTCATCTCGCTTTATTGGCCGAGGGAGCCGGCGTACAGCTTCCGGGTCATGTGGCCAGCATGACTCAGCCGCTTCTGGCGAACCAGAGCAGCGCACGGAAACGCTGTTTACCTTCCCGCCGGAGTGATACCTATTTATCTACTTGCACTTTGACATGCTTTCAAACTGCTAGGTGGGCAGGAGCAGGGACCGAGCAATGGGAGCTCAGCCCGTTGTGGGGATTCGAACCGCAACCTTCTGATTGGCAAGTCCTAGGCTCTGTGGTTTAACCCACAGTGCCACCCACGTCCCTAAGAAGAAGAGTTTGGATTTGATATCCCGCTTTATCACTACCCTAAGGAGTCTCAAAGCGGCTAAAAATCTCCTTTCCCTTCCTCCCCCACAACAAACACTCTGTGAGGTGAGTGAGGCTGAGAGACTTCAGAAAAGTATGACTAGCCCAAAGTCACCCAGCAGCTGCATGTGGAGGAGCGAGGAAGCGAACCTGGTTCACCAGATTATGAGTCCACTGCTCTTAACCACTACAGCACGCTGGCTAACTTGTGTGTGAATAGCAAGCCACAAATGTCTGCATTGCTGTTGAGCAAAGTTGCCCTGTTTTCTAGCTTAGTGCTGAACCGGAGAGCACCAGAGGCCAGCCCTAAATGGATTAGCTAAGAACTGATTACCACACAGAATCCTGTCCCGTGTCTTTTCATATTCTAAGAAAGCAGCTATTTTTGAATAAAGGATGTGGTCTTCTAATACTCTTTGACAGGTGAGATCAAGATAAGCAATAAGCCTATTACTAAAATTAGGGCAACTCTCCAGAGAATTATAGACCCATGACAGAGCCTGGATGGTGCCAGTAGGGCTTAACTGACAATTTCTTAAGTCAGAAATAATATCTAATTAGTTTAAGAGGAATGCAGTACCAAGCCAGTAATGAATACCAGTTGCTGCAATATAAATTAGCAGCTATACTTTATAGGACAGGAGACAATGCATTTAACCAGGGAGGGCCAACATGGTGCCCTACAGATGTTGTTGGGGCTACAATTCCCATCACCCTGACCCCTGACCATGGTCTTTTCAATAATTAAAGAAGCTGCAGCATGGCACCGTGGAAATCATTATTCAGCTAGCGATTCAGGTATTGCCGTTGAACAAAACATATTTGTTTTGAAATGTCATGAAGAGCCAAATAGCTAGAACCTATTAATTTGTATACAAATGGATAGGAGGTATTGTGTGTGCTGCAGAAAGGCTGATAATGGCATTAGTTGCTCCTGCATCTGTTCAGATCTAGGTTCATTAATACAGACTGCGATTAGAGAAGAGGAACAGCAAATTATTTATGCTGTGAATCTTCTTAGGTTGTCCAGCCATTTTGGGGTGGTAGGACACAGTTTATTATGGGAGGGAACTGTCTATTGTTTGTTTTAAATGGATTAAGTGTAGGGATAGTTTCTGAGGGCATTATGACAATGATTTTCAGGAGGAGAGACATTTTGGATGGGAGACCAAGAGTAAAAAAAAACTCTGGTTGGGCGCACTTCTGGTTGGAGGAGCTGGGAACGGATTGCTCTTGAGAAGGCAGGTATTAATGAATTGTGAGTGGATTTTTGTGATAAACCCCAAAAAGTGGGTGGGTGGTTTTGTGTAAGCAATCCTATGCATGTCTAGGCAGAAGCATATCCCACTGCGTTCAGTGGCTATATACTCAATAGCAGCATAAAACACACTGAAGTTATTTCCCACCACTGTGTTTTGTACATTGCTGTACACATTAGAGAGGTGAGGGGGGTGTCTTCACCTGATGCACATTACCTGTTAAGTTTCCCCACTCCTGCACCATGCCTCTGGAACTCCTATTTATGAAGATGTCAGCTGCAGTTTTGTGCTCAATGTGCATGTGCAATGGCTGTTTCAGATACTACTTCTTTCTTCTTCTTTGGAAGACGCCTGTGCGTGAATTTGTTTTATGTGTGTAGATCAGTGTACACTGACCAACACACAGGCTTCGCAGTAAGGCTCTATTCCGATGGCATGAGTAATCATGACGATAGTAGATTCTTATCTGCTGCAGCCTTCATCTGCCTTCACAGCTGTTGTAACATACTGGTTGTTATCTTCCACTTGTTCTGCTGTTGAGGACTTTTTGGATCATTCTTTGTCTAGCTCCTCCCCCTTGACCTTACCACCTTGAGTGACCCTGCTGGGAGTACGAGACTCCCAATGGCTTCACTCACAAGTGTCATAGGAACGTGCAAGCCCACTCACCACGACAAGGTGATAATCGAGTGATATACACACTCAGATATACACACCTAGCTTCACTAGGTGAATGTGGCTTAAGACTTCTACTTGGATTGAAGTTGCTTTGAGAATAAATGCAAACAACAGCAGCATATCTCAAGAAACTACTGGATCGATATTGACTGTGGCTAATGTCTTGTGCATGCAGCTTCAAAAAATAGCAGCGGGAGAACGTTGAATGCAGAGTAAACAGTCCCATGTGCACAGCTTGAGTACAGGGCACAGAAGGTTTTTTATATTGTGAAGTTTTGTAACTGCCATTGAATGCTCAGGATAAGTAAAAGCCAATTTTAAATACATAAAATATCCTAAGTTGCTAAATACCATTTCTGTTTAAAATATCAAAAGTTGAGGCAATTTTCTCCAGTAGTTTGATATTTCCCAGTTAAAAATGTTGGTTGTGGTTTAAGATGGAAAAAGTATGCAGTGATGGTGAGAGAGCTAAAAGCCATAAGAATTATTCTGACGAACCTTCTTAATAAAGAAACTTCTCTTTATAGCAGGAAAATATATAAAGCTGGACTAGGAAAATCAATTTCTCTTTCTTTGCATTCCCACAAGGCTGTCAGAAAGACAGAATTCATTTGCTCCTGTACCAAGTATATTGAACATTTCCACTCATACAAAATATTGAAGACAAAAGAGACATCAATAGATGATTCTTAAAAATTCTCTGTGTTTGGTAAAATGTCACCTCTGACTGTTTGGTTTTTTTTGCTTGAACAGTTGGTACTGATGATCATTAGTCATTACACATAACTGCATATAGAATTACTGAGGATCTTCCTCACTATCAAATATTCAAGCTGGGGCTGTTATAAATAACAGTAAGAGGTGACATAACAGCCATTAAATTACAACTAAGGTCATTATTTTCTTTCATGGTGGTATCATTAACCAAGCCTGGGCCATCTTAGTTGATCATCAGACACTGATTACCATCTACAGCTGGTGAACGAATCTCACAGTCTCCTTTGTTCAGTATTATGTGGGTGATAACTGCAAATGAAGAATGGGACTGAAGGATCCCAAATGACCAAAACATATTGAGGCATTTAAGATTTGAGGATGATGGCTATGGTTTTTGTTCCTTCTGAAAGCTGTTTGTTTCAGAACTGGATGATGTGGCACAATCAGATAATGTTAAAGGCCCCAGAGGCTTCTTCAGTTAACTAGTAGTGGAAAATATGCTGTGTTTTGGCACATTAAATCAGAACCAGTGAGGGTGGTGAATGTCCTGTGTGAGTGTCTGGAGGTGGTTAAAAAATGGATGGCAGTTAATGGATTGAGGATGAATCCTGACAAAACAGAAGTACTATTTTTTGGGGGGGGGACAGGGGGCAGGCAGGTGTGGGGGACTCCCTGGTCCTGAATGAGGCAATTGTGCTCCTGAAGGACCAGGTGCACAGCCTTATGGTCATTTTGGACTCACAGCTGTCCATGGAAGCACAGGTTAATTCTGTGTCCATAAATATATTAAATAAAACAAATATATGGGCTTAAGTGAATTTACCAGAGATGGTTTGGTGAGGAAGGCTTAAAATGTCACGGAAAATATGCAAAGGCCATGGTTAAACACTGAAATACCAGGCACAATGAGAGCTTCCAAGAAGAACACATAGCAGACTTGATAAAACCATCACAGATTTTCAAGGTGCAGAACTAAATGTGCAGCCAGGAGCCCTGAAAGCAAATCCACCTGCACACAGAGGCTGCATTTGCACATAATGCTGTGCCACAGTAGGGGTTCAGAATGAATGTTTAGGCTCCTGAGGAATGCCATTCTAAGCTAAACCCTGGCTTACTTGCCAAGCCACTGTGAGCTGCAAGTATTGGGGAGGATCAAAGTGTATGTGAGTTCTTGCTTTGGGGCTCCAGCACAATTTGTGTGGCCTCACTGTAAATCACCAGTATGAACACACAGCAGAGTTCAAAAAAGCACTACAGATTTACAAGGGTACACAAAGGTCTGGAATAATATCTAAATCGACCAAACTGCAGAGCTTGTATTATTTGCGATTGCAGTATTTTGATACGAGTTTTGGTTAAAGTGCTACTGAAGGTGTAGTCTGCAGAGGTGGAGGCCTGGTGAGGATCCAGGACCATTGCTGCTCTTTATTATGTTTCTGTTCTAAAAGGAAACGCTATGTCGAGATCCTTAAGCATCCAAAGGCTTCAGTACCACCTCCAAGGTGAACTTGTTTGAGGCATTTACCTGCTAGCCTGGTGGCTTGTGCACCTGTCTGAATCAATCCATTTGAAAAGATCACATTCTCTAAAACTCATCTATCAACCACCAGTAAAAGAGAGCAAGAGATAATGGAGTGTACTGTTTAACTTTGTCTACTGACTCTAAACCAAGCATTCTCTTCACAGGGCCTGAATCAGCACCAGATTTTGGGCAGTGCTGACAGTTCTTCCTCATAGGGCACCAAGCTGAGGGGACACAAAATATTACTCCTACTACAACTACTACTAATACCTAAATTTATACAGGCACCTGCTGAGAAGATCCATATAAAAACAACTGTACCAAAAGGAAGAACTTCCTGTACATTAGGAAGAACTTCCTGACAGTAAGAGCTGTTCGACAGTGGAATTTGCTGCCAAGGAGTGTGGTGGAGTCTCTTTCTTTGGAGGTCTTTAAGTAGAGGCTTGACAACCATATGTCAGGATGCTCTGATGGTGTTTCCTGCTTGGCAGGGGGTTGGACTCGATGGCCCTTGTGGTCTCTTCCAACTCTATGATTCTATGATTCTATGAATCAGTGTGAAAATAAGACATGGGGTAGGGATGGATGAAGGACCAAATTTTGGACTTTTTCAGAGTGCCATATTACCAAGGTTGGCCACTGACTGAATCATGTTGCTCAAGGGCTACATTCACTGTGCGACAGGTAGCCTGTTAAGATCAAAACCAGGTCTACTGCAACTTTGAATACAAGTTTCTGACATGGAAATTTGCTGGAAAGCTGATAATCTTTTTGAAGAACGAGGTACAAATAAAGTTTTCCTGACCTGGATCTACTTTTGGGGAGGGGGTTCTTTTGGAGGCCAACGGGAAGTTCCTGTGCGGAATGGACAAACTCTAACATGAACTATTGTGTTTAAGAGAATAGAAACAAAGTCTTAAGGAGTGATCTTTTGCGGAACTGTGTTTTCCCTAAATCCTGTTTGGGAAACTGTATTTCGGTGATGGTGAAGGGAAGGAATCCAAAATCCACTGGTGCTATATGAAAGACTTTAGCATTTAGACCTCAGCTAAATATTTCATTTTGAAGAACTGGAATTAGTACTAGATTTATGGCTGAAAAGCCCACCATTACAAGACAATGAGAACTGACTACTGTGAATGAAAAATAGTCTATGGTCACCTGATGATGCTTTTGATTTTATTTAGGGATTTGTAAGTTGAGGCAATAACCAGGACTGACAATGGTCCATAATCAGCATGTGAGAAATCATCTCCAATGTGACTTTGTTTTATTATAGCTCTGGGAAACCCACTTGGCAAGCAAGCTGACTTTTCTGAAGAGAGAGGAAAAACTTGATCAGCTTTTAAACTCAGGGCAGTGCTTAATGAAAATCAGTGATGAGATTTAGAAAAGTAAGGCTTAAATGCTGCCTTCCCCCTTCAGACAGACAGTGCTGGAAGCTCAGAGAGAATAAGACAAGAAGGAAAATATATCTTTTTTATTTTTAAAAATATTCTATTCATTTCTTTTTCTTAGTGCCAGTTAGGTGAGAGACCCAGCTCAACAGGACATCTGTTACATTTTTCATAATAAAAATATATATAACCCTAAGAATATTCATCACAACTAAGAGTAATCAGCAAAACAATTACAATTTTTATTATTATATTTATATCCTGCCACCCTAAAAAAGAAGGGGGGGATGTATCATAGGCAGAACACTCCTGTCATTGGGATAAGGTGGTAAGGAGAGAGATTTTGTAGCAATGTAACCACCATATCCATGGCTCTGCTGTGGCCAGTGCAGGAGATGTGGGGGCAGAATTTTTCTTTTTGTCTCCTGTTGACTCAATGTTGGACCCAGGGCAGACATAGTATGGGGCCACTTTTGTCCACATGTCTAATGAACAAGGGAGCTTGGGATCCTGCAGATTCACACCTGTCCCCAACATACCCATAGGACATTTACACCAGCAAAGTTTTCCATAGATGTACCGAAGAATCCTCCACAGATACACATGTTGTTTGGCTCATGGTTCTTTCTCTCTGCATGTGGAGCAGCACTAACATGGCTCCCTAAAACACCCCAGATGGCCTTCAACTGCCTGAAAGATTTCAGCTCTAATAAGTGAGCTGAAATAATATCATTATTGCAGTTGTACCTTGGATCCTGAACGCCTTGCGAGTTGAGCATTTTGGCTCCCGAATGCCGAATGCTTCCTGCAGCCATTCAGAAGCCGCACTTTGGTTTCTGAACGTTTTGCAATTTGAATGGACTTCCGGAACAGATTCTGTTTGACTTCCGAGGTACGACTGTATTTTAAAGCACAGAGCAGCCATCCTGAGATTACTATGTGGATTAGCCTTCCAAAGTCTTCTGGAAGTCACCGCAACCTGGAACACAAAACACTCTCGACCAAAAAAACTTTGGCTGACTTAAAAGATCCATACCTATGACTTAAACGTAACATGTATCCAAGATAAGGCTAAGCACTACACACACACCCAACCCCGCTTCCCCAACATCACACATGACCCTAACTGGTGCCCTCTTCATATATGTGGGCTTCATATATGTAGTAGATGAACTTCAGCCTCATGCTATTTCAAACATTGCATCTGCATGAGAATTATCAGCTTACCAGAAGGAACCACCTGCCCTCTCTTCTCCATGCATCATTCTCCATGCATCATTCTGGGAGCTTTCCCCCTGAGCCAGTTTAAGGGGTTCAGAGAAAAAGGAGGGTGGAAAGCTCCATTGAGCAAGCAGAAGCCTTTGCATAGTGTTTCCACTGACCGGGTTTGTTAGGTGATTTCTACCCTATGTGTTGCACGCATGAGACAGAATGCATATATGGTGAGTGGGCCTAGCCAGATACCCCTGCCAGGTGTGCATTCTTTTAAGATCAGGATGTGCCTAATAAGCAGCAAAAAGGGCTGCAGTGAGTGTATTAGCAAAGCTGCTTTACTGGTTTAAGCAGCACACAAGAATGGTGCACGCATTTGCACACAGGGTTACGAGGAAGGTATGCAGAGCTTGTGAAGGCTTATGAATCTGGCTTCTCCACATTTAGAGGCACTGGCCAATAGCAGTCGTCGTGTTTCAGGACTGATTGAAATAGTTCATAAAGAAAAAGCAGTCTCAGTTGGCACAAAATATCCTTGCCAAAGCATATTCTGTACTGGAGCCAAACACACTACTATAATGAAGTAGACTTGCTGACATGCTGGCTTTGTCTCTCACTACAAAGCATACTGCTGACTTGGTGATTTATCAGAAAAATCTTCAGCCACAGAGGGGCAACTGAAACCTAACAGCTTACACAAATGTATCCCCTTTCTTGAGTTTGGTCACGCATGATCTTCTCTCATATGTTTTGCTTCTGTGCATATTCTACACGCAGTCACTGGTGCTTGCGAAAGGCGGCGGCAGAACTCAGTGGTAGACCATCAATCTGCTTGGCATACAGAAGGACCCAGGTTCAATTTCCAGCATCTCCAGGTAGGGCTGGGAAAAACTCCTTCTGAAATCCCAGAGAACCACTGCCAGTAGTCTGACTCAGTATAAGGCAGGTTCCTGTGCTGGTAGCTACAGGCCTGCAGCCACCATCCCCTGCCCCATAATGCTGCTGGAATGCTGCTACATTGTGATGTAGCCTAATTCTGAGGTGGCCTCTATGGGGAAAGATAGCAGCCCCCATGTGATGATGTTGTTGTTGTTGTTGTTGTTAAAGTAATGTAAGAAATAAAGGATGCTGCCACTGTCAATGTAAGGGAAGATCTGGAATCTTTGGGGAATTTTAGCTGCCCTTTTGTTACACATCACCCTCCCCACGCTTTCAAAACCAAAAGTCCATTTGAAAGAAAGTTAAGACATGTACACCCATCACCTCCCTTCCTCAGTATTAATATATAGAAAATTTGTTTAGACTGCAAGACACAAGAGCAACAGTTTTACAAAGCCAGGAGGCCTCTACTTCAGTAGACAGAGAATACTGCCTTTAGACAGAGATTAGGCAGTTTTTCTGTTTCTAATGCATTTCTATCATATTTACACGTGGCAGAAACTTTCATGTTTAGAATTCTTTCCCGGGAGCAGCCAATGTGTTATCTTTAAGATGATGTTGCACTCTTGGACTACAAGTCCCATCAGCCTTGGTCATGCTGGTTCTGGCTGATGGGGACTGGCAACATCTGTGGAGTACCATGTTGGCCACCTCTCTTCTAGTTCACTGATTCAAGTAAAATAATGGTCTCCCATAACTACAAGAAGCATTCCTATTTCAGAACCAAAGAGAACCAATGGGACATCCAAAATGGCTCTAAGGATTTTCTGTTAAATCTGTTCAGGGAGGTCAAAGCATTTGTAAAATACATTTCCACATGTCTCAATCCAGGAGAGAGGCTGTTTTATCTGGAGTCTCTGAAGAAATAAACCAACCTGCTAGTAAGATGGGATCTGGGGCAACTGCTAGTATATCCAATTATTTTCACCCTCTCATTAGAACATCTGGGAGGAGGAGGAGGAGGAAGATGAACAGAGGAGGCTAAAAGCTGCAAACCAAATCTCTGCAACAAATTTCACAATGCCATTAATTCCATTCAAGGAACTCTTGCTAATAGATGGGGCCATGAAATGAAGCTCTCAGAACAGTGATTGAAAATTCAGTAGAAAAACCTCAACTTAAAATTCAGATTCTTGTGCCTGCCAATTATTTCTTGTAGCATCCAAGTTACAGGACTGTGTAACAGTGACATCCAGTGGATATGTGGACTTCAACAGCTATTCTTCATGCATATATATATAGGCCTACACAGAGTTGTGCTGCCTGACTTTGACTGTTAGGGAGTTGCTTTATGCTAGGCCTGACTTATTTGTTCATATAGGTCAGTATACCCAAGCCATTTAAGTGTTGCAGGAATACAGTCTAGTATACTGTATGAAATGTTTTCCTAAATTACTTTAGGTAGTTTTCTTTTGAAACTAATTCTTATCAAATACTTTGTTACCTTGCCTAATTGATGTTTGGGTATTGAATTCCTTTAACTAGACTAGACTGAGAGTTGTTGAGGGTTAAGGATATATATCCAGAGATCAATGCATGTATTTGTAGGATAATGGTCAAGAGATGCAGTTCATAACTGAAAAGTGACACAGGTGAAAAATAAACAAATAAGCAACCTCTCTTTAACCATTGCATGCTGTGGCATAAAAAACCCCCCCAATCAAGCACGAAAACTGTACCAATGTAGAACTAGAGACTTTGTGCAGAATCACACCATATATTTGACGTACATCCAAAGCATGTGATTTCCCCAAAAAACTGTATTTTCCCATTCACAGAACTATAATTTCTAGCACTTTAAACAAACTACAGTTTCCATGATTCTTTGAGTGTGTTACGACTGCCTGGTTTAAAGTTGAGTTAGCTCCTTATGTCTCTCCCTTTTGAGAGATTGTTGGGGCTCATATTTCCTGGCTTGGAAATACAAGACTTGGAGGCTCATAATGTTCAGCTCAATATATGGTAAACATGGCAACCTCCACATTCTCCCCTGACTCACTTTAAAATATGAGCCAGAGAAGAATTTCACTTTTCCCTTCTCTAGCCATGCAACTGCACACAATTTGTCCAACTCTCTCTCCATCCCACCCACTTACTTGACTGCAGTTGGGAGGGAAGAGAAGGAAGGGACACCCATAATATCCTCACAGTTAATAATTTTCAGATTGCCGGGGATAGTATATTTCTGCCATCAAATGCCTCACAGAGTTTTTAACTCTCTTCTGAAAGTTAATAATGAGGACACAGCCACACCTCACTGTATAGGGCAGCCCACAACTGGGGAAGCACCTGTCACAGGTCAGCGTACATGAAAACAATTCACAGAGGTCAAATTATGTGTTACAGATCTAAACGTAAATTGAATACCTTTACTCTCAAAATCTGGAATGCCGTTATGTTCTGGGTTTCTGGAGAAAATGTAGTTGCTTTCCGCAGGTGCCAAATGGGAACACTTTTTCACCTGTTGATCATTCATGTTTTCTTCTTCAGTTGTAGCATAGTTGGTTTCCTCTCTATTCTCATTAATCATAATTTGCCAAGAGAGTCCTCTGTTAGTTTGAGTGTGTATTCCCCCCTCTTCCCATTCTTGACAAGGGACACAGCAAAAGGCACTCATTGAGTATGAAATGTGGTATTTTACTCAAAGGGTTTCAAAGTTAAATCTCACAAAATAAATACAATCAGCTGCATTGAAATAATAACCTTCTTTGAAAAGACTTAAGTGCCAGGTGTTGGATGATACAGCCTCATGCTACTGCGTGTTGGTGACATTATTTATTTAAAACTACAAGATCAGAATATATATTTTTAGTGAGCACAATTCATTTTTAAGGGTACCATGCTATACATAAGCCTAACCTGACTGTCATCCCTCAGGGTAAATAAAAATGAGAACTACGTGGGAAGTGCTACTGTTTGACTTTTGTTGAGTCCCAGGTTTTAGGTCCATCATTATTATGGGTTACCTGACAGGGTTTTTTTCCTGATTGCGGCTTCCTCTGTTGATTTGTGGTGTACCATCATGTTTTGAATTCAGACGTGGAATATAAAGCAAAGCCTTATTTATTATTTAAAAAGACTCACACCCTCTAGCCTGTAGGATCCCAAATGTGGTACTCACAGATTTAACTATTAGACATATTTGTGAGCAAGTTGTCATATTAATACAGGACAATGCAGTGTACATCAGTCACCCACAAGGCTGTCAGACAATGGTTTCTCAAGAGAGTTGAAAGTGACATAAGACCAGTGTGGCTCTGTATATGCACTTGTGCATTTGTTGACTTTGGTTAAGCAGGATTTGCAAAGTTTTAAAACAACACAAAGCTCTGCAAAAGTATATTTTGCTAGGCTAGATCAAATGTTCAGCATCCAGGGTTCTATGGTTACTAGCAAGATGCTTCTGGATAGTTGATACATAGTACATGAAGGCAAAAGACTGTACCTGCTCTTTCCTTCCAGCAACTGCTATTGATGAATATATGCCTCTGAACCTGGAGATTCCATTAGGTGTCATTTCTACTTACCATTGGTTGAATTATCCTCCATGAATATATTTTAATCCTCTTCCAAAGAGGAAATTTCTCAGAAATTGAGTGGAAAGGGTTGAGTGGAAAGGCATTCAAATCTCTCCAGTTTGTGTGTAGGTTTCCAAAGAGGAAATTTCTCAGAAATGAGTAAAAAGGCATTCAAATCTCTCCAGTCTGTGTGTAGGTTTTTCATAATCTAAACAATAGATTCTCAGCTAGAATATAAACCACATAACAGGAAGGATACCACCAAGGCCGTGATGATGCCAGCATGGTTAATGAGCAGAGTTAAGGAAGCTATAATAAGCAAAAAGGCTTCCTTCAGAAAAATGGAAGGCTTGTCCAAAGGAAGAGAACAAAAAGGAACACAAGCGCTCTCTCTCTCTCTCTCTCTCTCTCTCTCTCTCTCTCTCTCTCTCTCTCTCTGTGACAGTGGCGGAGCAAGCCAATTGGGCGCCTGGGGCGGCGTGTGTGCCCTGCGCCCAGGGGCGGGGTCAGCCGCCATGGGGCGGGGCGAGCTGGGGCAGGATACTCCATGGGGCCTCCGAGGAATCTGCCTGCCTACTTAGCCGCCCTACAGCTGAGAGGGAGCCGGCAGGTGGACCGTTTGGGGCAGCGCGGATCCTGCGGGCAGCCAAGCCACCATGTCACTTCCAGGAGAGACGTGTGGCTTGGGCGTGCTGCAGGCCCCGCGGTGAGTGCCGCCTGGCATTTTGTCACTCCCCTCAGTGATGACACCTGTGGTGGTCCGCCCCCACCGCACCCCCTTCCTCCACCCCTGCTCAAGGATAGATAAAATATTTGCATATATCTTCATTGCAAACGATGTAAGACAGACACCTGTTTTCAAATTGACAATGCAGAAGCTCAGCTGGGCGGGTGTGGGCCAGGACTTCCTTTTTAGGTCACAGATAAACAGGGACACTGGTAGGAATGACAGATTGGTTCTGCTGGTGTACCCAAGCAGCCCCGACCTCAATGCCACCCTACTGTGCATCAGTCCTCTTTACAATACAATCCCATTGCATGGCTCACTATGCCAACAGCCCTGAACTCATCAACTCTGCCTGGCCTCATCCTCATCTGAGTTAGCTGCAGCAACATTGGTGTAAGTTGGGTGGCTACCGGGGGGAGGGGGCATTTCTGTCAGAGATGCTGGGGAGGCAAAGTCACACAGGGCTGATGTGGATCATGTTCCAAACCTCGTACCTGTCACTCCACTGCATCAGAGAGGGCCCTCTTAACTGAAAGCCTTTGGTTTTTCCAATCACCAACATTACTAGCATTACAGTCAAGGTTTTTGCCTACATCATATTCCTCAAATGCAGAGTCTCTGTACCATCCTGTTGAATTCATAGAGTTCTTTTGTTTGTATTATCCAGCTGACCCATTCTCTCGTCTTGCCAAAGCACTGGACACGCTTGACATTTTAGCTGATTACTTCCCCAGAATTAAACAGAAAGCAGGGCAGCGGTCCAAAGTTCCTTTCAGTGTGAAAGCTAATTATATAAATGCTTTGAACAGCAATTTCTTTTTGGATGTTAAAGTGCTTTTATTAGATTGTTCTCCTGTCCTCTTTAAATTTATTATTGGACACTTATAAATGGTTGTGGCCTAGTAGAGTTCCTCCCCCCCCCTCACCACTTCAGGATCAGGCCAAAATAGTATAAAGTACACCTTAGTTTATTGCATCATTGTAATAAGGAAGAGGGAAAGCATCCTAAAGCAAGTTGTTATGGATGGACTTGAAGCATTGATTTATTGCTGGGTAGCCAAGTGAAGGTCCATTCCCTTAGATTCATTCTTACTATTAAACAAAGTCCTAATTTCCAAATGCAGCATGTCAGCAAATCTGTCACCTCAAAGGAGATCTCCCCGAATGATTGAAAGAGATTGCTGTGTTATTGATATCTACTGATATGTAAAACAGCCAGGAATGTTGAATAAAGAGATCTAATTCTTACAATAAACTAGACTCCTAAGAACATAAAAAATGTATCTGAAATGATTGGTGAAGGAGTGATATCTATAACACTGGGAAGTAGGGCATAGCTACTTCTAAATTGTGATGAGTCCAAATTGTACTTCAGGGGTGTATCTTTCAATCTTACTATTGATGTATAACAGGAATGGGGGACCTTTTTCAGGCTGACTTTCTGGGCATCCTCCTGGGGCCACATGCAAAAATGGGCATAAGAACATAAGAAGTGCCCCCTGGATCAGGCCAAGGACCAATCTAGTCCAACATTCTGTTCTCACAGAGGCTGACCAGATGCCTGCTGAAAACCTGCAAGCAGGACTTGTACACAAGAGCGTTCCCTCTTCTGTGGTTTCCAGTGACTGGTATTTAGACACATACTGCCCCAATAGCCTGATCTTCCATGAAATCATGGAATCCTCTTTTAAAGCCATAAAAATTGGCAGCCATCACAGCCTCCTGTGGGAGTGAGAGCCGTACTTTAACTATGTACTGTGTGAGGTAGCTGTTCAGAGTGTGTAGTTGGTCTTCTCCATATAATAGAGAGGCCAAAGGTACAGTAGATGGACACAGAATTTGTACAATACTTGTTGCCCTGTGTGGATGATGGAAGTACATGGTAGAGCCAGCCTTGAATAAAGGTGTGTTTTCCATCCTCAAATTCCTGGAGTGTCCAGAATGTGAATATATCCTCTTGCTTCTGGTATTCACTGTATTCTAATAGCTCCTCTGTCTGTAGTGAAGTATTCTAGTTGTAAGGTTGCTGGTGATGCTTTAAATGCTCCTCCTTATGTAATACCACATTAGACTTCCCATTTTTTGAACTTGCGATATAGCATACCCAGAAGTTGAAAATGTGGTGTGTGACAGAGGAGGAGGAGAAGGGTCCAATCTATTTTCTTCTGTTACTTGATCAGGTTTCCTTGCAGTTGTTGATCACAATAAGACATCATACGAATAAGCACCATAAGAATTGCCATTGCTCTATCAGCAACATTAGCAATTTTGCATGTTTCAAGTCAGGGTTCCTAGGCTATGACCAGCCCCCCTACCCACAAAATTGACCTTCCCAGGGGTGACGTTAGCAAGTATTAAGGGGTTTTGCCTCTGCAATAAAATCCTGAAACATCACCAGTGAAATCGTTGTTTTATCAGTTTCCCCTGCATAAAAGATACTGTTCTCTTGTCTCCATTTTTAATGGCATAGAATACATAGACATTTCTCCTAAATGATTATTTCCCCCAGTGTGCCTCTTTACCTGCGAGCCAGAGCCTTCAACAGTATCCCCTGGGTATCCAGGATAAACCCATTTATTCTGAGACTAATTTGTTTCTTGGCAGCCTTTGCACTACTTTATTCATCCATGATTTGAATAGCCACTGATCCATTTGGTTCTAAAGGCGTGCCATCATTTCTCTACTATTTTCCCCCTTTTTCTTATTGCTGGGCCAGCCCCTGCAATGGTGACACTACCTGCATCTTGAGGTGGAGCAATCAGACATGATAAAGGCAGGAATTTGTGTCTGAAGAGTGCAGGAGGGTTTTGGAGGTGTTGGCCCCTGTTGCTATTTGTTGCTTCTTGCCAGGACCATCTCTACCATTAGGCAGAGTGAGCCAGTTGCCCAGTAAGTTTTTGGTGTTGTGAAAGGGCAGGAAATTATTAGTAATTTTAATAGTTATTTAAGTAGGGAGGGATACTGATACTTGTGGGATTCTCTGCCTCAGGTGCCAGTATAGCTTGGCTAGCCTTGAGTACAATGTACATTGGATCACAACAGATCACAAATATCAAGGCTAAGTGGGCTAACATTTTGCTTAGCAATGGCAATATGAGATTTGTATGAGTGGCACAAGTTGAAGCAGGGATTCTGTATGAGTGGCACATGTTGAAGCAGGGATCCCTGAAGTGCTTTGTGGCACTTTGGCAATCCAGACATTTTGAAAAATACTGTAGAAAAGCATGTACTGAAAGCAAAAATAATGTCTCTAAGCTTATCATAACTCCATAATACCAGGGTAGGATGGGATGGAAAGGGAAAGCAAACAGCAGAGTGAGAAGTTAGAGGGAAAGCTCTGCCGTGTCTGAGACATCAAGTTTGTAATTAGAGGGAATGAAAGTTGCAGGTCCCTTACCTGGGGGCAGCTCCCCGATGTCTGCAATTTTCAGACTAATTGCTCACAAAACACTTAACTGATCCCCTTTCTTACTCAACCAAAAGGGCAACAGTTGCCCTTGCAGGGAAAACCCTGCAGTGATCCTTCTGAAATGTGGAAGAAATCATGCTCTTAGAAGGGAAAACTTCCCCTACAGATTCCATCTGTTTCTGCTCCAAAATTAAAAAGTTATAGATGTTTCCACAACACAACACAACACAACACAAAACACCAGGGGGTGGAGAAGGGGAGAGGAAGCTCCATCGCTTCTTGACAGAACAATCTTGTAATCAGAGGGAATAATTTTACTCAGAAAGTGAATCTTTTTTTAAAGTGTCCAGCACAAAAGCTAATAGAACTAATTTGGCAGGTGTTAACCACTCAAGGAGTTAGCATGTCTGCATATTTCATCCACTTCTGTCAAAAGCAATATATATATATGGGCTTCAGAAGGGAAAAAGTTGGTTTTGCAATAGTGAATGGGGTAGGGGAGGGAGAAGAGAAATTAATTGTCTTTGGACAGACCCTGAGCTGAATTAGGAATTGTATAAAGTGCCTCAAACTTAGATGGCCTATTTTCTGAACTCTGAATTGGGGTTTGAACAGAACCTTCTGGTCACTGCACACCTGTACTAGGTATCTTGATTTGAAGGACGTGCTGTTTGCTGCTCTGCCTCAGGAGGCAAGATGCCTTGGTTTAGTCCTGCACCTCCACTGCTTATGTCTCTGCTCCATTTTGGTTCACATATTCATAAAATGGTTCATTCTAACACAGAAATGAAATGCAACAATGGACCTTCGGGCGAATGCATGCAAAAGTGGCCCAGATCATCAACAGATTGACTCATCTGTCTCTATACGGCATGTATGGTAGTCCACTAGGCTTCAGTAGATTGCCTGTATTTGCAATCTGCCTAGAACTACAAAAGTAGGGAGATTCTCAAGTTGCTAGTGGGCTGCAAGGCATGTCTGGTGGACTGATCTACAGTTTGTTGGGTCTTAAATTATACAGGGCTGACCTAGTTCTACAACTGTATTTTGTCCTAGTCCACAATGGCATGTCTTCCCTAGGAATAAAGGAAGTTGCCTTATATTGTGGCACAACATTTGTCCATCTAGCTCAGCACTGTCTACATCAGAGTAGAGAACCCTTTTCAGTCCAAGGGCCACATTCCTTTGTGACAAACCTCATAGGAGGCCACATGTCAGGGGTAGGGGAGGGGCCCCAAGATAAAAGTGGCTGGGACAATAGGTATGGCTTTTACCTTTGTACAGTAGGCTACATTCCAGTTGGAAGTATATACATACACTTCTCCATCCTCCAGCTGGAAAGCCAGAGTCATGATCACAGTTCTTATTGGACTGTTATTTCAACTTTATAATAAAGTTTTGAAAATGGAAAGGAAAAAGGACACATTTTAGTAAGGCAAAAGCAAGAAGAGCATGGAGCAGTGCTGGTGAGGGAAGCAGCCTTGGGCAAGTCTCGAGGGATGAGTGGCGAGGCCTGGAGATTCACAATTAATGAAACATGCATGCTACCCAACAACTATAGTTTTCCCAATTGACAAACAGTACAATTTATTTGGCACCCTTTTAAAAATACAAGTTATTGTCTTGCCCTTGAGCATCCATTTTAGGCCCAGAATCAGTTTTGGAACTTCAAAGGTGACTCCAAGGTGACAAAACCAGGTCCTTTTTATGATTATAGTATCTAAGCGCGTATATTTGCTGATCATAAATCAGCCTGCGAGGACACAATATTTTGTAATGTCGGAATTTTTTAAATATACATTGGAGCAAAATGAATTATGTGAAAGGCTGGCTTTGACCTCCAGTCTTGCCATGACTAGAGAAACATCTCTTGTGGTAAGTAGATGGATGTTGAAATCTTGTCCCTCCAAAAATGAATGCTGGAAACATCCTTTCTTTTTCATTTCTGAACACCCCATGCTGAACATTATTTGTATTCTATAAAATAAATATCCCAGTGATATAGTTATCTTCTGTGTATTCATAACTATCTCCAAGATAAAAACACTTTCTTTCATAAGCCTGATAGTGTTTCTCATACCATGTTCTTATTGACAGCAGAAACCGAATGCTTTAATTTATGTCCGGCTAGGGACATTTAATTAAGATAACTTGGCGTTGTGTATTAATAAATAACTGAAATGAGAGCAACAAAAGCTTTAAACAAACAATTTAAGGAGATGAATGACAGAACATTAAATATTGACAAGGACTGAGGAGACACTTTGAACATACGCACTGAATGCTGTGTGATGAAGAGCTCATAATGGAACTTTGTGCCAAAGGAAGATGGAGATGCGGAAGGTGGGGGAGGGGGAGGGGGAAATCAGTGTTGAGAATAGAGATGCAGGTGAAGTTCTCTTGAGCCAGTTCAAAACTTTTGAGGGCTTGTTAAAGCCACCTCACAGGTGAAATGGGCTTTTGATATCTCCCAAATTCTTCTCTGCTATTAGATTAGATTAGAATCTGAATTGATGCAATCTGAATTGATGGCTCCCCCACATTCCAAGGGAAATTTAACGGAGTGGCATTAGTTTGCATTTGGGTAGGGTGGAGACTGCTGAGGTGAAATCTCAGGTGCAAAAGACTAAGTTCCCACTCACTCCTCATTGGATTTTATTCAAATACATGAAGCAGTTCTGTTACCTTGCTTCAGGAAGAAAGCCCTGCAGGGTCCCTGAGGGTAAGGGGGCAGGCACATGGCTTGCTAAGGGCGGGTGGGGAATAGGTCCCTCCCACACCCTGGGAGTTTTCTAATGGTCCCTAGGGTGGGGTGAGATTTTTATAGGGGCAAAGTCCAAGAATGTGGGAGGTGGACACCATAAGTACATATTTTCAGAGGCCTCAGAAATTATCTGAGATCCTCAAAAAAGGATAAATTATCCCAGGTATTTTCAAGTTACTGCGTGGCAACCTTTTGAAGAGCTCATCCATTTTTAGTTAAATGTATAACTGAAGGCCTATTCAGGTGTTCAGCACCTGAAACAGGAGAGTGGGGCTCTGCTTAGTTATACACCCACCCACTGTCCCATTCCATTCAGGCCCCTTCTCAAGCGTGTTTGGAAGAGGGGCGGCCTGCCAACATGCATAGGCAATCCCTGTGAAATGCAATTGTGAGTCCTAATGGCTGGGCCAGCTGGGCCCCGATAGCTCATGTTTGATAAACTGTTTCTGAACCTGCAGTGTTAAAGAAGGGCCAGTGTGGGGTT
The DNA here is from genome assembly GCF_027172205.1 of Podarcis raffonei. Lineage (NCBI taxonomy): Eukaryota > Metazoa > Chordata > Lepidosauria > Squamata > Lacertidae > Podarcis > Podarcis raffonei. The sequence continues at coordinate 70,435,614 of NC_070602.1, forward strand.
TAGGAGTAGGCATAGTGTGATGAAGTCTGGTCCTCATCTCTGCAATCCTTATGTGCATTGAATGCCTGAATAGGACTTGAAGGGCATTCCTGATCTCGCCAGATTCTTCCTTATCAACCTTTCTGCTGGTTGATGTGGAAAATTCTTGCTAGTAAATAAGATTACTCTTCTCTGTTTGGTTTGTGTGTGGAGAGAATGCCTTCCTCAGAACTGGGTGGGTAAGTAGAATGAGCTAGTATTGGTCTGATATATCTCTTTCCAGCCCCAATTAAGCAGCAAGCTCAGAGTAGTAGTTGGGATAGACCTGATTCTTACCTGTACAGATTCCCTGTGATGTCTTATTTGTGTGCAGTTTGCGCTGAGAGACAGGGATAAATGGGAGATTTGACTTGTCTTCTGCCAAAGTGATGTTATGACCTTTTATTCACAATTATTGTATACCGCTTGCCCTCTCAAGGTGTGCTCTTCATGTTGAAAACATTGTTTCTGACAGATTTCTCTCATGACGCATTTCGTGTGCTTTCAGGAAGGAAGGAGGCTTTCCCCAAAGAAATGTGGCGCTTATTTTTGTTGTTAAAACATACTGTGGGTAGCTTTGTTACCTTTTCCTCTTCCTAGGTTGATGGAATATTATGCTTAGCTGACATCCTTACGGACAATACCCATTCCCAAGCTACCCATGCAGAGGCGGCAGCAGTAATAGCTCAGATTACATCTCCTCAACTCACCATCACTCATCATCTCAGCAGTTTCCTGGAGAACATGGAAGAGATTGTCACAGCCCTTCTTAGTATGTATACCTGACTGCTTCACATTACTCTGTACAAGCTGGTTATGAGCAACTAGGGAAAAGGAACCTGCTTCCATAGACCTTATTTGCAATTTTACCATTTGCCTTGGTAATTTCAATCGTAAGTCGAGTGTCAGAGATCAAATGTAATATTTTTGGAAAAGAAAGCAGCAAACTTAAGGGATGTTGCTTTTGAACCTGATTATCAGAATTCAATTCCATGATGCTGCCATGGAGGGTTAGGCAGTTAAGGGTTAAATTGTGGGGAATGCATATAAATGTGCAAGTTTTATCAGGCATCAGTGTTCTTTTTTGTCTTACTCCCTGAAGATGCCATGGTGCACATTGCCCTTTGTTTCACCTTCCTACTATTGTATCTTGAATTGGGGCTTGGTATTGTATCAGTTTCAAATTCCTATAAATAGATATTTAGTATCAGTTTGGTATTGTATCAGTTTCAAATTCCTATAAATAGATAATCTAGACTTTTGGCTAAGGAATGTGGACTACTTCAGTTTTCCAGTCTTCAGTAGGAGCTAGCTAGCAAGGCTCCCTCAAGTCCAGGCTGCCAGAAAAATAGAGACCTTTGGATTTGACTCAACTATTGTTTCCTAGCCTGCTGCTTCTGCAATTTTAAAGAATGAAAGTACTGGCTTATTCCGCCAGCCAGGGCAGGCTTATCTGTTTGTAATTTAAACTCTTAACAGAGGCAAAATGCAAAGATGCTGCCCCCACTTGCCTGCTGTCCCTGGAGGTGGCTTGCAGCGAGATCTCAAGAGATCTCCTGGCGAGATTTTGCAGCAGTGGCAGGATGGGTGGAGCATTCAAGAGAATGCTGCCCCATTGGATTCTGCCACCTGAGGCGGCTGCTTCCGTCTGCCTCATGGGTGGGCTAGCCCTGTATTAAGCGCACAATCCTCTGTACCTCTACTCAGAAGCAAGTCTCACTGGGTCCAATGGGACTTGCTCCTAGGTGTATACAGGACGCTCTTAGATATGTATGGTTGTGTACACACCATACTTTTAAAGCAGACCCCCACCCAAGGAATCCTGAGAACTTTAGATTGTTAAGAGTGCTGGGAAATGTACCTATGTGAAAGGTAAACTACATTATTCTTGTGTGTGCTTTAAATGTGTGGTGAGTGGTGGAACCCTATAAGGCACCACTCCCTTGCAGGGTGGATTAGATTTAAAGCAAATCGATTTAAATCAAATCGAGTTAAATCACAATTTAAATCACTAGTCACTAGTGATTTAAATTTTTATTTATTTATTTTTACAAATTTTACAAATTACAATTTTTTTTTACATTCTTGCTGGTATAATCTTAATATTTACAACCAGATGAATTTCATTTTTGGAATAAGAAAGTTTCAGAGTAGTTTTTACAGTTACATCAGAAATGACTGATTTGGTTATACTATTAGATATGCATAGACAGATAATTATGAAATTATTGTGAGGTAGTTAACTGTTTATATTTGGACAACTTATCTGTTGTACTGTATTGGGAGGAGAAAAAAAATATTTCCTTAATACAATTTAAACAATTTATTTACCTAAAATAATAACATTATAGTATATACAGTGCTTTTTTCCTAAAAAAATGTTTAAGGGTACTCTCATTTTGACTCAAGAAAACCACCATTTTATAGTTCAAATTGGGAAAAATAAATACAGTAAATGGACAAAAATACAAAGATTCACAAAATGTTTAGGGGTATGTGTACTCCTGTGTTCCCCCCCCAGAAAAAAAAACACTAAGCCTATATATCCATGTTTGTTACCTGATGTGGTTAAACAATTTTTAAATTAAAAAAAAAATCTGATTTAAATTTTAAAAAATCTGATTTAAATTAAAAAAATCTGATTTATTTGAATTTTTTTTTAAACCTCCATTGATTTTTATCCACCCTGCTCCCTAGTATGCAACTCATTCTGGGCCCTGCCCCTGGCAGTACATCTATGCATGCAGTGCTTTCCAGTAGTCTACAGCCCATGTGTGCTTTCCCAGCAAAAAAGGTCCTCTTCACTGGCAGAACAGCACTTAGGTTGATACCCAGGACCCATCAGCCGGACTCCCCATGAATAGATAATTACTCTGTTAATCTCATTAATGTCATTTTCTCTTGATAGTGGCCTAACTAACTACTGTCGTTTTGCTTGTTAGTTTGTTTTCTCCTTAGGCTGCACAATTTTCGTCTTCTTTTTCCCCATCCTGTATTGTGTGCTTTTGTAGAAATTACAAATTCCCTAGTAACAACAGCAGGTTTATTGTAGTGCAAGATAAAAAGGGGGGTGTTATGCACTCATCACGTTTGAACGCTTTGAAACTGGGCATTAGGTAGTGACTATGTCAAAAGTATATAAGGCAGCATCTTGTATATCATCAAATTCGTAGAGTTTTGTGTCTGAGGATTTGTGGGCATATAATGCTCAGATAGCACAACAGGCATACTCCCTATGTTTCCATTAACCTCAGAATTTCCAACCAGAGATGTTGCTGGCTATCAAGAACACATAGTTTAAACATGTCAGTTGTAGCCATGCTGGAGGATGAGGTATTGCAGGCAGGATTATGATGGAGAGATTTAGATATTTTTCTGTTGTTCCCACCCAGTGTCAGATTTACGTATAAGCTAAGCAAGCTATAGCTTAGGGCCCACTCTCTTGGGGGGCCCTAAAAAAATTAAAGGAAAAGAAACCTGGATGTACATTTCCAAAATATAAGATAAAAAACAAATAAAATAAAACCTACATACAGCAACTTCTTAATTGTATTTCTGTTCAACAATTACTTTGATAAAATACATATTTTGTTATGTGCAAATGGCTTTATATACCTATTAGGCCCATAAATTACCATATAGCATATATTCAACACAGAAAACAGTGACAATTTGTTGTTAACAAAGGACAGCTGGACATCTAAAAGGCCCCATTACCTTCAGTAGCTTAGGGCCTCATCAAACCTAAATCCAGCCCTGTTCCTATCCAAGCAACACCTGATTTAGACAGATGAGGCAAGATAGACAGAAAAGGCTGCAACTTATCTGGAGGTGGGGTGGATAAACAATTCTACCAATCAATCACTGGTTTCTCTATCATATTTATAGCTTGAACAATTAAATTACTTTACTCATATATTTAATCTTTAAACTGTGGTTAAATCCAATTGCTGGGTGAGTTAAAATAAATGTGCAACAGGAATTAAAAGGCACTTAGAAGGTTAGGATAACAATAGCTGTGTCTGCAGCATTTTTAAGAGAACTTCCAGGGAGGGTAGGGGAAAGGATTAGATCCCAAATGCATGGCTGTAGTGATAGCAAGATAAATTGCAGAATTACACTCTTACAGACCAATTAGTTTTACCCATCTGCCCATACAATCACATTTTATTTAGTATTATAACATCATCTTGAACAACATCCAATGCAGGCTGCTAAGTGTAGTAACCCAGGGCCACTAATGAAGTCTGCTCACAGAGACTTTAGCTCATGATTTATCTTCCTATCTGTGGCAATACAAATAGAAATGCTTCTAGAATAAATATTAATAAGCAATTCAGAAAATGATAATGCAATGTGTTTGCTAAATAGTGGGTGATTTCTGGGGTGATGTTGTAATCTTTTAGTGATAAGTGTTATGTTAAACAAAAGGAAGTCTGCAGGGCAGATTTTTAGAGCAAAAAGCTTTCAACGCTGGACAAGCATGTGATTTATTTTAATCAAGTGACCATGATAATTTTAGGGATGGATATGGGGGAAGAGAAAGTAGACTGTGGCACTTAAGAGACTTAATCGTGTCCTGAGAGTTTGCTGCATGCTCTGATAACAAGCATGGAGCTCCTGACTATTCAGGCTTTTCCATTTGTTTTAATTGGGGGACTCCATCACCTTGCACATTTTGTGGACATATATCAGGCCTCTCTATTGAAAAAGATAATGTAAATTGTTGAAGGGAAACTCTGTAGCCATAAAAGAAACCCTCATTGGACTGAAGTGTAAGGATGCAATACACAGGTAAAGGTAAGTTCCACAGAAACCGGTGCAACTTACAGGCACAGACAACCATTTAAAGCAGGGGTAGGGAATGTGGTACCTTTTAGATCAGGGTTTCAAACTTGGGGCTCCAGATGTTTTTGGACTACAATTCCCATCATCCCTGACCAGTGGTTCTGCTAGCTAGGGATGTTGGGAGTTGTAGTCCAACAACAGAGGCAGACGCAAGTTTGGGAAACTCTGTTCTAGGTGGTATTGAATTGCAACTTCCATCAGCCCAGCCGGCATGGCCAACAGTCAGGGATGATGGGAGTTGTAGTCCACTAGTCTAGCAACATCTAGAAAGCACCACTTAGGCTACTCCTGATTTAAGTGCATTTTGATTTAACTTTCTCTTGATTTCACCCTTACCAGTATTGCACGAAAGCTGAGTGGCCAGTTTCAATTTCAAACACACAAAGTAAACTGAATGAAGTGGTTAGCTGTACACATAGGGATGCTTTGGCTTTCACCGGAGGGTAAATCAGGTTACCAAGGTGGAAACTAAAAGGTTAGGGGAATGCAAAGCAAAGCTAAAAGCAAATCCGGACCTGATCCTCCTAGCTAGTTTAATAAACATTAGCAGAAGTTTGTTTGGATAATCCAGTGGTTCTCATTTAATATTTTCATCACCTTGTTTTGTATATATCTAGAACTGTGCCAAGAGGCCACCTCTGGAGAAGTTTTCCTGCTGGCTTCAGCTGCACTTGCCAACATTACTTTTTTTGATACAATAGCATGTGAGATGTTGCTTCAGCTGGATGCAATGAATATTCTCATAGCAGCTTGTGGTGACAAACAGAGAGTGGATAGTCCCTATTCCCGAGACCAGGTAAGTGAATACACATTTATATGTTGCTATACAACAGGGGTGGGGAAACCCTTTTCAACTCGAGGTTCACATTTTCTTCTGAGCAATGTTTTCAGGGCCATGGCTAAGTGATCTGTCTACTATAGTGCAACTCCTTGATGGATGCCACCAAATCCCACTTTTGTGTAATAACATCCCACATGGCAGGTTTAGAGAACATGTGACAATCATCTGTAACTCTGCAAAGTTTTCAGACACCATGTAAAAATACTCTTTGAAACAGCCTTTCTTTAAAAAATGGGGATATGGGTTTGCTCTAGGCAAAACTGTGATAGTTTGGGAGTGGATAGGACCTTCCTCTAAGCTTCCATTCCAACTTGTATATTTAGGATGTATACAGTTCTCTTTTTCTGACCTGTTATACATTATCTGCAAGTCTTTATAATCCTTTAAAAGTTTTGATGCAAATGGTTCTGGCAACTCATCTGCCTGTGTTAGAGCATATAGATCTGGGCTTAAAGAGTAGCTCAAATGAGTACCAGCGAGTTCCAGCAAAACCCCACAAGTCTGAACAAAGCTGATTCAAAACCCCACTGAAGCTTAATGAATGACTGTCATTGACGTCAATGCTACGGAAGCTTAATTAACAACTAGCATTGCACTCTGGCTCAAGAAGCCGGCAGTTTACAATCTCTGCTGGCAATCATCAAGCCAGCAGCTCTGGAATTATTCTCTTCCTTAAAGGCCCCACTTCTTTCTTTTTTTAAATGAAGCACTGTAAATGGAATGAGAGAAATTATTATGGCTGTACAGTGGTACCTCGGGTTAATTAGTTAATTCATTCCGGAGGTCTGTTCTTAACCTGAAACTGTTCTTAACCTGAAGCATCACTTTAGCTAATGGGGCCTCCTGCTGCTGCTGCGCCGCCGGAGCACGATTTCTATTCTAATCCTGAAGCAAAGTTCTTAACCCAAGGTACTATTTCTGGATTAGCGGAGTCTATAACCTGAAGCGTATGTAACCTGAAGCGTATGTAACCCGAGGTACCACTGTATAGCTATGAAAAAGTAAAACAGCATCCATGTTTCTTTTGAGCAGTGGTCTGCCCTGCTGCTATAAAGCTCCGTGACACTGTGTGTGAAATATTACACTACCACAGTGCAAACTATCCTTTAGATCAGGGATAGAGAACCTGAGGCCCTTGTTTTGGCCCGGAACTGCCTTCATGCCCAACCAATGGCCAGAAGAACATAGTATAAGACGGGTCTGCTGGATCAGGCCCATTCTGTTCTCATAGTGGTCAATCAGATGCCCATGAGAAGCCCATAGGCAGGACCTGAGCATTAGAGCACTCTGCCGCCCTATGGTATCCATGCTGGCTGGCTGGGGCCGATGGGAGCTGGAATCTGGGAATTTCTCAAGGGCCACAGAAATCTAGAGATATTTTAAGTTAGAACAAGTGGTTCACAACACTGATGGCCACCAACTTAGATGGCTTTAAAAGAGGATTATAGGAATTCATGAAGAATAAGCCTTTCAGTGGCTACTGGTCATAATATCTCTGATCTGCCTCCACGGTCAGAGGTAGTGATGCTTCTGAATAGTTACTGAGAAATGCAGGAGGGGAGAATTCTCTGGCGTTCCAGGCTTGCTTGCAGGTTTCACACGGGCAATTGGCCTGATCCAGCAGGCTCTCCTTTTGTTCTTATGTAATGCTGATGTGTTTTGCAAGAAAGGAGGTAATTTGTGGGGTCGGGTCCTGGGTAGCTCGAAATACTCATTCTACCACATATGTGGTAGCAACTATGTGAATGGTTTGTAAAAATATACAGCAGGCACGGAGCCCCCAATCTCCGTGGGATGCTGGTGGGAGGGAAAGAAGGGGTTTAACTCTCTGTCCTTGCTGCAGGCCTGATTGAGATCATTCTCCTCCTCACCTGCAATTTGCTTCCATTGGTGAGGGGGTAGCACCTTATCCAAGGTGGAACCTCAGCAGGTGCCAAAGGGTTAAAGCATTTGACTTGACTGCTGCTGTCTTGCAGCTGCTATTTGCTTTTTTAAAGCTATCCATGCAACTGCTAATTGCATGGGAGAAATCTTGCCTGGTTTGGCTTTCAAAGAACCCAGCTAGCTTGGGACAAGAACTGGTTCTGGAATAATTTGATCACCTCTATGGGTTCTCTGTAGAGTCCTCCAGTATGGTGTAGGAAATATGTTCAGTCACCTATATGACCCCTATTTGCTAAGAATGTGATTCTTTATTCATATATATATATATATATATATATATATATATATATATATATATATAACCACACGAATAAGCATTCTCTTTGAAAGACCAAATCGCTCCATTCAGTAAAATGGATGGATTAGCCATGCCAGACTCCAAATATATTGTAAGTTAGAATGATTAAAAGAGCAAATGGATAGAAATGACGTTTTTATCCAGTGAGTCATCTTGCCAAAAATGGAAGAGAGATAATTTAATTGAGATCAAATGTTATCCAGTATTTCCTCAAACACAGCAATGATGGCTTCTACAAAGATGATAAATTTAAATAAAGCAATTTTCCTAATAGAAAATGTACTGCAATTTGTGTTTTCTTTCTTTTTTGTGGCATCATTGCTGGCTTTTGTAAGATAATTTTCTCTGACACATGCAAGTTGTTCACTTCAGCAGGCATCCAGGTGGTGGGTGGACTAGGTCAGTCGGTCTAGTGCTTCACAGCCTGTGCCACAAATAAGGACACATGGATTTAAGTCCGTTTCAATTCGCTTTTCTTCTCATGTGCCTCTTCATGTTGTCCTTCAGCAGGCCTAAGCAGTACTGCACCAATCCAATGGGCCTGCACCCTCCCAATGAGTAGCAATGACTCTGCTGTGGGGAGGCAGACTCTATGGTGATCCCCCACCCTTTCCCCATGCCTGGCTGCTCCTGCCTGAAAAGGAAGGTATTACAACGCTTCTTAAAAAATGTTCCAATGTTTGCAAGTCATGGAAAAGGCATTGAGAACACCTCTACCTCCCTAGCTGTATATTGTTATGTTGTGAATCACCCTGAGATCTATAGGTATATGGTGGCATACACATTTTAACAATAAATATATCTTTAACAATGTCTGAGCTGCTTACACAAGGCTCCCTGGGATTTCCGAACCTGGCACTGATTAGCCTCACATCCCTTGAACTCCATCAATGCCAAAACATTGGGTCTTGCCACACCATTCACTGCTATATGCCTTCTGTTATATAGACTTGAAATGCTCATTGTGAAGTAAGTACTTTTGGTAGATTTTTGAAGACTGATCTCCCATCTTCTATATCCAGTCATTTTGAGCCAGTTAATACATGATGGTTGAACACACACACACACACACACACACACACACACACACACAGTTATTTATAGGGTAATGACTGGGTTGCAACTATCTAAGTGTTCCCAGGTAATGTAGGACCTGTCCGGGCAAACCTGGCCATGGACTCCCTTGTAGGCCAAGGGATGCAGGACACATCCCCTAACTGTTCCACCAGAAAGCACACCAGTACTTAATGAGGGCAGATTTGGGTGCCTTTGAGCACCTCAGTTTGGAGCAGAGAGTAGAATAGGAGGGTGACACCTATACCAGTGGAAGACTGCTGCTGTTGCCTATTGCCGCTGATAGCTCAAAGCACAATGGCTCTTAAAAGAAAGCCTCAGGGCTGAGCCAAGTTTCTCTCTGAAACAAAGAGCAAGTAGGAGTGAAACACCCTTTCTGCCCAAAAGAGAAGGGCACTGGTTCTCTGAGGGCTTTACCAGCATCAAGGTAAAGTGTGCACCAAGCATTGCTCCCAAAAAATACACAACAGATTGTCCAGAAAAGCAAGGGGTGGGAGAACATAGGAAGAAACCAGCTGCATCAGGTCAAAGCCCATCTAGTCCAGCATCCTCTTCTCACAGAGGTCCATCAGATGCCCAAGGGTAGCCCACAGGCAGGGCCTCTTGCCACAGGCAGCAACTGGTGTAAAAGGGAAGATGTTCCTTTTTTTTAAAAAAAATTAAACTTTAAAAGGCTGTCCTTGCATAAACCACCCTGCTGCACCTATCTATCTGAAATTTGGCAAGCTTCATCTCCCGCTACCCCAGACGTCATCCAGTTTTGGGGGAAAAAATTGGAGAAGTTATAGGCACTTGGTGCTTGCCAAAACTAAAAAAAGAAGTTATAGCTGTTTGTTGAGTTTTCCATTATAGTTAATGGGGAGGCATCCAAAGCGTCAGAAATGAAGTGAGGCATCGCAATGCCGTTCTGTGGCTCCAAACCAAAGCGCCCCCCTTTACAAAGTGGGTTCCAAGCCTGATATTTATTTAGGGCTCAATCAATTTATGGCTTTCTGGGACAACACACCAGCAGCTTGAATGGGGCCCAGAAGCAGATTATTTTTTCTTTTCTTTCTTTTCTGCCTACATCACAGCATATCTATTGGCTAACGTCGTCTTTGTTTCTCTGGAGCCTTTTGCACAATACATCCTGGCATGTGTGACACAGTCATTTACGAAGTGACTGAGCACACATTTAGAAAACAACTTTGGAAGCCTTGCTTATATAGCAAGAGGTGAGGTAATCGTTTTGTCTCTCTTAACAAAGCTGAATATGATGAATTGCAATAATTAAATTTCTCAAAATACTTAGGAAATTAAACAAGTGGCACAATTGCCAGTAATGGGTATAAAAATAAGAGCAGGGCAGAGTTTTGGAGCTGGGCTTTCATGAACTCTAGCAACATAGTTAGGGTGGAGCTATCTAATGACTTTTGTCTGTGAATCCATAATAATTTATTTCCATATTTTAAATAAAAGTGTTGATCTATGCTATATACATCCCTGTTTTGTTTACAAGAATTTAAGTGTTTTCAGGACATAAGAATTGAGTCAAGACAAATGGCAGAAGTTATTCTTCTTGTGCTCCAACAATGGGTATGGGGGGGTAAGGCCCCCCCACATGCTGGCCCAGTCCCGGTTTCCCTTCCCCTGTTGCTTCCACTCCCAGACCTTGGCATAGGGGGCGGAAGATCTAAAGGTGGTGGCTACACAGATTTGATGGGATGCATGAATCCATGGGATTCAGAACCCTGCATGACTGGAATTCCTGGTAGATGGGTGAAGTGAATGTGCATATTTCCCCTCCAGACTTTCTTCTCGGTGCACAAAAGTCTGGTGGTAGGGCTGGCGTGGCCAGAGCATGCAGCTCCTCTCCTCCTTCTCCCATTCATTCTTGGAATGCCTGGAGAGTAACTTCTGAAAGAACCTTTAGACAGCTGCAAAACATGCATGTCAACCAATGCAGAGGAACCATCCTTCTGAGGATCCCATGGTATCAAATACCCTGGTCCAGATGTGCAGGAGCAGCATAGAAAAAGTGTTACTCTCAAGACCTAGCTAAATGTTGCGCTGACTGCAGAGCGTACACTTTTCTTTAATAATTTACTGGTATGGGGGACACTTTTGTCTTTCCCTTGGAGGTGTGGGAATGGGATTTTCATCCTGATGTCAACTGGGAAGAAAGAAATAAACTTTCCTGCATATTGCAGTCCCAGTAACAATTGACCTCCCCTCCTGTCATGAAATAAAGGAAACCAGAAAGGTAGCTGCACACTAACACATTAAAAATAACTTACAACCACAGTTCAATCAATATAAATCATACAGGCTGACATTTGGAGTTGTTCAGAGTGAATTATAGGATTAGGGCACCAGAAAGCTTTGGAATAGGGTTTCTCATCTTTGACACATTTTTCAGGTAAAGTAAATGTTTTACTTTGCTTCCAGTGTGCTCCCTTTAGAATCTGCTAAAAAAGACACAACCTATCAAAAACCCTGTCAGAATCCTGCATTATATTCAAACATGATAACTGAAGTCAAACGTTGATGATGCAAAAAGGATGCATTAAGGGTTTTTTATAATCTATGATATATTTTCCTATTTATTTGTTTTTTGAAGGATGCATATCAACATAGCATAATGGAAGCCTCTGAACTAATTTTGCTGACTTGATTGGGTCACCACCTGGAGTCAAGGACCACATAGCACATAGAAGCCTTTTTCCTGTCTCAGATGGAACGCTTTGTCTTTCTATAATTTACATGTTAAGATCAGTAACTGCTTTCCCAGTCTCCCCAAACCCTCGTATCTATGATAGGAAGGTTGGACAAAACATTGCATGTCTTCCTTAACTGGAACTTTATGCAATTAACTGAAGTGAAATAAAACTTAGCGGGAAGCAATTTTGCTTAGCTAGATGATAATTAACCACTCATTTTAGCACTTCCATATTTATGTACTTTGCCACCTAGTGAAATGAGCACAGGAACTTTTGTTTTAAGATTCATTTCCCCCCATCCTTATTAGTGACAGTAATAAAGCTTGTGAAAAGCTGTTTTCTTATGACTATTCAAGATTTAATTAGCATAATGACTCCCAGCTCTGCTGTATGAGATGCTGACCATCAGAAAACGAGGGCACTAATTCTTAAAAAGGTGAGAGCATAGCGAGGGGGGAAATTCCATTATATGTCATTGCCAAATTTTCTTCTCTACAAAATTAAGCTTTCTTCCCCCAGACTCTCCAAGACGGTATTATAGTGCAATCCTCTATGTGTCTACTCAATGTAAGTCCCATTGAGTTCATTGGGACTTGCTCCCATATGTGCATTTAGGATCACAGAGCCTCTTGCTTCCTTCCCAAAGTCTGGCTTAAGCCAGCACTGTGAGGGCTGGAAGAAGGCATCAAATGTTGGCTCTGCGCAGGGCAGCATATTCCCAAGGCCCGCCCCTTCAGCTTGCTCCTCCCCTTTCTGCAAATGCTAACAAAGATAACACAAAAGAGAGCTAGACGTGCACAGTGCAAGCAAAGGTAGTATTTGCAGATCACCTCTTTGAAGTGGTTATTTGCAGGGAAAGTTCGTAGCTCAGTGGTTGAGCAGCTACCCTGCATGTGGAATGTCTCAAGTTGAGTCCCCAGCATTTTCAGGTGGGGCCGGGAGAGATTCCCACCTGACCCTTGGAGAGCTGCTTCTACTCAGTGTAGACAATACTGATCTAGATGGTCTGAGGCTCAGTAGAAACTAGCTTCCTACGCTGCTGTTGTTTAAAAAATGCTGCAGCATGGAAGGAAGAACATTTTGTTCTTTTCAGTGTCCCGCACCCTGGACTTAATAATATGGTTGTCTGAGGATACCAGATTGCTGGAATTTTTGCACTTCTGTTTATCGCACAACTATTGTGCAATTATTACAAGTCATTCCATGAAGATGAATCAAAGCACTTGCCTATTTGTTTTTCTGCCAGTTTGTATTGCCTCTTATCTTATTTTATCTTATCTTATCCCTGCCTGCCTCTATTTCTCACTGTATGTACTGTGCCTGCTGTCACTGGCAAAACTACTAATGGTTGTTAAGCACAATGCAGTTAAAATGTTCTGACCAGATAAGGAATTCTAAGGAGCTATTAGACTGTAAAGTTGGAACCCACGTTGCAAGTTACTGATTTCAAGGCATTATGAATATTAGACAAGTCTAGGATTGCCTCAACCTGGTAACTCATGACTGTTATGTTTGGACACGGAATTCTGGGGGTTACAGACCACTGGTTTGATTGAATATGCTAAGTCTTAGGTTTGTGGTTTTAATTAAATGAGGTTTTGTACTGAATAAGTCTCATGTATGTAGGGGGGTAATTTGCCCAATCTGTACATTATCGTGGTCTTCTTAAAATTTAAATAATTTTGGTATTGAATAAAATTCCCAGCACCATGATGGTCACTGTTTGTCTTGCACATATAAAGAAATTCTTTGGGATAATTAGATAAGGGGCAACTGGAGTCATTGAGCTGATATAAATTTATCAGTTAAAAGACACAAATACAAACACACACACACACACACACACAAACACATTTCTGAGATTCAATCAAATAACTTGAAGGAGTGGAATAATTGGCATGTATTCAAATTGTCCTTAATTGAATTCTTCATCTTTTGCTTAGAAAGCTGCATGGGGTGCAGCCTCTCCATGGAGCAAGTAATTTTCATTAACAGGATATCATTTAGAACGAAGGGACACATGCCTGAAACACTGTTAATAATTAACATTGAATCAACACATAGATGTGTCTTGAGTTCCCATTTTTTCTGCCTGTCACTATTGGCATTTCATCAAGTCATTTGCATCCTAAGTGGGCCTGTTTATTCAGAGAGATGACACTGTGGCACTGCTGAAGGAAGCAGGAGACCTTTGTGACACACAACCCAAAACAAATATCCTTTGTTACTATAATGACCTAGTGAGAGCCAAATTGATGGCAACTTGGCTTCCTTAACTCTATCAGTGAGGTTTGTTTGTTTGAATACACAGGGTAGGGCCTCAAGCTATGTTATCCAAACATGTGCATTTGCCCTACAATAGCATCGCCTGAGCCCCAGCAAATGCTCTTGTGTTTCTGTACATTTCATTATGTACAATTCTCACACTTTCTAGTTTGCAAGCCACCTCCTTAGTTTAGCATTATTATTATTTTTAGCGCAGCAGTGCACTGCATAAAACACAGAAGTGCCACATTCCTTCTTGCTGGACTTTTGTGTTGAGAGGTGATGATCAAAGTTTGGTTCATAGCTCTGTATCTGTGATGCAAGGCATCAGTTGATGTAGTGTCCAATTAACTCATACTCATGCTGGACCCATTGAAACCAAGGAACATACTGTAGTTAGCCATTGATCTCAAGGGGTCTACTGTTAGTATGAGTTATTTGAATACAACTCATAGACGATACCTCAGTGATCATCTGGTTCAGCTCTGTGTTCAGTACAGGATTTGCAATGCAGGATGGAACTGAAGCATCTCTGGCAGAAGGCTATCTTCCAGTGGGGGGGGGGCAATACCTCCATTGGTTAACAGCTCTTACCATTAGGATTATCTTCCCTGGTGTTCTCAAAATTAGCTTTTCTACCATTTTCACCTATTAGTTGTACTCCTGCTCCTCTAGAGCAGACCTGTACAACCACAACTCATGGTAGTCATGCTAGCAATGGAACCACAAGTTAGGTTACTGACTCCCATTATGGGGTAGGGACCTCTGGAGCTTTGGAAGACCTGCTGTGACTAGCTGCCTATACACTTGGAGGATAACTTTGGAGTGATATTGACACTGCAGTTGTTACAACTCCAGCCAAAGTGCCCAGTGCCTCAAATATGATGTAGTGTGGCATTGGTATCAGTTGACAGAATCAACTGATGTGGACAAGACGCTGGTAGCCACGCATCTGACCACATGCCATCTTGACTCCAGTCTCTCCTACTTATCAAATCAAGCAGGAGGTATATGAATGGTTAAGTCTAGAGGATGGTTAATATTTCATTGTGTTAGGGGAAGGTTCCTGCTGCCTTGAAAGAGGTGGTGGTGCAGCCATGGACCCCTTGAGTCAACCAGCAACAAATACTTTCTTGGGCGAAGTGGTGGACAGAATTGTGGGAGACTGCCATGTCATGGATGACACCGATTATTTAGATCCATTCCAGTGTGGGTTCAGCAGTGGCCATGGGACTGAGTCACCTTCATTGCATGGATGAATGACCTTTGCAGAGAGCAGGACATGGGAAGTGCAACCTTGCTCCTGCTTCTTGATCTCTCTTTGGCTTTTGATACCATTGACCATGCTATCCTCCTGGACTGGCTTCAAGGAATGGGAATCGGGGGCACTGCATTACAGTGGTCCCAGTCCTACCTCCAGGATCATGTCCACAGAGTAGCATTTGGAGGGCATTTTTCAGACCCCTGACAGTTACACTATGGGTACCACAGAACACTATCTTATCTCCAATGCTATTTAACATTTAATGCACAGGTCATCAGGCATTTGGGCAAGGTGCTATCTTCTTCTTTCTTCTTCTTCTTCGGCTATCACTTGTAGCCAAGTAACATTGTCTTCCATAAACACGGTTTTAACAGTGAGTCCGTAAGTGACTGTGGAGGCCAATTCTGGATCCACACGTCCTTCCACAGGTGAGGGTTTGCCAAGCATGCTTTCTCCCTTTCATCCTGAGTTTGAGTGTCTTCAAAACCCATGACACCTTTGGTAAAGGCTGTTCTCCAATTGGAGCGCTCGCAGGCCAGTGCTTCCCAGTTGTCAGTGTTTATACTACATTATACAATGTAGTATAAGGTGCTATCAGTATGCTGGTAACACTCAGCTCTGTTTCTCCATAATACTTAAATTGGGAGAGGCTGTGCAGGCCTTGGACCAGTGCCTAGACACAATGATGAGATGGTTGAGGAAAAACAAGCTGATCTTGAATCCTGGCAAGACAGAATGGTCCACATGTCCAAGAAGCTTGTCAGTTGCCTACCCTGAATGGGGTTGCACTCCCTGTAAAGGAGCAGGATTGCAGCCAGGAAGTGCTTCTGGGTGCAGTTCTGTTACTGGAGGCCCAGGTTGTCTCAGTGGCTAGAAACATCTTTTACCAACTGCAACTGGTCTAACAGCTACAATCATTTCTGAACTAGAGTGCTTGGTCACAGCAGTTCAAGCACGGTTTCTTTAGGCTGGATTACTACAATGTGCTCTCTGTGGGGTTTGCTATGGAAGCTCCAGCTAATACAGAGCACTGTTGGGAGGCGGAAATAATGATCTGGCTTCCCTTGAGCTACTGTGAAAAGGTGGCAATAAAAGATACCTCAGAAAATCGAAGGTGCTGATACTTAATTGGCAGCTTAGAAGGACATGTCTTAAGTGCATGGTGATGGTAAGAATTGTGAAATGTAATATTTCAAGTGGTTGTTTCTCTTTAATTTAGGTTGTGACGATATTAGCAAACATGTCTGTCCTGGACCAGTGTGCCTCAGAAATAATCCAAGGAAATGGTATGCAAACCATGCTGCATCCTTTTTAATTCTGCTTTTTGTCCTGAATATTCTCACTATAGCCTGGGATGCTGATCAACAGTGTTTCACTCCTTTGTAGGTGTTCAAGTTTTAATGGAAATGCTGTTTGAGAAATCGTCGTCTGGGAATTCACCAGAAGTAGCTGCTTGCGAACGAGTTCAGCAAAAAGCCGCGGTTACGCTCGCCCGGCTGAGTCGTGATCCCGAAGTGGCACATGCAGCCATAAACCTTAGTTGTAAGAATTTTAATGCTTAACATGCTGGCACTGTATAAAATATGCAAAATGCTGCATCCGTCAAAGTGAGGAAGCAGCTGCTTTGATTGTCAAAGTGGTCTCACTTATCTGCTCTCCGTATACCGTCTTATCAGCTGTGCTATATTGGAGGGCCAGTCCATTTGCTACTGTTTAGGCTTCTCCCCCCCCCAATCCATGCAGAATTTCCATCCTTCTGTATGGACTCAATTCTGAACCAGTCTACACCACCTGTATGTCTTCAGCAGTACTGTACAGATCTCCCCTCCCATGTTGCTCATTGCATTACAACTGCAGGGGTCAGTTTACCTGACTACAGTGGTACCTTGGTTTACAACCAGAATCCGTTCCAGAGGTCCGTTTGTAAACCAAAACAGGTTGTAACCCAAGGGGTGCTTTCACCAATGGGGCCTCCAAATTTTTTTTGTTCGTAATCCAAAAAAAATGGGTTGTAATCCAAAAAAAGGTTGCAAACTGGGACACACACTTCCAGGTTTGACGTGTTTGTAATCCAAAACGTATGCAGACCAGGACATATGCAAACCAATGTACTACTGTACTTCAATGGATGTTTAGTTTGCATGGAAAAAAGTCTGGTTGTGAAGGCAAAAAGAAGCACAAATGGGTGTGCGAAGGGCAATTCACACAACTGTTGCAGAATTAGGTTTTTTTGCCTGCTAACCCAAATGAACAAAACAGGTTTCAACACTGTTCAAAAAGCTTAATCCTGCAGACAGTGAAAGTTGCACATCTTCAATTGGCCCTGAGCAGGGACCTGACATGTGCACAACTGTTAAATGATTTCCATGATCACAGCTGGTGCATATATCAATTTTTCTTCATTTTTGAATCTCTTACTATGACAGCATTTCCTTTTAAAGCATTTCCAGCTTTCCAAACAAAACACCTTTTATGGGACTTTGTTAGTTTTCAAAACACAGGTGATTATTTTTACAGTATTTATCAGAAAAAAGTAAGAGGCAGGGAAAATGGGAAATCTTTTTCAATCCAAGGACCATGTTTCTTCTGGAGGCTCCATAGCAATGGTGGGTGTTGTGAAAGTGGGTTTGCCCACACCGCTCTCCATCTTCCATCCAGAAAAGCAAGAGATATCTCAGTTCAAGGACACATTCTGGCCTGGTAAAAACACCAGAGGAATGTGCTGGGTGGCAAAAATGGTGTGGTTTATGGAGGGGTGTGTCCTGTTCAGAGTCCTGAGGGCCATATAGAGATGGTGGAGGCCACATTTGACTCTCAGGCAGAAATTACTACCCTTGCTCTACAGTCATTCAGGGACACCAGTGGGGTCTTCCAGATGTGGGAAAATGGAGAGGGCAGGGGGGCGATTCTATACCTTTTCTAATAGAATAATGATAGAGAGAACTAAGGGGACATCCCCAAAATAACAGAGACTCCCTGGTTGTGAAAACAGAACTGTGAGTGCTTTCTGAGTGATGCTTCTACAGTTCGCTGGTAAACTGGTAGATCATATTTCAGCTCTTTATAATACACACAAGAGAAGTTCCTTTCTTGTTTTCTAGTATCACTTTTACTGAATTCATCATCATTTTCACTGAAACGGATAAATCTGGAAAGTATATCACACTGATGCAATGTTGAGAATTGTGGAGATTTGAAATTACTCACTTTTCAATGTTCTTTTCAAAATATATAGGTATTCCACGCCTCATAGAACTTTGCAGGTCTCCTACCAAAAGAAATAACAGTGATTCTGTTCTTGTTGCATGTTTGGTAAGTGCATCTAATTATTTGCCTTTAGCTTTCCCGTGGGCTTTCTATACACTGAAAATATATTCAGCACAGTAGGATGTGTTTTGTAGTCTCTCTCATATCTAAAGAGCATATTAGAGCTTCCTTTTGTTGCTGGTTAGTGTAAATTTCTAGAGAAATATTGCTTCAAAATCCTCTTGTTCCATGCCAAAATCCACACCTCATGAGTTGATATACATAGAATACTAAATTTATGTTTTCCCCAGTTCATCTATATGAAAGAGGCTGCCCCAAACACACTTTCCTTTTCAAGTGTTACTTCCTTTGTTGAAGTGGAGAAGCCTCTTTTGGCAGGAGACCTTCAGAGGTCCTGTGCCCTTAAGGGTTCATCTGGTTTGGTTATTTAGTTTTATTTAAGGGGTGCTACCACTAAAGACCACTAAAGTAGATAGCCTGCATAGCATTGTATGAGATAAAGTAAATCTGGCTTTGCAGATTTGTGAACCATCCTGTGATTGTGAGATCTACGGAGAAAGGGTGGTGTACAAAATTCTTCATTATTATTATTTATTTAATTTGCAAAGTATGTGCTTAAACAGTGAGCAAACATTAACACTCCAACAGCTGTGGCTATGGTAGAAGCAAGACCCTCTTGGAGTGTTCATGCTGTGAACCCTTCTGTTGTAGCTGTTGATTTACTTGAACTGAGAACTTTGTGAAACCCAAGAACAAAGAACCAGGCAGGTAACTGTATGGTGTTGGGGGTTTGTGCTTTTGGGGTCTGTTTACTGATTTGCTGCAAGTTTAGGCAATGTATTTATTCTTTTTAATGCTGTTAATATGCACTTTTTAAAGGTTAGTGGCAATGGGAACTTTTTTAAAAGAACTGTTTAATTGTTTTTAAAGAATTGTTCTCCTTAATGGCCCATCACCCAGGCAAACATCTCTCTATATTTTAACACTTTCTGGGCCCAGGGTTTAGAAGGGTCTCAGTAAGCAGCCTGCTGCCCCACTGCAACTCACGACACTCTAATAGGCACACTCTTGCCAGCAAGCAAGCAAGCAAGTGTATACAAGCTTTACTATGATCTAGGTCTCTTCTGTTCCTGATACCACTGTGTTGTGTACAAATTTGCCTCCAGGATGTTACCAGAAATAGGGATTTCAATGTACTGAGGCCTGTTAGTCTGGAACCATTTTTTATTTTCATTGCATGGGCAGTTAGCTTATAAGAATTTTTTTTTTATAGAAAGATTATTATGTTGCCATAAGCAATGCTCAGAATTTTGTGATCTCCCATCTGATGACACAATAAAACAATTCCCATAATAGGCACATTTTTTTTAATGTTGATAAGTGGACAATATTTCTTTGTTCAACTGAGCTTTGCACTCATATTTCTGTCCCCAAATGGTTGGAAATCATGTGATTTACTCTTTGAACTAATGGTAATGCTTACAGACACCAATCAGGGTGGAAGCAGCTGTATGCTAAGTACTGGGCAGAGACAATTCCTATGTCAATTTTAAGTCTGAGCAGTTTTAAGTAGGGAGATGAAGTGGCTTGCCTGAGGTCACACTATAAATCTCTGCAGGACTTGAGAGCAAAATGAAGACTGACCCTCAAAGTGCTTCACTGGCACAAACCCCATAGAAATGAATGTGCCTTTTGCCAGCAAAGGGATTTCAGGGTCTTCAGGAAGGGATGCTTTCAGAGAGCTTTGTTTTAAGCAGTCCTTTTAAAGAATAGATTCAGTTTAGTTTATTCGGTGGAAACTAGCAGATTCCCCTACCAAAATTAAGCCACAAAATCAAAGCAAGGGACAAAGGGTCAGGGTCAGTATGCACAACCTCACTCAATAGAAGCTTGAATGGGACTTCGTCTAATGTTGTTCCATGCACCACCAAAAGCAATTTGTTAGCAAGGTTGGTTCAGCAACGTATTTGGGCCGTGTGGACAGTCTCCCCACACAGGGCACTGAACCGAGGCAGGCACAAAATGATGATGATGATACCTATATTTATATAGGCACCTACTCAAAGTTAGGCCACGGTCAGATGGGCAAGTGAGTTGCCGCAACTATGACATAGTGCACTGGAGAGCCCATTGAGAAGATCCATTAAAAAAACCACAACTGCACCAGAAGGAATTATTGAGAAAATAAGAAATATTTTGAGGGGGCGGGGTTGGACAAATTTTGTCCTTGCTCAGGGTACCATATTACCAAAGTCCACTCCTGGTTTAGTTTAGTTTAGTTTTTAGTTTAGTTTGGTTTAAATAAGAAATTTAGCAGAGACCTAGCTTTCTTTTCAAGTACCCATATTACAGCTGTGCTGAAATCTCAGAAGCATGGCTTTTACAAAAAAGAGAAAAAAAGTATGTGTTTTTAATACCACAGTCCTATACATGTCTATTCTGAGTTTGATGGGGATTACTCCCACAGAAGTACATGACATCACAACCTAAATGTTACAGATTGTAGATATCCTTAGGATGGGAGCATCCAGAAGCATCAGCTTAATTACTCACACACAAACTAACATGGGAACATAAATGATGAAACTTTTGTCAACAGGAATGCTGTCGTTTAATAATGTTGCCCATTCTGATACCTGTATATCTAAACATGTAAATCAATTCTAGAATGTTGATTTGCTATTTGAGGTATGTGGCCACACACACACACACACACACACACACACATACACACAATGTATGAGTCTCAACTGCTTTTCAAGTATACAAATAAGTAGCTGTATTGAATCAATAACATCACTATGATAGTGTCAATCAGTTAATGGTCAAGGGGATGTCTGCCGAACCTCAGCTCAATAGTCATTCTGAACAAGTGATGTTTCTCTAGCATTGCATGAAGCCAGATTTTTATTCTAAAACCATATTGTCACATTTTTCTTTCAGGCAGCCTTGCGGCGACTTGCTGTTATCAGCCCTGATGGCCTTCAAGAGTCAGATTTCCAGCAGTTGGTCAAGCCCAGGCTTGTGGATTCCTTCCTGCTCTGTACCAACATGGAAGAAAGCTTTGTATGAACAAACCACAAATATAACCCAAAATAGGAAATAGTGTTACATAGGGCAACGTAGCTAAAATGTTATTTATGATTAATTTATTTCAAGTGCTAAAAAATCAGCATAGGGGAAAAAATGAGGCCATTAGGCACATAAAAAGAGACCTGCTGGGTCAGACAAAAGATCTGCCTAGTCCAGTATCCTGTTCTTGCAGTGGCCAACCAGATGTCTGTGAGAAGCCGGCAAGCAGACACAAGTACAACAGCCCTCTCCCCATTTGTCAACTGGTATTCCAAGGCATCCTGCCTCCAATATCAGAGGTAGTTCCACTGAGAACCTTAGGCTCCATAAATTTGTCTAACCTCTTGTGGGAGCACATTTCATACTTTAGCTACCCCATTCACATTACTTGGATAAGCCAAGGTATTATGAGAGAGGAAAAGAAACATCTCTCTATCTACTTCCTCTACACCTCACATAATTTAATGCACCCCTATCATGCCTCTCTTTACTCACCTCCCCCCCCCCAACTGAGAAGGCCCCAAATGTTGAATTGTGTCATAGGGGAGTTGTTCCAGCTCCTTGATTACCATATTTTTCGCTCTATAAGGTGCACCAGACCACAAGACACACCTAGTTTTTGGAGGAGGAAAACAAGAAAAAAAAAATATTCTGAATCTCAGAAGCCAGAACAGCAAGAGGGATCGCTGCGCAGTGAAAGCAGCAATCCCTCTTCCTGTTCTGGCTTCTGTGATAGCTGTGCAGCCTGCATTCGCTTCATAACACACACACACATTTCCCCTTTCTTTTTAGGAGGGAAAAAGTGAGTCTTATAGAGCAAAAAATATGGTATTTGCTTGCCCTTTTCTCCACCTTCTACATCAGCAGCCGTGGACCAGATTAGGCCCCCCAACCTGTTTTCCTCAAGTTTATTGCTCACCTGCCCCACAACTGCTGTCATATATGAGACCAGAAAAGGCATGACCACAAAGTAGCAATGGGGCAGCCTTATAGGGCACTCCCAATTGTCCCTTGGCAAGTAAGGGCTGTACCGGGCACATTTTCAGTTTACACCGGAGGTAATACATAGCCATCATGGCTGCTAGCCTTATCCTCCATGATTTTGCCATTTCTGCTCAGGGAAGGAGATCAGCACAGAGTGCTCTTCTCACCCCCCCCCCTTTGATTTGTACAGCAGTATGCAGGTCATTGCACAGAATAGGGGGGTCAATGCATGCCTCCAATACACAGCCGTTTCCTCTTCCCAGAAGAGAACCTAGCCATCAAGTTATTAATGATCTGAACTTTGGCTGGATGGAAAGCAAGCCCACAGGAGGACCACATAATGCTGGATAAGTATACAGACAACCTCAGATATGCAGATGACACAACCTTGATGGCAGAAAGTGAGGAGGAATTAAAGAACCTTTTAATGAGGGTGAAAGAGGAGAGCGCAAAATATGGTCTGAGGCTCAACATCAAAAAAACGAAGATCATGGCCACTGGTCCCATCACCTCCTGGCAAATAGAAGGGGAAGAAATGGAGGCAGTGAGAGATTTTACTTTCTTGGGCTCCATGATCACTGCAGATGGTGACAGCAGCCACGAAATTAAAAGACGCCTGCTTCTTGGGAGAAGGGCAATGACAGGCCTAGACAGCATCTTGAGAAGTAGAGACGTCACCTTGCCAACAAAGGTCCGTATAGTTAAAGCCATGGTTTTCCCAGTAGTGATGTATGGAAGCGAGAGCTGGACCATAAAGAAGGCTGATCGCCGAAGAATTGATGCTTTTGAATTATGGTGCTGGAGAAGACTCTTGAGAGTCCCATGGACTGCAAGAAGATCAAACGCATCCATTCTTAATGAAATCAGCCCTGAGTGCTCACTGGAAGGACAGATCGTGAAGCTGAGGCTCCAGTACTTTGGCCACATGAGAAGAGAAGACTCCCTGGAGAAGACACTGATGCTGGGAAAGATGGAGGGCACAAGGAGAAGGGGGCGACAGAGGATGAGATGGTTGGATAGTGTTCTCGAAGCCACAAACATGAGTCTGACCAAACTGCGGGAGGTAGTGGAGGACAGAGGTGCCTGGCGTGCTCTGGTCCATGGGGTCACGAAGAGTCGGACACGACTAAACGACTAAACAACAACAAGTATACAGACACATGCAGGGTGATCTATGTTAGTTGTTGATGTGTAGTGAGTAGCCATTTTATATTTCCCTAACTGGCAAACTACTAATTGCACAGAATCATGTATGGAAGCCCCAACAGCCTTCCTTCCACCTTCCAGAAATGAAAAGCAGAGTGCTTTTGAGAGTGGAGGTCAGGATTCTCCTCCCCACACTGCCCCACAGTAGCTGTTTTTCTTTCTACCACCCAACCACGTTCCCCTTCACCCAGTTCAATATGCGTGTTTATTCTCATAAGTGGGAAACTGGACTGTGAGCAATGACAGGCAATGTATGGGGGTGGATTTGGAGTGGGAAAACCATGAGGAGAAAGGGTTAAATAATGCATCTGCTCATAAGTGACCTGTTCTAGAGTTGCCTTTCATTTAAAACCATGTCAGTTGGGGTTTCTGTATATGAGTAACACCGCAAAGCAGAAGACCAGATATTCATCATGATATTTTAATATTAAGACTGGAGTAGAATCTTCACCAATAACACATTTGTGCAGAAAATCTGTGGCTTCTGGTTAAAATGTTTACCGTTTCTTTTTTTAAAAAACAACCACAATTTTATATATCGACAGTGTTAGCTGATTTATCAAACTATATTAACATATGAAATGGAAACAAAGAAGACTACAATGTAAGCTATTGGGTGCAATCCTGCTCCTATTTAAGTCAGTTGCAAAATGTGGTGATGGGAAACGAAAAGCTTTATATCCAAAAGTGAATGTTAACATAAATTTCGTTAGAAAATGAAGGATCAGTCATGCTGTATACAAATGTGATTCTTTGAGTGCAGTGATGACTAAATGCTGGTAAAGTTATTTGCAAGAACAAGTGCTATGCTGAAAATTTCTTCCACTCCCCTTTTAAACCTTTCCCCCATCACTTAATAAGAAAAGAAACTTTGACTTCAGTATAGAACTGTGTGTCGACTTAAATTACGAATCTAATGCCACATCTGCGCTATACAGTTAAAGCAGTACAATACCACTTTAGACAATCATGGCTTCCAGCAAAGAATCCTGAGAAGAGAAGTGTTTTTAAGGATGTTGAGAGTTGTTAAGAGGATTCCTATTCCCCTCACAGTTATACTCCCAGAGTTCCCTGGGAAAAGGGATTGATGGTTAAACCACTCTGAGAGTTGTAGATCTTTGAAGGGAATAGGGGGTCTCCCAGCAAATGTCAGAATCCTTAACCAACTAGACTTCCCAGGATTGATTGGGGGAAGCCATGACCATTTCAAGTGGCACGATACAGCTTTAAAGTAGTGCAGATGGGGCCTTAGATGCCTATCCTGTATTCAGCATCACTGAGGCCAGTGGGAATTATGCATGCATAAGTGGGAGAACTATTGCAACCTCAGTGTTTAGAAGAATTGGTGGCAAAGTGCCAGGCACTTAGTTAGGCTCTTGTTTTCTGAGTGGCAGACTTGCCAGAAACATTCTCATATCAGCGATTTCCTGTCAGGTTATGGGTAATGCTTTAGGCATGTATTTAAGCATTGAACTAGCCTGGCCTAAACTATAGGCATGATAGAGAGTCTTCTGCACACACTGGCATATGTGCTGAATATGGGAATTGCAAAATCACGTTTACTTCAAAAAATGATGATGATGATAATAATTTTCTCTGACATGTATTTGCATCCACCAATTCTACTATTTATATTTGTTTTTGTCTCCAATATTATTAAAGATTATTTGCATTGAGAATCCTTGGTCAAATACTCATATGAAGTAAATCTTTTTTAACATACAAAGTGGAATCCAGGAGATGGTACACCAGTGGTCCAATTCTGACTCTCTTCTGACGATTTAAATAAGTGTAAAATGTTCTCTTGTTCCTGAACAGGTTTGTCTAGAGTTAAGTCTCAATGTTTTAAAAGAGCTTTATTCCACAAGCCAAGCTGTTTCCATTATATTAATGCACAACACAGAGGGAATGAATATATTGCTAAACGCATTCCAGTCTTTGAGTAATGAGAGGTTTCACAGGTCTTGCACATCTCTTGGGTTTAGTTTCCTTGAGGTGAGGTTCACTGGAGACTGATCGTGTTTCTGTGATGTCAGCAAAGCTGCTCGAATGGTATATAAGCACAAGGTAAAATAGACATATAGAATATTACAAAAACAAATACATTAGCAGCACAATCCTATACATGTCTACTCAGAAGTAAAAAGCCATGGAGGTAAGTGGGTATACAGTGGTACCTTGGTTTACAAACTTAATCCGTTCCGGAAGCCCGTTCTTAAACCAAAGTCGTTCTTAAACCGAGGTGCGCTTTCCCTAATGAGGCATCCCTCCGCCAGTGCCCTTCCACCATTTGGCTTCCGTTCATAGACCGAGGTTTGCTAATCGGAACACTACTTCCGGTTTTGCAGAGTTCTTATACCAAATAGTTCATAAACAGGGCTGTTCTTAAACCGAGGTACCACTGTATATTTAAAAGTCTGAGAGCAAAAATGCATCTTTGCCTACACTTCAAGGATATTGCTGGAGTCACCAGACACGCCTCTCTGGGAAGTGAATTCCACAAATGGAGTGGGTGGCGGGGGGGGGGGCAACCAAGGATGATCTCTTTCTGGTCCCCACCCATCTTACATTTGATATTAATTGGTGTGTGTGGGTATACACGACACTAAGACATGAGATTTTAAAAGATATTTTGACAGCAGTACAGGGAATATTGTGCTTCCACTAGTTATCTCTTCCATGATGTATCATGTCTCCTACTGGCAAGACCCTTGTGTTTTGGCTCAGTATTTCAATGCCTCCTTAATAATTGCTACAGTTTTAGCTATATCTTTTTGTAACACTCAAGGTGTTTGGCACTAAAAGGTTATGTTCTACTGATGGGAAACTCTATTAGATTAGAAAAGGAAAATGTAAGAAACTGATTATATATAGAACTGGAATAATGAAACTATTAACCAAAGATGGAAACATGTCATGAAAAGAAAATGAAAAGAATCCACATAAGGAACTGGCTCAGATAAACATATGTTCAGATATACCAGTTTGGGTCAGAGTGAAATTAAACCGAATAAATAAAATTAAACTGCTGCTGACTTTTAGTTGTTTGTGAACTGCCTTAGTATTTTTTTTCTCTAAGTGAAATGTGGCATGCACATTCTAACAAACTGTTTTTGTTAGCAGTACAGTGGTACCTCGGGTTAAGTACTTAATTCATTCCAAAGGTCCGTTCTTAACCTGAAACTGTTCTTAACCTGAAGCACCACTTTAGCTAATGGGGCCTCCTGCTGCCGGAGCCCGATTTCTGTTCTTAACCTGAAGCACTATTTCTGGGTTAGTGAAGTGTGTAACCTGAAGCATATGTAACCTGAAGCGTATGTAACCTGAGGTACCACTGTATCATCATCATTCTTTAAACTGCCTTTTTGCAGATAAAAAACATGAAAACCCAATAAGGCTACACCGTGAGTTGATATGGATACAGGTTTACATATAATTTAGCATTTGAATGTAATTTGCCCTTATCCCGAAATCTAGGTGAAATTTGGCAAGGTTTCTGCCCTTTCGTCAGCATAATACCCCCTTAAAAAAAAGCAGTAAGCATCTGTTTCTGTCAGGTTAGTATGCCTTGGCAAAATACATACAGTTCTAGTGAAAACTGTTAGAACCTGTTTTTCATTTTCTAAAAGTTATCAAAACTGCTTTTGAATTTTGAGAGTTTTCAATAATCTGGTACAAACGTTTGGTCTTGCTGATTTAGCTTGTAGTCAAATGCAATGTTTTTATACCTTGATACTTCCCTTACACACACACACACACACACACACACACACACACACACACACCACCCCCCACAAAACATCCATAGTTAAGAATATTGACAGCCCGGAGAAGGGGGCTGAATCAGAAGAGTATAAGTCAGACGTTTTGTTTTTAATTCCTGACCCGGTCACACTCCTTTGATATATCTTCATAGTATGAGCATCCTCAGAAGTAAGTCGCATTGAATTACATGGGCCTTACTCCTTAGTAAGCGATCATAGGGTTACAGCTTGAGAAGGTAGCAAGCTTTGAATTGAGAAACACCTGATGGGTGCAATTTGCATAGTCCCAATTCTTCCTGGTCATCTTCCAGAAATCCGGAATTCTGATAATATTTCTGCTGAATTTTGGTGACTGGAAACAGGAAACTTTTTTGCTTATCCTACCAGCAGTCTTGTTTGGGGGATCAAAATGACTCTCAAAGGCAAAGAAAAACTTACAATGCTGTTGTTGCTTTTGCTTTTTAAATCTCTCCCCCCTCCAAGCACTTGAAATGTTGTTTTGAAAAGGTGCTATTTTTCTAGAAAAAAAGAGGTGCCGGAACTCACCATGAAAGTCTCCCTTGTTCTCTTATAATGGTAATAGCGCCCACCTAAGAAGTGTTGCAACCGAGTTGCGGTGAGTTCTGGTTGAAATAAAGCCTTGATTTTAGTGATGTGCTCAGGAATTTGAGATAATTCATCAGTTTTGCAGAGACTACAAATTTCAGGCAGATCTTTTAAAGCTGAGTTCATGTTTCGCCTTTTCCAGGATGTTCCATGGTTTATTCAAACGGAGTTACTTAGATTGGTGCTGATGTCCAAGGCAGAATTCACCATCTCAATAAAACCCTATTCTTCAAGGAATGCAGTTTAGCATTTCTACACAGCAAATAATCTGTTTGAAACTTCTCTAATCACCAAAGAAATAATTTCAGCAGAAGCTGCAGTATCCAGTAGGTCTGGAGTTATTTGGATGACGGGTTGTTTCGTGCTCCTGCGTGTGAATTTAATAAGGGAGTGTCTTTGTTTAGGTGCCCTGTAGTCATCTGAACTTTTTCCAGAAACTTCAGAAGTGTGGCTTTTTCTCGGTCCATTTCGTAGGAGCTTAGACACGCTGCTTTTTGGAGGACTTTGATCTTCTCGGCATACCTCTTCTCCTCTGCACGATTTACTGCTCTTGCCCATTTCAGAGCCATTGTGTCTTCGACCTTTGTGACAGACATCTTCTTTACTTTCTGTTTATTCATAGTAGACACCTTACTTAAAATCACAGCACAGCAGGTAAGCTGGACAAAGAATTAAGGTTTCCCCCCTCTTCCAGGTAAAGCGGAGTTATTAGCTTATTTCTTTCAAAAACAAAAACAAAAGCTATGTTGCATGCATGTCTCTGGGAACCCTTCAGGTGAATAATTAACCAATTTTCTCAGGGCTGGCTGCTTTCATTGTTTCCCTAGTGTGCCATCCTTTCAGTTGATTTAATAAACTGCTTTGAGAGTTCAAGGAGGAAACAACCTTTAATTTTGTACCTGCGCTTGAAGATGATTTTTAATTTAAAGGTGCTGAGATATAAGCTTTTTAAATTTTATTTTACTTCACGTGAACTTTTGAGCACGGGGGCCCTGATCAGAACTGTTCTTCATTCCTTCTATTTTATTGCTACATTTTATCCTAGCCTTCTTCGAAGTGGGATACAATCATTCCCCTCACACTTTAACCTCCTGACAAACCCATGAGGTAAGTTATCTGAGAGACTGACTGACCTCCAGCTGCCAGGCGAGTTTCATGGCTGACAAAGAATTTGAACCTAGACTGTCCATTTCAAGCTTTGAGCCTCTATCCACACCATACCTCAAAGGCAATGTGGCTAATCTTCTGCCTCATTTTAGCTCTGGATGTTGCAACACCACTCTTAACATGCATGGAATAATCTGAAGCCCCGCACAGTTAGAGGAAGAGTTTGCTGATTGTATCCAAATATGTCGCTTGTGATGAAGGAAGTGTCTGACCTGAGAGAGGCTTCTATCAGTGGAACAGGAAGGGAGGAGATTTTTGCTGAGTGCCTGCGGAAGCTCTCTGCAGCTTCCTGTATCTGCTCCAGAGGGTTGGCGGTCTGTTTTAGAACAGCATGAGAGGTGGTAGGAGGAGACTGCTGAGGGAGGAGGAATGGGCAAAAATCGACTTCCTCCTCATTCTGCTGGTGGAAGCGTCCATTGGATGAAGGAGCTTTCTTTCTTTTTTGTATATAATTTTTATTAAGTTTTCTGTTTTACAATTTAAAATACTCATTTTACATCCTTAAGATATCGATGACTTCCCTTCTTCTCTTTCCATGGTTCATTTTACATGTCATAAATCCCTACGTATTTTACAAAAATATACCATTCAGTATTCCATTATTAGGGACGTGGGTGGTGCTGCGGGTAAAAGCCTCAGTGCCTAGGACTTGCCGATAGAAAGGTCGGCGGTTCAAATCCCCACGGCGGGGTGCGCTCCCGTTGCTCAGTCCCAGCGCCTGCCAACCTAGCAGTTCGAAAGCACCCCCGGGTGCAAGTAGATAAATAGGGACCGCTTACTGGTGGGAAGGTAAACGGCGTTTCCGTGTGCTGCGCTGGCTCGCCAGATGCAGCTTGTCACGCTGGCCACGTGACCCGGAAGTGTCTCCCATAGAAAGTAATGCAAAATGGATTAATCCGTTTCAGACTTTAAAAAACAATCCCTAAAACAGCAATTTAACGTGGATTTTACTATCTAACGAGGCCATTGATCCATAAAATGAAAGCAATAAACAATGTACTGCAGTCACTCAATCAATCAATCAATCAATCAATCAATCAGTAGCTGAACTGGGTTCCACACAGTCACAAAAACAAAAGAAAAAAGAGCTGCCAAAACAAAAACACAAAATAAATAGCAAAAGCAGACAGAACTCAGTGTAACACTCAAAACGGAAGTATGGCACTCAAATCGGAAGTGTAACCCTCAAAACAGAGCACTTTCGGCTTCTTAAAAAAGTTCAGAAACCAGAACACTTACTTCCGGGTTTGCAGTGTTTGGGTTCCAAGTTGTTTGAGAACCAAGGTACCACTGTAGTTCCTTCAGCCTACTATTTTTGCAAATGTAAAGTGAGGCTGAGCCAAGTTACTGCAGGTTAACTCCAGTCTTCCACTTAAGGGTCTCCAAAGAGCTCAGATGAGAACGTGGTCACTCACTTCCCTTGTTTCAAGAAGTCTGTTCTGCATGAAGACTTTAAAAATCTTTCTAGGCGATAAAGACATCTATTAAAAAATGGCTTTATTTGGATAAACAGGAAAGCTTTCATTTGCACAGCTTCAGTCTTTTAAAAAGAAAGAATCAAAAATTACAATTTCACAATGTAAGCAGGGAAGTGCTCATTGAGGGAGATGTGCTGACATCTACTGGAAATGTAAAACATTTCACTTTGCATTTACAAGTCAGCTTGCTCAGTGTCTTTTGGCTGACATCTAGAGTTTGAGGAATCTTTGCACTTGCAGTGGTAAGTGCAGTAAAAGAGGCAAGCCTATTAAATCAGGACTGGCAAACCTGTATCACTCCAGATGTTGTTGGACGGCAACTCTTATCAGCCCCAGCCAGCATGGTCAAGCATGATGGGAGCTGTAGTCCAGCGACATCTGGCAGGCCACAGGTTAACTACCTCTGATCTAAATGGAGGGACGGGAGAGCAGAAGGTAGGAGGAAGATACAGCGATGGTTAGAGGAAATGTATTACTCGACACATCTATATACTTGATACAAGCATAATACACTAGTTAGCCTATGGTAAGATGGAGTTCTATACTTTTAGAGGGTTCAGCAGAAAGAGAATAGGAAGCACACCATCATTTTCATCTCTCCTCCCATGCTATCTTGTGCTCTTCTGTTTTCCTTGCATGTTTGGCCCTCAGGGATAGCTATTTAAATCCCTTGCCATGCAATCATAGGAAGCTGCCTTATACCAGGTCAGACCATTGGTTCATCTAGTTCACTATTGTCTACAGTCTCTACATGGATTGGGGGCAATTTTCTAGCACTTCAGATTGGAGTGTTTTCCAGTCCTACCTGGAGATGCAGGAATTGTACCTGGGATCTTCTGTATGCAAAACACCTATGACTGGGCTGCAGTCCTTCTTCATACTGGTCATATGATATTGTCCAGAAACCCTTAACAATAGTTCAGTGATATATGTTGTATATCACTGCCAACCTAGCAGTTCGAAAGCACATCAAAGTGCAAGTAGATAAATAGGTACCGCTCTGGTGGGAAGGTAAACGGCGTTTCTGTGCGCTGCTCTGGTTCACCAGAAGCGGCTTAGTCATGCTGCCCACATGACCCGGAAGCTGTACGCTGGCTCACTCAGCCTATAAAGCGAGATGAGCGCCGCAACCCCGGAGTCGGTCACGACTGGACCTAATGGTCAGGGGTCCCTTTACCTTTACCTTATATGTTCAATAACTTATGCCAGCCTTTTTGTTTGCACTCAATCATTTTTGTCTTGCAAAACAAAACAAAAAAACATTCTGAGTCTAGTATTTTATACCCTGAGAGGAGGATTCTGGGTGATGTGAAGCAGACTGCAAGCATGATGTGCTACATTCTGTTCAGAACTGGAATTATTTGGCTGTCATCCAGCATTAGAGTTAGAATCTCTGACATGACAGTTTCTGAGTTGTATTAATATGTTTTAATCTTGCAAACTAATTTTGTTCCTCCAGCCAGCCATTGCAGCATTGTGTTTCAAATTTGCAGGGCTAACCAGTTTCCATCTACCCATCAATTTCATTTAACTTCTTTTCGGCTGTCACAGATTGTTCACAGCCCAGAAAAGGTGGACCAAGAGCCACACATCCTCATATAGATCGATGCCCACATTGCAAACTATCTGAGCCCTCTCATCCTAAAGCAGAGGATTCAGCTAAGGATTGATCCAAGAGAAGAAATACTGAAATGGGGACAATGAGGAGATGGAAGCAAGAGGGCCAAAGGGGAAAAGAAAGATCTACATTGGCTCCCAGTACGTTTCCAAGCACAATTCAAAATGTTGGTGCTGACCTTTAAAGCCCTAAACGGCCTTGGTCCAGTATATCTGAAGGAGCATCTCCACCCCCATCATTCTGCCTGGACACTGAGGTCCAGCACAAAGGGCCTTCTGGCGGTTCCCTCGCTGCGAGAAGCCAAGTTACAGGGAACCAGGCAGAGGGCCTTCTCAGTAGTGGCGCCCACCCTGTGGAATGCTCTCCCACCAGATGTCAAAGAGAAAAACAACTACCAGACTTTTAGAAGGCATTTGAAGGCAGCCCTGTTTAGGGAAGCTTTTAATGTTTAACAGACTACTGTATTTTAATACTTTGTTGGAAGCCACCCAGAGTAGCTCGGGAAACCCAGCCAGATGGGTGGGGTATAAATAAATTATTATTATTATTATTATTAAGCACTTGTCGGCCCATCTTTATGGCTATGTTTCAATAAGGGCCGGTCCAAGACATTTTACTGCCTGAGGCAAAGGATAAGATGGTGCCTCCTCACCCTCATTCCAGATAAAATAAAAAGGTGACCAGACTGGCAATTGAATCTTATTTCGAGACTGGCAGTAAGACAGCATCCTGCACTGTTATTCCTAAGGGCAGCAGGATAGCTTACAGCCTACCTGGTGCAGGGAAGGCTGGCCCTGGTTTCAATGCACATCTGCTGAGCAACTTGTCCCACCTTTTGTTTCAAAGAGAGTTCTCCCAAAAAATCTTCTCTTAAGCAATGTAGAGAGAGAAATACCCCAAGCAATAAGGAAGCAGAGCTGAATGCCTTTGTAGTATCACAATCCAACACACCAGCGTGCCTCCATTCTGCATTATCCCTCTCTTTGCATGTTGAGAAGCTGGCTCTTCTTCATAAAGTCCTGGTAGTTCTCAGTGCTGAAACACTGAGCACGGTGTAGCCAATGTAAAGTGCTCAAGGGCCCATTGATTTCAACAGGCCTTCTGCCTCACAATTCTTTGCCTCTCTAACTCAGAATTAAGTCAATCAATCAATCAAAACAGGCTGAAAACACTGGACATATAGTGTTTTCAATTTGCAAAATTCCCTAGCGATGCTCCTTTAGGAAAGGTCACAAAGATGGGCTATAGCTCAAGAGGCAAGTGAACTCCTTCCTTCATTCTCCTGATTCCAGCATCTTTTGCTTCACCAACCTCTTGGCCCAGTTATTTTTCAGTGACTTGATCCTGCATATGTTCTAAAAATAAGGGAAAGACTCCACATACTTTAATTTTTCAAAGCTAAAGGTTGTAGTCTTGGCAGCAGAAGTGCGGCCAGCAGGTTCAAGACTAGCCTCGGCGTCTGGTTTCTTGGTCTAGTGAAGGGTGGGGAGGATCGCAACCCACAGACAATGAGCTCATTTTTGCAGGTGGAATGTTTAGCTGTGTTGATCTGACAGCACCCCAGTCCATTATGGCGCTTGCCATAACATTGGCTGTAATCTGAAAGGAAATTGTTCTCATTTTCTAATAGTTTAACTTGCACACTTTAATAACATTAACAAAATGAAATGTTAAATAACAGAGGCAACAAACTCTATTAGGCACACAGTAATTTCCTAGAAATGGCAAATACAATCAGCAAAATTCTGAACTCTTTTATTATGTAATTGTATTTTCAGGGAGTCAGCCAGTCTCACTGGCTAAGCTGATGTCAGTTCCAAAATATGTGTATAATGGACTTTATGCATCTGTTAAACATAAATTTCACGGGCAATGTTGGTGCCAAAGTAAACTCATTGGCTAACACTTGGTGTGTCTGTATTGTGAATAAGGCCAATGTGATTATTTATGAGTAAGTAGTTGGAGGACTGCAAACTGTGTGACTCCTAGCAGCTTAATACATGCCACTTCAATCATGTACAAGAGTCTACCCTTGGTACAAATCTATTAAACATTTATGTCAGTGGTTTAGGGACTGGGATTAGAGTGAACATGCTTATATATTTATTCAGTACAACCAGCCCAAAATCTGTCTGGATAACAACTTCAATGTTCTGTGTTTTCACACGCCATGGATAACCTTATTGCAGCCTATGATGCAAGCCAACTTTTACTGAATGAATTTATTTTTGTGTTTTTATATAGTAAACTGCCCCATGATCTTTGCATGAAGGGCAGTATAGAAATTTAATAATAAAAATAAATGCTGAAGGAAAAACTGCTTGCAGTAGAAAGAGCATGTCAGAAGTACCAGTATCAGTAGCCACAGAGTCAGGACATCAAAGGGGCATTGAATTGTCTTCTGTAGTGCCTTCTGAGGTGTCTTCTGTAGGGCTCTACCACCTTGTATAAAGTGATTGGGTGTATAGGGGACATGGGTGGCGCTGTGGTCTAAACCAAACTTTTGGGCTTGCCGATCAGAAGGTTTGTGGTTCGAAGTCCTGTGATGGGGTAAGCTCCTGTTTCTCTGTCCCAGCTTCTGCCAACCTAGCAGTTTATGGGCAAGAAGGTAAACAGCATTTCCGTGTGCTCTGGTGTCAGTCACGGTGTTCCGTTGCTCCAGAAGTGGTTTAGTCATGCTGGTCACATGACCCGGAAAGCTGTCTGTGGACAAACACTGGCTCCCTCAGCCTGGAAATGAGATGAGCCCTGCAACCTCATAGTAGACTGGACTGAACCGTCCAGGGGTCCTTTACCTTTTACCTTATAGGCTAACATGTACTGCCTATAATGGAGACCTTCTAGGGAAACAACTTGAAATCTGTATAGAGTAAGTGCCATTCAAAATGTGGTTGAAATATTTGTTAGGAGTGCCATATATATATATATATATATATATATATATATATATATATACTTTTTAAAAATAAAGAAAAGGGGGGCATTTTTCAGCAAAAAGGAATGGGGGGAGGAAATGCAGGGGAAAATTGAATACTTCCAGCTCAATTCCTGACTTGCATTTGTTTCTTCTCCGATATGCAGACCAGGGATAGGACAGAATTCCAGTTCATGTTTAAGACTGAATCTCTCAAATTCACCCTTTCTGAAACAATAGAAGAACTGAAACACAACAATCTTTCAAAATTCACACTTCTTCGAATTTTGCCATGCTGTTCTCCAAATAATGTTTACTGAAAGGCAAACATATGGGGGTAACATGCATTTCACAGAATCAAAGAATCATAGAATTGCAGAGTTGAAAGGAATCCCAAGGTTCCACTAATATGAAGAAATTAGTGAAGTAACTTAAATGTTTTAAGTAGTATACAATTTGTTAATTAGTTAAGTAAATTAACACTTCTCACAGTTCTCATTGGTATATCCTTATGTGGACATAAACGTACAGGTTGGAGAATCCTGCTGGCTGTATGGATTGTTTTTACCAGCTTTGTTTGGTGTGCCACCAATGGCCATGTTCGGATCAGGAATATGGCCACTGTAATCCATGCATTGGACACCTCTAGACTGGACTGCTGCTTTGTGTGTGGCTGCCATTGGGCCTGGTCTAGAAGGTCTAACTGGTGCAGAATGCAGTGGCTAGACTGCTGATAGGGGAAGATGGTCAACAGCATGTGTCACCTCTGCTAAAACATCTGCACTGACTGCCCATATGCTACTGGGCCAGGTTCAAGGTTATTGTATTGTATAGATCCCTGAAAAACTTGGGTCCAGGATATCTTAAGGATTGCCTGACCCTTTCTATCCCAGCTTGGTCACTGAGATCATCTGGAGGAGCACTGTTATTTGCTCCCCCGTCTCAGTGTTTCAGAATCCCGACTGCCTTCAATTAGAAGTCAGGCATTTAGTGTCACTGGTCCCATACTGTGCAATAATCTTCCAGCAGAGATTCAGCAGACATCCTCACTATTAACTTCCAGCAAGACGTTTTTATGCTGACAGGCCTACACAATTGCTTAATTTTTTTTAACAATGAATTTGTATTGGTTTTATTGTGTTTTATTGCACCTGTACATATTAATGCTGTACATTGCCTCGATATTTTATGTGAATGAGAGGCTTAAAGATATTTGTTTCAAAAAAGTAAGTAAGAGGAGACGGGCCTTGAGTCTTCACACTGTCCTGTCCTCCCCGCAGCCCCGATTCAGATCTTTAAAGGAATTAAGCTGGCTGTGAGGCAGCTCTGGTCAGACCTCACCTGGAGTACTGTGTCCAGTTCTGGG
Source organism: Podarcis raffonei (assembly GCF_027172205.1). Classification (NCBI taxonomy): domain Eukaryota; kingdom Metazoa; phylum Chordata; class Lepidosauria; order Squamata; family Lacertidae; genus Podarcis; species Podarcis raffonei. The sequence continues at coordinate 70,472,307 of NC_070602.1, forward strand.
CACCACAGTTCAAGAAGGACATTGACAAACTGGAACGTGTCCAGAGGAGGGCAACCAAAATGGTCAAAGGCCTGGAAACGATGCCTTATGAGGAACGGCTAAGGGAGCTGGGCATGTTTAGCCTGGAGAAGAGGAGGTTAAGGGGTGATATGATAGCCATGTTCAAATATATAAAAGGATGTCACATAGAGGAGGGAGAAAGGTTGTTTTCTGCTGCTCCAGAGAAGCGGACACGGAGCAATGGATCCAAACTACAAGAAAGAAGATTCCACCTAAACATTAGGAAGAACTTCCTGACAGTAAGAGCTGTTCGACAGTGGAATTTGCTGCCAAGGAGTGTGGTGGAGTCTCCTTCTTTGGAGGTCTTTAAGCAGAGGCTTGACAACCATATGTCAGGAGTGCTCTGATGGTGTTTCCTGCTTGGCAGGGGGTTGGACTCGATGGCCCTTGTGGTCTCTTCCAACTCTATGATTCTATGATTCTATGATTCTATGATTCTATGATTTATTGTGGAGAGAGATTCTTGAGCGTTATTTTTTGATGATTTCACCACCAAAATATCTCGAAGACGTCGTGAAGTCGGGGCTTAAAGAACCAGTTTCTGCAGCTGGCTTGTGCAGAAGTGCTGACAAAACAAAGCCTTTCCCACTGGAGTTGTCTGCCTCAGAACAAATCAATTATTTACTTTACACCATGCCAATGGATAAATACCCCTTTTGGTAACAAGCTTATGAACCTTGGCAGATGTCTTTTGTAATTACTTGATTTTATAAATACCTGCTACTCGAGGCAGACATTGAACAGTAGATGTATAGCGCCCCATTGTTGTTGAGCTCCCCCCCCCAACCTCTCATAACAAGCAACATACGTACAGTATGTAAATTGGATTTTCTGGCTAAAAAAAGAAAGGAAATTGTTTACCTCAGAAAGAAGGGCAGATCAAGTCCCATCGCTCTACAGACGCTAGTTTATTAAACCCTAATGTCAGATACTGTCGGGGTGGGATGGAATGCTCACTTTTATGAGTTTATCTTGTGTCACATTGTGAGAGAAGACTGCACACCAGTGTAAATATTCATTGTATGGCTTAATTGGCTTGATATACAGTAGCAGCATGCATGTCGTCAGATGCTTGCTATGTAGGTCTTCGTGTTGTTTCAAAGTCTTTATTATAATGACAGCAAAGTCTTGTTCATTAAAGTTTCACAATCCATTTTCATTAGGATGAAACTGATGCTGTAAATGAACAGTTGCTCTGAAAAATCAAACCCTTGCAGCTATCACAGGGGAGGTACAAAGTCTGTATTAATTATCAGGAATATGGTGTCGATCGAAGATGTTAATTGCCCTGATGGTTAGTTATTTGGGGAATTGCCATGCATTTCATGCAGGGATAATAAAAATGAATTTTTAAACAAAGAGATCTTAAAATAATATCTAATCTGTGGAGAATACCGACATCAAAGGCTTCTCTCAAAGCTTTGAATTTTTATCTTTGTGATCCAAAATGTTAAAGATGAACCGAGCGGTATTTCAGTTGGTTCAAGTTTTTTGAGACAAAAACAAAACAAGAGTTAATTAACTGTTATTACAAACCTTTTCAACTTTAATTTGACTTTCAAATATTAGCATTTATCTCTGAACTATGCTTCTGGGTTTGACAAATTAACTTTCACAGAACAAGTCTAATTAGGCTTCATTGTGCTTTTATGTCACTTTGCACAGCTCCAAACAATGAATGGATTAACTTATTAAAAGTCAGATGCTTAAAATATTTTGTTGCATACTAAAAAGGTTGATAATGTCAAACCCCCTCCACCACCACAGAGCTTTTTCCTAGCCAGATGTGGAAGAAATGCATCTTGTTTAGAATCACAGCATGCATCCTTTGGCAAGGAACAGCTGGCACCAATGTTCAAAACCCTACTTAGTTATTGTCAGATTCCCATGGGTTATTCCACCCACCTGACACTCTATAAAGTGTGGGGTATATGTTTGCTTCCTAAGCCTAATATATCAAAAACAAGGAGATAAGGCAATAGCTACTGGTGCATACCACCTGGGTAGGTGATATATGAATGGAAAAGGTGGGATTGTTCTGTAATAATATTATGTTCTTGCTGCTATACCTGTATTTTTGGTCATATTGCCATGTCTAGTAGTTGTACTTTGAGGCAGCAATCCTATATAGAGCTTCATTGAACTAAATGAAGCTTTCTTTTGAATAGACATGTATAGAATTGCACTGCTAGGCTGTAATCCCATCCATACTTACCTGGGAGTAAATGTGGCATGACATACATAGGACTATGCTGCTACTTAGGAGTAAGTCCTACTGATTACTACATTATAATGGAGCATTTACCTAAAAGTAAAATGTCAAGTTGGGCTATATGCAGACATCATTATTACATATGAATTAAATATCTAAACCATGACTAGCAATTGACCAAAGATCAGAATCTGAAATCATGATTTGAAGTGAGTTTTAAATCCAGGGTTTAAATCCAGCTGTTGTTAAGCATTATAGTTACATTAAACCAGTCTACCTGGCCACTATGAGAGCATGATGCTGAACTAGATGGGTCATTGGACTGACCCAACTGGCTCTGCTTTTGATCTTGATGACTAAGGCACTTTTTCAGGCTCTCCAGTCTCTGTGCTTGCAAAGTGAGAAATGAGCCTCTGGTCTCTCCCTATAAAACCTAGAGCTGTGCACAGGCCCCAAGAATCACTTTGTAGCTGTGTGTTTTCAAAAATTCTAATCTGTTTCTGAGTTGCTCTTTCCACTTACATCTGTGATTTGGGCTCCTGATCCGCTTGGTTTAAAACCAAAAGTGCCATGCTCCCCTATTTGCTGTAATGCAGAATATATAAACAACTTTTTTTAAAAAACCAAAACCAACCCCCCCCCACACACATTTGGCCAAAGTGGATGAAATTTAAAGACACAGGAGCAGCTCCATGGTGGATTGCAGGTAAATAGGTCCAGGGTTTTTCTTTCACAGGGTGAAGGAAGTAAAAGGGATCCACCTTCCTCTATAATTCACTTTGAAGGGGGAGGGAGTGGCAGATTGTCTCTTGTTTTAGAATAATTCAGAGGCTGCTGATTCATGTGTATTTTTGCTTGTATTTCTTCAAACCTTGGAGCTTCACATCAGCTTTTCTTTCTGGTGGCTGTTTGTGCGCTCGAAAGGCTTTACAGGCACCTGACAGGACTTGCAATGTGAGTGTATCTAGAATGCTGCCCATGGAGTTCTGAAGAGCACTGGAGTTTGTTTGTTATTAAACCAAAGCAACATTGGAGTGGGTAAAAATTAAATGAAGCTTTTAACTTTTAAAAAAATCATCTACTGCTGTGTTTTAATTAAAAAATAATAATCCATAACTCTTCAGTGCTCTGCAGGCAACCTTTGGACAGCCTCGCTTCTTGGAAAGCCCATGGAGCTAGAGAAACATAGAGACAGTACATAGGAAAACACATAACTATATTAGCACTAAAAAGAACAGAAACAGCTTTGCAGGGGACCCAATCTGATTTATCTGAAGATTATTGATGTTATGATTCAGTTCAGGGTTCAGGAACTACTGAATTACCCTGATTTGCTCTATTATTCAGTCCCAAGAAAGAGCTGGCATATGTACATCCCCAATGCAGATCCTCCAAGGAAACAAAAACTTACTTGACAATGTGAATCATGGTTTCACTGAACACTGTGGATCTTAACCAGTGTATAGGCACTAAACCATGGCTAGAGCTAACAATGGCTAAGAGCAGTGGAGGCTGGTCCATTAGGACAAATGGGGCATTGCCACATCAAACTCAATCTGCTCTCAGCCAGCTTTCACTTGCCTACCTCCTTCGTTACAACCAGCCTTGGGCTGGCACTGTCTGCCATCTTCCTCCTCCTTTGTGACTGGGTTATCCTTGTAGAGCTCAGCAAGGAGGAGGTTGTGGGGGGGAAACATATAATTGGTAGGTTATATGTTTGAACACAGTTGGTTCTGCTCCACCTTCTGTTAGGCTCCTTGCCTTCTGCCCCACCAGCCCCAATGGTAAGAGTTATGTCTGCACAAGGCCTTGCTTAGTGTGAGCAAGGCCATTTGGTTTACAGTTGTTCATGAGTTACACTTTCAGTTGCTTCAGGCAGATCACCTATAATGGAAAGGGAGGTAAAAACATGTCTTCTTCCATCATGTGCTATATCTTATGTGAAGTCATTAAATCACTACAGGGTATCCAGTCACAGGCTTCAGTAACACAGACATTATGTGCTTTCATGATAATGTAAAGTGCATTAGAAATGAATGCATGGTACTTACCTTTCAAATTATTGTAAAGACAATGATGGTCATAAGTGCAAATGCAATTTATATAACCAGTATATCACAAATAAATTTCGGAGCTGCAACACTTGTAACTGTAACTGTTAAGATATCAGGATTTTATTTTGACACACAACTGAGGTAATGGTAGAGCTGACATTGCTAATGCATGGTTTATGCCCTCCATATGCCTTTGACATCAGTGCACTTACATTAGTGTAAATTGTTTTAAACAAGTCCAATGATCAGCTGAGTATTCAAGCATTTGTCTTTAAACTTTTGCTGCTTTCTGTTGGTGATTGCCATGTCACAAGGCATTATTATACATAGTGATGCATAGAATTTGTAAAATCATTTCAGTGTTCTGAAAGGCTTTAAATAGCCTCCACATAAACAATCCTTTCCAATGCAGCACAACATGTGGAAGTTGTGTGAGGGCAAGGCAGGTTCAGAGAGCAACTGTATTTCAAGTGTTGTTAACAATGAGATGAAAAATGATGGATTGCCTTGTACCATCCAGATAAACACAGCAAAGAACTGAACAATGGAAGATAGTAATTAATTCTCCCAGCACACCAGGTCTGGAACAACAATGTATATGAAAGACTACACACGTGAAATTGATTTTATATTTATGTATAAATATAAAATATGATAATGTAACATAGGTTCTGTTTGGAAGGAGGAAAAAGCGGTTAGCTGCAAGAATGGTGTAGCGACAAGTGAGGGATGGCAACTGGACCCTAAATAAGAAATGCAGCAACTATGGGAGGAAGTGATGGATATATGTTTGCAACAGGAGCAGGAAACCTGATTTTAAGAAATTGTATTACATTAAAGTGATTTGGTTTGATTTGTAACAATTTTAAAAATTAATAAATTCTTTTTGAAAAAAATAAATAAATGATGGATTGACCTATGTAACCCATTCAGAAAGATGAAATGTGGGTTCTTTCATAAGCAATAAACATGGAATCTTTGCAAGATAAAAATACCAATTACTAAGACCACAGGTCTGGATTCCAACAATAATTGATTCTCTTTGGGTAATAATGTACACCTGCAAGAATGTAAAAAGCCGAAGTTCAGCAGATGGGTGCATCCGCCACATTTTTTTAAAAAAAAACAAAAACAAAATTGTCATCTTAATTTTTGACATGACAATGAGAGCCCCTGTTTAAGATTAACTGCTTGTTTTAAAAGCAAGAAAAAATTAAATATACAACCCACTGAAAAACCCAGTGAATAATGCAGGACAAGTACACAACTGTCAGGCTTTGGGGGGTCGACTTCCTTCCCCTTGGCAGTAAATGAGCAGATCAAACATAAGGAAAGTCTTACCAGTTAGTTTCTTTAATAAACACTGTGAGAGACAAAAGAAAGCATCTCCCTAGAATGGAGGTGCTCCTAACTAAGGCTTACCCTCCCTCCATCCCTATTAATCTACATCACTCCTACGTCTTGTAATCTGAGCTTGTACCCTCCGTGCTTTCTGTTCTAACACTGAGCTCTCCATGTCCTTGGGAGTGGGGATGGGGTCGCTGTCCAGAGACTGTGAATCTGTTAATTCTCTCTCTCCCAGTGCTTCTTCTCCTAGCTGTTCCCCATCCAGTATTTCCCAGCTTTTGCCTTCTAAACTATGTCCCTCTGCAAACCACTGTTCCAAATCTGTACTGTCCTCCTGCTCCTGGGAAGATTCAGGATCCGGGGGAGCGGGTGGCTCCCACCATTCCTCCTCACTGCAGTCTTCCTCAGAACAGTTGCTGACAACAACAAAAGCTTCATCTGGAAAAGCCCACGAAAGTCTGCTTTCCTTGAACGAGGGTGGATTTTTAATTATCACAGTCACCCCACAATTGTGTAAGTGATCCTGGAAATCAACACAGCCTGCACAGCAACATGACACATGACCAGTTAAAAATTATAACTTTGTGTTTTGCACTAGAGTTAGACATTTGGACTTTTCCTCTGTTTTTCAGCTTCAGTATTCTTACTCTGTTTCTAAACCTGTATTTTTTTTTAATGGTATTGTGATACAAGATTAAAACTGAATTGTTGAGAAAACAAGCTCCACACTAACTTTAAATTTCCCAGCTTTCAGATACACTATTTTGTTTATTTTACAACTTTTGGTATGCACAAAAAGTATGCCAGTCATTTAATCCCTGGTGCTCATACTAAATTTTCTGTTGGAATTGAACCTAGAACCATTCACATGCAGAACAGATGGTCTGCCTCTGAGCTACAGCTCTAGTTCTCAATTTTAGCTATCCATACCTACACAAAAGTCCAAACTTTCTCTCTAAAAGGTTACATTGGCTGAAGTAGGTGTTTACCAGAATTGATGGTGGCCTACACATGGCAGTTGTCATATAATAATGCAGATGAAATGAGAACTGCTGAATTACTTTCACATGGGAAACCCCTGCAGGATCCAGCACTGAGATCAGGGTCTAAATGGTGCCATTTCCTACTGGAGGGGGAAACATATTGCTAATTGTTCATCTAAGTTGCTGGCAATTTCAAGAAAGAATCCAGGGATTAATTGGGCATAAATATTGAACTATCCTTTGATTCCCACTGAGGGTTCCCTAGGGATGAACCTGCCACATTTGCAGGGCAACATAAAGGAGCCTTGCAATGCACCTGCTTCTCTAGCAGTTTTCTGTCTTTATTTTTCAAATGAAAGAATGCATTTCTATACAATGTGCCCATGTTTATATAAAATAAATTAGCTAAAACCAGAAAGTATGTGATAGTAAAACAAAACATTAACCAAAGCAGTCCAAAACTACGAAATGCAGAATAGAACACAGTAGTCTCCAAAGAACTAAGCACAGCCGGGGCGACAACAAAAGTCTTAACAACTTGCCTATATGTGTGCAGTTAGCAGAGCCTTAAGGAGGGGAGAACGCCACAATTTTGGTGTCCATCTCTAGGCCTCTGGTGGGCAAAAGCAGCTTTGGCTGGAGACTTCCAGCTCTGTAAAGACATCAGCCTACAAAATGAGCAGTACAAAATCTTATTCAGGCGTTCCGTATGGACTTCAAAATTATAAGATTAGATTTCATCTATATTTTACATTTCTGAAGTAAGCCGCTATAGGCATTCTTTTGACCACTTTACATGCGACCTTGCACGGAAGTGGGAACTCCATGAGAGACACAAAGCAGCCACATCTACTGGACAGGAAGGCAGCCTCCCAACAGATTAGTCAAATGCAACGATATCCTGGCACAGGGGTCAGCAAGCTTTTTGGGTCAATGAGCACATTTGGCATTTTGAGAAATTGTTGTGTGAATTGGACAACTCCTTCCTGCAGAGGTGACACAAAGGTCTAAGCAACAGCTCTGCACTACCCCTTTAAGGCAGGGCTTTGTGGAGTCCATTTCCAAAGAACTTTCCAGATTCCCCTCTTCATGGCTCCCCCCTCCTATGCTAGAGATTCTGGGACATGCTACCCAACTACAATAGGAATGCATCTTGGATTTTTAAAATTGGTTTTCCCCACCCTCTTGTTGACAGACATAATGGTGAAATGCTTTCCTGGAGTGTAACCTTATTCCAAACTGGGACTTTTCTAAGTGGCACTGAAAGAGAACAGAATGTTCTGAGTTCTTCTCATGAAGTGGATTTAGGAGGCAGTCACATTCTGTGGCGTCTAAATATAAAAACAGGATCCAGCTACAATACCAGTATAGTTACGGTGGGCGTGATTTCTCTTTTATTTCTTGCATGGCAGCCCTCAATGTTTTCCACAGGAAAAAAGCCAGAGAGAAGGAAAAGCTCCAGTGAAACCAACATCCAAAGAGAAAATTGAAAAATGATAGCTCAGAAAGTCACCGCAAAGAAACAAAGTGAAAACCTGAGGGAGTTTGCCAGGCAAATTAGGGCTTACAAATGAAACGTTTGGTAAGAATAGCCATGATGTAGCTCTGGGTGTTCTCTTTGGAATGCAAGCATTGAAGATTAGGGATATCCCTGAAAATAAAAGGCCCAGCATAGACTTCCTTTAAAGAGAGCCTTTAGTAATTTAGTCAAAAACACTAGGCGGTGAAACATATTCTGGAGGTAAATACTAAGGCCTTGTCTGCACAGATTTTGAGTGACCAACTAGCAAGGACATTGTTATCTGACAGAACATGGTCTGGTTGTACCTATATTTAGAAGTATTATGGAAATCTAGCAGTCCACAGCATACCTAGGCTGGATCTAGACACATCAAAGAAGCGTTTCTGTTCAAAGGGTTGTAAATTTAAACAGGGAAAACAGGTAGAGAAAAACGGGACTCCATGTCACCATCTTGTGGCACAATGTTATATCGCATACACAACGCATAGAAACGGCTTTTTCTTCAACAGTCTAGCTGAGTCGCTAGTGTACTATGTGTTTGAAGCACTAGCATATCACTTTAAATAGTTATGGTTCCATCCAAAGACTACTGGGAAATGTAGTTGGTGAAGTACGTTGAGAGTTGTTAGGAGACTGATATTTCCCCTCACAGAGCTACATTTCCCAATGTTCCCTGGGAGCAGGATTGTTAGACCACTCAGAAATGTAGCTCTGTGAGGGGAGTAGGAGGTCACTCTGCACCCTTAATAAGCTACCATTCCCAGGATTCATTGCAAAAGCCATGACTGTTTAAAGTGGTACTTTACAGCCTAAAATGTATAGTGCAGATGGGGTCCTGGTCTCATAATAATGTTGACATTATAGCCCTGTTCAGTCATTAACCTCCTCACCCATGTAGTTAGAACCACATGAAGGGCATGTGAGGTCACACTCATTGGCCCCACCCCTTCTGCCATTCTCCTGTCCCTCACCTTCATTGCCCTTCCCCTGTTGGACAGCAGAAATGCATGTGGTGAAGCAGAATCACACTCCCAACACCAGCATCACTGCTGCTTACCTGAACAAGCTTGGGGTGGAGCTTGTAGATAAAGCAGCAGTGATGCTGGTGTCAGGAGGGCAGTTCCACCCCACTCCATGCATGCCATTGCTGATATTGCAGTGGTAACCTCTGCATCAGGGAGCCTGATCTACTGGCAGGGGCTCCCAATGTGATGTAGAATCCAGCCAGTGTGGTGTAGTTGTTAAGAGCGGTAGACTCGTAATCTGGTGAACTGGGTTCGCGTCTCCGCTCCTCCACATGCAGCTGCTGGGTGACCTTGGACCAGTCACACTTCTCTGAAGTCTCTCAGCCCCACTCACCTCACAGAGTGTTTGTTGTGGGGGAGGAAGGGAAAGGAGAATGTTAGCCGCTTTGAGACTCCTTTGGGTAGTGATAAAGTGGGATATCAAATCCAAACTCCTCCTCCTCCTCCTCCTCTTCTTCTTCTATCAGACCTGTTGATAGTAGGTGTAGGTGGGTGTCCACATGTCCTTCAGGACCCTCAGACCAGATTGGTTCAAGGGATGCGTTGGTTGGATAAAGGACTTCCACCTTTTCTTTTGTCCCTTCAGCATTTACACATGCAGTCAACAACAGAAGCAGAAGCTTTGGCGGAAATTTCTGTTGGGAAAATGGTGCAACAGAAGGGCTAAGCCCCTTCCCCCAGTACTGTGGCCCTGATCCAACCTGGATCTCCTGAGGCTGCTTATAATTTTAAAAACAAACGAACAATAGGTGATCCAATCATGGCTTTCTTCTGTCTTACCCAGTAGTTGCACCTTTGGAAAGGAAGCTCATTCAACCTCATTATAGTGCTAGTCATATCCAAACTTCTCTTCATCCGGTTAGCAAACAGAGCAGCTTTTCGGAGGGGGGGGACATGTGTTGTACAAAGCTAGCTTGCAAGTTATTTGCAAAGATGTTGGTTGAAGTTTATTTTTAATGAAAGTTTTTTATCAGGCTTACAGAGGAAAAGATGGAGAAAGACCTTGAAGCGACTGCATAATTTAAAATATTAATGGTGTACATTTTCTAAAGCCTCCAGCCATACACCAGTCTTAATTTTTCTAATTTACAGAATGTACTACATTATGCATCTTAATGAAAATTTCTGCTTTATTTGCCACTTTAAAAAAGCATAGTGTATTTCCTCAAGACGCCTTGATTTTATTCCATCACCCTTCAAATTACAAGCATGTGGCATTTCAATTTGTACCCACAGGGCAGAGGAACACAGGGAAGTGAGTTAGTCAGACCGCCAGTCCTTGTAGCTCAGGATTGTCTACATTGATGCAGGAATCTTCCCAGCCTAACTGCAAATGCTGAGGACTGAACCTGGGATTTATTTTTTGCATGGAGAGCAGCATTCAGTTGTGGCTCCCCATCTGTGGAGTCCTCTCTCTAGTGAGGTCCACCTGGCACCTTTTCTGACACCTTTGCGGTGCCAGGTAAAAACATACATCTTTTTCTAAGCTTTGGGTAGACTGTGTGATGATGTTGTTTTTGCAGTTAGTGTGCTGCCAAAGTTTTCTGGGAATGTTAGGGAGGAAGGGTGTTTGGATTTTTTAAATAAATAAATAAATTGCATGCCTTTTTGTATGAATGGGTCGATATTATAATGCATTTTATCTATGTGTATGTTTTTAAATACCGGTAAGTTGTAAGCTGCTTGGAGGAACAAATGTAACAAGTGACTAACAAATGATGATGATAATGATACAAAGCATGTTGTCAGGCTTTGGGGGATCGGCTTCCTCCCCCGTGGCCGTAGATAAGCAGAACAAAGGAAAAGGAGTCTTCTTACCAGTTAGAAACTTTAATAATCACAGAGAGAGAACACATCTCCTAGTAATGGCGGTGATCCCAATTAAAGACCCTACCCCCTTCGGTCCCTATGAACCTACGTCACTTTTACGTTTCACACTCTGAGCTTGTCCCCTCTGTGCTTTCTGTTCTGCCACTTTCTGAGCCCTTCTTGACTTTGGGGAGGGCGGTGGAGGAATGCTGTCTAGAGACTGTGAATCTGTTGACCTTATTCCTTCCAGTGTTTCTTCTCCTAGCTGTTCACCATTCAATATATCCCAGCTTCTGCCTTCTGAACTATGTCCCTCTGCAAACCACTGTTCCAAATCTATACTGTCCTCCTGCTCCTGGGAAGATTCAGGAGCAGGAGCAGGGGGAGTGGAGGGGGTGGCTCCCACCATTCCTCCTCAGTGCAGCCCTCTGCAGCACGGTCCCTGACACATGCTGTATCTCATTTAGGCTGAATGAACAAAGGATACCAAGACAAGTGGCTTGCTGCAAGACATCCATGTACCCGCAATCCCCACTTCAGATCAATTTATACAATCCAGACCACAATGATTTACAAAACGAGAGGGGGTTCGCTGGGTAAAAATACCCACGGAGCAAAAAGTCTAGATGATTTACAGAAACCAAACTATAAGCTCCACAAGATCATGAATCATGGATGTGAGTCTCAATGTCTGGAGATCGATTCAAAGATTGACTACAATATCAAAATGAAACTAATGGTTCTTTGATGGCACAGGGACCCATGTCACTGCCCTCAATAATTTTCAGGGTCTCTCCTCTATTGTAAACTTAGACACCACATAGAACATTGAGAATTTTCAGGAAAGCAACTGGCAGTTACAGGGTTTTTAATTTCTCGATGGAAAGTAACATCTGTACAGGGTCTTTGATCATTTGAACTGAATCCATGAGGGTGATATTTTTTGTACCATAATTTGGTGGTCTTGATTTGCTCTGCACTTTTGGTAGTGTGGTTGCTTGCCTTTTCTTTGTGGATAGCTGTTCATTTCATGTAACATTTACTTTGTTTTTCGTTTCCCACTATTTCTACCCCCCCCAAAAAAACCACACACACCCTAGTTTGTCTTCCTAGCCTGATCACACAAGCTAGAGATATTTGGTTTACCCACTCATGGATAAATTTGGATAGTGCAGATACTTCTCTTTTTTAAAAAAATCAGGAGAGCTAATGCTATGATCTACAGTAATTTTGATCTAATGTTCAGTTTCGCAGTTTTGGTTATTGGTTCTTTGCATTGTTTTACATGTGAAAAGAACAATACTAAACAATACATTCGGTTTGTTTATACATTTCACTGTAAGAAGTGAAGTAAGGTTGCAATTCTATCCCACTTACTTCAGAATAAACCTATTTGAATTAAATGGGACATACTTCTGAGTGGAAATAGTTAGGATTCCAGCCCCCAGACTCAGCTATACAGCTGCAAATAAAACTTTTTTTCGTGTGTTTTAAATTCAATATACAATATGACACTAGATGGCGATGGTGAGCCTTACGGAAAATTCAATGTATTTTTTAAAATGTTTTTTTAAAAAAGCATTTTCAAAACAGTTTTTATATGTGTGTAGATCCCCCCCCCGTGCCTTTTGCAGAAAAACAAGAAAAAGAAAAAGAGGAGGAGGAAAAGGAGGAGGAGTTTGGATTTGATATCCCGCTTTTTCACTACCCTAGGGAGTCTCAAAGCTGCTAACAATCTCCTTTCCCTTTCTCCCCCACAACAAACACTCTGTGAGGTGAGTGGGGCTGAGAGACTTCAGAGAAGTGTGACTGGCCCAAAGTCACCCAGCAGCTGCATGTGGAGGAGTAGGGAATCGAACCTGGTTCACCAGATTACGCATCCACTGCTCAACCATTACACTGCACTGGCTCTCTTATAAAACTTATATAAGAAAACTTTTACAAAATCAACAAACAACACTTCAGAAAAAAGAAAAGCAACAAGGCACCTATTGGAGCAGAGGAAATTAGAGAATTAATGAATATGGAAATAACATACACTGCAGAGCAATTGATATATTCATTTATGCATAATGTGTGCATGTTAAAAATGTATAATGTACTAGGGGCTGCTGCACCTGCTTGTTCTGCTCACCAACCTCACCAAACCCCCACCCCTTCCTTTACATCTGATGAAACCCCCATCCCTACCCCACCCTACCCAGCTTGGCCCAACCCTCTCCCCTCAGCCTGCCTCAAACTCCTTCCTCAGCTCAACCAAACCCCAATCTGCTTCCTTCACAGCTCTGCCCCCCCCTTGTGTTCCTCACATCTCACCCAGACCCTTTCCTACCAGGAAGATGTTTAACAGGAGGGCTGAGTGCTTTAGAGAGCGGCTTCCTGACCTTGCTCCAGTGATTTTTGGAGGAGGAGCTTTAGAAAGCAGGTTTGCCAAAGTGCTCCTCTATACACTGCTCCAGCAATGTTTAGTGGAGGGGGGTTGCTTCTGAGAGTGGGGTGCCAAACTGGTCTCTAAAATCCCTTTTAACCATCTCCTTTAAACATCAGTCCATTGTCAACAGCTCACCTGGGCTGCCCAACACTGCTCCATTTCCTTGCTTGCCCACCTCCTGTTATCATCTGCTGCAGTTGGCATTGACAATCTATCAGCAGTCATGCAAACTACAGTGTGCCAACCATTTTTCTTGCAAAAGTGGTACCTCAGGTTAAGTACTTAATTCGTCCCGGAGTTCTGTACTTAACCTGAAACTGTTCTTAACCTGAAGCGCCACTTTAGCTAATAGGGCCTCCTGCTGCGGCCGCGCCGCCCGAGCACGATTTCTGTTCTCAACCTGAAGCAAAGTGCTTAACCTGAAGCACTATTTATAAAGCATTTATAGAAAGAGTCTGTGATGGGGCTTACATGGACCAGAAGAAAAACACCTTGATAGTCTCACTTTCAATAGGCATCCCTAAGTACAAGTTTGCATTTCTAGGGTTCCCCACCCCAACCCTTTGTAAACTTTCTCGGGTGTTTTTGTAAGCAGAAAGGGTACACATAAATGATTTTATTAAATATATTATTATTTTTCATAAATAGATACTATGTTCTGGTACTTGCATCTTGCCATTCTGGTCCTACATTCTGACATTCTGTCACTATATGCCTTTCTTTGCTGTTTGCCTCTGTTTCCTATAGGGCCTAATGTTGAGTTGTGTGAGGCTGATTCCTAGCAAAAAATAAACCAGGATCAGATGTTCCTGTGCAGAGTGGAGGGATGTCTAAAAATGGAACCCACAGAAATCTGCTCCCAAATCCAGCTGAGCATCCATGCAGTGAAAACCACATGCATCAGTTGTATAAGTTCTTCCCCAAACTCTGAACATCAAACCATTCTGTCAGAAATAATTCATTTGCTTTCATTAATCCTCACTTTACTGATCTTACAGCCTCCACTTTTCTGACTTGGCTTACACCCCAGCTACTACATACCTTTGGGACTAGTTTGATTTCTCATTTTTAGGATCTTTTCTATATTACTAGATTCTGGGGTCATCTGATGAAAATTGTCAGATGCAGGATAGACAAAGGGAAGTACTTATTCACACAGTGTACAGTTTCTCACAGGTATCTCAGCCCAGTGGTGTAGTGTGCAGGGGGCACAAGGGCGATTGCCCAGGCACAAAATTGTTAGATGCAGGAAATGTCAACACCCAGCTTCTCTGTTGAATACAGCTTCTCCATGCAAACCAGGAAGTGGCCTCTCCAGAGAACGGAATGATTCTTCCTTGCTTATCTCTACAGCTGTGATCTCCTGGGTGATGCTGACACCATTAGGCAGTTGGATGTGCATACATACTGTATCCAATTCCCTCCCACCCACCCACTCCCTCCATTCAACCCCGGGCACTAGCAACTCACGCTATGCCACCGCCTCAGCCCCACAGCTTGCAGGAGGCATGAGAAGCAGGGCAAGAGCAAAGGGGCAAGTAGCTTGATGCAAGCAGCCTCAAGAGAAGGTTGTTAGTCTAAGCCAGATTCAGATTGACACTGTGAAAAAAGAAAACTGGAATATAAGGAGAACCTCCCCCAACTCCCACCTTTTCTTGGGTCCAAGCTGGAGTGAAGGTTGGATTTAATAATGGACCCAAAGAAGCATGCAAGAAATGGTTCGAATCAATGTTTACAGTCTGATTCAAAGCAGCTTAAAGTAGATATTTTTTTCAGTATCAGCAATTCACCTTTAAAATATAAGGAGCTTGCAAATTATATGTCTGATGGATATGAGGGTTTTAAAATGCCAAAGAATGTGACCCAGAAGTAAGGAAAGCTAATTGTGAAACCTCTTTAACTGAAGATATGGATAGAATCTACTCTAGAGACTAGAGAACATAGAATCATAGAAATGTAGAGTTCTCTCTAAAGAAAACAGAGATGCTTTAAAACACAAGACCGTTTCTCGAAACAACTTTAGGGTGCATTATTTCTTCCAGGTTTAATTATCCAAGAAATCCAGGATGCTTCTAGAGGCTTGCAACATGTTACAAACTCCAGGAATGAATCTTAGCCAGTGGTAAAGAAAGGGAGGGCATCTTTCCAATTAGTACTCCAGCCTCTTCACAGCACAATAGCTGACCTTTAGAATGCAGCCCCTTGTCATAGGTCTGACATACAAGGTACTTTAAGTTATAGTTACCCAAAGTAACATTAATGAATCAGTCTGTTGGGCACAAGGTGATGTTGTGACCAGTAAATCAGTTTGTTCACATAAAATAAACCTAATATACATGTCAAAACCTTTCTCTCTTTGGCAATTCATATCTTAATACTGTCTTCCATAATCAGCTAGCATTGCCCCATACTTTTAGAAGCCTGCAGGCTAAATGGAATTGAATGCCATGGGCATTATGTTGCCAATTATATGGTACATCCATTTTCATATCCAGCATGTCTGGCCATAGACTCTGGGCGCGAGCAATATAGGAGGATGCTAACCTGTACATTTGTTACTGCTGTCTGTAGCCATATTTCACAAGCTCTGGAGCAATTCAGTTCAAAATTCTGGGTGGCAGTTCAGTGTATTATTGTAATGTCCAATGTTATAGTTTATTCTGATGGAGAAAATAAGAGTTTGTGAATTTTAGAGTAGCAGTGAAGTTTTCATTCCCAAATTTCATCCATACCCAGAAAAATGTGTTAAAACATTCCTTTTGAAAGAGGTTAGACTATTATATCTTGATTAGACCATTATAAGGATGAAAGATTATGTGCAATGGTCCCAGTAGCAGTTGTTGTGCCACTGCAGGGGGTATCACTGCTGGTCCCTGAGAAGGACAGGTGCAAAGTTGCCAGCACCACCAATCCAATGGTCCTGCTGCCATGCTCGCACCACACCAATCTCCATGCTCTCCCCTCTCTCAGGAACTGGCAACAATACTTAATGTTTGTCAGGCAAATGAGCAACGGTATCCTGCTTGCACTGCCCCGAACAACTGCCACTGAATGGTCCCCTTCTATGAAAAGAAGTTCTTGTAGTCATGGAAGAGTCTAATATAGTGGAGATTCTGGGTGGCAATAGTGGAAAGGGGTGCCAATGACATTGTCTCTTCTCCTTTGCCTTTATTAGAGGCATCTTCTGGATCCAAAGGTCTCCTGCAAATGGTAGGCCACGATTCAATTCAATCCCAAATCTTTTAAATAAATGGAGTTGGAACCAATTTTAGTCATTCTACGTGTAGTCCTGTTGAAGCTAATGGACACGATGACTTTAGGACTGTTAAATGTAGGGTATCTATTATGATTGGAATTTACTGGGATACAACAAAATTTCAGTTCCCTCAGTTTCTAATTTTAAATTTAGCTCTCCATATTTCTGCAGCAATTTGCAAATTTCAGTTTAAATAATCCTCATGCAGTTTGATTAGTATATGTATTTTGGCAAGCAATTACCCCTAATATAACATTTTGTATGTTATCTTCACTAATATATGCCTTTATATGCACAATTTATATTAGCATTTTTGTACACATTAGGTAAGTCTGTCTTTAAATATGAATGGAATCAAATTTCTCCTCCATCCCTAGTCCCCAAACAGATGCTCAGGGGACCCACTTGTGATAGCTATCTATTTATTCCTAATCTCTGACCTTCAGCAATTGGTGGTTAAAGAACTATCTCTCATCCCATGACTGCTAAATTTAATCTGAAAAAACTTTATTGAGAGCTTTTTGAATGTCTAAACACAAAGTGCCTATGTCATCTCCCCTATCCACATGCTGATTGACACTCTCAAAGGGTTAGTGAGATAGGACTAACATTTGCAGAGCCATGCTTCTTCTTCAGCAAGATTTGTTCTTCCATATCCTTGTTAACTCTATCTTTAATAAAGCTTCCCACCACTTTTTTTTTTTGAACAGATATTAACTGCCCTGTAATTTCCTGGAATCTTTCTGGATCCCTTTTTAAATAAAAGTGTGCTACTTTGGCCAGTTCCCAGTCCTCCCTTATGGAGGCTGTTCTTAGGAACAAGTTAAAGTGTTTTTGTTAGAAGACGAGCAATTTCACATATGAGTTCATTTCAGCACTAGCCAGTGGATAAAATCAGGACCCGGAGTTTTGTTCATTGCTAATTTGTCATTGAGTCATAGAACTTTGTCTCTCGTCACCATCATTTGCCTAAGTTCTGCAACATTAGTTCAGTTACAAGGATCTGGCCTTCACCTACCCTAGTGAAGACAGGTGTGTAGAATTCATTCAGCTTCTCTACAGTCTCCTTATCCTCCTTTAGAGCATCTTTGACTACCTTGTAATCCAAGGTTCCAACTATCTCCCTTTGGTTAAGGATCCCCCTGTCCTTTTAGTTTTATCACTAATTTACTGTACAGTGGTACCTTGGTTTTTGAACGTCTCTGTTGACGAATGTTTCAGAAATTGGAATGTCGAAAACCCGAGGTGGTTTCCGTTTTGAGTTTTTCGTATTGAGTTTTCAGTTTTTGAAAGTTTCGGAATTCAAACCGTCTTCCAGAACGGATTACGTTCAAAAACTAAGGTACCACTATACATAAAAATGTTTTACATCATTCCATAAGATGAGTTAGGCTTCTATAACACACCCAACCACAGAAACATAACGGGCTACCAGAAAGTTAGATTAAAATCCATGGGATGTACACTTTGTTGGCACCCATCTGTCTGGGGAGACAATGGAGGAATGCAGCTTTGGGGGGAAAGTCAAACTGTTGGAGAGTTATCGCACCTGCTGGGGCTCTAGAGACTGATATGGGAGAGACATTATTTTGCAGCTGGGGCAGACAGTACTTAGAAAAATATGTATATTGAAAATGGAAACAAGCAGGTGTGTTTGGTAATACAGAGCAATTTGAAGCATCTTTCCTCAGAGGTAAGTCCCATTTTGCTCTTGTATAAGCATGTCTAGCACTGCAGCCTCAAAGCAAGGAATGGGACCTAAAGGGCACAATTCATCGCATGGATGTATGCTATGGCTTTGCCACCCATTCCCATCACAGCCTCTCATTTGTGTCCCCCCCCCCCCGCTGTTCCTTAAGGTTGCAGGACTCTCCTGAGCAGCATTCACTACAGGGCGAGGGGATGCAGCTGGAGAAGAAAATTGGCATTCTTCCTCCCACAGAGCATGCAGAGAAGTGTTTTCTGCTTGTGCACGGAACTGTTTGGATCTCAGCCATGAAATACATACAGATAGTACAGTATCCCAACAATACAGTCGCCATTATTAGCAGTTTTTGTTTTTGTTTAAAAAAGCCTCAATTAAATATTGTCAAGGCTTTGTTTCTATGCAGCTGCCTCCTGAAATATGACGGTTTCTGAATGCCCTGGAAGTTCTTACAAAATGAAGTGAATTTATTAACACTTTTGTTATTGCAAAAGTTGCTGTAGGAGAAGACGAACAGGGAAAGCATGCGATAACTTTTGTTCTTTTGTACGTGGGTGACATGTTTGGAAGTGCATCCCAGCCTGTCATCTAATTTTAATCAGAGACGTATAAAATATGGTGTTATGTGTGTATATTCATTCCAAGGAGAGACACATAACACATGAAAAGTGAAGCTCATTTACACAAAAATATTAATTCAAACTTTTATTCTTTTGACAAAGAAATGCCTTTTTTTATTCCATATTCCCACCGGGAAGGGGCAGGATTGTAGAGATTTCTTGGTCCTGCTTTCCAGCACTATAATTAGCTGCAATCGGAGGATTTGCATATAGAGTATATAGTGTATGAATCCTTTTCTCTTTGCATACTTTAATGTATGCACTTTGTATTTGTTTGTACTTTCTCTCATGCAAGAGGGACCATATCCATGTTTGGGAATCCTGGGGGTATAATAATTAATACTAATTTTTGCATGCAACATCAGCATGTAACATTATGAGAAAGTAGATCACATCTGAGAACAAGCTATTGGGGATTAGTTAAAATAAACGTGGGATTTCCCATTTCATCTTTTCGGTTCTGGGATGCACACGTAGCATATTTCCAGCACAGAGGCCTTAGATTCCAATTATTAGGGGTCCCGCATCACCCCCTAATTCAACACAGTTGATAATGATCCTATTCTTATGACATAGGTATCATATTCAGACCAATAACCAAACAATGTGAATTGGGATAAATTGTGTTGATGTAAGATGTGATGAGGGTGATTGCCAGGGGAGGGGACTCTAGGGGGAACGGATTGTGGCTTATTGGTGCTCAATGGAAGAGCATGTGCTTTGCATACAAAAAGTTTGAGGTTCAATCCCTGGTATTTCCAGCTAGGGTTGGAAAAGAAAACTTATGCTTAAAACCCAAAGAAGCCCTGCTAGTCATTGAAGGCAGTGCTGAGCTCAATGGACTATCAGTCTAACTCAGTATAAAGCAATTTCTATGCTCTCTTTGTGATTCTAATTCCAGCTTTCTGTCTTGTGAGACCTCTTCATCTTTCCCTGTTGGGATATACAAGGCTAAATCACAGGTCATCATCACATTCATCATCAGTTGAACAAAAGATTATAGAAGATGTGTGACTGCTGCTAAAAACAGTACACCCCCCCCCTCATGACACCTTCCTTCTTTCTCCAATAATCTTGAGTAATATCAAGGCAAACATTTTGTACCTGCGTACTCACAAGTTGGTATCCAGTTGTGGCATCCTGCTTGCACAACAGAGTTGTGAGATTTGGATGGTGGTGACAAAGGAGAGGGCCTTTTCAGTAGTCCCCCACCCCACCCGCAGTGGGGCTCATGTGGTGTCAATTTTGTCATCTTTTCACCACCAGGTCAAGATGCAGTTCCAGACATTTGATAGGATGAGATGGTCGTTTCTATGTCTTTTTAAAAGTTGATTGACCCTAATGTTTTGTCCCATGTTCGGTACAGTTTTGATATGGGAAATTTCTTTTTAGAAAGCGGCCTTGGAGATTTCTAATGGAGAACGACTGGAAATTTAAATATAATATCAGCAATTCTTTGAATTTTATTACTTTTTGTTGCATGTTCTTTTTGCAGTTGCATTTTTTGTAACTGAGTTTTAACTTACGCACGCTGGGACCTTAGGGTGAAGAGTGGGTAAATAATAACAATAACAAATCAATAACAATAATAAATTTTAATACTATTTCATAGCATTATCTTGTTTAAAATGTGTTTTTTAAAATCTGCTGTTATATGCCTAAAGTTTTCTTTTTCTTTTTTTATAAATGGAGATTTACAAAATTCAGTAAAGTAAACTAATAATACTTACCTGGGAGTAAGCCCTATTGAGTTCAGTGTGACTTATGTCTGGATAGATGCCCATACCTCTGAACTGTGATTACAATCTGTAGCTTGGGGAAATCAAAAAATGCTATGTTCTTTCCCCAGACTAATGGCATTTTCTGCATTGATTTGTAACTTTGCTTTGTCCTGCATTAAAAGCTGAAGTGGGAAAGTAAAAAAATAACAACCACAGATACTCATTGGTACTCTGGTGCATCCTCCATCATTTATAGTGGGTATTTGCTTCTTCTTTTTTTCAAAATAAAAATTTCAGGCTAAAAGAGGGGAACTGTTCCCTTGTTCAAAAAATTGAAATGGAAAAATGAATATTGAAATGTATTGGCTTGGGACTTTCAGCACAGTTTAAATAACTAATTAAGAAGAAAATTTGCAGGGAGGAAAATGTTAAAATGTGCAGTAATTTATTTTTAATAAGTATAAAAGAGATTACTTTAATTAACACATTTTTTAAAAAACACACCATAGAGGGTAAATAAAAAGCTTTTAAATAGTCATTCGGAGACATGTAGAGTTGAAAGGTTTCTGCAGTAGCTGGAAACGGAATGCTTAAATAAGAAATTAGTTGAATTAATGGAACCCATATTGTAACATGATCTTCCTCATACATTTAGTGGCTTCCAGATGTTGCATGAAGTCTCATTGGTGGGTTGTGGGTAGTTTGCATGGCTAAACAGGGAACAATGTGACATAAGGAGAAGGAGGCCTTTAAAGAGGCAAAGGAAAGGTGTGGCTTGTGACTAATCGGAAATCAGAGTCTGCAGTACTAAGTTTGAAAACTACGGTGGTACCTTGGTTCTCAAAAGCCTTGGAACTCAAACAACTTGGAACCCAAACACTGTAAACCCAGAAGTAAGTGTTCTGGTTTGCAAACTTTTTTTTGGAAGCTGAATGTGCTTCGTTTTGAGTGTTACACTGACGTCTGTTTGTTTTTGATATTTGTTTTGCTTTTTTGTGACTCTTTTTTGTTTTGTTTTTGTGACTGCGTGGAACCCAGTTCAGCTACTGATAGATAGATTGATTGTGTGACTGAAGTACATTGTTTATTGCTTTCATTTTATGGATCAATGGTCTTGTTAGATAGTAAAATTCATGTTAAATTGCTGTTTTAGGGGTTGTTTTTAAAAGTCTGGAACGGATTAATCCATTCTGCATTACTTTCTATGGGAAAGCGCACCTTGGTTTTGGAACGCTTTGCTTTTGGAAAGGACTTCCGCAATAGGATTAAGTTTGAGAACCAAGGTACCACTGTACTGGTATGTCCCATTATGAATATACTGGGAAAGAAACAGGTATGGATGGTGTCAACAGAAGGCAACCAGAAATCTTGGTGTTGGTGTGGCTGCAGATTAGGGAGAGAGAGAGAGGTGCAAGGTGGCAGAGAGGTTGGTGCGGCATGGAGGCACCAACTAAGCTCATCTGGTGCGCATGCTGGTGCGCTTGAGCAGCATATACCTCCCTGTCTCATCCCTCACCCTCCCACAGTGACTGTGGTGTCAGGAAGCCAGGTTAGGATGGCTGTGCCTCCCTGCCAACCCCTCCTGTATACGGTGATAACTGAATGGAAACAAGATTCTTCTTCTTCTTCTTCTTCTTCTTCTTCTTCTTCTTCTTCTTCTTCTTCTTCTAATACATGAGCTGTGATACATGACAGCTCAAACATATCTGAAACAACTACTTATGTCTGGATAGATGCCCATACCTCTGAACTGTAGACTTTCCCCCTAATCCCTGATGTGTGGGAATATGTAGTTAGTCAAGGGTGGCGTGTGAAGTGCACCCTGCACCTGCTCAGAGATATTTTCACCTATGCTTACACTGTCATTTTTAATATGAGCCTCCCTAAATCAGCCCTGAGTGCTCACTGGAAGGACAGATCCTGAAGCTGAGGCTCCAATACTTTGGCCACCTCATGAGAAGAGAAGACTCCCTGGAAAAGACCCTGATGTTGGGAAAGACTGAGGGCACAAGGAGAAGGGGATGACAGAGGACAAGATGGTTGGACAGTGTTCTTGAAGCTACTAACATGAGTTTGACCAAACTGCGGAAGGCAGTGCAAGACAGGAGTGCCTGGCGTGCTCTGGTCCATGGGGTCACGAAGAGTCGGACACGACTAAATGACTAAACAACAACAACAAGAAGAGGATCGAAAAGTTGAGAGTCTAACTACATACAATATTTTAAAAGGGATAGGGGTGGACAATCCAGGTCATCTGCTCTGAGAAAATGGGTGGAAAGCATTATTGAAGATAAGAGCAAATTAAAAGCAAACAAAATTACTGGGTCCAGCTGGCACCCACCTCTCCAAGAGTGGAATTGTTCATATTCTGAGAAAAATATGTTTGTTTCCAATCAGCATCTATAACTGAGGACTGGAAAGTGGCCAGCGTAACACTAATTTTTTTTAAGCGATCTGGAGGAGATCTAGTAAATTACAGGCTGGTCAGCTTAATGTCTGTTCTGGGGAAATGGGTGGGAATAATAATAATAATAATAATAATAATAATAATAATAATAATAATAAAATTTATACCCCACCCATCTGGTTGGGTTTCCCATTATTAAATATTATTAAACATAAAATTACCAAGCATATAGGAGAACTAGCAGGGCTGGATTTAGGTTTGATGAGGCCCTAAGCTTCTGAAGGTAATGGGGCCCTTGATATGTCCAGCTGTCTTTTGTGAACAACAAATTGTTGCTGTTTTTTGTGTTGAATATATGCTATATGGTAAGTTATGAACCTAATAGACATCTAAAGCCATTTGCACATGTTGCCATGCAACCAGTTCATGCAGGATGTAGGCACTCTATATATAGAAATGAGCAAACCAGTGATATTTTAGGGAGCAGGCTACCATTACTTACATCACAGGGGCCTACACAACACAAAACACTGTTGCTGTATGTAGGTTTTATTTTATTTGTTTTTATATTTTGGAAATGTGCATCCAGTTGGTTTTTTCCTTTACATTTTTTTACGGCTCCCAACAGAGTGGGGCCCTAAATTATAGCTTGTTTAACTTATACGTAAATCCAGCACTGAGAACAAGCATACAGAAGATGCAGCATGGCTTCCACTAAAGAAAGTCCTATCTAACTAAGCTTTTAGAGTTCTTTGAGAGTATCAAAGAACTCGTGAATAGAGGTGGTGCAATTGTGGAACTAGGATTTCAAAAGGCTTCTGAACAGGACT
Organism: Podarcis raffonei; assembly: GCF_027172205.1. Taxonomy (NCBI): domain Eukaryota; kingdom Metazoa; phylum Chordata; class Lepidosauria; order Squamata; family Lacertidae; genus Podarcis; species Podarcis raffonei. Next base: position 70,496,289 of record NC_070602.1, read on the forward strand.
TCTGAATATGTTTGGCAATCATAGGAAATGAGAGCAATTCCTCTCATGAGTGGTTAAAGAGAAGAAAGCAGAGAGCAGGGGAGCAGCTGAAGGTTCTGTATCGGGACCTTTCCTATTTAAGATGCCCATAAATAGTCTGGATGTGGGGATTAGCAATGAAATGGCCATGTATGTTGGTGATAATGCAAAATTACTCAGGGTAGTGAAAACAAAAAGAGATTGTGAAGTTCTCCAGAACCATGTGCCCAAAATGAGTAAGTAGGGAAGGAAATGGCAAATTTGGTTCAACTGTGTGTGTTGTTTTTTGTTTGTTACTATGCCATGCATTTTTGTGCTGCTATATTGTAAAGCACATTGTGATCCTCGGATGAAGGGCAGTATAGAAATTTAATAAAAAAAATAAATAAATAATAAAAAACAAGGATTACAGCAAACATTTTATACAACAAGAGTGTAAAAGGTTGTCTCTCTGCTCCTAATCTAAAATAATTCTGAGCAACAAGGTACACAAATCCTCTGGTTGAATGGATCCTAGATGAAGTCTCATTGTCTATTTCACAAATCGAAATTAAATTATTAAACTAACAGTACACAAAATGTGGTGAGCAGACAGGAGTTACAGAAAAGCAACAATGAAAAAACAATTTTTCAAGTACCCAAATGTCTTAAAAATGGGGCCACAATAAAGGTTATTAAGTCCATCAACATCCCCCCTGAATTATGTACAATTTATTAATTACTGACCAAAGAAACAGTAACTTATTCATCAGAAAATGGAAAAATGCTTAATAATGCAACATTAAGGAACACGTTATATCTGGAAAATGTAAATTGCTTTGAATATTTTCAGATAAGAGATAATATTTCAGCTATTTGAGGCTTTTAAATATTTAAATGAAAACAGAAGTGTAAGAAAATTAACCAAATAAAAGAAGTAATAATAAAAAAGGAAAGTACTGATTATTTAGAATGTATCACCTGCTATTAAAATGCAACTGTGAATCTGAACAAGTTAAAGATTATATGATAAAGTTGGCTCGCAATATTTCTATGAAAGTCTGGGAGAATCTGTGGGAGACAGCGCATAATATATTTTAAAGTCAAGCAATAAGCAAAAGCAGTTATAAAGTTATGCCAAGGTGTTATATAATTAATGCTATTAAGAAAAATTACTCAGCAATGTGCTGGCAATACAGGAAGGATTGAGGTACTTACTTCCATATGTGGTGAACATGTTCTTTTAGCACAACAATATTGGAATATAATCACAAAAGCACTATCTGAAATAGTACAAGAGGATATAGAAGTGAAATTTGTTATGGAATGATTTGTCTCACTTAACATATAATGACCATACAGAACTAACATTTTGCATGATAGTAGCAACACGATTGCTTTATGCTCAAAAACTGAAACTCCCCAAGTCTCCAATGACTGGATAAATAAGCTCTGGGAACTAACATTAATTTCAGATGTAACATTTTAGGTAAGGTCAAGAGAAACAGGTATTGAACAGAACAAATTCATGGAAATATGGTGTCCTTTTATATCACATTGCTCAAGAAGCCATGATCTCCCTAATGCTCAGTATGACTTTGATATGTTTTGATGAGCAAACAGTTAGACAATATTTTAAATAACTAGAAATATGCTAGCTGTGACAGGAACTAGAAAGAAGGATAAAGTTATGAAAATCAGCATCTTCATTAGATGCCAATATGATTTATTTTTAGTTACTAATGAATTGTTTACATGACATGCGCTATATTCTTTAAATCTACTACTTGCTTTGTATATTTAATGAATGTATGTAATATATGGTGGGAATTAAAATTGATTAAACATCATTGTCATCATCATTGGACTGGAGAAGAAGAAGGGTTTGGATTTGATATCCCGCTTTATCACTACCCGAAGGAGTCTCAAAGCGGCTAACATTCTCCTTTCCCTTCCTCCCCCACAACAAACACTCTGTGAGGTGAGTGGGGCTGAGAGACTTCAGAGAAGTGTGACTAGCCCAAGGTCACCCAGCAGCTGCATGTGGAGGAGCAGAGAATTAAACCCAGTTCACCAGATTACGAGACTACGGCTCTTAATCACTACACCATACTGGCACCATACTGGAGAAATTCCCCTGTGATGGGAAGTCGCAATGTTTGGGGCTTTTTAGTTTGGAAAAGGAGACATGAAGGGAACATGATAAGATCATAGAATTGTAGAGCTGCAAGGGACCCGGATGGCCATCTAGTTCAAGGCCCTGCAATGCAGGAGTCTCAACTAAAGCATCCATGACAGATGGCTATTCAACCTCTGCTTAAAAACCTCCAGTGAAGGAGTGTCCACAACTTCCTGAGGGAGTCCTTTCCACTATTGAACAGCTCTTACGATCTTTCTGATAGTTAGTTGGCATCTCCTTTCTTGTAACTTGAATCCATTGGTTTGAGTCCTACTCTCCGGAGCAAAGATGTTCAAATGTATGTATCTAACAGAAATGTATGTTAGAGATGTATAAAATCATACATGGCATGGAGAAAGTATATGGAGGGGACAATGGCTTGTTCAAGGTGGCTTGTTGTAAGCAAACCATAGTTAACATTAAGTACACTTTGTTAGTTCGGATGCCACAACAAACTGAAGTTAAGCAAAGACCGGAAGCCATGACTTCCAAGCTCCTCTTTGGAGCCACAATAGAGAACAGAGAGGATAGAAGAGAGAGGATAGGATAGGGGTGGGGCCTGGAGCTCACTAAAATTGAAGGAGTGTCTCCACCTCCATCGTTCAGCTCAGACACTGAGGTCCAGCTCCGAGGGCCTTCTGCTGGTTCCCTTCCTGCGAGAAGTGAGGTTGCAGGGAACTAGGCAGAGGGCCTTCTCAGTAGTGGTGCCCACCCTGTGGAACGTCCTCCCATCAGATGTCAAGGCAGTAAACAACTATCTGACTTTTAGAAGATATCTGAAGGCAGCCCTGTTTAGGGAGGTTTTTAATGTTTGATGTTTTATTGTGCTTTGAGTTCTGTTGGGAGCCGCCCAGAATGGCTGGGGAGACCCAGCCAGATGGGTGGGTTATAAATAATAAATTATTATTATTATTATTATTATTATTATTATTATTATTATTATTATTATGCAAACACAGTCATTGCCTGCTCAGGAAAAAAACACAGTTTGGCAACACCTAAGTATGGGCAGGAATGGCAAAGATGGCCTTGAGTGCAGCACACCCTCACAGTTTCTGTGATTCACCTGGATCTGCTGCCACTGATCAACTCATCCATCATATACATATATATATATATACCATATATATATATATATATATATATATATATATATATATATATATATATATATTGCAGACCTAGTTCATGCTAAATTTGTTAGGCTCAGTGACTGATTTGCGTCTCTTAGCTAGTGCCCTTTCAAGAAAAGCACTCACATTGGTCGTGGATGCCTCTCGAGATCACTGCTAAAGGGAACTGAGATGTGCTTTGCTTTCCGTTCATTCAATAAAGCAACCGAGGGTTTGTATGCCAGTGCCCTGCTTTACTCAGTAGAGTTAGATTAGTCTCATATTGAAATAAAGATTAAAAGAAAAAAGAATGTCTTATTCACAGTGTGGACCACGACGTGATGCGAGTGGATGCACTCAGTTCTTCGGTAGGAAGTGTTGCGTGCTGTATAAGGGGTTTTGTAGGACTTGGTTGCTAAGACTGCAGAGCGGCAAGTTTCATTAACATTAACAAAAACCCTGGATACATTACAATTCCCTCCCTTGGGTTGTTTGTGCTGTTCTTATCCTTGGGAACCATCCTTGTAAAAAGTACACAGAGCAATATAAGAAGTATCACTTCTTAGGCATACTAATGCAAACTGCCAAATGAGTGATTTCATAGTCACTCCTTATATCCAGGTAATTCTTATTAATTAATTTGTGATTGCTGCTTAGGGTAAAGAGATGTAATACGCATGCTTTTTTTTCTCCTTGCAATGGTCTTGGAAACTAGGTCTTCTTCCCATATAGGACAGTGGTTCTCTGGCCTTTTTTCTCCCATGGACCACTTGAAAATTGCTGAGAGTCCTGTTAATTATTTTTCCGCCAGTTACAGAAATTGTAATGCACTATGCTAGATATTGTACGATTTTTAACTGTATCTTTGCAGACATACCACAGACCACATGTACATTAGTTTCTAGTTGCTTGGGGCCACAGTCATAATCCGTTATCTGATCCCTGAAATCTGTGCGAAGTCACCTGAAAAAACAAAGCTAACCAAAAGTGGTTGGTCTTGACTGATATAGATTAGGAATTATGCTTCCAGATTCAAAGGCCATTACTTACCAGTTTGTTAGATAAATTTTCTAGTTTTGCAACACTTTCTATCTGCATTTCTGATTGTTGCCATTGGGTGGTGCCAGGCAATCAGAGTATTCAGCAGAAGATAACGGTTTCATTTTCTATATAGGGAATGAAATAAGATTTCAAATGTGTTCTGAAATAATTTGCAGTGCAAATAGACCCAGTAACTAGTTCAAATAGTTGTGTGATTCTTTTTTATATATAAAAATAATTTTGTAGTGCTTATGATAAAGAATGGCTGTGTCTCATTTTGGCTTATTTTTTAAATGTGATTAGCCTGACCCAAAATGTTTTTGTGCCCCTAGGATACGGCTCTCTTTAAAATATATATATATAAAATCAAGTTGTGCTACAGTAGCTTAATTAATTGGGCCACTTAACATCCGTGCTAATGTTAAAGGGACTTTTGTTCTGTAGGTTTTTATTGTATACGTATATGCATTAAATGCCAAAGCTTACTGAAAATCAGCTACCGCTTTGAGTAATAATAATAATAATAATAATAATAATAATAATAATAGCTCAGATACATTTAAGAGGAAATAATGCATCCTTTTAAAATTCAGTTACTTTTTCATGAGTCTGCAAAGAGGTTGAAAGACAACATTTTAAAGTTTAAAGTTAAAACCATCTCTGAATCATCTGTTGATATATTATGTTTTGTTAATCAAACAAATCTTTCGAAATAATCTGACAGTCCTAGTGTTGTAAATTGGAGTTACGAAATTTACTTGCTTGGAAAAGCCAATTGTAGGGAATTCAGAGGGAAGAGGGAGAGATGGATGTATGCTCCATTTTGTCATCTGTATAATGCTGTTAGAAGAGGATTAAAAATGTGTCCTAACAGCTCTGATTGCATATTGACAGCTTGAAATAATTTAAAAGACTTTGATTCTAAGTATGGAACAGCACCCGTGTGAATAACATTTTCTTTTGGGACAAATGTGTTATCTAAGAAAATGAATATACATCATTACTTTAATCACAAAGAGACAAAGATAGCCACCAGTTTTTGTTCTTCATAGGAATAACCACACCAAAGTGTATTCTGACTACCGATGGATAATGTTTAATACAAAGAAAACTTTTGCCATACTTGTTTGGGTTTGCTACCTCTTGCCCTGTCTCAGTGCAATTATTTAACTGTCAAATGCTGTCTAGCCGTTTGGTCCTTCTTCTCCTATCTGATCCTTTAAAGCAATTTTACAGCTTTAAATAAATTCATCGTGTAAAGATTTTTTCTCTAAATACGCAAGTCCTTTTAAAAAAGTGAAAAAGAAGACAGAAAATGAAGGGATTCACCACATCCAAACAGTGTGAATTCACACTTCTCATCTTACTCATTTCCACTGAATTTGATCAGACCAGTCCTATGCAGCTAAAATGATGCACCTTTGCCAAGAACTACATAAATATTTGTAGCAATACAGGTAGCGATTGCTGTCTAGCCTTCTGCCACCCACTGTACTTTGATTTTAAAGCTGCAGTCCTAAACAGGTCTCCTCAGATGCAAGTCCCATTGAATTCATTGGGACTTGCTCCTAAGTAAGTGTGGTTAGAACTGCAGCTGAAGTGGTGTTTTTTTGTTTTTGTTTTGCATGATACAAATAATTCCAACATGCCTATCTACACATTTTTATTCAAAGGATACTCTTCCAATGCATTCCAGAACACTGAAAACCAGCAAGACCATGCAACCAAACATTTAATACAAATATAAGAACTTCTGTTACAAGGACAGCCGGCAAGGTAAAAGCTTTTTCTTCAAGATCTATCCTGTCTCTCTATACTCTGATGTCACCAGAAGCCAGGCTACTAACATCGAGAAACAGCTAACCTCCTCCTGCTTCCTCTTAAAAAAAGAAAACAAAACTTTAGTAATTTAATTGCCTCCCCTTTGCATTTTGCCACTGTAGAACTCTTTCAGTGAATTTTCCTTTTCGCCGTGTAATTACAATCTGACTATTTCATGCAAATGTCTCAGTGTTACATCATGTTGGAACATTGTTAATAATCATTGACCATGTTTATGGTCAATGATTATGAACAATGTTAGAGCATGATATTTATGTGCAGCATAATGGTCAGTTGTTGACCTTTCCTATATGTTGCATAAAGACACAAATGCCATTTTACACGCAGCACAGTTGGGCGGAAATTACTAAAGTGTGGCAGTTGCTTAAAATAAAACTAAACAATCGAAGACTTGCTAGATCAGTTGTTTAATTTTTTTAAAGGCATTTAAAATGATGGATCCAGCATTCTTCATTCCTCTGCTATCCCGGTCCCAAGGAGTTATATCAAAGAGTATGAGTAGCATGAATAAACCCTTTCATGCAATAGAAAAGTCACTGCAGAGAATTCTTTTAGAACTCATCTTCCTGATTTGGGTACCTGGAAAAAAAACAACTTATTTTAGCAACCAAATCTCACCAAGCATGAAATAGATTTTTACACTGGGTACTAAAATCTGGTGTACTTCATTAACAAGTAAACATGCTGAGTTTATTACTGACCTTATTATGTAGGGATGAAATGCCAATTCCATTAAATTGGACAAGCCACATTACTTATTTATTTATCCTATTTCAAAACCTCCTTTCTATATGTAAGAATTCAAAGCAGTGCTTCAGCCAAGTCAGAGCTGACCCAGAATAGTTTAACAAAGTTGGGGTTTTTTTGAACTTCGTTGCTAGCTACTGTGCAACTAAAATCCGTCTGTATCGAAATGTATTATCCAACCTGCTGCAGATCGTGAAAGAGGCTAATTCAGTGAAATGATGAACTTCTAAGAGCCATTGTTGGAGAAACATCTATTTATATACCAATAGAAAAGAAAACAATAATTCTGGGGAAATGTATTTTCTTGCTGAGTAATCATTTGCATGTTTCCTCAGATGTAAGTTCTATTGGGTTTTTTTCACAGTACAGTACAGTATTAAGCATGTTTAGGATTACAGCCTTAATGATGGTTTAGTGAGAAATATTTTTAGATTGTGGGGAAGAATCTACCACTAGGATGTTTCCATGCACAAGCCTTAAATCGTGTGTCTTCAAACCACTCTTGTGATATTTATGTTTACATCTGGCCATGTGGAAAAGAAAGCAGATGAGAGGGGTCTGTAATACAAATCAATGGCTGCTAGCTACACCGGCTGTATTCTACCTCCACTGTCAGAGTCAAAATGCCTCTGGATGCTGGCTGCTGGGAATGGCAGGTGGGCAGAGTGCTGTTGCACCCTGGTTCTGCTTGTGTGCTTCCCACTGGTATCTGGGGGCCACTGTGAGAACAGGATGCTGGACTCAATGGGCCATTGGCCTGTTTCTGCAGGCTCTTAAGGTCTAATCAGCATTCTGGCCAATGAAGTTTTTCAGCTGGCATTACAAACTGGATTAAAGCAAAATCTGCTTTAAGCCTGTTTTGTGAAAATGCCTTGAGTATTATCCCTTGTTACAATGATGGTGAATTCACCCGCATTTCCTTCCTTCCTTCCTTCCTTCCTTCCTTCCTTCCTTCCTTCCTTCCTTCTTCTTTCTTTCTTTCTTTCTTTCTTTCTTTCTTTCTTTCGTGTTTAATTCATGTCCATTCTCCCTCTCCCTGTTTTTAAATTCTGGGCCCAATCCTCAATCATAACAAATTAGTGTAGCTCAATTTATGCCTTTAGTCAGACACCATACAAGTAGTGTGTGTGTGTGTGTGTGTGTGAGAGAGAGAGAGAGAGAGAGAGAGAGAGAGAGAGAGAGAGAGAGAGAGTGTAACATCTTAACAAGCTGTTACGGTATCACTCTCATTCTCATAGCCCCTGACTGTCCCTTTCCTTTTTTAAATGCAATGTTTAGAGACTTCTTATAGTCTTCATAGCTGTCAGTTGTTTCAATGTGCTTGCCACTTTGGGGAAAACAATTTGCTTTTCAGGCTCTTTCTATTGCTCAACAACAAATGCGCATAAGGCTGGATGTCTAAAAACCAGTTTTGCTGCTGCTGCTGTTTTAAAAAATGCTAGTACAGGGGAGCTAGTATATTTACACAATCGCCTACATCAAGCAGCAAGTGGACCCATCGGAGAATTGCAGGAATCATCAAGGCATCTTGTTCCTTGTTATAATAATTTTACCTCATGACCCTTTTCGTTTTTCCTACTGCCATTTTAGTTTAAGGGCGACAACACTTCATAGCACTCTGCAGGTGTGTGTGTGTGTGTGTGTGTGTGTGTGTGTGAGAGAGAGAGAGAGAGAGAGAGAGAGAGAGAGAGAGAGAGAGAGAGAGTTACACTCTGTGGGTCCCCCCCCCCCGCTTTCTCCCCTAGCCCCAGATGCCTTTGTAAAGCAGTCTGGTGAAACAGTGAACAAAACCTTGTGGGATAAGTCTGACACTGGAAGTTAATGATTATCAGTTGAAACAAAACACTTGTTTACATGTTGTAGTCATTAGAGGTTCTAGTCAGTCATACCTCGACTGGGATTCCTGCCAAATGTTTTGAGGGTTCTTTCACAAGCTGTGCAGTTTTGTAAATACAAAAGCACTCTTATTAAGCCTTTTTAGTATTAGACTGTGCAATTAAGATGACGGGTAATTAAATTCCTTTATTTGGAATAGGATTTGTCCAAGATGCACTCGCACAACTTTTCCTTTTTCAGGACACCAACAGATTCCTCTTTGGGTGTTCTTTTGCTGAGCAGTAAGTTTAAAGGAATGCTTTCACTGAATGCATTTTTAGAAATGAAAATAAAATAAAATCAGATGACATTCCAAAACTGGCTAGCTTAAGATTTTTTTCTCACCTTCTCAACTTTTTCCGATTTCTGCCTAGCTATAAAACTTTCTTTTCCCATTAATATGCCTTCATTTTCTGGAATTGCTTTTTTTTAAAAAAACAAAACCCTGTAGGTTTTCATTTTAGGTGTATTATAACTGGAATTAAAGCAGTGATTTGATTTTGATGGAATTTAGGACCACTTCCAATTAGCTAAGGATGCTTTTAAGGTAATGCAGCATAACGGAAGTGCCAAAGTATTTTGTCTGGCATGCAGCTGCTCCTTGTAACACTTGCGTATGACTCTGTACCTGTTCGAATAACCCAGATCCTACTTGTTCTTTAGTCTCATGAATGAGACACAAATAACTCGGATGTGACCGTGTTTTGTAAAAGCCTTTAACTAGGCATGGCTGCCTTTTAATAGAAATAGATGAGCTCATTTTGCCATGCTCCTCTGCCACGACAGAACCTTCTGTATTTATCGCAATAGTAAATTATTTAAGATTTAGGGAGCCATATTTTGTAACGGCAAAATTGTGCAACAACTGAATTGCCCTATACATATTTTATCTCTCTGTTTCTTTTTTTAATTTGCCAAAGAAGATATCAGTTTTATAAGCTCCTATGGAGGACTGCTCGCTTTGACATTTCCCGGTTGTCTGTAGTGCTAGGCAATAATTAAATATCAGGTGCATAAGCTGCTCTTTAATTTGACATGTGTGCTCCAGGCAATAAACACATGGAGTGCAATGTGGGAGTGTAATTGCTAAGGAATAAAATCTTGTACCAAGTGAGATCATTGTATCAGGTACTGGGTGACAGCTCATTTGATCATTATGCCCAGGCTAAAGAGGTTGCCTAATTAGTTTCCATTAAAACTCACCCTTTAATCAGGAATTATTCTTGCATAAAGAATGTCACTTGGTCCAGATGAATGAACAATTGTTCCCCCTTGAGATTCAACTATCTGTTACACTTGGGATACCATATGTCTTTTCAAACAATTCAGCTATAGCAGGTCCCCTGAAAACCTGGATCTTACGCCATAAACAGCATGTGCATTTTTAAAAACTTAGCTCTTATTCTGAGGAAGAATTTTGAAAGCAGAGACTCCATACCATGCTGCAAATTGCCACCTCAGGAGCAGAATAACAGCCTGAGGGGTGGGAGGGAAACGGTCTGAGAGAAAGGGCTAACTCACTTCCTGTATACAGAAGCCCTGGTCTAGATCCGGGCCACCCACAGCTGCTGTTCATTTTTAAAAAGAGCAGAACCCTAAACATGCATGTTGAATGCCGCATCTAGTTTGATTTTAAAATGACACCTGTTGCTACCTGAGTGATGAAACAGATTTCCTCCTCCATGGCTTGTTGACATCACCATCAGGGTCAAAGCCAATGTTGCCTCATCCTCCCATCCAATTCAGTTTTTCTTCATTGATCTTCTTAAGAAGAGCCCTGCGGGATGATCAATAGACCAAGAGTCCAGCATTCTATCCACAACAGTATCTATACAGATGCTTTTGGAAAGCTCACAGGAAGAGGCACGGAGGCAACAGCATTCTCTCCACTGCATGGTATTCAAGGCAATAATGTGTCCAGTTTTCGAGGCACCACTGTTGTACAGGCTTGGTTCTCCATGAACCTCTATAATGCCATTTTGGAACCATCTAAGCCCCATGGTGGGGACACGGTTGGTGCTGTGGCTTGCCAATCAGAAGGTCGGCGGTTTGAATCCCCACGACAGGGTGAGCTCCCGTTGCTCAGTCCGTGCTCCTGCCAACTTAGCAGTTCGAAAGCCCGTCAAAGTGCAAGTAGATAAATAGGTACCACTCCGGCGGGAAGGTAAACGGTGATTCCATGCGCTGCTCTGCTTTCACCAGAAGTGGCTTAGTCATGCTGGCCACATGACCCGGAAAAACTGTCTGCGGACAAGCGGCGATTCCCTCGGCCAGTAAAGCGAGATGAGCGCTGCAACCCTAGAGTCATTCTTGACTGGGGTCCTTTACCTTTTTTTTTTTTTAAAGCCCCGTGGCTGTCAATGTGGCAATGAGTTACATAAATTAATTTTTTCCAGCTGAAACCTCCGCTTTTAACCCTCACTATGAACTTTCTCCTGACAAAATACTCAAATGAAGGGGCAAGAAGTTGTACTAGGAAGCACAGACTGCCTGGGAAACAACTGACATCCAAAAGCAGCAGGTGGGAAGGGTCATCACTGTGCATCTGCCTCCCCCCCCCCCCGTGGGCTGTGACATCACTACTGCTTATCAGGAGAGAGAGGCAGTGGGAAGGTTGTCGCTGTGCAGGCACACCAGTGGAGCTAATCCAGCCCTCTTGTGAGGACATCCAAGCAGCACCCACCTCCCCACCATCTCACTCTTCAAGGAGTGGTAGCAACGCTACTATTAGGAGGGCAGGTGCTGGGCATTGTGCTGTCCTTTCTTGATGAATATAGTATTCAGGATCCCTACACAGGACTCTGGAAATTCTGGTTGCAGGATACGTGCTAAATGCTGCAACACTTCTTTATTTTACAGATAATGATGGCCTTTATTTTAATGCTAGCATTGTTTTTGTTCACATGGAAATTTAATGAAGCAGCTGAGTAAATATTTGCAGGATTGATTGACTAAAATTTACTACTACTACTACTACTACTACTACTACTACTACCACTTACTATTATTATTAGTAGTACCCTGCCCATCTGACTGAGTTTCCCCAGCCACTCTGGGTGGCTCCCAACAGAATATTAAAAACAACTTTACATCAAACATTAAAAACTTCCCTAAACAGGGCTGCCTTCAGATGTCTTCTAAAAGTCAGATAGTTGTTTATTTATTTGTTCATTGAATTGGCCTTTATGGTTGGCCATGTGGGCAAGAATGTGCGTAATGTTTGTTTTTTATATTCTCTCCTCCACCAGCAAGTATGCTGGAGTATGATGCTTTATTGTCACTTTGTGAAAGCGTGGTGCTATTTGGAATACTACAGCATTGTATGGGACATACAACTCACCTTTCACTCATTATTTACCTGTGGTTGAAAGTTAGAAGCTTTTAGGTAGAAGATGAAATGTCCAGGCTATCATTTTGCAAAAAAGTTCAGAAGAGTTAGCCATCTGTCTTCCTGCACATACCTGTGCTAGTTACATGTGACACACTAATGGCCTCAAAGAACAAGGAGCCAACTCTCCCCTGATAACTTCCACACATGGTCTCCTAGGCAAAATTCTTGCTCACCATAGGTTACTGAGCAAGTAGCTCTTCACAAGCCTGTTGTGCTATATCTATATTGATGGACAGGTCATGTTGTTCAGATATCTGATTGTCAACTTCCATAGCAACTACTCTATTCCAATCTTAAAAATGGAAAGCATAATGTCGGTGGTAAAAAAAAAGAGAGAGAGAGAGAGGTTTAAAAATTCTCTCAAGGCAAATCTTAAAAAATGTAGTATAAACACTGACAAATGGGAAACACTGGCCTGCAAGCACTCCAACTAAAGAACAGGCTTTACCAAAGGTGTCATGGATTTTGAAGAAGCATGAACTCAGGGCAAAAAGGAGAAACGAGCTAAGAGGAAGGCATGTTTGGCAAACCCTCACCATGATCAACTCCCACCTGAAAACCCCACTGTGAAAGGGTGTGTGGATGCAGAATTGGTCTCCACAGTCACTTATGGACTCACCGTTAAGACCATGTTCATGGAAGACAATCTTACTCAGCTATGAGTGATCGCCAAAGAAATAGACTAGTTAAACCACAGAGCCTAGGACTTGCCAATCAGAAGGTCGGCAGTTCAAATCGCCGCGTCGGGGTATAGATATGCCCCTTAATGTACATTTCACAACTCTAGATTTTAACACAGCTCTCTATTTATTTATTAAATTTATATCTAGTCCTTCCTCACAAATGAGCCCAGGGTGACAAACAAGTGATAAAACAAAACAAAACAAAAATGTAATACATCTTTAAAACAATTCAAATACAAGTGCACACCTGGTATTTGAAAAGTTGTAGTTCTCCTGCATTATTTTCTTTTTGTAAGGGAGAAGCTCAGTTTATGGGAATGTTCAGTTTAAGTCTGAGAAATGGTATGCATTTACAACTGACTTCATTTTGAAAGCTTTTCCTGTTCATTCTTTCATAGAATGTTGAACACATAATATTCACAGGGCCTCCAGATAACATGCTCACTGGGACAGAGAAAGCAACTGCCTTGTTCTTTCCATTTCAGCTGATACATTTGGTATGAACTCCTGAGACTTTAGTTTGCATGCTACCTACAAGCTTTGGACTAAACCCTTCAGAAGCTGTTATGACAAGATCCTTAAATGCCTCAAAGAAATGGTGTTGTTGTTGTTGATATTATTATTTTACAAATGCCATGAGCTCACTTTAAAATGAACTAAAGAATCACATTGTATCTGTGTCTTTTCTGTTCAACAGATATTTCTTTGCTAAAAAGGATAAGCCTATATGGCAGGTAAAACAGCAGCAAGTATATACAACAAAGAGGTGGTTCCAACATTCTTCAAATGAAATCTTGATATTTTCAAATGCCAAAGAGATGTGAACCAAGGTCAAAACCTTAGCAAATGATGAAAACTAGGGCACAACTTACCAGATGTGAACACCAGGGGACTGCATGCTAATGAAGGTGTTGAACTTCATAATTGGTGGCAGCAGCGGCAGGGGCTCACAATGGCAAACTGGTTTGGCTCCATCTCCAACTTTTTATTACTTGAGCCCAAATTCAGCTGAATATTAGGGTCCAGCTAGTGTGCTTCACACTGCTATCATCTGCTATCACAGTTACCTCTTCCCATAAAAGATACTTGGTGGTGGTGGGAGTGAGAATGGAGAATTGGGAAATTGTTTTGTAATGCCCCGATTCCTTCCCCCCGTCTGCCAGTTTGAATATGGCAACAGTAGGAGCCTACCAATCAGGAATCCTGGAAACAGTTATCCTGGGTGCTGGAGTCCTTCATAAAGATTATTATTGTTAATGTTAATAAATTAATTATCCCCCTCACAAGCAGATCCCAGGGTGGATTACCACAGTTTAAAAGGAGCATTAAAACAATTTAAAACAACTTACAATCACAAAAGTATTGTGTGTCCTAAAAATATATATCTCAAGTGCCCAAGGTCAGGCTAAACATTAGCATCTTCAGCATTCACCACAAACTGTAAAGTGAAAGTATAAGGCATATGTCTGTGGGGAGAGAATTCTGCAATGTAGAGGCTACCACAGATAATGTCCTCTCTTGGGCAACCCCTCCAAACTTTGGAGGGCAGCAGAACTACCAAAGTCCTCCCTCTACTGATCTTAGCATCCAAGAGGCTCTGTAAGCAAGGAGGCAGTCTCTCAGATATCTGGAGCTTAAGTAATTGAGAGCTTTAAACACTAATGTGAGCACCTTGAAATGGGCCTGGAAACAAATCGGCAACCAATGCAGCTGTTTTAGAACAGGGGTTTTATGAGCTCTAAAGGCAATGACAGCCAGTAATATATGGCCGCTGCATTTTGGACCAGTTGGAGTTTTTGAGTCCTCTTCAAGGACAGTCCCATGTAGAGCACATTACGATCATCCAATCTGGAAGTTACCAGAGCATGGAGTGGTGTGGCAAAGTCATCTTTGTCCAAAAGCTGGAAAACCATCTGCAATTGGAATTAGGCACTCCTGGCCACTGAGGCCACCTGGGCTTCAAGTGCCAATGTTGGATCCAGAAGTACCCTGCAAGCTGCAGGGGAATGCAACCCTGGAACCAAGAACATGGAACCCATGACACCTCTCTAATTTATTTATTTACATCCAGCTCACATTCAATTAAAGTAACCCACTGAGATTAATGAACATGACTAGGTCAGGTCCAATGGGTCTATACTGTGTTTTAGTTTTATGTGGGAGGGAGTGAAGCTTCTCATCTCCTTGTTCTACACCATGCACACCTCTGTAGCTGCCCCTTTCTAAAGTAAAAAGCCTCAGGTAGTGTGAGCTTTCTGCATAGGGGAGTTGCTCCAACCCTTTGGTCAGTCTGGGTTGCCATTTTTGAGATATGGCAACCAGAATTGTACAGAACTATTCCAGTGTAGTCACACCATTGATTTCTATGGCAACCTTATGATATTGGCACTTTTATTTTTGATCCTTTTCCTAATTACCTCTAACATGGGATTCACCTCATTCTATATCTGCTGCACGCTTGACGTTTTGAATGAGCTATTCCCCATAACCTCAGAATATTTTTCCCTGTCAGTGAAGGGAGGTAGGGTGGTAGGGAGGCTATTTACTCCCATCACAGCCTCCAAATTACCTTGTGTGGGTTGGAGAGATGTTATTGTCAGCCTAGTGGCCCCTCGGGAACCAGGCCTTCTCAGTAGTGGCACTGACCTTGCAGCATGCCCTCCCATCAGATGTCAAGGAGATGAGTAAATATATAACCTTTGGAAGACATATGAAGGCAGTCCTGCTTCAGGAAGCTTTTCATGTTTCATGTTGTTGTTCTTTTTCCTGTATTTTTGTTGGAAGCTGCCCAGAGTGGCAGTCAGATGGGCAGGGTA
The DNA here is from genome assembly GCF_027172205.1 of Podarcis raffonei. Lineage (NCBI taxonomy): Eukaryota > Metazoa > Chordata > Lepidosauria > Squamata > Lacertidae > Podarcis > Podarcis raffonei. The sequence goes on from NC_070602.1 coordinate 70,511,972, forward strand.
TAAGAAATAAATTATTATTATTATTATTATTCTTACTCCCTGCTTCCTGATGTTTAATCTGGTGCCCATTCATAAGAAGAACCGTATTGTGTGTTCATTTCCTTTTTTATTTGTATTCATGAATATAGATTGCTTCTTTGCCATATTGAATTTATCCTATGCTTGCTAATTTTTTGTGCTACTTTTTGTGCTATTTGAACCTATTGATATATTTTGTAAACTGATTTTCCTCACCCTCTATAATGCTTTTTACTTTTGATAAGTCAATGTTTATTGTAAGCCACTCTGGGCAAATCTCATTGTGGAAAAGCAACATACTAACTCAAACAATCTTTAATCCTATGACACCTACATTTTCTTAGGAGCCTTTGGTGAGAGACTCTGTAAAGAGTTCTTTCAAAGTCCAGTTACAGGATGTCTACTGGATCAGGTCTATCCATGTATGTGAGACCTCTCAGCTAGGCCTGTTTAGCCGGCCTTGCATGTGGAACTGGTAGCATTTTAAAGAAAGTTACAGTGGCTGTCCTGTTTTTCTATTTTCTGCATGGCAGCCTAAAATTTTCTTTCACAATTTTTGGTGAACAAGGGAAGACCTATTATACTTCTCCAGATCTTTAAAAATTGTTACAGCTTTTTCAAATCTGTTTTAGCCTTGTTACCGAATGGCCCTAACTTAGTCATGCTAATGAAAACTTTGTTGAATACTATGCCTTATCATTGATATATTCAACTTTAGAATTAATTTTGAAGAGTAGTTTTTAAATAAATACATACTGAGTTGGATTCAAAGTTTCCTGCTTCTGATAGAATGGATATTTTACCTTCCGGTGGTAGAACATTCTATCAGTGCCGGGACTCTTTCTTCAGAGTAAGGGAACATCTGCTTCCCACCCTTTACTTTGTCATTTGGAGGTGCAGAAAGTTATCCTTGTGGTTTCTTCTAGTTACTTTTTCTATAAGGAGAACCTGCTCACTCCAAGGCAGCCTTTCCTCCTCTTTCTACATGTTTTTATTTTTCTTCTTAGCGTCACCACAGTGAAAGAGATCAGTTTTGCATGGAGAATACCATTAATAATGAAACGCAGTCTGTGTGCTTTTAAAAACTCTATTTCTTGCTTATAAATAAATGGTAATTTGTTTTAAAGCGTCATTGCACATAGTGTTCAGCCAGATCTCATGCTTTCGATTATTTTAAATAAATGTACCATAAACGGAACAAGTTCTTTCTAATTTGCAAATGATATGCAACATTTTTCAAAAAAGGAAGGGGGGGATAAGAGAAGGGAAGAAGGGGGGGGGGGAAGAAAAACTGTAAAATTCCTTCTTAACTACTTCTCATTAATGGGAAAGTGTTCAATGACCTGTAAAGATTAAAGAATTAGTGAATTGGTAAAATTATCAGAATGAAAAATCTGTATAATTTTGATTTCATTTAAAAATCTGCTAAACAGTCTAGAGCCTTTAGAAAAGGATATTACTTTTTAATTTCACACTCACAAATGTCCTGGTATCAGTGTTACAAATGGGCTGAAATAAAGGCAACAAATAGTATGCTTAAATGTACAACATTAGAAGAGTCTGTTTAAACTCAGCTTTCCTCCCTCCCTCTCCCCCGCCCAGCCCATTTCATTAAAACAACTGAAGACATTTAATTAAGTGACCACTCTGCTAAGTGGAGCAAAAATTAATATACGTAAATGAATTTATGTATGGGTGATGATGCATAATTAAAAATACACTTCAATGAGGGCTGAAGAGAAAAGGAAAACATTTTAACAAGATTCTTCATAAAGGCTACCATATCTCGAATTTTAAACATGTCTGATTCATATATCTTATGATACTAATTGCTACTAATTTCTCAAGCGAAAACCATGCTACAGTTGCCATTCCATGCAACCCCAGACCTTCCATGTCTACTCTGAAGTAAGCCCCACTGAGTTCATTGGAACTTTATTCACAAGTAAGTGTGCCTATCATTGCTTGGTCTTCCCCATGAATATTTATTGATTCACAATGTCACCTATAGGAACGTGCTACCTAATTGGCTGAGAATGATATGCCAAGGCAAGCGGCCCAACCACTTATTTTTAAGCTTGAAAAGGACAAGGCAGAGGTGGGGTGGAGGGCCTGATGTACAACAGCTTAAGTCCATATTCCTCCAGCTAAAAACCAATATGAGCTTAAGGAACATGCACAGCAACAGTTTTATGCACATGTAATCTTGTTTGTCAAGTATATCCAGCTGGAGCACATAAATTCAGCCAACACTGAGCAAATGAAGGAGGATAGTGAATAATAGAGAAGATAACCAATTGAGTCTGGCAAATCAAAGGTCACAGATTTGTCCTCAGGTGCCTTAGGCTGAATTCACACTGCAGTTTTATACTGTTTCCCTGACGTTTCCCTGTTAATTTCTGCATTATATCTGAACTTTCACAAAATGTAAGAAACCACTTCCAGAAATATAGTGGAAAATAGCATGAGTTTTAGTGCTTATGCCTGTTATTTGCAAGCATTTTTTTTTCTTTTCTGGAAGTAAGTAACACAGAAATGAGTGCTAAACTTGTGTTATATTGTACCATGTAAGTGGTTTTTACATCATCCGAAAGCTCAGAAATGTTGGGGAAATGGAGATAAAAACTGCTGTGTGAATGCAGTCTTTGGAATCTCTTGATGCAGCTCTCTACTTTAAGACCACTTCCTTTAATATGCGGCCTTTATTGATATTTTTCTTATATGTTAGCTTAATCTCCTGGGTGGAACAATATTTCTTTATCCTCATTACTATCCTATACTCCCTTGAACAGACTGGACACATTCTCTGTGTGTTTAGCTTTGCACAGGCATATGTAAATAACTGTCCAAGGCAATGAAGACTATCTCCCATTGTATCTTTTCCCCAAAGTTTGTAAAGAAAAGAAGAAGAAAAAACACCACAGAAGGAAAAACACACAGAAACGCAGTAGCAGCAGTTCTCTAAATAGCACCACTGGAGATGCACATAGAATTGCTGGAAATGGGAGTAAATTTTTATTCCATGTCAGTCGTAACTCCAAGAGTTACAGCCTGAGCTCAGTTGCTCTTTAATTGGTTTTTTACATAGTATTTGTCGTGATTTGTGTTTTACTTTAGTACACTGTATTGAGGGCTTTCAGCAGAAAAGGGTCCGATAAGTATGGAGTATGAAGACTAATAATGATTTCTAGTCATGCTAAAGTAAGGTTACCAGACGTCCCCGTTACCTGGGGACTGTCCCCGGATTTACAAATCAGTCCCCATACAAAATCCATTGAAGTTGAAAAGTGTCCCCAGATTCATTGAAAAAAAATCTGGTAACCTTATGCTAAAGGTTTTAGCATAATATCTGCTTAGCTGCCTCTTGCTGTTCTTTTGGTATATAACTATATTTTAGTTTGCATAGAATGCATGGCTTCTTCAGTCCCAGGCTCTGCTCAATTAGAAAAACAACAGAGCGCTCAAATATTTCAGTGATTCATAGCATTAATTGCAGCAGGTGTGGGAAGCCTGGGGCCTAGAGAGCAAATGCACCCCTTAGATCCCTCCATTTGGCCCTCAGGACTCACCTGTAACACACCTCTCACTGTCCCTGTTCGGTACCCTCCCTGAGGGCATTTGCTTGATTGATGTGTGTCCTTATGATGGGTAATGCTTCTTGCTCTCCTGGATGGAAGATGGAGAGAGTGAATGTTTGTAGAACCCTTTGACTTTTGTGTGACTGTTATTTAACCTACAGCCCTTGGGCTGAGAGATGTTTGCCATCCCTGAATTAGAGTTGGGCAAGAAATTTGGTCTTTGCTTACAATATAATGCTTGAGGGTTAAAGAAAAAATAAAACCCTGCTGCCCTTTAATATTTATTTGTTTTTGCATTTATACCCCAGCTTTCTGCCAAGTTGTTCAATGTGATACACACAGTTCCCCCCTTCATTTTATCTTCATCTTCTGTAAGGAAGATGAGGGTGAGAGATAGCATGCAATAAATCAGTAAAGAAATAGCATGCAATTAAAAATAATATCTAAAATCAAAGAAAAGAGGCAGAAGCACCGGATTATTATTATTAATTTTTTATTTTTTAAAAAAACTTTAAAAACTACACATTTTAAACAAACACATCTGGGAGGTTGGAATTAACTATTCTGCAGGACAAATGCCTGCAAGGAAAGAAAAGATTCATACAGGAATGGAGGGCCATCAGATTTTTTAGCATGCCATGCAAAAATATCCATGCATCCCAAACATAACACATTTGTTTGCAGGGCAGACACATAAGAAAACCTCTGTAGGGGAGAGATTCATAGAGTCATAGAACTGTAGTCCCACCCCTTGTGATGCAGGAATCACGGTTAAAGTTCTTAATACATGGTCACATTCATTTGTGAGAAGGGAGAGCATCCCAGTCCCAAACTGTATGGGGCTTCACAGGGCTTGGGATTGGGCCCAGAAACAGACTGGGAGGCTGTTGAAGATGTTGCAACAAGTGAGTCACCTCCTAATAAATGGTTCCAGTCAGTGGTCAATCTGCAGCGTCCAGACATTTTTGAATGGCAGCCCTACATAAAACCCATTGAGTTCACAACCCCTGCCCTTCCTTCCTAGAAAGCTACATGTTTTTGGGTAGAAGGTCTACAGGAAGAAGCTGTAAGAGACTCGTGTGAGGAGAAAATATGATTTGATAAGGATTTGAAATAAGAAAGATGGTCCTTGTTCTAGGAGAATATTTTAGGTAGAAGAGGTGGCAATGAAGAACATGTAAAATTGAGAAAGAGGCAAGTTTACTTTAGAGCAATTAACTTTGCCAGAGTATTATGAGCAAAAGTGTCAGGCAGGAATGTGCTGATAGTTCTATGTAATTTATTTAATCCTAATAAGAGGGGAATCTTTCTCAATTATTAGTTACATTGGAATACCCTATTTATAATAATAATCACTCTATTTCACCCACCCACCCCCGTAGTATGTCAATGTCAAAGGAAGCAATTATTCATTCGCATTTCAGTTAGCTGAAACTGCTCTAATTTTTGGCCAATCAAATAAAAATCTCTGTTCAAAGAAGGGAGTCCTCATTCTAAATGGATGGAATAGATTACCTAGATTTAGATCATTTAGGGAAGTTTTTAATGTCTGATGTTTTATCGTGTTTTTAATATTCTGTTAGGATGGGTGGGGATGGGCCAGCAAGATGGGCGGGGTATAAATTATTATTATTATTATTATTATTATTATTATTATTATTATTATCTTCTAAGAGTACATCATGCATAGACATGTCTCTACACAAATGCACAGAGTATGGGAAACAAACAAGATGAACTGGAGCTTTTAATACAGGATGACAAATATGACCTGGTATGCATTAATAAAACCTGGTGGGATAAGACTCATGACTAGAATGTAGCAACTGAGGAGTATAACATGTTCAAAAGGAATAGGCCAAACAGGAAGGGAGGAGGAGTAGCATTGTATATAAAGTATGTGTACACTTGTGAAGAAATCCATGACTTGGAGCATGAAAAGCAGATTGAGAGTGAGGAGGTCGTGGAAACAAGTGAATGAAAGATAAGATACTGAAATTATTGGATGTGTTTTAAATTGTGTTTGTTTTGTTTTGTTAATTCAATGTTTTAGTGTTAGTGTTATATAGTGTTTTTGTTTTTGTATTGTATTGTTTTGTTTAATTCTTTTTCTCTCTTTTGTATTCTTTAAACTGTTAATAATTTTTTTTTTAAAAAAAAGAAAAGCAGATTGAGAGTATATGGGTAAAAATTGTAGGAGACAGAAACAACAGTGACCTTATTGTGGGTGTCTGCTATAAACTGCCAAGCCAGATGAAAGACTTGGATGATGCCTTACTAGAGCAGATTACCAAACATTCAAAAAGGAGTGAAATAGTAATCATGGGGGACTTCAACTTCCCCGACATCTGTTGGGACTCAAACTCTGCCAAGAGTGTAAGATCTGACAAATTCCTCCATTGCATTGCTGACAATTTCATTTCCCAGAAGGTGGAAGAACCAACAAGGGGATCACCTATCTTGGACCTGGTCCTTACCAATAGGGAGGAACTGATCGACTAAGTGGAAGTGTTCAAAAACTTGAGAGGACGTGATCATGTTCTCCTGGGTTTCAGGATAACAGAGGCAAGGGAAAACTGAGTGTAGGTGGACACACACTCTGGACTTTAAGAAGGACAATTTCAGAAAGCTGAAGGAGCTTGACACCGATACCAGGGAAGGTCCTAGAACAGATAATTCAACAGTCGGTCTGTGAGCATTTAGAAAAGGATGCTGTGATTACTAAGACCCAGCATGGGTTTCTCAAAAACAAGTCATGCCAGACCAATCTTATTTCTATTTTTGATGGAATTATAAACTTGGTGGATCAGGGAAATGCTGTGGAAATAGTGTATCTTGATTTCAGTAAGGCTTTTGACAAAGTCCCCCATGACATTCTCGTGAGGAAGCTGGCAAAATGTGGGCTGAATGAGGTAACTGTTAGGTGGATTTGTAGCTGGTTGACTGACCAAACCCAAAGAGTACTCATTAATGGTTCCTTGTCATCCTGGAAAAAATTGACAAGAGGGGTGACACAGGGTTCTGCCACGTTGTTGTTCAATGTCTTTGTAAATGACTTGGATGAAGGAATTTGCAGATGACACCAAACTGGGAGGGGTAGCTAATGCCGCAGAAGACAGAATCAGAATTCAAAATGACCTTAATGGATTGGAGAACTGGGTACAAGCTAACAAAATGAATAGGGACAAATGTAAGGTTCTGCACTTAGGCAGGAAGAACCAGATGCACAAATATAGGATGGGGGACACCTGGCTTACTAGCAGTACATGTTAAAAGGATCTAGGGGTCTTGGTGGACCACAAGCTTAACATGAGTCAACAGTGTGATGCAGCAGTAGCAGCAGCAAAAAAAAAAGCAAAAAGCTAATGCTATCTTAAGCTGCATCTACAGAAGTATAGTGTCCAGATCAAGGGAAGTAATAGTACTACTCTATTCTGCCTTAGACCACACTTGGAATGCTGTGTCCGATTCTGGGCACCACAATTTAAGAAGTATGTTGACAAGCTAGAATGTGTGCAGAAGAGGACAACCAAGATGATCAAGGGTCTTGAAGCGCTTGAAGAAGCGCTTGAAGGAGCTGGGTATGTTTAGTTTGGAAAAGAGAAGACTGAGAGGAGATATGAAAGCCATCTTCAAATATCTTAAGAGCTGTCACATGGAGGGAGGAGCATGCTTATTTTCTCCTGCTCTGGAGGGTAAGACTTGAACCAATGGCTTTAAGTTGCAAGAAAGAAGACTCTGACTAAATATTCAGAAAAACTTTCTGTCAATAAGAGCTGTTCAGCAGTGGAACAGACTCCTTTGGGAGGTGGTGGACTCTCATTCCTTGGAGGTCTTTAAACAGAGGTTAGATGGCCATTTGTCATGGATGCTTTAGCTGAGATCTCTGCATTGCAGCGGGTTGGACTAGATAACCCTTGGGGTCCCTTCCAACTCTAAGATTCTATGATTCTATGTCCTTTACAAAAGGCATTAAGGAAAAAACCCTGACTTGATCTGTTGTGACTGCAGCATGGAGTGTGGCAGAGTAGGAAAGCTGGAAAATGCTGAGCTCTCACAGTCCAACTGCTGACAGAGACAGTCACCCAGAATGAATGCTGGAAATCATTACGGGGTGGAAGATAAAAGTCAGTACCACAATGATATAGACCAGCCTTTCTCAACCTAGGGTTCCTAGATATTATTGGACTACAATTCCCATCATTCCTCATCAGCATGGCCAGTGGTCAAGACTGAAACTCAAAGTAAAGCCATGTTCTGAATTCTGTCTCAAATTAGGTATATCATGAAGAAGTTATGGTGACTGTTACAGCTTTGCAGGGGGCGGGGAGCACTACCTGTCTGGATGTGAAACTTTTAATTGCCTTTTGCCTACAAAGGCAATCTACATTATTTAAACCTGCCACTTGCAACATGTAACTTCCAGAAAAAGTTTGCTCCCTGCGATATAACACCCCACACATTTCCATGCTTCTGTGTGGTAAATCAGCCAGGAGTTTTGCAGCATCTCTTACTGCTTCCAGCTCCTCTCCCCGCTGCCTGCATTAACCCCCTTCCTCCTAATGGAGCTGTAAACATTGGAATTAGATGCAAGAGAACCCACATTTTAATTTGCAAGCATTTCCCTACAAGACACCATTGCTCTGTTTCTCAGATAACACTCCTGCTGAGGGAAATAAGACCACATAACCTTGTGATATTTATTTCCCAGCGCCCACTGATGAGAAGCATTTTGCCATTCTCACATCCCCTCTACCTCTCTGTCCTTTCACCCTTCTTCCACTCTGTGCTGCCCCCTGCTAACAACCACTCGTCTAAATTTCCCCGATGAAGCCAGCGTGCAAGGAACAACAGACTTAACCTGAAAATGAAATGTACATAGGAGCAGAGGGCTTTGGAATGGAAGAACTCTGTGTGTTGGGGAAGAGGAGGAGGTTAGTTGAGAGAGGGAGGGCACAAGGGAGGGAGGAGGGAGCCTTATAAACAGATACACAGCCTTGCCATAGCCAGAGTAATCTGCAAAGCCTTTGAAATATTTCAGCTTCATGTCTGTGATAATTAAAGAGCAATGACCTTCTCATTAGTACTAAGAGGCCTGATGATGATTGTTACCCGTTTTCTTAATGGATGCAAGCTACATGCGTGAACTTGGAATATCAAAGCAATTCTCCAAGATATTTATTAGAGTCAAAATTACAAAAACACATAGCAAACCTTTAGTTTGAATTACAAGTGTTAATATATGCAGAACCAAATGAATAGCTCATCTTTCTTCCTCTCTTGTATCTTAAATTTTTCATTACAAATTTCCAGGGCTTCAAAGTAGCATCTCGCAGTCGGCCTCCTTTTTTCTTTCTTGCATGACAAAGAGCTGTCAAAAATTGTTCCTGTGTTTGTTAGTATTTCTCCCCCCCCTTTTTTTCCTCTCTCATCTAAATGTCAAACAACTTAGCTTAAATAAAGCACAGCATTCTTCATCTGGTGCTTCTCAAAAGAGAAACAACGCCACAGAAGGCGTCTAAAAAGGCCCTAATTAATGTTTCTCATTGATTTTTGTTTTAGTGTGATGTATTTTATGAAAAAAATATGAATCCAGAAGGCACTCTCATTAAAATCATTAGCAGCTCAATGTTAGCTGAAAACAGCTCATTCTTTGCATGGTAGTGTTTAAAAAGCACATCCACACATAGTTCCTTATTAACATCACAAGCTTGTGCTCGCTGAAAACTAGCATTATGTTTGTCAGGTACTATTGAGCTGTGATGAGCACAATGTACCCAAAAAGAAAAAAAGAAGAAGACGCCTCTATGAAGGTGAATAATAAGAGCCTAGCATCGCCGTATCGTGCCTATCTTTTCAGGACGTCTTTCATGCACGCAAGCATAAAAATGTAACATCTTGAAACATGATTTTCTGCATTCCTCGTTTGAATTATAGTAATGACTAAAAGGGGGAACAGCATAATTTTTACCTTGTGAGGCCTGCCTCATCTGTGCAAACAGGGCCTAGAATATTTGAGAAGGGAGATAGCTGGGTGGGAAACCTGACATCGGATTAAATAGCAGTTTCTATTTCCTGCTTTAGGAAAATGTGTTGGCTTGTTGGGGTTGGGAGAGGCTCTTTAGAGTTCTCAAGTGGCAAAGCAATGACCAATAATGCCTTTTTGTCAGCTCTTGTTTGGGGGGGGGAGACCCTGTGGAAAATGTTACCAGGAGAGAGGCTGTTCTTAATGAAATGTGGGGGCTTAGCAGGACACAGGTTGATTTGGTTGTATTCTTTGTTGGCTGGGGAAAGGTTTCTGAGCTATTCCTAGTATCCAATGGTCCATTTACCTGCTAAGGAAAGAACGATTCCATTGTTGGAGGCTAGGAAGCACAAGTGGGGAGGCTGCTGCTGCACTCAGGTCCTCATTGATTGATTGATTATTTATTTTGTATAGCATAAAAATTCAATATAAAAACACCAAATACATAGTAAGAAAAAACAAAACAAAATGAACCCATAACTCCCTCTCTCATAAACATATTTAAACGGACGTGGAATGTTAATCAGCCCAAGACCTGTTTGAAGAGGAGCATTTTTGCCTGGTGCCTAAAGATGTATCATGCGAGCCTCATTGGGAGAAAAGGACTGTTCTTGTGTGGCCAACCTCTGGACTTCTTGTGGAGGAGGCACACGAGGAAGGGCCTGAAATGATGATTGCAAGGTCCAAGTTGGTTCATATGGGGAGAGGCGGTCCTTGAGGTACTGTGATCCTGAGCCGTTTAAGGCCTTATAGGTCAAAACCAGCACTCTGAATTCGGCCCAGAAACTAATAGGCAGCCAGTGCAGTTGGGCCAGGATGGGTGTAATATGCTCAAACAGTCTTGCCCCACTGAGCAACCTGGTCACTGAATTCTGCACCAGGTGAAGTTTCCGAACCATCTTCAGAGACAGCCCCACGTATAACGGATTGCAGTAATCTAACCTAGAGATATGCACAGACATATTTATACATTTACATATTTATGCCCCACCTATTCCCCTGACAGGACTTCAGGTGGCATACAGATAAAAATAAGACCTGCTAAAAACATAGAAAAAACAACCATTTAAAAACAAATGTTGATAGAATTAAAACTATGTACGTATACAAAATCTATTAAAGCCATATCAATAAGTTCAATAAAAACAGCACGGTGGCAACCCTTTCATGGAAAGCAGTCAGTTCCCAGAAGCCGGTTGGAACAAGGAAGTCTTCATCTGCCCAAAGAAGGGCATCAAGGAGGGAGACAGTCTAGCTTCTCTAGGGAAGGAGTTCCAAAGTCCGGGAGCAGCCACTGAGAAGGTCTTCTCCCATGTCCCTACCAAGCATGACTGTGAGGCTGGCAGAACCGAGAGGAAATCTTCCCCCAAAGATTGCAAAACCCAGGCAGGTTCATATGAGGGAATATGGTCTTTCAGATAGCTTGAAGCTAAGCTGTGTAAGGCTTGGTAAGTCATAGCCAGCACTTTGAATTGTGCCCGGAAACAGTCCAGTAGCCAGCAGAGCTGTAACAAGGGAGTTGCATGCTACCTATGACTAGCCCTGGTCAGCATCTGGATGCAGCTCTTTGAGCTGATGGATTGCATTTAATTTTAAATTTGATGCTTTATCTGTCAGAACAGGTGCTCAAGACAGCCGATGCTCATGATAAAAACAAAATAGTTCTTTTAATTTGAAATCATTAAGAAAATTCCTAAAGTGAAAAAAATATGCAAATTTAGCATTAGCTTTAAAATTTTAAGACTAATGCTAAATCTGCATAATAAAAGGTTTTTTTATAGGCCAGCAGATATGCAGGTTAAATTTAAGATTTCCATTTAATAATAAGAAAGGGCCTTTGGGACTAGAGGGATTTATTGTGTTGTGCTTTTTGCACATTGACAAGTGTTACTTTATTTCCCAGTTCCTGGACATACTAAATTCACTGCAAAATTTCTGGTTGCAAACTTGGCAGTAGATGGATTTATATTTGCAAACAGCATGCCCGACTGGAAAATTCACTCTCTTGGCATTACATGTCATTGACGATTTTTTTTGGTCTGATGTCCGCTAATGGCGTTGTCAACCAAATTATCATAGAAAAATAATTACGCTGCAAGTAAAGAAATTTACATCCAGATATGATCTCCATTAATATAAGGCTCAAAATATGTTAATGCTTTGTAATATTTTTTCTTTATAGGGAACACAATGGTGAGGTCATCTGTAATAAACTTGTTAATATTGAACCTTGGTAGTTTTACCTCTCAGATCGGTAAGACATTTATGGCTGAAATATGGGAGAGAGATCCTTAAAACGTTGTTTTATGGCAACCTCTATGCAGGACTATAAAACACTCCTGTGAATGATAAATATAAACTAAAGAAGATCTATGCCTTGCTAAAGGGTTCAATGTTTATACTTATGGCTAGTTTGACTTCATTGACATTTAACTTGCTTTTACTTCATCAGGCCAGATTTAAACCTCTTTTTACCTGCTCAGGCTGATCTATTCACACATGAGCTGAAGCAGGAAATGCAACCATTTAAAAATTGGTGCTGCTGCTCTTTAACTTCAAATAAAGGGGATTGCTTTATCAGTATTATTGCTTTATTTTAAAACTTTGGCATGTCTTCAATTTATGCTTTCCCTCTCTTTTTTTCTGATACCTGTGAAAACGTTGCAAGTATTATGCATATACAGTGGTACCTCGGGTTGCAAACACCTCGGCTTACAAACACTTCTGCTAACCCAGAAATAGTAACTCGGGTTAAAGAGTACCTGGTAGCTCAGGTTAAGAACAGTTTCAGGTTAAGAATGGACCTCCGGAATGAATTAACTTCGTAACCCAAGGTAAAAAGGTAAAGGTAAAGGACACCTGACAGTTAAGTCCAGTCACGGACGACTCTGGGGTTGCGGCGCTCATCTCGCTTTACTGGCCGAGGGAGCCGACGTTTGTCTGCAGACAGTTTTTCCAGGTCATGTGGCCAGCATGACTAAGCCGCTTCTGGCAAACCAGAGCAGTGCACAGAAATGCCGTTTACCTTCCTGCCGAAGCAGTACATATTTATCTACTAGCACTTTGACGTGCTTTCGAACTGCTAGGTTGGCAGGAGCTGGGACTGAGCAACGGGAGCACACCCCGTTGCGGGGATTCGAACCACCAACCTTCTGATTGGCAAGCCCTAGGCTTTGTGGTTTAGACCACAGCGCCACCTGAGATACCACTGTACTATTGTTCAAAAAGGACCAGTTCATGCAGTTGTTTTGGACCCCATACACACACACCTTACCTGAGCACACCATGACACAGAGAATGCCACCTTGTAAACTGGACCTACCCACATACCATAGGATTGAGGCTGTGTGGCCACCATTCATTGAAAGCACATTTAAAGTTCCCAAAGATTCTTAGGAACTGTAGTTTAACCCCCACAGATCTATAACTCCCAGCACCCTTACCAAACTACAGTTTGCAGGATTCTTCTGGGGGAAGCTATGTGGTTTGAATTCGTGGTATGTACACAATTACAGAGGAGGAAAGCGGATAAGCTCTACAGTGATGACCAGCAATTTCAGCTGCACCAAAAGCACTGCCGTGCCTTATCCTGCAAAATCTATTCTTGTGAAAAGTGTACTTTTGCCATGTGGGTGCAGACACATATGTGCCCAAGGATTATCTTGATGGAGAAAATCAATGGCAGAAATATGTGTGCACGTGAACTGGAAGTTAGAAATCAGTGAAAAATTTGTACACATTGCCTTTTAACTATCATGCAGTGAAATATTGTTTTAATTTATCATAGTGATGAAAGGTCTCACACTCTTAATCTGGTTCTGAAACATCTTAAATCACTGCTAATTGAACGTACTTCTATTGTTCTCCATAAATTGCTGTCTGCTCTACATAGACATATCATCCTACTTTCAGAGGTGAAAGAGTTTCTAAATGTGCTGGAGGAATTCTCCAAGCAGGACTCTTTAGTTCAAATACATTTTTCAGGATTAAATTGTTTTAGGATTGCAGGCTAGGTTTTAAATATTGTCTATAGTGTCTACCACTGTCTGAATATGTGTCACAGATGTATGCATGATGGTGGCCTGTGTCTTCAAATTATTAATTACTTTAATAAAATAAATGCACCCTCAGGGAAGCTCATAATGTTAAAATGACCAGCAACAGTTAAAAACAACTAATAGTGAACTTAAACAGTCAGATAAGCAGCAAAGCACAATTAAAACCTATATACTGTATATATACAGAGATCTTAACACAACAGCAAAGGGAGAGCAATCTTTTACTCAGGAAATGGAAGTCCTTCAAAACAGCTGAGTCTTCTGTCAGTGGAGGCAGAACAAAAATTTGAAGTTCTTCACTAACAGATTGACAGGTCTGCACTCCATCTCCAGCTTTGTCTTTCCCTTGTGCCCTAGTCTTCCTCTGCCCATTACTTTCTATCTACAGCCCTTTCCCCCAGGCTGTTATCTCCACTCCCAAGCCACTCACTTCTGATTTTGGATTCTATCCTGAAAAAATACAAAGCCTGTGGGGTTTGGCGGTTAAGACTTAAATGTTGACTCAGCCATGCATCTTACTGGGTGCCCTGGGGCCAGATACCTCTCTGCCTAACCTTCCTCCAAGGCTTCCTATGATGATGAAAATCAGTGGAGGAACCTCTCTGGGTTCCTTGGAAGAAAGGTTTGCTCTCAGTCTGGATGGAAGAAAGTTTCAACATCTTCCTTCCACCTGCCCATTTTGGTTACTATGTATGATTCCAAGCACAATTCAAAGTGTTGGTGCTGACATTTAAAGCCCTAAATGGCCTCAGCCCAGTATACCTGAAGAAGCATCTCCACCCCCACCGTTCTGCCTGGACACTGAGGTCCACCTCCGAGGGCCTTCTGGCGGTTCCCTCACTGCGAGAAGTGAGGTTACAGGGAACCAGGCAGAGGGCCTTCTCAGTAGTGGCACCCACCCTGTGGAACGCCCTCCCACCAGATGTCAAAGAGAACAACAACTACCAGACTTTTAGTGGGCATCTGAAGGCAGCCCTGTTTAGGGAAGCTTTTAATGTTTGATGGACTACTGTATTTTAATATTTTGTTGAAAGCTGCCCAGAGTGGCTGGGGAAACCCAGCCAGATGGGTAGGGTATAAATAATAAATTATTATTATTATTATTATTATTATTATTATTATTATTATTATTATTATTATTATTACTTGCCTGACCTCTGCAGCCTTTCGAGGGATTCTTCTAGATGCCTCATTTTGACTTCTGAATAAACAGACGTTTCTGAACTTTTAAATTCCTTTTCAATGTTCCTGGCTAGATGGGATTTGAAAAGAAAAAAGAAAAAGAAGGAAAGCAGTGTCCACAAAATAATATTCATTCCTTTGTAGATGAAAGATCCGCTCAGTATCATACAATTGCAAAGTTAGTGCTTGCTGCTTCTGCAGTGGGCAGCACATGAGAGGAATGCTTCAGACTCATGCTTTTAATTAGCAAGGGGCAGGATTTAGCAAGCCACGGCTTTTAATAAAACACTTCTGACATAACTCCACTTTGCAGCAGCAAAATTAAGACTTAAGGCCACATTAGCAAAAAACAGATGGCTTTCAAAATCTCTCTCTCTTTTAAGAGTGTTAATGTTGCTTTAGATGATGCAGTAGAGTTGGAAAACTTTGCAAAATAATTGCCAGATGCAGGTCAAGCTGTGAGCTTCTGTGCACAGCATCCGTACAACTGCATAATTACTCTGTGTTATATAACCATGTTATAGGCTGGGCACATCAAAGGCTATATTTTGCCTCTGTTAGGAGTGTTGGTGTTGACTTTAGTGATAAGTTGTATTACTGATCAAAATTCCAAAAGCATCTCATTTTCTTTTTGGGGGCGGGGGGCGGGAGGAGTGAATCGGCAAAGATATGCTGAAGAAGCAACAGATTGCCACCTGAAGCAGAGCCTGAATGGCACTGCCACTTCTAGAGCCAACACTTTAAAAAGTTTTGTTACCGTATTCAGATACCAGTTACTGCATTTATCTCCCTTCTCCCCTCCCAATGTAGCTGACTGAAGGGACTTCTTCCAAGCCCCTGAATGGCCAATCCAATGAAGGTAAACAATTGTTTGTGTGCTTTCAGTGTTTATGTGCTTATTTTTTCCATGGGAAAAGTTTAAGCACACGCTCGTAACTTTTTTCATCTGAGGGTGGCATTCCCTTTCAGCTATCCTCCCAAGGCCAGTGATGTGTGAGCCCAAAGGGAAAAGTAGTTGGATCAAGAAATGCAAGTTGTACCGTTGCTCAGCAGGTTTGTTCCCAAGTGTTCACACACCCTCTGTATCCAGGCAAACAAACATAATTTTCAGAGCTCAACAACAGATTTCAACCAGTCAAAAACACCCAAAGAGAGTGCAAAATAAGGACCAATGAGGGGTGTGGCCTGAAAAGAAGGGTATGGCTGAGGAGAAAATGTAACCTGAGTAATGTCCCCTGGGCCTAAGGGTCCCTGACCATGATTTATACTACTTTCCTTCTTCAACTAGAAGAAACTAGAAAGAAAGAAAAAGATCTGCTTAGTGGCGCTGTGGGATTGAGGGTTCAGATGAGCCCAAATCCAGCAGTTTTGGGGAATGTTGAATCTGAAATTCTGAAGTTACTTTCAATACTTGTTGGGCTGTTCAGTGTATTTGCTTAGCATCTCTTAGCCTCTCTGGGTCATTGAGAACTGAGAACAAATGGTCTGAAACATGAACCAAGAAGAGAGGGCTTTGGTGCAAATTCACAGGAAGTCGTTACAAGAGAGAGGTCATTACAAGCAAAGGTTTGGAGCAGAACAGGGCAGGCAGCCTGCCAAAGAAGAGAACTGGAGCTGACTTCAGGAGCAGTTGAGGTAGATAGTCCAAAGGTAGAATATGACCAGTCCCAGTGGTAATTATCCCTCAATGGATAATGAAGCTATGAACAATTGACCTAATCTTCTTCCATCGTAACCAGGAGTGGTTCATCACTAAGGGCCACATACCTCAAATCAAAAAGCTACTGAACTGAATCCCAACGGATCAAGTTGCAGCCTCTTTTATTGTTTACTGAGTGAGACTCTCTGTACTCTGAGCTAAGTGGACCAACAGAAACACCTACCTCCTTAGGTAGGGTGCTGTAGAATTCCACGACTACCACCAAGGGCAGGCTTAGACATTATTTTTTAGCAAGTTTTAGGATGCAGTATTGTCCGTACTTCTTCCTTCTATTTGACCTCTCCCTACACCATTTCCCTAGGGGAGGGTGGAAAGTATTATTTGATTTGGTTCAATATCAGGTTGGTCTAAACCCAGATTTGTCTTCTACCCTTCTAGATCTGATGGGGAACACCAATATAGAAGAGCCTATTTCAGCTTCTTTAGCCTTCTATCGTTTTTCATTTTACAAAAAATATACAGAAAAAACAAAAATGCAACCCTTTCTAGTGCAATTACATAAAAAAGTAAAACCTACCCACATTTTTAAAAAATATGAAGATGATAGTTTGTACGTAGTCTTTGCAAAACAAAGTAGATGAGCACTTATTGATTAAAGGGATGCACACGCTGCAGCAATTTATAAATTCAGGGTGCAAAACAAAATGTTTGTTTTTACTCTTTTTAATTATTTAACATGCAGTGACATTACTGTTTTGCCAACAGCAGTACAATAGGTCCCTAATGAACTGCACTGAGTTAGTAATAATTAAACCATCAGGCAGAAGTAAAGGGTGCAGCGTGTTATTAAATGAACATTCTTAAATAATCATTCCTTTGTTTTCTCAAAGAAACTCTTTCTGTGAATCTTTTAACTAACCAGAAGAAAATGGTGGTTCTGCTCATTTAATAATAGAGGGCATCACCAAACACAGAGCAGAGATAGGATAATGCACAGCAAACTAAGAGGAGACTTCACTGTGAAGGCTTTTATTTAGTATAGGCCAAATGAAAGTCTACTTTCTAATTCCACTGGGCTTTCCATGGAGGTGGTATGGGCAGGTTATATGTTAAATTTAATTCTGATTTACTTGAAATGCTTTAAATTAATACTGATTTACTTGGAATACATGAAATCAGAAGTATATATAAAAAAAGACTTGTGCTTTAATATACAGTATGAGGATGTCTGGAAATGGATTCCTAAACTGCTTACTGAAAACCACTGTCAAAAGGGATTATTTAGTTAAACAAACTCACTCAGTTACTGTTGCTGCTTTCCTTAACATCTGCTACTTGGTGCTTTACACAAAGCAAAGTAGAGATAGACTATATCCCTCAGGTTTATTGTATAGCAGCCTTTCCCAACCTGACACACCCTCCAACATTTCTCTGATAAAAATAGGGATGCCCTATTCCATACCCTCCAACAACCGATAAAAATAGTGATGTCCTAAGGAAAAGCAGGACCAGGAAAAGTGAGAGCTGGACCATAAAGAAGGCTGATCGCTGAAGAATTGATGCTTTTGAATTATAGTGCTGCAAGAAGATCAAACCTATCCATTCTTAAGGAAATCAGCCCTGAGTGCTCACTTGAAGGACAGATTGTGAAGCTGAGGCTCCAATACTTTGGCCACCTCATGAGAAGAGAAGACTGCCTGGAAAAGACCCTAATGTTGGGAAAGATGGAGGGCACAAGGAGAAGGGGACGACAGAGGACGAGATGGTTGGACAGTGTTCTTGAAGCTACGAACATGAGTTTGACCAAGCTGTGGGAGGCAGTGGAAGACTGAAGTGCCTGGCGTGCTCTGGTCCATGGGGTCACGAAGAGTCGGACATGACTAAATGATTAAACAACAACAAGGAAAAGCAGAAACCAGAAAGAAAATCTAGGACTGTCCCATGGAAATAGGGATACTTGGAAGGTCTAGTGCTCTCCAAATATGGCCAGACCCTTGTCTGATTGGCTTTTGTATATGGGGTGGGGGAAAGCCCTTTGCCTCTGGCATGTTTTGAGCCAGCCCATGACTCACGTACCCAGACATATCTGTTCTCTACATCTCCCGGTTGAGCTGGGACAAACTACCATCAGAAATCTGGGAGAACCATTGTCAGTCATTGTAGACAAGACTGAGATAGACTAAAGGTCTTACTCAGAATAAGGCTGCTTCCTCATTTTTGAGTATTCAAGGAGAGAACCACTTTAGACAGTTAGTGTGGTTTTAGAGCACTTACTCATGCCTTAACTAAGTTATTTAGGACCAAATACGGGCTTCAAAATGAGAATCCAGGTGCGATTTGAGATCTCTCTCTCTCTCTCGCTCGCTTTGTGTGCAAGTTTTACACTACAGTGAAAAATTCTTTCCAATATTCTCTTAGAAATGATTCCTTCTGCAGCTTCTCCACAGTAGTAGAACAAACTTTTATACTGGCTGCAAGTCAAGTCAAAATATTTTGTCAGTTACCACAGGGACTCAGTTAGCTCATGTCATCTGTCACCCCGAATGAAAGTCTATAGAGTTTCAATGTATGTTTATTGTGTTTTGTAATATATGACAGACTTTACAATACTCCTGCCATTTACACAGTGCGATGCCTTCTATTTCACTGGCAGGAAAAAAAATGCAAACAATTTTTACATTGATTTGATCATTTGTGCTATATACTTAAGGGTTATATTATGCCCTTAGGGTTCTCTGAGCTTTACCCTAAGCATATGGGGGGACTTGCCTTGATCAGTGTGGGAAGAAGTTGTGCATGGTTTTGCCTGATCTTTCCCATCTGTCCTCTACAATCCACACTGACCTTGCATGTCCTTCTGGATTACCCTGCAGACAACAGAATATTACTATGGAGCCTGTGGGGATACTGGAAGGGCATATGGTTTTATCAGTTTGATGTTGTTATTACCCATAGATCCCAGTCCAGGATGTTTAGCTTTAGGTTGGAGAAAGCTGACAAAACCAGTCCAAACCTGCCAAAGATCCTTGTAAGTCTCCTCCCAGCTCCAGACCCAGTTCTATGAGGCTAGAATCTGAAATTCAAGCCTACTTCTGTGTGGTTTGCAAGGACTGAATGTATTGAATCAGCACTTCATAACTACAAAACAAAACAAAATATCTGTACAAAAATGCCCTAAGGGTAGAAGCAGCTTGAACAGATAGGACTGGGAGGAATCTTTATGCAAAGGCATTTATGCCTTTTGCATTCACCAAAATATGACAACAGCAGAAATTAGGTCAAATATTGCAGTTCTGTTTCTAGATAACCCCCCACCCCCGAACATTACTTTGAAAATTTTAGTAGTCTATACAAAATCTGCAGTCTTTTGTTGCTTCTGCTTCATGATTATCTGAGGAGTTTTGTTTTCTTGCTATAGCAAAGCTGATTTTGCATTTCTGTGATGAAGTCCATGATGCAGTGCTGCTTTAAAAACACATGGTTTGCATATGTGTGTGCACATCAAAATAGTAATTTTCATATTATAAACACTGCACATGTTTGCTGTTGAAATATGACCTGATGAAACAGACATGTACCACAGCAATTCAGCATACTGTCAGCAATATAACTCTGACAGCTGCATACACAAATTGTGTATACCCAAATCATATACAAACTGTATGAACAAATTGTGCTCATGTAATGATGAATTCTAGCAAAGAGGAATGGATTGTTTGGATGAAGGGATTTGAACTTAGCACTATTAATTGTTGTAGGGACTCAAATGATGAAAACAAGGGCTGAGCCAAAATTCCTCAGAAAATATAATTTCTGGCCATCTTTCCGTTTTTGAGCTCTTCCTGCTAGAAAACCTCAATTCTTCGTAAAGATATTTGATGTAATGGCCTCCACAATTTCACCACCCATGAATTTTGGACCAAACTGTGGATCCAGTTTTATTTTTATTTAATGCTAAATATTTTAACAACATTAAAGGAAGATATGGCCTTGGCCTAATCTTCCTGTTGTAGCTCATTGTTCCTTCATCTACCAATATGAATGAACAGCAGGTTTCCCTTCAACTTAAGTGAGAAATTCTCAGAAGGTAAGTTTCCTAATTAAAAAGAAGAAGACAAAGAAGAACAATAATTTATTGGGAGGGGGGACTGTTGGAGAATTTGACCTCCACTCCAAATATTTGGCAAAATTCCTCCCCCACAAAATGCTTGTGGGATTTTGGGAGGCCACTTTTCCCCAACCCTGATGAAATCAGGTTGCAGGACTGCTGAGTTTTGTCTGAGGCTAAGTTCTGCCTGTTCCCATAACTTGAGAATGTTTACTGTGTAGGATCTAATATTTGGTACAGGGGATCTCCTTTATTAAAAAAAAAAGCAGCCCATTAATATATTGTTGTTGTTTAGTCGTTTAGTCATGTCCGACTCTTCGTGACCCCATGGACCAGAGCACGCCAGGCACTCCTGTCTTCCACTGCCTCCCGCAGTTTGGTCAAACTCATGTTTGTAGCTTCGAGAACAGTGTTCAACCATCTCGTCCTCTGCTGTCCCCTTCTCCTTGTGCCCTCCATCTTTCCCAACATCAGGGTCTTTTCCAGGGAGTCTTCTCTTCTCATGAGGTGGCCAAAATATTGGATACATTAAAAAGTAGTAGTTCTGAGAAACAGAGAATCATGTGGTAGTGTATGGGCAGGAAACACAAAGCATATCACTCATTCTGCCTCTTTCAGCCTAAATTCAAAGCTTGTGGGAGATCTGTTGGTCCAAGATCTGTTGGTCCAAGTTGGTTTCACTAACAGAAGTTGTTGATTCACTGGAGAAAGTAGTTATTTGGCTACAGGGCCAGCATGATTATTAGGCAGAGTGAGGCAGCTGCCTCAGGCAGCAAACACTAAGGATGGGGGCATGGTGGTGAAGTGTTGAAGGACAAAGTTGGGCATGGCATGTGACTTATTGTGTACGCCATAAGTTAGTCTATCACACTCAGGTGTGCTGCAGCATGCTGTCCTGTCAGCTGCCAGTCCAGCTGGATTTTATACATGGAATTTTGTCTCAGGCAGCAAAATGTTTTCGACCAGTCTTGTGTCTAGTCGTGACTGCTGAATTTAACAGTTGTGTGGTTCTGTCCATCACCCTACAGGGCAGAAAAATTCTCTCTCTCTGGGATAAACAACAACACCCCACATTCCTTGTCTTCATGTCACCGAGCAGAAGGTTCAGAATAAGTTCTTCTTCTTTTATCTTCAATCACTGTGATTAGCCCTCCCCCTCCCCAAAATGCTTTCAGAACCCATACAAACATTGCATTTATTTGCCAACATCAGAATGAAGCTCCAGAGTTCTGAGGAAAGTACTTCTTTTTTTGTCTACTAATGTAATGGGTGCTTATTTTCTGCATCTCCATGTTCCTTAGGAAAGCATCAGGGTTTCATTGTAAATCCATTATGTCTTCCTGGGTCAGAAATTATAAATGACAACTAGTCCCAAGGTAAAGAAAAGAAAGTATTATTTTGTAGAGTAAAAAGGGGTTAAATCACTTTTTATCATGACTGTCCTCCTGGTTATGACACATTCAATGTATTATTTAGCTTAAGTGCATGATTAAGAAAGAACGGGGGTACTTCTTGGGAGCATTTTCACAGACACTATACTTACGGTATCTCAATCTGTAGTACAGAAGAAAGAAAAATGACATGTCCCTTTGTGAACCTTTCCATTTAAAATTAGGCTATAGATTATACAGTGGCGTGGGCTCCTGAAAGAAATTCTGGGTCAGAGGTACTTTGTTGTCTGTCTCTTTATACAGCAAAACCCATGTATCATGATTAAAAATGTATTTGCTGTCAATAATTAAATGCTTATTATTTGATCTTTAATGGGGTCAGGATTCCCATAGTCCCATATTAATGTGATAATGCAAAAGTTTTTTTTAATGCCTTTCAGATGGAAAAAGTACTTATTATTCTTTCTTTGTTCTGAGAGTTTATCTTCAATTAAAAATTAAAAAAGGAATCGTCTTTAATCTTCGAGTCAAATTAGTGCTAATTAGTTCTATTTTCTGTTACAATTTTCAAATGCCGAAATCTTAATCATTTCTTCGGAGTATTAATGGTGCCCTTCGGCTGCAATCAAGATTGTCTTCAATTAGAAGTAATATAGTTGACGCCATTATATTAAGATTTATTGTTCTCAAACCACAGGAGCACAAATCATGAATGTTGTTCAAATGGAGAGGGCTACAAATGTGTCTGATAAAGTCACAAGCAAAGCCAACCAAAACTTTGTATAAGGTGCCACTGCTCTAGATGCACTAGCAAACTGTTGGAATATGGAATATTGTTCACATATCCATTGAATACTGAAAAGCAAAAGTGTGTGTGTGTGTTGTATATTTCATGCAGTTGTCAGCTGAAACCTTTTTTAGGCTATAAATCCAGGAATTCATAATATCTAAACTAGACAATAAAACAATGTAAGTTATGTGGCATGATAGAATTTCAGCTTAATTCACATTTGAAAGTGAAAGGTTATGGGACATTTGCTGTTTTGCATTAAATCATTCGGCTTCACTAATGCATTTTCTTTCAGTATGGAAGAACTGGCCTATAAAGTAATAGTTGCTGTAAGCTAAGAAAAAAAGTGCATTTCATCCAACATTTTCAGCTAAACAAAAGGTAGAGAACATTGGCTGTTAAACATGTACACTTTATACATTCTGTCCAGTAGAACATAAAATAATGTTCCTAGCTACAAAGCTTTGTCTGTGTAAAGACCATGTTCTTCGTGTACCAGGTTTGGCAAACAGAAATTTATAATGGAAACAAGACTAGTTTGTAACTAAATTAATGCCCTTGTAGAAATGTCTCTATTCTTTTGGCATGTAAACAAAAGTGATTGTCATTTTTATGTATTGTGTTATCACCCACCACAAGGGCAGGCCTCTACTTGGGAACCCATTAATAAATCCTATTCTTGGGTTACTCAGATAATAGTGTTGGAGGTATTTGGACAATTGTTAAAAGATGTAACCATTAGTGATTAACTAATTTGATATAATAGTTAAAAGAATGATGAAGAGTTGGTTTGTGGAAGGTGGTGCAAGGAAAAGGAGTGTGGGAAAGAGGAAGACAGTGATAAGCAGTGATGGCTGGCCTGGGGATCTGGATCCTGAGAGCAGAGCCCTGAGGGCTGGTAGAAAGAGAAGCCAGCAAGGGGTGGTGGTGGTGGGGAGGGCTGCAATGAAGTTGTCCTGACCTGTTTTGAATATCTCTCCATGACTCGCCTAGACTGCCCATTCATTGCTTGTTGTCATGCTGTAGTTCACAGCGCCATCTGTCTGCAGCCATGTGAACTACAGCATGATAACAACCTTGTATTATTCTTATATGTATGTCATTTTACCCACAAAACCTTTTTGTTAAAAAAGTAAAACCCAGTGCTGCCATTCCACATGCGCAATTGTTCCACTGATAATGCCTCCACAAACTTGCTCTGTTTCCCCCTTTCTCACAATGCTCTGGGAGTGCTATGGTTCAGAGGGCTTCAAGGGAAAGGGGATGCCCCCCTTCTCCATTAGTTAAAGCATCTGCTGCTTCAAGAGCTGTCATGTGATGGGAATGGTAGCATTTGATCTCATCCATTGTACTCTCAGTTTCCAGATCCTGCACAAATCAGAAATGATGCTTGTACCATAAGGGAAGAGCCACTGAATTCCCACAATAAACTCCCTCTCAAACTTTGTTCCAGTGACTTTAAATGGCAGCTTGGGAGACATCACAGCAAATCCCCTTTTATAAGTTTTTAATGTTTTTCGTATTTTAGGGTAGTTTCCAACAGAGAATAAAACAATAATTTCCTCACTGTAGTTAAGTGATGTGCAAGAAATTGTCACAAAAGGTTTTGGATAGTTGATTGATGAAATGAAAGATGGTCCTGCCATCAATTTACCAAGATTATTTTTTAATGAATGCTACTTTAAAAGCATATGCAAAATTAAGATCAGTCACAAAAATGCATTTGGATATGGCATTTAAAGAATGATATACATAATGTATTGGTAGTAACATTTATAAGCCACAGATGTAAAATAATTTTTGTTCCATGGCCTTTCAATTTATAAAAGCTTTGGTAGTGAAAATATTAATTACAAGCAGGGGAACCTGAATTATAATTTATTTTCAGATATTTATATCAATTGCTTTTCCAATAATGACTCCTCAGGATTAGGAGTGGGTAAGTAGGCTGTATTCAGAAGTGTCATAACCTGTGTTATGTGTCATGTCACCACATATGACCACAACAGAATGGTGAAATGTATAATGAGCCTGTGTAGGCCTGCATTTTTCACTCTATGTTTCAGCTACTGGCCTTACTGAAAAAGCTGAAAAAGCACAGGTGCTTAATGGCCTTGGTAGGGGAAGGCAGTGCCACAAGAATGACACAGGAGACTGGTATTGGGTTGAATTAGGCCACAACCTTATTGATTACAGGAAAGAGTAGGTTTTGGCTAAGGCATTGGGCATACATCCTGCACCAAGCAGCTTACCTGCTACCAGATAGGAACCTGGTGGGGGTCAAACTTGTGCTGGAGAGTCGTCCCCACAATGGATTAGATGCCAAAACCCCACACATACTGCCATTGGGAGAGATGTAGTCACCCGTTAGTCCACCAGTGGACTCCTGGACAGAGTCATCTCTCTGGGACCCCTCTAATGGGGTACCCCTGTGATGAAGGACGCAGCCCAATGCTTAACCTGCCAAAGTTGTGACGGTTGCTACGAGGTGAGCAAAAACGTACAAACCGGCCAGTTTGCTTGGAGGAGAAAATTCCTCCCTAGCCCTGAAAATACGGTGACCAAATTAATCATAGCAAGGTCCATAAGCAACATGCCCACTTCCCCTCTCTGGATAGGTCCCTGAAGACTGAGTGGTTGGGTTGAAAAATCCCACAATGATTGTCTAAGAGGGTAGCCGACACCTGGCCACCCAGGTGTGGGCTGTTCACAGCCCCAAGACCCAGACTCTGATTGGCTGAGTGGGCACTGCCCACCCTCACCTGTGGGTCTGACATGGCCCAAGGTGGGCAGTGCCAGTCACCCCTCCCCCGGCTGTGCCTGGAAAGATGGCAGCCTCCCTGAACCCACCACAGCTGCGCCATGCAGCAACGGCCACCCCCCACTCCCCTGAAGTCCCAGGTGAGCGGATATTATCAGTGCAAAGATTCTGACCGAGGTCACCAGCAGTTGGAATGGGGTTTCTATATATTTCCCCTGTTAATCCTTTCTGAAAACAGGTTAAAAACATATAAGTAAATAAAGGAAGAACAGTTTGTTTCTATGAAATGGAACAGGATTGAAAAATAACCCTCTGAGATATAGATAAAACATTATGAAAGAATGTTATCAGGTGTTGTAAACTTGCCTTGGGGATAAGACTGTCAGAGAATTCCAAAAGAAATGGGAATAAAACTGCAGCTGTTTCCTTATTTGTTGCATGTCCAGAACAGAAATCAGTCCAGAAAATATGATCAATATTCACTGGTGGTGGTGTTTTCAGTCCGCAAATGATATGTAATTGATATTACACACACACACACACACAAACACACACACACTCTTAAACTTTGTATTGCACTTCCTTTGCGTTGAAATGAATGGTGCAAATAGCAGAATGATAATTAATTACATAAATTTCTACCACAATAAGCCAAATAACATAGCTTTTGTTGGAAGCTGAACTGCAGAGGAATGGAGACAGTGCTGTGTTTGATGAATACAGGCTGGAATGGAAATCATCGCCGAATTGCCTCCTGGCTCAAGGGAGTCCACTGAAGTTCATTCATATGCTTCAGCTCTGGTGTCATTTTGTGTAGCAAGCTGTCTCTACCCTGAGCCCACTTCCTGTAGGAACATCCATAAGGAGGGTCCAGGGGATCATGGGAATGACGTGGTTGACAAAGGCCCGTCTAGTTAAAGCTATGGTTCTCCCAGTAGTGATGTATGGAAGTGAGAGCTGGACCATAAAGAAGGCTGATCGCCGAAGAATTGATGCTTTTCAATTATGGTGCTGGACGAGACTCTTGAGAGTCCCATGGACTGCAAGAAGATCAAACCTATCCATTCTTAAGGAAATCAGCCCTGAGTGCTCACTGGAAGGACAGATCCTGAAGCTGAGACTCCAATACTTTGGCCACCTCATGAGAAGAGAAGACTCCCTGGAAAAGAACCTGATTTTGGGAAAGATGGAGGGCACAAGGAGAAGGGGACGACAGAGGACGAGATGGTTGGATAGTGTTCTCGAAGCTACCAGCATGAGTTTGACCAAACTGTGGGAGGCAGTGGAAGACAGGCGTGCCTGGCGTGCTCTGGTCCATGGGGTCACGAAGAGTCGGATATGACTAAACGACTAAACAACAAAATGCCTTCATTAGCCATACAAGCTCAGTTGAATGTGGACAGTACTGAGCTTCATGGCAGGTTGGGGGTTTGAACTCTCATCTCCCAAGTGCTAGTCCAGTGCTCTAACTGCTACACCACACTACCTTTCAATGTCTGAGGAAAGATTCCTCCATCTCCTTATGGGGTCATGTTCAGTGGAAAACACTCATACCAGCCCTGCATGCGGATGGCTGCATATTCAGTTACTTTTTCACCCTTAGTTCCCAAACTTCAAAATGGGAATATTGTCTGTGTTTCTGATTATTGTTTCAAAAGTGAACAAACTAAGAACATGAAATAACAAAAACTATAACATCCCCCATTATTATTAATTATTACAATATCTGGACAAACACATGGATGTGTTTCGCCCGGTGTTTTGTAATTCCGTTCATTGCTCTTTTCATAATTTTAGGCAATTTATTCTTCCATGAAATAAAATATGCTGAAAGCCTCGAGATTTTTATGCCTTCAAAGCTCTCTGCTTCATTTTTGAAAATGGTAGGTTTTGAAGCACAAGAGGTTTTAAAAGTTTGGTACCTCAAAAGATCTCCATCGTTTTAGGTAACTACAGATTTAGCTTATAGATTTTGCTTATCTCCCAAACCCTTTCATAAGATATTTAACCTAATTTACAATTAAATACTTTGATCATATTTACTGTAGCTGTTTAAGATATCTCTGCATGAATGATATATGAGTTCAGTTTCTTCATCAGATGTGCCGCTCATTTGATATCTAGAAAGTACATGTGTCATTTCCTATAAGAAATATAAATCATGGTTTAATCAATCTGTCTTCCTGGTAGCTATTGCCAAGTCACTAACTATCTTCTCTCTGTGCCATCCTTAGAACATGCTATGGGGTTGTTCAGCGGTAATATTAATTAGTCATTTCCCCCCCCCCCCCATAATTTAATATATTGGAATACTTGCTTCTGAGCATGACACATGGCTTGGTTCCAGAGTTCCTGTGAGCAGAGTTCTGCTTATGGGATGCTTTTGCTAGAGGAATTGGGTGGGAAGGTGATTTTTGCAGATTCCTTCTTTCCCCTGCAAGCCCCAGGGCTCCCCAAAAAACTGCTCTGGATGGCTGGGGAAGGGCACTCTGAGAGAAGGAGCTGAAAGGGGAATCAGCAAAAGCTGTCTCCCTCCAGTGGGCGCCTCTTCTCCACCTCACTTTGGCATCTTTTCACAGAATGGACACTGGATCCAATCAATTGTTCCTAAAATGACAGAGCACATGTGAAATGGCTGTGTTCATGTCTTCTTAAAAGAGCTGCCCGTCGGGAGGGCTAATCTTCCCTGTTCCCAGTACAGTGGTACCTTAGTTGTTGAACAAATCGGCTCCTGAACGCCACAAACCTAGAAGTACGTGTTCCAGTTTGCGAACGTTTTTCGGAAGCTGAACATCCGACGTGGCTTCCGATTGAGTGCAGGAAGCTCCTGCAGCCAATTGGAAGCCATGCCTTGGTTTTCAAGCGGTTTCAGGAATCGAACAGACTACCGGAATGGATTAAGTTCGAGAACCAAGGTACCACTGTAATACATTTAACTTATTTTCTAGCATGACATTAAGTAACATCATTTAGGACCAGGGATCACCTTTCTCTGTGATCCAGTCTTACTTTATATGATTTAGCTCCAATTCATCTGAGCTCTTCACCAAAAAAATTATGAACTTTTCCTTCTAAGGCTTCATTCCTGTGCTCACTTCCATGGCAGTAAGTACCATTGAACTCTATGGGGTTTTCTTCTGAGTAGACATATATAGGATTGTGCTATTAGTGTTGTTTGTCATTTAGGCTGCAATCCTAATCCTACTTACCTGTGAGTAAGCCCCACTAAACACAGGGATTTATGTCTGAGAAGGCCTCTCCTCGTCCCAGAGGAGAGAAGTAGTGAGTGGGAGCAGGTTCCCGCAGCAGGAGGGAGGCATATTCGGCTCCCTGCTTCTGATTGCCTCTGCTGCCGTGGCCAAGCCTTTCAGCCAGTCAATAGGGCCGGCTGGTGGGCAGGGTTAGCTGCATTTAAGCAGCCGTGGCAGCGCTTTGTCCCCCATTGGAATATGTGTGCTGTGTTGGAGGATTGGGTATGGGCCATCATCTACCCCTCCTCTTTTGGTATTCCGTTAAAGGAATCCGGCAGTTGTGGATCCTGTCCGATGCCCTGCTGGTGGCTAGGGCCATGGCACGACCCCTGGTGACATCATGGGGAAGCTTCCAGTTGTATTTGCACCAACAAGCTCCTCCCAGTGGTTGTTAACCCTGAAAGGACTCCCTGCTGAGCGGGGTGGAGTCATGTACAGTGGTACCTTGGGTTACAGACACTTCAGGTTACAGACGCTTCAGGTTACAGACTCCACTAACCCAGAAATAGTACCTCGGGTTAAGAACTTTGCTTCAGGATGAGAACAAAAATCAGGCGGTGGCGGTGCAGCGGCAGTGGGAGGCCCCATTAGCTAAAGTGGTGCTTCAGGTTAAGAGCGGACCTCCAGAACGAATTAAGTTCTTAACCCGAGGTACCACTGTATTACTGTTTTATCCAATGCCTAAGCCAATGCTACTCACATGCTGTAACCAATAAAGTTGTGGCCTAATTTTGCCCATTAACCTAAAATAATGTGTCTTTGTGTCTTATTATAATCCTATGCGGGTGGTGGGTCCTTGACTCACAAAACATGTGTAAGATCATGCCATTAGCTTTTGAAAAGCATTTGTTTGCTGCGTATCAAAAGACACCTTCCCTCTTCCACCTGACAGCCCGACTTCCCAGGTGTTTTTTTCATTTCTTTCAATTGTGTGCCACATAACATCAACAGAAGTGCCCGAGTCCAACCCTTCTAAGATTCGTTTAATCTTTCATTTTGTTTGGAAAGGATGCCACAGAATACTTTTATAATTTGCTTTTTTTAAAAGAAGAATCTATGTTTACCTTTCTACAAAATGCCCCTGAACATCGTTACCCTTTGCCTTGTAATCAAATTCAATATTTCTGCTTGGAATCCTTCCAGAAACATATGCTGTGGCTGATCTATGTAGTACTATTCGAGCTTAGGCTACTGGTCATATTTCTCCTAAGAAAACTCTTTTGATTAACTCTTCTCATTAGTCAACTTGGTAAACAAATTACTGCGGGGAGCTTTCAAGCTTTGGTTGAAAGCCTGAGCAGTAGCAAACGATATCTTCTTTTTCTGCCCCCCCTCCCGAAAAATAGCATCGCCTCCTCTATCAGGTTGTCATTTCAGGTTGCTACAAATTCACATTACTCAGGGTTAATTGCCTCTGGCACAATAACTCAGATTTCTCCTGAGGACTGTTGATAGCACACTCTATCTAAAACCATATTTAGAGTTTATCCTTCAAGCAAGGTGCAACAATTTTAAACATTTCTTTTAAAAGTAGGATTGATGGCATCCCACGCCATGTTTCTCCTCCTAGTAGATTTGGCTTTTCACCTCTCTGCAGGGTATAATTTTTCTGTCACTAAGTGGACTCTCCCACTTTGACATGTCAGTTAAAATGGTACATACATTAAATACTGTCCTTTCAAATGAAGCTATTAATTTTCCGTCTTGGGGATCTTGTTCTAATCTTTTGTGCATCTTAGTACTGCATCTCGCATGTGGAGCTATAGGAGTTTAATTTCCAGATGTACACGTGTGTGTGTGTGTGTGTGTGTGTGTGTAGAAAGCAGCCTTCCATTCTTATAAGAAAGAACCGGCTTACCTTTGACCCTCTATACTTCAATTTCTTTCCTGGTGCATATGAGGCATGAGTGACTGATTCAGGGCCAAACTACATGCTACATTAATGCATATTCACATCTAACATGCAAGTTTTGAAAATTGCAAATAGCATTAGCTGAGGGGTGTGATCATCATTGCTGTGCTGGCAACCATTGTGGATGGAGGATTAACCCCTTCTTTCCCTGTTGCTATTTGTTTTTGGGGTGGGTAGGTGGGTTTCTGCTGTGATCCTGATGATTATCACACACCCCAGCTGGTGTATTTACCTTTTTTAAAAATTGCACATTAACATCACAACTCATTTGGCCCTCAATTAGTCCCTTAATGGGCTTTGCTCACATGGTTACTACAGTGATGCAAACCAAATACACACATTTTCTTTTCTTCTGTGAGATGTGACGTGAAGTGCATCACTCCTCCCTTTCTCCCAAATCTTCACAATTCAGAGCTCTTGTACCTCTCCTGAACCAATCTCCTGCTTAAAGTTCAAGTTAAACCAAGTGCAAGTCCCTTTTCTCTATTGAACTCTTCATTGTATCTGCTGTAAAGGTTGTCTTCCTGGCAGAGCAGGGCAGAGGTATTGCATTCCTCCTTCCTTTTCCCTCCTCACACCCCTTTTAAAATAGTTTCTGTCTCATTTGGAACCATCAGAGGGAAATTACTGGGAAGGATTTAGGCCAGTTCTTGAGGTGGTCTAAATCTCTATCCAATTTGAATGTGCATTGAGTGGCTTCAATGCCCTTTGTGTGGTGGGTTGGTGTAGCAGCTGCACAAAGAGTTACTGCTGGCGGTGGGAGGAAGTTTCATTGCTTCCTCCTAAGGTTGCAGTGTGCTATTTTTGCTTGGGCTTCCCTCCTGCCTGAGGAGCACAAGCTTAAGTGAGGAAAGCAGTGTTCAACAATTTCCAGACAGCTGTTCCAGAGGATGTCTAAGCCAACTGAAGTGCTTTAGAACTGTGCCACGGGAGAAATTCTGGCCCACATATTTTTTCTTCTTGCCTGTCAGATGCAGGTATATTGTTTCGCACATGTGCAAGCATTGGGCTGCAGAAGTGTTAAGTGGCTGAAAGGACTTTGGACACAAACTATTTTCAGGTCATTTTGGACCAGCCCAATGTCAGAAAAGCCCCCTGAAAAACTGCTCTGTAAGGTTGGTGTCCTCTCTGGAACAGCACCAGAAGTAGTGCTAGGGGCTTTAAAAGGAAAGGAGAATCAACACAAAGCCTATGGGAGTCTTTGCTGGATTGCCATGAATTGAAGAAGCCATTCTGTTTGTGGAAGGGCAACTCTGGATCAAAGTACTGTCCTTGGAGGGAACAGAGCTCATTCGGCACGTCAACATGGATCTTTCCAATACTTTGGACTTGAACAAAGGTGGTGGTGGGGTTGATCCCCTTTGCTCCTCCATGAACTGACGTGGTAAGAAAATATTGGATCTCGCTCCTCTTCCTATTTAATGTTTCACCTTGCCAACAAAGGCCCGTTGTTATGGTTTTCCCAGTAGTGATGTATGGAAGTGAGAGCTGGACCATAAGGAAGGCTGATCATAGAAGAATTGATGCTTTTGAATTATGGTCTGGAGGAGACTCTTAAGAGTCCCATGGACTGCAAGAAGATCAAACCTATCCATTCTTAAGGAAATCAGCCCTGAGTGCTCACTGGAAGGACAAATTGTGAAGCTGAGGCTCCAATATTTGGCCACCTCATGATAAGAGAAGACTCCCTGGAAAAGACCCTGATGTTGGGAAAGATGGAGGGCACAAGAAGGAGGGGACGACAGAGGATGAGATGGTTGGACAGTGTTCTCGAGGCTACCAGCATGAGTTTGACTAAACTGCGGGAGGCAGTGGAAGACAGGAGTGCCTGGTGTGCTCTGGTCCATGGGGTCATGAAGAGTCAGACATGACTAAACGACTAAACAAAAACAACATGTCAGGAAATGAGGAGCCAGAACTGACCATGAATTCCTCCCTTGTTCTTTTATAATGGCAATGGTGCCCACCTGAAAGGTGCCGGAACTGAGTTCCGGCAGGTTCCAGCTGAAAAAAGCCCTGGGCACAGCACAAGCCACAGATGTCATAACAGACCTCTTATCTAAAAGACATATACCCATTCCTGGTATGCCTGTACATAATTTAAAGACTATAGGCTTGCATGGGTGAATCATCCATCAGAATTAATCACCAGAGATAGAGCTATCATATAACTGGAGGTCATCTGAGACACTACACTTTTTGATAGAGATACCTGAACATCTGGCTAAGAGTAATCCAATGTTCAGGCATCAAATAGCAAGAGCTGAAGGGATCTTCATGCATTTGTGAATCAGTCCATCAGGTCAACCTCTCCATCACACAAACCTGATTCACATACATAGCTAATGTATTGTGCAGTTGGAAGACAGACCCAGTCCACAGAAGTCTATGTTTCGTTTTCTGCCAGTTAAAATTGTTTTCACACCTCTACTTACAAGCTATCAAAAATGCTTCATTGTCCTCTTAAACAAATATTGGTGAATGAACATGCGTTGAGTTGCCTTAATAAAAATGAACATGAAAAGGATTTCCTGGAAGGGTAACAGTATGGTTTGTAACTCTGGGAGTTATTGTTAAATCAGAGTCCCATGTCACCAGATGTTCAAAAGGTGTCCTTGCCACTCTGAAGGGATGATCCCACCATTTAAATAATGGTTTATCCCTGCTTTTATTTGAACAATTATTGGTTATTTCAGACTTGAAATGGGCAGATTAAGATCTGTGAACCTCACAGCTGAAACCTCACAACACTGGCAATTTTCAGTGATTAAAGTAATTTACTTTATAAAGTGTAAAGATATTCCATAATAACTGTACAGCAAGTACAGGGAGGTGTAGTTTTCCTGGAGATAATCAGACCTCTGGGGATAAAGGGTCCTGGTTGCACCTCATGCATTGCAAAACCCAAAGGGCTTTATTATCTGATGATTACCCCACCCCCCTTTCCATGTCTTTTTGCTTAATTAATCACAGTAACATTATTGCCCAACTTCAGACAACAAAAATAATGAGAGAAGCTTTAAAAGATTCAAAAGACTAGAGGAAAAACAAGCGATCCCAAAGGAAAGGACCCGTGGTGCAGCAGAGGTTTACAAATCGAAAAACGATGCTTACATTTTGTAAAGTGCCCCCTTTAATATAAATATATTTATATTTTTAATATTGTAAGTATGTATATATAAGGGATAAAATGTACACTTGTTTTAATTGGGAGAAATGAGGTTATATATATATTTTTGGACGTCACGTGTCCCTGACGTGTCCTGAATCTAGGACTCAGGAAAACATGTTAGGGTGGCTGCTATTCTTTCACACTTGTTTGTATTTTCATTTAGTATTTCAAGCCCTGTGTATCCTGGGAACTTTAGCATATTAAGGGTGCTGAGAGTTGTTATGAGACCCATCTTCTCCTCACAGAACTGTCCCTAAAGGTTCTAGGGGAAAACCATGACTTTTTTAAAAGTGGTGTGATTCTGTTTTATATGTGTAGCACAGGTGAGGCTTAGATGAAGAACCCATTAAACACTCCCACAATATGATTCCTACAATGCAGCTGCTTGAATAGTAATAATAATAATAATAATAATAATAATAATAATAATAATAATAATAATAATTTATACCCCGCCCATCTGACTGGGTTTCCCCAGCCACTCTGGGCAGCTTCCAACAAAAATACATGAAAAAACAACATGAAACATTAAAAGCTTCCTGAAACAGGGCTGCATTCAGATGTTTTCTAAAAGTCAGATAGTTGTTTATTTCCTTGACATCCGGTGGGAGGGTGTTCCACAGGGTGGGTGCCACTACCAAAAAGGCCCTCTGCCTGGTTCCCTGTAGCTTTACTTCTTGCAGGGAGGGAAGTGCCAGAAGGCCCTCAGAGCTGGACCTCAGTGTCTGGGCTGAACAATGGGGTGGAGATGCTCCTTTAGGTATACGGGGCCGAGGCCGTTTAGGGCTTTGAAGATCAGCACCAACACTTTGAATTGTGCTCGGAAACGTACTGGGAGCCTATGTAGGTCTTTCAGGACCGGTGTTATATGGTCTCGGCGACCACTCCCAGTCACCAGTCTCGCTGCCGCATTCTGGATTAGTTGTAAATTTCACACACTTGTATCTTTCTTCAGCAACTCAGGAGACAAAACTCCCTTAGGAGACACTCACAGCATGGGCTATAATTGACCTCACAGCCCGGCCACAATCCAGCACAGAACTCAGCATCTGAAGTCTATTGAGTTTGGTGGGCTTCAGCATGCTACACTCTGTATTGGAATGCAAGTCTTGAGATATATATAATGAGAGACAGGGCAGAGCTGGGTTCCTGGCAGTCATTCATGCCATGGCAGTTGCTGCCTTATTTTACAAAAGAAAAAGCATGAAAGGGATGCAAATTTTCCGTAATTATACTTTTAGATTGTTCCTTAAATACCTGTCTCTTTTGCATTACAGGCAAAAGTTGGTGACTAAAGGGATGTATACCTCAGATATGCTAATAAAAATAAATGTCTATGGTTTCTGGCAAAATTATATATATATTTAAAAACCTCCAGTACTTTGCTGAATGTGAATATATACATCTCTTAGGCACTGTCGCGGCGCCTACCGAGGCAAACTTGGATAAAAACCACTACAGTGTAAAGATTAAGGCTGTGCTGTATTCTTTGATTTTCATTTTTAATGCTCCCTGCATTTAAATTACTATATTACTAATTTTATCTGCTATTGGTATTTATGCCTGAACTATTTACACACAAGATGTAAAAGGCAAGCAAAGTAAAATATTGAGTAGAGTAATTTTGGGGGTGGGGGTGGGAGTAATGAGGCTAAAAAAAAACACAACAGCATTACTGTAGTGAGGATTTAAGTTTGGAAAATATTAAATATGGAGAAATAGGCAGTTAAGCTGTCCTACTTTGTCTTGTGTGGTGAGTCAAAGCAGATACTTCATTTAATTCGCTATAACACAATTGTAACTTAAGGTCAAATTGTGCCTGTCCTGGTCTTCTGAGGCATTTAATCTCAGAAACAATGGGTTGTATTCAACATAGCGCTAACCAGCTCCATGCACAAGCAGAATGACTTCTGCTTGCACAACCAGACTCCCCTCCCTCTCCTCACTTTGCACATCTGCTAAATATGTTCTGGGTCTGTCCCCCCAATGCTCTAGAGCTGATTTGGGGATAACTCAGGGTATGTGGTGGAGAGGAAGTCCCATGGCATAAGTAGGAGTCATTCTGTTCACATAATGATTTAGTTGAATACCAGACAGTGCTTCAACCCAAAGACCACAGAATCTCAGCCAGCAATCCTGGGAACAACCTCGACCCACAACAATGGAGTCATTCTAAGGAGCCATCACTGGGCTAGATAGACCAAGGCCTTATCCATGCATACACAATTAAGAACAAATCTAAGCTAAGATACAACAAGGCTCCCATTATTCAAGTACTAAATACAAGTACTAAAATCCACCATATATATCCAGTGTGGTGCCAATTCAGTATATATTTTCAAATGCAGTAAGTGCATTCTGGGATATGCTCAAAGAACTATGTGACTAATTCCATATTCCCAATGACTTGTTATGGGTTTATATTTCTTGAATATCAGATTTGCCTCTTGCTGCCCATGGACACTATTTTTATGCTTCAAAAGCTATTTGTAACATGGTATGGGTGGGGTGTGTGTGTGTGTGTGTGTCTGCCATTAATGAAAGCAAAATATTCCACTTAGCACATCCAAGCAAGCCAGGTGTGCCCCAAGTCGATTTTTGGATCCAGTGTCTAGGAGGAGGCCCAAACTAGCCAGAATATGCTACCCGATAGCCTTTTAACGGGTAATACCTGTGACTCCTGCCATTTAACTATGGCCTCTACAAGTTTAGGTTTATAGTCAAGGTCAGTGGCGTAGCGTGGGTTGTCAGCACCCGGGGCAAGGCAAGTAATTTGCACCTCCTAACCCGTGGATTTGCGCCCCCTAACCCGTGGATTTGCGCCCCCTAACCCTAACCCCCAGATGTTGCGCCCGGTGCGGCCGGCCCCCCCTGCACCCCCCACGCTACGCCACTGGTCAAGGTTATCATTTTCTACAAACTCCTTTCTCTATAAGAATGATTCTCACACTGACACCTTTTATGAAGATATTAAAGCAACTTCTGCAATTGGCCAAATTTTCACTCGCAAATGAGAGAAGCAGCATGTACTGGGACTGTGAAGTCCAGGAGACACTTTGCTTCCCCCTCCCCACTCCCCCCCCCCCCGCCCCAGGAACTTGCTCAGAAACAATTATTGTGATTTGCAGCATAAAACATCTTGATAGATCCCTCATGGGATCACTCCTATCAGCACCTCTGTATTTACTTTCTCTATAATTTTACCTTTTATACATTTGCTTAATCAAGACACTCATTTATTGTATTCACCTGTGTGTGTGTTCAGGATCACCACACTCCTCAGATAAATCATCAGTTAGGTTAAGTGAATGCATTAACCTAACCATCTTTTGCATAATTATCTGATCACAAAACTTCCAGATCTCATAGGGGATGTCTGGTGTGTAGCTGTTCAACCTCTGGTTATAATACAGGATAATTCGCATAGCCATCAAGCCTATCATTATACTTTTCAAGCCGTTTCAATCCCCTTCTCTGAAATTATTTAATTCCTTTGAAACAAGCTCCCATTCATTTGACATAAGGATTAGTGCTCTTCAAAAGCCATCAGCATTTCAAGGTGCAGAACAAATGGCAACCAACACCTTTCTGGGCAGGGGAGATAGTTGAGTTGAGCGATAAGGAATGAGAAAGTGCTTGATTGCATGGCAGTATTCAGATGGCTAGTTACTCACTGCCAGGACCAGCCTGGACAAAAGTACTATTTACAAAATTTACATGATTAAGGGTCAAAGTCTTGGAAAAGCCAGGAAAAACAGGACAGAAAGACAGGAGGCAAGCAATCATAAAATACTGTAACTGGGAATTTGGGTTAAACAGAAGGCTTTGCTGAAACACTCACAGGGGGCACTGGGCAAGAAAACCTAAGGATCACAAATCGGCAAGGCAAGATTGAAGCAGGGACACATAATTAAGGTTCTCTTTGCAGAAGTTTGAAGGCTGGGTGCCAATGAGGCCATAAGCCATCCCCACCCCAAATTTGAGAAATTTGAGACTGATTTTCATTATGAATAAGCGAACAATGGTAATTCCCACTCCCATTTAAATTATCTAATATCCCTACTCACAAAACCCCTTGGCCATGACATTTCCACCATAATCTGCTCTTCTCTTTGATAATACAGTTCCTTTTATCATTAATTGATGGAGAATGATAACAAAAAGTGTGTGGAAGACATTTTTGGCGTAGCACTAAAGTTTATCGGTTAGATTTATTCTCATTCTACTATTGTAATTATGGTGAATAAGAATTAGTCATATTTCCCTGAATCTCTAGCTTAAAGGAATTAATTGTTGATGTTTACAATCTGTAATTAATAAAAAATTTTATTGAAAGTGAGCCCAGAACTATAGCTATAAAGATCAGACATTAAGAACATTCTTCTTGGTGAATAAACTATACAGTGAGATTTTATGGGCCATCTTATTAGGGTAATTTAGACAAAGACGTGTGATTACTCAAGGCGAATAGTAGTAAGCATTTCCACCTGAAGCTGGATGTGTGTATATGTGGAGGTGTAGTTGTGTCCTGCCTGGGGCGTTCTGGGCTTATTGTAACGCCTCAGGCACAGCATTATATAGAAATATCCTATTTTGAAACAAGCTTGCTCATTGCTGCTGTGAAAACATTAGGGTAAACATACACAAGGCAGCCAAGTCTAATAAACCAATTACCAGTACCAAGTCTCCTCATGAATTTGTTGTATTGGGCTGGGGGCTGCTCAGCTAAATTGGCAGCTCCGGAATCCTTGCAGATATATCTCCCTTCCTAATCAAAATGTGGTTTTCGGATAATGAAGTCATTACATTAAGCAAAGGCAGCCTTTGCTCTAGTAAAGATGGCACACCTTCATGACCCCTCGGAATCGCAAGGAACTGCACCGATATCACTCCAGTTCCAAGGGGACATGAGGTCTCAACTAATAAGATGATCATACTATAAGAAAACTTCTTGAGAATGAATGGGTGGTAGAATAAGACAGCAAAGGAAATGGGAGATTTTCAGTAAGCAGAGCCTGAACAAATACCATGACCAGGGTAATTCCAGATACTATCTGTCTTTCAAAGTGACTGTTCTGAGACAAAAAAAGGGAGCCTGCACTAAACTGCCATCCTTACAGGTTTACCATTCCTTCCTTGGATACAGAATTGAACCAGCACATGGATGGGAAAGGGAGATAATAGATCAACAGCATCTCGACTCTTCTTCTGAACTCAGAAGATGGTATTCTTCAGGACTTAGAGAGATGTTCTTTAGTTCTTTAGTTCCTGAACTTTCCCCCCTCTCTTTTAATATCTTTTCTCTCTCTCTCTCTCTCTTTTCTCTGTTTTTATTTTATTTAGATTAATGTTTTAGTTTGGATAAAAAAATATTTGATATTAAGCTTTGTATTTTTCTTTATAAACCTTAATAAAACTCATTATTATAAAAAAGACTTAAAGATATGTTGCTTTTAGAAAGGACAATCCTTTTATTTATTCTAAAATGCATGTACCAACAACTCCCCCAACCCAGTGCTGGATTTATGTATAAGCTAAACAAGCTGTAGCTCAGGGCTCCACTCTCTTGGGGCCCCTCCAAAAATTTAACTATTAATATACTTCTTCTCAATTGTATTTCAGTTCAACAATTACTTTGATAAAAGACATATTTTGTTATGTGCAAATGGCCTTAGATGCCCATTAGGTCCATAAATTACCATATAGCATATATGCAACACAAAAAGTGACAATTTGTTGTTGACAAAGGACAGCTGGACATCTAAAGGGCCCCATTACCTTCAGTAGCTTAGGGCCTCATCAAACCTAATTCCGGCCCTGCCCCAACCTAGATCTGCATGCCAGGGGGTCAGGTCAGGTCATCTTCAGGCAGGTGCAAGGGGCTAGTGGTGCTTGTGGACTGGGCCTACATGCCCATTCACTCAGCTCAGCTTTACCTTGCAACAGGTGGCTGTGAATTGCCCACCATTTTAAGTTTACCCTGGAGTGCTGCAAAAAGGAGGCGTGCAAATAGATGCATTAGATGGCACTTTGCCATGTGTTTGTGTATGTCCTTAAATCTAGAGCTGGCCCTGCCACAGTTAATTTAATGTACCTCATCAAGTTAGACAAAATACCCTTTTTGCTAGCATCAGACTCTACAGCTCCTAGGAGCAGATTGAGGGGCCAGGCCTCCCCCCAACCCCAAGGAGGAAATAAATTAGTTTCTGTGTGTATTATTAATTATTAGTACACATGACATTGACTGCTTTTCAGTGCCAAAGACTTTCCCCTTCTCCCAAGCATTGGATTGTTAGAACCTTTCATTATCTCCATGTGTGTTTTAGCTGGACCCTATTGTCATTTGCAGGAAATGCCCAAATTCCTGTTCTTCTTTGGGTTCTCTATGCCTTTATAGTGATGCTTCATTGGTTTTATATTATATTTTTGTTTCAGATATATTGTTTACTGTTTTTATGTTGTACACGTCTTAGAGATTGATTTATTTTTTAAAAAAATATTAAACGATTTATAAATGTAAATAAATAAAATTTATTGGTTACTGTGACCGGAAGTTGGTGGGGTTTCTGTCTGTTGCTATTAGAATTAGACTGTGGTTGTTTTAGTGCTTGTTTTAAAGCTCTTGCATATTCCTGAAATGGAAAGTAATTTTATAATGCAAGTTGCTGCAAGACTTTTTTGTAGTTGGCACATAACCAATGAAACAACAATAATATACCATGCGTAATTGCAAGAAAGTAGCAGATAGTGAGCAACGTGAGAGCAGTGAACATGGTTAAATTTGTAGTTTTGATCAGTTTGGGTGCACCCTTTGGCTGCTCCTGATTGCTGCAAAAAGATAGGACCATTTGTGCTGGCCAGGTGGGGTTCAAGCTTTTGTGAAACCTTTCAGCTTGTGTTCACTTATTGGAATTCTCACTTGCTTTCCTAATTTCAGATGTATCCTGTTCCTGATCAAAAGTTCTGCTCTAGACATGACTTCATCCATGTCTTCCACCACCTGGATCCACTCTTTGCAAGCGTTGGCATTATTGGTTAAAGTCACAAAGGTTGGTGGTGGTAGTTACTCTTTCTCCCTGCCAAACAGTTTTGTCTGGGTGATTCAAGGACCTGTTCCTGGGGCAATTCAGATTTGACACACCAAAGTTCATAGGAACTATTAGCTTTTTTGTCCTATACAACATAGGCCTAGGAGCAATGGCATGCAGCCCCCTCTCCTTCAGACACTGGCATTCAGCTTCGAAAGTGGGGTCAGAAAAACTTGGTATCTAACCACACTTACCTTGGAAAAGACAGCATTGAAGTTAATGGGACTTCCTTCTCAGCCAAGCTGCATATGATCACACTATAAGGCACTCCTGCATACTTAGCTGAGAATACTGACTGGGAAGAAATTCATTTGGTTCACACTTTAATACGAACCTACTTAATTTGTTCTTCCGTAACCAGTACACAAACTGAAATGAAGCTATCGTTCATTATTTACTCTTCTCTGAATTTTGCGATGCAGGACTCCAGTGCAAAGGCCCATAGGGGGAAAGTGATCACAAATTGTATATACAGGTAGTAGTGCAAATAGCACAAAAATGCATTAGGTATGAATAATTTGCTTGCAGAAATAAATGTATATGATTTTTCATGTGAACTTTAAAAAAAATCACAAACTAATACAGAAATGGGACGTGCTGAACTTAATATGGGGGAAAAATGGAAACTAAGAAAAACTGATTCATTCATCCCTACATGAGAGTAAGCCCCACTGAACTGAATTAGGTTTATTTCTGAGTAATGATGTGTACAATTGAACTCTAAACTTGACATGTCGCCCCCACCATCTTAGGAAGGCAACAGAAAATCTACTTTTAAGAAGATGTTGAAATACCATGCGTTTTCTTCCTTTTTATCATTAGAATACTGTGTTATACTGACTTGATAAGAATAAAAAAATTCTATTTCATTGCAACAAAGAAATGACACGTAGAAAATGCTTTTCTTCTTCTTATAGATCAGGTTCTATTGCTCATGCGGAAAGTGTTCACATTTCAAGTATTGTGGTACCTCGGGTTAAGAACTTAATTCGTTCCGGAGGTCCGTTCTTAACCTGAAACTGTTCTTAACCTGAAGCACCACTTTAGCTAATGGGGCCTCCCGCTGCTGCCGTGTCGCCACACGATTTCTGTTCTCATCCTGAAGCAAAGTTCTCAACCCGAGGTACTATTTCTGGGTTAGTGAAGTCTGTAACCTGAAGTGTCTGTAAACTGAAGTGTCTGTAACCTGAGGTACTATTTTATGTCTTTATGAATGCTCTTATGTGTCTAAACTGTGAGACAGAGCATGTTATAAGAGGGTGATGCTGATGTTAAAAAGTTTCTGGTACCTTTATGTAATAAGGAAGTCATGTCAGAATTATTTATTTTATTTATTAAATTTCTAACCTGCCCTTTCTTCCAAAGAAGCCCAGTAGAAACACAGGAACAAGTGCAAAGAACAAAGAAGGTGTGACTCTTTTTGTTTTACTTTAAATAATTATACCTAGGGATGTCAGAGAATTTCAACAAAAACAGAAATGGGAGCAGAAGTTGCCAATGTTTGCTTGTTTGTCCCATGTCAAACAGAAATCAATGCAGTGATTCGGTATTCACCCTTGCTTTCAGTCTGAAAACGATATGTAATTGATTACTTACCCCATTTGCCTTGTGTTTCCTTTGCACAGGAAATGAATGGGGTAGAATAACATAATGACCATGTAACTTTTGTAATTAAGTCACAGTGAAAAGCTAGACAAATTTCACAGTTCTTGGTGGGAAATGAACTGCAGCAGAATGGAAACAATGCTGCGTGTGACAAATACAGGGTGGAATGGAAAACAATTCTTTCTTACATGCCTTCTTATTTATCCCCTACCTTTCTACTTTATCTGTAAAGTCCTGCCTCTTCAAGTTTAGGGCCCCTCTCCAAGAGCACTATACTTGAGGGCACTACCACTGGCTGGGCCCTCCTTGACTGACAGGTTTACCTGGTAGCAGTGTTTGGGTCTGGAAACTTTCCTGCCGTGTTGCATTGCCCACAAATGAACCAGAAAGTCTGACATAATGACACTGGATGCTCCAAGGTGGTGCCTGGATCTGGAATTCTAATATGGCGGTCAGTTTTCCAGTTTCATATGCTGCTGCCAGGTAAACCTGTTTGTGGGAGAACAGGTGACAGGGAGGGCCAAGCAGGCACCAGCAGGCTCTGCCAGGACAAAAGGACTTGCCCCCTTCATCAAGTTAAAACAAATAGAGTCGTACCTCGGGTTAAGAACTTAATTCGTTCTGAGGTCTGTTCTTAACCTGAAACTGTTCTTACCCTGAAGCACCACTTTAGCTAATGGGGCCTCCTGCTGCTGCCGCGCTGCCACCACACAATTTCTGTTCTCATCCTGAAGCAAAGTTCTTAACCCGAGGTACTAATTCTGGGTTAGCAGAGTCTGTAACCTGAAGTGTCTGTAACCCGAGGTACCACTGTAAGTAATAAGTAATTGTACTGCTTCTGTGTAGTCTGAAGTCATAGTTTAATTTTGAATCATAATCATAATAGCTCTCAGCTCATGTACGTAGTGGAGGGAGAGATAACAGAAAGGAGTGTGGGAGAGAGACATTGGGATTCACCCACCAATGTTTTTTTTAAAACAAACTTTGGCCACACTCAAGCAAGGGAGCTCTATACAAAAGATATACAGGACTAGGGGGGAGAAAAAAAATAACTGATTAAAATTTAACCAGCTGCTGGGCAGATAGTTTGCCTCAGGCACATTTGTCAGTTTCAAAGGGTCCTTTTATTAATTTTGCATTTTGTATTTTGTTAGTGGAAAGAGCTTACTCTGCTGGGACTGCCAAAAGCTATATGATGCGAATCTTACAGCAGCAAAGAAGCTGTAGAGAATGCCAAGTAGATTCAGCGCGCGGAGTAATCTTGGAAATTACATTTGTTTTATGAGTGCTAAAATATATATTAACTT
Organism: Podarcis raffonei; assembly: GCF_027172205.1. Classification (NCBI taxonomy): domain Eukaryota; kingdom Metazoa; phylum Chordata; class Lepidosauria; order Squamata; family Lacertidae; genus Podarcis; species Podarcis raffonei. Next base: position 70,555,878 of record NC_070602.1, read on the forward strand.
CCAGGTTTAGCGTTTGGTGAATGTAGCTATCACGTTCGTTTCTTGATTGTTGATGACCCTCTCTTAGTCTTGTCTGTGTAAATAAGCCCCTTCCCCATGCCCCTCTGCTAAAAATGCAACCTGCCTTGCAATTTTTACTCTTCTCTTTGACATTAACAGCTGATTCACAGTTAGCTTGTTTCTTTCTTTCCTTCCTGACAGTAAGTGTGAAAAAAATAGTTCCTTGAACAGACTTTAATTTCCACAAAAGTCGGTCATAGTTTTGAGTTTTCTATATATGGCCAAAGAGATATTCAGAGTGAAGGACGGCTTGCAACTGAGAGTACCTCAGGTCTACAGTGGGTGAAGTGATCTTCCCTAGCATGTGGGAACAGATACATACAGCAGGTCTTTCAGACAATTTGTGAACACCAGTTAGAACTCAGGGGTTAAGTGGAAAACACAAACCTCTCCTGTGATACTAGGGATTTCACAAGTTTCACTCAAGTAGCTTCAAACAGCATTAAATACAAAGCAAAAAAGTATACCCCCAGGCTAGAATTTTCAGCAGACTTACCTGCAGGAGAATGAATCTCACTCTAAGCCTGAAGACAAAGCTTTGGGCTAGAGGTGAGGAAAAAATGAATGACAAAGAACTTTTGGGGTTGTTTTTTTTGCTCCATGCATATTATACTCCCTCCCCTCACAAAACACTTTTTGCTCGCAATAATTTTTATGCTCAATCAATACATGATGGGGATCATTCTGAATTATTTAGTTTTTTCAACAACCGTAGTTGTCAGCAAGCCTGTAACAGCTAGCTTCATTCCTGTCATTTATGTATCTTATCTGGCTGCTCTCGCTGAACTCACTAAAGATTCGACAAATTGGTGGAAGCCCCCAATATTTTTGCAAATGAATGCAGGTACAAATCAGGGTGAACTTGCACTGATTCTGTAGGACTGTAGAAAGAGAAAAGCATTGAGGGGGAAAAAATTGCATTCAAAACCTTTCAAATGAGAAAGAGGAAATTGGTGAAATGTTTATTGGCAGGGCAAAGGGTTATGATGAAATGTTCATAGGCACAGGGTTTCAGTTGCACTTACACAACTGGCTTTTAAGGAGGTCATGGGGCATTTGTGAGTTTCCTTTCATTCTATAAATCACCTGTGGTTTGCATGCTGTATCCTTCCTGGGTACCTGCACTTCAGTGAAAACCCAGGGGGAAGGCATCATCAGGTAACTCCTTCCACGAGGAATATTTCCAGTCAGGAAAGGAGGAAGGGTTATAGCTTAGTGGTAGAGCATCTGCTTTGCATGCAGAAGATCCCAGATAAAATCTCTGACATCTCCAGGGAGATCTGGAAAAGAAGATGGGCCAATGGTCTGAGTCAGTTTAGGGGCAGCGCCCTGTGTTCCCAGGTGGGCAGTCAGGAAGGCAGCAGAAGACTGGAGAAATTGCTTCCCATCTACTACTAGGCCAGGTTCAAGATTCCATTAGTTTACAAAGTCCTGAGCAACTTAGGCCCAAGACACCTTAAGGACTACCTTACTCCATAAGTCTCCAGCCAATCACTGAGATCACCTTGGGGAACACAACAAGTAGTCCCCACTCCCATGGACCAGAAGTTTCAAGTTCAGGATCAACAAAGATTGTTCAGGTTTTTTTCCAAGTTCATGAAAATATAAAAATTCAGACCGTTTCATGGTTCTTCTTCAGCTTTGGTTTGACCTCTCGACTGCATTCAGGTGAGAGAGTCCCTCAGTTTGTCTCACATTATTTGGATCATACTTTTCCTTACAATTTTTAGAAGAAAAAAATTCGGAAGTTAGTTTGAATAGGAATAATATTTTGAAGGGAGAAAAAAAAAATCCAAAATCAAACACTTACCACTGAAAGCTTAGTCCCTCCTGAGGTTGTTGGAGGAGATGATTTTAAATAAAAAATTTAATAATTTGTATGATTGATGCGTAATGTCGGCTGGTACATTTTCATTGCTTGTCTAGCCTCCTTGAGTGTATAATAAGATTTCCTTTAAATGGAAATATGTGCATAAAATGGAGAGTTGTAGGTTTTCCCCAATAGTACTCTTCAAGCCTTTTGCCTGCATTAAACATGTGATAGTTATGTCATGTGCTTAGTGTAGGCCTTTAAAAGAGATTTTCTGTTGGAGCATTAAGGGAATAACAAATATCTCTGGAATGCTATGCTGCCATATGTTAGCTGGAAATCCTTCACACTCAAGCCATGCAAAAAATAGCTTAACTTCTAAAAACAGCAAGAAGGTGTTTGTAAAAGGGGGGGGGGATCTTCATTGATTTAATTTCAGAACTAGATGCAAATTGAAATGTACCGGGATACACAAATACTGACTTGGATCTATGAGCCAGAAATTATTTGTAGTCACCATTTACCCACTCCCAAATCCTCTGCATAAGCAAGAGGACCCAGAATTGGTTTGGTGGGGTGTTATCTTACCCCACAATGCAGGTTAGATAAGGTCTATTTCTGCTGAATCCAAAGCTCATTGCAATGTGAGAGACGCCTTCAACTTTCCCAAGCCTTCTGTGCATTTGCAACCATTATACACGCCCAGGCCTAGAAATGTGCTCAGCAGCATCTTCCTTCTAATTTCTGACTCATCTTCTTTACCTTATCATCCCCAACACCCCAAGAGCTCTAGGTGTGCTCCTTCTCAGTTATTTGAGAAATTTACCTAAACATAAGGTGGCCATATACACATTGCCTAAAAGGAAGAAATGCCTCATCAAAACAGATGTCAGAGAATTGCTGTTCATTGCTGACATTTTAAGAGGTCATAATACAGCAGGGGGTATTTCAAAAATAACCTTGTTGTCTTGTGGGCAAAATAAGGCTTGCACTTCTTCACAGTCAACTCAGAGGCCCACAATTTCTCTGGCTGCAGCTAAATCATTTGCCCATCCATTGGGTTTCAGTGAGAGTGACTGCAAGGAACACATTCTTTTCAATATAGCAGGTTGTTCTGTTTAAAAACTATACTGGCTGGGGTATTTGTTTACTTTTAAATATCATGGATTTATCAGACATAGATAGCACCATCCTATGCCTATCGGCTCAGAATCCAGTCCCAAGGAGCTCAATGGAACTTAACTCCCAAGGAACAAAGCCTTCATTTATTTATCCAATGAAATAATTTACCCCCAGCAGCAACACATAGAATCAATGGAGCCAGTCTACATCCCTTCCTTGTTTCCCTCGATGAAATATGCTAATGAATAACAACCTGTGCTGACATGCTAATGGAGGGAGCCCTGTTGCCACACCAGATTTGCGATGCCTGACCTGCAATTATTGATATTGCTCCTATTTAAAATATGTTCTTCTGAATGCACTCGGCCAACAGTTCCATTCCGCATAGCCTGCGTGAATGAATGGGCTTATTCCTGCTGTTAACAGGCCATTGTCCCTTATGTGGACATTGCTGCACAGGTGGATCTACTTAAAAACTGAGCTGATGGCATCATTTGTTTGTTCTTCAATCCTATGCACTGCCATAAACTTAGAGCCCCAGAGAAAGCTACGTAAGCATTGTTCCTCTTAATGCAAATCAAACATCCCCAAGGGAGAAATTAATATTGTCTGCAAACCTGTGGAGCTTATGGCACCTACTCAGAAGCAGCCAGAATAGCATAGCAGGGCAGAATTATTATAAGAGGAAAATCAATATAAAGAAACAATATTTGTTTGATTTAAATAGGGTTTGTAGGGCAAGGCAAAATCTGAACAAAAATCCTCTTTAAAGGTGTCTTACAAGTCCTGTTTTCAGGAAGAAAGAAAAGTCACGATTAGCAATGAGGATAGCTCTACATCTACTGTGTGGGAATAATACTGCAAAGACCATGAACATTCTTAGGCTATAATCTCATACACATTTACATGCAAGTACAGTTGTACCTTGGATCCTGAAAGCCTTGGTACTCGGCCGTTTTGGCTCCTGAATGTCACAAACCTGGAAGTGAGTGTTCCAGCTGGCGAACGTTCTTTGGAACCCGAATGTCCAGCGGAGCTTCCGCAGCTTCCAGTTGGCTGCAGGAGCTTCCTGCGGCCAATCAGAAGCCGCACTTTGGTTTCTGAATGTTTTGGAACTTGAATGGACTTCTGGAACAGATTCTGTTCGACTTCCAAGGTACGACTGTACTATTTAACTGGTTGGGCTTGTTTCTGAATAGACACGCATATGATCACACTGCAAAACACTACTATTGCAAAAATGTTGTAGCTATTTGCAAAGCGAAGTAAATGCTTCCATTATTCTCCTTGGAGATTCTCCAGAAGAGATGAGGAAAGGGACGATGGGTGAATCATATATTCCAGGGGGTGTTCATGTAGCACTAAACCTGGAGGCATCTAAGCGCCCCTGAGGAAGAAGTATTTTTTGAAATGCACTGGGACAAGAGACCTTCATTCTTGTGCTTGAGGCTCTGCCTCTCTGTTTCCTTCCAACAGGCTAAACCAGGGTACCCAAACTTTTTTCAAAGAGCGCCAGATTTGATGAAGTGAACATGCATGCAAAGTTGTTGAGCTTTTTTTTAGGATTGAAGTTGTTGAACGAACTGTCAGCACTTTATAGTTCTTTTAATAAGACTTAGGGAGGGTAGCATGGACCAGCATGTTTGTCTCCTATCAACTGTCTTAACTTGTGAAGTGGAAAATCCAGGATCTAAAATGTATAGGAAGCTTCCATGAGTACAGCAGACACTCTGGTTCAGAGGTTTGCCCAGCCAACATGTGGAGCATGGCCAGAAGAGTCACAGGGTGGGTGTGGAGGTGGGGCACTTGTCCCCACTTTCCTCCCTCACATAGTTACTTAACTTGCATCAAGCACACTTGGAGAGGGCAGTAGCAGCCATTTTCCTGAGACCAGTGTGCTGCGCATTTGAATGGGGCAGGGAAGAGTGGTCCCAGGGTTGGGGCCGTGCAGACACACTGGCCTGAGTTCATCTGTGATGCCCTAACCACACAACCACCTTCTCCCAGCCCAGCCTTGGCTAGGCAAACTGCAGCACTGCCAGTGTTGGGAAGGCAACTCTGCCTGACCACCCCGGTCACTACTGGAAAGGGGTTTTATATTTTCCCACCAAACAGTTTTCCAAGCCAGACGAAAAACTGTCGGGACCAGTCACCTTCCCACATTCCATATGATATAATGTGAAGTCAGATACAAAATAAGTAAGAGGAGACAGAAATACACATTTCTCGTGCACTGTGTCTTTCAAGAGTTCATCAAAGCAAATATTTAAAGAGTTGTTTTTAGTGAAGGGAAACTTTGCAATTAGATGAAAGGGCCTATCTTCTGTATAGATGCTAGTCTCTGAAGTTTGCCCTGACTATTTCTGCACACCCTTGTGGATGTTCTATGGTTGTATAAGACCTAGGTGGAATATATCTGCCTAACTGCTGTAATTTCTAGGAAGTGCCATCCCTCGGCTGCTTCTTTCCAGTGTGATACACATCACCACAGCATGCCCTCCATTAACTTTAAACATTTGTCCTGATGTCCTCTGGAATGATACGATGCATCAGAAAATTAATGTAGAAAGACTGTACCTGTTGCAAAGTTCTCTTTCTCCACTTAAAAGTCTTCATAGGTCAAAGGAAAATAGCTTTAAATGCTCCCTGGTCAACCATGGTACTTAAAGTACTACACAATAAAACCCTGTTGGGTGCCTTTTACACCCTCCTGAGTGCCTTTCTTAAATTGATCTAATATTGACTTCCCTTGGAAATTTTTCATGTCATTGTAGTCAGGAATAGCAAAGTGCATCTTCCATTAGTGGTGATTAGTGGTTAAAACCACAATTTCTTTTTTCAGAGGAAAAGGAATATATATCCAAGCTATAGTGGTCTCTTCTTGAAAATATACATGGGTTAAGCACAATCCCCTAAGTTTACAAGGGGCAGCTACTGTATATGATATTTGATAACGGAATAATTAAATAGATCAAAATATATGTTTACAGTGAGAAAGACGATGCGAGAATGTAAAAGAGGAACTGAAATCCTCACAGAAATAACATGGAAATATGGTAATCAGCTGAGAACGTATGCCAGAAAAGACATAAGTTTACAACATACTGATTTGTCACAAATATTCAGGCAGATGTTGATATTAAATGCAGAAATGTTTATTTTATTCAAAGTCTTTGTGGAGTGCAGGAGGCAATTACCTGAAAGGACAGGATCCATAGAACAGTTGTCTTTTCTGATTCAGTTCAGGCTTGGAAGTTCATTTTCCCTTTGATGTGTAAACATTAAAGCCCCCCTCCTTCCTCTACTCTGCTTTAATTGCATTAGTGTCTAGAGGTCTCAGCTGGGGGATCAGGCCCCCATGAGCTAGCCGTTGAACAAATGTAATAAAATATAAAATGTTAGTGAAAGACTAGCAAAAAAACAACCACCACCGAGCGCTGTTTATGTTGAGCTAATTATTACATCAGTCTCCCTACATAGCGTTGATTGATAACCAAATGAAAGACATTGAAGAATTATTGTCTCATGCCTAGTAAAAAAAAAAGCAATGCTGAGCTTTAGGGTTTTCACAAATTGCCAGAGGCCGTTTGGATCTTGACTGAGCAGAAGCTTCATGGGTTTGGATTTTGCCCGTTCGAAAAAGTAAAGTAAAACCTAAAAAAACCACAAAACCCAAAACAGAAGGCCAGTCATGCAAAACAATGGTTTTTCTCAAGGCTGTTTCATTGAGGCAGCATTCCAGCTTCAGAACCAAAATGTGGCTGTGGCCAATGATGGCAGCTGCAGCACAGAAACATCTGGAAGGCCACATAGTAACATTAGAGTCTGAGGGATCAAGCCAATGGCTCATCAAGCCCAGCATTATCTTTTTTTTTTAATAAATTTTTTATTAATTTTCCAACACTAAGCCCAGCATTATCATTCTTTATTAATTTATTATTAATTAAATGTCTATACTATGCTTCATCTAAGGTTCACAGGGCAGTTGACAATATCAAAACACAAAAATATATGACACATAGACAAAACAATGCTCTCCCCTGTTCTCACAGTGGCCGCCCAGATGCCTGTAGGAAACTCTCAAACAGGACCCAGAAACAAGAGCCCTCTCCCCTCCTGTTTCTAACAACTGGTATTCATAAACATTACTGCCTCTGACTATACAGGCAGAGCATAGCCATAGTGACTAATAGCATGGATTTAAAGTAATCAGTCAAGTTCTTGGCACAAGCTGCTTGTCTCGCCTATATTATCGAGAAAGGGCTGTTCAAGTTCTGGTTTCTCAAGAGCCATTTCGCAGGGAAGTGTATTTTTCCATGTAACCCAACCTCTTCGGGGCGGGGTGCAGTTTCTGTAGCACATATCAGTAAGGAATTCAGCTCAGAAACTTTCAGAAGAGGGTTACGTTCCCTCTGAAGGAGTGGGTGTGTAGCTTGGGGAACCTTCTGGATCCGTTGCTGTCACTTGAGGTTCTGCTGCCCTCAATGGCACAGAGTGCCTTCCATCAGCTACGGCTGGTGGCCCAGCTGCACCCGTATCTGGACAGGGATAGGCTAACTTCTGTTGTCTATGCTCTGGTAACCTCTAGGTTAGATTACCTCAACACATTCTATGTGTGGCTGCCTGTGAAGACGGTTTGGAAGCTTCAGGTGGTGTGGAATTTGGCAGCCAATTTGCTCCTTGGGCCAAGATGGTTTGAGCATATTACACTGATCCTGGCCCGAATGTACTGTCTGCCAATTAGCTTCTGGACCCAATTAAAAGTGTTGGTTTTTACCTATAAAGCCTTATATGGCTCAGGAACACAGTACCACAAGGACCGCCTCTCCCCATATGAACCAAACCAGATCCTGTGATCATCCTCTGAGGCCCTTCTTCATGTGCCCCCTTCATGAGAGGTCTGGAAGGTGGCAAGACGAGAACAGGCCTTTTCTGCAATGGCTCCCCATTTGTGGCATGCTCTTCCCAGGGAGGCTCACCTGGAACCTTCATTACAGCTCTTTAAGCGTCAGGTGAAAACGTTTCCCTATAACCAGGCCTTTGGCTGGTTAACATTCTATGGCCTTTTATATGTGTTTGTGGGAGTAGAGGGTTGTTAGTTTGTTTTGTTCTTCTTGTTCTTTATCATGTATTTTGTGTTCTCATTTTGAATCTTTATGTTGTGAACTGCCCTGTGTTCTAAGGATGTAGAGTGGTATACAAATTTAATAAATAATAATAATAATAATAATAATAATAGAGCCCTTCTCCTTGACAGTCTAGCCCAGGGGTAGTCAACATGGTGTCCTCCAGCTGTCCATCTCCCACCTACATTTACCACTAGCTGCACTGGATGGGGGGGATGGGAGTTATAGTCCAACAATGTCTGGAGGGCGCCATGTTGTCTACCCTAACCCTCCGGTAGCCTAAACCATTTGACCTTTGGTCTAAACCTTTAGACCTTTCTAAAGACAGGTCATGATTGCTACCATAACCACTCTCACCATTTCAGAGCACTGAAATCTCTCTCCCATTATTAACAAGTCCTCCTTCTAAACGCTCTCTTCCTACTGAGGTAAAGTGAGGAATTCTGTCGTTAACGCCATTAGCGTTTCATGGTATCTGAATCTCTTCTGCCATGGGCATCAATAGTGCTTTGCGGCCTGTCTCCAAGCGGTTCTGCATCAGTGCTTCTGGATGGAACATGACAGATACAGTAATGTTCTCCATGTAAATTGCTCCTTACATAAATGTAACAAGCAAAATAACATGGAACATTCATTGCCCCATGACTGCCACAGCAACAAAAGAATTGCAACTGTGCTCATTGCCTGCCGCTTAAAATGTGTGAGCAGCACATTACAACAGACAGCCGTGACTCCATAATTTTTAAAGCCGTGCTTTAAAGTTAAACAATGCTGTGAACGTTGCATGGGATTTTTTTAGGGTGTGTGTGTTCATATACATTATTTATTTTTAAAGGCCAAAAAAATCCAATAAAATAGACATATCTTCCAGATAGTTTGGAACTGAAACTAATTGCAGAAGTCCAACTGGGTGATCCATCTGCGATCCATCACTACACATCGGGTGATCCATCACTATTCAACCTCGTTTTGCCCCAATGCAAATAACTCATAATAATCTTCTTTTTAATGGCGCTCCATCAACAATGCAAAAAGTACTAGTGATGCACTCATGCAAAAGGCTATGTAGCAGAAGTGCAACTTTTCCAAATAACCTCACGAGGAAAAAAATCAGCATGTGTCACTACCAGTGTTGATTCCAGTTGCAGTTGCAGTAAAATGGATCAATAGTCTCTTGAATCTAAATCATCTGCAGTGCTGCTCACAACACTTCCAGCACAATCCGATACATGTCTATTTGGTAGTACAGTGGTACCTCGGGTTACAGACACTTCAGGTTACAGACGCTTCAGGTTACAGACTCTGCTAACCCAGAAATAGTACCTTGGGTTAAGAACTTTGCTTCAGGATGAGAACATAAATCACGCACTGGCAGTGCGGCGGCAGCAGGAGGCCCCATTAGCTAAAGTGGTACCTCAGGTTAAGAACAGTTTCAGGTTAAGAACGGACCTCCGGAATGAATTAAGTTCTTAACCTGAGGTACCACTTTAAGTCCAATTAATTTTGATGGAAGTTACTTACAGGTGAGTAGGTGTAGGGTTGCATCAATAATTATCCTTGTTCACCTGCATTGCCTCCAGACCATGGCCAATAGGCCTGTGTAACATCATCCTAATAGGTCAGTAGTCTGGAGTATAGCATTATGAATGTATGGTCTGTACTCAAATTCTGATCCTGACAAATTGTAAAAAAATTGTCATTCCCTCTCCCTTCAGCTTGGCCTGCCTTTTACAATGCATTTTCCTGTCAGAAGCAACAAGAATTAATTAAAGGGTTAATTGAATTAAGTACTTAACACTTTAAATGGAAAAATGTAGAGGTAGTAAGAGAAACCAATTAACTGCTGTCAGTGGGATTTGAATCCAGGCCTCTCCAAAGTAGTAGAGTGATCCACTAACCATTGACACACTGCTGCTGCACTCACAAAAATAGCCTTGGTAGTTTCTGATAACACAGCACAGGCAGAAGCCTGGGCCTAAGGGCATAGATTACAAAAATTAGTGAAAATTGAATCCAGCACTGTTAGGATTTTGGCAAAGCTGCTGCATGTTCACCCTGGGTTTGGATGTTTGTTTGCACTCAGAATACCGGACTGGATCTATGATTCTGTGATTCTACAGGATAGAGAAGCATATCATTCGGTCAAAAATGATGCCAGACAGACCAGTCAGTGCTATCTGCTATTAAATCATCAACAAGTAAAGCAGGGCTTTTCTTTGATACTGTTTGCAAATTGAAAGTCTAACAACTTTACCACTCAACTGCCTGATGATTAGTAGGCAGTAATTTAAACTATACACATTATGCTAAGTATCCTTATATTAATTCAGTTTGAGTGAGTTTTTATAAAATGCTTTGTTCTGCTCAATAAAGTTAATTATATGTTCTATGTTTCATAACTGAAAGTCTTGATTTTTTTGAACATAATGGAAGCTTCAATTGCACTTTCCCTGCAAAGCTTGATCTGTAACAAAAAGCAAGCCATATAAGGAAGCAAAGCTGTACGCCATATGCACAAAATGAGGAGCTGGAAGTCTTATTTGTTTCAAGTATTTTGTTCTCAGTGTGTAACTGAGTCAGAGAAGAGAAATGCAATCCGTCAACATTAGGCATGTGACTAGCAGCAAATGTTATGATGTGCGAGCTTTTCATTGCTGAAGCCCCTTTGACAGGGCAGCCATAGGGTGCCTCAGTTAGACCAGGGCTATAAAATCTTTTCTAGACTTGCTCTGATGTCTCTGGAGCAAGAGAGTTGACATTACAGCTCAGACAGCTCACTGTGTAAGGAGTAGTGCCATCGCTTTCCAAAGATACTTCTTTGGAATGTGTATTTTGAATAATGCATCTTTCATTCACCATCAAGCATATGTCCAAGCTGCATTTTGAAAAATCACATTTAATTAAATATGGGGCATGCTTTTAATCCATACTAGAAGGCTGCAGCCCCCCAAAAACCTGACTAATTAGTTCAAATCAATATGTGATTTGTGTTGAATTTGTATGCTTTATGTGAAATTCAGTCCAACCACTTCCCCCCAAGATCAAACTCCTCAAATGTACCTGCAGGACATATGCTCTCATATGCCTTCAGTTCAACTGAAGATGGTGTGTACGAGGAGCCTGATTATGTTGAAGAAGGTTCTGGACGTGTTATTCTAGTCTAGGTAAGATAAAAGGTAAAGGACCCCTGGATGGTTAAGTCCAGTCAAAGGCAACTATGGGGTTGTGGCACTCAATTTGCTTTCAGGCCAAGGGAGCTGGCATTTGTCCGCAAACAGTTTCCGGGTCATGTGACCAGCATTACTAAACCACTTCTGGTGCAACAGAACACTGTGACGGAAACTAGAGCACATGGAAATGCCATTTACCTTCCCGCACAGGGTACCTATTTATCTACTTGCACTGGCATGCTTTCGAACTGCCAGGTTGGCAGGAGCTGGGACAGAGCAACGGGAGCTCACCCCGTCATGGGGATTCAAACCATCGACCTTATGACTGGCAAGCTCAAGAAGTTCAGTAGTTTAGACCACAGCACCACCTGTGTCTAGTCTAGGAAATTCAGTTCAAGGAGGGCTTTGGCCACACTTGAGTTTATACCCTTGAACTCATGCGATACTCCCCTACTGACTGCAGAGGGAGTGGAATAGTGGTGAGAACTTTTTATTTTTTGAATGATTACTCTTTGCCATTTTGGATCTTCTCATTAATAATAATAATAATAATAATAATAATAATAATAATTTATTATTTATACCCCGCCCATCTGGCTGGGCCTCCCCAGCCACTCTGGGCGGCTTCCATAGAAACCAAAAATACAGTAAAATATCACACGTTAAAAACTTCCCTGAACAGGGCTGCCTTAAGATGTCTTCTGAATGTCAGGTAGTTGTTTATCGCTTTGACATCTGCTGGAAGGGCGTTCCACAGGGCGGGCGCCACTACTGAGAAGGCCCTCTGCCTGGTTCCCTGTAGCTTTGCTTCTCACAATGAGGGAACCGCCAGAAGGCCCTCAGCGCTGGACCTCAGCGTCCGGGCAGAATGATGGGGGTGGAGACGCTCCTTCAGGTGTACTGGACCGAGGCCATTTAGGGCTTTAAAGGTCAGCACCAACACTTTGAATTGTGCTCGGAAACGTACTGGGAGCCAATGTAGGTCTTTCAAGACCGGTGTTATATGGTCTCGGCGGCCGCCCCCAGTCACCAGTCTAGCTGCCGCATTCTGGATTAGTTGTAGTTTCCGAGTCACCTTCAAAGGTAGCCCCACGTAGAGTGCATTGCAGTAGTCCAAGCGGGAGATAACCAGAGCATGCACCACTCTGGCGAGACAGTCCGCAGGCAGATAGGGTCTCAGCCTACGTACCAAATGGAGCTGGTAAACAGCTGCCCTGGACACAGATTTGACCTGTGCCTCCATGGACAGCTGTGAGTCCAAAATGACTCCCAGGCTGCGCACCTGGTCCTTCAGGGGCACAGTTACCCCATTCAGGACCAGGGAATCCTCCACACCTGCCCACCTCTTGTCCCTCAAAAACAGTACTTCTGTCTTGTCAGGATTCAACCTCAATCTGTTAGCTGCCATCCATCCTCCAACCGCCTCCAGACACTCACACAGGACCTTCACCGCCTTCACTGGTTCTGATTTAAAAGAGAGGTAGAGCTGGGTATCATCCGCATACTGATGAACACCCAGCCCAAACCTCCTGATGATCTCTCCCAGCAGCTACATGTAAATGTTGAAAAGCATGGGGGAGAGGACAGAACCCTGAGGCACCCCACAAGTGAGAGCCCAGGGGTCTGAACACTCATCCCCCACCACCACTTTCTGAACACGGCCCAGGAGGAAGGAGCGGAACCACTGTATGACAGTGCCCCCAGCTCCCAGCCCCTCAAGACGGTCCAGAAGGATGTTATGGTCGATGGTATCAAACGCCGCTGAGAGATCCAGCAGAACTAGGAAACAGCTCTCACCTTTGTCCCTAGCCCGCCGGAGATCATCAACCAGTGCGACCAAGGCAGTTTCAGTCCCATAATGAGGCCTGAATCCCGACTGGAAGGGATCCAAATGGTCTGCTTCTTCCAGGCGTGCCTGGAGTTGTTCGGCAACCGCTCGCTCAATCACCTTGCCCAAGAATGGAAGATTTGAGACTGGGCGATAGTTGGCCATCGTGGCCGCATCTAAAGATGTTTTTTTAAGAAGCGGTTTAATAACTGCCTCTTTCAGCGGGTCTGGGAAGGCTCCATCACGGAGGGAAGCATTCACCACCCCACAAAGCCCATCGCCCAGTCCTTCCCAGCTAGCTTTTATAAGCCAGGATGGGCAAGGATCCAGGAGACAGGTGGTTGGTTTCACTCGTCCAAGCAGCCTGTCCACATCCTCGGAGGTAACAGATTGGAATTGATCCCACTCAACTTGACTAGACAGAACTCTAGCACTCTCCCACCCCGGCCCTGCTCCCACGGTGGAGTCTACTTCTTCCCGAATCTGAGTGATTTTATCTGCAAAAAACTTTGCAAAATCATTGCAGGAGAACATGTGGCCCGTACTGGGCCCCGATGTTGCAGGTGGTTCCGCTAAATTATGAACCACCTGAAAAAGTCTCCTGCTGCTGTTTTCTGCAGATACAATAGAGGCGGTGAAGAAATTCTTCTTCGCCGTCGCTATCGCCACTTGGTAGGCTCGACGTTGAGCTCTAACCTGTGTCTGGTCAGATTTGGAATGAGTTATCCGCCACCGGCGCTCTAGCCGTCTCAACGATTGTTTCATTGCCCTCAGATCCATGGAAAACCACGGGGCTGTCCGGGCTCCATGCAATCGGAGAGGGCGCTTCGGAGCCAAACAGTCAATAGCCCTGGTTAACTCCACATTCCAGCGGGCCACCAGGGAATCAGCTGAAAGGCCATCAACATGGGATAAAGCATCCCCTACCACTCTCTGGAAACCATTTGGATCCATTAAGTGGCGGGGGCGGACCATCCGAATTGGTCCCATCTCGCTGCAGAGGGGATGGGTCACAGAGAAGTCCAGTTGCACCAGGAAGTGATCTGACCATGGCACTTCTTTCGTTTCGCTTTTACTTAGTGTCAGATCACCAACATCCATAGAGGTAAACACCAGGTCCAAGGCATGTCCGTGGCTATGGGTTGGGCCAGACTTATTCAGGGACAGCCCCATGGAGGCCATGTTTTCCACGAAGTCCCGAGCGGCCCCTTGTAAGGTCGTGTCGGCATGGATGTTAAAATCCCCTAGGACGACCAAGCTAGGTGTCTCCAGGAGAACATCCGCCACGACCTGAAGCAGCTCGGGCAGGGAATCCTTGGTGCAGCGGGGAGGTCGGTACACCAAAAGGAATCCTGTACTGCCCCTATTGCCCAACTTCCAGAACATGCACTAGGAAAACTGGGTCTTCCCAATAGGACGCCTGGTGCAAACTAATGACTTCCTAAAAATCACTGCAACCCCCCCTCCCCGCCCACATGACCTGGGTTGCTGTGCGTAAGAGAAACCTGGTGGACAAGCAGCAGCAAGGACAGGCCCATCTGCTTCATCCAACCAAGTCTCTGTTACACATGCCAGGTCAAGTCCTCCATCCATGATCAAGTCATGGATGGCAGTGGTCTTATGAATCATTGACCTGGCATTGAGGATCATCAATAAGCTCTGAGGAATCTGAGGTTTCTCCAGATAATATCTAAATCCACAGGGCAAACCACAAGCATGGTTATGTAGACAAGACGGTGTCAATAGCGTAGGTCCATGCATAACTCCATGAAAATAGATTAGAAAAGTGGGAATTGATCCCAAGACTGGGAATGTTTTCTCACAATTGACATAGGAAAAGCACAGAGAGCAATGGGGAAACACACCACAAACATTATTTACTAATAAAATAATATGGGAAATCCCAACAACTGCAATGCATAAGACTGGGTCATGGTGTATCCTGAGCATAGCAGAAATCAGTAAGCCTGTTGCTGCACTCAAGGCTATCCAGAATGCATGCACATGTAAAGGGATTACTTTAAATTTGTCTCCCCCCAAATTGCTGCGCTGGATTGGGCAAGAGTGTTGACCTTGAAAAGAAATCATGCATTTCATGCCTAAGGTATTCTATTTCTATGTAGTCAATATGTTCCCCCCCACCCCATCTCATGTCTCATCAAAACCCCATGCCATTGGTTTATTGCATCTCATTTCGCTATTGTGCAACACTTTCCAATCCATCATATTAATGAGGCATTGAAAAGGCAGGATCGTGTCAACATCTTGATCTTATCTGACAAAACACATTAAATGCACACACCTGATCATGCAGTGCTCTCCCCCACCTTGCAGAAAACAAAAAGTGTCCCTCTTTGTTGCATTGATTAAAGTGCACTCTGAATGATCCTGTTGTTCAGCTAACAGTGTGTTTTGTAGTGCAGAATAATACACCGTTTTACAAGGTGTCTCCAAATAAGCCTCCTAGGTTACAGGAAACCAGGGAGGGGGTGTTCTTTGATAGATGGAGCTTCACGCTGCAAATCAGAAGTTACTTTTCCTGGTTGCTTCTTTAATGAGATGTATCGCACAGCTGGATAAATTATCTGCTATCCAAAGTGACTTATCATGCCAAAATATACAGCATATATTGTCATGGGCTTTTCTTTTACACTTTTTTTTATTCTCCAGTATCCTGATAAATTATTTGCAACATTTTCTTTTTTCACAGCTGCTAGAATAATCAAGTTATGTTCCTTGAACATCAGTCTATCATTTTCATTGACTTCCTCTCTTGTCAAGGATATGGGCGTTGGTGATGGTGAGGGAGAGAAGCGCTGTTTAATTTCACAAGGCATTTTCGTATTCCCTTTGCAGTCTGTACTTCCTTTATCACAGCTTGGGAGAGACTTTAATTCTTCCTGTTTCAGACTAAGCTAATGAAGTCTCTCTCTCCCCTTCTCTATTCTATATGCCAATCTATCATCACAATCTACTGAGTTCCTTTCCTGTGGTCACTATTTGGGTGGAATTTCTTTTTCCATCTTCACCCTAAGGCTGGATCCCTGCTTCTGCTGGTTACTCTGCACTCAAGGTAGCCAATTGACAGCATCAGGCTTTGCCCTTGCCT
This sequence comes from Podarcis raffonei, assembly GCF_027172205.1. Taxonomy (NCBI): domain Eukaryota; kingdom Metazoa; phylum Chordata; class Lepidosauria; order Squamata; family Lacertidae; genus Podarcis; species Podarcis raffonei. The sequence goes on from NC_070602.1 coordinate 70,572,103, forward strand.
TGGTGTGTTATGGCTTCCTGTCCTTAGCCTATCACATTCCCAAAAAACTGGGAAATCCCGCTTTTTATCATGAGAGCACAGTGACCACTTTGATTGCTGTGACCTTGGTTTTCGAGGCAATCTTGTGCAGCGCCCCAAAATGCAGGTTTTGGGGTGCTATTCCTGAAAAAGCACTTTTTGAGGAGGGGGCAGAAACCACGCCACAAAATCACATGATATCATGGAAACCAAAATGGCTGCCGTGCTCTCATGATAAAAAATGGGAAGATGGCATCCAAGAAGCTGGCGTCCCAGATTTTGGCTTCAAAGTGTTGGAGGGTATGTTGGCCATGACCAGACCTGAGTGAAAATGTAAACTCGCTAGTTTGCTCAAAGGGCAAGCTATACATAGACCTGGCCATTGTGTTCCACAAGGGGCGGTACTCACCTAACAAACCCCCATCAGCGGAAGTCCTTCTGCCTGTGCTATGGGGCTTTCCAGCCTCTTCTCCATGTGTTCCCCAAAAGTAGCTCTGGAGGGAGCGGTCAGGTGACATTGAATTCCACCCATTGCCTCACGGGCAAGTATGATGACAACAACTTTAGTGCTTAGGCGCATGCTACTTCCGAACATGGAGTTTCCATTTAGCCATCATTGCTAATAGTTGTCGACAGATTGAACTACCAGGGGTTTTACTCCTTTTTAGAAAACATCTAGGCTGCTGTTACGTTTTCTACAGAAGAAGGCCCAACTATGAATGTGTATATAATTTAATTTTGAAATAAGTAATACATGAACAAGTAGTGAAAGGCTGTAGCTCAGTGATTGTGCACACACTTTGCACAAAAAAAGGTCCCAGGTTTAGCCCTTAACTGCATCTCCAGGTATGACTGGGAAAGACCGCTATCTGATACCCTGGAGGGCATCTGCCAGTCAGTGTAGACAAGACTAAGCTAGACGGACTAATGGGCTAACTCAGGATAAGCTCCAATGAAAACAATTACATTTACTTCTGAGTAGACATATACGGGATTGAACTGTTACAGTCATTTATCTTTATGGCCTTGCTTCAAACCAGTTCTTGGAGTTTTTAGTATCCTTGATCTTCTGAATCTGGACAAAGCATGATGTCAACTGTCGAACAGGAAGTGACCAACTCTGACTACTTTGTGGGAGCTATTTCTGTGGCATGGAAAGTGACTAATGACTTCACTGTGTCTTAAATTACTAACTCTGTATGGTAATTATGAGCTCCCTGAAGACGAACTTCCTTTTGTCCCGAAACTTCTGCTAATCAATTTCATTTGATCCTCGTATTAAGAGATGGCAAAGGGGAGAATCTATCTCATTCCCACCTCCTTTTCCTTGCCTTTGGTAACTGGGAGCAACTGTTAAATATTTGAGTAAATGCTTAACCATAATAGCTGCCAGAGGTCTCTGACCAGTTTTAGTCACTGCTTCCTGGCTGTGAACACTGTGTTGAAATTGTTTATTTATAAACAGCCCAACTTCAAGAGTTCCATCTCAACCAGCACAGTTTTACAGAGCTCAGGACTTTGATGCATATGCAAAGGCTTTGCATCTTAAATAAATAACAGCAAATTCATATTTAGAGACTTCAACCTGTGATATAACAGGTTTCATTACAGCCCAACATTTTATAACTTTTTTTTTATCTGTGATAACAAATCCTGCAAAGGTCTGATGGTATATTTCTTCCCAATGAAATTAAATTATGTTTCAAATGGCTTAATTTCCTGGAGCTGCAGCTACAAAGTGGGCCTCTGTCTCATCATGCATACTGTATATCTTTACAGAACATTTTTTTGAAGCTGAGATGCTTCCACCTTATAAATGCTATGCAAAAGCTCTAATATACAGCACAAGGAACATGCCAAGGTCAGCCCCAGCCTCTTGATGTTACAACTTTTCAGAACACAGAAATGCCCATATAGCTTTATAGTACCAGCAATGGACTTTATAGTGTGTGTGTCTTGGGGGTCCTAATAAAAGGGTGGCTGCTGACATATCACCCCCAAAAAGATGGCACCAAGTTGCAGAATATTTGCATATGTTAATTTATATGTATAGATGCAAATTTAATTACTATAATTTGCATAGAAATCCATTACATACCATAGCAGGAGAGATTGCCTCCAGGTGATCTGTGTGCCTGCTCAGTCTACTGTCTAGGTGTTAACTGTTGGTGGGCAACTTGAAGTTGCCTACCCACAGTTATCCTTTCTGATGGTTCTGTGAACCAGGCTAGGATTGGACAGTCCTTCAAATAGAAAACTGGACAGTCCTTCAAATAGAAAACTGGACAGTCCCTCAAATAGAAAACTGTCCTCTGGCAGCCTTTTGATAATATGGCTTTCCTCTGTAAGGCATATGGTCATTCTGCCTAATAATGTTCTGTGATGAGCATCATCTGCAGCAATCTTTTCTAGCCTGAACAGTGTTAGGTTAGGTTTATTAAATTTAGGTAGGGCTTTCCACTTCAAAAGTTCCAAAGCAATTTACAGCCAAGTTTTTTGTTTTTTAAAGGCTTCTGCAATATTAAAATCACAAACATGTTAACAGATTTAACAAGACAGTATCATATTACACTTTCTTTTCATGGTGCCAGGGAGATGGCAAGAGTGGTGCCAGATGGACCTCACTGGAGAGAGCATTCTGGGAATAGATAAGGTCCATTCTGCAACAGATCAGACCCATTCTCTCTTCAACAGCTCCAGACCACCCTCAGAGGTGGGACGCAGAAAAGAGTCTCAGAAGATGAGCTCAGGGTCTGGGCAGGTTCATATATAGGGCAAGGTGGTCCTTTAGGTATCGAGTCCTGAGTTTTTATTGCTGTCAGAAGGGGCAATAGCAGGACAGTAAAAGCCGGACACCCCAGGACATTGGTGGTATAAGAAGTCATGGAATTTTAGCAGGAAGTTACAGATATACACTGATTCGAAGCAAAGCAGTGTGAGCATCCCAGACATGGACAGTATGAAAAGTGAAATATTGTGAAAACACCCTGATAGCATCTTGACCAGAAATCGCCATGAATATAAATTAAAATGACATGTGGAAGGGCCCACTGTTTCCTTCCTGAAAAACTTGCTCACTTACATAATCTGAGTTGTTCGATGGTGAATTGGAGTCTAGACAGTATTTGCATCCTGCACTGAACAGGCCAGAGTGGCTGATGCCCATTTGGACTTGTGGGGCAGAAGGCAAGGAGGCCAACAGTAGGTGGGGCCAGAGGCTATGCCAGACGGAGGTGACTAATTCTACTTTTGACGCTTTCTGCGGAGTCCTACAAGGGCAACACTGAGATTAAGGAGAAGGAAGAAACTGACCACCCTCTGGACTAGTTGTAAGAAGACAGGCAGGTGAGGACTAGAGATTGAGGTTGGTGGTTCCCCAGTTACCCTAACAGAGCACTGGAGCAGAGGGTTAAAGTTGATGAGCATTAAGTTCCCTTACAACTGCTAAGGGATTCTAACCGACCTAAGATTTACCAACCTATGAACACTTTCCTAGAAGTAAAGCCCCATTCAGCACAGCGGATAAATACATTCTGAGCAAAAGTTCATATGACTTTGCTTTTATCTATATATGTATATTATGAAAAAAAAGGAAATGTAAAGCTGTTTGCAGCAAGAAATCTCATTCTACAATGCTACTCCAGCTATAGATATATATTTAGAACTTTGAATAAATATTCTGTTTCCACAAAGCTTAAAAATTATAATGTGGTTTTAAAATACGTTTTAATGAGTGAATGATCATATAATCGCTGTTTTATGGCCACCTTTCGCAGATAAATGATTCAAAGTTTACAAATTTGAAACCGCCAGAAATATTTTTTTTTAACATTTTGACTCCAAGCATATTCCAAAGTCACCCAGCATTAAACTAGGCAGAATATAGGCCACAATTAAAATGTTCAAAACCCACTCTTAATATATATTCAAAATGATAAAATAATTGCTAAATTATGTAAATTTTTATGGTAGACCAAGAAGCAAGTAGATTTTTATTTAATTGCCACCTTTTGCTGATTCAAGTATGTTAATCAGAGGGAGTTCTAATAGTTCCACGCAGCTTCACTAATATATTCAAGTAAAATGAGCACAATTATTAAATGTCTAAATATTGATCTAAAGTGCTCGAAGTATTAATGAAGTTGTGCTCTCTGTTGCAAATGGGTTAAACTGGTTTGGATAACTCCATGCTTTGGATTTGTCTCTGACTGTAAACACTTCCTAATAGAATCTGAAAGGAGGAACGGCAAATGATCCACACCTAAGTGAGGGCTAGGGACACGATTATGAGGTAAATTGCCCCTTGCCATTGTGAAGCATAGTAAGCGGCATGAATGAGTGCTTTGCTGAAATCTGACCTTCAGTTTCCCCAAACTTTTATTCCCCTCTGAAAGAGGCTTCAATTTTTCTCAGGGCAGTTAATAATTTCTTCATAAAAAAGACTTTGGGAAGTATTCAAAGTAGTGCTTAGTAACTCCTGGTTAGCACAAGGATTTCTGTTTGCACAACAGAACTTTCCACCCCCAGAACAGGGGTGGAGAACGAACTAGCTGTGTTACAAGGATTATGATGATGATACTCCTGGCCTACCTTAATAGGCTGTAATAAGGATTTCTGAAATAATGAACATGAAGCTTTAAACACCCCAAAATGGGGTTCAGATGATGCATGCTGTGGCCATACCCCTCCCACCTTTATCATATTTAGCCAACACACAAAGAGATTCTATGGGCATAATGATGGACATGTACAGAGCTCTTGTGGGATAACCAACCTTATATATTGTGTCCTCCATCATGGAGAGCATGTGTTGCGGTGAGATCACCTAAACTGCCTCCCTATTGTGGGGCGGGACCATTTGGATAGCCACAACTCCCCATTCGTTGCCCCTCGGTTGCTGTTGCAGAAATTTGGCCTGTTGGGTCGTCTATTGGCTACTTTAAGCCAATATTTAAGCTGCTGCACTTCGCTTTCTCTTTCTTGCAATGTGCATCGGATCACCCACCCTCCCACCCTATATTTAGGGCTGTTCTTTGGCTTTGCTATGCCTGTCTAGGGGTCGTCTGTTTTGGAGCGGGGCCCAGTAGGAATTTTGCCATTTGGGTGGTTGGCTGTTGCCATTTGGTTTTGCCTACCGTGTAGCAAATCGTCACAACTTTGTAAGGTTAGGCATTGGTTCAATGTTTTTGGAGGGGAAGTAGTTGGCTGTGCCTGTCCCTCCATTGCTGCTAGGGAATTCCATTAAAGGAATCCAGGGACTCGCCTTGCTTTTGTCCAATCCCCTTTCAGGGGTTAGGGCCACGCCAGTCCCTGGGAACATATGGGGTGAACTGGAGCCTGCACTCAACTCCGTGCTCCCCCAGTATGTTTTCCCTTACTGACCTCTGGTGGAGTCCAGTTGTCAGTCCTGCCCTGCCATGGTGCAGGGTCAGGTAGTCGGGAACCAATGCCTAGGCAACCACTCACATGCTATAATTCAATAAAGTTGAGGCCAAATTATTGCCAAAAACTTTAAACTAAATTTCTGTGTCTATTGTGTATTTATTTTGGGGGTGGTTTTGGGGGTCTTCACATGCAAATCCAACATGCTTGAAACTAATTAATGCATGGAGGGGTTAATACCATAGAGTAAGCCGTCCTGCCAGGCTTAGCTATGTCCACTTCCCCTAGGGGGGAACTAGGTAATCTCTCTCTCAGTCTACCTGAGAAGCTCAGCTTGTGAAGAGGTTTGAGGTGGTTGCTCCAGCTCAGACCACATAGCTCTCACCAGCTCTCACCAGCCATTCTTGAGTTCCTATATTAATAATTTAGGAACTTTCATCACTTTCTAACCAAGCCAAGTTTTACTGCCTGTGCAATTTTTCTGACTGATATAGTGCACTGACTTAGTTGAATCTAGCCCCTTGTACAGCATCAGACCACAGGCCCATCTCGTTTAGGACTATCTACATAGCTTGGCAACTGCTCTCCAGGGTTTCCCAATCCTACCAGGAGACATCAGGGACAGAACCTATATGCAAGGCAGATGATCTTACCTCTGAACCATGCTCCTTTCCTCAGTTAATGTTCCTTATCAGCATTTTCGAGAAGTAAATTGTTTATCCTTTTCTGAATGCAGCCTAGCGAATGGTAAAAGTCACTTTTTCAGGATGTCCAGGTTGTTTCAGGGGTTTGAGCATATTTGAACAGAATGAGATGGTTCTCATCTCAGTTTTAAAAGTAGACAAGCAGCAATTGTAGAGTGTTTTTTGTTTGTGTGTGTGTGTGCTGGCTTCAGCTACGAAATGTTCTTTTGTACTTCTCAAACAATAAGCTGTCAGCTTCATGAAAATAACTTAACAGCAGTTGAGCAAGCTGAGGAGGAAAGGGAATATCTGGACTGTCTTGGTAGGGAAATACATTATGCATTGAAGCAGTGTTTCAGGTATTCATATTAGATTTTTAATGGAAAAATTAAAAAGTAATGCTGCTTTGCACTGCTGTTACTTCCTGTACATCAATGGAATGTCTTTATTATTGGCACATGAAGGGTCGTTTCCACAGCAGTGGCATCTGTACAATTGAGCAATGCAAGACATGGTTTCCTGCCTAATCTAGGAAGAGAATACAAAAGCTGGAACAGTGCAATCTAGTGCATGGGCAAGTAAAAACTTGATATGCTTGAAGGAAATCTGTTGGGACTTTATACAATGACAGGCCTAGACAGCATCTTGAGAAGTAGAGACGTCACCTTGCCAACAGAGGTCCGTATAGTTAAAGCCATGGTTTTCCCAGTAGTGATGTATGGAAGTGAGAGCTGGACCATAAAGAAGGCTGATCGCCGAAGAATTGATGCTTTTGAATTATGGTGCTGGAGAAGACTCTTGAGAGTCCCATGGACTGCAAGAAGATCAAACGCATCCATTCTTAATGAAATCAGCCCTGAGTGCTCACTGGAAGGACAGTTCGTGAAGCTGAGGCTCCAGTACTTTGGCCACCTCATGAGAAGAGAAGACTCCCTGGAGAAGACACTGATGCTGGGAAAGATGGAGGGCACAAGGAGAAGGGGGCAACAGAGGATGAGATGGTTGGATAGTGTTTTCGAGGTTACCAGCATGAGTTTGACCAAACTGCGGGAGGTAGTGGAGGACAGAGGTGCCTGGCGTGCTCTGGTCCATGGGGTCACGAAGAGTCGGACACGACTAAACGACTAAACAACAACAACAACAAGCAGATAGGTCCATGAACAACAGGATTCAAAGGCTGCAGTTCCCTGCACAGTACAATGTGCCTAGGCCTATTAATCTCAATGCATTTGCTGTCCCTGAATAGGAATGATGTTTTGTCTCCCAGAGCCTACCATGATCCTTTGAATATATGTGCCCTTGTGCCACACACACACTCTTATTCCAAATGTAGCACATGACCTGAATGAATACTAGTTGCCTTTTGGCTTGTAAAACTTTGGGTCAGCATATTCTTGTTTGTGATTGATCTTATGTAGGCCACACAGGGAGCCACATTGGCTGAGGAGCAGGGTAAAAATTCTTGCAATAACATACCCTCCAACATTTCTCTGATGAAAATAGGGACATCCAGTGCTATTTGTCTTGAAGAAGAGATAATGGAACTCACCATGAATGCCTCTCTTGTTCTGTTATAATGGCAATGGTGCACAATTGAGAGGTGCCAGAAGTGTGTTTCAGCAAGTTATGGCTGAAAAAACGGGGATATCCTATTCCATACCCTCCAACATTTCGACGATGAAAATAGGGATGTTCTAAGGAAAACTGGTGCTCACTGGAAGGACAGGTCGTGAAGCTGAGGCTCCAATACTTTGGCTACCTCATGAGAAGAGAAGACTCCCTGGAAAAGACCCTGATGTTGGGAAAGATGGAAAGCACAAGGAGAAGGGGACGACAGAGGACGAGATGGTTGGATGGTGTTCTCGAAGCTACCAGCATGAGTTTGACCAAATTGCGGGAGGCAGTAGAAGACAGGAGTGCCTGGTGTGCTCTGGTCCATGGGGTCACGAAGAGTCGGACACGGCTAAACGACTAAATAACAACAACAACAACAACAAGGAAAACTGGGATATCCTGGAATCAAATCAGAAACCGGGACAGCTTCTGTAAATCTGGGACTGTCCCTGGAAAAGAGGGACACTTGAAGACCCTGCAATAATAAACAAGCCAAAAAATATTTTTGCATAGTGTTTAGAGCCTGTGCTCCCATGAGAACCATATAGTTGCAGTTATGTGCATATTCCTAACTTAATATTATAAATGAATGCCTGGTATAAGATTCTTTAAGCAGCATGGCTAATAAAAGGGGTTTAATGGGAGTTGACTAAACTGCGGGAGGCAGTGAAAGACAGGAGTGCCTGGCGTGCTCTGGTCCATGGGGTCACAAAGAGGTGGACATGACTAAACAACTAAACAACAACAACAACAACAACAACAATGGGAGTTATAATTAAGCATACCTGAAGAGCAAGAGGTTTTCCATTCCCTGCTTTAATGGAAGAGATATGCTTGTCCTGGCCACCCCCTGTAAAAACTTGTGGGATCAGCCCAAGCAGGTACCACTGGAGAGCTAGTTCTTCTTCTGTTTGAGGCATGCCATTCTGACGACTCAAAAGAGGGCAGCTTTTTAGAACCTATGAATATAAGAAACTGCCTTGTATCATATTCCATCATGGAGAGTCAGCATGGAGAGACTAGCATTGTGAAGGTCCCAGGTTAAAATCCTCATCTCACCAAGATGTTAATTGAGTGATCATGGGCTAGTCCCTAGGTCTCAGCCCATCCTACCTGCTGCCTCACAAGACGGTTATAAGGATAAAGGGGAAGGGGAGAACCATGTATGCTTCTTTGAGCTTCTTGGAGGAAAGATGAGACATAAATGCAATGAGTAATCATTGTCAGTATAGCCTGGGTTTGGTTACTCTGACGGCAATTCTCCATCTCACCTGAAACCTTCAAACTTTTAACAGGAGATGTAAGCAGCTAAACCTGGGGCCTTCTGCATGCAGAACCACATAACCACAGTCCCTTTAGGCCTTGGTAACAGAGGAGGTTCTGCCAGTGCTTGATTAACTGGCACTTGGGGCTGCCTTTTGTTATCATCCCTTAAGAGTTATCTGGGAAGCTCCACCCACCTTGAAAAGTGACATTGAAACCAGCTTTGCCTTGACTGGCTGAATGCTAAGAGAAGTGGGTGGTCGGCATTTAGTGATCAAAGATGTGGATTCTGTGGTGCTGAGATTGCTTTTGAGCTGGCACTGCTTGTACATTTGGTTCTGCACTCTCTGCAATGTTGTTTCGATTTAGACATCCATGCATAACTGGTTCGCACAAATGCAGCATCAATCTGCAGCCATATCACCACCAAACAAAGCAGGCATTGTGAAGGCTACTCTGAACTTCTGACCACTCAGGGACATAGGGAGCTATGGCCTCTTGCTTCCATATACTGAAGTGCAGCATTCTGACTGGTCCATCGTTTAATAATGCCACCATCCTTCTCTTTCTACAATGGTAAGTGCCCACAATTACTGATACATTGTACAATTTTCATGTAATTGCATTGTTAACCTCCTCGATTAAGGCTTTCGGAGCACATTAATCAAAAACATATACACATATACATCCTAGTACAGACCAAGATGGAAAACAATGTTTCTGTTCTTCCAGCAATTAATTATCATGATGAATGCGCTTCCCCACTTCCCAAACACAATTCTGCCAGGCGCAGCTATTCCGCTATGGAGTTATAATGCATATCTAATTAAAGGTGACCTGATAAGTAGGATTCTTAGCCTTCCAAGTCAGGACCAAGACACTGTTAATCAGAAAGTGCTTGCTTTGCCCCCCTCCCCCTCCCCTTGCTCTCTCTCTCTCTCTTTTTATTTTGTGTTAATTTCAAATCCTCTTCCTGCATCAGTGAGCAGATGAGATCTTCAGCCAGCTTTCATCTTTCAGAAAAATGAATAGTGCAGAAAGAACATTATCAAATGAGCTGTTGAAGAAGTCAGTGAATATGTCATTGAGTGTGACTGCTTCCAGAATGAATTTAGATTTATCTCTGTTATCTCCCTTCTCCCGACTCACTCACCCTACTGTGTCCACGTGTCAAGCAGGCTGGATCATAATGAATCATGAGGGACAGCTACTTGGAGTTGGGTGGCAGGTCCAATTGTGATACGGCTTGTTCTGGAATTAAGTTTGTTAGCATTATAAATTGTCTCATTTGACCAGAGATTTAAACACCTAGATACTTTTTTATGCATGCAATTTCCTAAAGCATTCCATTTCCATTAAGTGGCGGTGACTGCTTTGCAGTGTTCCACATGTAAAGTTGCTACCACATCAATAGTTGCACAAAACCACTGTGACAATGGGAAAGCTGGTTTTGTTTCCTCCTGTCTTCGGGCGGGGGGGGAAGGTATGATTTAAATCAATAACCTCCAGCAATCGCATAACAACACCATGCAAAGGTATTTATTGAAATCCTGCCTTTAAAAACAGACCTGAGCTGTCAGCATCCCAATGAGCCGCCAAATCTTTTAATTGTTTTTACAACGTTTATAACCAGACTACAACTTGTTCTTACAGTTAGTGTAAATTCAAACCTACGGTTGTGATGACCAGAGTACTTTATTTGTGGGAAGGTTGGCAGAAAGGGCTCCAAAGGAACTAGGATGTGGTTCTCATGATATTGTTCTTGTTGCATTGTTTTGAGAGATTCCAACTCCATTTGCACATTACAAGATATAGGCATAACCAGAAGATCACTTGTGTGGCATTGACTTTTCTACTCCTGCATCCTCACAGCATCCCCTTGGACTCCCAAAATGCTGCCCCTGAAGGCCAGGGCACCTTCTGAAACATAATGGTGTGGGGGTAGAGATTCATAGTGTGTGTGTGTGTGTGTGTGTGTGTGTGTGTGTGTGTGTTGGTTAACTGGAGGAAATCAGGCAGAGACATTTTCTGTTAAGAATACAGTGGTACCTTGGATTAAGTACTTAATTTGTTCCGGAGGTCCATTCTTAACCTGAAACTGTTCTTAACATGAAGCACCACTTTAGCTAATGGGGCCTCCTGCTGCCGCCATGCCACTGGAGCACAATTTCTGTTCTTTTCCTGAAGCAAAGTTCTTAACCTGAAGCACTATTTCTGGGTTAGCAGAGTCTGTAACCTGAAGCGTATGTAACCTGAAGCGTATGTAACCTGAGGTACCACTGTACTCAGAGCTGCCTTATTGGGGGGGGGTGCATTAGAGAGAGTGCTCCATTGCATTAGCACTTGTGCAAGTCTGGATGGCCTATCCTTTTTGTTCTTCAAGTTCCTAGAGTTCTTGGCCAACATCTGGAATCACACTTTGAAAGATAAGGGATTTTGGCTTCTGCTGTGGAGCATGAACAGAGCATAGGTTTAAGCCTTGTATCCATCTTGAGAGACATTTATGTTCCTGCTCTGAAGAAGACAGAGCCACAGTCTTTGGGGATAGTGCAATAGAACTACTGTGGGAACTGAGGAACATAGGAAACTTTCTTACACTAAATCAGACCATTGGTCCATCTAGTTCAGTATTGCAGACAGTAAAGCAGACATTCCCAGACCTACCTCTTCCTGCTGGGGACTGAAACTTGGTCCTTCTCCATGGAAAGGAGATGTTCTACCACCAAGTAACTTCCTTTCCTCCATGCACTGAGGTACCAAGAGCCCATACAACAAGCTTCTTGCGGCAGATAGGTAAAACATTTAATAAATAAATATAATATCAACGAATCATCCTACCTTCTTCAAAACATGGAGAGAGCTGTAATCCCATAGCAGGATTTACTTCTGAGTAAACAAGTATTGGACTGTGTGATTAAAATCTTTACTACCTTCAGACCAGTTCCAGTTTGGTCTAAGCACCGCCCTCTAAGCTACCAGAAGATGTCGAGACTCTGTTACTACAAATGAGTTTCTAAGAAATGTCACACCAGCAGATGTTCAATCTCAGATGGATTATGTGAGTTAAACTAATATTCACGAGTCCTTGATTCTGGGTGCACATAAGTAGTGCTTTTCTTCTAGAAAAAAAGGTGCCAGTATTGCTGTGTACCCTTGAGTATATAACCATATAACACTGGTCCCGAAAGACCTACATTGGCTCCCAGTACATTTCTGAGCACAATTCAAAGTGTTGGTGCTGACATTTAGAGCCCTAAATGGCCTCAGCCCAGTATACCTGAAGGAGCGTCTCCACCCCCATCGTTCCAGCTCCGAGGGCCTTCTGGCAGTTCCCTCACTGCGAGAAGTGAAGTTGCAGAGAACCAGGCAGAGGGCCTTCTCGGTAGTGGCGCCCACTCTGTGGAACACCCTCCCATCAGATGTCAAGGAAATAAACAACTATCTGACTTTTAGAAGACATCTGAAGGCAGCCCTGTTTAGGGAAGCTTTTAATGTCTTATGTTTTATCACATTATTATTATTATTATTATTATTATTATTATTATTATTATTATCATTAATTCTGTTGGGAGCCGCCATGAGTGGCTGGGGAAACCTGGCCAGATGGGCGGGGTATAAAAAAATTATTATTATTATTATTATTATTATTCCCCAGAAAAAGCACTGCCCATAAGGATATCAAACCAAAATTCATTTATATGGAAGGGATAAGAAGGAAGTGTGGAGAGGTATATTTTTCCATTGCCCAGACGATTCCTTGACATCTTTGGTAGTACGAGTGAGAAGATATCCCAACCTCATTTCTGCTGATTTCAACTCCCAAGCATCAGCCTTTAGCCAAGCATGCTCCCTTTGGGAGGAAAGACTGGATATAAACTGAATAAATTAATTAAGTCAATAAAACATTTTTCCCTTGTCAAAAGAAAGCTATTTTCAACTCTGTTTTGCCACATATTCAGTGACTGGGAGTAAATGGCTACCCTACATTTACTTGTTGGGTACAACGTAAAGCTCACACACAAATCAGGATTGTCAGAAGAGCAAGGAACAAGGCCAGTGATGTGATAAAGCAGTAGCTTCCAAAGACAGATTCCAAAAGAGGTGTCATTTTCCACCTTTTAGTGTCCATCCAGAAATTTAGCTCTAGATGGGGGGGGGGACTATAATTTTAACATCATTTAAATGCAAACATGACTATAAATTTCTCCTGGATCTTGTTTTAGTACATTTGCCCCTGTGTCACCATTCTGTCCTTGGCTTATTATCCTCCCAACATAGTTTAGAATAATTCTTTTAAAAACATTACGTGAATCAAACACATATAAGCAATCCTATCCGAAATCCAAACTATAATCCCCCCCCCGAAAGAAATCTCCATAAAGCAATGCACACCTCCTTAGGGAGAGAATTCCAAAAATATGGGGCCACCATGAAAAAGGCCCCATTTCTGGTACCCACCAGGGTGATGGACTGAAAGCAATGCCTCTGAGACTTATTTTGGGATCCCAGGCAGATTCTTAAAGGTCACCACCAGAACTTTAAATTAGACTAACGCAGCTGGTGTGACATGATATACTCTGGATGCTTGGCCGTCACAAGAATCCTAGCAGTTGAAGTTTCTAAACAGTATTTAAAGGCAGACCCATGCAGAGCTCACCACAGAAGTCTAGTCTTGGATGTAACCAGAGGATGTGCAACTGAGTCACAGTCTGTTTTCTCCACATAGAATAAAACGTTAGAAGCCCTACTGATCTTGAGAGTTGTTTCTTCCAACAAGTGAATTCCTTGCAGCATGAATTTTCCCAGGGTGCCCTTGGCCAACACCCAAATCTACCTTTGTGCTAATGACACCAGCCAAATGGGCAGACCCTATGAGTGCTTTGTAGACTAGAACATGGGGGAAGGCTTTAGAATGGTGCCCGAGTCAACTAATATTATATATATATATGAATATAAGAAAAAGAAAAGAGTGAGAGAAGGAAAACCGGTGGTGTAGATTCTGCCGTTAATTATGTGCATGTAAATCTCAAATAATGCCAATTACTTCTATGGAGCTACTTCAGATTTACCCCACTGTAAAGAAAAATGAAAAATCTGGCCCATTGTCTTAGCAAAAATACACCCAGTCAATGTCAGTTTATTACGGAGAGAAAGAGAGAAAGGGAATGAGAAAGAAAACAAGGATTTCGTTAGCAATGCATTCTGGAGTATAAAAGATAAAAAGGAATATCTAATTAACACACCACTATAATTGCTTGCAGACATTCTTTTTTATTTAAAGATGAAATAGCTAAGAGTTCTCATCAAAACTAGGGTCACAGCCTACATATTAAATGAAAGAAATTGATTGGGCTTTATTACACCCTGACTACTGCAAATGTGCCTCAATCACTGATTGCTATAAATTTATTCTTATAAACTACTAATTGCCCAAGTCATAATGGTAACAATGGTATAATGAAATTATCTTGATCAAGCTGATGCACAAATTTTGCTTGACAACATGAGCAGTGTGAGAAAAAAGGAAAGAAGACATGCATACAAATACATAATCTTTCATTAAAATTAAAATCAATGTTAAAACAACTGTTCTCTGAAGCATACAAAGTTCTGTATTAGAAGGGTTTCCTTTAGAAAAAATCATTTAAGAAGACAGGCATTTACATTTATAATAAAATGATCCTGCATATTTTATTTGTCTTGAAAATTAATGACTTACTTAATCACATTTGATCAAAGGAGATAAGTTGATGTAGTCATGTGTTTCTGATTGCATTAGGCCTGATCTGAAGTGGCATGATGGATATTTAATAGTCTTCCTGTCCCTCTATATATTGTCACCACTTTTTGATATTCATGGATACTGTAGGATAACATCAGCACTCAGATTTGTACTTTCTGTTTCACAGGGTTCCTCCTAGACATCAAGTGGGTGGGCGGGGAGTAGAAGAGGACGGCAAAGGATTTCATGCAGCAAGTTTTGTAGATTTTATTTCCCAGTCAGCAGAGACCATAACACACAAAGTTCTAAAGGGGCAGGAGGAAAAGAAATATTAATATACAGCGGTCATATAACAAAAGATGGTATGCAGCTGGATAACTGGAAACCATTCTCTTCCTCCACTTCCAAAATACACTTTTTCTGTCTGATGCCCTCAACCAAACCCACACACCTAACCACAGTAAGAGTAACTGGAATGATCACATTCCAGTTTTTCCTCATGCTGCTGGTTTCTTCCCCTTCTTCTGTTGAAACCAAAATTCAACCATCCATTGAATTTTAGATTCTAAGCTCCTCAAGGTAGGGCCATTGGAAAGCACAGTGCATATTAAGGGCTTTAATAAACAAATAACCAACCCAAATTGGCATGGCCTAATCAAATTTGAAGACACTCTGCAACTTTTCTAGAGCTAATCGTTCAGAAGAACCAGTGTTCTGTTTACTCTCTGACATACAGTCTCCCTCCCACAATAGACTTCTCCATTTAATTCAATGGAGGTGCCATCTGCACACCACTGAAGTGAATGGGAAATGCCTTGTAGGCAGGAGTGATTTGCAATTATGGCAAGAGGGTGCATGTGTGCAAGTCTGGATACATTGTTTCAAGGAAAGCAAACACACAGATCCTTCAAAGTGTGGGGGGGGACCTGTGACCCTCCAGATGTTGTTGGACTCCAACTCCCATCAGCACCAGCCAGCATGGTCAGTGGTAAAGGATTGCGGCATGTGTACTCCAGTGATATATAGAGGGCCACAGGTTTCCCACCTCTGTTCCATGGGAATGCCTGTCAGTTGTGTGGATGGTGATTGTGGCCGTATCTGACTTGCTCAAAAGTATCCTCCCTAGAGGACTTTTTCTTCTAATAAATTAGAATTTGAAGGAAAAGTCTCTTGAGTGAGCAAAGTGGCTTCAAACTCCGCTCCAGGAGCCTGCACTTTGGTGTGGCCTCACTAAGCCATAGTTTGGCTCATCATGTTGTGTGAACCAGGTCATTCACAGAAACCCAAAAATGACAAACCCATGCCAAGTTTCTGCCTCCACTGGTTGATGTGCCATGTCTCCTGATGACATCGTACTATTCCACGGACTCTCCTCCACACTTTTCGCTGAAGCTTTCAGTCACTCAGTACGTTGCCCTTGTGACATGAGGCCATCCACTTCATGCTACCAAAGGGGAAACTCAACATAGGGCTGTTGCGGCAACTCCATTTTTGTGATGAATGTCATTCTATGCTTAGAAAAGCAGAAACCTGGAGTATTCTCAGGCAAATTTCATTAAACTAGAAGATCAAACCTATCAGTTCTTAAAGAGCCTTGAGTGCTCACTGGAAGGACAGATCCTGAAGCTGAGGCTCCAATACTTTGTCCACTTCACGGGAAGAGAAGACTTCCTGCAAAAGACCCTGATGTTGGGAAAGATGGAGGGCACAAGGAGAAGGGGACGACAGAGGACGAGATGATTGGACAGTGTTCTCAAAGCTACCAACATAAGTTTGACCAAACTGCGGGAGGCAGTGGAAGACAGGAGTGCCTGGCGTGCTCTGGTCCATGGGGTCACGAAGAGTCGGACACGACTAAATGACTAAACAACAACAACAAGTAGTAGATTCAGGCATTTTCAGATAGGGCTGCTTTTGAGGCATTCTGTCTTTGTGATTGAATTATATGCAGTTTGGAAGTCAGCTGCCCAACAGATCATGCATTTCTTCATAAGTTGCAATGCCAATCTTCGTAGTTTAAGTGTATCAAATTACATTTATAGATGCACATTATTGATTTTTTTCTTTTACATTTTGAAATGAATGGAAATTAGTTTGTTGAGAAAACAGGTTTAAAAATTCATACAGTGGTAGCTCGGGTTACATACGCTTCATGTTACATACTCCGCTAACCCAGAAATAGTACCTCGGGTTAAGAACTTTGCTTCAGGATGAGAACAGAAATCGTGCTCCGGCGGTGCGGCGGCAGCAGGAGGCCCCATTAGCTAAAGTGGTGCTTTAGGTTAAGAACAGTTTCAGGTTAAGAATGGACCTCCAGAACGAATTAAGTACTTAACCCGAGGTACCACTGTATTTAGAAATGTATTTAAATTCAAATTTCTGTGGGTTTAAAAAAAACACCAAAAATTTAGAGATTGAATGAGGTGGAACAGACTGGAAATAGACTGATTTGTCCATTCCTCTTTTCAGACATATGAGCCCTACAAAGACATTGTCATTGGACCAACATAAAATCAACATATGGAATATTTCAAAGGGATCTGCCCAAAATTGTGAAGCAATTTGAACTTCTGGGGATTAAGACTGGCAGGGACCACATGTTTGATTTAAAGAAAAAGAAAAAGATTGCTTTCACTACCCTTCCAACCCACAGCACCATCCTTTTGACTTCCCATCTGTCTCTTTCTTTATCACAAAGTGACAATCCGAAGTTACTTTAAACTCTCCAAAGGAATATTCTTAAATGTTAATGCTGGGAAAGCTTCGCGGCGACTAGTACTTTGGCTTAATGTGTGATGGCTTTTGACAGCTGCCTCTGTAAGGAGAGCAAATGCTGACTGCATTAATGTCAGTTTCTGTCACCTGCCGGTTGCCAAGTCTGCGCCGTGATGATGACAGTGAACCCAGCCAGAGTGACAAAAGGAGCCAAAGCTGTGATTTGAAAGAAGGCAGAGTGTACATTCTTTTGCTGCATTTTTCATGTGTCCTGAAGTTGTTCGTTCTGTTCAACATGGAGGCCGCATTGTGTTGAGTGCCTCTGGCCCTGGCTACCTGCTTTCAAAATCCCCAGAAGATATCACAAATCTTCTCAATGCAAAGATGTTCAGATTGTTTTAGTAGTGCAGCGTTGAAAGTGCTGTGGGTGGGAGCGTTGTCATCTCTCGGGGCTGCTCACAAGTGAACTGGAAACTCTTCTTCAAAGCAGTTAAGAGCAATGAAAGAAAGTTGCTCTGAAAAGGAATTGACTGAGGGGATGAGTTGACAAAGCGCATCATCCTGCCAAAGTTTAGCATTTATAGACCCTGTAGATTTCGATAGGAACATAAGAAGAGTCCTAGTGGATCTCACATCTAATAATAATAATAATAATAATAATAATAATAATAATAATACCCTACCCATCTGGCTGGGTTTCCATAGCCACTCTGGGTGGCTCCCAACAGAATATTAAAATCATGATAAAATGTCAAACATTAAAAACTTCCCTAAACAGGGTTGCCTTCAGATGTCTTCTAAAAGTCAGATAGTTGTTTATTTCCCTGACATCTGATGGGAGGGCGTTCCACGGGGTGAGCGCCACTATCGAAAAGGCCCTCTGCCTGGTTCCTTGTAACCTCACTTCTCGCAGTGAGGAAATCATCAGAGGGCCCTTGGAGCTGGACCTCAGTGTCCGGGTTGAACAATGGGGGTGGAGATGCTCCTTTAGTTATACTGGACCGAGGCCATTTAGGGCTTTAAAGGTCAGTATCACCACTTTGAATTGTGCTTGGAAATGTACTGGGAGCCAATGTAGGTCTTTCAGGACCGGAGTTATATGGTCTCGTCGGCCACTCCCAGTCATCAGTCTAGCTGCTGCATTCTGGATTAATTGTAGTTTCCGGGTCACCTTCAAAGGTAGCCCCATGTAGAGTGCATTGCAGTAGTCCAAGCAGGAGATAACTTGAGCCTGCACCACTCTGGCAAGACAGTCTGCAGCAGGTAGGGTCTCAGCCCTGGACACAGAGTTGACCTGTGCCTCCATGAACAGCTGTGAGTCCAAAATGACTCCCAGGCTGCACACCTGGTTCTTCAGGGGCACAGTTACTCCATTCAGGACCAGGGAGTCCCCCACACCTGCCCATCTCCTGTCCCCCCAAAACAGTGTCCTCTTCCCACATTGGCCCACAATCAAGACCTGAATACAACAGTACAGTGGTACCTTGGTTTAAGAACAGCCCTGTTTACAAACTATTCAGTTTATGAACTCCACAAAATGTGAAGTAGTGTCCCAGTTTGCAAACTTTACCTCTGTCTAAGAACGGAATCTGAACAGTGGAAGGGCACCGGCAGCGGGTGGCCTCATTAGGGAAAGCACGCCTCGGTTTAAGAACAGACTTCCGGAACGGATTAAGCTCATAAACCAAGGTACCACTGTACTCTCTTCGCTTGTGACAGGAGGTAGTAGATAGCCATCCTGGCTAGTAACTTTGGAGAGCCTCCTCCTCCATGAATCTGTCTAGTTTTGCTTTAAAACCATCCAAGTTGGTGGCCATTATTACAACTTGCGGGGAAGTTAATATTTTTCTAGGACTTCAGAGAACTGATAATCCTTAAACAATCCTTTAAAATGAATCTCTGTCATTCCATATTGCCTATTAGAGTTGAGGGTGAGGGGAGACAAATACAAAAAGCAAGCACTGCATTCCAACATGTGTGTGTCCTCCTAAAGCTGTCAGGGACTGGACACAGAGAGGCCTCTGAAGGCAAGGTCTGGGCTATGGTGTTGGGCTAGGGTGCCCCGCTTCTAACTCAGAAAGGATATTTGACCACCTGATCCAGCAATTAACTGAACAGGAAAGTTTCAAAAGAGGAGAGAGAGGAGATTACGTATATAGCTTTGAAAAACAGAGTGATTACAGGCTGCCTACCTTTGCAGGTGGACAGGTGTTCCTGTATCTCAAGTGGAGTTTTGCACTTGCAAAACAGAGTCAGCAAGCAGAGTCAAGGCAGCTGTTAAGAACAACACTGACACAGGTTCAGGTTGAAAACAGTACTGAGCCCAGACACTGCTCCTTTTAGAAAGCCAATATATATACTATATCCATAGTAACTGAGGGCCATGTAGCATATCACATGTAGCATATTATGCAGTGCTTTCCTTGTGGAGGACAATTTAAAGAGTGCAATCTGGCCACCCATTACTGTGTGCAGTAATGTGCAAAGGCACCATGTGAGAATCTGGACAAATCCCCCCTCCCACCCACCCAAGATTAAATGTCTTCAGTGGAAAAACTGAAAATGTATTTTGAAGAGCAAAAACTTCTAACTATGGATTGCTATGACGACTCTACCCATGGAAAAGAGGATGTATGTCAACTCATAAGTTAAACTGCTTTGCAAACCACTGCGTGGGAATCTCCACCCTCCAAGGGTGCTTGCAGGGCGTTCTCTGTGGTGGCCCCTTAGCTGTGGAATTCCTTCACCACAGAGGTGTACCTGGCACCTTCATTGCTTTTGTAAAAGTATAGCTTTTGTTATATGCTGAAGATACACTTCTCTTACCCTGGCTTTTAATACTCTCTCTCTCTCTCTCTCTCTCTCTCTCTCTCTCTCTCTCTCTGTGTGTGTGTGTGTGTGTGTAGATAGGTAGGTATATAGAAAGATAGATATTTCACCTTGTTCTTGTGATTATAAATTCTCTGTGCCAGAGGATTGCAGGATCCTCCGGAGCAGTATTTGAGGGCACATGGGGGAGAAGGGAGAGGAAAGGAAAGGAAAGGGAAGTCCTATTGCACATGCCATATCGGATACAACCTCAAATAAATAATAATAATAAAAGAAACAGATGGTGATCTGGTAACCGCTGCCATATAGCAGACTTAAAGTACTATACAGTGAGAACTTGAAAAGCATGCTGTTTTTCTCTCCATGCTCCCCTTGAGTACTGAATCAGGTCATCATGTGCTTTAGTGTGTTTAACCTGCCATAAATTACAGCCCATAAAATGCTGCAGAGAAAGGGCTTCTTTCTGTCATGCAGCTGGCCCTTGATGTCCTCCGCCACATTCCTTTTCATTGCTTGCTTTTGCATACATTTCTCCGTCAGGAGCTTTTTATTTCTACATTTTCGCCTTTGACTCTTTCGTATACAAATCTCCCTGATCTAAACCTCCACAGGGCTGACTTTGCATTCAGTGCCATTTGTCAATTTCATTGATTGCTCTCTGACCAACAATAGCAGAGGCAAACTTGACGAGTCAGCAACATGGCAATTGGGCTTGTGCTTTAAGAACCTCCAATTTAGAATCAACCAGGAGCTTTCATGCTTCCCAGCTATGGGAATAACAAAATGATTATATATATATATATATTATATTAAAAAAACCCCTCAATCCACTTTCTTCACTCAACAGCAATTTTTCCCTATTAATTCCTGCTCATTTTCCATAGGATGACTCTCTTGTGGAGAAGCAAAATGAGTTTTGCATGCTTTAAATTATTTTAAATTTGATTTGACTTCTTATTAGGTTTCTGCATGCACAGGAATCAAGCAGAATCCCATGTTTGCTTGCTCATACAACTCCCACAGTTTCAGAGATGATCCTGAACTTAGACCCTCTCCACAGCCCCTAAACCATGTGGCTTGCTGGAAAACAAGCAGAGCTCCATGGTGTAACAGCTACTACTATATCCTGTGTGCAGATGCAGGATACTTAAAAAAAGAAAGAAAAGAAAATTGACCTGAGAAAAAGCAAAAACATGAAAGAGAAAAGTAAAGCAATAAAAAAGAAGCAATAAAAGGTGAACAAAATAAGCACAATAAAGTAAATGATGTATAGGGTTGGATAGTAACCGGAAGTGTGTCATTCCAAAACACTACAAATAGACTTCATCACTCTATAAGCTTACTTGACTGTTGATCTTTATACGCCCATCTATCCATTTATCATTTGTCAGTTCAGATAATATATTCCGTATTTTATTGAAACAGTCTGATAACTGAGGAGCTCTGTTCTGTTCCCATTTGGCTGCAATACAGTGTAGGATTCTCCTAAACACAAAGAAAATGTCCTTTGATACAGATCCAGACCTGTTCAGTGCGGACCCAGGAACAAGAAAGAAATCAACAACAACAACAATGTATACAGAGTACATCCTCAAAGATGCACAAGTATAATAGATACAAAAAGTAGAGCATGGATTTACAATATCCCATGTTTATAATGGTTGGATGTTGCCCTCCCAGATACCTCAAGTATCTTGTTGGCAAACACATCTCCTCTATAATCTGCTGGGACAGAGATTGTATCGCATTTATACCTTTCTTCACATTAAATTCTGAAGGCTGGGAGGTGGCGGGGAGGGAATGCCAAGGCACGTATGAATGAATTGTGAATTGAACTGTGAATTAGTTCCTTCTTGGAAGGGGTGAACTGGAGCTAAGACCTTTTTAAAATGAACATCCCAAGCACTGCACCTGCTGTTTTAGTATAGGAAAGAAGAAGAAGAGTTTGGATTTGATATCCCGCCTTTCACTCCCCTTCAGGAGTCTCAAAGCGGCTCACAATCTCCTTTCCCTTCCTCCCCCACAACAAACACTCTGTGAGGTGAGTGGGGCTGAGAGACTTCAAAGAAGTGTGACTGGCCCAAGGTCACCCAGCAGCTGCATGTGGAGGAGCGGAGACACGAACCCGGTTCCCCAGATTAGGTGACTACCACTCTTAACCACAAGAACAGCTCCAGGAATTGAGATTTTCTGAAATCCCCTCCAGCTAACTTGGGACACTTCTGCATATGAGGAACTTCTTCCTCCTACCATGTGCTATCATCCCATGAACAGATTTGTTAAAACAGTTTTGCAGACTTTTGTAGCCTGTTTCATTAAGTAGCAGAAGAAAGTACAGAGAGTACATTACAGACCTTTCTCTTCACCTGTTTCCAGTCAAAGACTCCATCCAGTTTCTGGTATCATTCATCACATCCATTGTTTCATAATGTAACCCGGGGTGAGGAACTCAAGTCTATGGGCTCTATATCTGACCCTCAGGTCTAAGCTAACCCCCTTCCATAAACCATCTCTCTGAGAGGCATATATAGCATGAATATAGTGCTTTTTCTGGTCCTCTGTCCTTGTTCTTTTGATCTTTTGGCCCATAGAGACCTCTTTTGCTTCCATTTGCTCCTGTATTGGTGACTGCATGCAAAACTTTAACAGTGGTCCCCAGCCTTTTTCAGCTGGGAACTTCTTTACTCAACTCTTTGTTGTGTTTATGCTACCTGTTATTGGCATGGATGCACTGAGAAACCTAGATTATGTGGAAGGCTACTGAGGATGCAAATTGTTTTGTGATTCACCTATGAATATATGCTGCTACAACATCATTTGACAATGACTTGGGAAGGCATAGACTAGGCATGTGAAAGTGTAGGTGGGGAATAGTTAATCTATTCCTTTTCTTTATTAAACTTATTCAAGATAGTGAAACCCAAGCAGACTCTGAAGTCTCTTTCCAAACTGAAAGAATGAAAAAGAGGTCAGTATTATACAATTCTGCAGTTGGTTGCATGTGGAATACTGTGTATGTTTCTGGTCAGAAAAGGGTGACCATAAGTGGTTTAAGAACATCTCCTATGAGGAAAGGCTAAAGCATCTGGGATTTTCAGTTTTATATATATATAAAAAAGACAACTAAAATGAATGTGAGAGATTTATCAGATGGTGCATGGTGTAGAAACGGGACGCGGGTGGCGCTGTGGTGATCAGAAGGTCGGCAGTTCGAATCCCCACGACGGGGTGAGCTCCCGTTGCTCAGTCCCAGCTCCTGCCAACCTAGCAGTTCGAAAGCATGTCGAAGTGCAAGTAGATAAATAGGTACTGCTCCAGCGGGAAGGTAAATGGCGTTTTCGTGCGCTGCTCTGGTTCGCCAGAAGCGGCTTTGCTGGCCGCATGACCCGGAAGCTGTACGCCGGCTCCCTCGGCCAATAAAGCGAGATAAGCGCCGCAACCCCAGAGTCGGTCACGACTGGACCTAATGGTCAGGGGTCCCTTTACCTTTACCTTACATGGTGTAGAAAGTCTATCATCGATCAATCAATCAATCAATCAATCATCTCCCTTTCCAACACGATAAATTAGGAGAAAAGGAGCAGCCTCCTAATGAGATTGACTTGCAGTAGACTGAGGGCAGACAAAAAATTTCATGTGACACACAAATAATTTATGGCGTTCACTGCCATAAGAAGTGATGGGTTAAGGCATGGCTTGACAATGAGGTACCGTCCAGACAGGGCTTTGTTCAGCTGGAACTCATCAGTACTCAGTTCCAACCTGGTATGTAGTAGTGATGTCACTGCCGTGAGACCTGGTGACTGCACCATGCACACACACCCCTCCTTTGCACCAGCCACTCCAGTCTTCCTGGCTAAATGTAGAGTCCCAGTTTTGGAAGCAGGTTGCCAGTGAATACAACAGTAGAGGAAGGCCATTGCTTCTATGACCCAGGTATTACTAGAAACATGCAGCCAACTCCTGTGCTGCGAGGAACAGACAGAGCTTGGGCTGCATCTACTCCTCCTTTGGTCTCCTCCCTCTGCAAAATGAGGATAATACTAATGTGCCTTAAAAGGCTGCAGTAAAGATTACTAGGATAAGTGGGATGCGAAGTGCTCTGACCATTTGAAGTTTGTTCTATAAATGTTGTCATTATAAACAAAATCTGCATGCCATCGAGTTGCTTTTTGTGTTAGTTATTCTGCCTCCAAAGGCAGAAATGATCGGCAAGGTCATCCAGAAGGCAAAAATAAAATGAAATAACTGAAGCTAATGCAAATACACCATGAGTGCCACACAAAGGGAGAGAGCGCGCCAAGTACACTTTATGAACTCGATCCTCCCCCTTTCTTTTTAGTCTATTGAACATTTACTCCAGCTTTAGTCCCTGTTTGAATTAGTGGCCCATTTCTCATTGGCTTCAAAGGTCCTGGATCAAGCCTCTAATGGTTGCCTTTGAGTTCATGTACGCCTCTGTGAAGCCACAGCCACTTTCAGCAGCCAGGCTCGACAACAAACCTAAGTTGAAAGGGGGGGGGGGATTACAGAAAAGAGGTAATGGCAAGATCCTCTGTGGGGAGGCTTCCCTTCAGAGATTGCTAGTCACAATTCAGTCAGTCAGACAATGGGCCACAAGGTCGAGAAAAACAGGTACCACTGGAACCTCTGAGCAAGAGAGATGCTCCATTTCCTTGCAGCTGGATTCCCTTCCCTTTGCTTACAGCTTCTATGGCTCATAATCCAGCTTCTCTGCAGATGACAGAAGGGCATGGCCATCATCGCTCTCCCCCCCCCCCAGCACTGCTTTTTGTTATTATGCTGGTGCTGAAGTGTCACTTAAAACACACCAGAATGAACACAGCCGAAGTAGAGCTGTAGGTCAGTTCCAACAGGTTTCAACTAGAACAAGAACAAGGCCATTTTGGTTCTTCCCTCATTCTCCTGTAAAGTGTTGAGAAATGGGGTTCTGTCTAGTGTGGTGTAGTGGTAAGAGTATTAGGCTAGGGCTGAGGAGCTCACCACTCAGCCATGATGCTCACTGTGGTCCCCTCATTGTATTTCTGCCTAACCTTCAACCAAATTACGAAGCAGCCACTGTAGTGTATCTCCAAAGTTATGAGGATGAAATGGGGTGGGGGTGAGGACAACAATGTACACCACTTTGGCCTCCCTGGAGGGAAGGCAGGATATAATAATATATATCTGGTAGACTTGAGAAGAGCATATTTTCCTGTCTAAAAGGAAAGATGATTTGTTCACTGTCAAATATGACTTGCCCATTCTAGACATAACCCATACAGAGGTAGAAGGACTCCACCAAAGGGGGAGCTATATTTCCACTTTACACAAGCAAAATGAGACTTATGCAATGCACCTTTCTGAGTACACCATTTGCAGTTTGAATTGCAGAAGAGCCTTGTTTTAAAACCATAATTTGTAAAACCTTGTTTTCCAAAGTGATGTCAAGAGCAGGGGGAAAAAGCCTGCTAATTCTGAACTGAAATCTATTCTTCTGAGAAACATTTTATGTTAATTTCTTGATACAAATGCCCCGGGTCTCCTTTAAATAACATTTGAATACTCTTTTAATAACGTTGAGAGTTAACCACAGATTGAAATGTAGTTGATCTCACAGGCAAATTTAAATAAAAATGGCATTCTGCTGACACAAGTGTATTAGGAAGAAAACCTATGTAAAGGAGCCGTTAACCCAGATCTATTGTGGGGTATATTATATATTGTCTGACATACTTTCATAACAGCAAGCAGAAGTATCCCATCCTTTAGACTCTGGTAATGTGCCTTATTGTTAAATTCAATAGGAAAAGCTATTCATACGGTGGTATGATTGAAAAGAAAATTGAACACTTTTGATGTTATAAATGTGTCTATTACAGCATGTGCACACAAATTTTCCATGGAAATTATTGTGAAAGTAGTGATTCTCCTAGAAAAATGCATTAGTGTTGACATGTTCAATTTTATCTGCATCAGAATATAAATACCTTTTAACTGTGGCAGAATTGTTTGGAATGTACATACTGTAAGTTGGTTGTCTAGCTATCCAAAACATGTATCTTCCTTTAGTCTAATTGTGTTCTTTTTCATTTCAGGAATGCAGACATTGTAAACAGGTTCTTGAAGTTGCAATACGTTTTAGATTTATGTTGTTACACATTATCTTTTTTAAAAAGTTTTAAACAAAATGCCACTGATATGACATAGGCAAAAGGTTTATTTCACTGTAAGCCTGAGATGGTTTACTATCATACATTAACAGTACTAAACTTGAGCCAAGATATACAAAAGTGGATTACATATGCATATAGGTCTTCTTATGAGTATCAAGTTGTTGAAGAGAATGTTTGTTGAAAGAGCTGCAATATTAAAATAATTAACAAAAGTTATTAGTATGCTTGCTATAGCCTTTGTCTGTATTGTGGCTTGCAAGAGATCACAGGATGTATCACACTTTCATTGCCTCTTGAGTCAGACAGATGCCAACAATAATAGCTGCTTTATACAAAAGAAAAATAATGGATATTTGATACTAACCTTAATATTTTCTTTCAAACTTTAGTAAAAATTATTGGAGGGAAAAGGGAAAAAAATCTCAAAGTGACTTAACAAAATAAAAGACAAGCAGATAAAACCAATTAAAAACAGAAAAATGAAAGCAATGTACAATACAAAATTTCTAAAATGTTCATAATAGCACTAGTTAAGTTCCTTCCTCTATGACCTTTTTCACAAGTATTTTAAGAATGGGGACTGAGCCATACTATTTTGATGCCAGTGCACTGCAGTTCCTCCTCTATGTCACTCAGAAAACATGCCACTGGTATAGTTCAAAACTCCTCAAGCCTAGAATGTATGCATGTTTTTCCAGGCAGATGATTATTACTAGATCATAACAGTTCACAACATACTAAAGTAAAGAGGTTCTTTAAAACATACAATAATAAAACCCTAAGTTTGTACCTAATGCAGTTGACCAGTCTGTGGAACAGCTTCTGTTTGTTTCTCCCCATCTCCTCCCAATGTACTCCCCTGAATCTATTCTGGAGTTCCCCAACTCTACGGAGCAGATTTGGAGTTTGTGCAGGAGGGGTCATGGAGAGAGGAGAAGACAGGCAAGTTCCATTCCACAGGTGGAAGTCCAGGCCAAAATGGAACACCATTGAGTGTGGCTGGACCATATCCTATTTCATGCATTTACAAAACAAGGATAGGAAGAGACTTGTAAAACCGTGCCAAACATTTTAACCGGGCCGCATATAGCCTAACATTCTGAAACATTCTACACACAAATATATGACTGTAACAAAGCACCACAGCTTCTTGAAACATTTGGTTTCATATTATGGCTGGATCCTCTACTAGTGGAACTCCACTGACAGAAGAGGAAGGAGGCCATTTTAGGTGTTTCCTCCTTCATCCTGAAGTCTCATCTCCTGAAAAGTTGCTGGAGCTGGCATGGTGGGCGGTGGGCCTACACAAGGAAGCAGGAATCAACAAATATCAGCTCCACCCTTCCTCCAGTGGGAGTATCTATTTGATTTTTGCCCTTCCTGCAAATGGAAGGAGCCATTCCATTTGCAGAAGGGATATTCCATCACATCCCACTGTTTTAAAATACACTTTAGGTTATTTTAAAGATTGTATAATGTATTAATTAACTCCAGCTATTTATAAACCGCTTAATCACTGACGTTTATAAGCTGTACCAAGTGTCAACTCAAATGAATATTATCCATTTCTTTCCCCCTGTGATGGGCATAATACACTAAGCCATTTCCCCACTCTTTCTGTTTGCAGCCCTGACTTCAACAAAATCATCACAAAAACTGAAATAGCTTTTCCAAATGGAAATGTCAGAGTTTTAACAAGCATATAATAGGCACTGGAGAAGAGTTTCCTAAGAAACAAAATGTCACAGCTTCAAAATAGAATCCGGCAGCATTAAAGGCCAAGGAGTTAGTACTTCTGCATGATGAACCAGGTGGTGGGGAAGAGGTGTAGCCACAGATGAGAAGACTTGATGTAGGACCACATCTTGTTATGGAAGTTTTCCAATGTGCAAACAGAAGTTAAACCTTCCACTATCTCATCTGGACAAGAAGCACCCATGAGCACAATACTATCTATTGATATTATTACTTCACACTTTCAGGACTGAGCCACACATTGCAAATATGTTCTGATGTGCTTTGATCTGTCATGGCTCCAATAAAACAATGTATGTCTCTTGGTTGGAACACTTTGTTTTTTGAATTTAAAGAAATAACTGTTTTGGATAATGAAAAGTTAAAATGATTCTTTGGGGAGGAAAACTGTATGAAACTAGAACAGTTTCTGTGTGTTTTAGTTTTTGTCAATGGATGTTTAGGCGGAAATAAACGTGTTCCAAAAAAATGTGACATGTGTTGCTTAAATTCTATATAAGAGGCACAGAGTCAATCTTGTTTGAAAATCATACTTAGACCCTCTTACATATAAGCTCTTCCCCAATTCACAGATATATAAAGAATAATTGATATTTTAAAGTGAGAAGACAGTGGCACTCTGCACATGTGTAATGGCACACATTCCTAAATCAGCACTGTTGTGAGGAAAACGGTAAGATTAAATAACAAAATGTGATCAGCTGCTATTGTGCATGTGGCTATGTTTTCTGCAGGTTTATTTCTTTGCATTGTAAAAGATGAGAATTTCCTTTCTGAATTGCAGAAGGAAAGGTGCAGTAGGTACTTTTTAAATTCAGAATCAACCTGGGATCATTGAAACAATGTGTAACAGAACTGGAGAAATTTCCACTGGAGCTACCCCAATTTCTGAAT
Organism: Podarcis raffonei; assembly: GCF_027172205.1. Taxonomy (NCBI): domain Eukaryota; kingdom Metazoa; phylum Chordata; class Lepidosauria; order Squamata; family Lacertidae; genus Podarcis; species Podarcis raffonei. The sequence goes on from NC_070602.1 coordinate 70,601,154, forward strand.
AAATTTGTGGTTGGCAAATATGTTAGAGTAATATTTTTGTGAAATAGCTTTAAGGCCATTTTGTACATTTCCAGCCAGTCCCATATAAATGTATTTCAGATTAAAGCATAAAGCATCTTTGCTAGAATGAACTATGGACAAGCTGTTTCACCAAAATTGGTAGGTCAGAGCCTCCTAGACACTGACTTCCCAAGAGAACAATGGGTCGATTGTAGTTTGATTTGGAAACATGTGCTCCTCCTTTGTGGTTCTGGTTAGCTTTCTTGAAATGAGATCACCACCCTAGAGATGCTATGCTAGTCGTCTAGCATGCTAAGCCAGCCCTGTGACATCTTAAACTCAGCATGCAATAAATATTGGTGATAACTTCAACGGCTTCTGCTTCAACAGGTCTTCAAACAAAATCAGTGATGGGATTGATTAAATATACGGGCTTTAAATCAAAGCAGACTTGCTTCAAGTGAGACTACAGAACGGGTTTATAGAAACATACACTTTCAGATGAAGTTAAACATGAAATGCCTCTGCCTTACTCCTGAACTAACATGGCAAGTCATACGGTTGCAAAAAGATAGTAAGTTCTAACACCCAGTTAAATATATCTGTACCCCCGCCTCTCTAGATTTGCCTTCTGAACATTGAAAATGTAATACAGTGGTATCTCGGTTTTCGAATGCCTCCATTGACGAACATTTCGGTTTCTGAATGCCAAAACCTAGAAGTAATTGCTTCGGTTTTCGAACATGCCTCGGAAGTCGAACATGCCACGTGGCTTCCGCTGAGTGCAAGATCCTGAGGCCTAGCTGTTAGCTGTTGAGTTTTCGATTTTTGAACGTTTCAAAACTCTAACAGTCTTCCATAACAGATTACGTTTGAAAACTGAGGTACCACTGTAGTAATGGTGCAGTCTAGAGCCCTGCGGGTGCAGGAATTTCATTTATCTTCCATAAGAAAGGAAATGTGATGAAAGCAGCTGCATTCTTAAGCAGGCTCTTTATTGCAGTGTTCTTCAGCACTGGGTCCCCATATGTTGTTGGCCAAAAATTCCCACCCAGTCAACTTAGCCAAGAACATAAGAAGAGCCTGCTGAGTAATTCCAGTGGCCCATCTGGTCCAGCATCCTGTTCTCACAGTGGCCAGTCTGATGCCTATGGGAAACCCACAAGCCAGACCTGAGAACAAGAGCACTCCACCGTCTGCAGTTTCTAGCAACTGGCATTCTGAAGCATTGCTTCCTCTGACCATGGAGGCAGTGGCCATTGATAGCCTCCCCGTCCAATGCTTTCTTTTATCTGTCCTGAATCTTCCAACATGCAGCTTCATTGGGTGTCCATTAATGCCATGAGAAAGGGAGAACAGCTTTCCTCTATCCCCTTGCATAATTTTATAAACTTCCATCGTGTCGCTTCTAAATGAAAAAGTCTCAAACACTGCAACCTTTACCTCCCCTTGATCATTTTAGTTGCTGTAATGACCTCAGGCAGGCAAGCAAGCTCCGGTAAGAATTAACGAGTCTCTGGCAGTTTTATGGACGTTTATTTTCAACTAACATAACATACAGAGAGCGGCTCCAAGCCTGCCGTTCTTAGCTACGAGTTGGTCACTCAGAGTCTCCGTTGCTGTCACAGCACAAAGGGCACCAAAGTCCAGTCCTTCCTCTCTTGCACTTCCATTGCATTTTAACCCATTCAGCTCTTCTGGTTTGGGGAGAAGGTGGGTGGAATTCCCACCCCCCAGCTCGTTCTCAAAAGAAAAGCCCTCTAAACGCTGTTTCTCTCCTGGTTGCATAGCAACTCCCTCAATGCTGTCTATCTCCTCCCCTCCCCCTGCTTGCTCACTGTCCGAGTCTACTGCTCTATCTGAGTCTGGGAACTCTTGGTGAAGGGGGGCCGAGCTAACCCACTCCTGCCCTGTCTGGGGCTGCAATCCCTTGTCTCCAGAGTCAGATTCTGGCTCCTTTTGTACTGGCATTCCTTCATCTCCAGAGTCTGACTCTTCCCAGGCGTTTGATTCAGCCATGTTCCTAACAGTTGCTCCTTTTTGGAACCTTTTCCACCTCAACAATATTCTTTTTAAGATCAGGTGACCAGAGCTGTACACAGTATTCCAAATGCGGTCACACCCTAGATTTGTATAACAGCATTGCGATATTGGCAGTTTTATTTTATTTTCATTTCCTAATGATTCCTACCATGGAACTTTCCTTTTCATAGCTTCCACACACTGTGTTGGCATATCCTAGCTAACCGGTATGGCCCCAAGGTCTTCTGGTCAGTTACTGCCAGTTCAGACCCTAAGAGCTTACATATGAAATTAAGATCTTTCTGCCCCAACAAGCGTCACTTTACACTCGTTTATGCTGAATTGTGTTTGCCATTTTACTGCACATTCACTCAGTTTTGGAGTTTAATGACCCTGAACAATTAAGTAGCATCAGGAAACAAGGCCCCCTCACTCCTAAACCCTAAATCCAGATTATTTTGAACATTATTAAAAGTGCATGTCCCTATATCAGTCCTTGGTGTTGCTTCCTGCTACTTAACCAATTCCTGTTCCACAACAGATCCTCTCTTCATATCCCATGGCAGTTAGTTTTATTCAGGAGTCTTTGCTGGGGTACCTTGTTTAAAGCCTTTTGAAAGTCCAAGTGCACAATGTCAACTAGATCATCTCAATCTATATGCTTGTTGAAACTTTATAAGTCCTCTTAACAGCTTAGTGAGAAGATTTTGCCCTTGCAGAAGCCATACTGGTTCTGCTTCAGCAAGGCTTGTTCTTCTATATGATTAGTTATTTTATCTTTAACAGTACTTTCCACCAGTTTTCCCAGGACAAATGTCATGCTAAGCAGCCTGTAATTTTCAAGCTGCCCCATTGAATTCCTTTTTAAAAATTGGTGTTACACTGGATACTTTCCAGCCTTCAATTATGGAGACTGCTCTGTGGGACAAGATGCATAATTTTTGCTGGAAGATCAACAATTTCACATTTGACTTTTTTGAGAACTCTTGGATGTATTTCTGAATTGAATTTCCACCCCACTGAAGGCAACTGTTGGTCTGAGTAAGAGCAAATTATTTTGTCTTTCTTCAGTGGACAGGATAGTTACAACAATTCTGACTTTATATTAGCCTTGTCCCAGAATTTCAGGCATCCTGGTTCAAGGCTATACATACAGGTGTAATACTAATAATCAGAGACCTTATTACAGGTTGCTGGTGTAAAATTATTTCTTTCTCTTTGCACTCCTGCCTAGATTTCATTTGCATCGCCTCTGACAAGATCTCATATCTATTACCAGAAGTCCTCAGCCTTCATTTTTTGCTTTTGTTGTTTGAGGTTTCTGTGTGTTGCCAGTCGATAGTCTCTTTTTCACATTGCTTCAAACACTAACATGCACAGTCTTGTTTCAGCCGCTCATTCCAGGGTGTTGAGCTTTCAATTAAACAGGGAGATTTTTATTTTATTCAAGGGGGCCACATCATGTCTAGCTCAGTAGCTATTTGACTAGATAGCAACCGAGGGGGGGATTTTATTGGAAATGGTCTAACTTATTGCAGGAGAATCACAGGATTAGCTTTTCCCTAACACTATTATTTTTCTTCCAATGGAGTGCAAAGTTTTAAGAGAGGAACTTCTATGCTTTGCAATACTGAAACTAGGTTGCTTTTGCATATATAACACCGAAGCAGATAATCTGGACATCAGAGTTTCAAGTGCTACCTGTTTGCTTTTGTCTGCTTCTTCCTTTTTTATTAATATAAAGTTTTGTCTACTCATGTGAAGACCTCAAGGGAACTGATGCACACATTAATGGACAATGCATTATAATGTGTAGTTTTCTGATTTCTAAATTTGGAGGGATGGGATGTAATCTGAGCCCAAGATGACTCCAGCCTCCACTGGGGTTCTCCACTCCACAGGAATAATAATAATAATAATAATAATAATAATAATAATAATAATAATAATTTATTACTTATACCCCACCCATCTGGCCGGGCCTCTCCAGCCACTCTGGGCAGCTCCCAACAGAATATTAAAAACACGATAAAACATCAAACATTAAAAATCTTCCCTAAACAGGGCTGCCTTCAGATGTCTTCTAAAAGTCAGATAGTTGTTTATTTCCTTGACATTTGATGGGAGGGCATTCCACAGGACAGCCACCACAGCCGAGAAGGCCCTCTGCTTGGTTCCCTGTAACCTCACTTCTCAGAGTCAGGGAACCACCAGAAGGCCCTTGGAGCTGGACCTCAGTGTCCAGCCTGGACCATGGGGGTGGAGACAGGAAAGTGGGGGCAGGGGGAGCTGGCATCTCTGTTCCTTCCAAAATCACTGAAGTCAGTGCAAAAAGGGAAGATCCTTCTTCTTACCACCATTCAGTGTGCACACACCTTATTTTTTCCTCCTCCTTCTGCTTCAGAACCTGCCGTTCCAAACTCAGTTCCAAAAGCATGGCAGGACTCATGGCTCAGAGACCTCTAAGTTGGTTTGAGGCCAAGATACCCATAGGTGGTGGTTGTCGCAGGTTTTGCACATAGCACACACCTGCATGGGAGACGGAGCCCCTGCCCCAATGCTGCAACTCCAACCCAAGGGGGCTTTGTGTCTACTTTATTGTTGCTGTTGTTGTTGGGTTGTAAGTAACCCTAGAAGATCCAGTCCTGGGTCTCCTTGCACCTTGTCTAGTTCGGACCCTTAAGAGATGCTTTTCTCTTGCTTTCCAAATCATGTGAGAAAAATAGCGCAGTCTTCTTGCCTAGCCCAGCAATAGAAAACGCTGAGAACTTTAGTCAATCAATATTCTTTGAGCTTGTTTTGTTTTGTTTTTTGTTACCCGGTTTTGTAGTGTATTTATTCGCCCCTCCCTGCTAAAGCATCAATATAAAATCCCCAACGATGTGTGTTTTTGAAAGCAAGAGGCACTGATAGTGCTAGCTGGCGTTTTCCCGTGTGCCACACAGGATAGACTTCGCCCCCAGTGCCACACTCCCCAAATGCATTGTCAACAGCTCAATTAGCTCCTGCTTCTGCTTTAATTAATATTGCCGCCTGGATCTATCAACAGCAAATCAGTATGCTTCACACCAGAGGATAAAAACAATCTGCACCTTGTCAGCCCCAGCACTTGGGAAGCGGTTCTGGGGCTGCAACCCTCCTGGTAATTACTCACCTGGGTCTTCACGCTGCCTTCATTTCCGTTTTTTGATTGTTGACGTTGCACAAAACTGCTTCGTCTGTCTCAAATAAAATTTAAAAAGTGGAAGAAATCGTGTCGGGCCCAGTAATTATGCCTCTGTCACCTCTCCCTCTTCCCACATTTGGACCCCCAGCAGCAAAAATGATAGACATCATTTTCATGTTAACTGTTCCATTAAAAGAGAGTGATTATGTTAAGCTGAGTGAATGAGTTGACACTAAGAATCAACACCTCCCAAGCAGCTGTGAAAACATTTAGAATACATTCATGTACCAAATGACTAAGTGAAAGGGTGCAGGGCGGGGGGGGGGGAGGGTATGTGCAGGTTGGAGATGTATTTAAAAAAGATAAAGCAAGGGGAAACATATCTCTCTCCACTCCTTGTTGTGTGTATAAAGAATGGCTGGATGGTGGTGGTGGTGGGGAATTATAAACCTGCACACAGCCCTGGATGTTCTTTCACAGCATTATGTGATTCTAAAGGAATGCAAGAATGAAGCTGAATCAAGGAAGCCTATCTTTGTATTGTGCCTGCATTTTGGAGCATAAAATATTCACACTTCAAATGTTTCACATTTGGGAATAACAACGGCTGCAGCAACAATATAACAAATGATTTCTTGGCACCTGTCCGGTGGGGAGGGAGGGAGGTTTGGAGGGAAATAAGCAGATGCTTATTAGGTTGTTTTAGGCAAGCCAAAAATTTTAGCTACAAATGCAGGAATTTTCTCACAAGGCTGTTGTTCAAAGAAAGGCGTTCGGATGGTGATCTTATTGTGTTTGAAAGCCGGACTGGAAGCTGCCCTGAGTTTTTGGAAAGGCAAGATAAAATAGTTTGGGGGGATCATTAAGAACTAATTCCTTGTTAACCTGCAAAGCTGTGGCCAAACTCTTGGCCACTGGTTTAGGTGGTGGAAACCATCATTGGCAAAAGATTCCTGCATTGCAGGCGGTTGGACTCAATGACCCTCATGGTCCCTTACAACTCTACAGTTTGCTTATGATTTTATGATTCTGTCTCCCCCTCTTGCTCCAGATAGGTAGATTGATAGAAGCAGTGTTCTTACATTTTTGCCTGGATCAGTCTGCTTTTGCAAAAAGATTAAATCAACCCAGTGCTACAGCATGTCATGGGATGATGGTTCCTGTGCCCCCATATTCAGCATCCTTATGTTCTCCAGACAACTCCCATCAGCTAGCTGGGGCTGATGAGACTTGCAGTACAGCAACATCTGGAGGGAGATTGGCAAGGGCTGCTACACAGCATCACTTTAAATCGGGGACAAGGAACTTCAGAACCAGGGGCCCTTGGACCCTTCCCCCATCCCACACCCCTCACTGGCCCTGCGGTGGGCACTCCACAGGTAGTTTTGCCTGGCTGGAATGTGCTCTTGGACTGTGATCATTTGCCATGCTCATTCAAATGGGGGATAGACAGGAAGGTGATAGCTCAGTGGGAGAATGTATCTGCTTTGCAGGCAGAAAGTTCCAGGCTCAATCTCCAGCAACTCCACATAGGGTGGGGAAAGATCCCTGTGTGGAACACCAGAGGGTCATTGTTAGTCAGAGTAGACAATACTGAGTCAGATGGACCGATTGTCTGAATATAAGGTAGCTTCCTGTGCTCCAATAATCTCCAGATTCTAGAACTTTGCACAGTTAGGGTTGAGAATCTGGTCTATGAAAGCTTCCCCTCCACAAATGTCCATGAAAATGTGTGGTCAATGGGGCTGGGAACATCCAGGCAGGCACGACCCTCTACTGCTACTTTCATCTAGTGCCATTTCAGTCTGACTTCTGATCAGGGCTTGGGAAGCAGATTGTTTGGGTTGTCCTCTTGGACGACCTCGGAAGAGACCAGAAGAGCCTGATAAGTCTCTTGGATCTCACAGACACTTTTGATACCATTGACCATGGAATCTTTCTGAGCCACCATTGTGGAATGGAAGTCGGGGCATTGTTTTAGAGTGGTTCTACTGCAAGCTGGATGGCAGATTCCAGAAGTTGGTGCTGGCAGACTGCTGCTTTTCCCTATGGGGATTTCCCTGCAGGTTTCCATCTCTCTCCCATGCTTTGTAATCCTGCTACACCAAATGCCCATGATGTTCCGTTTTGATTGTGAAAATTGATGTTTTGAAGGGTGTGAGAAGGTCCATGAAATACCTTCTGGCTTTTCACAGTGTTTGTGCCTGTTTCCAGTCAGGGTCCATCCAATCTGCAGCTCCTTCAGTGCAACTTCCAAGGGCATTGCTGATGCTTTCTTTTTCACTGGGAGCTTTCTTTTTCATTGCTGGGAGCTGATACTCTTGTGAACACACATTAAAAGACTCCTTTTAAAACACTTTTGTTCCTTGCTATTGCTTGCCTTTAAAAACAACTGCAAATTTAAAGGATTCTTAAAACCCCATTGATCAGCATGGAGATAGTTTTAGGGGGTGCAAGGGGAAAAGGGCAAGGGTTCTGTGAAAATCACCTTTCTCCCTCCATCAGGGAACATCTCATTTCACAATGGAAGGGCATGTCTGGATCCAATTGTGGGAATGTTAAGGAAGGTAGGAGAGGATATATTGTTTAGATATTATCCCTCACCACTCATGCTAGTGAGTAAACAGCAGAGCACATTCCCTTTGCAACTTATTGGAAGCAAGTAGATGATTCGTTAGAATCCTTTAATTAAGCAATCCAGTCTGGCTTGTCCAGCCTGGCTTGTGTCTGGTAAGTTTCTCCTTGATTTCCATCTTAAAATAATAGTAACACAACACAGCCTTCTTTAAAAGTAAGAATAAAGTTTTACTCACATTCAGTTCACAGCAGTAATCTGAAAGCAGGTTTTATCTTGTGGTTACAGTGAAAAGAAGTCTGAGCTACATCTCAGACGTTCTGCTTGTGGGCTCCATCCTATGTGAAGGTTGAGCGATGTGCTAGCTAAGAGCCAGGGGAGTCCAAGAGTAAGAAAGTGAGAGTCCAAGAAAGAGATGGTTAAGTGGCCAGTGCTTTCATCTGGTCAACTAGGGTCACAACCATCTACCTGGTCACACACAGGGAGAGGAAGCTCCAGAGCAGGTATGACAGGAAGTCATCCCTGTCTGGAGCTACATTCCCCTGTGTGTCCATTCTAGGGAACAGGAAAATATTGGACTTGACTGCTCTAGTAATAATACATTCCACACCAATACCACCATCCATGTTGCTAGTTCTGTTGCTTTTTTCTGCCTTCTTTCCCTGGACTCTTCGGAACAGCCTCTGCTGGCTGGAACACACCTGTATTTTATTTTTGCAACTAGTTAGCATGAAACATTACTATGATGGGTGAGACAGGAAATTAATGTGAGATTATGGGCTTACCCGTGAGATGTTTTTCTTGTACCTTATGCCAACGTAACCAGCTGTGTAGGACCTTGTCTTTATGGACTGCCAGCCCAAGGAATTCAGATAAACATCATAAAGGATATTTAAACAAATCTTTCAGCAAAACATGGTTAATACAAAATAAATAAATAGCCACCTGGAGGCAATCCATCCTTTAAAAAAAAAAACTAATTTAAACTCTCAAAATAGCATACCTACCAGCCAATAGATAATGGATACTTTTACTGCCAGGCATGGCAAAGGAAGGAAACTGATACTCCTCCTCTTTTTCTTCAGAGACGGGCTTCTATTGCACATTGATTTTTATGATTGTTGTATGTATTCATTTAAAAAGCTGTAAAATAAATATAATAACAGTAGAGAACAAAGAGTTTGTATGACAGCTGCCGCATACCAAGCGTTCTTCTTAATCGAGCTCTGCTATAAGTTAATGTTTCTATTTATAACACAGAGTATCTACAGAGTCTTCATTATTGGCAAAATACAGGATGACTCTTGCGTGTCCTCTCTGGAGAGACAGGGAATCCAGTAAGTAGACGCGAGCTTCTTACACTGGTGCTCTTCGTTCAAATCTTCCCTTCATTAAAAACTTCCAGTATAAAATAACATAAATGACGGTAAAATATCAAAAGAAGAAGAACCCATGAGGCAGGTTAAAATGGGGAATTAGTGGGTTTATTGGGGTGACCGGATAAAATAATACTTTGCTTTTCTCTTAGGAAAAATGAATGATCAAGGAATTAGTGTGACTTCCAATAAAATTCTGTTTCAGTGATTCTTTATCTGAATTGGTCCCTCAGGTACTTTGGTGTGCTTTTCTCTCAAGAGGGGAGAACACCCCAAAACATTCAGCTTCCAGATATGCTTGCAACAGTACCAGTAATATCATGGGCAGCCAAACAGTGATTATTGTCCATTGCTGCTGAAAGTATCACAGGGCAGTGATTTGGCACACGCAGGTCCACATTCATCAACTGCCATCCTTCCTGTAGGGTACAAAAGAACTGGGGGGGGGGACAGGTTTGGGCCATGGGTTATGGCTTAACTCTACTCTAGAGCAATACACTACGAACTGCCTCTCCCCGTGTGAACCAACTAGGACTCTGTGATTATCATCTGAGGCCCTTCTTCATTTGCCCCCTCCACAGAAGGTCCAGAGGGGCCTTTTCTGTGATGGCCCTCCATTTCTGGAATGCTCTCCCTAAGGTGGCTCGCCTGGCTCCTATCTTTTATGCGCCAGGCAAAAACTCTTCAGCCACGCTTTCAGCCGTTAATCAATCTATGGCATTTTAAAGTGGTAGGGGTGTTGTATTCCCCCCTGCATTTTACTATGACTATGTTATGTTCTTAACCTGAAGCACCACTTTAGCTAATGGGGCCTCCCGCTGCTGCCGCGCCGCCACTGCACGATTTCTGTTCTCATTGTGAAGCAAAGTTCTTAACCTGAGGTACTATTTCTGGGTTAGCGGAGTCTGTAACCTGAAGCGTCTAACACGAGGTACCACTGTAAATTTAATTAATTTAACAACAACAGCAACTAATAGTGGTGTAGCCCTTTTGTTGTTTTGTGTGTGCTGTGTTCAGGGCAATGGGGTTAGCAGTTCTGGGATGATGGCTAGATGCTCACCAGTCTTGCCACATTTCTACCTCTATCCACCATGTTCTCAGGCACAGTTGCTTAGGTACAGGGCCACACACTACAGTGGTACCTCGGGTTACATACACTTCAGGTTACAGACTCTGATAACCTACAAATAGTGCCTCGGGTTAAGAACTTTGCTTCAGGATGAGAACAGAAATTGCGTGGCAGCGATGCAGCAGCAGCGGGAGGCCCCATTAGCTAATGTGGTGCTTCAGGTTAAGAACAGTTTCAGGTTAAGAACGGACCTCTGGAACGAATTAAGTTCTTAACCCGTGGTAGCACTGTATTGTGCATCAATTTAAGCTGTGCAAATGCAGTGCAGATACCAGTCGCAATGCTTCAGTGTAAAGGAACGTACATATGAATCCTTTCCACCTACTCACTTCTTACTGGAAGATGGAATCATCCCAGAAATGGAACTAGAGACACAGCAGTAAATTTGTGGCATATACGGGCCAAATATAGAGTACCCCTTCAGCTACTTCCAAGGTTCAGCTGATGAAAGTGAAATGGATTGTGCTTTTCAGACTATAGTAAAATGGTTTCACGTAGGAATGAGTCACTCCGGCACAATACTGAAGAAATCACTTACGAAACAGAACTTTGAAAACTTTCATAAATGACTTATTAATTCTGGTTTGGCTTCCATTAACATCAATTGCATTTTTTTCTCTTGTTTTGCCAGGCCCATTCTCCCTGCATTAGCTACAAGAACTGACTGCTTCATCTTATTTAGAACTCTCTAATGTGGAAGCCAGATAATAGCCGTAAAAGAATGACTCTATTTCACAGCTCACTAAATCATGGATCCTCGTGTACCATGAAGCTTTGGCTGCCCTTTCAAAGAGGGCTCTTGTTACTTTACAAAAAAAAGAAAAAAGGTCAATATACCAAAAAAGACAGAGAAAAACTTTCAAAAGTTTTCATATATTTATATAATTTGAATTCTTGCTGAGCAGTACTATTAATATTTTTATGGATGTTTTTCCCCCTTCCTTCTATGGATCTGATACATTTCCCCTAATTCAGTTAAGCCTGCTTTCCCTTTAAGTACACTTCAAGCTATCTTGCTCATTCCCAGTAAATTCTTACCAGTGTACCCAGGGGTATTGCACCAATGTTACCAGTTTTCAGACCATTCACAAAACACTAGAAGAGGACAAGTTCTTTTTTCACCCACCTCAAAATGGTAAAGTCTGCCCTAGCAGGAGAACAACTATGGACTCAGCTATACAGCTGCAAATAAAACATTTTAAGTGTATTGTAAAGTGCAATATACAAATGTGACACTAGATGGTGACAGTGAGCTATGGCAAATTCAATATATTTTTCAAAACGTTTTTATACAAAGCATTTTCACAGCATTTTTTATAAATTTGTGTGTGTAGATTCCACCCCAGTCTGTCATTCAGAAAGTATGCAAGCTTCATCCCCTCAAGGGAGGTAACAATGCCTGCAACTTTCTTCAAAGTCTGGCAGAAAATTAGCATGCTGGGGTATTTTTCTTTCTTTTTAAAAAAACCTGCTTTAAAGGTTCCCTGAACAAAAATTCTTAGATGAATCTGCTTGCAATTTGGCACTCTGGTAGGGCTCTTTTTTCTGCAAATTCCATCCACTTCTGTGAAAACAAAACACAAAAAGCCATTTAAAAATTCCCAATTAGTCAATGCAGGAGCAGAGGAACTGTGGATTTAACAAAATTTATTTGGATCCAAATAATAATTAATAATAATAATAATAATAATAATAATAATAATAATAATAATAAACGGAATCAGAATGATACAGAGAGGATCTGGTTGCTTCCCAGTGCAGCAGATACAGAGAGATGAATATTGTGGTTGAGGTATACAACATATATAATAGGGATTTCTTTTACAATCAAGTGGTGTGTATTTTACTAAATAAATAAATGTTGCATGCCCGAACAGGAAAGCCTAGTTGCATTTCAAGAATCCTCTGAAAACCAAAACTAAAGATAATTGAGAAAGAAGGAAATCATGCTCTCTTTGTTGTGTCAGGATCAGTCAAATGGTCTGAATGGGTTAACAACTGCTCAGCGTAATGTGTTGGCTGGTGCATGCATAGAACAGCGGAGATCCTACACTAGTTGCATTCTCTCTGGTCATAACCAACCATTAATTACTCTGCATGATATCCATTAAAATGAATGGAGCATTGTAGTGCTCTTTAGTAACATATTTTGTTCAGCTTCCATTCAATTCAGTGGAATAACCTCCCTTTTAATGGTTGTTCCAATAAGAAGACCACATGATTCCCATCTGACACATGAAAACAAGATACCAACATTCCTGGTGTTCACTTGTCTTAGTGAGTTGATAGCTGAGCTGGGATGTTGGTGCTGAATTCTCAGTTCTCTTTGCAACCTAACTGGAAGCTGTTTTGTTTTGTTTTTTTTATTCAGCATGCATGTGCTTATAGATTTGGCCTATAAAGCTCTAAGGCTGCAAACTTACCTACACTTACTTGGAGGTGAGCTTCATGTCTACGTAGGGAATCGAACCCTCTACGTAGGGAATCGAACCCTCCTCTCTCAGGTCATAATCCAACTATCTAACCATTATACTGCTCTGGGTGCTTCATTGTATTTTTGTATTTTGCAGTTTCATTGGAACTTGAACTAAGATGTTGCAATGCAACAGGATATCAGTGTGAAAGAAGAGCATAATGGAATGACCAACTCTCTGTTCATCTCCTTATTGGTAGGATGAGGACATATAACTCAGGGACTATGTGAAACCCATCAAAGTACAGTACCTGCTGTCGTGAGCTGTTGGGTCTTCTTATAATAGGCCTGGTTTAGAAATACAATTTGTAGCTATTAATGCAATTCCTTGGATCAGGCAGAAGACCATGAGGGGGCAGGGAAGCTTGTTATACAAACTTTTCTCTAACTACGTCGAGCATTCAATCCCCTGACTGCTACGGTGTGTTTTGTAGAAAACAGAATCATTATTTACATTTGAAACAAAGGGCTTTGTGGCATGAGGATATTCTGTATCGAGCTCTAAATCTTGTGTACGATTCCTGTTGCCTTAACTTTGTTTTGTCAGGGTAAAACTTTGACTGATCAGTTTCTCCTTTTGTGCCTATTCCCCTTGCTTTTTGCTTGTAATCTATTATTAAAAGGTGTATTTGAATTTGGGAAGGACACGCTTTTTTCTTTTATTGACAAAATCCAGTACTTAAAAGAAGTCTAGGAAGACTATAAATCCGAGGAATCAACTATAAACCTGAGGTGTATATGATTATGTTACAATCACAGGGGTACGTGGTGGTTGTTTGTTTGTTTTTTCCATTAGGGAGAGGGGAAGGAATCCATAATGAAGCATTCTATCAGTTTTGTGCAGTGTTTTACACTGAAATGAACATGATTCCTGTAAGCATTATATGTTGCTTAAATGGCATTTTTATCTCCAGGGACTTAGCTACATTGGCAAAGAAAAAGTGCTTTATCTGTGTTGTATATGCATTTTAATGATGTGACACCAGATGGCACTGTGGAGCTCCGTTTTCCCCAACCCAATTTCTCATACAAAGTTTACAACGTGTTAAACTGAAACGCTTCTTTGATGTGTCTAGGTCCACCCTGGATTCTCAAGACCTCATAGAGAACCAGCAGCTCAAATCCTCAACATGACTACACATTTTATTGCAGTGCCCCAAGACAGCATAGGACTATAACAATTGGCCTTTGCGCTCGCATCTCTAGGTGGATCGGGGCAAGGGGCATCCCATGCAAATGATGTGCACAATTCCCTTTCCTCATCTACCAGCCTGATTGCGGCCCTGCTGGATTTATTCCCTGTGTGCTCCCTCTCTTCCCAAAACACCGGACTGACACGTTCAAGGCCTTAACTAGGGCTGCAATGTATAGGTCTTGAGCAGCGCTTAAGTCTCTTGCATCACCACAACAGTCGTTCTTCGTTAACTCATAACCCGCCTTGTAGAATAGAAATCTTTCCACAGGGGAATTCAGCAGAAATAAAGCAACAGTAAAATGCGCACTACAGCCATGGACCAAAGGTTACCATATTTCTGTGGTATATTACAGAAATATACCACAAGTCTAAAACCAAGCCGTATTGGACATGTCCTGCACATGTCGTCCAATGCTGAATTATGGTGCTGGAGGAGACTCTTGAGAGTCCCATGGACTGCAAGAAGATCAAACGTATCCATTCTTAAGGAAATCAGCCCTGAGTGCTCACTGGAAGGACAGATCCTGAAGCTGAGGCTCCAATACTTTGGCCACCTCATGAGAAGAGAAGACTCCCTGGAAAAGACCCTGATGTTGGGAAAGATGGAGGGCACAAGGAGAAGGGGACGACAGAGGATGAGATGGTTGGATGGTGTTCTTGAAGCTACCAGCATGAGTTTGATCAAACTGCGGGAGGCAGTGGAAGACAGAAGTGCCTGGCGTGCTCTGGTCCATGGGGTCACGAAGAGTCGGACACAACTAAACGACTAAACAACAACAACAACCCATCATCACGGTGCCAAATTGAGCTGCTGTTGGAACTTGGGTGTAGATCTGCATACCCTCCAACATTTCTGCAACATAAAAATAGGGACGTCCTATTTAATAATGATAATTGTTGTTGTTGTTTTACTATTTATACTCCACTCCTCTGACTGGGTTGCCCCAGCCACTCTGGGAGGCTTCCAACATATAGAAAACCATAACAGGGCTGCCTTCAGATGGCTTGGGGGGTCGGATAACTCCAAACCCTCCAACATTTCTGCAATGAAAATAGGGACGTCCTAAGGAAAAGCGGGACATTCCGGGATCAAACCAGAAACCGGAATAGCTTCTGTAAATCCACGATGGTCTCTGGAAAACAGGGACACTTGCAGGGTCTGGATCTGGGGTTTGTATGTGACAGGACTACACAACAATAACCCAGGATCTCATTAAAACCTGATTAGAACTTGGAAGTTTCAGTGCTTCAGGAGGCCTGCTTATGTGGACTGCATCACACATACACATGGAACATTGTGTGTTGGGGGGGGGTAAGTATCAGTATAAGTGGGACTCCACTATATGTCCTAGTTCCTAGTTTTCTCCTGTTTTGCTTGCAGTCTCAAGTTAGGCTCCACAAAGAAAGTCCATTTTTAAGTATTGTATGGAAAGCAGAGAATCCCTTGTGTCTGCTGAATTCCTTTCATCATGGTGGCTGTAAAGGATTGAAAATGAAGTAAAAGAGCTGCTTCACACTGTCACAATCTCATTGATCTGAAAAGCACCAAAAATGCAAGTGATGATCTAAAAGGATATTGCTCTTTCAGTTTCAGTGATTGTGATTTGCATGGCCTTTTTGTTTCTCATTTGTGTGTGTGTGTGTATGTGTGTGTGTGTGTGTGTGTGTGTGTGTGTGTGTGTAATAAATCCAAAACGAAGACAACTGAACTAATATGCAGAAATTGTGTTAGAATGCAGCTTCCTTTTAGTATATTATAGACATGCATTCTGTTTTTATCCCCCCCTCCAGTCGTCTTAAAGCACATTGTTATCTTAGCCTTTGAAATGTAAAAATACAGGGACATCAAAGAAATATTGTGATGGTCAAAGGAACGTAGAAAAAGAGACTACATAATAAATACTTAACACCAGAGATTTGCTTCATGCCTCATGAAGCTATCCATTGTAGCAATAGAGTTGGAAAACAAAGCATGAAATTGTTTGTAGAGGAGTCAATACACTGCATATTAAACGTTTGCCTGCATTTTGCAATTGAGGAATCATGCTTGAAATTGTAGATCTTGCTTTGGGTTTACAAACTAGTCCTTTGATATGTGAGGGGAAAGGCAATAAAATTAGTTGAAGGGCAGCATTGTGACATAGGCAGCTGGATCCAAACAACCCAAACTTCACATCGCCACACTTAGAAACTATGTGCATTTACCCCATGGTGAAAAATTGTACATGTGGGAATATGTTGCCAATTTTCAACTATTTTAACAGCCCTAGGAAGTCAAATGGAGAACAACCATTCACCCTATTCAATGATTATATGACAAAGGGTAATTCTTTTCACTGTAGGGAAGTAGATTTATGTTCAGAAACAGGAAGAACTTCATAACCAAAATAGGAATTAACTAATGGAACAAGCTAGTTAGAGATGTTGTAAAATATTATTTCTTTGACTGTAGTATACGTTATACAATTATATCCCAGGGACATGCTCTGTTTAAGATGTCCTGCCATAGGGCAGTGTGGGAGGGGATAGGACAGGCCATAGACCACATGGGTTGCTAAGCAGTGTATATTTAAGGCACATCCTTCCCCTCAAAGAATCCTGGGCACTTTAGGTTACCACTCACAGAGTTACAATTTCCAGGAACCCTTAACAAACAACACTGCCCAAAATTCTTTGAGGGGTGTGTATGTTTGTGTGCTTTGAATGTGTTTTAAAGGTACAGTGTCCACAGAACTACAATTATAGAGGAAGCTCAATATTCTCTAAAGCAACTGGCAGCAGCTCTCCTTGGTTTCAAGAAGGGTATTTTTCCAGGCCTAGTTGGAGATTCCAAGGACTGGACCTGGGAGCTTCTACATACAAAACATGTGCTCTAGCGCCGAGCTATAACTCTTCCTCAGTCTGTTCTAACATGGCTCTCAATAACTGAGTTCAAACAATGTTCATTTATACTAGGAGGGGTTTGGTGCTTATACCTTGTTTGAAATTGTCTTACAATATAGGTGTCATGGACTGGTTGGACACAGATGAATGGTGGGAGGAACCAGCTGGGGAACCACCAAAGGAAGAAGGCTCAGAGCCCAAGGATTGGTGGTGGCATGACAATGAGTGGTCAGATGGAGAAGACTGGGAAGAGGTGTCAGAAGCTGAAAAGTTAACAGGGCTTAGTAAGCTGGGAGAGTCTGTGGCAGATAGTAGTCAAGAATCAGAGGCAGAAGCTAAAGCAGGAAAGTGGGCGGAGTAATGTCAACAGGCAGAGATGAAGAATCACAGGTGTGTCCCCCTCCTGCTGTAACAAGTTCCCCTAACCCCTTAACTCCCAGCACCAGAAGAGGCATGAAAAGGTCAGAGGTTGGCTGCACACAGGCACAGTCTCCGATTGCTGGGAGAAAGCCCTGAGGAAGCGGTGACTTTCAGTCTCAGTAACTGATTTTCATGGAGGAAGACCACTGGAAATGAGCAGTTCTGCTCATTAGTCACGACACTCAACCAAGTCTGTGGAGCTCATGTTTTTGCTAATAACGAGTTAACTCCATCTGTGAACCATGTGATTACTGACCAGCACACTCCTGTGACAATAGGTACTTTATTCATTGATTGATTTCTCGAATTTCTACTCTGGATTTCTACTTAGAATATAACTGAGGCAGGTTCAAAACAATAAACAACAGCAGTGAACACTAGAAAAGCCTGCCAAATTAGGTCAATGGCCCTCCAGTCCAGTTCTCACAGTGGTCAGTCAGATGCCTGTGGGAAACCCGCAAGCAGGATTCGAACACAAGAGCTCGCTCCCTTATGATTTCCAGTACCTGGTATTCAGAAGCATTGTTTCCTCCTTCCATGGAGGCCATATTCATTGATAGCCTTGTCCTCCTTGAATTTGTCCAATCCTCTTTTAAAGCCATCCAAGTTGATGGTCCTCAGTGCCTGCTGTGGGAACGAGTTCCAGAGTCTATCTGTCCTAAATCTTCCAACATTCAGCTTCCCTGAATGTCCTCTGTTGAAATATATGGATGCAAGGGGAAAGCAGACGTTAAGAGCATGGGAAGCAGCCTTGATCTGTGTCGAACCACTGGTTCATCTAGTGCACTATTGCCTACACTCACTGGAAACAATTCTTCAGAGTTTCAGTCACGGAGATGCCAAGGATTGGATTTGGGACGATCAGAATACAAAGCATGTGGTCTACCACTGGGCTATGATTCTTCCCTATCTGCATATATCTATATATCGCTATGTATTTAAATCCAACCATCTCATCCTCTGCCGTCCCCTTCTCCTTGTGCCCTTCATCTTTCCCAACATCAGGGTCTTTTCCAGGGAGTCTTCTCTTCTCATGAGCTGGCCAAAGTGTTGGAGCCTCAGCTTCAGGATCTGTCCTTCCAGTGAGCACTCAGGGCTGATTTCCTTCAGAATGGATAGGTTTGATCTTCTTGCAGTCCATGGGACTCTCAAGAGTCTCCTCCAGCACCATAATTCAAAAGCATCAATTCTTTGGCGATCAGCCTTCTTTATGGTCCAGCTCTCACTTCCATACATCACTACTGGGAAAACCATAGCTTTAACTATACAGACCTTTGCTGGCAAGGTGATGTCTCTGCTTTTTAAGGTGCTGTCTAGGTTTGTCATTGCTTTTCTCCCAAGGAGTCGGACACGACTAAATGACTAAACAACAACAACAAATTTAAATACATCTCTCTCTCTCTCCCCCCCTGCTTCGCTGCATAGTACACATACTAGGAAATTGTTGTTGACTTTGAGCTCCCATATACATATGGCCAAAGAGACACATGCCCAAATCATATTGCAGGATGATGTATGCATTTTCTGTAAACTTATGTTAATCTTTGTGAAGGACTGGGGGCAAAAACCCATGTTCTCTCAACCACACAAGTGGTGCTAAGTAAATATTTAAAAGTAGGAGTAGCAAACTATATTTCCCAAGGCATTTAATGCTTAGTTGTTTCATCCTTGCATTTGTAGAAACCCATGTCCATATGCAAACTGCAGCCTGCCTTTTCTGCAGGCTGAGAAAGTTCCCTCATCTGTGTTCAAACTGCTTTCTCCCTAAGTTGGCAATATTACCTCTCTTTCATACCTTCACGCGCTTGCGTTTGCTTTATGCGAGACAGTGTCATTTCAGCGACGCAATTAATCCTTTATTCTGCTCTTCATCTGAATCACAGGCATCCACAAAGCTGCCTGTGATTGCAGACTACATCTTAGAATACTTTTTCACTTCTTATTGTCTCACACCATTTCCCCTATTCCTCTTGACACTTTCAGATGATTTTTGACATCTGAGAAAATATATACATCCAAATTATTAGAATGTCACTGCTTGGTCTCTGCCCGAGTCAGCCACAAGACGTATAAAAGAGCATTAGAGTAAGAGGAAATTAAAAGGCAATGATATATGATCTCCTTTCTATGTTATTTATTGAAAGATCAGGTGAATGTCAACTAGAAAACACTTTTGCCTTTCTGGCTTGATTTTTGATCAAGCAATTTCCACGTTGATATTCATGTCAGCATATTTTTAGTATCCCTGCAAATTCAAAATTGACTGTTCTCTATGTGTCAACTTGGGTTATTCGAGGCAAATTGCCACTATATTTTAGTTCCTTGTCATTGCTAGAATGATACCCCCCCCCCAATACACCGTTCTTGTGAGCTGTTGAAAAGAAGAAAAAGCCTTCTCCAACTCTTAGGTATCAGAAGCCGCTTTGCCCTCTTCTTCTTCCTAGTTCTACTGAGTATGTGCTACAGGGACAATAAAATAAAAATGCCTCTGTGCCTTTTCTGCCCTAGCTCATTGCACGCATTGTGGGATGGGAAGAGAACAGCACAATGCTAGGTTGCGAGCTGTGATCATGGTAATACTTAGCATTTAAATGACAGGCTGGAGTATTTCAAAGCACATCAAACACATTGTCTTAATATTATCAGTACTATTTACTTATTATATAAGTATTACCAAATAAATAAATAAATAAATAAATAAATAAATAGTAAGTCTCTAAGTATTACAGTGGTACCTTGGTTGTCGAACGGCACAGCTCTCGAACAAATTGGCTCCCAAATGCTGCAAACCCTGAAGTGAGTGGCTTCCGTGACTTCTGGTTGAGTGCAGGAAGCTCCTGCAGCCAATCGGAAGCAGCGCTTGGTTTTCGAACGGTTTCGGGAGTCAAATGGACTCCTAGAATGGATTTAGCTGACATCCAAGGTACCACTGTAATACAGGTACCTCAGGTTACGAACTTAATTCGTTCCGGAGATCCGTTTTTAACCCGAAACCGTTCTTAACCTGAGGTGCGCTTTCACTAATGGGGCCTCCCACTGCTGCTGCACCGCCGGCACGTGATTTCGGTTCTCACCCTGGGGCAAAGTTCGCAACCTGAGGTAACTACTTCTGGGTTAGCGGAGTTTGTAACCCAAAGTGCTTGTAATCCAAAGAGTTTGTAACCTGAGGTACCACTGTACAGTGGTACCTTGGGTTACAGACGCTTCAGGTTACAGACGCTTCAGGTTACAGACTCCGCTAACCCAGAAATAGTACCTCGGGTTAAAAACTTTGCTTCAGGATGAGAACAGAAATTGTGCAGCAGCAGTGCGGCGGCAGCAGGAGGCAGGAGGCCCCATTAGTTAAAGTGGTACCTCAGGTTAAGAACAATTTCTGGTTAAGAACGGACCTCTGGAACGAATTAAGTTCTTAACTCGAGGTACCACTGTATTATCCACATGATTTCAGCTTGCCAGGCAGAACAATCTGCCCTCTCCTTCTCTTGTATTCTGTCCTGGGGTTTCTCATGACCCTCTGAGCCAATTTGGGGGATGCGGGTGGCACACAGTGGGGGGAGATGCGGCTGCAGAAACGGAAGTCCTTACAAGGGCTTCCACTGATGGAACTCATCAGTTCTTTGACCATAAGCCATAGTAGAACTAAAATATCATAGAAAATAAAATCTCAGAATGATACAAACATACAGAGAAGAACCATGATTCAGCAAGCAGGGTACCAGCTAGTAAAACAAAATATCAAACTTGTCTCAAGAGGGTCAGGGGGAGAGAGGAGTCAGTCCTGTTGTACTAGTGGCAATCCTTGTGCTGAGAGCACCTTTATGAGCATTACATTGGCTATAACCCTTTCCTTCCAAACATTTAGAAAGGAAGTTTAATTTTTTATTGGGAAAAGTGAGCAAAGCTACACCTGAGAAACAAGGGAAATAAGTTGTCCTTTCATGTTGTCTTTAAACATATGTGTATATATGTGGGTGTGTTTCTGGCTAGCTTTACTTACTTGTTCAAGAGGAAGTAGGAGGACAAACTACAATCTCTTTGTTTCCGTCACCTCATCTACAGATGTGGGGAAGTCCTGTCTAGAGAGAGAGAGCTTGATACGAATCTGGTTCAGTACCAGTCAGTGGGGCAGGGTGAAGGCGGCTGCCCTGCTTCCTTGGCTTCCCGATACTGGGGTCACTGCTGGTTACTAAGAGGGACAGGGACTAGGTGGCAGGGAGGTCAGCAGGGTGTGGACACAGTGGGCGGGAGCAGCAGATTGGCTCCACCCATGTCCCTACATCATGCCAATCTCCCCATCTCACCCCTCCCACTTTTTCTCTCAGTAACTGGCGATGCCCCCAATATTGGGAATCCAGGTAAGCAGCACAGCCCCTCCCTGACCCACCTTGCCAACTGCTACTGATCCGGTTTGACCACTTTCCCCTTTATCCCTGTGCTCATAGAAAATGTGGTCAAGGGAAGAGATTGGCCGTGTGAACCTGGTTCTGTGCGGACTGTTAAGTCAAGCGTTAAACTGTGAGCAAGTGCTAAGTGAAAGGACAAACCCTGGCAGCGAAGAATTGGTCTGGACCAAAGTACTTCACTTCATGATTACAAAGCTGATGTGGTACAATTGCCCCGAAGTGCTACTTAGCGGCTGATGTTAAATAAAAATGAAAGGTCAGAACATTTCTCGCTCTCGCAGAAAATTTCCAGGGATATGCGCTCTAAAGCAGTAAAGTAAGTAAGTAAGTAAATATTGGCAATACGAAATGATGTCAAAATGCTGTTCAAAATTACAATCATCTCAATCCTTTTTGGAGTTCTTAAAATGGCTACACAGCTGCTGCGGTTTTAGACAATTAGCAATATCACATCTCTACCAGGCAAATCAGTGCTTAAGGTACAGTTCAGCTCATAATTTTTTGGCAACAAAAATATCAGCTTCATCTGGGATATTTTCCTGGAAACTGCAAACCACTTGGTTGGCTCGTTTAAGGAGACTTTGACACAATTAATGAAGGATAACAGAAATTTCAGTTGTATAGAAAGGTTCCACCGTAGCGATGCTATTAGAAAGCCTTAGCCAAAATCACTCCTGACATTTGCGATTTGAGTGTTTTTTAGATGTGTTGCAAAATGTTCTGCTTTTTGTTCTTGTACCTTCCCCTCTCCCCTTCCCAACCCCTAAATATTTGGCTTTTTTAATATGTTGCCTCTCAAGCTACGGAAACCCAAGAAAGAGTGTTTTTGATGATATTTCCTTGTTGGTTTTGAAAAACAATTGATACAGATATTTACATTCTGACATTCCTTCTGCACACATCTTCCTCCATCTGTTCTTTTGCGTAATGAGAAAAGTCATCAGAGGTTTGCTTGCATCAACAACTGGCTGGTGGAATATCCTTCTTGAAACTTTGAGAATGGCTGTACTTGTGCAAAGGCTCTTGGGCTTGTGTTCAACAGAGCGTTGTCACTGGTTCCATCTCTAGAAAGATTTCTCTTTGTGCAACAGAACGATTTCCCCCTGTCCTTCTCACATATCCTCTAAATCCATTTCGTGGTTTTCCCCGAGCCTCCAGAGCAGTTTTGGGGGTGCAATAGGATACACACTGGGGGAGAAGAGGGGATTGTGCTAGCTGTACTCCTTGCCCGTGCACAACTATTTCATTGAATGCCACACTTGAATTCCACGCTTGGATTTACAACAATAAATATAGCAACATTAAAACTATAACTTAAAAAAATGGTATCAATACAGCCAAGAGGCCTCATCTATTGTACCTTACTGAATCCATTTCTTCCCAAAGGTCTGGGGTGAAGAGGTGCATTCTTAAGTGTCACTGAAAATCATAGAACAGTACTTGCATAAAAAGCTGCTGCTGTTCTTTCACTCTTGTATGTGCAGAAATAAGTTTTTAAGAAGTGTTAAAAATTTACAGCATGGGACCAAAGCAGCAGGAGATTGGGTAACAATGGCTATGAAATGGTATGAAGCACGCTGAGAAATTGGAACCGATTTCAGCCTGCTTTTTGCACTTGAAAGAACACTTTTAGTCTGAAAAAAAAACCACAGTTTGGGGGGGGGGCAGCAAAAATTTGGCATAGCCTTTGTTGTAGCATTGATGATATTACATACATGGCAGACATTTTTAATGCTCAGACAGTTCTTAAATATTTCCAAGTTATAATTTCATTACATCCAAAATATATCTAAGATCTGGGCTCCATAATATGTCATCATATTTTCCCTGATTCTTGGATTCTTCTCATCTGCCTTTATACAAAAAAGAAAGAAAGAAAAAAGAAAAGCCTTTTCTTCTTGATCTTGGTCCTCTCTTTGTTTTTAAAAAATGTTCAGCTGGATTCTCATATACTTAGGAACAATTGCTCAATTTCTATCCTTGCATGTTTTTTCTAATTTCAAAATTACTTGAGCAGGTGCTTGCTATTTCTTCCTTTATAAAGTATCGTGCAATCGAATATTATCAATTCTTCTTTGTTGGTTTTTGTAGAGAGCTCACTATGCCAAAAGAAAATGCTCTATTGAAGATTCCTGGTCATACATTTCTTGTCAATACCCCAAGACTGTTCTGGCTCCCAGTATACTGTGGATCTGACTGTGGTTAAAGCATTTCTTCCCCCTCTTGTTCATCGTTTTCCAGTCTTTCCAAATATTGATTTTGAAGGTATAAAGAACAGCTAGTGCCTAATTTAAATGGCCACTTCTTTCAGCTTCCTTACACTGCTGAAAACATTATCCACTGAAGTCAATATGACTTTTGTTCATTCTGACCTCTAGTACTAGTGTACGAGAATCTCTCAGTTTGAATCCTAGACTCTCCTAATTAAATGTTTTCCACTCCGGGGGGGGGGGGGTATGACACACAAATAAACTGATACTTCTAACAGATTTCTCATTTATATTTAGTTATTTATTTATTAAAAGATTTCTATACCATCCTTCACCAAATATGGTCACGGGGCACTTTACAGAAACAAGGTCATGTATAACCTAACAAGCAAGATATTAAAAGAATTATCAGACATTACATAAAGACATAATGATCAGTATCCTTTAAAATGACTATACTCAGCCCCTGAAGGCCTGACAAAGATGAGTCATGCTCCTTCACAGCATCCCTCCAAAGTAGAGATCATTCCCATTTTGCTGGCAAAGACTGAAAACCAAGATACAATTATTTTGCCTTAGGTCATACAAGAAGTCTATGGCTTCATCATGACTGCAAGTACCATCATCTCTGACCATTGGCCATATGGACTGGGGCTGATGAGAACTGGACTCCATCAACATCTACGGGGTCCCCAGGTTTGCCACCCCTTCTGCCACTACTTACTTGCAAATAAGTGTATGAACTATAGCAGTTCCTTTCCAAATATGTTTTCCCCAAGTGATTATACCAGCCTGTAGATTGTTACTTATCATTTTTATAAGCTGTTTGGCCACAGGAAGAATGCAAACCTTGTTTATCTTTCTTGAGGTTATCCAGGTTTTCAACCCGTCTTTTATTTCTTGAAAGTACTAAGAAATAAGTGCTGCCTATAAAATAGACAGAAGGTGGCTTCATGTCTGAGTCATTTTGATTACCCAGATGAGTTCACTAGGGGATATCAGTAGTACAATGGATCTCACGTATTTCTTCCAAAAGAGGGCACTGCTACCCATGTCTCAAACCCAAAAGCTCTGGGTTACTTGTAGATGCATGATGCGGCAACAACACAGTAAACATCCCCGCTGCTGTACCAACAAGAGCCACTGGAAATCATATTAATAATTTTCTTTTCTTTTCTTTAATTTAATTTATGCATCCGTTGAAACTCTTATTGTGCGGCTGTGATGATTCTGCCTGGAGCAACTAACTGGATGTGGTTTGTTGTATTGTTGTGTAGTAAATTAATTGACAGCAAGAAAGAGAGATAAAAGGGAAAGGAAATGCTTTGGGGGGAGAAGTGAAACAAGAAAATTATTCATGGTTTGTTTGTAAGTGTTTTCCTCTGC
Organism: Podarcis raffonei; assembly: GCF_027172205.1. NCBI lineage: Eukaryota > Metazoa > Chordata > Lepidosauria > Squamata > Lacertidae > Podarcis > Podarcis raffonei. Next base: position 70,626,392 of record NC_070602.1, read on the forward strand.
AATTGGTTAACCCATATTTACATATTAGCTACCGGGCTGAGTTCAAGGTGCTGGTGTTGTTCCATAAAACCCTACAGAGCTGAAGAACAGGATATGTAAAAGATTGTCTTATATACCAAATTGATTACCGTGCTCTGCAAGTGAAGGCGTCTTGCAGATACCATCCTATCAGGAGGTCAGTTCCACCCAATGGAGATATCGAGGCTTGTTTGTATTTATTTATATGCCAACCCTTCATCTGAGGATCACAGGGTTGTTTACAGTAGAAAAACACAAAAATACATAATATAATACTGTGGCCCAACCTAGATTAGGGAGAAATAGTTAACTCTTTATTTGCAAGAGAAACACAGCAGTTTGCATGGTGCTCTGGATACACATGTTCACATACGTCTAGTCTCTAGGCAGCTGTCCACAGGTCTGGGCCCTATGGAGCAGCTGCAGCAACAGTGGGTCTCTCCTCTGGCTTACATACCCTGCCTGCTCTGACAGGTTGCATGCCTGCAACCTGAGACTTCTCCTGCACAGATGCCATTACTGCTCTTCCCTTTTCAAGCTACTCCTGGTTCTAGGAGACAATGGGGCTGGGGAAGGTGGGGAATCTACAGACCCTGAACCATCCCTTCTTCTTCTGCCATTGCTGCATGCCTTCCCTTGCCTTGGACTGCCCTGACTCTCCCTCCTCCCCTGGTTCCTGCCTGTAAACGCAAAGGTAAAGGTACCCCTGACCATTAGGTCCAGTCGCGGACAACTCTGGGGTTGTGGCACTCATCTCGCTCTATAGACTGAGGGAGCCGGCGTATGTCCACAGACAGCTTCCACAGACATGTGGCCAGCATGACTAAGCCACTTCTGGCAAACCAGAGCAGCGCACAGTAATGCCGTTTACCTTCCTGCCGGAGCGGTACCTATTTATCTACTTGCACTGGTGTGCTTTCGAACTGCTAGGTGGGCAGGAGCTGGGACCAAACAACAGGAGCTCACCCCGTCACGGGGATTCGAACTACCAACCTTCCGATTGGCAAACCCTAGGTCCAGTGGTTTAGACCACAAGAAGTGTAACACCCCATAAATCACTGGTCCCCTCTCCTGGGTCTCCCCTGGTCACCTGTGTCTGCCACACACTCTTTAGAGCCCTGCCACTGACTGAGTTATAACAAACAAGGGGGGAAAACCAATAATCCACCTTAAAGGGCAATAGATCAATTAGCCAAAGGCCGGGGAGAACAGAAATGTTTTAGCCTGGTGCAGTAGCACTCAGGCTTAAAAAGTTTCCCCATCCCCTATGATCTAAGGTGAAACATCTGAGACCCTCTTGAAGAGCAGTTTTCATTTCTGCTGCTGCTGTTTGTGGTAGAAATCCAGTTTTAAGGATATTATTTAAAAACGTCGCCCATGAAAACGTTTTGTTTCTTCTTTTGTTTAACTATAACAGCTTGTACTGTAGAATACAAAAAAAATGAAAACCACGCTATGGAAGTCTGTCCTCTCTGCAAAAGAAGACTAAATATTCAGGTCTGAAACATTTTTTCCTCATTGTACATTTTCATGGTTTTTATGGAATCCCCCAACACCCGGCTGTTGGCTAGAAAGCTATATGTGTGGCTGTATTGGGGCGAGGGGGGGAATGAAGGCAATACATTGTATTAATTAGAAACTTAATATATGCTAACTAATCAGCATATATAATTAACTATGGTTTATGTAATTAGGGGAAAGACCCATGTAGGAAGACTCTCGAATTCCAGGTGCAGTTAAGAGAAAAAGCAATAAAAGGATGGGATCTTATTTGGATCACCTGAGATGAAGAACTGTGGAAAAGAAAAGATGAGCACATTCAGTGAATACAGGGTAAGTTGGTCTGAGATTTGGTTGCCCAAGAGCAATATTTAATCCTTTCATATGAGCAAACAATCCACAGTAATGGTCCTTTTCTGACATTTCAGTGCAGTTGGTGAGGTTTACTGAGATTTAACGTGGGAGATAATCATTCATAGAAAACATATTTCATATTTATTTCTGCCATTCTCCCTGAATAATACTGGCCTAAGCAGGGTTGCTATTGTGCTACCAAATATAAAAATAGTATAGGGTAAGAGAAAGAAGGAGCAATGGACAGTAAAATTGGCTTCCAGGTGGAAAAATCAAAATTGGAGACTGAATTGTTAGAATCCAGTACTAAGAATTTGTCAAAAATGTACAATTTGCTGCTGAAATGGAATACACAAGATGAAACGGTTAAATCAAGTATGATTAAATGGGCTCAGGACATTGGTCATAACATTTTGTTTGCTGATTGGGAAAAGTTGTGGACCACCGGGATGAAATTTACGGCATGTAATGCCTTAAGAGAAAATATTATGAAAATGATCTATAGGTGGTACATAACCCCAGTCAAGCTTGCAAAGATTTACCATTTGCCTGATAATAAATGTTGGAAATGTAAAGAAAAGGAAGGCACATTCTTTCACCTTTGGTGGACGTGCCCGAAGATTAAGGCATTCTGGGAAATGATCTATAATGAACTGAAAAAGGTATTTAAATATACCTTCCCTAAGAAACCAGAGGCCTTTCTCTTGGGTATTGTCGGCCAAGGGGTGCTAAAGACGGATATAACTTTTTTTATGTATGCTACAACAGCAGCTAGAATACTTATTGCGAAGTACTGGAAGACACAAGATCTACCCACTCTGGAAGAATGGCAGATGAAGGTGATTGACTACATGGGTTTGGCAGAAATGACGAGCAGAATCCGAAACCAGGGAAGAGAAGCAGCGGAAGAAGAATGGAAAAAGTTTAAGGACTATTTAAAGAAATATTACAAAATTAATGAAAGTTAGAATGATGTTGGACTGGAAAGTAAACGGTTACCATTAGTAATGGTTAAGACAAGGAGAATAAGGAAGATTAAATTAAATTTAAATTAAAATAAGGGAAGATTTGCTGAATAATTGATTAGAACTTGGAATACAGAAAAGGGAGGCATGAGGAAGTCGGGGAAGAAAGGTTAAGAAATTAAGATATGAAATTGTACTTGTTTTTTGTTCTGTTTATGTTTTTGTTTGTTTAATGTATCTGTGGTGTTTATGTTATGTTTTTGTGGCTATAAAAACTTCTTAATAAAAAATATTTAAAAAAAAAAAGAAAGAAGGAGCAATGATATGGCTGTTGCTGGTTATAGATAACTTTTAAAATAGATTTGTCTGGTCCAATATAATTAGAAAATAAATATGATTGACTCTGTACTGAGCTTGCATAAATCGGAAGTGTCTGGCATATGCTATGAAATGGTAAAGTATGCAAGTATGCAAATCAGCACTCTATATAAGAGAGACAAGCTTCTGTTTGCAAAGGTAATTAAAGGCAGCCTTGGCACCCATAAATTGCATGGCCACGGTGCCAAGGAGAAAGCTTGGCATTGCCCAGAACAACCCTTCTATAGAGGCATTCTCTTTCTGAGAGCTGATTCGTATGAGCTTGCAGTTAAGCTCACTCACTGCTTTGGGAAGAGGTCAATTCCTGCACACACTTAACTGGGAGTAAGTACCATTGAAGAGAGTGGGATTTCTTTCTGAGTAAACGTGAACAGGATTAGCTGTTACTCAAACAACACCCTCGCAGAACTGACCTTGAAGCTCTGACTCTGGGATGTAGTGAGGGGGCATGGCTGGGGGAGAACCGGGAAGAGATTTGGATCCAAAAACCCAGAGGGGTCTCCTGACACACCCTTGAACTCGGGAGAAATTTATATAGTGCAAGAGCAGATCTAAATTTCGCCACCCACAATCTTTACCATTGTTTCCAACAGATGGGAAAACACAAACTTAAAGACACAACAACAACAACAACACAGAGAACAACATAGCAGGGCATAGGATATGACAATGGAAGGCACCTTTAAGTTGGACAGCTTGTAGTCTCTGATGCGCCAAAGAAAAACCCTGGGAAACGTCCTTTGGTGTGAAGCGTTGGTAGACCCAGCTGATATTCAGAGTGGAAAGAGGTGCCAATGATTCCTTTCATCTCAATTAAATCATCGTTTCTTTAGAATAAAACAGTCCCTGCTATGGAATCAATTGAAATTAATTATCCATGTTTGCTTTTTACTGACTAAAAGGGGGCAGAGGGCACTTGGCCACGGGGAGCAGTGAGTTTTGTAGCTTTTAGCTATTTGTACAGAGGGGTAACCGTGCGATCAAGGAATAGCCCGTCCCTTTGGTCTTTTAAAGCCTCTGAATACAGTAAGAGTGCTCTACCTTTCTGAAGAAAGGCAAATGCCTGCATTTAAAAAATTTGCATTCATCTTTCCCAGGCCTCTGAAATAGAAATATGAAATATCCAGAACCTTGTCACTTCAGTAATAATTAAGCTGATGGCCTATTATGTTCGATTGCAAATCAATATAGTATCTTTTGGTGCCACTTGAGTTCTTGAGGGTTGGCTTGGGGCCAGCACTAGTTATACAATTGAGGAGCTGCAGCTGCGTGGAAAAACTTCACTGCCATTTCCATTCAAAAAGAATAGACTGGTAACAATGGTGGCCAGCGTCTTCATAGTAATTGTGTGCAAGTACACATTTTGAAATAGTGTTTTGTTCAGCAGGTGCTGTTATTTTAGTTTAATTTCAATTTTGAAATATTGAGGAGAGAGGGGGCTTAATCTTAACAGCATCTAACCTACAGCTGTTCAGAACAGGACAGCAAACAGCATATGTTGCTTTAGATGGGGGCGGGGGGAGAATCATAATTGCTCATTCTTCCTGGCATATTAACAGACCAGATCTACGCCTCTGAAATTATCCTGCATTTCAGGCTTTTCTTACTTTATAAAGTGCTCTGCAATGCTCTGGAAGTACAATCCTAGAACATATGACTTGTGTTTCCCCCCACAAGAAAAGGCTTTGTGATGTCGTTTTTTGCACAGTAAAGGTAAAAAGGTAAAGGGACCCCTGACCATTAGGTCCAGTCATGACCGACTCTGGGGTTGTGGCTCTCATCTCGCTTTATTGGCCAAGGGAGCCGGCGTACAGCTTCCGGGTCATGTGGCCAGCATGACTAAGCTGCTTCTGACGAACCAGAGCAGTGCACGGAAACGCCGTTTACCTTCCCGCCGGAGCGGTACCTATTTATCTATTTGCACTTTGACATGCTTTTGAACTGCTAGGTGGGCAGGAGCAGGGACCGAGCAATGGGAACTCACCCCGTCACGGGGATTCGAACCACCGACCTTCTGATCAGCAAGTCCTAGGCTCTGTGGTTTAACCCACAGTGCCACCCACGTCCCTAACAGTAAAGGTAGCATTGCACAATAGCAGGGGATTCTCTGCACATTCACGGCCACAACCTGCCTGCCATTCTGCCCTAGCCACAAGCTCCTTGTCTCATTCCTTCTCTGTTATTTCTATGTGCCACACCATTGCTATGTCAAGCTGAACAATGTGGGCATTTCATTTTCAGCCATGCATTGAGTAGAATGGTGGCGCTCCCTTTATTTTTCCAAAATAGTAAATGGTGGTTACTCTATTTTCCCAGAATGTCCTTCATATCATTTCAAAGTTCTCAAGGGCTGGGGCATGATAGTCCTTACTTGCTACTTGTTCAAGTATGTTCAAAATTCTACTCAAACACATAGTGGGGTCAGGGCAGATACATGCCGGGTGGCTGTGTGTCTCCTTCTCTCCTCCTCCTGCCAAACTGCCCTCCCTTTCGAGAGCCCTGGATCACTGCAGGTAGACTTGATCTGACCCAGGGCAATCTGTGACTACCTCAGCCCGATCTGGCCAAATCCCATGTTTGGGGATCTAGGATTCTACCGGATCCTGATGTTGACTGTTGCTTTGTTTTCAGAGAGAGAACAGCAAGTTTAGAACTCCTGTACTGCTTAGCATATTGCTGAGAAGAACATAGGAGGAATCAGAAATCAAAATTAAATTTCTAAAACATCATGTCCCCTTCTGTGACTATTAAAGATGAAAAGAAAATAACACACCTAGCTTGAAGTGTAAATAAAGAGGAAAGTTGTGTTGCCTTATAAGGTTTTGAAGGACTTTTCTAGATTGTAGCAACAATCTTGTGCAAACAGGTGCAAGCATTGTATGAATACCAGAGTGTGTCTGCTTATGGACAACTCATTTATCCCTTTGTTAATGAACTCTTCCAGCTGCTCTGGGATGCTAGATCACCACCTCTACCTGGTTATTAACAGACCATTTGCTTAAGTGCCTGGCATAATTGCTTTCTATGGTACCTCAGAGAGGCACACTCCATTTAAGAAGGTCTAGCAAAACTTCTGATCATCTGACTGATTACCACAACCACATAGTCTTGCATCTACCACCTGGTATCAGTTCTGGAGCCAAAATGAGGAAACGATCGCCAAAGCACTCAGCCAGGCAAGGGCCGTTCATTGCACAGGAGCTTGAGTTAGGACTCAGCTCGACTGGTAAAGAAAAAGCGATTTATATGCGTTGTATGTGCGATATAACATTCTGCCACCAGATGGCGACTTATAATAATAATAATAATAATAATAATAATAATAATAATAATAATTTATTATTTATACCCCGCCCATCTGGCTGGGCCTCCCCAGCCACTCTGGGCGGCTTCCATAAAAACCAAAAATACAGTAAAATATCACACGTTAAAAACTTCCCTGAACAGGGCTGCCTTAAGATGTCTTCTGAATGTCAGGTAGTTGTTTATCTCTTTGACATCTGCTGGAAGGGCATTCCACAGGGCGGGCGCCACTACCGAGAAGGCCCTCTGCCTGGTTCCCTGTAGCTTTGCTTCTCGCAATGAGGGAACCGCCAGAAGCCCCTCGGTGCTGGACCTGCGTCCGGGCAGAATGATGGGGGTGGAGACGCTCCTTCAGGTATACTGGACCGAGGCCGTTTAGGGCTTTAAAGGTCAGCACCAACACTTTGAATTGTGCTCGGAAACGTACTGGGAGCCAATGTAGGTCTTTCAAGACCGGTGTTATATGGTCTCGGCGGCCGCCCCCAGTCACCAGTCTAGCTGCTGCATTCTGGATTAGTTGTAGTTTCCGAGTCACCTTCAAAGGTAGCCCCACGTAGAGCGCATTGCAGTAATCCAAGCGGGAGATAACCAGAGCATGCACCACTCTGGCGAGACAGTCCGCAGGCAGATAGGGTCTCAGCCTACGTACCAGATGGAGCTGGTAAACAGCTGCCCTGGACACAGATTTGACCTGTGCCTCCATGGACAGCTGTGAGTCCAAAATGACTCCCAGGCTGCGCACCTGGTCCTTCAGGGGCACAGTTACCCCATTCAGGACCAGGGAATCCTCCACACCTGCCCGCCTCCTGTCCCCCAAAAACAGTACTTCTGTCTTGTCAGGATTCAACCTCAATCTGTTAGCCGCCATCCATCCTCCAACCGCCTCCAGACACTCACACAGGACCTTCACCGCCCTCACTGGTTCTGATTTAAAAGAGAGGTAGAGCTGGGTATCATCCGCATACTGATGAACACCCAGCCCAAACCTCCTGATGATCTCTCCCAGCGGCTGCATGTAAATGTTGAAAAGCATGGGGGAGAGGACAGAACCCTGAGGCACCCCACAAGTGAGAGCCCAGGGGTCTGAACACACATCCCCCACCACCACTTTCTGAACACGGCCCAGGAGGAAGGAGCGGAACCACTGTATGACAGTGCCCCCAGCTCCCAGCCCCTCAAGGCGGTCCAGAAGGATGTTATGGTCGATGGTATCAAACGCCACTGAGAGATCCAGCAGAACTAGGAAACAGCTCTCACCTTTGTCTCTAGCCCGCCGGAGATCATCCACCAGTGCGACCAAGGCAGTTTCAGTCCCATGATGAGGCCTGAATCCCAACTGGAAGGGATCCAAATGGTCCGCTTCTTCCAGGCGTGCCTGGAGTTGTTCGGCAACCACTCGCTCAATCACCTTGCCCAAGAATGGAAGATTTGAGACTGGGCGATAGTTGGCCATCGTGGCCGCATCTAAAGATGGTTTTTTAAGAAGCGGTTTAATAACCGCCTCTTTCAGCGGGTCTGGGAAGGCTCCCTCACGGAGGGAAGCATTCACCACCCCACGAAGCCCATCGCCCAGTCCTTCCCGGCTAGCTTTTATAAGCCAGGATGGGCAAGGATCCAGGAGACAGGTGGTTGGTTTCACTCGTCCAAGCAGCCTGTCCACATCCTCGGAGGTAACAGATTGGAATTGATCCCACTCAACTTGACTAGACAGAACTCTAGCACTCTCCCGCCCCGGCCCTGCTCCCACGGTGGAGTCTACTTCTTCCCGAATCTGAGCGATTTTATCTGCAAAAAACTTTGCAAAATCATTGCAGGAGAACATGTGGCCCATACTGGGCCCTGATGTTGCAGGTGGTTCCGCTAAATTGTGAACCACCTGAAAAAGTCTCTTGCTGCTGTTTTCTGCAGATGCAATAGAGGCGGTGAAGAAATTCTTCTTCGCCGTCGCTATCGCCACTTGGTAGGCTCGACGTTGAGCTCTAACCTGTGTCCGGTCAGATTCGGAATGAGTTATCCGCCACCGGCGCTCTAGCCGTCTCAACGATTGTTTCATTGCCCTCAGATCCGTGGAAAACCACAGGGCTGTCCGGGCTCCATGCAATCGGAGAGGGCGCTTCGGAGCCAAACAGTCAATAGCCCTGGTTAACTCCGCATTCCAGCGGGCCACCAGGGAATCAGCTGAAAGGCTATCAACATGGGATAAAGCATCCCCTACCACTCTCTGGAAACCATTTGGATCCATTAAGTGGCGGGGGCGGACCATCCGAATTGGTCCCATCTCGCTGCAGAGGGGATGGGTCACAGAGAAGTCCAGTTGCACCAGGAAGTGATCTGACCATGGCACTTCTTTCGTTTCGCTTTTACTTAGTGTCAGATCACCAACATCCATAGAGGTAAACACCAGGTCCAAGGCATGTCCGCGGCTATGGAAAAACGGACTTGGAGTTCCGTTTTTCTCTACGTGTTTTCCCTGCTTAAATTTACAACGCTTTAAACTGAAACGCTTCTTTGGTGTGTCTAGATCCAGCCCTAGAGGTGCTTTGAAGACTTGCACATTGGTTTTCAATAATAACAATAACAATAATTTATTATTTATACCCTGTCCATCTGGCTGGGCCTCCCAGCCACCCTGGGTGGCTTCCAACAGAATATAAAAAATAGAGTAATTATTGCTTAATAAGAATATTAACTCATCAGCCACGTCTAGAACACTTTACAAAGAACAGACTTTACAAGTTTTTACCCCAAGGTAATATTCATTTAACGAAGAAACAAAAACCATTGGATTTAAAGTGTGTTAAGGCATTTCCATGTTCATTCAAGGTCCCAAATGCTGGGAAATTACAGCTGCTAAGGGCCACACCTTTAACAGATGTGTTATTTGGGAAATATTTTTATGGTACGGTGTCCTGTCCTCTGATTAGTCCCAGCTTCACCTTGGAGTCAGCTGTCAGTGGCAGAGTGGTGGATCCAAGTGTTCACTGGAATATACACATGGCGCTTATGCAACTGAAGGCACCATTCCATGTGAATTGTACCCACCTGGTAGCCAATGTCATCAACATAGAATAGTAATTCAATTTGTGTCTCCAGTTCCTTCCTTCTTTCTTCACAGAGGGCACTTACAGGAAAGGCTTATTATATATAACAAAGGTAAAATCATCTACAGTGGTACCTCGGGTTAAGTACTTAATTTGTTCCGGAGGTCCGTACTTAACCTGAAACTGTTCTTAACCTGAAGCACCACTTTAGCTAATGGGGCCTCCTGCTGCCGCCAGAGCATGATTTCTGTTCTCATCTTGAAGCAAAGTTCTTAACCTGAAGCACTATTTCTGGTTTAGCGGATTCTGTAACCTGAAGCGTATGTAACCTGAAGCATATGTAACCCGAGGTACCTCTGTAGTAGTATGACAGCCTCTGGACCCATCTGTCTGAACTTTGTCAGGTTTACCTCTCTTATGTCTCCAGTTTTCAAACTGATTGCCCCTGCAAAAAAGGGGGGCAGGAGCATGGTTTCTAGTTTCCTACCCCAGAAGGATAAAGCACTGCTGCACCAATATTTCTGAAATTTGGCAAGCTTTGTTCTCTTAGAAGGAATCATAATGCAGCTTACATTCCACTCTGGTAGAAAATTAAAGAGTTAGAAACACTTCTCTTTTTTCTTTTTCTTTTTTTAAAAAGGGGGGTTTCCTGCATGCTATGTCTGGCACTTAAAATAGATAAAGATGGCACCAAGTGTGTGCCTTCCTGGGAAGAGCATTTCACTAGTGGGGAGCCACCACAGCAAAGGCCTGTTCTCATGTTGCCGCCCCCTGGCCTCCTGGAAAGTGTGCACAGGGATAAGGGCCGCCAATGGCAATCACAGGGCCTGGGTCAGTTCATTTTCTTACTTCAGAACTCCAAAGGGTATTTTTCTTCTCTCAGGAACACAGTGAGCAGTATCTCTACCTATGAGTTTTGTACATTTCTCCCCTCGCTTTTGATCTCTAACTGCCAGCATCGTTTGCTCACTAAGACACTATTAGTGCAGCTTCTAAAACAAACAGATAATGTTCAGTTTGGATTTTTAAGAAACAACGCACAGCACAGAACTTCAGAACTGCCCTGCCTTATGAGAGATCAGAATTCTTCATTGCTTTTCAGGGGCTGAATTTCTTTTACTTTTAAACTCTACCTTTAAGGCAATGTTGAGCCCAGGAAGAGGCAATAATATACCTGTCAGATTAGATGGAAGCTGTGTAAATGACTTCCACAGGGCATTATATAATTTGTACCTCCTTTGTAAAATCCAATCCTGCTATTTCCTAAAAATAGGTGTTTAAACTGGAAGATAACACGTTGAGGTGGAGAGGTGTGAACAGACCTGGTGCAGAATTGTTAAACATTCGGTATGTAAAGAGGCAGGCGAGACCCCTGTGGCTCATCAAATGCCAAATTAGATATTATAATGAATGGTAATTGGTTAGATTATTAATCATTCTATTGCTTATCCCACAGTAACTAAATGGCCTTTCAGTTGCTATATAATTACCAGGTGACTGATGCTCTGTTTTCTTTCTTTGTAGGCCTTATAAGCACGGATATAAAGTCTAAAGCCTGTCATAACACAGCAGGCGAAAAAGTTGTAGAGAATCTTTGAAAACCAACAGTACAGAGTTGAAAACTCTTGGATCCTCTTCCGTCTTATTCTTTAGGCCTGATGTCTCACAGGCACGTGTCATTAGTCCCTTGGAATGGAAGGAGTTGGGAGCAATCAAGACAGGGTCATGGAGGAAGTTAATCTGTAGAGTCACCAAGGGCAGCAGGGGAACTTCTATCTGTGCTGGAAAGTTGTGTGCTGTCAACTCAGTGTCATGCTGGGAATAACTTTGGCAACATTTGAATCAAGAGAGGCTGTGAAAACTCTGGACCGATGTCAGGAAGCAGTGGGTGAGGACCAATAAACTGTTTCTGAATCCGGAGAAGACAGAGGCTCTTTGGGTACGTGGTTCTCATGTTTGGGAAATTGGCAAGTTACCTGTTCTGGATGGGATTACCCTTATTATTATTAGAATTTATGTAGTGCCCTATACCCACAGGTCTCACTTCTTCTAAAGGAGCAAGAGGATCCTTTGTGAGTACGTACTCCTGGATACATCTTCATCATTAGAGGCCCAAGTGTCTGTGGCTAGGAGTGTCTTTTACCAGCTTCGTCTAGTTTGCCAACTAGTTTTTCCTCTGTATGTTTGGCTGATTGCCTCTTTCAGGATGGCGAACAGGCCTGTCTTAAACATATGCGGTGCCAGGGTACAAAGATCCACCCAGTGCCCCCCTCCAGATCGCCCAGTCCCAGGCGCGCAGGAGAGCGGAGCCGGCCAGCCGCTTCAGCATCTTGCTGGCTCAGTCACCCCCGAACTCGCAGCACAAAGCTTCTTGCAGCAGAAGGGCCCACCGCGGCACTCCAACTGATGGGCGGGCTCTTCCCCAGACTCAACTCTCAGGCCCCGGACTCTCAGCCTGGTGCCCCTGAGAACCCGGCGCCCAGGTGCCCCGCACCCCTAGTGCCTATGGGTAAGAAGGCCCTGATGACAAAACCTCTCTTTCTCCTCAAAATACATACTTTTTGTTCTGTTTCTACAGTAAAGTGTTGTTAGGATTTTCTCTCTCTCTCTGGATTCCATCTGCATTATTTCAGTGATCATGCTAACAAATGGAACCCATAAGGGGCCTAGCAATGGTCCCCCATTGCATTCTTTTCCCCCCGGATGCTTATAGAGAACAAGAGGCATTTTATTTCTAAAAGCCAGGGTGGCTGACCCTGGCTTTGTAAACCATTTTCAGAGTGAGTTATTAGTCAATCCCTCTTCACAGGGAGCTCTGAGAATTGTAGCTCTGGGATCGAAATAGAGGTCTCCTAACAACTCTTAGCATCCTTAAACTACAGCTCCCAGCAAGTTGTATCATGTGCACAGTGGTTCTTGGATAGAGTCAAATACATATGGTATTAGTGAGGATACGTACATAGTACTATATATGTGCAAAGAGGGATACCCATTTACACCATACATATGGGGGAAGAGAGCATGAGAATGGACGCATTGACAGTGGTCTGTTCAAGGTATTTCCATTTTTATTTCTCTAAGGTGTGTGATCATACCAATTTGTGCAGATGAAGGTAAGCTCAAGATGTAGGGTGTTTTTAGAAACACAGACAGAAAGAACTATTGGAATTACAGTTTTAGCGGTTATTAAAAATAGTTAAAGGAAGAGCTCAGGCCCAGAGAACATTGGAGTTCTCCAGCCCTACTCTGAGTCATTGTGGCCTGTGCTGCCATTATAGGTAACAAGATATCCAGGATTTGAACATTTTTATTATTATTATACCTTGAAATACATATAACAGAAGATTCTTTCTTCAGCACAAAACTAAAATAAGCATAAGAACCAAACCAGACCTGTGCCTCATCCAAAGAAATTGAAGTATCTGTTTTATGAGTTTAAGCAACTTAAGGTGAATTGCATTAAAAGTAATAATTTTGCCATAATTCTTCCATGACATAAGTTGCTAGGACAATTGTATTTTGGAACTATATTTTACCGTAGGCATAAAACACTAAGGGCACCATCTGGTTGATAGCTGGATTTGAATGTAATGTTCAAGTGTGGCTTAGCACAGGGATTGGAAACCTATGGTTCTCCAGACGTTTTTGGACTCCAGGTAACATCATCCCCAGACAGCATGGCTAAGAGTCAGGCATGATGGGAGTTGGGTCCAGTAACATGTGGTAGCACAGGTTCCTCATCTCTAGTTTAGCATTCCATACCTAAGCCTTGGCCTCATGCACTTCCTCTTCTCTGCAAGGATACTATATAAGACCAAATGTCCACCCACTGCAGCATCCGCTTCTCACAATGATAAACCATAAGCACACTGGAAGCTTGCAAGCAAGGCATGAAGGCAACAGCTCTTTCTCCACTTGTGATTCTGAGCAACTGATGTTCAGAGTCATTCTGTCTCTAACAGTGGAGGTAGAACATAGCTATCAAGGCCATTGGTAGCCCCAACCTGCATGAAGTTGGCTAGTCCTCTCTTCATGCTACCCAAGTTGCATAATTTAAGTATGCGCTGGGTGAAAAGTAATTTTTATACTCTGTCCTGAATCTTTGAACATTCCATTTCATTGCTTGGCCCTGGGTTCTAGAATTATGAAAGAGGAAGAAAAATGTTTCTCTGTTGAATTCAAATTTTAGCTAAAAGTAGTTTGTTGTCATGTCTAACTATTTAAGAGGGGGAAAATTAAAAAATTGTCCAGAACAAACTTAGTTGGTCTCTATGGTGCTACTGGACAATTTAAAAAAAAAAATCGACTGCGTCAGACCAACACGGAAGAGTTGATAATAATAATGATAATGATGATGATGATGATGATGATGATGATGATAATTTTATTATTTGTACCCCGTCCATCTGGCTGGGTTTCCCCACCAACAGAGATTAGAGTTGAGCAGAGGGGCACAGCTGATTTCCCAATGGGTCTTTTAAAAAGGGTATTTTAAATAGGTATTAAATGGGTCTTTAAAATGCTGAGCTTTTACAAAATAATCGTTGGCTTTGGCTGGATTCTGCCCCAAAAAAATCTGAGCTGAGGTATTTCCCCCCTTGCTTTTCAAAAACCATATATTAATTATTTCAGGTTTCCACGTCCCTATAGAAAACAACAGAAGAGACGTGTGAGCTTTCTTCTATTCTTCATGCCATCAAGCTATACTTTGGCTTTATTGACCGCAACCCCCTCTGCCAACCTGTTTGCATTTTTCAAAAATGTAAATGCTCCTTGAGTGTCAATACGGTGCATTGCGGATGGGTGAAATCAAAAGATCTGCTTTTCCAGAGTGATTCAATTGACATTTTGTTTCCATGCTCTAGACTTTCAGAATGTTAAGAGTATTGATTAAACATCTGGTATTTTGCTAGGTTTCTCTGTATCTTTAAAAGGAACAGTTCTCAAATGAATTGGAGACTCAAATAGCTCAAAAGAGGAGCATGCCGCTTCTCATTTTAGTAAAAAATGGACACAAAAGTTTTTTTTTGAAAGAACAGAAGGATGCACACACACACACACACACACACACACACACACACACACACGGCTCCCCATGGTACCTTTCCCCATATTCCCCTATCATCACATTCATTAATTAGAGTGAGGCTAAAAGTGGAGTCTTTTTTTGTCTGAAAAGAAAGAAAACACAACACAACTCAGGTGAGAGCAGGTCTGTTATTGTCAATGGGTTGTATCCAGTTGCTCCCTTTTATGAATGGAAGGAGTCCTTCTATTCATGGCAGAGTCTTTGATCTTGCAGGTGCCTCTGCTAATAGAAGAGGGGACTTTTTATTTATTTATTTTTTGCACATTCCCCCACCACCCAGGGCTGACCCAATACAGTTTGGCACCTGAGACAAACCACAAAATGGCACATACACACACACACACACACACACACTGCCAGGGATGAAAGGGTGAGTGAAGATCTATATATCATGAACAAGGTGGGAATAAAGATCTACATTGGGAACAAGGCTGGGAGGAGAGCAGCAGAGCTTCCTGTTCACCAAGAGGCTGCTGTAGAGGTGGCATGGCGAGGGGTGGTGTTGCCAAGGAGGTGTCAGATCTGGCCTCTGAGGACTGCACCACAACACCACAACTGTCACTGCCAGTAGAGCAGCAGTGCCAGCAGCCAGCAGTGCATTCCGTGATTGCAGTCTTGGGATTTTTGTCTATCACATGATGGTATATGTTTTGACTCCACAGAGTGGGAAGTGACTGAAACAGGATGTTTGTGTTACTGTGTTCCATGAAGTGGGACTATTGTCCTTTGTTCTTTCTCTTTGCTGTCTGATGCTAGAGAGAGAGGGAGCCATGTTGCAGTGCTCCGTGTGTATTTATATGCAGATAAAAGTAGATTAGCCAAAATGCTGAGTTGCTGAGGTCTGTCACGCAAGTTGCGAAGACTCTGTGGATCCTTAAGTGTGCCAGTGTCTGTAGGCATTGGTCGCTGTGATGTTCGGGCTGAAGAAAGCTTATGAAGCTCCAGAACAATCAACCAAGAGGGAGAGAACATGCCAGTCGGGCATGGGTCTCTGCCAGGGTCCTACTTGAGTGTAGGCTGAACTCTTGACAGGGCCGACCCTGGCCCACCCCATCACATTCCATGCTCTTCTAGAGGATTCCCCAACACTCTGGAGCAGATTTGGGGGAGTGCAGGGAGCTCTAGGGGAATGGAGAAATCAGTGAATGTTACTTCCTTTCTTTTTCCATAAGTGGAGACATCTAGTGGATGGCAAGCCCTTCAACAAATGTATGCATGTCTAGTCAGAACCCAATTAAACTGAGATGGATGGAGGTTACTCCCAAGTGCGTATAGGACTGCAATATAAAACACAGAAGAAGAACCATGTAACAAATCTCCAAAATAAGTTCCCCACTGTCCAAACGACCAACAAATGAAGAAGCCCATCTGCACCTTCCATTGCGTGCATGGTATATGCATCTATGCATTGGGACAGTGGTGGCTCTGTGGTCTAAACCACTGAACCTCATGGGCTTGCCAATCAGAAGGTCGGTGGTTCATATCACCACGACAGGGTGAGCTCCCGTTGCTCTGTCCCAGCTCCTGCCAAGCTAGCAGTTCAAAAGCACACGAATGCAAGTAGATAAATAGGTACCGCTGCAGCGGGAAGGTAAACAGCGTTTCTGTGCGCTCTGGTTTCCGTCACGATGTTACGTCGCACCAGAAGCAGTTTAGTCATGCTGGCCACATGACTCGGAAAGCTGTCTGTGGACAAACGCCGTCTCCCTCGGCCTGAAAGCGAGATGAGCACCGCAACCCTATAGTCGCCTTTTTAACCATCCAGGGGTCCTTTACCTTTACCTTTTTGCATCTGTCTACCAGTGTGGACTGATAGCAGTGACAGTCAAAATCCCAAAGCCTGCTCAGTGTTCCATAATATTAAAAAATATGCAACAGCTTCACTTTAAAAAAAAAAATCTTGGGAGATGTTTATGCACACAATCGTGTCCCATCCCTTTACATATCCAGTATGGCATTGAGCAGCTAAGACTAATAATCCCCTACAGTGCTCAGGGATGGGGCACCTGATGTTGTTGGACTCAGACTCTCATTAGTTCTCAGCCAACATGGCCAGTGCTCAGGGACAATGGGAGTTGCAGTTCCCCCACTCCTGTTATATAGTACTTACACTACATTGAAGGACTCCATGGTGTGTGTACTGGTTTTGCACAGGACAACTGTACTTTAGACTACTGTTGGGAAAATATGGAACAACCATCACAGAGAAAAGAAAAAGAACCGCTCAATAGAAGGCAAAGTTGGAGCACCAGTTCTGAGATGAAAACAACAACATTTGAGAGCGTCCCCCAGTAGAGCCTAAAGTGTCTCTTTATGTCATATCATGGCAATATTGTCACTATTGTCACTCGAAATCAGTCATGCGTCTCTACA
This sequence comes from Podarcis raffonei, assembly GCF_027172205.1. Lineage (NCBI taxonomy): Eukaryota > Metazoa > Chordata > Lepidosauria > Squamata > Lacertidae > Podarcis > Podarcis raffonei. The sequence continues at coordinate 70,643,413 of NC_070602.1, forward strand.
GAGTTGATATACTTGCGAAAACACAGACACAAGTGCAGAACAAATTGTTCCAGGTGGTAAGAGCAAAAAAGGGCTTGCGAGGATATCTCCAAGGATATCTCCAAACTGGGTGAATGAGCATTAAAATGGCAAATGTGAGACAATGTAAGCAAGGATGCACATTGGGACAAAAAAATAATAATTTCACATATTTGCTTATGGGGTCTGAACCAGGTGAGGGATCAGGAAAGAGACCTTGGACTCAGAGTGGATCGCTTCAGGAAAATGCCACTCTCGCTGTTAATTGGGGTTGAACTGGCCATAGCCTGGCTCCTTCAAGAAGGTTCAAATGGTCTTACTCAAGGGAGAAGCAGGGATAGCCACATGGGGGTGGACTGGTCAGTCAGGAAAAGGTGGGGATCAGGCTTTATAAGCCACAAAAACTCCACTATTCTTCATTGCTGTGCCTTTGCAATGAGGACTTCCGCTAGTTGCCTGTTTGAAGGTGAGTAAGAATTGTGGGGGGAGTCCCCGACTGGTTTTTGGAACTCCTCTTCACACTGCTGAGAATTCTTGTTTGTTTGGAGTGGCATTTTCACATTGTGATTAATTGGCTTTTAGCCCAGGCAGGAAAGAGAATTTTAAGAACTAGTTGGGGAAATACCTGAGGCATTATTGGGTTAAGAGCACTCTTTGATCACTTTCTGCTGCCTTGGCTTCAGGGTCCTTGGGGTGTCCTTTAGAGTCGGCACGCGTACTAGAGGAAATGCTGACCAGTAGGGATACCGTGTACTTGTCAGGTCCACAGACCCAAAGTTCCCATAGCAAGGAAGAGGAAGTGTTGGTGATGACTTTTAAAGCCCTAAACGGCCTCGGCCCAGTATCCCTGAAAGAGCGTCTCCACCCCCATCATTCAGCCCAGACACTGAGGTCCAGCTCTAAGGGCCTTCTGGTGGCTCCCTCACTGTGAGAAGTAAGGTTACAGAGAACCAGGCAGAGGGCCTTCTCGGTAGTGGCACCCACGCTGTGGAACGCCCTCCCAGAAGGTGTCAAGGAAATAAACAACTATCTGACTTTTAGAAGACATCTGAAGGCAGCCCTGTTTAGGGAGATTTTTAATGTTTGATGTTTTATCATTTATCATCATCATCATCATTTTTTATTTGCAGATTGTCTGTGTTATATTTTAACAAATATAACCTTTTATCACAATGGCTATGTTAGCAATGTTGACCCAGTGTGCAGAAGCTGAGGGTGAATTCTACCTTAGGGATCCCATTAGGAAAGTGACTGAAAATAAAATGGCCAATATCTTGATGTCATTACACAAATGTATGGTGTGGCCGCAGTTGCGTACAATTCTGGTCACTGTAGCACAAAAAGGATATGGAGCCCCAACCTTGAAATTCAGTAATAACTTCTGTGAAATGTTTTAAAAGTACTCCGATTTTTGGCACCCTGCTTTTTCATCTCTGAAGTTAAGACCAGGTCAGACAAGCAAGCAAGCAAACAAAACCCCCCAATGTCTTCCATTCAGATTCAATATATGTCAACAGACCATCATTAGAAATCTAACAGTTTTACCTTGCTGTATTTTTCCACCGTCTGATCGAGGAATGGTGTTTCCAGTGCTGTCAATCTGAGACGTTCTCTGTGTTCTCCCACCTACTAAATATGTTTTAGCCCTGGAGCACAAAAGCAGCATGAGTGAAAATTGAAACAGAGTGTGCTGAATTTTCTTCTCATTTACAATGGTAACAATTGGATTCGTCTCAGCTGGGTCCTCAAAGCACCCCAGCCGGCACCAGCCCCACTGAATTTGGACGGGTCCTGCATCAATGGAGTGCCTTGAGGAATAGATTGCCAGGATTCCTGCCGGAAAGCAAAACTTGACCGAGATTTTGTTACAGAATAGAAAATGTTGCCAAAGGCAAGGAAGCTAATAGCTTCCCAAATATTTCTGAAAAAAGTATAATTAGTTATCTTAATGCCCAGAACTTACCTCAACTTTTCATGAGCTCTCTCTGTCTCTCTCCAATATCAGCTCTTCCTATGTCAACTATAATGGGACCCCTGAAGTCTTGGCAGTCCTAATCATTCAAAGGTCACAAGTAAGGTCCTGCAAAACATCCTGACATTTGCTTTAAAGCCTTCAACACTACCTATTAAATTATATAGTCCATTAAGCTATATTTATTTGGGCTCAATTTTTTGCAACTCAACTGATATATATATATATATATATATATATATATATATATGCACATGCAGCCATGAAAATCAAGACATATGGCCAACAGTTCACGCTTTCAGATTACTTTCTAATGCTACCTTATTTGACCTCACTGATATTCCAAAGTGGCAAAATGTGAAGCCTTTCATCAGCTGTCATTTCCTCATGCAGCAGGAAACTTGCAAATACCAAACCACAAATCAAGAAAGTTCTCAGAAAATCAACACTGACATGCAGCTAGAATTTGCCTTAAGAGAGAGAGAGGAGAGAGAGAGAGAGAGAGAAGCGCCAGCATACTTGTGTCGCTTAGGGCATGGTCGTTCCACTAGCATTCCACCTTATTAGCAGAGAGCAACATTTGCAGGAAAATGGAAGGGTCAGACTGAAACAAGATTTCTCACAGATTCAGAATCCTAAATGATCTTTTCGAATTCTAAATTTTGTTTTCGAAATGTGGCTTTAATCTTGATTAATTTTAAGGAAACTGTATCGCCTTAATCTGGCCACATTTGCTACCACTGTTTTGAGCGATAGCCAATGTTACTCAGTCACGGCAGTCAACTGACTTCAGTAGATCTGCTCTGACTTGGTTGGTTATCACCCTTTGGTGGTGGTTTTTACCTCAAACTTTTTAAATCCAAGAAATAGATGACAATGTTCAGAACGAAAAGCCATTTATAAGGAGAATATTAATGACTTGGCTTTCCTCTCCAAGCAAATTTGAATTATATGGGAGTTTGCTTGGGAATATTTTGGTGATTTGGCATAGCTCTAAAATGGACGACGATTTCCAGTACCCTTTTGTCATATCAAAAATGGGAATCCTAATGTACAGAAACTTATTATTGTCTCACTTATTTGTTTGTTTTTTAAAAAAACAACCCACCTGAAGACTATGGCAATAAAAATAACTAAAAGGAGCACAAAAATAAATAAATAAATGTTATTGTTTTTAAATATGTAGCACTTATAAAACTTTAATTCATATCCATTTAAAAAGCCAAAGCCATACAGGACAGAAATTAGCAGATGATCTAATGAAACAAAAACATCTCAGTAGTGCATGAAAACCTGTACAAAGGATCTTTTCAGTGGCTGGCTACATCTGTGATACAGTCTCCATGCTGAGGTGCCTCTAGCCATATCATTGTTTTCTTCTAGGAGGCAAGTAAATCATCAATGCAACTCTTCAGGCATCCTGGCCAAAAAACTACAGGTGGTTCTTTTTTGGGGGGGCACATATTTTAGATTTATCCAGCACAAATGACCCTGTACCTATTTACCTATAGCAGGCTTCCTCAACCGTGGCCCTCCAGATGTTTTGATACTACAATTCCCAGCATCCCTGACCACTGGTCCTGTTAGCTAGGGATCATGGGAGTTGTGGGCCAAAAACATCTGGAGGGCCGAGGTTGAGGAAGCCTCGCCTATAGTTTTGTACGCTTTATACATTTGGGAGGAGCTACTGTGCCTGCAAATTTCATCCATTCCTGGGAAAGGGAGGGAAACCTAGGTGGTTATTTTAAATTTCCCAAGTGTAAATTGGGGTGGAGTTGAAGCAAACTTGGACCTTCCCGCTGAATTGAGTGGTCTCTGAATTGGTCCAAACGAAATTGGACTGTTTTGCGAAGAACTGAGTTGGGGTCCAGACAGAATCTTGTTAGCTTTCTCTTGTCAACAATATATTTTAAAGTAGGTCCTTCCTGAGCAAACTATTGCAAGACCAGGAAGGAATTCAAAGAGCAAAGAGTTTTCATCAGATAGCAAGCAGCATTTGTGCTTTCACACAACTCCAGAGTCCAGAGTCTTGTGGAATTGACAGGGGAAAGTTTGCTGGCCTGTATTCTTGTTCTCTGGTGCTTTCTAGCTGAAGCATCTAAAACCCTACAAAACATTGGCTAGTTACCAACTACAGAATCAGACATCTGGGCACCAGATGTCTATAACATTATATCCAGCTGTGTTACTGCTGCTACATCTGCAAACCACAGCATATGTCAGTTGCTATTGTAAGAGTATTTTGAGAACAGAAGGCTTATGAAAGAAAACCCTGAAGCAGAAGTAGCAAAGTGTGCATTTTACGTGTGCATAGATGTTTCCTTCATGTTGGCAGTTTAGAACACTCTGTTTGCTTTCCAGTAAATTTGGACCAAGTTAGGTACGGAAGTCATAGATTAAGGCATCAGTTCTTTGTCTTTGGAGTCAGCAAGCTACTTTGTTCATTATAATTTACACATTTGGCACTTGGGTTTGGCACATGTATTTCAGTGATATGGGGAGTAGAAAGAAGAAATGTGGCCAATGGCACACCCACTACCTTTGGGTTCCACAGTTCTATGCAGTGTTTGATGCAGCAGTGTGAAGTGGGCCTCACTAAGGCTTCAAGAATGCATTGAAATGTTTGACCGAACCCAAAGAGTACTCATTAATGGTTCCTTGTCATCCTGGAAAAATTGGCAAGTGGGGGTGCCGCAGGGTTCTGTCCTGGGCCCGTTGTTGTTCAACATCTTTATAAATGACTTGAATGAAGCAGTTGAGGGGAATCAGAATTCAAAATGACCGTAACAGGTTCCTTGAGACAGGCACAAGCTAAAACAATAAATTTCAATACGGACAAATGTAAGGTTCTGCACATAGGCAGGAAGAACCAGATGCACAAATATAGGGTGGGAGACACCTGGCTTACTAACAGCACATGTGAAAAGGATCTAGGGGTCTTGGTGGACCGCAAGCTTAACATGGGTCAACAGTGTGATGCAGCAGCAGCAGCAAAAAAGCTAATGCAATCTTAAGCTCCATCAGCAGAAGTATTACTTCCCAGATCAAGGGAAGTAATAGTACCACTCTATTCTGCCTTAGACCACACTAGGAATACTGTGTCCTATTCTGGGCACCACAATTTAAGAAGGATGTTGACAAGCTAGAATGTGTGCAGAGGAGGGCAACCAAGATGAGCAAGGGTCTGGATAACCAAGTATTATGAAGAGCAGATGAAGGAGCTGGGTATGTTTAGCCTGGAAAAGAGGAGACTGAGAGGAGATATGATAGCCATCTTCAAATATCTTAAGGGCTGTCACATGGAGGAGGGAGCATGCTTGTTTTCTCCTGCTCTTCAGGTTGCAAGAAAGGAGATTCCAACTAAACATATGGAAAAACTTTCTGTCAGTAAGAGCTGTTCAGCAGTGGAACATACTCCCACGAGAGGTGGTGGACTCTCCTTCCTTAGAGGTCTTTAAACAGAGGTTAGATATCTGTCATGGATGTTTTAGCTGAGATCCCTGCATTGCACGGGGCTGGACTAGGTTGGACCAAGGTCACTTCCAATGCTAAGATTCTATGATTCAACATAGTGGGACTCGTTTCCAATTAAACATACATTGGTTTTCATTACATTTCATCATTTAGGGCAGGTCCCAGTCCAGGAGAGGCACATTTAAACTTTGCTGGTTTCAATGAGAAAGTTACAGATGTTGAAATCCATGCACCCAGACCTTTATGTGGCTCTTACCCCTTAACTAAGACCTTTAAAATAGATCACAAATGTTAACCTCACCTGTAACCCTTACAGAGACAGACTGTGGTGTGGAGGGCATGGCACTCTTCACATACTCAAAGTCACATTTGATATGTTTTCATCCTATTTCTCAGAAATGAACCCTGTTCATAATAAGGTCAAGTATAAATGGATTGTTCTATAAATAAGTTATTCCTCCTCTTGGCTTCATTCTCATCCTCCCATTCTGCCCCTTCCTCATAGCATTAACCAGGATATCAGATATGACTTGTCCACACATTTGCCTGTCCTGACATTGTCAAAAAACAGACGAGCCTCATGGAAAAGAGCAGACATAAACAAGATAAAGGAAGCTTATTTTCTCAGGCCTAAATCATAGGGATTGTTATCTGAACTCTGAACTTAGTTTGCATCTCGCTAATAAAGGGAAAACATGATGAAACATTTTTGTGTCCAGTCCAAGACGTTTAGTAAGAAACAACGATCTATAGCCAAAAAGTAGTCAGGTTTTTGAACCGGAACTAAGAACCCCCACTTAAATTCATAGTATGTTCTAGAAAGGAATATCTGAAATCTCATGGTGTGCAGTGATCTCAAAAAGGAAGTAACTGGGCTTTCAGAAACTGTTTTCCATTCTCTAAATTGTTTGTTTGTTCCTTCATTCCATTTACAGACCAACTTTCATCAATAAAGATCACAGCGTGGTTTACAATGCATAATGAAAACAATATCATACAATTAATATCGATAAAATCATTCAAAGAAAATACATTAGAGGCAAGAATTATTAACTCCCAATAACAAAGACAATCGGTTGGTTCAAGGTGTCCCAGAAACCTGGGACAGTCACCCAATCATCCATTGCCTTAGCATTTTGAGCTGACAATTAAAACTGCACACAGAAGGTGGTTGGTGCCCTTCAAGGGGGGTGGGTTCCATAATTGCGCCACTATTACAAAAAAGGTCACTGCATCATGGGCATTGGCCACCAACAGGACCACAATGAGGGCATGTCCTGCATATCTCAAAGACCGGGTCATCAGATAGAGGGAGAGGTGTCCCCCAAGTCATGCAGAGCTTTATTAGTTTAGTATTTATACATTGAATTGTGCATGGCCATCTGTGGAGGGTTAAATCAGCATCTGGAAAATAATGACTAGGCAATTCTCTTGCTCAGTGCTCAACCGAAATAGGTCTTCTTTAGACTGAGGAGAAACATGTGAGTGGTTGCACACTTTCTCTCCTGTTGGACTCGTCACTCACCAGCCTCCACCTCTTGGATGAGTAGTAGGTGCACATCTGTTAGTGGGAGGGAGAAAACAAAGAAAGAGAAAAGGAGAAGTTGATATTCTGTAGGCTTGCCCTACCCGTGCTCGGTTGCTTGCCTTTTGAAGTGAAGAGCTCTTAGGGCAAACAGTTTAGGGCTGTGCCAAAACTAGTCCTCCAATTTTTCACGTTTCCTTCTGCCATGGTGGTAGACTGAAAGTGAGGACACTCAGAAAGCCCCTAAGCCATCTATCTCAAAAGTAAGGTGACTGCAATGAAAAAGGCATATTCAAAAGAATTCCACCTATATTTCTCCCCCCCCCACACACACATAAATTTCAAATGCAATTTCTTTTCTCATTAATTGATGGAGAGTGGTTTGGGGAGAAATGCAGGAGGAAATTTCAGCACAGCACTTGGAATTAAAAGGCACTTCTAGGCTCTAGGTGTATGAAGCAGTGATGTGCTTGGTTTGTTAGAGGTATGCCCAGGATGCAAATGAAGATGTAAAATACTTTGGCAATCTGATCCAAAGTTCTGTGGATGTTCCAATGCACACATAGTGAGAAATGGGATACAAATATGAAACTTCTTCTGTCATTGATATATGCTGTCAGTGTATCTACTGGAACATCACATGTGAATCAAAGCTCCACACTGATATTTATATATATGTATGACATAGAAGATGTTGTTTTCATGCAGCAGAGTATTTTTTTTGTCCTGCAAATATTTCTCTTTTTTTCATTTTATATTTGAAATACCGTGTGTGTGTGTGTGTGTGTGCGTGCGTGTGTGTGTGTGTGTGTGTGTGTGTTAACCCCCCTCCTTGTTTACCTCCTATATAAAAGCCATTTAAGGCCAAAATTGAAAGCAGAAGATTTTACTGTAAAGGGAACAAGGAAATTGATTTATTCCACTATTGCTGTGTTCCAATTCAGGTTTCAAAATACCTATTATATACAAGAGCTCTTCTATGGCTTTCAAGCTTTATCACTGCATTTTTCATATCAGCCCTATCAGTCACTGTTGCCTTTCTGTGCTCCCTGTCATTCGTTTTGACATCTTCTGCAAACAAGAGGAGGTGGAGTCATGCTCAAGTTTTTCTCTATTGCTGACAAATGTCGCTGCTTTGATATGACAGGTGTCTAAGGCCTGGGCACTACTAGGCTTTCATTTGTAACATGCTTGAGAAAATAGGGAATCAGTGTCCAGCACTATGTGAGAAGCAGAATTGCGGTTTCAGATAAAAGAAAAGGATCTGATACCGTACAAACATATTCAAGAGAGACTTTTTAAAAACATTTTTCAAAAGCCAATGACGTAAATGTACAGAAAGGCCCATGGGTGTTATAAAAAAGCCCTTTCCTACATTATCTTGGTCCAACATACAAGAACAGTTAAGCACTTTCAAGTCCCTCTGAAATAAATGCATAAATATTTTCCTCTTCATTCCAACAGTGTCTCAGCTACACAGCTGCAAATAAAACGTTTTAAATGTGTTGTAAAGCGCAATATACAAATGTGACACCAGATGACGACAGTGAGCTCAAAAAACCCCAAAATTCAATGTCTTCTTCAAAACGTTTTAAAAAAAAGCATTTTCACAATGTTTTTTATATGTGCGTAGATTCCACTCAAGTGCAGTGATTTACTTTCCGTGCAGGAGTGGGCAGCAGCCATCCATTAATATGGAAGAAATGTTTGCCCACTTCAACTGTGTCCAGAATTGCAGCCCATCTACTAGTCTCCTATAGAGCTCAACAAGAATTATTAAGAGTAGATTCAGCCCCTAGGTGAACATCTCTGCCCCTTTCATTTGCATTTTCATGATTGTGCCCTGACTTCTGTTTCTTTACTAGGTAGAGTGAGATGGAATGGAATGGAGGCAAGAGTAGTTCAATGCCCTGATCCAGCAACTTCCAGTGTGTACACAAGGTATGCATGAGCTGGGTTGAGCACCTTAATGCAGGCAGCGGGTTGGAAAGTATGACATGGTGAAATGTTTCATCAAATTCTAGAATCAACCAGAGAGTAACCAATCAAATCATAGTCCTCCAGTAGATAGTCAAATTATGACCTAACAAAGCTACAAAAGGCCTCTCCAGGCATTACAAATTGTGGGGGATATAGCACATGAGGGCACAGCAGTGAGGACTAGCTCCACACACATACCCCTCTGATTTCTAATGGGAGTGAGTTCCATAAAGATGGGTTCGCTACACTAAAGCCACAACTCCTGATATGTGATGTGCTTCTGATCCTTCGGGAACCGCTAATAGTGATCGCCTAGATGATCTCAGTGTTTGACCTGGAACAGATGGTCCTTAAGGTCCTTAAAATGAAGTGGTGTAATGAGTCAGTGCATCTGGCTGTTAACCAGAAGGTTGGTGGTTCAAGGCCGCCCAGGGATGGCTGTGGACAGGATTCCTGAATTTCAGGGGGCTGGACTATATGACTCTTGGGGTTCCTTCCAGCACTACAATTCTACGATTCTATGGGACTGCAGAAACAATGGCTAGTGTGGATAAGAGATTCTTGCTTCCCGGGCCATTAAGTCCTTCTGAAAACTTCTGCTGGTTTCCAGCTAATTGTCCATGAATAGTTAGTAAAAGAACGGTTTGTGATTATGTAAATACTAAAACGGAATTACTCTGAAGTTTTCCCATGTCTCTCACAGAGATTTTCACAGTCTATGCTAAGCAAACTACTCTCATAACCTGCTATGTGTGGCATTCTGTATAATAACTGCCATAGGTCACTTGCTGGAGGTTCTGCTTGTCTAATACATTAGTGTGATGTTGCTGCAATTTTATGGGTTTTGTTTTAAATTGTGATACATGTCCCTCCTTGTCTTTACCCCTTTTATTCTCCCCCCCCCCTCCATGCGATAGCACAGTCTTATCTGTTAAGATTAGCATCATGCCCTTGTAATTCCATAGACTTGTTATATACATGCCATTTTCCTTTAACACATTTGCTAGAAGGGCAAGTCCTAGTTTGTAGGGAGTATCACTTATTCTGAACTACCAAAAAATAATTTATTTGGTCTGAGATTCACCCCCCACTTCTCCATCAAGGACAATAAGGTAAAAATGAATGGCAATCTCTCTCCCCCCTCTCCAATTCTGGGCTAATGTACAGACAGATCAGCCCGAAATCCTTAAAACCGATCTGAATTATTCAGTCTTAGATTCACAAAAGACCCAGGATGTTTTCCTGCCTGTGATGTAAGGCAAGATGGCACCTCCATCTACAAATTTGCAATATAAAAACTGATCAGATTAGCAGCTGAGCCTTATTGCAAAAGTGGCAATGGGACGGCACCATCATAGGGGTGGCATACCGGGTGCATATGTAGGCTGTGTAGCCCACACAGCTCCTTCCACGAACATCTGGATGCCGTTACCCAGCATCCGCCACCTGAGTCAGTTGCTGCACTCTGCCCCGTGCTCTGCAAGCAGGCTTAAGCATGCACACCTCTACCTGAATAGGGAATCCCATGTGCAAATCACAGAACCATGTTGTTGTTTGTTGTTTAGTCGTCTCTTCGTGACCCCATGGACCAGAGCACGCCAGGCACTCCTGTCTTCCACTGCCTCCCACAGTTTGGTCCAACTCATGTTTGTAGCTTCAAGAACACTGTCCAACCATCTCGTCCTCTGTCGTCCCCTTCTCCTTGTGCCCTCAATCTTTCCCAACATCAGGGTCTTTTCTAGGGAGTCTTCTCTTCTCATGAGGTGGCCAAAGTATTGGAGCCTCAGCTTCAGGATCTGTCCTTCCAGTGAGCACTCAGGGCTGATTTCCTTAAGAATGGATACGTTTGATCTTTTTGCAGTCCATGGGACTCTCAAGAGTCTCCTTCAGCACCATAATTCAAAAGCATCAATTCTTCGGCGATCAGCCTTCTTTATGGTCCAGCTTTCACTTCCATACATCACTACTGGGAAAACCATAGCTTTAACTATACGGACCTTTGTCGGCAAGGTGATGTCTCTGCTTCTTAAGATGCTGTCTAGGTTTGCCATCGCCTTTCTCCCAAGGAGCAGGCGTCTTTTAATTTCGCGACTGCTGTCACCATCTGCAGTGATCATGGAGCCCAAGAAAGTAAAATCTCTCACTGCCTCCATTTCTTCCCCATAGAAGGGAACTAATCGAACCTCCTGCAATGCAGGAATCAAATGGGTTTCTTGGTGTTCAGTTCTCCAAGTGAAGGCAACAGCCAGGAATCTGGAACCCCACTAGTCAGGAAATGGGATGAGGGAGCTGTGGATCTGAATAGCCTGTGCATGCAGCATTCACAGCCAGCTGGTTTCATACATTCTTTTAGAATTTCATTCGTTCTTTTAGAAATAAAACTTAGGTCCCAATCCTAGGAGTTACTGCACTTTGTCACTCAGTCCTAGGACCACTGCAAGGAATGGCTTGCCCCTTGATGATGGCACTGAGCACTGGACAGTCTTCGGATATATTGTGTTTGTGGTGCCAGCTGTACTGTGGTAGGGCCACCGTAATGACTTGATGCAGAAGGAAACAGTGACACTTCCTCCCATCTCCATATTTTACATGGTAGCGGGAGGACTCCAAAGAGGTCCTGGCCAGATAGCTCTTTCCGACTCCCCAGATCGTGTGATTCTGCTTTGGCCGCAGAAGTGCAACCGTTACTTGGAAACCATGCTTACCTGTGAGGGGTTTGTAGTCAAATCACAAATGCATGTTTTGCTAGACAAGAACAGGGCTAGTACACAGAGAGTTCTTAAGCTTCCTAGAGAGGACCTTCTGTGTGTGGTCACTTCCTTTGCCTCCTCTGGATGGGAATTCTGAAACAAAGGAGACAATCCTTTATATTTCCTTCTGCATGTGAGAATACTATCTCTTTCTGCCATGCCTCCAAGCTGACCAGACATGCATGGCTAAAGCTCCTGCTTTCAGCCATATTAGTTAAGACTACCAACTTTTATTTTACTGTAACTTAGAAGTTACAGAGTGGCTGGAGCAATCCAGCCAGATGGGTAGGGTATAAATAAAAAAACTATTAGTATAAGTATTATTATTATAAGTGTTTTTCTGCACATGACTTTGTTGTATTTGCTGCCCGCATTGATATGTAAGTAAACCATTTTACTCTTTATCTTATTAAAAACACGTGGTTCATTATCTGCAATGGAGCTGAAGAGGGAAAGGTCAACAGACCACAAATAAAAAGGGGTAAAAAGATAAAACTCCCTAATTCCTAAGCTTTAATAAGTTGCAAAACTTATAAGTGTTTTATACTGCTAAAAAGGCTACAGGTAGATTACTTTTGTATTTCTCCCACACACGTGGGGTAGGTGGTTTACACACACACACACACACACACACACACACACACACACACAGCTTCCACATCTGAAGATTTTTCAATCTTTATCACTTAATCTACATTTCATTAATTTCACTATTACAGTGGTACCTCGGGTTACATACGCTTCAGGTTACATATGCTTCAGGTTACAGACTCCGCTAACCCAGAAATAGTACCTCAGGTTAAGAACTTTGCTTCAGGATGAGAACAGAAATCGTGCTCTGGCGGCGCAGCAGCAGCAGGAGGCCCCATTAGCTAAAGTGGTGCTTCAGGTTAAGAACAGTTTCAGGTTAAGAACGGACCTCTGAAACGAATTAAGTACTTAACCTGAGGTACCACTGTACTTTTAATAGTCCTTCACTAATAATTCTCTTCATACTTTTCTCTGCAATATTTTGCATAGTCCTCCTTACAAAAATTCTTGTAAACCTACTAGCATAATCTGTTGATTACAATTGCTTTTCAAATAATTCACGTATTTACTCCAGTCTTCTGAGAATCTCTGGTCCCGCATGTTTCAGATTCTTCCTGTCATCTTGTCTAATTCTGCATAGTCCATTAATTTCACCTGCCATTCTTCTTTCGTTGGTATTTCTTCTTGTTTCCATTTCTGTGCCAACAATACTCTTGCTGCTGTTGTTGCATATAAAAACAGTTTATTGTCCTGTCTATTAATGTCCTCACTTACAATGCCAAGTAAAAATGCTTCTGGTTTTTTAATAAATGTATATTTCAACATCTTTTTCATCTCATTATATATCATTTCCCAGAAGCTTTTCACTTCCTTACATTCCCACCACATGTGATAAAAAGATCCTTCTTTTTCTTTACATTTCCAACATTTATTACTTGTTTTATACATTTTAGCTAATTTCACTGGTGTAATACATCATCTGTACATCATTTTCATCACATTTTCTTTCAAAGCATTGCATGCTGTAAATTTTATTCCTTCTTTCCACAGTTTTTCCCAATCTTTTAACTGTATATTATACCCAAAATCCTTGGCCCAGTGTATCATAACTGACTTTACTTCTTCATCTTTCAAATGCTCTTTCCCACAACCTTTGCACACCTGACATTATATGTGACATCAGGTTTGGGGCAGGTATGGACACAGCTACGAAAGAACAATTGGGAGCTTAAAGTTGAACCCTCTATTGTACCTGTTGAACTCCCTAGTGCGATCAGTCAGGGTGGAGGAAGCACTTTGCATTCAAAATGCTTCCACCAAACAGGGCATTTTTTTCCTTGCAAAGGATAAAATAACACTCTGCTTGGGGGAAGTATTTTGAATCCAAAGTGCTTCTTCTACAGATGGAGAAATGCTCTATTTTTAAACATGGCAATGCAGAGGAGAAATGATTTGAATCCAAACAGCTTCTCCCCCCAAATGGGCTTCAAGTGGACTTCCTGTAACCACTGATCAACAGATCAGCAGTTACAGCAAGTTCCTTTGAAGGTGATCCTACCCAATTGTCAGAGTTGACCTATGAAGGAAAGGGTGACTATCAATACAGCCCGCCCACTGGATTCAGTTTCCCACGCTCAGTTGGTTGGAAATCCCAAACCACTGAAAAGTCTGCCCTGCTTTAATGGACAACTTTGCCCATGAGTTGCCAAGTGCAGCCAGTACCATTACAGAACTCTTGGCTAAAAAATTCACAACTACAGTTTTGCCATTTCTGATTCTCCAAGTGATGCTGGAGACAAGCAGATGTGGCATGATAAGTAAATATTTATAATCTCTTTTATACTTCACTTGGTGAATGCACAGCATATTCTGGGATATCATCCAATAGCGTTTCCCCTCTTTTTTAAATAGAAAGATTTTTAAAAGGCAAGGAGAATGTCTTGAACCTAACACTATTTTAATGTGTTTTTAAAATAATGCCGAATCTATGGATTATTATACAGATATTTTTGTTGGCTGCTTTTCTGTGCAAAGGAGACAAACTAGAGGGAAAACACCTAACACGGGTCACAAAATTACATTGCAATGGAACATTCGCTGATTAAAGGCTTGATCTCAGCAGCTGTGCTACTAAGTACGAGAGAATGACAAAGTCACCCAATGAAGGAGGACTCACGAGGATCAACCCCCGGGGCCTCTGTGCTTGTGTTCAAATACTGGGGAAGAGGGAAACAAATCAAACTAAATGATTGACCTGCCACTGAAAGCTCAGGTAGACAGAAAGTGCCATAAAGAAGGAAGGCAAAACAAATCAACATTTCTTAATTCTCTTTAAAACTAGCTGCAAGTGATATAATTGAGTCACAGTTGCACAATTTTGCTCACATAACGTTTGTTTTGTCTTGTGATGATCACTGGTTGAATAGGTTTTTCAGGTTTAAACACTACACAAAACCTGCAGGACCTGTTTGAGCAGAGGTCATAATGGGGCCAAAGAAGGGAATGTATGCCCCTAGTTGATTTTTATGGGCATGGCAAATACATTACCTAGATAAAGCACCACACTTTGCTTTCAAGGCTCTGGTTTCAGTAATACAGCTGAATATTTCTACTCTGAGGAGAGCAAGTTCTGCCACAGCTTCTCTCAGAAAATTATCTTCTGAGGACGTTAGTGTTGAATGAAACTCTGCTCTTAGTTCATATTATTGGATGAGAGAAGCAATGGGCTACAAGAAAAAGAGCAGGGGCCAATACCTTAAATGAAACTTTAAAAATTAAAACAACTAGAGGCTGCAGCTCTGCTCACTTCACTGTCCAACTCCAACTAGCTGCATAACACCTTTCTAGCAAAGCCACCCAGCCACTCCATTCACTCCTTGCCCAAACCACCCGACATTCATTATTTATTTATTTTATTGCATGTATCTACAACATTTTCTTCCAAGGAGCTCAAGGTGGTTACCATGGTTCTCCCCCTCCTCTCTCTCTCCCCACAACAACCCTGTGAGGCCAGTTAGGCTAAGAGGTAGCGACTAGCCCAAGGTCACCCAATGAACTTCATGGCTGAGTAGGGCTTTGAACCCTGGCTTCTCAGGTCATAGTCCAACACTCTAAAACCATTACACCACACTGGCTTCCTCCTCACCAAAGCCATCCATCCCCTCCAATTATACTTTGCAAAACGCAGCCCTCCCTTTAGACCTCTTCAGAACTCCACAGTTTGCCTGGACTGCTCACTTGCCAGCTGCTTGTCCACTTGTTAGCTTACAGCACTCACCTAGCCGCCTCCATTTCCAGTTTCCTCCTTCTCACCCTCCAGTGCTACTGCACAGCCCAGCAGCTCTGAGAACCTAGTTTCTCATTGTTCAGTAATTTACAGTGCCACCTGTTGGTGGCTCCATAAACTACAGCATGATGACATTCATATCTTTATTACATATCAGATATGATCCACAGTTGTCACCATGTTTATCTGTTGCAAGGAAAAGAACATAAATTCTGGTCCCACCATAAAAACTAACAGACTTTAAGATACCACAAGACTTCATTTTATAATTGGTCAAAGCCACATGGGCACCAAGCCATATAGGTACTACCACTAAACATACAAGACATACCATGAGGAACTCATGCTAGAGGGATGTGCTGTAGCTCAGTGGTAGAGTATATGTTTCGCATGCAAAAGTTCCCAGGTTCAATCCCTGACATCTCCTGGTAGGGCTTGGAGGAACTCCCTAAAATGCTGGAGAGTCACTGCTAAGTCAGTGTCAGTAAGACTGAGCTAGATGAACCAGTATAAGGCAGCTTCCTATGTTCTCATGGACATAGGCTGTCCATTTCACCAGGATAATGTGAACACTAGTGTGAGCCGGTGAGAATTTGGTGCAAATGGGACCTTTGCGCATCCTATGAAGGTATCCATTCTAATGCAAATTCCCTTGCCAATGCACTTTGATATACCGGTAAGCACAATCTTCTCTAGTAATAATCCACCATGTTCTTATAGGTTTTGTCTTGTTCTCTAAAAGCTAGGCACTGATTGCAAGTGTGCTTCCCTCTAAAATAGCATGATTCCCTTTCTGATGTCCTCTGTACATATGCTTGCAATCCCCCCCCTTTTTTTGATGCTACGAATCTCTCTCTCTCTCTCTCTCTCTCTCTCTCTCTCTCTCTCTCTCTCTCTCTCTCTCCTCCCTCCCTCCCTCCCTCCCTTCCAAGTTTCTTTCATGTTCTCCATTGGTTTTTCTGTTTCTCTTGCTTTAGCTACTGGTCTTAAGGAATGTCAGTGTTTCATGATTGTCTTGTGGTTTGGCTTTCTCTATCTGGTTTCGCATTCAGTTCTAGCCACTAAACGGGCTGGCATCGCCTGCTAGGTTTTTACATAGCACTGCAAAGTGGAAAAACTAGTTCTATCCAGCTTCCCTTGTTAGAGATGAGCCGGCTGTTAAATGCTTTTCCAGAATTCTAGCACGAATGCTGGATTTAGTTGTGACCACATATCCAAATGTTCTAAGGGTTTTTTTAAAAATGTATGGAAAACAATAGGCTTGCCACTGAAAGACATATAATGTATTAACATATTCACATTCACGTCCAGTGATGAATACTGGAAAAATGACATAAACAACATATACTGGGGAGGGAGGCATCTGAAATGTGGGGATAATCAAGTACACAGACACAAGTACTGTACTGACCTACCTGTGAGATATAATCTACTGGGAGCAGTCAAGTTTTGCTAGAGTGGTCATGCAGGGGATGTTGGTCCAGCCAGTTGAACTTCCTGTTACACCTGGCTGGTGCATCCTTCCTTGCAGGTGACTGGTAGGTGGGCGTGACCTTTCCAGACCTGGTAAGAAGTTGTCACGCACCCACCTCCCTCTCTTTGACCTTCTTTTTTGTCCTACGAACTTCGTGATTCACCTGGACTGTACTACTGGCTGCTAGCCAGCAGTCCTCCAGCTTATCTCCCATATGGGGTAAACCTGTTTGTACATGTTTGTAACTTCAAGCCTAAAGCTTGCCTTTAGTAATCACACTGTGCTCTGCCTGATCATGAGTAAAACTACTTTTTGTTACTTATGAATAAGACTGTTGTGTCTTTATTCTTTTATGAGGGATCAAAGGGATCTGACCAGGAATAATAGAACATAAATGGCCTCGGTTCAGTATACCTGAAGGAGTGTTTCCACCCCCATCGTTCTGCCCAGACACTGAGGTCCAGCGCTGAGGGCCTTCTGGTGGTTCCCTTGCTGTGAAAAGCCAAGTTACAGGGAACCAAGCAGAGGGCCTTCTCGGTAGTGGCACCCATCCTGTGGAACGCCCTCCAACCAGATGTCAAAGAAAAAACAACTACCAGACTTTTAGAAGACATCTGAAGGCAACCCTGTTTAGGGAAGCTTTTAATGTTTAATAGACTATTGTATTTTAATATTTTGTTGGAAGCCGCTGGGGAAACCCAGCCAGATGTGCGGGGTATAAATAATAAATTATTATTATTATACCTCAATCTGGGCAAGCCAGATTGAGTTGCTTGTTGTCTTAAGAGACTCACATGAGTATGCAACCAGCTTTCTGCTGTGTAAGAAGGGGAATGTAATTCTGCTATATAAAGGAACTTGCTAGCGTGAGTTCAGAAGGATATTAATAATCAATTTATCCTTTCCTACCACCCTCAACATTCCCACACTACCTTGGTTAGGAATAGTGAATTCAGATACTCAAGCAACCTAGATATCAAGGTTTGGAGAGAAAGGGAATTCTTCAGACTGGAACAGAAATTACACATTTCACAAATGCGCAAATCCAGAAAAAGCAATCTGTGCACAAAAGCAAGCTCTGGATTCCTCCCATAGGAGGGCCGTGTGGAAGATGTGATCACCCCTGCAGTGTGGAAGGATCCTAGCAATTCATTTATGGGGAAGAGCTCAGTGGAAGTGTGCATACTTTGTGTGCAAAAGGTTCCAGGTTCAACTGCTGGGCTGGGAAAGACTGAAATCTTGGAGAGCTGCTTCCCATCAGTGCGATCCTTGGTCCATGTAGCTCAGTGTTTGACTAGCTCACTTGAGTTCATTGTTTAGCTCTCTGAAGGCAGCACTCAGCTAGATGGACCAAGGATCTGACTTGCTATGTTTTTGAATTGTGTATTCATTCTGAAGCCGCCCCAGTTATTGCTTATCTGGTGGGGTAGGGCTCTGAATTACGACTTTTCTCCCACCTCCCACAGCCCCATCCCACCAACCAACCATATTGGTGGATCAAACCAGCAATGATAATAATTTATTCAGCATAGCCTCTGGGGGCCTCAGGACTGAGGACTTTTTTATATATAATCATCCTAAACATTTTCAAGCTATCAGTAGCAATATGACACTTGTGCATACGATCGTGCTCTCCTCCCCATGTCCCAAGTCCGTAAATGCATGTTTGCATTTCTCCCCCTTAATAACAAGTTTGATCCCTCGGCTGCTGGCAATTGGTCATTGAAAAAAAATCTCCTGACATAAAGAAGGTATCTGCAAGATAAAGTTGTACAAGGGATGATTAGCGGCACTTAAGTTTCCTTTTTGTTGAAAGGAAGAATCCCTGATTGAACAGTGCATTGAATGATATGACAAGCGAGTACTTGATCCCTGTCCAGCTGGAAAGGAATTGTATTCATCAGCAGCTTTTTCAGCTAAGGATGTCTTTATATTTTCACTCTTTGTCTGAGTCTCTCCAGATCCTCCCTTTACTTCATGTCAGCACTATATAGTAGGTATGCCAAGTGGTTTTGAAATTTAAATTACAGTCTCTCTTTCAGATGTTATTGGAAAGAACATGTAATTTATAACCACGTGTTAGAAGTACAGGATGTTCATGGTTCGCTGCCAATTCTTCTTTTGTAAAGTTAATAAAACTTTTCATAAAACACTTACATACTTGTATATTTCATGGTAAAGATTTTTTTTTCTATCTCAGAGGCTAATGTAAAGATTTATTAAAACCATTCTTGTTAAGGGGAGTGTCAATAGTCTGCAGCTGAGTATAATTTCGCATTCCCACTAGATGACGGTCTGACTGAAAAAAAATGACAGTAACAGCTTTGTTGATTTAGCGCTAAAAATACAAAAAAGATACTTTCAAATGATAGAAAGCTCCTGATGCTCATAAAGTGTGCTGCTGAAATGCACTCGAGGCCCAGCAGTAGTCACAGTGAAATTCTTGCAAGCTCTATGAACTTTGCTGCCCGTTCCACCACTAGGCTAAGACTCAGAACTGGCAAAAGAACTCAGACCTGTGCTGGCTGGTGCCTGTCAGCAATGGTAGGACAGAAGACAGAGTGACCAACAGGTGGAGCCAGAGCCAATGGCCAGCAAATCTAACTAATCCTGGTGTGGTTCCCCCTGCCTTCTTCCTTCCTGCAGAATTCTATAAGAACAGCACTGAGACTAAGGAGGAGGAAGCTGACAGGGGGTTGCAGGCAGGTAGGGTTTTAGCGAGGTGCCTTGTTTGCCCTCGTGAACTAGCTGCCACTTGGGCTGGGGGCTGATTGAGGGCAGATAACAGCTGGTAGGACACTTCTGTCCCAGACAGCATTCTAATTAGACAGTTCAACTCCTTAGAATCTGGGGGTGTTCAAATTGGTGTCCCTGGGAGCAAGCTAGGGATGTGTGGTTTTAGTTCCAGCAATGCCGGTGGAAAGGGATGAGCCTCTACACCAAAATGCATTTTAAATGGCTCTCCCTTCATACTTGTGTTTAATAAAACTAAGATAGAGGGAATGGGAACTGCCCACTATTTTTCCATTCTTCAGTTCAGTTCACCACAATACTGTTATCAGTGGTGCAATTTTAAAAAAAAAAATTCCCATGGAAATTCATCAGTATTTTAGTCCACCTGTCTTCTATCACACTCCCTTTTTTGTCTGAATTTTTGCCTAATAAAATGGACATATGTTGCTTTTGCAAATATATGCATTTTTATGCACACTTTTCTCTAACATTTGCATCTTTGTACACGTTATTTGGTTGTAGAACAAAATTGCAAACTTTGGAAAAGTGTGGATTTCAAATGTTTGCTGTGCTTGAATCTGTGCCTTGTTTGAGGAAGTGAGAATTAGGTACATCCATATTAAAATGTGTTTTTGAGTGGTGGTTGTCTAGGCAGAGGTTTCCCCCCAGTTCTGCTCCGTGAGATCCTTTTACATAGAAGAGCCATGGATTGAACTGGGGTCTTCTGCAATGGAGGACCGTCTCAAGATATAACTGAAGGGAAATTGAAAGCAAGATGAATAAGAGAAAAAGACTGCAGAGTGCTAGGAAGTGTCACATGCACACCTAAAATTATTGCCCCAATGAAAATAAAATAAACCATATGTACTCAGTCACATAGACTAATACACATAAAAAACCCAATGGCAATGGAGGGAGAAGAGAGACTAGATAGTATATCCAAATACATCAGATCATTTCATAAATCTGGATGACTCACAGCTGAATGGGTGAACAATCCTAATTAAAAATCATTATAATAAATAATAAATAATAAATTTTATTTATATCCCGCCCTCCCCAGCCGAAGCTGGG
Source organism: Podarcis raffonei (assembly GCF_027172205.1). Classification (NCBI taxonomy): domain Eukaryota; kingdom Metazoa; phylum Chordata; class Lepidosauria; order Squamata; family Lacertidae; genus Podarcis; species Podarcis raffonei. The sequence goes on from NC_070602.1 coordinate 70,664,230, forward strand.
CTCAGGGCGGCTAACAACAATAAAACAAGGGGTTTTGACCTGTGATGGCACATTCACACAACCAAGTCAGCACTTGATGCTACAGTCACCAGCTTAGGAATGTGAATGTGTGAACCGCTTGGAATGCATCCTGCTCAAATCTGAGGCAACGAATCAGGATGCATGAATGTGACTAGTACAGACAACAGATGTTTTGTTGTTGGAAATGATAATAGGATTTGGGGACACTTGCATGTCAAACTTGATCATGTTACTCCAATTCATCCTCCCTGTGTGAATAAATAAGAGCATAGAGCCTTAGAGACTCAATTAGTGAGCATAAATATAATGAGGAGGTAACTACACAAAGAGACTCAAAAAGAAACTAGTTGAAAATAGAATATGTTTTGAGACAGTGCTGAGTTACTGCTGCTTCCTGACCTAAATTGGCCACAAATTACTAGTCTTAAATGGAAATGTAATGCTTCTTGAAATGGAATTGTGTAATTCGGCTTCTGACACACTTTGGGAATCATTCAACTCTTTTTCTGTTCGGAGTCCTTTGTTAATGGATAGGAATAAAGCCCTGAGCTACTGGACCCAGAGGAAAGGCGCTCTCCTTCCACACATTGGAGGAAAATGCAAAACGAGTCCTTTGCACAGAAATGTAAAGTTTATCTGCATGGTGGGCTACGAGGAAGAAGGGTTTGGAAATCATCTCTCACTGGCAACCAGTGATGTTTGAGTTCTCCATGCAATAAGTCTAGCATGCATGCAAAAGTGTAGCAATTTTTGCATGTGTAAAAAGCATTTTTGGCAGCTTTCACAAAGGGGCTATTCTAGGGGTGTGCATCAACTCCAATACTCAGTTTAGGGGGGGGGGACCTTTTGCATTTAAAACAGTCTGACTTAGCTCAGACCACTTTGGAGCTGCCTGATCCAGCTTGAGGGTCCAAGTCTTCTTTGTTCTCTCTTCTCCATTGACTGTTGGGAAATTTAAAACATGGCCGTTCCATGTCTCTCTTTGAGTGTTATCTCTCTCTCTCCCCCTCCCCACTAGAATAATAATAGTGCCTCCAGAGTGGGTAAAGCCAGCCAAATTAATAATGTTTTATTCTGAAATGTTTAAGATGATTTTTGCTGTTGTTAACTTTAATGTGTTAAATGTGCATTCTGTCATTGACCTCCTTGGTAATGTATTTATTTTTGAAAACTTTAAGATAATATTTTTGTTTCCTGTTAAAGCATTCCTGTTTTGAATGTATATTTTATATTTGGCATTTATTCTGCATTGTTTTATTGGATATCCTAATGTAGGTTGTAAACCTCTTTGAGTTTTATTTCTTAAAAATATAAAGGGGTATAGAAATGAGATGATGATGATGATGATAAAGATAAAAGCAAAATTGTATTTCTTCCTGCTGCAAAGATGCTCTTTTTTATCTCTTGTACTTTCTCAGCTTGGCTACTATAATTTTCTTCTTTGCCCCTTTCCCAGAGTCACCTTCTCTCCTCCATTCTTATCTCTGCAGGTCATTTATTTTATTCATTACCTTATCACACACACCCCTTCAGTGGCTTCTGACTGAATTTAGAACCTTCAGCACTTCTTGGAATAGGCTACCTATAATGTCACCTCTTGGTCAACTTTTCTCTAAACTACGAATTCCAAAATGCTTTCTTCCTAGGGAGTCGTTCTACCCCCTTGACCATTTTGGTCACGCCTTCCCAACTCTACAATATCCTTTCTGAGGTGAGGCAACCAGAACTGAACACAATATTCCAAAAGCAGTCACACCACAGATTTGCGTAGCAGCATTAGGATATCAGCAGCCAGACGGGGGTGGGGCGTAGCATAATGTTTCTGTAGAAAATACAGTGATGACATGCATATGTTCCTGTGAGGTATTAAGGAATACATTGGGATAAAGCATTGTACCTAGAGACGCCTAAAAGTGGCAAGCTATTGATTTCTTGGAGCCAGAATGCCACGAAATGAGTCTGTTTGTATGCTTAAAGCAATGAACATGCAAGTTCAATACCCACTGAACCATGTCTGCCTATTCTATTAATATGCTTACCAGCTCTGTGATTCAAAAGAGAAGTATCAAATGCTCTCTAATTGAGGCCGAGTGTGTGAAGTGCAGAGGTCTTCTTTTTCCCTCATAGGGCAATCTCATACATATGTCAGTTCAGTTGTATTTAAAAACTCAGACAAAAAAAATAGCATAAATTGTTTTGTTTTGTTAGAAATTGCATATTAGAAGATTAAAGCACACTCAGACAGCCCTCCTCACCACAATTCATGTCAAAATGATATCAATAATTGCCAGTTTTTAACTGGCTCAGAAGGTTTCACAGTTTATGCTTTATAGAAAATTGCTTATTGTTGCCTTTGATGTTGACACTATTTAATAGAGATCCCCTCCCCCCCGTGAATTGTTTCAACTTGTTGGTGCTGTGTTTACATTAGCAAAGCTTTTGAGAAGCAAGCCATCAACAAATGATATTGGACGATTTAGAAAAGATATAGATTGTATTCCATCACTAGTTTTTAATGGGTGTATGTAATGTGATTTTCAACTGGTCATTTCATTGTGCGTGTTTATATGGTAATCTGCTCCGACTCTAGGGATGGGATGAGTTTGAAGCTCAATCAAACAAACAAACAAATGTCCTATGATGATGGCATTTTAATATGTGGAACACATGAACCATCAAAAATTTCAGTGGTGTAGTTTGATCTTTAAATATGCAGTGTTGTGTACTTTACATTTCATTCACATTTCTAACACTTCCCCCCTTTTAATTTACTGCTGTTCAAAGAGTGGCAAACATTGATTCTATGAGCTTGCAAGGAATGGCCTGAGAGTCCCTGATGGTGCGGCAGTGGTTGGCGCTGAACAGCTGTCAATCTGATCAATCTCCTGGAAGGATGAAATCATTCATTTAAAAAGAAGGAGACTGCATGAACACATATTCCAATTGCAAGGATCATATAATTTAGATGAACAAATCAAGTGGTGGAAATGAGCTACCAAATGTCTTCTGGCAATAGTTTGTAAGGGAAATCGTAAAGAAAAAAAGATCTAGGGCCACCATGACTTTTTATTCTTAGCGCTTGTGCAAAACACAGTTGAACAGGAGCGGCGGGCAGGGCAATGCCGTGTAGACAGCAGCAACACTACAGCATAGTGAGGTTGTTTGGCAGCAGGGTAGGGCAGCAGCAATGCCAGGGCAGCACAGGGGCACCAGTAATACTAAACCTGCAGTCCCATAGCTGTGCAGCCAGACCAGCTGCTCCTGTGCAACAAAACATATGCAAATGCTATGCAAATCTGTGTCTTCTTTCTCGGATGGGTCTGAGGGCCCAATTCCTCTACAGTGTACTGGGCCATAAAGTCCTGTTGCCACCCCTTTTGGAGCACCTGACTGCTTTGATATTTCATGAACCCAGAACCCCATTGAATGAGCATTGGTTTTGCCTGGAGCGCTGCCCATTCCAGTAGAACTTTATTTCTCTCCTAGATTTGGCTCTCTGGAAGTTGCTATCTGTAGCTTGAAACATACTGTTGAACAATTCCAACTCCAGATGAACCAAGCTGAGACCTTCCTTTGAACCACCTATCATGCACTCAATCCAGTTGGTATATGACAAGGATCTCCTCGTCCTGCTTTTCATCTCCTTGCATGCAGTGGTGGCTCATGTGGGATGTAATCCATTGGTGCAGTCAAATACAACATTCCTTATTTCCCTAGAGTGGGCACAAGCAGGGGGACATCCAGTCAGTGAAACTTCCTGTTCCACTGGTCTGGAGCTTCCTCCCCCTGTATGTGATCTGGGAGATGGGCATGGCCCTGGCTCACTCCTTAAAAGACCCGAATCACGCAGCCATTTTCTTCACTTGCAGATTTGTCCTGATCACTTGTCTTGTTCTACTTTTGCTGCCATGCTGCTCTCCTTCAGCCATTTTGTTCTATTAATGCAATTTTGCTGTCTGCTGGCTCTCAGTCAGCAGCACATGAGTTCAGTCTCCATATGAGATGAACTCACAGTTTCTTTGTGTAACTACCAAGTAAAGTCTACCTTTCAGGGATCAAATCGTGAACTGAAATGTGAGTAAACTTTTTGTTACTTTACTCAGAAAGACTCTTGTTTTATTCTTTTAAGAGAGATTAAAGGGGACACCAGGAATAATCTTAACTCAGAGATTATAACAAATCTGCAAACTAGTTTCCAGCTATATTGAGGGGAATCTGCTCTGCTACATCACTTACTACTTATCCAATATATCCTTTCCTACTATCCTTAACTTTCCCACAGCTCATGGGGTGGGTGAGGCAGTGGCAGCTTTGCGCCAGCAGTTCTGCATTCTTCACACCAATAATGGGATGGGGCAAGGTGATGGTAGTGAGGTTGGAGGTGCTCTGGGCTGGTGACAGTGGCCCTACAGGTGCACACACTCCTCTGAGGCCCCTGCACCCCAGAGCTCCCCTGACCCTATTGCATTTGCCCCACCCCATGTCCACCCCAGTGCCACTGGTGGCCAGACAACACTTCTTCCCTGCTCCCATGAGCCACTGCTGCGTCCCTCTACAAATTTCATTCAAACATGTAGATCTACTTCAGGGGACTCTAGCACTTTCTTTATGTTCATAAGATAGCCTGTTCTGATCTTTCATTCTTTTTACTATTCCCACAATTTTACTGAAACTTTTATTTTTGTACTATGAATTCTACTCTTCTGGAAGTGTCAGCTACTCAAGCTGCCTTCCAAATCACTTAATTATTTTACAGAAGAAGAAAAAAAGGAAATCCACCAACTGCACAGGGGTTTACTCTCCAGTAAGTGTGTAAGGGATTGGAGCTTTAGCCTCCCAAATTTGGGATCAAATGTTCCCCTGTCTGAACTTGTTTCTCCACCTCCCACTTTCTCTCACAAAGAAACTCTTGTGCAGGAATTGTCATCAGGGAAAATAGAAGGGGGAAACAGAGAAATCTTTGATCTTTGCAGTCAACCTCTGCAGCAAAAGTGAATGGGAGATCAAACACAAGGTGAAATATATGCTATGATGGGTCACAGGAATCCAATATTCCAATGAACAAAAAGATCTGCTGGAAATACCACAATTAAAGCAGGGCTCTATGAGTAACAGAAAATTCAGGCAGATATTTGCTTAATAACCTTGTGATTTCGCACAACTAGGTTTTTGTTTTTTTTAAAGGCCTATAAGGCGTATATTGTGCAGTGACAAGAAGAAGCTTCTGTTTCTAAGAAACTTTTCAAAAGGAGCCTTTTCACTGCCTCTTAAAAACAGCATTTCAAAAACACCAATGGTAGTTGCCTGCTTTCCATGGGGAAGTTCCTAGGTTCATTCCTGGGGCATCTCTGATTAAAAGGATCTCAGGTAAGAAGAAGAGTTTGGATTTGATATCCCGCTTTATCACTACCCGGAGGAGTGTCAAAGCGGCTAACATTCTCCTTTCCCTTCCTCCCCCACAACAAACACTCTGTGAGGTGAGTGGGGCTGAGAGACCTCAGAGAAGTGTGACTGGCCCAAGGTCACCCAGCAGCTGCATGTGGAGGAGTGGAGACGCGAACCCAGTTCACCAGATTACGAGACTACCGCTCTTAACCACTACACCACACAGGTTTCTGCCTGAGACTGCAGAGCATAAGAACATAAGATCCTGCTGGATCAGGCCAATGGCCCATCTAGCCCAGCCTCCTTCTCTCACAATGGCCACCCAGATGCCTATGGGAAGCCCACAAGCAGCACCCGAACCTTCTCGCCTCCTGAGGTTTCCAGCAACTGGTAGTTAGAAGCATTACTGCCTCTGACTGTGCAGGCAGAGCAAAGCACATCTTACGTTCTCTTTTAATATAGGATTTCCCCACTGTAGGATAAATTAATAACTAATGCTCCAAAGCTGTTGCCTTTGAGAGCCCGGGTGGTGTAGTGGTTAGACTGGAGAGGCCTGTGTTTATTCCCCACTCTGAAGTCTATTGGGTAATCTTGAGCTAATCACAAGTTTCCAATTGTTTTAATAGGAAAAAAATACAGCTCTCCCCTCAAGGAGCTTGTGGTTTTCTTATCTCAAATTTATCATAATAACATAACACTGCTCATTCATAAAAAGACATCTAATAAATAATTGGGATCAGTAAATATTTTTACAATGGAAATCTGAACCATCACTGTTGGTGGTATTTGGCTGTGGTTCTTGTTAAATGTCCAGTTGACATGAAAAGGTTGTGGATCATATGGATATGATGATTACGGATATGATGATTATGCAAAGCTCTCTTATGTCATCATAGAGACCAGAGGGAAATGGCCATTCTCAGATCTGAATGTATTCCAAAAAAAGGATGTTGTCCAAAAGGCAGAGGGTTATGCTTGTAACAGGAAATAGAATAGATGCTAGCAGGATGTGTCCTGGTTTCTGAGTTATAAATCTCACCCTGACATGTTGGCAGGATTCCTCATCTTCCCTTTGACATTGTCCCTCTGCAGATTTCTTAATTTTCTCTCTGTTTAAAATTTGTCTCTTTTTCTTGGAAGTCACGTGACTTTACATGACATGAAACAGTGGTGAGAAACTTCTTTGACTTCTCCTTTTGCCCACTGAATGCTTCACTGTGCTGTTGAGAGACACTTCAGCCCACTTCCTCCAGCTCTCTGATCTGTTAGAAATAGCTAGTGATGAGACCTCTAACTCAGAAGCTGATGGATGTGCCATTTCTATTTCCCATTGGCTTCTACAAAAATTGATATCTAGATCCATTCTGCAAGAGGAACATGCTTGTGTTCAGAATGAAAATGACTTGAGGTTGCCTGCAGAAGATATAGGGAGGAGTGTAGACCGTGGCCTGTAACTCATGTGCAAAGTACAGTGGCCAACTTAGGCACTGTCAGAGAAGAGGACAAAAGAAGACATAGATTTGCATAAAGTTAGAAATAATTTGTTGTTGTTTAGTTGTGTCCGACTCTTCGTGACCCCATGGACCAGAGCACGCCACGCACTCCTGTCTTCCACTGCCTCCCACAGTTTGGTCAAACTCATGCTGGTAGCTTTGAGAACACTGTCCAACCATCTCGTCCTCTGCCGTCCCCTTCTCCTTGTGCCCTCAATCTTTCCCAACATCAGGGTCTTTTCTAGGGAGTCTTCTCTTCTCACGAGGTGGCCAAAGTACTGGAGCCTCAGCTTCATGATCTGTCCTTCCAGTGAGCACTCAGGGCTGATTTCCTTAAGAATGGATAGGTTTGGTCTTCTTGCAGTCCATGGGACTCTCAAGAGTCTCCTCCAGCACCATAATTCAAAAGCATCAATTCTTCGGCGATCAGCCTTCTTTATGGTTCAGCTCTCACTTCCATACATCACTAATGGGAAAACCATAGCTTTAACTATACGGACCTTTGTCGGCAAGGTGATGTCTCTGCTTTTTAAGATGCTGTCTAGGTTTGTCATTGCTTTTCTCCCAAGAAGCAGGCATCTTTTAATTTCGTGACTGCTGCACTCTAATCTAAATAGAATTACAAAACAACCTAGCATAATGGGGAAGACTCTGGCTGGGTGTGCCTGCTCAGTTTGTTTTTCAAGTACTAAAAGTTAAAGGGCAATTGTTCTTCCTTCTTATGGTTCTTTTTCTTTAAACTGAACTTGGAGCAGACTAGCCTTAAACTAGAGGATTCCTTCAAATAGAGGACCCTCCTCTGTAGAATAGGGCACATACTCACCCTGGCATTTGGCTGCATATTTTGAAGAGCAAAAAAAGAGGACATACCGTATTTGCCGACTTCTATTTTAACTATGGATCGCTATGACGACTCTACCCGTGAAAAAGAGGACATGTCTTGGAAAAAGAGGATATCAGCCTAAAGAGAGAAGTGCAGATTTTAACCACAAATAATGTGTTTGTGGGTGGGTGTGATAGTTATGTATATATAAGGATCATCTGTATGCCCTGATGCAAAATACCTTGGATTTCAGACTATAATCAAGTCCTGTAGGATCTGCAGTAGCTGATGCAGAAAATGGATTTTCCTGCATAAGGAAAGAAGACCACACCCAACAATGAGGTAACTCATGGAATCTTCTGCTGCGCTCCCAGTTCACTAGATTGGGGCATTTTATGTGAAATTATTCTATAAATTAAATCAATGTAATGCTGTATTTGGTGTTCAGCTGTTAGGGTGTTCAAATGTGCCAAAAATTGTCCCTTTGTAATAATGTCCGCTAAGGATTAGCTATTCATGCACTCCAAACTCCCTTTTCAATATTACTCAAAGCTCCCTTTTCAATATATGTCTATCAGAAGTCAGACTCCCTGGGATGAATGGGATTTGCTCCCTGGTAAGCATAGGGTGGCACTGTGGGTTAAACCACAGAGCCTAGGACTTGCTGATCAGAAGGTCGGCGGTTCGAATCCCCACAACAGGGTGAGCTCCCGTTGCTTGGTCCCTGCTTCTGCCAACCTCGCAGTTCGAAAGCACGTCAAAGTGCAAGTAAATAAATAGCTACCGCTCTGGCGGGAAGGTAAACAGCGTTTCCGTGTGCTGCTCTGGTTCGCCAGAAGCGGCTTAATCATGCTGGCCCAATGACCCGGAAGCTGTACGCCGGCTCCCTCGGCCAATAAAGAGAGATGAGTGCCGCAACCCCAGAGTCGATCACGACAGGACCTAATGGTCAGGGGTCCCTTTACCTTTACCTTTAAGCATGGGATAGAAGCCTTAGTTTTTATAACTTGACTGACTAAACACTCAGGACAAAATAGTGCCTTGCGGGACCCATAACTATTGTGGGTCCGTGGAATAGTCTTCAAATGCTACTCTCTGGAAAAGCTACTAAGAAATTAGATAAGAGAAACAGGATCACACACCCCCTCCCTGCTGTAAAGTTGTTTTGTTTGTCTATCACTATGAATGCATTTTTAAATAATTAGAGTTAGGCTGAAAGTGCAGCTTTTGTTTATATTGCTGGTGGAGGGGGCAAGGCAGTTAGGCTGTATGCCTTCTAATTCTAGCGAGGATTTAATTGTTGAAGTATTCACTTTCAAAATGACAATTTTAATATAGCCAAATGGTCCTAAACAACAGATTGAACGTTTTTGATGCTATTCAGAGATCTGTGAGTCTCTTGCTGCTGCTCCATGGCATGGTTTTACTTTTTATAAACACCTTCACATAAAGTCCTCGGCCTCATTTTGCCCTCTCTTGCATTTAACCAGATTGGCTGTGACTGTGGTTTTGAGCACCCATCATAGTATTACATCAGATGCTGCCGTGTGATGTCACTGGATGGGGTGGGGGAAGCACTAACCATGGCAGGGGAAAGAAAGAAAGAGGGAAGGGTGCTAAAATGAAAACAACAAAACAACAAAAAAGAATGCATTACCAGCAACCAAAATTGCCAAGAATGAAAGGTGTTTTTTTCCTACACTCTCCAACAAATACAAATCAAGTTAACTAGCTGTAGCTTAGCTCTTGTTTTAATGTATGCTAAAGAAGAAAAACCTATATGGCCGCTTTGCCCAACCCAGTGCTTTCATCTGTTGTTGGACTCCAACTCCCATCAGCCCATGTCAGCATGGTGGATGGTGAAGGATGATGGGAGTTGTAGTCCAACAGCATCTGGAGGGCACCAGGTTGGGGAAAGCTCACCCGCCATCTCTCCCATTCATCTATTCAGTTGGCTGTGTCAGTTTATTGTAGCATGGTCTTACGCCAATGGATTTGCTTGGTGGCTCTTAATATCATTTTGACCAAAATGCATTCCTGTCTCTTTCAAAGGAATTGTACTTGTTCCTTTTTCCCTTCCCTTTTCAAGGAAAATAAATGTTTAGCTCACACTAATTCTTGGCATCAACACTTGCTTAATGATGTGTTAATTAATGAATAAGAATGAATGGTGTAATCATTTTTGGCACAGTATATTGAGGGGCTTTCTAGGAATGTTGTCTTGTGTGTGCAGGCAAATGTGTTGTTTTGCTTTTGATATCAGGAATGGCATGTTTTAAATTCCTATTTCGAATTGGCGATTGCCATTGGGTAACCCCGCTGCATGATGCAAAGTGCACTATTATGTAAGATAAGTTTTACATGTGCAGTATTTTGCTGTCCATATTTATATGCTGAGAAAATTCACACAAGAGAAATCTGTGGAAGCTGGAAATTTGGTTGAGAAAATAATTGACCTAAAAGGATATGGGTGAACCCAGTTTTGCAGCTGACTTTAATGAAGTCAAACATTAAGGCTGGCCAATACATTTTGTTTCCTTGGGTGAAGCAAAAGATGGCACACTACCAGCACACACACACACCCTGTCTGACACAGATAACTGAGCTGTGCTCCCTCAGGTAGTGTGCTGCCCTCAGATAGTGTGTTCCATCACAAGTGTTGCCATTGTTCCCTGCCCCTCTGCCACAATAATCTCATCCCCCAAAGAATTATGGGAACTGTAGTTTATTAAGTGGGGTGAGAGTTGTCTAGAGGCCTCTATTTCCCTCCAAGCTACAGTGGTACCTCGGGTTACATGCGCTTCAGGTTACATATGCTTCAGGTTACATACGCTTCAGGTTACAGACTCCGCTAACCCAGAAATATTACCTCGGTTTAAGAACTTTGCTTCAGGATGAGAACAGAAATCGTGCTCTGGTGGCGCGGCGGCAGCGGGAGGCCCCATTAGCTAAAGTGGTGCTTCAGGTTAAGAACAGTTTCAGGTTAAGTACGGACCTCCAGAACGAATTAAGTTCTTAACCTGAGGTATCACTGTACAATCCTCAGAGTAATCTAACAGTCAGTCCCAGGGAATTCTACTGCTTTATTGAAACCTTTGATCCCAATTATTTTTTCTTGACTTGGAGATTTATATATTCACGAGCCAGGATGGCTGGGTGATTATGTGGAATAATGAGAAGAAAGAGGGCCGAAGGACCTATCTGGTGTTTTTTTATTTGTATTATGTCATCATAAACTCATTTTTTAAAAAATACCAAAATCTACAAATAACCCCCCCAAAAATTGTCCACTTTAAGCTTTGTCACCAGTCCAATTCTTCTTCTCCTCTTTAGAGAAAAACGTCAGAATTTCTGACTGAATAATTTAAATATTGAAAAGGCCTGGTTAAATAACACTTTACATTTGTTAGAGTGTCACATGTAAGTTACTTTTAGATGGAATAATAGATTGAGCCAAAATGGATCTCCACTCAGCCCTGGATGTGATTAAATAAACAGGAAAGATTCTATCCCACCCATGCCTTGGGTATAAAATTCCTACCAAGACCAGCCTACAGTAGAGGAATATAAGGCTGCCTGCCAAATCAACATAGACAAATGTTGGGTGGTCCCATTTTACACATGATTTAGTCAGTGTTTTCATTGCATGAGTTTAGCTCTCTTTCAGAGAAAATCCTGAAAACAATACGATCCATTTACATACTCTCAAGGTGCTTTGTTTTGTTAGGGTATGCAATTCAGCCTCAAAATCTGCAATCCAGCAATGAAAACATTTGATTCAGATTAAACCATGTGGCCTAAAACACTACAGATCTTTCAATGAAAGGCTCTTAACACGTCTTCTGTGGTGCGGCAGAAGTTACATCACCACTGCAGATGTAGTAGCTATTGCTGCCAGGTTTCTGTAAGATGTTGGCTCTACAAATGGAATAGATCTCCTGAAATATGGAATGTAAACCTTGGCAGTTGTATCATAAAACCAGATGAGAACTTGTTGACACTGGTGTTATCAGGTACGGCAGATTTCAAGAGAAACCATGCTTCTAGTTTGCTTTGGATGGCAAGGGGTAGGCCAGATAGAAAGATAAGTTTTGTTGTCAATCCCTTTCCTAATGTTCCCAAACATGGAATTTGCCTTGTTCACAGCTGTCTCACATGGGTCAACATCTTCATTGAGCTATCCACCATGACCCCCAAATCTTCCCTGGCCTTTACCCGCCTACCCAGTATGCAGTGTAGGTTTCATTTATTGCTGGTTTCCATTGCTCTGCTGGAATCTTGTAACCTGCTAACCCAGGTGGGCTGAGTGTCTAGTGGGTGGCTTTTGGTTTCAATAAATTCTGTTGCAAATCAGATGTATTGAGCATTGCCATCAATGCTGTCAAATGCTAACTGCTGCCCTATGCCAACGATCTAATACTGCAAAATACCAGCTGTCATATATCAAACATTTAGATTGACATTTTCCATTAGTTCTAACATTTTCATTTAGTTATCATATCAAGGATTTGAGAGAGAATGGACACAACTGTAAAGCTACCCCAAAGGATTCAAACAGCACTACCTACCTGCTAGTCTGGGTGGGCTGAATTGAAAAGGCATCTTTCCTTTGTAAACTGAACATGTGGGATTACATACATCCCCAGTCCAACACCTGTGTGGACTCTGCCACTCACACTGATCCAGCGGTTACCTTCATTTCAGAAGCGCCAAACTGCTCCCAAGATTGGGGGGGGGGGGTCCGACGCATGATGTGTACATGGAGTCACAGCGTCTGGAGGAGGCCAAGTGCTCTGGAGGAGCCAGCCACTGAATCTGTGTCACACTCAGCTCCGCACTCAACCTCCTCTGCTCCCTCAAGATCGAGGCTGCCCAGCACCCTTCCAACAAATATTGAGAGGGGCAAAGACACCTTTCCCTCCTAAAATTGGTGTGCCTGCTTGGTTTCCTCTCTGGACTAGTACAGTTATCATATCATTTGACTAACATTTAAGAGACACAGTCATGATTTACATTGGCTGTGTCCTTGAATTTTCAATTACTTCAGAATATAGCATTGCATCATAGCAGGGAGATGGTTAGGGTGCAGCTGAAGAAGTCCCAGGTCCCTTTCCCCCCTTTAGTTTGATTATGGAGCAACTGGGCATGCTCCAAAGAACCCAACCATGCACCATCTTCTTTTGCAGACAGCCCATTCCAGATTACAGTCTACTGGGCCCAGCAGAACCTATTGGCCCTCCATAATTCAGAGTTAAGCCTTGGCAGCAACAGCCAGAGCTTGTTTTCCCTTCTCTCTGAAATTTGGCCTAAGTGTGTATTTATATAAATTAGTATATGCTGTTGTGCATTCATCCCGTGAGCCCAATTCTTTAAGTATCAGCTCAGCACCTAAGACTGCAACCGTTTAGAGTAAGCCCCCTTTAAATCAGAACCAAGGATTTATTTCTGAGTAGACATATAAGAGTTTCAAGAGTCCTTGGTTCGGAACCATCATGTTACAGACAGTTTACCTATGAAATGGGTACTTTTAAATAGTTAGAACACTCCAAACATTTAACCACCATGTTCCGAGTGATAATAAATCATTCTATCCCACGCTTTTGGCACACCATTCATTTCAGGCAGCCCTTTGAAAAGCAGTGGAGTGTTTCCTATACATTCTGCTGCCTAGACTGCTTGGAGAGGCATTGTATATTTGTCAACAGCACTCTGTGCTGAATTTCTTCCATGAGCAGAAAATTAGCAGGATATTCTAAGGAAGCTTCTCATGATGGGTTTCGTCTTCATTAACTGAACGTCCAAGGCAAGAAATGGGAATAGAAAGAAAAAAAGACCGTCTGTGGAGATCTTCCTTCACCCCACCTCCTGCCCCAGTCACCATCTGCAGCAGGGCTGTGGGTGGAACAGTGGCCTTGTCACTCCCTACAGCTCTACCAGTCATTGGGGTTTGAACTGCACTCTTACAGCTATTTGATGAAGAAAGTAAAGATTTTGTGAGGTGAAAAGGTATGGGTATGACAAGTCCCAAGGCTTGGAAAGAGACAGAGAGAGAGTTAGGTATAGCATACCCTCCAACATTTCTCCAATGAAACTAGGGACGTCCCATTCCATAATGATACTTTTACTATTTATACCCTAGACATCTTACTGGGTTGCCCTAGCCACTCTGGGCAGCTACCAACACATATAAAAACATAATAAAACATTTAAGAAACTTCCCTATACAGGATTGCCTTCAGACAGCTAATTCCATACCTTTCATCATTTCTCCGATGAAAATAGGGATGTCCTAAGGAAAAGCGGGACGTTCCGGGATCAAATCAGAAACTGGGATGGCTTCTTTAAATCAGGAATGTCCCTGGAAAATAGGGACACTGAAAGGGTCTGATATAGCCCTTGGGCCTGTGGTTCTCCACCCCTGTCCTAGTCTCATAAAAAAGAAATTACAAAATTGGCTAGAGCAGCTCAAGCATTCTATAGTTCGGTCAGTTTCATGCTTCAATAGTGGGATACTGCTGAGAGAGAGAGAGAGAGAGAGAGAGAGAGACTGACTGGCCTTGCACTTTTTTTTTTAAGGGTGTATGTAAATATGAAAACAAGCTCCCATTGTTTCACATAGTTAAAAAAAGAGCAAGCAAGTGGTGCTGTGGTGGGGGGGATTCACACATCTAGCAGCAATACTGGTCTCACCTCAGGGAATTCGGTTAGGTTTTTCTAAAATGCAGCTCAGAGTACAACGAAAACTTTTTAAGCAAATTTAGAAGACCACTCTGGATCATTTCAGAACAGCTAATACCCATAGGCTTGGTGGGTGTTGGCACTGTGGGATGCATATGGCTGTCCTGCATACAAATCTAGCTTTGTGGGGAAGTAAGCTGGGACATGGGTGGCGCTGTGGGTTAAACCACAGACCCCAGGACTTGCCGATCAGAAGGTCGGCAGTTTGAATCCCCACAACGGGGTAAGCTCCCATTGTTCGGTCCCTGCTCCTGCCAACCTAGCAGTTCGAAAGCACGTCAAAGTGCAAGTAGATAAATAGGTACTGCTCCGGCGGGAAGGTAAACGGCATTTCTGTGTGCTGCTCTGGTTCACCAGAAGCAGCTTAGTCATGCTGGCCACATGACCCGGAAGCTGTACGCCGGCTCCCTCGGCCAATAAAGAGAGATGAGCGCCGCAACCCCAGAGTCCGCCACGACTGGACCTAATGGTCAGGGGTCCCTTTACCTTTACCTTTTAAGCATCCTGTAATGGTTGCAAAAGCCCATAAGAAATCTAGCTTTACTCAAAGCATAATCAGCTTTGGTAAAATTACACACACGAATATAATTCTAGATTTCCAGCATGAAAATATTACATGCCTAAACCAGAGTGAGCAGTTTAACTTTTATTTAATATTTTATACGTGCATGTTCATGAAAGCTCTGTGTGTGTGCTGCATTGGAAAGTGGCAAATGCTTTTTGGAGCAAGTTGAACATACACAAACCTGCATATGCACAGACTTGCGTTTTTATGTCAAACTGGTATATATCTGGTATATGCCAGACCAGTGAGGAACCATTAGTCATCGCTAAACCTCTGTTGAGTGATCTTCTTATCTTCCAAGTATCTTATTTTTGCTTAAAGGATCAAACTTGGAGGATCAAAGTTAACATCAATTCACTTTACTGCTCTCCCCTTCCATAATGATGGGGTCTGGAGAATAACACAACACTACCATGTATGCCTAAACTGAATAAGGGTGAATAAACAAAGAAAAGGATGAAGGGCAAAACTTCAAAACAAGGCAATGATTAAATGGCTTTGTTTTTGTGCAGCAAGAAACCAACAAGTGAGAGAGAGAGTGAAAGAGAGAGGAACCTTATCCAGCCATTTATTAATGCACTGCTCTGGTTTTTATTAACATCAAATGCTGTACATATTTACTGCCAATTATTTAATAGAACAAAATGTTAAAATCCCCCAAAATAAATATATTGGGTGTGGAGTAAAGTCATTGAAGCCTACACAGGGTAGTTTAGACAGATGCCTCAGTTATACACTGGCCATAATTGTGCAGTGTTATGGATTCTCTTTCTTACTTGACTCAGTTGCACTGAAACTCAGCTAAAACTCTGAACTGTTTCAAATATCACATCCGAGAGTCCCGGCTTTAGCCCAGGTAGTGTTCAGATGAAACGATAATTCTTGAAAATCAATTAACTAAAGTGTCTTCTGGAGATAATCCCTGCAATGCTGGTATACATTTCTGAAGGCAAAAATTCTTTTCCTTGTTGCACTATAAATTATGAAATGGCTTTAAAAGTCTGAATATAAGTGGAGCTTTCTAACTAACTGTCAGTGATGTCATGGCCATGTCAATAACGCCCTGTAAGTGCAGGGGGTTGACTTCCTTTTCCCCCTATATTTTGATTTATAAATTCCATTTCATAATAGCAAAAAAAGACACTTAAAGGAAAGCCTTCAGCTTCTTGCCTTAGAACACCACCCAAGGCATACAATAATCATCCAGAAATGTGCAGCCTGTCATGTCTTATTGCTTAAATATAGGCCTGAAAAAAACTGCCCTACGAGACAGGATGAAATAAGTGTGACATAGGAGAGAGTGGTGAAGGCAGAGCAAAATAACTGGATCATCTGCTCCCATAACAGCAGAATCCAGGCAGAGGTCCAGTAGAAGCTTAAAAACAGAAGACTAAAAAAGCAAAAAACTAGACCCACCATATGGAGAGTCTAGGACCCTCAGTAATCAGCAATGCGATTGTCATTATATCTTTGCTATTTTGAAGAGACGGTTAGTTCCTTTTCGCTCTTGTTCAGCATATTACAGCTGATGTTTTTCTTTTTCATGGCTATTGTTATTTTGTGTGGATTCCGAAAAATGACAAGCAAGATAATTCAGATAGAGAACAGAGAGTTTCATAGAAGACCAAAAGGCTGGGAGATGTGGTTGAAATTGTTTGCTATGATTTTAGTCCTTTGCCTACATCTCCCACACTTTTCCACCTTCCAGCATGTTGTGCCCTCAAATATATTCAGTTTTGTTCCAGATGGATGTCTGGAAGGAAACTCAGCTACCAGGGGCTGAATATGGTTCTCCAGGGCTCTCTATCTGGTCCTCAGGACCTTTCCCAGGCCACATCTCCTCCAGAGCCACTTCATACTTTCAGTGTTATTGCCTGTCTGGGATGTATCCTTGGACTCTGTTAATGCCTCTTGCTTGCTTGCTTGCCTGCATGGACGGAATATAGAGGGCTATGCAAATGTCTGTAGAAACAAGCCTAATGTACAAAGGTAAAATTTGCACTAGTTTTCCCCCTTCACCCTTCCCACAACTGACATCTGGCTGCTGGAAGGGAATATGACACTCAGGTTGAAAAATGTTCCCCACTGCTTCCTCTTTGTCACTCTCCTCCTACATATGAGAGAGTTTTTAAAATTCAAAAATAATAACAAATGAAGGGTGTGATTATTGAGTGTAAACACATATAGAGGCTTTTCATTAGATTTTGTATAATTTAGTACAAAAGAACAAGCTATTTTGAGTGCATTCTTTACAACCCCCCAAATGTAGCAGAAGACTGTCTTCATGAGCTGCACAATCATCTTGGGAAGGTCATTAATCCATTTGTACATTTGCCAACAATATTTTTAGCAAGCCGGTAATTAGGCCTAAGTACCAGTTTCAAACAATAAAGGAAGAGTAAAACAGTCATGTCTGACTTCTTCTAAGAATATGATATTACTTCTTTCCAGCAAAGCTGGTGACATTCCAACATTATTTTGATAAGGCTGTTAACCAAGACCAAAGACCATGGGAACAAAAAAGAAAATGGCAGTGTGAATCAAGGATTTTGTTTTCATTCCCGTTTTAAGATGAGTTGCATTGCAGAATGATATAGACCAGAACTCATTGTTAATGCATTCTCAGAATAAAAAGGGTTTCTGGAAATTTAGTTTGTAGACAAGGTCAAAGGCAACGGAGTGCTTTTGCCTAGCAAACTAACCCATATTATTTTTTTCTCATACACTGGCTGGAATGTTGAGGGAAATGACTGAGCATCAGCATCTATGTTCATTTTCAGTCTGAGGAAATGGATTCTTTCAAGACTATCTGGTGTTGAATCTTCAGCTTGAAACCTTGTTCAATTAAGGATATAAGTAAAATGCAATCTCAAAGTAAAACAGAAAAAGTGCCCCCTAAAAGACTATTTACCTTTGATGGTTTGTCAGGTTCTTGACTGAAATTGTTCTTAACTCCCGTTTTACAAATGTCCAGATCCAAGTAGTTTCATTAATCTTCACAAGCAGTGGTTGTGTACAATACTTTTCAGGAGGTGAGAGTGGTGCCTCAGGGTTCTCACAAAAAGTGCCTCAATGCAAGCACATGCCACAGCTCAATAAACATTCACCAAACCACAGCAAAACCTTGTCTGGCCACTTTTATTCTGGTTTGTACTGGACTTTTGTACAATGTTGTATTCTGTTTATGGTGGTGGTAATCATAAGATGGGGACGCGGGTGGCGCTGTGGGTAAAAGCCTCAGTGCCTAGGGCTTGCCGATCGAAAGGTCGGCGGTTCGAATCCCCGCAGCGGGGTGCGCTCCTGTTGTTCGGTCCCAGCGCCTGCCAACCTAGCAGTTCGAAAGCACCTCCGGGTGCAAGTAGATAAATAGGGACCGCTTTCTAGCGGGAAGGTAAACGGCGTTTCCGTGTGCGGCTCTGGCTCACCAGAGCAGCGATGTCACGCTGGCCACGTGACCCGGAAGTGTCTGCGGACAGCGCTGGCCCCTGGCCTCTTAAGTGAGATGGGCGCACAACCCCAGAGTCTGTCAAGACTGGCCCGTACGGGCAGGGGTACCTTTACCTTTAATCATAAGATCATCATGCTATGAGAACCCAAATGACCTCCTCACTCTTTCACAATGATTCTATAAAACAACCTCAGGTGAAATCCATTGACATAATTAGCTGGGTGGGTTTGACCCTTTTCAAAGGGCTGGTGCTTATCTTTAAAGCTTGGATACTTGGGAAGAATATATCCCCCATCTACTTCCCCATATGCTAAGCTCTTCCTCACAGTCCTTTCTCTGGGCGCCCTTGTAATCCGAAACGAAAAAGGTGGCTACAGGAAAGAAGCCCTTTACTTGTGAAACTCTCTCACTTATTTATAATTTTAGTGTTTTTTGTTGTATTTTTGTATGCCACTTACAGATTTTTAAATATTAAGCATTTTAGATATGCTTTTGAATAATTAAGACTTTGAATTTGTTCTTCTGAATCTGCGCCGGAAAATGGTTGTACATTTTATGGAAATAAGAACTGATATGAATATTTACAAACATTCAGGGTTTGGCAACATCTTCATTTACATCATTCAAATTTTAAGTGTGATATATCAACTTCAACATGTCCATTCAAATGTCACTCTTGACGGTTAGTTTGTCAGATTTCAACAATGAAATTTCATATGCAGTTGATGGCTACGTATCAATTCTTGGTGTCTATCCATGCTGTCAGATGAAATATGTCTGTGCGATGCACTGCCATGGGATGTGCATATTGGATGTGCTTCAGAGCAATCTCTCAATTCACAATAGGTGATGGAGTCCCAGCAATGTCACCATATGCACCATAAAACAGCAGAATCCTCAGCAATGCATGGGGGATATGGAAATTATTCGCTGAAAGTTAGCTTGAAACTAGAGTGGTGTGCCATTGAGTATATTGGGGGGAAATATTGTGCATCATTTCGTGAAAACTATTAAATACTGATAAATATCAACAATCAAATAGACAATATTGAAATAAAATATCCTTGGGTTTCAGATGCATTTATTCATAGGCCATTAGCATTTGCATTGTTCGAGAATATTCCATAGATAATTTTTTTGCAAGGGGAAATTTTGAGAAGAATTTTTGGAACCAACTTGTTTTGCTGCAATGGAAATACAAAACACAAAAAGGAATGTATCCAAATAGAAAATAACTGCTCTTCCTAGTGTTCTGGCTGAACCAGGGGGCACAGCTATTGTTGTTGTTGTTATTAGGTTTGAAGTCCTTGTGATTTCTTTTTGTGCGTGCAACATGCTTTACATTCCCCATCTTTGCTGTACTTTCAACAGCATGTGCTGGTATAAATTAGCTCCTCAGTTCCACCCCTGAGGTGACAGCACTTGGGAGATTGTCAAGTGCTTCTGGCATGCCGCTCTCGCAAGGCTACGTGATCCTGTGTGGTTGAAAGGTGCCACATAATTGTAAAATTTCATTTCCTTTCAATTAGTAGCTGATTACATTTGATGAGCTGCAACATTGTTTCCTCCATGCAGATTACGAGTCAGCACAGTCAATGAGCTGTGAAATCCTCTCACATGTTGAAACAATAGACAATGATTAAAGAACAGCTAATCTGATCATTATAAACAAACCCTGTTGATCATTAGAAACCAACAGAATCTAACAGATTGGAAGTGCTTATTGGTAAGCTGAAGGCTATTGATGAGTACAGGTAAACAATAGATACTGGCAATGGTCATTAGTCTGAACCTGAATGCAAAAGCTGTCCAAAATACCAATGGAGGAATGGAAGTGTGCACTGTATGGTTCAGGTGACCATAGCAGTTCATCTTTGGTTTATTTTTACTAGGTCACAACCATCATTTGCGTGTTCAGAGCCAGAAACCTCCCCCCTAAATAAATTCACACTTGACTCAAATTTTGGTTTGTGGCAGAATTTAGACCACAACTTTATTGATTACAGAAAGTGAATGGTTGCATAGGATCTGGTTTGACTAGCTCCCTGCCATGCAGGTAATGCTGGCCCAGGGTTCCAGCATAGGTCAGCCAAGGGTGAACACCTGGATAAGCAGAAAGCCAGGAACAGGCTATCTCCGCCACCCAAATGTCCCCCTGGACTCAGGCATGGGCACAACCCCTTCTCAGGGGTTGACCAAACCATCAAGTCCCTGGATTCCTTTAACGGAATACCCTTCACATAGGGATGGCAAGAGTGTTCTCCCATCCCTATCACCTGAACCAGAGCCTAGCCACAACCTTACAAGTTGTGAAGATTTGCTACGCGGCAGGCGAAACCCAAATGGCAACAGCCAGTCAGCCAAGTGGGGAAAATTCCTGCTGTGCCCCTGTCCCAATGACAGACAACATACGATGGCATAGCAAGGTCAAGCACAAAGCCTTAAAAGTAGGGAGAGGTGGGCGGGTGTTCCAAATGCACCCGCTGAAAGAGAAAGCTTTGGGTCACATGCATGGGCATAAATAGGTCCCTCGAACTGTTTGGACTGCGTCCCATTGGCCAGCTACGAGGGACCTACCAATTGGGTGTTGTGGCTGACCAATCATACCCACCCACAACACAGGGTGTCGGTTTCCAGGTCTCACCACAATACTTGCCCTCTTTAAGGGAGGACCCGATTTGCTGCTGGACAGGAAATTATTTGCAATTATTTTTAATTTGGAAAACAGAAGAATTGTGCCCAAATGTATAGCCTTACTGCAAGCGTTCAGAGCAAGGATGTTGATGATAATAATAAAGATGGGTCTTTCTTTTTATTTTCTCTTTTACTGACTAGACCAGAATTTAGCCAAGAGTCTATATTCTTGGCCTGCAGCCTGAGTTAGCCATAAGGGAGCAGAACACCAAGGCAGCTCTCTCAGGCCAGATGTTCATTTTCATTTTTGATACAGTAAATTCACCACAACATGCCTTTTACTCAGTAATTTTGGGTGTAGCATGTTTTGCCTGGAAGTAGTAAATCTCAGGTCTCACTACGTGCAGTTGCTTTTGAAAGAACTGCTCACTGTGCAAAACTAGTAGCTAAAAGTCACCTTGTGCATCTTTACTGTGTCAAAAAAGGAATAAAACAATCTTGCTTTATTCCTACTGCAGCCTTCTAAACCTCAGGACATTTCTATGCTGAATTGTTTTCCAGATTTGTGTCCTACTTGTTTATTTTTAGTTGGCCAAATTGTAATTTTCTACACCTCTTGGTATGATTACTTTCAGAAAAGTGGAATAACAAAAAAGTGGAAAAATCAATAACAAAAAACATTGGTAATGCTACTGTGAGTGTCATAAATTTCTGGCAGTTGACATAATTTTTATGCAGGGGCTTGGGGTTAAATGCTGATAATCACAAATGGAGAGATTTCAGATAACCCCAGTGAGTGGTGGCAGACCCCAGTTTTTACATGTGCTACAAGCTTATGCACAAGATCTGAGTAACATGTGAGTAGGGCTAATATTACTCATGAACACATTCAGTTTGGGTAACATCTGAATTGCCAGAGTCAGGCCAGCCATAACTCGAAGGAGATGGGCTGGAACTGGATCTGAGACATCTTTGGAGTCTGGACTGCAGCAAGCAGGACCTCTCTTCTGATGGTCAAGGAAATGCAGATGGGGCAACTCCTAATCTCTACACCTGCTCTGGCAATCAAGGGCTTCATACTCCCTGTTGCATCCTTGTTCTGTTCTGTGCCCAGAGAATGGTTTAGAGCACACAGTCTTGGGCAATGTACAGTCATACCTTGGAAGTTGAACAGAATCCTTTCCGGAAGTCCGTTCGACTTCCAAAACATTTGGAAACCAAAGCGTGGCTTCTTATTGGCTGCAGGAAGCTCCTGCAGTGAATCGGAAGCCACAGAAGCGTTCAACTTCCAAAAATAGTTTGCAATCCGGAACAATCACTTCTGGGTTTGAGGTGTTCAGGAGCCAAAACGTTCGAGAACCAAGCTGTTCAAAAACCAAGGTACGACTGTAAAGCCTAAACCCCAGCTTCAGATAATGTGTGTCTTAATTCATGCTCTGCATGCCCTAAGTCAAATCCTGGAGAGCACACAACAAGCAAGGTGGCCAAATGACCAGGAAACAAAACATCAACAACCTATCCTGGACAGTCTGGGGTGTGTTTTTGTGTCTTTAAATGGTAGCTTGATGTGCAGAAATCATTATGCAGCTCGTTTTCATACACTAATGTCTGTAGAGCAACCCAATGTTAACAAACCAGAGGAAGAGGCTATATAAAAAGTTGGCCACCTTACAAGGGAAGGGTGGCATCACAATGTTAGGATGCACTGTGGCTTCAGTTTGTGGGGAAAGATTTTCTAGGCTTCAGATGTTGAGCTTGCTCCTGCCCTCTGTGCTTGTCTTCCTGCTGGACCCCAATCTTGTGGAAACTTCTTACATGCAGCTTTCTGGAACACGATCCTGTGGAAACTTGTCGCTGGCTATGCCTGATTTTTTTTCTTTTTTTCTTTCTCACACTATTCCCAGCAACCATGTTGATAAATTGGTTCTATGAGATCACCCCATGCCAAGTTGTTAGAAAGGGAATCAAAGCAATTGACACAAAATGAATCACAAAAACACTTGAAGGAGACCAAAGACACTTCAGCCTCATGGATGTTCCCTCATTGCCACAGTCTGTTGCTAAAATACAGTCAGACGGTAATGCAAACAAAAATGTAAGGCAGAAAAATGTACGGCAGTGCTTCTGAAGACTGAGCGTAAAATTCCTATAAGGAAAAGTACAAAAGACAGGCATACTCTTGACTGTTTTGATGAGTTATGTTGTTGCTATGGTTATTATTTATTTTTGAATTAAGGCATTTTAAATGACCTAACTTTCCAATTATCCAGCCAAGTAAGAGGGATGGGAGAGATGTGGTTTCATGGTTCAGATCATACTGAATCACTGTCTTGAGAGCAGTTTCTTTTAAAAACCCAAGCAAGTCCTTGAAGCACTTGCAAAGTGTGCAAGGACTGATAATAGTGGAAAACGTTCCTTAACTGTCTTAACATTCTTCCAGGGAGACGATCAGGTGTGATTACTTTCCTAACCATTCCTACCTCTACCCTATGAAAGGTCTAGTATTTATGTTTGTGTCTAGGGATGGTAGTTCTCGTGGAAAGGCAGATGCTTTCTACAACATGTCCCAGTGAGTGGTGCTATACAATGAAGCTCAGATGTTAAGAATGTAAGAAAGGCCAACCACAAGAACATAGGAAGCCTTAAACTGAGTTAAACCATTCCTGCATCCAGCTCAGTACTGTCTAAACCAGGCACCCCCAAACTCGCCCCTCCAGATGTTTTCGGACTACAATTCCCATCATCCCTGACCACTGGCCCTGTTAGCTAGGGATGATGGAAGTTGTAGTCCCAAAACATCTGGAGGGCTGAGTTTGGGGGTGCCTGGTCTAAACTGACTACCAGAGGCTCTCTGGGGTTACAGACAGGGATCTCTCACAGCCCTTCCTGGAGATGCCAGAAGTTGAGTCAGGGATCTTTTGCATGCAAAGCAGGTGCTCTCCCAATGAGCCACAGCCAGTTGCTTATGGGAGGCCCCTGAGAAGGACTTGGAGGCAAAAGAATTCTCCACAGTTGTTTAGCAGCTGATTTTCAGAGGCATGCTGCCCCCGAATTTGGAGGTAGTAAACAGCTTTCATAACTAATATTATTTTTTTGGTCTTGTTTTTGTACTCAAGTGCCTCCAAGCAACTTTTTTGTTGTTGTTTAGTCGTTTAGTTGTGTCCGACTCTTCATGACCCCATGGACCAGAGCACGCCAGGCATTCCTCTCTTCTACTGCCTCCCGCAGTCTGGTCAAAGTCATGCTGGTAGCTTTGAGAACACTGTCCAACCATCTCGTCCTCTGCCGTCCCCTTCTCCTTGTGCCCTCAATCTTTCCCAACATCAGGGTCTTTTCCAGGGAGTCTTCTCTTCTCATGAGGTGGCCAAAGTATTGGAGCATCAGCTTCACGATCTGTCCTTCCAGTGAGCACTCAGGGCTGGTTTCCTTCAGAATGGATAGGTTTGATCTTCTTGCTGTCCATGGGACTCACACAGTAATACAGTGGTACCTCAGGTTACATACGCTTCAGGTTACATATGCTTCAGGTTACAGACTCCACTAACCCAGAAATAGTGCTTCAGGTTAAGAACTTTGCTTCAGGATGAGAACAGAAATCATGCTCCCGTGGCACAGCAGCAGCAAGAGGCCCCATTTGCTAAAGTGGTGCTTCAGGTTAAGAACAGTTTCAGGTTAAGTACGGACCTCCGGAACGAATTAAGTACTTAACCTGAGAAACCACTGTAAATAAAATAGCAAAGACGTTAACATTACATTAAAAGGGCAACGAACAAAAACTGAAACACTCACCTCACGATATATGTAAAAGGAGCAAGTCTGACCCACCTTGCTTCAACGCTGAGCACAACAAAGGTCATGGACATATCTAACAATTCTCCCAATTAAAAAAAGTAAGTCTGGGTAAATAAGAATGATTTTGCAGGGCACCTAAGAACAGACAGTCGTGGCACCAGGCATGCTTCCTTGGGGAAAGCATTCTGCAAACAGGGAGCTGCAACCCCAAAGGTCATTTCTCGTGTTGGCCCCCATTGCACTCAGTGTCTGGCTTGGTTCATGTGAGGAGAGATGCCCAGGATTTGTGGGGGAAGCCATGAATTTTAAAGTGGTATAAGAGTGTTTTAAGTGTATGCTGTGAGTGTGTGTGACCTTTGCCTTTTTTCAGGCAACGGGGGGGTGGGGGGGAAGAGAGAGAAGGTGTGTGTTTTACCACATGTGTGTACTTACCCTAGCTGGAATTGTGGGCTCAGGAATTATCCATTTATTAATTTATTAAACAAAATACTGGTTCAAATATAAGCTGAGCTAGTTCTCAATTTTGAGAGAAGAATTTTGGCTATTTCCAGACTTGCACATCTAATCAACTGCACAAAGTTTACCAGAAGGTTCAACATACCAGTTTTAATGCTTTTTAAGAAGCAATAGTGGCTATTTGTTCTATGCATTATCTTGTCGCATATAATGATAATCTGACAAATTACTTCTGTTGTTAAAATTTGTTACTTCCATCACAATTGATCAAGTCACTCTCAGTTTGCTTAAATCTAATTAGGGCTGTTACACCAAGTGGTCTCTCATCCATCTACAGTTAATTTGACAGTTCTTTGAATTGCCACTTTTTCTTAGCTATAGGAAGCTTGTTCCTTCATCAAGGAGAACCAGTTAGGATTCAATAGGTTGAAAGGGTGCTAATGTAATGAGGCTGCAATCCAGGAAGGAGGACAAGGCAATCTCTGGCTGCCCCTTTTGAGATGGACGGGAACTTGCATTCCCACTCCAGGCCCCTAGTTGTCATACACAGCTACAGAAGTGCTGTCTAGGGAATGATTGGGGGCTATATGCATTCTGCATAGGTTGAGGATAGATTTCCTTTGCAAATGGTAACTGATTAGATCTATTTACATATGACCCCTTAATGTGCAGTGCAAACGTCTTATAATAGGCTCATTGTTGTACAGTTTTCTTAATGATGTCACCAAAGTCTGTTTTAAGTGTTGTCCATTAACATTCTAACTCCTTCTGAAATCACACTCCTTTCTCTCTCGCTCGCTTGGAGAGTCTTTAGTCTCTCCAGCAACTCAATCCAGGTTTCTATAATAACATCAAGGACTAGGGAGGCAAGTTCCCAGTAGAGAGAGATCTCCATTCACCCATCAGCACTACACACATAAAATACTGCACAATTTCAGTTCAGGTGTAGGAGTCTACGGATCATTTGCTGACTACAGTTCTAAAAGTGGTGGTTTCTGTGAATGACAAAATCCTGTACACGTCTACTGAGAAGTAAGTCCCAGTTAGGCTGACTTCCATGTGAATGGATGTGGAATTGCAGCCTGAGCAATTGGAAGTTAAACTTTATTATTTTTTTATTCCAACTGTTTATCTCCCATTTAATTACAATTGTCTCTAAGCAGTGTACAGAAGCTCAATATAATGAAAGTGAAAATATGTTAAAACCATAACATCAGAACTCAGTTTAAATGGAGTAATAGTAGTAGTAGTAGTAGTAAATTTTCGGGAGGTACCAGAAGTTCAACAGTGGGATGGCCTGTCTTACCTCAACTGGGAGAGAGTTCTGTAGAACTGAGCTCATGATACTGAACACACCAGCTCCAAGTGGGTAGAAGCCATATATCTGAGCCATGGGGGACCACAAGCAGTGACTTCCCCGTAAAACAGTGTGTTCCATTGTCAGCTCAAGCATAATATTTGCAAATGGAATTGATTCACACATTCAGATGATAGACATCGAGTGCTGACAAGCAAAGGAAGCCGTGTTAGTCTATAAGAAAAATCCTAAAGAGGGGGCAATATTTTTCTTAGGGCCAAGCAAAATGTCACACAATAGTGGAGAAGTTAGAAGAGTTGACAGGATTTGAATGTATGTGTGCACTAGCCTGGGGAAAAGGTTTTCTTGGGTTAATTTTCCAGTGGTACAATGGCAAAGAATGATGCTTGGGTTTGTTTTTATGGGATGTTCTACTGCTTTTAAGTAAGTCTGATGAAGGATGGTCTGCAAGTTTAAAACCTGAGCAGGCTGGATGATGCTACAGATAAAATGAAAGTAATTATAGTTTTGGTGTTTTTTGTTTTTAAAGAAAAAGAATATGACACAGGAGCAAAGACATCTTCCAGAGAGTTCACAGTGTTAGTCTACAGCAGCAAAAAAATAATATAAAGAGAGATACATAAGCATATTGTCTTTGTCAATAAATCACAACTTAAACTGATTAAAATATGAAAATACGCGTTCTACCTATTTTCCCACACTCCAGTAAGCAATATGGTAAGAATAATTCTCAGATACGTGTACTCCATTTTGTGTTAGTAGGATGGTAATGGGTCACACATGAGTGATTCTACAGAATAAAGGATAAGATTAGATAACTCTTCTTAATAAAGTGAGCATATTTCCAATGAGGTTTTTTTTGGTGTCAATTAATCACAGTTATGCATCTGGGGCTAACTTCCTTCTCTTTTTAAATGTACCTCATTCAGAGTCCTGAAAATGAGGTTAAGCAAATATTACTGAGCATGACAGTTCACAATTTGGACAGCTGTTCCCAACTATTGTCCAGAAATTAACTTGAAGTCATACAGGAAAAGGTTTGTGTCAAAAGGAAGGAAGGAAGGAAGGAAGGAAAATTCTTCTTAAGCTATGTGAATAGCTTTTCAAAGACACAGGTAGGTGACCTTATCCCTGACCAAAGGTAAGTCCCACTGTGAGGTAAGAAATAATGAGCGTCTTCACCCCCATCAATCTGCCTGGACACTGAGGACCAGCGCCGAGGGCCTTCTGGTGGTTCCATCACTGAGAGAAGCCAAGTTACAGGGAACCAGGCAGGGGGCCTTCTCTGTAGTGGTGCCTTCCTTGTGGAACACCCTCTCACCAGATGTCAAGGAAATAAACAACTATCTGACTTTTAGAAGACATTTGAAGGCAGCCCTGTTTAGGGAAGTTTTTAATGTTTGATGTTTTATCACATTAAACATCAAACATCTAGATTACAAAGGAAAAGTGCTAATTACACTCTGCACTGTTTCCAGCTTCCCCTCATGGACCAATAGCAGATAAGGGAGATGACTTTCACTGATGATAATGGTGGATGGTAAAGAATAGCCCTCCCACACTATGATCCAAAGAGAGGCACTGCAACAGCAGACCCTCCAAGTGCCCCTATTTTCCAGGGACATCCCTGATTTAGAGAAGCCCTCCTGGTTTCTGATTTGATCCCGGAATGTCCTGCTTATTCTTAGGACATCCCTTTTTATTGGAGAAATGTTAGGGGGGTGTGGTAGGATATCCCTATTTTCACTGGAGGGTATGGAGTTATCCGACCCCCGAGGCATCTGAAGGCAATCCTGTATAGGGAAGTTTTTGAAAAAAAATGTTTAATGTTTTATTGTGTTTTTATATATGTTGGTAGCTGCCCAGAGAGGCTGGGGCAACCCAGTAAGATGTGGGGTATTTCTCATTATTTTTTCACTGCACAGCTCAAATTCATCCTGTCTCAGCTGACCATGCAGTAAAGAGAAATTGTGCTTTTCTACTTTTCAGACTGGAAATGGGAGTTGTTATGAACATGGCATGACTAAAGCAGAATTTTCTGGAGGATCTCTTCTAACTTCTGACCAAAGTCAAAAGAGAAGAGTCAACGTATTTGCTGCCTCTGTCATTAACTTAAGAAAGACATATGATGACCTGATATCATTTTCTTCATGCCATGTACAATCTGTTGGAATTAATTACAGCCCATCATCAACTCTGTGCCAAAGTGACCCAAATGACTGAGAAGTCTCTTGCGTTTAATAAAATACAATCCAATTAAGAGGAACGCTTCGGGCCAAATTTGCTGCTGGTGTGACTGGGCAGAGAATGAATGAAGCCATTATTTACCTCACCAGAAAATTTGGCCTAAGCAGGATATATGCCATGATCTATATTTTAAATGACAAAAGCTGCAACTCAGGATTTTATCCAGATTGCTATTTTAATGTCAGTGCTAAAAGCCAAGGAATGTCAGATGTAACTCATTTTCACCCTTGGAGTGGTATTACCAGCTCAGAGGAAATAGAATTGCAAACGTTCTTGACCAAAGTCCTGAGAATGGAAGCCAAGAGATATTCCCACAGTGAGGCAGCTAGGCTGGATCATTTGCGACTGAATCACACGGCATGGGGAAAGTAACGTTACAAACTGGAAGCATTAAAATCCACATGGAATCGTTGAAGAGTGTTTATTTGTGCAAGATCGAAGCTTGCCAAGAGCCTGGGCAGAAAACGAAGCTTCACAGAATAAAAGTTAAGCATACTATTGTTAAGGGAAGTAAGCAACTCATTGTTACGCAAGGAGCTAATGAAACAGAAAACAATGGCTATAAGTTTTTATAAAAGAACAGTGAATTTCTCAATTGCTTTTAGGAGCAATCCTCCACTTGATAAATTGAAAAACCAAGACAGTGAGGTTGGGTTGACATCTATTGCTTATGTCCACTTGTCTTTTTTCTTTCTTTCTTGGATGCAATCCTATGCATGCCTACTTAAAAGCATGCCTAGAATATATTGCACCCTAAATATAATACCTGTAGCACTGCAACCTGTAACATTGCACCCAGGCTCTTCTGGAACTGAGGTGCAACAAAAACAGGAAACCCAAAGAGGAGCTAGAAACTGAAGCCCCCCAAAAGTAGTGGGGTAGACAAGAATGTGGGTTACTGCATTTCAGACCCTACTAGTTCTTTTTCAAGAATATCTAAAATCATTTTTTAAAAATCAATTTTAAATTCAGTTCTTCCTGGAAATGACTTAGCAAGTATTACACACGATTTGCAGACCAACAAAACATGTTACTTGCAATAGCCAGAGATCTGAGTCTGAAACCCAGCCTAGGATGCACACAATGCTAAGCAAAACCAAGGCTAAGAATAAATGAGCAGACTAGCAGATATACACAGGAAGAAACACGACTGCTTTGCTCTTCACCTGCTGCTGCGCTACCCAGTGCTAAGCCATGGTTTGGTTTAGTGTTGCATTCAATCCTGGACTCATGATTTGTCTTGCTCCAGACAAATCCCAAGCTGTAGCGAAGCTTTACTTGCTGCTCTGGGCAACACAGCAGAAGCAAGACTGGGGCAGGAGTGAAGCAGCCACCAATTCTAATGTGAGCACCTGCCTGCTTGCTTGGTCATGCCTGCCCATGGCTTAGCAAACTAGGTCCAATACTATATGGGGGGAATACCATTGCAGAATGGGACACGGGTGGCGCTGTGGGTTAAACCACAGAGCCTAGGACGTGCCAATAAGAAGTTCGGCGGTTTGAATCCCCGTGATGGGGTGAGCTCCTGTTGCTCGCTCCCTGCTCCTGCCAACCTAGCAATTCGAAAGCACATCAAAGTGCAAGTAGATAAATAGGTACCGCTCCAGCAGGAAGGTAAACAGCATTTCCGTGTGCTGCTCTGGTTCGCCAGAAGCGGCTTAGTCATGCTGGCCACATGACCCAGAAGCTGTACGCCAGCTCCCTCGGCCAATAAAGCGAGATGAGCACCGCAACCCCAGAGTTGGTCACGAATGGACCTAACGGTCAGGGGTCCCTTTACCTTTACCATTGCAGAGGACACAGGATTTATGTACCTCTACTCCCTCCCACCCTCTTCCTTCTGTTTATTTTTTTTCCTTTCCACCACCTCACTTATTACCAACAACAACAGTATAATACTGTTCCCCAAACACAATATGTTTCAATCACCTCTAATTAGGGAGGCAATGAGTAGTTGGAACTGCCTTAAAGCGGTTAGATTAAATACTCTTTTGAGCCATACCAAGTCTGTGATGTTATGTTACTAATCTGAACCCAGATCCCTGCATCCCAAAGCAAGGTGTTTGATGACTAATAATCACCCTGTTATGTACTGTAGTTCTGATCTTGCATCATTTCTCTAATATTAGTGTTCCATTTTAAACCCAGCCCTGTAGCCAGAATCCTAATCCCACAAACCTGCAGCAAGTTCAGCAAAATATATCACACTCATTTTTTTCTTCCCCAATATTCAGGGACGACAGCCTTATACAAACTGATTTTCAAAGGGAGCAAAATCATAAAAGGGTTCAGAGAGCTGTAATTCTAAGTGGATAAGGCAGAATGAAATCTTCCTTTACTTGTGACATTGCATAGTCAATTACCAGTCTCAGAAGTAATTTCAACTGACATAGTATTTAACGTAGAGATCCCATGCTGTAAGAATTATTGCTCCCGGTTGGAATGGCTTCAAAAACAACCCACCAAGATAATATTAGTTTTCATTTCACTTTTGGTCCCATGTGTCTAATCATAAGAGCTGAACAGTATGTCATGTGCAAAACATTGACTGGATGTGGAAGCTGTGACACTAAATGACAAAAGAAGGATATGCACAGTTAGCTAGGAAATGTACCAAACTGGATATTTTCCAATACAATGCCACAGTAAATTAGATCTTTCGAAAAGGCGACCCATGTAATCCTAGGTTTGTTTGTTCTTGTTTCCTTTCCATCTTCCTGCATTGTTCTAATAAAGGCAAGTCCTAAAACAGAACAGAATCTTCTGCTGCTTATTTCCTTCTTGGGTGTGGGAAGAGGGAGAGACAGATGGGGGGATTCTACCCTCTGTCTTCATACATCCCATGTTTTTTGGGTTTTTGAACATGGAGTCCGTGTGCAAACAACTTGTGCAGATGTAGCTTTGGTCAACATGAACTGAGATGCTATAAAAAGCAGGAAAAGTGCCTACAAACACATGAGATCTTTGCATGCAAAGTCAATAGGTGTGTGGAGGTCGTGGTCAGGCAGGCCTAACAAGATGGAGCTCACAAATGAATGTCTCTGAGAGTGACAGGATGTGGGGACATGCCATACCTCCCAGGAAGGTTGTACAGAACAAATATTTAATAATAACTAAAGTAAATGTTTAACCCCACCTCCCCAATGGCTAAAAGTGACATGAACAGGATTTAGACAGCTTGCCCATTCCTAGTGTCAACCACCCCATTAAAATTCTTAAATACAGGAATGCAATTGACCACATCACTGCAAGGACTTGAAAAAGATGGCAGTGGTGGAGTTGCATAACTTCAGGAGGAGCAGGTAAGAACACAGCAGGTTTCAAATTGAGCCAATAAACTTTCAATCCCAGTGCCACCTGGTGTACTCATTCTAATCATCTTGTAGGAGCTGTACTAACAGAGTCCCATGATACCCTTAACAGTAGATCCAAACTTTTGATTACCTGAACATTTGGGTATCCTCCAGGCCTTCAGATAGATGGGACTGTGCTATACAGTATTTTTAATATCACCACTAACACTTAGGAGAATATCTATAGCCCTCTCCATGCGGAATATGAAGGGTTAATGTGACTAGCATTTGTTTATTAAGCCCATCAAGTACATGTTTGTGCAAATTTGTCAGTTATCTGAGCGAGGCCAGAAAAACAACATGGATCTTGAAAGAAAAAGAAAGAAAGAACTTCCCTGCCCCTGAGAATTAAAGAAAATGTACTGTAGATAACTAGATAGCTCTATGTAATGAATATTTTTATCAGATTCTATCATATGGCTCTGTATAAAAGAATAATTCTTTATCCATGTTAACAGTCAGTGAACATCATATTCACTTAATGGTACCACAATGGGATCAGCTGTCTTGTCAAGTAAATCTATTGCATCAACACCGTGTTTTATCCCTCGTTCTTCAGCTTCGTGCACATAAAATTTTAATACATACAGTCTTCAGCAGAATGTTCTTTTGTCCATCAGTCACAAATGCATGGTTTCATCCTCTAGTACCACAGTATATTGATGTTACTGTGCATGGTTGCTTTTGGAATCCATCGCAAAGGAGACTGTAAGTTAAAAGGTCTTTTACATCAATTCTAGGGAAATCAGAAATGTGCATCTGTGGATATTGCTGCTTATGTTGAATTTCCAATGGATTCATGTTCCTATCCTATAAAAAGGGCCCTGTTTTTAACATGAAAACAAATGTATTCTGTTTTGGGGGGAAATGTATATATTTTAAAGGATTTTGATCATATCTGCTCCATATTTAGATTTCCTGAAGAACGGGACTCGTTTTCCTATAATAACTTTCCGGCGAACTGTGGCAAGAGAACTTGTGACCTAATCCTGTGATTGAATCACAAAGAAGTATGGTAGGGGGCTTTAGTCAAATGAAACCATTCTCATGTTCAATGAACACATGTGGAAGTAGTGGAAACGTGCATGCTAGGCACACCCCTTCCATGCCAATGTACCCACTGGTCACAGTCCTTGACAGCCACACATTTGGTGTCCATAAGAAAGCGGCTGTACACACACACACACCTATATGTAGGCTTCTCCAGTTATTGGTAATCTTGACTGGGTCAGATTTCTAATCAGGCGGAAAATCTCTATGTGCCTAAGGCTAGCCAATCAGAATTCCAAATAGGTGAATCCTGATTGGCTTGGATTCCCAATCAGATGCACACTGATATATGTGTCACTTGTTAACAATGACAACTGCTGGGGTGTGTGGCCACTGGACACATCGCAGTGCAGGAAGTGAAGGCAGTAGGCACATTCCTACTACCGCTGTGGGGCACGTTTGAACACTCCTACACTAAAGTTCGTATCTCCATACGTTTGGCTGCAGTCTGCACAAATGGCCACGTCAAAATTTGCTTCTGAATCCCACAAAACCAGTGTAAGGAGGGCAACACCTGATTTGACTTGGTGCCAAACCCTTCAGAGGCTTTGAGTTTGCACTTTTCTTATGATTGCTAACATGGCTTTGCAGCAAATAATGAGGAGAAAGCTCTGATATGGTTCTGATGTATCACAATGATTGTTCATGCAGATGACCCATTCATTTAAGCAAGATAACATTTGCTGCCTTCTCACGTCTCCATGCCTTTAAAAATGCAACTTGGCCTCCCGCGTAACACACACACACTCAGAAATGCGCTTTGCCTGTTCTGTGCAGTCCCTCAATATACACCCCCCCAATGCTACCACTTCAGTACCACTTAAGAGTCATTGGTGAAAGTGCTGTTGCCACCACCAACACCAGTGAGTTCAACCCCATTCCAGAGGCACACCATATCCACCCCTGTCAAATATCCTACCCCTCCCCTTTTCTGGTGAACAGTGGCAAAAACTGAAGAATCATAGAATCATAGAATCATAGAATCATAGAGTTGGAAGAGACCACAAGGGCCATCGAGTCCAACCCCCTGCCAAGCAGGAAACACCATCAGAGCACTCCTGACATATGGTTGTCAAGCCTCTGCTTAAAGACCTCCAAAGAAGGAGACTCCACCACACTCCTTGGCAGCAAATTCCACTGTCGAACAGCTCTTACTGTCAGGAAGTTCTTCCTAATGTTTAGGTGGAATCTTCTTTCTTGTAGTTTGGATCCATTGCTCCGTGTCCGCTTCTCTGGAGCAGCAGAAAACAACCTTTCTCCCTCCTCTATGTGACATCCTTTTATATATTTGAACATGGCTATCATATCACCCCTTAACCTCCTCTTCTCCAGGCTAAACATGCCCAGCTCCCTTAGCCGTTCCTCATAAGGCATCGTTTCCAGGCCTTTGACCATTTTGGTTGCCCTCCTCTGGACACGTTCCAGTTTGTCAATGTCCTTCTTGAACTGTGGTGCCCAGAACTGGACACAGTACTCCAGGTGAGGTCTGACCAGAGCAGAATACAGTGGCACTATTACTTCCCTTGATCTAGATGCTATACTCCTATTGATGCAGCCCAGAATTGCATTGGCTTTTTTAGCTGCCGCGTCACACTGTTGGCTCTGAAGAGGGCCATTTGGGTTCAGCCTTAAATTTAACTTTTGCCCTGAGGAAGAAATGCCACATTCAAAATGCATTGGGATTTTTACCTGGCAATAAAATATTACTTGCACTCACTGGCTTTCGGCTTTTACACCTGTTTGCAGTGTTTGATTAAATAATACACTTGTGGGGTAGGAAACTTGCCAGAGGGATGCTGATATCTGTCACAAGTGGAGTATCTCAACCAGTTACATTTCCTCACCTACAGCATCCTTAACTTATGGAATCTTTGACTGAGACCTTCTTGTGATTCTTTGACATGACAGTAATCCAACAAGCCCTATCAGGCTATTTTACAAAGGTGCATCTTCAATATGTCACCGATGCAGAATTGAGCAAAATGAAGTGTATGTGATACATTATACTATACAAAGCGGTTTTAGAGCACTATGGCTCCTTAATTTTATTTCTTCTGACGCCTTATTTTCCTCTCAGTTTTAGCTCTACCAACAGTGTATATTTGGAATAAAGTAATCATAATAAGAGTGATTTTAATAATACGATCCTTTGATTAAACTGCTCTTGATCTGCATCTAGAATAAAAGATCAAGTGATAAATTAAAAGCATAATATCCTTGCTAATGAAATCTGGTTTTTTTGTGGACTCTTTGGTCATCTCCGTCAGTATTTGCTCTCTAAAATCCCTAATGCAGTCCATTTATTTCAATAAGTTGCAAGTATACATACGTTTTATCAATATTATAGATTTCAGTTGTCAGGCTACATTAATTTCAATGTCAACGCCATCCACCATGTTCCTGGGTTTTGAACTGAATAGCTCAATGTACCAGTAAATACACATTATTCTTATTCCAGGATGAGTGACTTTGCAATGAGCTACTTTCATTTCCTTTCATCTGAGAAGAACGCTTTCCTTTTGGTATCCCTCAGGTGTGAGTTTTAGTATACACATAGTCAAAGCAAGAGCTTGAAGAGCTCCCAATGTTTTGTTTTGTTTTGCTCTTCTTATTACATGTCAAAATCTTATTCTGTAGACAGCTCCTTTTCACAGGTTGCGATAAGCAGCTAAATCTAGATTCATCCTCCTTTTGCTAGAGGGAATCACCTTGCATCTGTTAAAACTAAGATTATCGCCTGATTAGAACATCTGAGATCAGAAATGCTTTACATCAAGCTCAGGCAACAATCTAAATAATGAGGGCAGGAGAGAGAAAGAGTTGGAGGGAGAAAGAGAGATCGAGGATGTGGCCCGAATACTCATGCAGAGCTGCTGACACATCTTGAATACTTAGAGTTTAAATGCTAAGTTAATATAGAAGCATAATTGTGGATTTTTAGGCAGGGAGAAAAAGACGTGAATGGTGTATGCACGCCTGTATTTATGCACTGGATACTGAAAAGCGCTTCCAATATTCTGTAAAAATTTACTATCTCTCCCCCCCCCCAGTAGAATAAGCCATATCCTTTATGCTTTTTTAATGACTCTGTTTCTCTCCCCCCCTCCCTTTTAAGAATCTACATTCAACTTAATGTTTACTCGCTACGAGGAAATATTAGCAGGATAAATGGATGCTTGGTAATCGGAAATACATTCTGTCTCAGAACCACCATAGTCAACAATTTCCATGTAATAAATGCAAGCATTTGAGAATAAAATTTGTAAAGAAAAAACCCCTGTATTGCTAACATGAATTCCAAAGAATCTGTTGTGATGCTCCAAATTAGTCAAACCATAGAGTATCATTTGAATTCGTTTAAAGATAATTCTGATGGGTGTAGATGTCTACAAGATGGGTTTGGGGGCTTGTTCATATAGCACTGAAAGTGGGCTGATCTAGGGCTTATGGCGAAGCGGCTACATGTTCAATGTATGCCAGCATTTTCCTGCAACACTATGAACCAATTCCTAGTGTGAGAACAGTTGACAGTAATGAATTTATGATGCCGGGTTAATTCCTTGTAGAATAAAGGTTAGGAGAGAAAGGGTTACAGTTAACTCCTTCCCCATTAACTACAAGGAATTTACTTATGCAATAAGAGGGAGGAAAAGATCACGTCAATTACATACTCATTTCTTTGAAGAGGCACAGAGGAGAGTAGGGAGTCAAACCAGATTTCCCAGAAGGGAAAGTAAAACACACATACATACTCAACATATGCACCCTTTATTGCCATCATTTATAGGTCATACCATCTGTTTTGCATGCAGAAGGTGTCTAATTCAATCCTTAGGATATCCAGGGATAGCTGGGAATTGTCTCTGCCTGAAATTCTGGAGAGTCACTGCTAGTTACTGCAGAACATTACTCAGCTAAATGGGGGTAGTGGTCTGATTCAGTATAAGGCCGCTTTCTCTGGGCCTATGGACCCCTAACCACTTAAGCGAATGTGCAATGCAATCCTAATTATGTTTACTGAGTTCAGTGGGACTTACAACCTAGTAAAGGTAGCTCATATACAGGCGGCAACCATTTTAGGCATGTCCAGTTGACACATGATCACTGAAGCATGGATCCTTTTGTACCCGGAAGATGGCAGAACGGGGGTGGAACAGAGCACAACAGAGGTGGGGCAGGGTGGGGCATAACAGGGCACGGCACATTTATTCATGCTCCGCTGACATGCATGGGGACCAGGAATGAAATGCCCACACGAAATGATCGCCACCTATATACATGTAGATAATGTAAGTTGAAGAGTTAATGTGCATAGTAACCAAACATTGTGCACATTCACCAGGCCTCATACAGAATGCGTTCATGAATTGTGCACATTTTTTTAGTCAATATACATATGTAGGGTTGCAGCCAACTAAGCTTTATGCAGAGTAGACCCCCTGAACTGAAGGAATCTACATTAGTCATGGGTGGGATTCTATCAAGTTGTTGAATGTCTGGGACAAGGTCTATTCACATAATAGGACTTCCCTCTTCTTCTTCCCCAGTGCCCCCTAAATCTGTCATGGAGAGTTGTGAGAAGCATGACAGGAGAAAAGGTCAAAACAAAAAAAAATTTTCCTTCCAGTAGCACCTTAAAGACCAACTAAGTTAGTTCTTGGTATGAGCTTTCGTGTGCATGCACACTTCTTCAGATACACTGAAACAGAAGTTGCCAGATCCTTCTATATAGTGAGAAGGTGGGGAGGGGTATTACTCAGAAGGGTGGTGGGAATGGGTGATTGGCAGATAGCTGTGATGAGCCTGTTGACGACTCTTAACAACTGCAATAGGTCTTACAGGAAA
This sequence comes from Podarcis raffonei, assembly GCF_027172205.1. Classification (NCBI taxonomy): domain Eukaryota; kingdom Metazoa; phylum Chordata; class Lepidosauria; order Squamata; family Lacertidae; genus Podarcis; species Podarcis raffonei. The sequence continues at coordinate 70,702,398 of NC_070602.1, forward strand.
AAGCAAGGGGTGCGTTGTGCCAGCAGACCTTGTTCTCTGTATGCATACCCCACCTAATCAAGACGACCACCCAACCTCTGCTTATAAACCTCCAAGGAAGGAGAGTCCACCACTTCCTGAGGGAGTCCTTTCCACTGCCAAACAGCTCTTACCATCAGAAAGTTCTTCCTAATGTTTAGTCAAAATCTCCTTTCTTGTAACTTGAATCTATTGTTTCGGGTCCTCCCCTTCAGAGCAGGGGAAAACAAGCTTATTCCACCTTCCATGGGACAGTCCTTTCAATATTTGAAGATAGCTGTCATATCACCTCTTGGTCTTCTCTTCTCCAGGCAAAACATATCCAGCTATCTGAACTGTTCCTCATAAGGCTTGGTTTCCAGACCTTTTATCATCTTGATCACCCTCCTCTGCACATGTTCCAGCTGGTCTCATTCCTGTGCATGTTCTGCCTCAATCACTTACTTGCCAGAACAAGAAGGATTCATCAGTTCCTCTTGTGCTTCATCAGATGATGTCACCGTTTCTGCTCTGAAAGAAAAGGTCCTGTATCTTTGGTCCCTTGTTTGATCACTGCTACATCACCAGCAGGCAACAAGGCATTGGTAGCAATTTGTGTGGGAAGTCTGAGACCAAGATGAGCATGGAAAGTGCCAGCGTTGTGTAGTGGTTAAGAATGGTGGACTCGTAATCTGGCGAACCGGGTTCGATTCCCCACTCCTCCACATGCAGCTGCTGGGTGACCTTGGGCTAGTCACACTTCTCTGAAGTCTCTCAGCCTCACTCACCTCACAGAGGTTGTGGGGGAGGAAAGGAAAGGGGATTGTTAGCCGCTTTGAGACTCCTTAAGGGGAGTGAAAGGCAGGATATCAAGCCCAAACTCTTCTTCTCTTCTTCTTCTTCTTCCACTTCAAGCATCAGGTATAGAATGAAGGCTGCTGCTAAAACAGTTGATATTTATGTCACCTTATCATTATATGCTTTGGCTTATTTCTTACTAAATCACACAGCTACCTTTGGGTCACCTCTTACTCAATCATGCAACTATCGAAGACTAACTTCTTCCATATGAATCTACACAAACTATAAGTTCTTCTTCAGTGGACCTGCTTTGAGTGACCCTCTAAATGAAGGAAGGTGTGGACTACCAGGAGAGGATCTTTTTGGTTGTGGCTCCCTGGTGACAATCCAGCCTTCCCAGATAGGCACCATCTTTGTATCTTATGGTTGCCTGGTGAAAACCCTTTCAGATGCCATGTGAAAATAACTTATGTTTTAGAGTCTGATCCTTTAAGTTGTTTTTTAAAAATAAAATAACACCCTGTGATTTATTTGTGTGTTTTTTAAAAATGTTTAAGTGTGATATAATTTTATATAATTCTGACTGAGAGGGGTGGAGAGAGAGAGGAGCAGAACAGGATGATCAAGAAGACAGTGGTGACAACTGTTATTACGAACCTGACAGCGAATATTCTGAATTTTTTGGATTGCCAGAAGAAGATGATGGTCCAATTAAGAGAAGAAATACTGTAATGTATTTCCCCAAATGCACAGAACAGTGGACAGACCTGCTCCCTGCCTTGCAGGCCTTTTCCCACCTGGCCTGGGACCGTAGGTCCCGGACGGACTCTAGCTACAAAAGCTGAGGCTGGTGAAGAAACTCTTGGGCTGGGGTGTTGTTTGGGGGCTGGGGGTGGGTTGCAGAAGGGGGTTGTTGCTGCTGTTGCTGCCATTTTCTCTGTATCTTCATATTAGATTTGATTTAGGTGGAAATTGTTCAGTTTGGTTGTGCATTTTAAAAATGTTTTATTCTTGTTTATGACTGCTTTTCTTGTAGTTAAGTATTTTTTTTTACATGTAGTGAACCACCTTGAGCATGGTTTAAACTGTGGAAAGGCAGCATTCAAATAAAATTATGGATGTATGCAGTAGCTCTTATTATTTTATATTATTTCAGCCCCAGCCAGCACAGCCAATGGTTAGGAAAGATGAGAGTTATAGTTGAGAAACCTCTGGTGGACCACAGGTTTCCTGTCCCTGTTTGATAATTGTGTTTTAATTGTTCTATTTGTTTTGTGATTCACCCAGAGTACTGTTATCCAGAGTTCTTCAGCGGTATACTCCCAGTATGTCAGTCAGTCGGTCAATAATTAGGAAGATGGCACTTGCTCTTGCTGTACAATAAAACAATGCATTGCCGTTCCAAATGCTTATGTTGTTAAGCCGCTGAACATCTCTTGGGTAAGAATGTTGAACTGCTTACACGATAAGCTAATTACTCATCTTCTTGCATTTTTTTTCAGACTCGTAAAACTTCAGTGTAACATGATCACACATAGATCTGATTCCCTTCCCAGTTCAACACAACTAGCATCTAATAGCACTGTCTTCATCAATCTGGTATCCTATAGAAATATAGAAATACTTTATTGTCACTGTACCACTTGCTTACAGTGAGATTAAACGAGTACAAAACATCCTCCAGATGTTTTGTACTCTGACTCCCATCAGACCCAGCCCGAGCCCCCAACATCTGGATGGTAGTAGCCTGCACTGGGGTGTTGTTATATGTAACAGTAAAGCAAAACCTAAATCCCTTGACAATTGACACCTATGGTCTCCCCCACCCCATGCCATTATTCCCACTTTCTGTAACTGATATTCAACAAAGGATCCTCCACTTTTAAGACCCTTGCTTAACATATTTTTATTTATTTTTTGGGACATGGATCACAGACTTTGTTTTTTTAAAAAAAAAAATCTATTTGGAACTCGATCAATGCACATTTGACTTTTTACCTTATTTATTGCGCTTCTGTGCATGAATTATAACTTAATGGCTGGCATGCTTTGAATTCCTTAGCATGTTTTTTATACCTAATAAGTGAATCATCCTGCGTGTGTGCATTTTAAGGCAGTCTTTATAAGTCCTGTGTTTGAACATCTGTCAAGGGATGGAGATTAGCTGAATAGATACAGGATGCAAGTATATTCTATTCTCTGTTATCCTGTATACTGCAATTATCTTGATCCTCAAACAACTCTGTGACAGTTACAGCCACTTTTGCAGACTTGTTATTACTGCAAATTCAGAAATTTATTTTACTTGAATCTAAATTAAATTGATATGTAACAAGGCTCTACCCCCCATTTCTTTCCATTGCAAAATCATATTTTAAATGTCCTTACCTTCATATGATACAGTATCGTTCATAAATGCTTTATAGTGTTGTATTAATTTAGAGGTTTTTGATACGTTGTATCTACCGGTACATCTTTGGGACGTGGGTGGTGATGTGGGTTAAACCACAGAGCCCAGGGCTTGCCGATCAGAAGGTCGGCGGTTCGAATCCCCGCAACGGGGTGAGCTCCCGTTGCTCGGTCCCTGCTCCTGCCAACCTAGCAGTTCAAAAGCACGTCAAAGTGCAAGTAGATAAATAGGTACCACTCCGGCGGGAAAGTAAACAGCATTTTCGTGCGCTGCTCTGGTTCGCCAGAAGCGGCTTAGTCATGCTGGCCACATGACCCGGAAGTTGTACGCCGGCTCCCTCAGCCAATAAAGCAAGATGAGCGCCGCAACCCCAGAGTCGGTCATGACTGGACCTAATGGTCAGGGGTCGCTTTACCTTTTACCTATTTACATCTTTAGACTATAGGTAAAGGTAAAGGACCCCTAGACGGTTAAGTCCAGTCAAAGGCAGCAATGGGGTGTGTCGCTCATCTCGCTTCAGGCCAAGGGAGACGGCGTTTGTCCGCAGATAGCTTTCTGGGCCATGTAGCCAGCATGACTAAACCGCTTCTGGTGCAACGGAACACAGTGATGAGTGTCAGAGTGCATGGAAGCACCAGTTACCTTCCCCTCGCAGTGGTACTTATTTATTTATTTAAACAGCATTTCTGTGTGCTCTGGTTTCCGTCACAATGTTTCATTGCTCCAGAAGTGGTTTGATCATGCTGGCCACATGACCCGGAATGCTGCCTGTGGACAAATACCAGCTCCCTCGGCCTGAAAGCGAGATGAGCGCCGCAACCCCATAGTCACCTTTGACTGGATTTAACCATCCAGGGATCCTTTACATTTACCTTTTATCTACTTATTTATCTACTCACACTGGTATGCTTTTGAACTGCTAGGCTGGCAGTTTGGAATATACAATTTCTGGGCTTGATTAAAAAAAAAATCATTCACACAGTTTTTAATAAAGAAAATTAGAAGAATTTATTCCATCGGCCTGGGTGTGTGTGAACCTTTTCTTTCATTATTTCGTTCTTTCATCAAGGATTATTCTTTAGAAGCATTCTGAAATCCTGAACCAAAAGTTAGTAGGGGGGGGGGGAATGTAAGCATTGCTTGTTAGGTTATGTGAGTTTAAGGCTGAAATCCTATACAGTGGTACCTCAGGTTAAGTACTTAATTCGTTCCGGAGGTCCGTTCTTAACCTGAAACTGCTCTTAACCTGAAGCACCACTTTAGCTAATGGGGCCTCCTGATGCTGCCGTGCCGCCGGAGCCCGATTTCTGTTCTTATCCTGAAGCAAAGTTCTTAACCTGAAGCACTATTTCTGGGTTAGCAGAGTGTGTAACCTGAAGTGTATGCAACCCGAGGTACCACTGTACACACTTAACTGAGTGTAAGTGTCATTGCTCAACAAAGTCTACCATTTGACTGTGAACTACGCTCTTCTAAAACTCAGTGATGGGCTGTAGTTACATAGAACGCCCTGCTCCTGGATCCTATCAATTGCTTCATCTAGCAGGCCTGATGCAGCAGGCTCTCCTTATGGACTTGGTAACTGGACACACCTACTTGCTTTCTTTTCTCTATTACTGCAGCTTGCCATCAGTATTCCAGCTGCTGGAACAATCTTTGGTTCCGTCTATGACTCCGACCCCTTCATGGATCACTGCCTTGCCGTGGCGAAGGGGCTTGAAGAACTCAGAGAAGCTATGAACTACGCCGAGCAGGGCACACAAGATGAACAGGTCATAGTGGAGAGTTTTGACCAAACGTGATCCACCTGGAGGAGGAACCGGCAAGCCACTCCAGTATCCTTGCCAAGAAAACTCCATGGACAAAGACAACAGGCATATAAAAGTTATGACGCTGGAAGATGAGCCCCTCAGGTCGGAAGGCGTCCAACATGCTACTGGGGAAGAGCGGAGGGCAAGTACAAGTAGATCCAGAGCTGATGAAGCGGCTGGGCCAAAGCCGAAAGGACACTCAGTTGCGGATATGCCTGGAAGCGAAAGGAAAGTCCAATGCTGTAAAGAAAAATATTGCATAGGAACCTGGAATGTAAGAACCATGAACCTGGGTAAGTTGGAGGTGGTCAAAAATGAGATGGCAAGAATAAATATTGACATCCTGGGCATCAGTGAACTAAAATGGACGGGAATGGGCGAATTCAGTTCGGATGACCATCACATCTACTACTGTGGGCAAGAAACCCGTAAAAGAAATGGAGTGGCCCTCATAGTCAACAAAAGAGTGGCGAAAGCTGTACTGGGATGCAATCTCAAAAATGATAGAATGATCTCGATACGAATCCAAGGCAGACCTTTTAACATCACAGTAATCCAAGTTTATGCACCAACCACTGGTGCTGAAGAAACTGAAATAGACCAATTCTATGAAGACTTACAAGACCTTATAGAAGTGACACCAAAGAAGGATGTTCTTCTCATTATAGGGGATTGGAATGCTAAAGTAGGGAATCAAGAGATAAAAGGAACAACTGGCAAGTTTGGCCTTGGAGATCAAAACGAAGCAGGGCAAAGGCTAATAGAGTTCTGTCAAGAGAACAAGCTGGTCATCACAAACACGCTTTTCCAACAACACAAGAGACGACTCTACACATGGACATCACCAGATGGGCAGTATCGAAATCAGATTGATTATATTCTCTGCAGCCAAAGATGGAGAAGCTCCATACAGTCAGCAAAAACAAGACCTGGAGCTGACTGTGGCTCAGATCATCAGCTTCTTATAGCAAAATTCAAGCTTAAACTGAAGAAAGTAGGAAAAACCACTGGGCCGGTAAGATACAATCTAAGTCAAATCCCTTATGAATACACAGTGGAAGTGAGGAACAGGTTTAAGGATTTAGATTTGGTGGACAGAGTGCCTGAAGAACTATGGATGGAGGCTCGTAACATTGTACAGGAGGCAGCAACGAAAACCATCCCAATGAAAAGGAAATGCAAGAAAGCAAAGTGGCTGTCCAACGAGGCCTTACAAATAGCGGAGGAGAGAAGGCAAGCAAAATGCGAGGGAGATAGTGAAAGATACAGGAAATTGAATGCAGATTTCCAAAGAATAGCAAGGAGAGACAAGAAGGCCTTCTTAAACGAGCAATGCAAACAAATAGAGGAAAACAACAGAATAGGAAGAACCAGAGATCTGTTCAAGAAAATTGGAGATATGAAAGGAACATTTCGTACAAAGATTACCATAATAAAGGACAAAAGTGGTAAGGACCTAACAGAAGCAGAAGACATCAAGAAGAGGTGGCAAGAATACACAGAGGAATTATACCAGAAAGATATGGATGTCTCGTACACCCCAGGTAGTGTGGTTGCTGACCTTGAGCCAGACATCCTGGAAAGTGAAGTCAAATGGGCCTTAGAAAGCACTGCAAATAACAAGGCCAGTGGAAGTGATGGTATTCCAGCTGAACTATTTAAAATTTTAAAAGATGATGCTGTTAAGGTGCTACACTCAATATGCCAGCAAATTTGGAAAACTCAGCAGTGGCCAGAAGATCGGAGAAGATCAGTCTACATCCCAATCCCAAAGAAGGGCAGTGCCAAAGAATGCTCCAACTACCGCACAATTGCACTCATTTCACACGCTAGCAAGGTTATACTTAAAATTCTACAAGGAAGGCTCAAACAGTATGTGGATCGAGAACTCCCAGAAGTGCAAGCTGGATTTAGAAGAGGCAGAGGAACCAGAGACCAAATTGCAAACATGCGCTGGATTATGGAGAAAGCTAGAGAGTTCCAGAAAGACATCTACTTCTGCTTCATTGACTATGCAAAAGCCTTTGACTGTGTCGACCACAGCAAACTATGGCAAGTTCTTAAAGAAATGGGAGTGCCTGATCACCTCATCTGTCTCCTGAGAAATCTCTATGTGGGACAAGAAGCTACAGTTAGAACTGGATATGGAACAACGGATTGGTTCAAAATTGGGAAAGGCGTACGACAAGGCTGTATTTTGTCTCCCTGCTTATTTAATTTATACGCAGAATACATCATGCGAAAGGCTGGGCTGGATGAATCCCAAGCTGGAATTAAGATTGCCGGAAGAAATATCAACAACCTCAGATATGCAGATGACACAACCTTGATGGCAGAAAGTGAGGAGGAATTAAAGAACCTTTTAATGAGGGTGAAAGAGGAGAGCGCAAAATATGGTCTGAGGCTCAACATCAAAAAAACGAAGATCATGGCCACTGGTCCCATCACCTCCTGGCAAATAGAAGGGGAAGAAATGGAGGCAGTGAGAGATTTTACTTTCTTGGGCTCCATGATCACTGCAGATGGTGACAGCAGCCACGAAATTAAAAGACGCCTGCTTCTTGGGAGAAGGGCAATGACAGGCCTAGACAGCATCTTGAGAAGTAGAGACGTCACCTTGCCAACAAAGGTCCGTATAGTTAAAGCGATGGTTTTCCCAGTAGTGATGTATGGAAGTGAGAGCTGGACCATAAAGAAGGCTGATCGCCGAAGAATTGATGCTTTTGAATTATGGTGCTGGAGAAGACTCTTGAGAGTCCCATGGACTGCAAGAAGATCAAACGCATCCATTCTTAATGAAATCAGCCCTGAGTGCTCACTGGAAGGACAGATCGTGAAGCTGAGGCTCCAGTACTTTGGCCACCTCATGAGAAGAGAAGACTCCCTGGAGAAGACAGTGATGCTGGGAAAGATGGAGGGCACAAGGAGAAGGGGGCGACAGAGGATGAGATGGTTGGATAGTGTTCTCGAAGCCACAAACATGAGTCTGACCAAACTGCGGGAGGTAGTGGAGGACAGAGGTGCCTGGCGTGCTCTGGTCCATGGGGTCACGAAGAGTCGGACACGACTAAACGACTAAACAACAACAACATGACTCCGACTTCTCCAGTGTTTCCTGAGCTCCTATTCTTCTTCATTTCTATTCACCACAACTCCCATCACTGCTGGCAATTGACCATGGTGGCTGGAGCTGATGGAAGTGTGAGGTCAACAACATCCAGAGGGCCATAGGCTCCTCATCACAGCATCAAAACTGACTTTGAACCTGTCCTATCCTAAGGGTGGGATTCAGCTACGTTTTACACAGAGGAGACCCCCTAAAATTGATGACCATGACTAAGTTATATCCATTAATTTCAGTGGGTAATTCTGAGACAGTGGTTCCCAATTAGTAGTCTGATGACCCCATGGGGTCCACATAAACCACTCAGGGGGTACATGGCACCATTCACATAACAAAAACTACACTAGAGATATCAAAACTTTCAAAAGTAAGGAGTCCATGGCTTGGCTTTTGAAAAACAAGGGGTCGACGGTCCTTAGCTAATTTAGAACCACTGCTCTGAGTAAAGCATAGTGGAATACCACCCTAAGATTTCATGTGGCAGCAAACTGCATAATGCACATAACTCTTCAACACAGTCTGGCCACATTGATGTCAGTAATGACACTTCATGGACAGACTCTCATTGTCCCATACTGGAATATCTCATTAGTTAACCAACTGTGACTTATGACTTCTATGCAACTCTATGTCAATGCAGCCATACCCAAATGGCTACACACTTAGCCAAGTGTCTCATTATCCACACGTTTTGGATGTCCTCCAGACTATTTGGATAAATGAAGATGTGCTTTATAGCACTGCTTAATTTGTAGAATGAATTCTCAAATTATTGATTTTTTTTATTTTTTTACTTCAAAACCACAACCACTCTATGGTAAAATCACGTGACCCTTTTCACAACCTTGAATCTTTACTTAAAAGATTAAAATTGCATCATAATATAATGATGATATTACAATGCAATTATTAACTTTCTTTCTGAAATAAAGAATTTAAATTTGGCACCAGCTGCCAATAAAAGAGTTTCATTGTACTTTGTTATCTAGTTATAAAAGGCCCTTGGGCTGGCAGATGCTTCAATACACATTTATTTGCCTATTATCTTTTTTTTCTTTTTTTGTGGCCCGATTGTATAACCTCCCAGTCAGTCATTTCTGATAAATTGAAACGAAGGACCCATCATAGACATATTTAGATAGATGGATGATAGATAGATGACAGACAGACAGACAGATAGATGATAGATAGAAATAATTTGTGTCATTATCAACAACAAATATAGTTTGATAACAGTTATGGAAATACAGAATATGCAGTCAAATACTATATGCAGATATTTTCATCTCTCTCTGTGTTAAAAACCTTCTAAAAATACAACTGCCATTTCCCTAAAGTACATAATGATTATTTCCAGTAATTTTTGCAGGTTACCATCAGCCCATTAATGTACATGGGCAGTATTTTTCAAATAACACAGACTTTATCTATGCATTATGATGACAGAAAGTGGGTAGGGTTTTACTTTAGTGTATTTTACTGTATTTAGGCTTACAGCCTTTTGAATCTGTCTCCCCCAACTGGGTTCATCTTGAGGGAAAGTGGCTATGAGAATCCTATGTGGTCGAACCGCATAGCACCAATCTTGAAGCACTATATGTGACCAGGCTGCATATGTGCCACCAAGCCTGAATCTAGATGTTGCTGTTAGCATGTATGCTACATGACTTGAGACTCAAGTATATTGAGCCGTGTCTCCACCAGAATGGGGTGGAGTTAGCCTTGCTTCTGCTTACCAGAAGAAGAAGAGGGTCTAGCTGGCACTGAGGTCAGGCCTGTGTGAGTACACCAGCAGAGTCTATCTGGTGCTCGCACTGGTGACCTTGGCAATAGTTCACTCCTCCCCTCATTTCTGGCATTGTGGCTCTGCTCCACCAGGTGAGACATTTCTAGTATCAACCTGCCCATGAGTTAAGATCAGCAGGAGGGGGCCTTATTGTTGTTCCATCACTGAGGAAAACTTAAGGTGCAGTGGCACAGAATAGGGTCTTCTCTGTGGCAGCACCTCCTTTATGGATTTCTCTCACCCATGAGGTGCATCTAGATGTTATTTTACTCTGACACACATCAGCCAATATGGCTGATGTTCAAAGGTGATGAAAGTTGGAGTCCAGCAACATTTGAAGGGCCAAAGGTTCTCCACCCCTGCTCTAAACCAAAATTTGGAGGTTCAGGATGTATGTACTTGCTCTTTCCCTTCTGATTTTCCCTCCTTCCTTTCCTATCATGAGTCGATTTCGTATTTCCTTCCTTAGGTTAAGAATCTTCCTAGATAAGTTATGAGACCACATTGGCTTTTTAAATCTGAGCTCTATAGGAGCATAATGTTCACCTCATATTCAAAGCAAGCATTATGAGTTGCTGAGATTCCTCTTTATCAGCCAGGAAATGCAAATCGTGGAAACATTGCAATTCAAAACCATGGTTTGAAATGGGTTTTCAAACTATGGTTAGGAAACAATCATGGTTAATGCTAGCTGTAGTTTGCCCAGGTTGCCCAGGCAAATTTTGGTTATAGGAAAGTAGGCAAATGAGGTGTCTGAAGGAAGAGGAATTTTGTAATGAGCCAACAACATGCTCCTGATTCTCCCATCCATGAGGTCTGAGATGGACCTAGAAGTTATTTATATGGAAGAGAAAACACAGAAATGAGACATGCACAGCTTCTCTCTCTCTCTCTCTCTCTCTCTCTCTCTCTCTCTCTCTCTCTCACACACACACACACACACACACACACACACACACACACAACACACACCCCTCTCCACCCCCTCTCTCTGAAGGGATGGTTTTACATTTGCAACTGCATTTTAGAGATCAAATGAATTAAACCCCCGAGTAGAGCTGGGAGGGTGACCACATCAAAGGGATTTTTAATTGAAAAATAAGCCAACAACAAAAGACAATAATTTATACAAATGTTTTCAATCCAGAGTATCTGATTATATATGAGAAGGAATGACACCTGTTAAACGAAACCATTTAACTTTTTTAATGCATGCTGCCTCTGTCTTTACAATTTCCTTTCTCCTGAGAAATAAACAGTTCATTATATGTGTCAATATATATGTGTGTGTGTGTGCTTATGTGTGTGCAAAGATAATCCACTAGACATTTAAACAACTTTATATTTACAATTCTGCTTCACATAATTTTACAAAAGTAGGTCTAGATGCATTTCTTTCCATCTGGCAGCAGGGGGCAGTAGGCAGTGAAGAATCTGATCTCAAAAAGCCCACTTCTGCTTAAAATAAAAGCTAAAACGAAATATGTCCAAGACGTTTGCTGCCCTAGAGTTATGAATTTATCAGATAGAAGAAGAACTGTCAGAGAGAATTTGTAAACCGTCTTTTCTAAACAGGAGCTTTCACGAAATACAAGGAGAAAGCTAAATGAATAATAAAGCAAAATTGAGGCTACTGTTACAACAGTGCATTTGTAAGAGCATCTCCGTGTGTGTACAGAAAAGTACAGCTCTGGTTTAAATTCCACACTAAAGTTCAGGGAGGGAAACTTCTGCTAGCTGACTTCTTCAGTGGAACTGACTTGGGCAGCTATAGATTAATGAAACTATGCTGGCTATGCAGTGATCACAATTATTACAAGACAGCTTGACTGTTTGAAGTTTCCATTAAGCATAATGGAAAAACATAGTGATAGAGCTTATATAGTGACAGTTTTCATGGGCCTTGAACCTATCTTACATTTCTCTGTTATTATCCCAAACACTCCCTGCCACCTCCCACTAATCTCAGGTAAACAGGACTTAGAAAGGCCTGTGCCTGGAAAGACAGACCCCTCTCCACTCAAAAAACTCCTACCACAAACTTTGTTGGGAGTCTCCACTTCTGTGTGCTAAATATTAGTAGCTAGAAGGAGGAATGGACAATTCTAGGGATTTTGTTTCTCTCTGTTTTTCCCAATTTTAAATTCAGTTCTTCGCATTTCCACACCCATCTGTGGTTTTTTTTAAAAAAGAAAAGTCAGCATGAAAATTCACGTGTATTTTTCTGTGCATTTCACTTAATGTATGCTTTTTGTACACAATTTTATCTAATGTACACATTTTTGCGAGCAACTTCTGCTGACTCTTGCACATTAAGTTCAGTAATATAAACCCTTTGGTGTGCACATTCCCCAAATAGTCATTTTTATACAACACTTTTTGTTTTTCATAATACAGTACAGGGAACTGTTCTGATGGACAGCTGTATTTTGCATTTTGGAAGTGTGAACTGGGGTAGTTCACCATTAATGCAATACACCCATAACTTGTAACAACTTTCAGAACAGCATTTCTTCCTGAAAATGAATGAACATATATTTTCAAGTAGATGGCATCCTGGGTTTCAAACAGTACACCTGAAAGGTAATGCAAACTGAAAACTTGCTTAATTATTTTTGAGAGGTGTGTAGAGGCAGGAAGACTAAACCATCTATGACTGTATAATGGGTTCCATATCTCTTCTGTGGGTATAACTGGAAGGCTGGCGGTAGACTGAAGAGGAAAGCTGGCTGGCAGCTTAGCATATATAGGTTGAGACAAATTGATAGCAAAAGAGAAAGCCTGAGAACAGCAAGGTCGTGTTAAGGTATGGCCTGCAGCTTCAAAGTTCAGAATGTCCCTAATGAAAGTCACAAATATTTCATACCTTTTATGCATTGAGAATCTTTGGTTTGGCATGTGTAGAAATCTCCCTACAGTCCTGAGTGTCAACAGGGCCTCTCTCACTTCCAAAGCAGAGTTTGGTCTACTAAAGATGAAATGTTGCAGATCAAGATAATCCCAGGACAACTAAAGTTTGATATTAAAGCACTCTCCCCCCTTTATATTATTAGCTTTTTCAATCATAGCTGCTTCGGCTGAGTAACACAACTCTTATGTTAAAAAGACATCAGATTGTTTACAGAGTTTCCCTTTCATGAATGGAGGGTGTTTTTCTTTCCACTCACATAAGGGATTGCAATTCAGGGGTGCTCCCACTGGAGAAAGGAAAGTGTGATTTTTACTGATTCCCCTGAAGCTCCTCACACCACTTCGGAGGGGTCTCCAAGCTCCTGGAGCAACTTTTCAGCAGACACAAGGGGGCAAATGAACAATAGTAAAAATTGTAAAAATACAAAGCTCAGGTCGGGGAAGTCCTTAGTCCCGGTCAGGGACTTCCTTAGCTTATCTTAGGTATCTTGATGAAACTGAGGGATGCAGACATTCTTTTAGGTATGCCATGTAAGACTCAACAAATCACATCGAAAGCATGAATTGAGTAGTGGCTGAAACAATATAAGGTGTCAGCTGAAGCTTCAGGGAAGTAAAGAATCATGATGAGCAAACTCAGAGTAGTATTCTCAGAGCTCTCTCTCAGAATACTTGGGGAGAGCTTTGTGGGTGGTATTTTTGTTTTGTTCTGCTTTGAGAAAGCTGAAGGGGCCTGCCACCTTCCCCCCACCAATTCCTTTCATCTGTCCAAACAAACCTATGTGGAAGAAGGGAATGATCTAGTGATGCAGAGAAGTTGCTACAGACAGAACATGCCTGGTAGAATTGCACCCTTTAGGCTTCAGAGTGCCTGAGCAGTACTCCTTCTAGAGGAACCTCTTTCAGCTTGAGGGCTGCGTTCCCTTGCAGGCAACTTCCTAGGGCAGAGGCGGGTTTAGGACAGCACAACTGGTTCCGTCGCACTGGGTGCCAAACCTAGGGGGCGCCGCAGAGCATTGCAAGTATGACATAGTGGACTGAGCAGAATGGAAGGCAAAATCTGAAAGACCAAAGTCCATCCTTGCCCAGGGCCTGTGTGCCCATGGAGGAAAGGGCCAAAGCCTGGAATTGGTGGGACCTATACCACATAAAAACCTTTATATTCCATTCACATCCTTCCCCCATTCATACATTTGCATCCATCCACCCACTTACCTACGGAGCAATCTCTTCCATCATGGGCAGCTCTGTAATATGATGGTCAACAGCCACTCAAAGGTTACGCTGCTCATCTGATTAGCAGTAAACACCTGAGTAGTGGGGGAAATGGGATTGTGGAGCAGGTGGGGCCAGGGAGGCTCACAGGCCAAAGGTATCCCACCCTGCTCTGGAACCTAAATCTGACCTTTAACATGCCTCTTATGGGTGTTAAAAGCAATTCATTTGTAGTGAGAGAATCCCCATTGCACCCCATTTGTTTTGTCCCCATCTATTCTGCCCCAGGTGATTTCTGCATGATGAGGCCACACGAGTCAGCATGCAAAGAAAGCAGACCTACATAGCTCACTGGCTTCTCACATTCTTGACAACCCTGCTGTTTTGCAGCCCAAGGAAGGGCAGAAGAAGTGGCAGGCTCACCATGCCCAGAGTGACAAATGGTTCAGCTTGCCGAGTCATAAATAGTAAAGATCTGGACTTGCCAATATAGGATTTTCGCCATATGGACCAATTGTTCTACAAGTACATCATTTATTCTTGCGATTTAGCAAAGCCTAGTGTAACTGTGCTGCAATTGTCCCCTTAAAGCAGCGTGCCTGGGATGCCCTTTCAGTTATGAAGTGAACGAGAAAACTTCTTTTGGGGGGCTAGATTTTCTTTGCTTTATTTTTAAATTCTTTGAGAAATATTCATTCAGCTCACATTTTATTCTGCAACAGTACATAAATCTCTCTCTTCCCCCCTTCTCGGTTTGGAAGCGCATACCTCAAGGTTTGATGATGTGTCAAAATTAATTGAGAATGCTTTAATTTAATCAAGTTCAGTTCATTAGGCAAACATTTAAATTATTAATTTAAATACTAGGGTAGTTCAATAACATTTATGACAGTAACAAATACAAAAACATCTTCTTCTCAAAGCCTGATTTCTCAGAGATGCACAGCTCAGTAGGTTGCTGTAATTACCATTGTACACGAGCAAATAGTTTTCTTCTTCTTTGCCAGTGTTTAAACTTTTTAGGGCTGCCATTTCAGTGGGATTTCCTTCTGATTAGATATGCATAGGATTGTGCTGTTAACAAATGTTACGAGCTCATAAATGTTACATACAAAACAATAGCAGGAGGGGAAATGAATTGTTGAACTGAAGCAGCAATAATATAGCCAGGAGGTCAGGGCATGGAAATTTAGCACATATGTAGGAATGCCTGCCATGACAGAAAGGTTTGTCAAATTCTATCTTCAAGAATGCATTTACCGTGATATGTTTTATCATTCTAAACTGCTTTGCAATGAGGGGGTGGAGGATCCAGAATTCAGGTCAAGTATTACGGTTTTGTCAGAGTGGAACTGAATCCTGGCCTGCTAATCTAAAATCTACCAGCCATCTAGAAGCATGATGCTTAATCTCAATAGACATGTGTGGGGTGGGATAGCAGGCTGCTCCCATTTCTGCCAATTCCTGCTCCCTAATTATCATTTCCTGCCAGTGAACACAAAGATCCTAGTTCCCTTGGCCTTCGGATTTAGTTCAGGAATCTAAATCAATTACCCACCTCAGGTGCCTAGGCAAGAAATCACACTCATCTTGACCAACCAGAAGAGCATCACTCCCAGTTACTGAGAGGCTAGCATGGCCTGATTATAACTTAGCTCTCCCAGTTACAATTAAGTTCTGCCATGTCTCAAACATTGCTTAGCAAGGGGGAGACTAATGGGGCATGTGTTTTATTCTTGAATTTGAGGGGGGTTAGCTTTCATGAAGAAAACTAGCATGCCTTTTTAAAACAGTTTTCAATGAACAATTTTTAAAAATGGTTTTCAAGGCAAGCTGACAGAAATTTGCTCATCACTCCTATAATTTCTAATTTTAGAATATCTCGATGTTTCTTCATTTTACAAAACTGTTTACTTAGATATTAGGCTGCAGCTTTTTACACTGAATTATCACCCAGCATGGAAATAGCCTGTTTTCCTATTTACTATGCAGAATACAAAAATATTTAAGAAAATAGTCTATATGCTTCTTTAAAAATGGAAAAAAATCCATATCATAAAATAGAGTTAGGATCATTAATAATTCTTTGTGCCTTGCCTTCTCTGTCAGGAACCATGCTTTCCTTTGAGTATTAAAATTATTTTGCAATGAATATTTGACACAGCTCATAATTTGCAAAAATGCACAAGCAGTATGTGTTTCATTGCAAATATTGTGCCAAACTTGACCTATGCTATAATGATTTTTTTCTCTCTCTCCAAGATTTTTCCATGATTGGAAGCAAAATAGCCTTTTGTGAATTAATGGAGAGAGCTTTGATTAATAAATAATGTGTGAGATATTAAATAATAATGGTATGATTACACATATGAGTCCTGTGCCCACACCCAAAGAGATCCATATAGAACTCAACGAAGCCTTCTTCTACATGCTGTGCTCATGCATGGGCTCATGGGTAGTCGACTAGGACAGTCTGAGGAAAAGGAGGTCTGTGCACACCTTTCATATCCCCATCCTGCCCACCTCCTCTAGTTGATTAAGTCATGTGAGCTCCAGACCTGGGTCAACTTGATGAAGCAGAGGAAGCAGGCTCTATGGGGGACATGGAAGGTGCACCCACAAACCTCCCTTTCTGCTGACTGCACAAAGCCAACCTTATTATTTAGCGGAGCGAGGCGGATGCTCACTGGAGCAAGACGGTTTGAGCATAAAGTGCCAATCCTGGCCCGACTGCACTGGCTGCCAGTTACTTTTGGGGCCCAATTCAAAGTACTGGTTTTGATGTTTAAGCCCTTAAATGGCTCAGGAACACATTATCTCAAGGACTGCCTCTGTCCATATGAACTTACCTGGACCCTCCGGTGATCATCATCTGAGGCCGTTCTTCAAGTATCCAGGGGCAACATGAGAACAGACCTTTTCTGCGGTGGCTCCTTTCTTGTGGAAATGCTCTCCCCAGGGAGGCTCACCTGGGGCCTAAAGTTATGTAACAAAGGCACTAAGCAAAAACATTCCTCTTCTCCCAGGCCTTTGGCTAATTAAACAATATGGCATTTTAAACTATGGGAGGTATTGTTTTTGTTTACTACTATGGACGCGGGTGGTGCTGTGAGTTAAACCACAGAGCCTAGGACTTGCCGATCAGAAGGTCGGCGGTTTGAATCCCCACAACAGGGTGAGCTCCCATTGCTCGGTTCCCTGCTCCTGCCAACTTAGCAGTTCGAAAGCACGTCAAAGTGCAAGTAGATAAATAGGTACCGCTCCAGCGGGAAGGTAAATGGCGTTTCCGAGCACTGCTCTGGTTCGCCAGAAGTGGCTTAGTCATGCTGGCCACATGACCTGGAAGCTGTACGCCGGCTCCCTCGGCCAATAAAGCGAGATGAGCGCCGCAACCCCAGAATCGGTCACGACTGGACCTAATGGTCAGGGGTCCCTTTACATATGTTACATATTTTTGTGCTGCCGTGCGATACTTGAAGGGCAGTATAGAAATTTAATTAATGATAATAATAATGTGTCAGGCAGAAGATGGAAGTGGCAGCAAGATGTTGGAAGAAATAGCTGGATGTGCCACATAGCTTGTACTGCAACTTCTAAGCTAGCTCTCAAGTGCAGAAGAGGGTGCTGTCCTATCACTGGTGCTGAAACAAAATTATTTAAGTTGCCATCTTCTCCTTCACCTTTGGCAACACAATGTCTTGGGCTGGCCCTGTCAACAGGCAGAGAAGGAAGAAATAGGGTTCTGCTGTGGGAATTTGCATAAGCAAATAATACCTCCAATGTTTGCAGCTCAAAAACATGGCTGGCTGAGGAAGGTATACCACTGCTTTCAATAGAACTTGTACCCATGAGGCAGAGGAATGTTCATCTAGCCATTGCAAGGGTGTGGCACTTGTGTGGAACTCTGAGCCACATCTGAAATATAGCATTCATGATCTGGATTACTACAGGCTATCTGCAATCAAGAAAATAGATTTGGGAAAGCATCATTCAGGTATGAAGATTTGGCAGTCTTGATCCAGAACACCTCTCAGTTTAGAAGTTTGTGAAAATCCATATCATAATGCACTTAAAGATTTGTAATGTTGTATTTTATGGTATTATTGGCAATGGAAATTGTCAGTGAAACCTGTGGTAATTATGGGTAAGACAGGAAAATGGGTTTCTGGGTGACTATGGCTGGACTACTGAAATTCTAAAGATCCCCAGGTAACAACTGAAGAATCCAGCCCATGTGACTGGAACCTTGTTGTGCAACTTAACTGACAATATATAAAGACTGATTGAGAATCACAGCAGACATTGGACAGTGCTTGCCTGTGGGGAAACCATGCTTGCCCACAGGGAAGCCCAGACAGTGACCTGTGCTTTAGTATCTACTGTAGAGATTGTGTCTGATAATAAATGAAGAAATCACTTTCAACCAGTTCACCAGCTACCACTGATTGGAAGGGCAAGTTCTTGCCAGGATCCTGGTAGAATCTAGTGCAGTGCAAAGGGTGGGGTAAGGTCAAGAATTCAGGCATGTTGCTGATATTATGATGATATTGGCGTTCAGATGAAATACACAGTGCCAAATGAATTTCAACAAGCTGCTGCAAAATGCTTTAAACTGACATGGGCGGTGAACCAGATGCTTCCCAGGGAAATATAAAATAGGTGTGGCTGAAGTATATGGACAATGACATGTGATTCCTGAGGTGCCCCATCTTGCACTAAGGAGTGATATAGGATCTTCAGTAGCTGTGTAGCCTCACCAGCCATTGCCCATAACTTCTGGTAGCAACTGCAAGTATCTCACCACACTCAATGCAAACTTAAATGAATTGTGTCCATGTATAATCTTACAGTGCTGACATTTTGTTAATGCATGGCTAAACATAGCGCTGCATGGGTTTGGTACAACTTACTGTTGTCCACTATCTTTCAGCCAGAAACAGAAGACAATGATAGCATGTTACAGAGATGGCATTTCGTAACATAGATCCAATGGGATTTTGTAAGATAGATTGATCGATAGGAGTTCTGCACATTTTTAGCTAAATTTAAATCCCACATTTCTTTAAATTGCAATCATTTACTATTAAAACACACATTTCATGACGTTTCTTTATTTAAATAAATGTGTGTTTAATTATTTAAAATGAAAATTAAAAATGCCCTTTTATATTATTTTGAAGTGCCCTTTTGAGTTCATTCCTCCTCCCAGTGAAAATTCATTTTAAAAACGCTGGTTACCTGTGACCTCAATCTGGGATAGGCAATCACATGTTTACCAAGTATGAATTCATGGTGGCTTTACTGCTCAAACAATCTAGACTGTCCTCACCCTTGATGACACAAGTGCATCTTTAAAAGCTCAAATGATCAAGCTTTTCCAACAGCACGATTTTCTCAATTTCCTTTTGTCTTTTTGCAATACTTCTCCAATAACATTGCAAAACTGTAGGAATGTAATATTATTATTTTTTCAGCAAGAGACTAAGTCCTCTGTGCTCTTAAGAAAAGCAAAACAACCAACTTCTAGCTTTCCCCACAATTAAAAGTAAAATAGATAACAAATATAACTAAAGTGAATTTGGGTTTTAAATCTTTTTGCAATCTTTGTTCCTCAGTTAACTGGTTTAAGAGATTCCATTATTGAAAACAGGTTTTAAAAGCACGAAAAGCCTTTCTTTGCACAGTGGGGTTTGTTTTTTTTAATCTAGCCCTATATTACAGGTATAATAATGTCTTCTTTTATCTCTCTATTTAATATTTTTATTTCTCTTTGATAAGATTTCTGTTGAAGTAATATAAATGATTAATGTGAGAAATAGACAGTACTTTTTCAAATCACACAAAAAAACACAGAATACTGGGCATTTTATTTTCATTTATTTGCACCAGATTATTCAGAAATAAAGATATTGATTCCTACTGTTAATGAGTTACATTTGTTTTGTTAGGTACAGAGTAAGAGATACCCATATAATCACTCAGTGCTATGACTGGTACTATTTGTGTTTTGTTGCACATACTATTTATGATGTCATCCTAAGTTTGTGGGGGGTGGAGTAAAGGCAAGTGCCTCTCCCCAACAGGGCAGAGATAACGGTAGAGAAGTACCCTTGCACTCCTCCATCTGTTTTGCATCTTCCTGCTTTTTGTTTCAAGAAGATGGGATGCTGGGCTAAATTTCTTCCCGATTTGGGGACATATCTGGTCCCTAACACCAGCAATACCTAAGCAGGCAGGAACAAGTAGGTGGGATAGGAAGGAACACACCATATAATTACAATTCTTTCTCTCCCTCTTTCAAAAGTCCTTCTTTCTGCAGCAAATATCCAAGCCACCACCAGCACACTGGTGAGTGAGTGAGTGGGTGGGAAGGAAATGAGGACAGGGACGAAGCCATCCCTGCTATTGTTTCCTTTACTCCCTCTACTCAAAATCACTTCTGGGCAACAATATATGCCCTCACCCCATTGCCATCTTTTGAGCATAGCTGTCAACCTTCCCTTTTTTTGTGGGAAATTCCCTTATTCCAGCATCGTTTCCTGCTGCTTCCTGCTGCTATCCCGGATTGTTAGATATCCCATAGACTGTCCCCAGGACAGGTGAGGCTGCTGATCCCTTATTTTCAAATCTGAAAGTTGACAGCTATGCTTTTGAGTCCAAACACCTCAAAATAGGCAGACAGGCCTACCTACAGGCCTACAACCACCTTCCTGACAAACTCAGAATTCCCTCCAAAAATAAGGGGAGGTTATTATTTCACAGTCAAACAGATTGTAAGGGGACGAGCCATTGTGACTCCCGGAACTGCTCTGCAAAGCAATATGAAACCTGTGTCTCTTACTTCAGTAATATCTTGTTTCCAGTCAGCTTGCACATTTTGATTCATAACTTGGAAGGGCAAGAGACTTGCTTTTCTAAAAAGGAAAGCTAAGACTCTAACCACCCCGCCCCCGCAAGCATGCAATTGTTCCAGTTGCACCATGATCTAGCCTTGGGTTCTTGGGTACAGAAGAATGAGTCAAGTCATCTCAGCGTTCTTAAGTGCTTTGGTAACAAATGTATGTCACTTTGGGCTGAGAAGCAGGGACAGAGAGGGGTGTGGCCTAGAGAGAGTTTTGAATGGCAGATAGAGAGGCCAGGAGGGCTATGTTCAGCGCTTGGGCCTGAAGTTCCTCACCTCTGCAGAAAAACAAATCAGGATCCAGGTAGAATAAGCCACAAAACCAGGGTGGTGGAATATTCTAAAAGGAAGCTCAAATGCCATTGAACATCTGAGAGAACAGGATGGGTTTCACCAGGCATATAGAGGACCACAATGAAGATGCCAGGCGAAGATAGTGAGGTGGTTTCAACCTTGGTTAGCCATCCCTGAGAATATCATCTCACCATTAGCCAGGCAGCTAACCTCTTAGAGTGAGGAAACCTAGAGAAGGGCATCGGATTTGCCTGGTGGGTTCATAAGGAGAACTATAAAATGAGGAAATCACAAGGAATAAAGGTTATGAGGGAATTTCCATGGCTACACTGGCAGCTCTTCCAAGGTGCAGCAGACTCTCCCCTCATTGATTTTACCAGTTCTGTCATTTCTACAGAGGAGTGGAATACAATGTAGAAGAATCAGCAAGGACTTCTTAGGAAACATATGCCTCGGGATTGATAAATCAGGCTTTCCCCAGACTGTATCAATTTCCCACATGTTCATTCATAAGTCTGTCATGTCCTTGCATTAATCTGCAATTTTCTATCTCCACAAACAGTTTCTTTATGTATTTTAAAATGTATTTATAAACACATTTTATCTCAGAGTACACATATCTAAAAGCATTTTATCATAAAATTTGCATTTTTAAATGTATTTTGGCATGCCTTTGAGCCCAGAATTGCATCACAACATTTGGTGAAATGAGAGGTCTGATTTACATGTTAGTTCAGGAGGTGAGAATCAGATCAGTTTTTGCACAGGCGTTCTCAAAGACAGCACTTCTTCAGCAATACCTGGATCTTGGTCATTCCCATGCACAGCATTTCTCAATGAAAATATGTAGGCTGTCACTGCAGCTACTGTTTACATGATCCCTTAACCTAGAATGAATGAGAGGTGGCTCTAGTCCCTGATCTGTCATGGTTGTTGACTCTTTTTCAACTCAATGCTACTTTTGATTCATCACTTGAATGTACACTACAGGCCAGGGGTTGTAATCTCAAGTTAGTTGACTGTACAAACAGAACCTTAATAGCCCCAATGTTTTTTCAGTATGATTTCTAGAGCAAACACATACGTTCTCCTTTCACTTTTACAAGCAGGGACACCACTAGTTACTTAAAGGACTCAAGCCCCATCATACCAATTTGCATACAATTTTCATATACTAACTTATATGAATAGATGCAAATTCCAGCTGACATTCAAAGAGGGGGAAAACTGGACTGTGTCCCCAATCCCAAAATGAAGGCTTAAGAGAACAGATTTGATATCAATGTTATATACATTTAGTGCACTTTTTTGTGATTATACTCACAGGTATGGAGTACTGACACCTCCTGTTTTGCTCCTCATGGCAGCCATTTTGGACTGGTGCCCATGACGCTTTTATAAAGAGCAATAGCACCTCATTTTTTTACACACACACCCCAAAGAGACCACTTTATCGTTTAATAATATAACATGTGGATCTGTGCCAATAGTTCGGCTTAACAAGTGTAGACAGCTGCAGAGGCACCAGGTTGCCCCCAAGATTGGGGAACCTGACACTCATTGTGCATGCAAAATCACACATGCAACACACGTGCCGTGTGTTTGTGTGTGTGTGTGTGTGTGTGTGTGTGTGTGTGTGAGATGTCTCACACATTATATGCATGTGATGACGCAAACACAATGTTAGAGTAACTGAGAAAGAGCCATTTGTTTCCAGGAACTGTGATGAGATTCTTGAAGCATCGAGGTGCAAGATTATTTAGTCTATAGCAGCTATAAATAGCTGTGGACTTGTGTGATTCCTACAGAGGAGAGAAGCTGAGCTGAGGGCAGGCAGCTTGTTCGACTGAAGTGTGCCTTACTATCTGTGTGGTAGAAAAGTTGTAAATATTCTTCTACCAGCAAGATTGTCGATGCCTGTCAAGTAAACAATGCTTGACTGAACTTTACTACTTCCATGAGTGTTTTACTGACATCGTCTGTGCACAACTTGAACCTTCAACACTTAAGCTGTGTGAGTGTTACTCTGCTAAGCAAGGGAGCTAGCATACATGCAAGGAAGTGTTGCTGGACCACCCTCAAGATTTAAGGTTGAAGATCGTAATATCTTCTTCATACAATGTTTGCGTGACACAGGAGGCCAAGTGCTCTGGAGGAGCCGGCCACTGGACCAGTGCACAACATGTACAGGGCCACCTGAAGATTGAGGGGGCCTGATGTCCTTAAAACAAATATTGAGGGGGCCAAGGTGCCTTTGACCCCGTAGTGTTGGCATGCCTGGACAACTGTAATCTGCATAGATAGCATGGGCAGACCTGCTGCCTGCTGCCAAGGCCAAAACCACCCCAAGAGTGTCCCACCATTCTAAATGGCATGATGGGACTCCACAATGTCCATCTCCCTTGAAAAAGGAGCATTGGGTGTATGTAACCATATTGGCAACCCCAACCCCTACTGTTAAGTATAAAGCAGATGGCACCCACCAGACCCCCAAGAGCCATTAAGAGGAACAACACCCGTCCATGATAAGGCAATCTACCGTAATTAAGGATAGTGTGGAAAAAGGTGCACCAAAGACCAATTGAGGTGGACCCTGAAAATTCATAACCACCCCCCACCCCACCTCCCGGGTGGAAGAGCTGGATGCTGTAAATAGCAAGAGAGATATGTGAGGATGGGGGTACCACTTTTTATAGCGCATACCAACCCCCCATGCTGATTGGCCAAACAGTCCATGTGACTGCCTCCCTCACCATTCCCTTCAGAAACAATCCTATTGAGACTCTCTCCTCATTAAATGCCCGCCTCCGTCAGAGTGGTAAAAATGTCATAGTGGGTTCCTACGGGTATTTCACTGCATGAGGTGGATTGGCCAGCATGCTGCTTATAAATGTATTAAAACTAACACAAATTAAGGTGGAAGATGGCTGGGTCTCCCTGGTGTTGCATTTTGTACTGTGCTCAGTCACTGTGTAAGCATGATTTAAACACAAACACATACAATTTTATTTTATTTTATTTTATTTTATTTTATTTTATTTTATTTAAAAAAAAGAGGGAGGGGAGGCATGCAATTAGTGGTCCAGCAGAAAAAAATCTCTGGCACTCATATCCTTGTTTACAAGAAAGAAGCCCAAGTTTGAAATGTAACTCTGTTGTTTCTCGTTCTGACAGGTAAGAAGCAAAGGAGGTTTAAAAACTTGTTTCAAGCATCTCAAAAGAAATGAAAAGGGTTAAAATAAATCCCAGAAATGTTAGGATGAAAGATTACAGATACCGAACAATAACCGTCCACAGTAAACTGTTGATCTGGGTATCTGTATTAGGTGGTGTTTGTAGTCTCTTCATGTAGAGTGATGGAAAACACAGATTAGGGCAGTGAAAGTTGCACAACAATGTAGTCTGATGCTTTGTTTCCACTTTTCAAAGGCTTTTTTTTTTTATTTGATAAGGCCCAGGAAATTGTTAGCGACATGCTGGTGGGAACCTATGGAAAAGAATACGCACTCTATCAATGGCGCAGTTCTTATCCCAAGAGCTGTGTTTGGTGGGTGTGGGAATAGCATGCTTTCAGTGTCTGCTGTTGCAAGGAGATAGCATTGAGAGACCAGGCTGGAGAACAGTACAAATTCAGTCTAGGGAACTAGGGGCTTTATCCAGCTGTAATGTGTGTACAGACAATGTGGCAGTATATTTGGCCGAACAACAAAGAACTGTAAAAGGATTTGATAGAAAGGGATTGGCAGAAATGCTGGATTGGTGTGCAGTATAATAACAACCTTTTTAAGGCATTTAAGTGATATACTTATGACCTAAAAAGAGAGTATTTGAAACTATCCATTATCTTTAATAGGTCTCATTATTTTTCAGTATGTTCATTTGATACAAGATGAGTAGCATTTAATAAAGGCTTTAGCAGGTTCAGTTACTTACATTATAGCTATTGAAAAGTGTAATATATACTATGGCAGGAATGGGGCGAAAAAAGGCTTAATAATCAATTAATTTTTATAGGCATGAATTCAATTTGGATTGCTGAGAAGTCAAAGGTGAGCACAAAATTTTTACGGCATATAATGTATCAGATTAGTCCCCACATAAACCTTCATGTCCCTTTCCTATCAAAAATTCAAAAGTGTGCTTTGTGGCCATGATAAGGGCAGAGTGTTAAAGCTTTCTCATGAAAGCACTGCTGAATCAGGAGTAGATTAGCGATACATGCAGTTGCGCCAAATATCCTTTTCTTTTTTGACAAATCTTTTTCTCAGAAAGGGCCGATTGCTGGGTAAACAGCCGAGACTCTCTTCCTAATTGTATGCAAAGGAGGAGTAACTTTGGGCAAGGTAGAACTGTCTCCCTTACCAAACTCTGATTTTCCAACCAATTTGAAGAAGCCTCATACATCCAGTTCCACCCAGTGCAATATTGAATCAGTAAGATTCTTATCCTCTATCCTCATTGTCACAGACAATTAGCCTAATATAGCCTAATATAAAACTTTGGAAAGAAAAGGGACTTGGACTTATGGATAGCTCTGGAATGTTTCAGAGAGGAGGCTTGCCTAGTTACATAAATTTTGGGATATGCAAAGAAAGCTGCATATCAACTTGCATGGTGTTCGGTTTTTTCTTTTTCATTTGTTTGCTATTTATGTTGTTTCTGCATTTTAATAGCGACAACAAAAAGGGCATCCTGTTCTGGAGTGGCTTAAGTGAAGCACATTTCCCCTACCATTCAGATTCTAGTCCCTCCCTTCTGTACCCTGCCTGGCACCCTCTGAAGCAGGTCACCTCAGGCTCCTACAGGGGAGGACAGGACACACAAAAATTGCTAGGTTTAAAATCTCATGATGTAAGTGGTTAAGTCCAAGTTCTGCAACAGACCCCATGGTTTTCTTTATCTTAAAAAAAAGATGTGCAGAGAATCTTCATGTCTGGGTGATTCTTTGACCTCCAAGTACATATTTAGCTTGGGCAGACATGCTCATTTTCTTGCATGAGTTCTTTAGCGACTATTTGCCAAGATGGCAAATACACAAAAGAGGATCTGTGATAACTTGGGAAAGTGTGCCTATAGCAGAGGCTGATGTCACGCAGGCAGCCCTCCGAACATTGAGGGAACCAGCGCCCTTGGCCTGTACAAAGCTAGTTTTGGTGCTGTTTCTTATTTCAATAATTATTAAGGAAATACACACTATCATTTTCATTCTACCCCTTACTCAAGGCAGTGCACATGTCCCCCTCTCCTCTTGCAGCAGCAGCAACCCTTCTGAAGAGATGGGGATTTGCTGAACAGCACCTGCTGAGCTTCATAGCTGAGCAAGAATCTTCCTAATCCAGCTTTCTATATCCACTAGATGAGGGCCACATTGGCTCAAATCCAAACCTCTAAGGGCCATATTGAAAGATCTGGTAATGATTGTTTTTTGTTAACACCCTAAAAAAGGTAAGAAAAAGTGCAATTGCTCTTCAATAGCTGTAAGAGAACAGAATGGAGAGTTATAAAAAGCAAATTAATGCACTCAAGATGTCTTACCTGTAATTATACCACAAAATGAAATCACTGGAATATTGACTGTCCTCATGCTAAGCACCATGTTTAATTACAAAATATCACGGGCAGACACTATTTTCAGCATTTGGAACATATATATGGAGTGCTAAAAATCTCCTGTTCATGGCTGTTTATCTTCAGGCACTGGAGAGTTAAATAAAAAATATTAAAATTGTGCTGAGGAAGAGGGGCGAGTGAGAAGAGGCTTCCTTATAACATATTTTCATTTATTTCAGTGTGTAATCTTCCCCCCCTCTTTTCTTTTTTTAAGTGGATACACTTCAAAGATAATGTGAAATTGGAATTATGAATATCCCTGCTTTGTAGTAAATGCATTGCAAGCTTCTTAAATAATTAAATTATGTGAGTTCTGAAAATGGAGTGTAATTAGTCATTAAGGAGCAAACTCTATTGCTGTGCTGGGCCGCTACTGTGCTCTGTGAAGAATATCTTAGAGCTTGAGAATATTATTACAGGATAGTTTCAAATACCAATGGAGCAAAATCAACTATTGTCTACCTCATGATGAGAAAAACTAAGCTGTGTTTCAACCCAAATATATTAAACAGCAGTTTAATAAATGATTGTACATCACAGCCTTTGATTCTCTTGCTTTTCTCACAAATTGGAAACAAGGCCTGAGCCAGACCAACACTGGGGGCTGTCATGGGCAGTCTCTTAATTTGCAGAAGGCAGCAGTCGCTGAGGACAACAGTAATAGTGAGCAGGTTGCAGTTGGGGTGCGTAAAGAGAGTTCCAGAAGGCGAAAGGGTCACAATAAGGTTCAAAGGCCTGCTTGAAAATTAAATTGCAAGAGGCAGACTCTTCCAGCAGCATTCCTTATGGTTATTTTTTAAATACCTCCCAGGAACCAGAGGTAAAGGCAGTGGCGTAGCATGGGGGACACAAGGGCAGTTGCCCCAGGCGCAAAATTGTTAGAGGACGCAAAATTTCAACACGCAGTGCAGCCTCAATACAACTGTGCACTTCTGTCGCTGGGCTCCATTGAAAACTTCCATGCCAAGCAGGAAATGACCTCTGCAGACAACAGAACAACTCTTCTTTTCCTATTTCTGTGGCTGCAATCTCCTGGGTGCCGTGGACGCTGTTAGGCCATTGAATGAGCATGCGTACTCCATTTCCCTCCCTCCCTCCTTCCTCTGTGCAGCCCTGGGCGCTGGCAACCCACACTACGCCACTGGGTAAAGGTATTCCTTGGTTGGGGGTGGGGGTGTAAAAATCACCACCCTTTTCCTCTGCTCAGCAATGGAGCCCTGCCTGAAGGGACATTGTAAGAATGGCAAGGGGGAGGTGAGTGTGGTTGTTATTTATTTGAGGGAGGGGTTTTTTATTCGCCAGTTGCCATAAGGTTCTGGGGCAGGTTACAACAATTTAATTATATATTTATAAGAACAGGCAAAGTAAGTAAACCTGTCCCACCAAAACAGATTCCACCAAAGGAGTGGGTCCCA
This sequence comes from Podarcis raffonei, assembly GCF_027172205.1. Lineage (NCBI taxonomy): Eukaryota > Metazoa > Chordata > Lepidosauria > Squamata > Lacertidae > Podarcis > Podarcis raffonei. The sequence continues at coordinate 70,730,672 of NC_070602.1, forward strand.
CGAAACAAAATACCTCAACTGTCAAGAGATAAGTCTCCAGCATACAGCAGAAGGTGCTAGATGCACTGACGGAGGAAGAAGAGTGCAGGGGGAGCATACCGCCCCCGGCAGCGCGATCCCGGTGGGGTGCCATTGCGGTTGCCCCCCGCCCATGCTGGGCGCCACACCATCACGCCCCCATAGATGGAGAACCACGCTCCCGCCTGCTCTCTGCCCCCCTGGTGCTGAAGCGTGAAGCTCCGCCACTGACTAGATGTCCCTCAGAGGGACTTTCGCAATTCATGGACAGCCTCAGATAAACTCCTCTCCAAACGCACTTTCCACACGCACCTGAGGGCGATGACACTTGTAAGAAGGGAGCTCCCTTTGCAGATCTTAACAACCGAGAAGGTCTTTAGTGATGGACATATTTGAGGCTTTCAGATATTTGAGGCTTCAGCCAGGTCTTTCATTTATTAGGGGAAGAAGGAAGTCAAGATGTGCTGGCATAAAAATGTAAAAGAAAATTTAAAAAGTTGGACTTGGCATCAAAACTAAGAAATAGGAGTTTGTATTGACATGCAAGTCCTGGTCCAAAGTGCCAAGCGCTCAGCAACACATACACAGACCTACTGTGGACAAAAACCAGTAAGATTTATAGGCACTGGCATGTGGCTATAAAATGGCATGTTAAATAATGAAAGGCATAGAGAGAGTCAGTCTAGCATTCTTGTTTTCCCTTTTGTTTTACTACTTAAGTACCAGAGAGCTGACCAATGGAATAGTCAAGTAACAAATAAAACATAATAGGAAAAGTAATTTTACACTGTGCATAATTATCAATTTGGAGTCCGGAATGGGAAGGGGCCACCATGGCTGGATTATTTGTCTCTATGGGACTTTATATGGACTTATCATTGAAACAATAACCACAACTGCATAAATAATAAAAGGATGTGCCACATGCTACGGGGAATGCGACCTAATTGTTAAAAAGCTGCCTTGCAAAATCGAATGCTTAAACGCTTTCCTTTGCAAACACTGTTCCTGCTTCCTGTGGGTTGCTCTTGTGCCTCAGTGTGACCTTCTGCCAAATGGGGACAGGAACATTTGTTGTACACCAAAAGTATGTGCCACAGTTTAACTATGGATACGAACAAAATGCTGGTCGTGGGCCCTGTACGGAACATGTCAGCAGCAAAGGGCAAATACACTGGTGGTGCTGGCCTTACGCCAATTTGAGGAAATGCATGGTGTTCATTACCAAATCCTTCTTTAGGTTCCTCCAAGTTAGGTGAATGTGCATGGGAGTCAGCAGGGACAAGAACACTCACTCTGCCCACTGGTTCTGCTCCCTGCACCCCCCACAAGTTCCTGAATCTCCATACCCTTTAGAACTCTGATTTTCCAGAGGGAGACTCCATGAGTAGAGAAGACTCCCCATTTTGAGAAAAAGGACCACTCCCACCCCTTTAAAGATCAGGCTAAGCTTATAAATGGCAACTGCATGGCTCCAGGCATTGAAACACTACCTCAGACTTTGTATCACGAAGAGCTTGACTTGAAAGGTAATATTTGGAAAAGTTCTTGAGTCAATTTCTCCTGAAGGACTGATTCGTGAATTGAGTTAGAGGAAGATTTGCTGTGGCTTTTCTCCTTTTGCTGCATTACTTTAAAGAATACGCAAAACATTCATATGGGTGACGCTTAAAAGTTGCTCTGAGCACAATAAATATATTTAACTAATTAGTGTTTGCAAAGTTCTTCTGGTTATTTGATAAGAGGCACTATAGATGTGCAAAAGCACAATTACTCAATCATTTATTAATGATTGCTCGCAGTATAAAAAACACAACTTAAGTACTATTTCAAAAAAAAAGAAAAATTCAGCTTTCTGATATTTGCAAGCACATTGTAAGAAGACCTTTTTGTTGTTTAAATTTATATTAGAACTGGTAGCAAAAACACATATGGTTACTTCTACTGTTGAAGAGATGCTGCGTGTTGATCATCCTTTAGTGCATTTTGAATGATAGTTGGTCTATGGGGACCAGTGAAGACCTCCAATTAATTATTACTGGAGAACATGAAATCATAAACAAAATTCCTTGTAATAAATTTTTAAAATGAGATTGCATGTTTTATTTACAGTACTGGTCCATTTTGGGCTTTAAATCTATGAACAAAAACAAACATGTTTCTTATCAAACTGAAATAAAAAATATATCAATAGTATTTCTTTCCTATCAAAGTAGGACACACAATATGTGGAATGGACTTCTGGTGTGGGGGAGGAGGAAGGAAGGCATCGCTGAACAGGAAGAATAGAATTACTGTATTCCAATTTGTTGAAAGGGAGGACGGAGAAGGAGGAAGAAGAAAAAGAGAACAATAGCACAAAATGTGGTCCTGCAGTGCTCTCTATCTGGCTCCCAGGACTCTCCCTAGGTCACACTCTCTTCTCCATTCCACACTGGCCCTGCTTCTAACCACCTCAAGTTATTTTGCCTTGCTGGAATGACTTTTTGAAGTATGATAGTGCTTCTTGATTAACTGGCTGGGGGTGAGGCGGGTACAGCATTTCCCAACTTTTGCCTACTGCACAAAATTAAGTCTCACACCCAGTGCCGGATTTACGTATAAGCTAAACAAGCTATAGCTTAGGGCCCCACTCTCTTGGGGGTCCCAAAAAAATTTAAAGGAAAAGAAACTGGATACATTTCCAAAATATAAGATAAAAAAACAAATAACATAAAACCTACATACAGTTAGAGCTTAATAATTATTTCACTATTAATATACTTCTTCTTCATTGTATTTAACTATTAATAAACTTCTTAATTGTATTTCAGTTCAACAATTACTTTGATAAAATACATATTTTGTTATGTGCAAATGGCTTTAGATACCTATTAGGTCCATAAATTACCATATAGCATATATTCAACACAAAAAAACAGTGACAATTTGTTGTTGACAAAGGACAGCTGGACATATAAAGGGCCCCATTACCTTCAGTAGCTTAGGGCCTCATCACACCTAAATCTGGCCCTGCTCACACCTGCTACCCTGCCCAATTTTGACTCTACCCCCAACTGCCACGGGCATGAGGCCTCTGAGGGATTGAACTCCCTCCATTTAGAAAGGAGGGAGAAAAAGGGGGCGTTCGTGCTGGAGCTATGCTTTCTGCTCTTAACCTCTCTGCCTGGCTGGTTTTTAAGTGGGTTGGCCAATGCCAACAGCTACCATATTGTGAACAAGTGCCTGGGAAATAAGAATTGTTTACATCTGTAGGGAAAAGAGGCAGCCCTGTGACCATGCTTATGGTACATGGAGATATAGCTCTGCAGATAAGACACGCCATGTAAGGAGAAAGAGTAGTCTTGCCATCTCTCTCCACCCACTGTTGTTCCCCCATACAAAGTAACTATGGTAACCTTGCCAGCTTTCCCTTAGGCCTCTTCATGCTGTTACTGAATACTAGTTCATGGTCTGGTGTGTATTATGGAGGCATGGGTGGGTGATATGGAAGGAGCACCAGCTCAAGGCCTGTCTCCATGCTTCCTGGCTAGCAGACTACCAGTTTTGAGTTATTGTGCCTGGTCAAATGGAACAGATCAGTGGTCTCCTAAAACATAGTTATCCCTTCACATATTATGGTTTTCCTGCATGGAGTTAATGTTCACATAGAGAAGAAAAGCCGCAAACTTTTACTTGAGAAGGCCAGCACAAGTGTTGATTTTACTCTGGGAAGGTGAGTTGAGAAGCATACATGTGCAAGTGTTTTTCATCCTATGGGGGAGATTATCTCTCATTTGGAAAACCATGTGAATGCCATATGTGATTTGGCTTTTACTGCCTACATTAAATAGAACTTTCTCCTCATTCTTATTCCATTGAGTTGGCATCTCAACAAAATAATGCCTTCTTTACAAAGGTGCATGGCACACTGACAGTGCATCAAAGCTACTTTGGTATGAATCAAACCAGAGGTGGGAGTACTGTGATTGGCTAGTCGCTTTATCAAAGGCATCCATCAATACCCTTGGGCATTTCTCCGGATCAAAGGGCCTTGTGTTCATAAATTTGGTTTACTGGCAGTTCCTCTGTTCAGATTATGAATTGTCACTCTTGCTGCTACTGCTTCAGGTCAAAGATGACACAGAATCATAATAGTCAAAAGTTTTTGTGATAGTAACATCAGAAGGAGATCGCTGAAGTTTCAAACAATGTCCCTCAAATCCCCCAGAGCAAAACATGAAAATGTGATTTAGGAATACCCCAGGCAAATTCACAAGTTGAGGGGGAAGCAGCTCTCACTATTGGCTTGAAAGTTACAGTATTCCCCCCTAACATTATTACTTTGTTCTGACAGAATTATTCACTCTCAGGTGTTGTTGTGGGTTTTTTTTATTCCATTTGTAATGCCCTCTGATAGCTATCAAAAAGGAGACAAACTCAGGAACTCTTCACAGTTTGGTCTAGGCATTAACACCTGAGCAAGATTTCTCACTGGGTTAATTTATGTGTCATCTCCTTTTACATATATGTGTGTTGTTGTTGTTTTTTAGAAACAAATAAAAAGAAGCCAATCTAATACCTTTCACGGAATTACAGGTCTTCATGTGTAAAATGGGAGTGATATTGATTAAAACAGGAGAAATATTGATCTTTCTTTGTAGCTATTGTTTGGGATACTAAAGCCAAGACTGAAAATAGGGCAAGTTAACGTTAGAAATGAGTCTGTAGTTAGTTTTTCACTCCTGGTACAATAGGGTGAAATGCATGCAGATTGAGTAAGGCTGGGGACACTCTAAATCTTCAAAGCACATTGGAAGCAAACTACAGTGCCCAGAATTCTTTGAAGGTGTATGTGCTCCAAATGTTCTTTATGTGCACACAGTCCCTGAGTAAAATCAAAGTAAATAAACTCTGGCAGTTTTGTGGGAGATACTGACAATTTGGGGATACTGAAGTTAATGGGAATACTGTGCCTGTGATGCTTCTTTTCTCCTTATTCATGTCCCCTACCCTTTAGAAAGTGTGTTCCATACCTGGTGCACTAAAATAAAGTAAAATTTGAGTAGTCAAGCCCTGAGATGTCACCTTTAGACAGAATTTATTTGAGATGTTAACAACATGGTTACAATATCATAATCTGTATGAAGTATTTGAAAAGGCTATGAAGCAGTAGTTTGGGGAACAAACATCACAACTAGAAAGAGACCTGTTAAACTGTAATATTAAAGTAATATCTAAATTTATATGTTATTGGAATGGGAGACAAAGAACGAACAAGTGAAATCTTCAGTGATACACCGGGCAATAGATATTAGTGATAATATAGAAATGGATGCATGGGAACATTTATGAAATGTGGATATAAAATTCACAGCATGTAATACTTTAAGAGGAAACTATATGAAAATGTTATATAGATGGTACCTGTCAGGGAACTGCCATCAGCTCAGAGGCGGGAGGTGGAAGAGCAGTTGGGTTACAGGGAGCCTCCAAAGATCATGAGAAGCAGCACTTCCTCCGCGGAAAAGGAAAGCCACGCCTCCAGTGGGGAAGGGCTGCAGGGTTCGGAGTATGCAAGGGAGAGACACAGCACCGAGCATGAACAAAGCAGGGGGGGGAAGCAGGTCCCCCTCTGCCCACGCCTTCTTTGTGCAGTCGGTTTATGTGCAGAGAAGGGAGGCGTAGGGTGGGGGTCAAAAGACTACTCTGCTGGGGAAACTTTAAGGACCGCCCACTCCCAGATTCTGCTAGCGAGTGAGCAGACATGGAATTGAGTTGATCTGCATTGTGAACGTTTTGGAAAGATAATAAAGCCTTGAAAAGACCAACCGGGAGTCTTGCCTGTTTGCTCTCGAGCAACCACGCCGGCACACATAACAGTACCTAACACCTAGGCAAAAATGTATAAATCCAAATTGAATATGTGCTGGAAATATAAAGGGAAAGAAGGTACCTTTTTCATATGTGGTAGTCTTGTAATAAGGTTAAATCTTACTGGGAAATGATACATAAGGAACTGAAAAAGGTGTTTAAGATAATATTTATTTAAAAACCAGAAGCTTTTCTTTGGGGAATTATGGGATCAGAACTACCTAAACAGTATAGAAATTTATTTATGTATGCAACCACAGCTGCAAGAATGTTATTTGCCAGGAAAATGGAAGGGATAATAGATCCTAACGAGAGAAGAATGGATACAAAAGTTAATGGACTACACAGAAATAGTGATACTTACTGGGAGAATAAGAAACCAAGATAACATTTTTTAAAAAGAAAGGAGTGGAAATGGTTTATTGGGTATTTACAAACAAACTGCAAACAGATTAAAACATTGACAGGATTAATGTAAAAATCTGCAGTTTCAAAATATATGTGGGATATATACAGGAATTAATATATAAAATAATATGTTGAGATAATTTGGAGTATACAGGAAGATGAAAAGAAATGTAAAGAACCACAGAAAGAGGGGGGAGGGAGTCGGAGTTTGAAATGTTAAAATTATGATTGAATAATTTTTGTTTATATATATATATGAAAGTTAATTATTAATAAAAAATAAAAAAGAAATGAAGAAGCAGTGGCAATACCAGTGGGAGGGAGGGCATAGAAGGGGCAAAGTATATTTCTGGGTGAGCAAGTTGTTCCCCACATATTAAGATCTCTGAAGCAAAATAACGATATTTCTTAATGGCAGAGTCCAGCAATGAGGGCAAAGCTTTTTGTTTAGGAGAAGCCTAAGAGTATGGGCGCTTCTGAGGGGGAAAGGGAGGCATGGAATACCCATGGTGGTCCTGAGGATGTTATGGAGGTGTGACAGGATTCACATATTGAAATTAGTCTGGAGAACAGGAAAACGCTTTTCAGTTGTGGCATCACAGGTATGGAATATTGTTCCCATGAGAGCCATCTGGCACCAAAACCAGTGCCAGGTTAAAACTTTATTCACATGCATTTTGATGTTTTTGATGTTTTCATTCCTTAGGAATTTTTTATTGATCTGTTTGTTGTGTTGATTTTGAGAATTTTTATGGGGCTGGGTGGTTTTAATATTGTATGGATAAACTGCTGTTTTATTGTTTTTAAAAAGTTGTATATTTTGTATGTTTCTGTAAGTCACCTTGAATCTTTGTGAGAAGGTTGACTAAACAATTTAATGAAATAATCATAATATATTTTCTAATGTCTTTATTTTTTAAGGAAATGTTTCATTTCTTGAAATATATTTGCCAAAATATTACTTTCCTGAGCCCATTTCCAAACTGAGATGGCATGAATTGTCCCATGTCTAATGAAAGAGAGCAAGCAACCAGAGGAAGAAGATACTACTAATATGATATTGATATAGATATATTAGCTAGATAATATATAAAATCAGATATATTTTTCTTTAGCAGGAAAGCAAATGAAGAGCAAATGCTGACTTTAAAATAAAAAAGGCCACCTTTACAAAGTAATATTGTGAAGAATAGAAATCATAAACTGGCTTTTAAAATACCCATTTGTGGCATGCCGTTGTAAGGAAAGCAAACAAATAAAGAATTCTTGAAGAGATCTGCCGTTGGTGTTTGAAGGTCTGTGGCAGCATCTGAAAGACAAAAAGGGAAATAATTGATTAGTGGGTTTTGTTTGATCTGTTCAGGGATCAAAGGGACAAATACTGTCTGCAAGGATGAAAGAAAGGGAAACTGCTCCCTGTACTGATTCAGTTATCTGCTTAATCATACACTCTTTATTGTGCATTAGAGAGTTGCTGCTACCTGACCCTGCCTCAAACTTTGAAGCAACAAATGTAGGGCCTAAGCACTTCCTGCCGTTGCTCAATAATCTCATATGAATCGGCCGTTGAGGAGTATTGTTGTTATGCAGATCTATAAGAGTGAGATGCTTATTTTCCAGAACATGGAATTTCATTGCTAGCCTATTACGTAGCTGGGAGTAATAGGTTCTCAGCTCGTGAATGAGGGCTGCTTTGCCCTCATCTTCCCAATCCCAGGCGCCGAGAGTTATTTGGAGACCCCTCACGGAGCTTACAGTTCCCAGCACCCTTAACAAACTACAGTTCTCAATATGCTTCAGGGGAAGCCATGATTGTTAAAGTGGTACAAGCGTATGGTGTGTTTTTGATCTAGATCTAATAGGCTTGAGTTATAGAAGTGCTGATTTTGGGTGAACATAAGCAGAAATGTCTTAATGGTAAGAGCAGCTTGGCAATGGAACCAATTACACAGAGAGTGGTCCCCCCCTCCCTCATTGGAGTTCTTCTATTATCTGCAAAAAGGAAACATGCACATTGGATCTGGTAGCGTTACTGGTCATATTATTTCAGCTCTGCTTCAGAATCATATGCCTCATATGCTTTGCCATCCCTTCTACTACATCGCTCCTTTGCATTCCATTCTTCTTTCCCAGAGTCTGGACAGTTTCGTTTTTTCTGACATAATGAAGGGAAAGCACTGTTAAGAATTAAATTGGCCAGGCTCATGACAGGCTCATGACAAAGCATCCAGTGGGTTTGTCTTTCTCTGTCTGTTTATAATCATGCATGCCTCCTCTTGCACTTATAGTTGCAGAGTCAAGGGTTGTGAGACTTAAGGAAACAATACTAACTAAGTTATGAGAGTATTGGCTGGTGACAAGAAGGTCACATGGGACCCTGTGAGGCTGGATCCACAGGATGTCACAGTCTCAGGCTGCCAAGAGTGGCTAGGGTTAGAAGTCAATCCTGCTTAATTGAGCTCTCACCAGCCTTCTCTACAACATAGAAGTGAAACCCAGACACTCTTCTTTGCCCGCAGATGGCAGAGAAAAGGCTGAGAGACACATGAGCACTACTAATAACCTTAAGCATTAAGTGGCCTGTTTTTGTTATTCGTTTGCTGCTCTCTAGAAATCAGTTGTAAATGCATTTTCCTAAATGTCTTTATTTATAATAGCCTGGATTGAATCCAAGGATGATCTTCTACATGCCATCAGTTCAAAGAACGACTGTTTTCTGCCATACACTACTACAGTGTGGAACGAGAAAAAATGAGACCAGCCCTTCAATCCTGTGGTCCCTAGGAGGGCATCCCAGGGGGCAAAGGATGTTTCAGATCTCCCCCTCCAAGGGTGGTTTGACCTCAGAGATCCGATTCACAAGGCCTTTCCGCACAACTGAAGAAACCTCTGCAGCCCTTGCCTTAGTGACATCAGAACATCAGCATCGTTGGAAGTTGAAAGAGGTGTGTGCTGGTGTTAGGCTTAATTTTGTGTCAACATGCTTCAGCAATAAGCTAAATTAGCAACAAGCTTATGTAGGCTTAGAAAATCATATATAATGATCATAGGGACTTCTCTGGTACTATTTTAAGTATTAAACCTCAGTACAGTGGTACCTCAGGTTACAAATGCTTTGGGTTACAAACGCTTCAGGTTACAGACTCCACTAACCCAGAAATAGTACCTCAGGTTAAGAACTTTGCTTCAGGGTGAGAACAGAAATCGCACGGCGGCAGCGTGGCAGCAGAGGGAGGCCCCATTAGCTAAAGTGGTACGTCAGGTTAAGAACAGTTTCAGGTTAAGAGCAGACCTCCGGAATGAATTAAGTTCTTAACCAGAGGTACCACTGTATTATATACTCTGGTTCAGGATGCGCACCATTAAGTATGAGGCTTTTAGAAGTATTTTAAATGTAACTGCCCGGCTGCTGGAACAGAAAAAGGGTATAGTAGCACAGGTACAAAAAGTGAGGGTCTGGTTGAGAGGGAGTCCTACCACTGAGAGTGTATCTGTGATGTGACAAGATCGACTGGGAGAACCCAAAGAATCCATAGCTTTCCCAGGCCTCCAACCTAGTGAGACAACTATAGTAACCCTGGAGGCTGTGACACATCTTGGGGTCTCAAATTTCAGTGCACCCTGTATGATGCCATACCCACCCACCTCTACAGTTGCCATACATCCGGAATTTCCCGAATATAGCTGACAATCAGCCATCAGAAGCAGTGTCTGGGCAGAAATCGCTGAAATGTCTTGAAAAATCCAGATGTATGGCAAAAAAAAAAAAAGCTCAGCAACTTTGGCTGAAAAAAGCAAAAAGCTCAGCAACTTTTCTGTCCGGATTCTCACTTTTTGAAATGTGGCAACCCTAAATTACCTTCCATTTTACATCCTAGTTGTGGTGCCCCCACAACACCCCCAAGGCTCCATGCCCAGTGCGACTGAACTGATGATGCGCCCCTAAATCCACCTCTGCTAGAAGTGGCATACAGAATTTCTGCCACATCATTCTCATGGATGGATGTGGTTGAATGAAATGTCCTTGGATGGACTGGGGCAGGAAAAGATGAAGGAGCAAAGGAATGCTGCTTTGTTCTCTTTTCTGCCCCGCCAGCATGAGCCCGACAGAACACAAGGTACTTATGAGGTGATCTGCCTTCTTTAAAAGATGTTTTACAAGAACTCAGGCATTGTATAGAAAAAAGATGGCTGTCCCCACTGTTAAAGGTAAAGGTAAAGGGACCCCTGACCATTAGGTCCAGTCGTGACCGACTCTGGGGTTGTGGCGCTCATCTTGCTTTATTGGCCGAGGGAGCCGGCATACAGCTTCCGGGTCATGTGGCCAGCATGACTAAGCCGCTTCTGGTGAACCAGAGCAGCGCACGGAAATGCCGTTTACCTTCCCACCGGAGCAGTACCTATTTATCTACTTGCACTTTGATGTGCTTTCGAACTGCTAGGTTGGCAGGAGCAGGGACCGAGCAACGGGAGCTCACCCCGTCACAGGGATTCAAACTGCCGACCTTCTGATCGGCAAGTCCTAGGCTCTGTGGTTTAACCCACAGTGCCACCTGCTTCCCACTGTTACTTGCATACAATCTCCTTGCTTGTCATCCCTCTCCAGGGCATTTCTGGCTTCTTCTCAACCCTTGCGGTAGCTGCTGTGCTTTCTAGTTGCACCAAGCAGCTAAATCTTATAAAAAAGCAAACAAGCAAATAAATAAGTATAAAGGAGAAAGGGAGAAATATTAAAGACAGCCCTCAGGCCACCTCATAGAACTTGGCAGCAGTATAAATTTTGGAACAAGCCACATTCCAATCTAAATATTAATCCAGAAGCTGCAAATCAAGTGAGTTTGCTCTGGAATGTGGACACCTTCCTCCCCAAATTCCTCACCCTTTGTAATACCATCACGTCAAGACTACTTTCTTAAAATGTTTCATCAATGCACATGTGCACAGTGGTAATGCAGAGCTGGGAAGAGTCTGCAAAAGAAATGAAAGCTAAGGAAATGAAATCTAACAGAAGAAAAATCTCCTGGTTAAACCAGAATTGAGGGCAGAGTGAAAAAGGAAGCCCAATGAAAAAAGAAATGGGGGGTTATTTCACCCCCGTAATAAATATAACACATTGTTCAAACAATGTCAAACACAGATAAATAGTCCCTTTTGGTTCTCTTTTCCTCAATTATGCAAGATCTGGAAGTCTGAGGAAATGTTTGTTATTCCTTCTGAAACCAATCTTTCCTCTTTCTGTCATCGACCCAAATAAAAAACCTACTCTGGATACTTATTCTGCATCAGAGTAGCTTGAGCAGCTGTTTGATACTGATTGCCAGATCCCTTCTTAGTAACAGGAAGCCAGACAAATTCCCAAACTTCTTCAGTGTCAAACATGCCTATCTTCTTTTGTTAAAAAAAGAACACAACCAGACAATTTCAAAAGTTTATATACCATCCAACATTTCTCCAGTGAAAATAGGGACATCCTATTTAATGATGATGATAATGATGATGATAATTTACTATTTACACTCCGCCTACCCTAAACATTAACGAACGTCACATACCTCCATACCCTCCAGCATTCCTACAATAAAAATAGGGGCGTCCTAAGAAAAAGTGGGATATTCCAGCATAAATCAGAAACTGAGACAGCTTCTGTAAATCCAGGACTGTCCCTGGAAAAAAGGAACACTTGAAGGGTCTGAGATTATAAAATACAGTACATTATTTTGCATTTTCTTACTTATTTGGTAAACAGTAATCACCCAGATAATTTGCCAGCATCACCTTTCCCTGGGAGTGTTGATGGATGGTTTGTGCATGGCTTTGATAGCTTTGTGCTCATACCACATTTGAATCTTTTTCACATGACCGGAAAAGAAGGGAAACAAGATGAATAATTGATTTGTTAACATAAATTGTGCTGCTGGGCCCTTCAGTTGTTTTTGCTGCTGCAACAGCCTAAGACAGTCTTCCAAACATGCCCCCAAAGAAAGATGTGCAAACTCCCATTGGGAGGTTATTGCCCAACTAGGAGAGACGGGCAAATCAGAGAAGTCCAAGGAAGAGAAGTTAATAGTTTGTCATAGCTTTCCCCAACCAAGTGCCCTTCTGATATTTTGGACCTCAACTCCTATCAGCTCCAGCCAACATGGCCAGTGGTCAGGTATGATGGGAAAGTCTGGAGGACATCAGTTTCGGGAAGTCTAGCTTATTCTGTTCTGCTTCCTGTGCCCTGATGTGCAATCATGACTAAAGTACCCCATCAAAATTTTATAAAAGATACAAAAAAGGTATGATGCTAATGATCTCCCTTCCTTCCAGAAATAACTCTGCTGCAGTGGTCAGTTGTCCCTCTATTTATTTATATAATGTATAGAATAACCAAAACACATAAGGCAAAAATTGTACTGTACTACTGAAAAGATTAGAGTAGCTTAACCACGGATGAGCTGAAACTTCTCAAAAGAAACTTTCAGCAGAGGTAGATGCAGAGCTTTGTCAAGGTATGAGGTGAAATTTACTGGTGCTACCAGAGTTTATCCCAGCGGTGGGCAATTGCCACCACCCCCCAAAAAAAAACAGTCCGTCCTTTAGACCAACAGAACATCAATCAACAATGTGAGTAACCAGGCAGGGCAATAGGGTGAAAGGTTTCATGCAACCTGGTCCCAAGTTGCTTAAAGCTCTGCAGGTCAAAACTAAAAGCTTCAGCCAGGCCTAGTAGCATATTGGCAGCCCACCCAAGCTGCTCCATTAAGAACAGTGTAGCTAATGCATGAGAAGAGAAGACTCCCTGGAAAAGACCCTGATGCTGGGAAACATTGAGGGCACAAGATGAGGACAACAGAGGATGAGATGGTTGGACAATGTTCTTGAAGCTACCAACATGAGTTTGACCAAACTGCGGGAGGCAGTGGAAGACAGGAGTGCCTGGCGTGCTCTGGTCCATGGGGTCACGAAGAGCTGGACATGACTAAACAACTAAACAACAACAAAGCTAAGGCTAATCCACTCAGGACACTAGCTGCTACATTTTGAACTAGCGGTGGTTTCTGGACACCACCCTTTTCTGGCCTGAAAATGAGGCCACAACATGGTGGAGAGAGAGGAGGTCTGCCCTAAATAAACATAGTACTCTTTGTGGACTGCAGCAGAACACAATACTGTACCTCTTTGCCATTTTAACTCTCACACAGCCACTTATTGTTTAAGTTCTTTATACATTGGATTTATTGATGGAGTTCTAGGCATTTGGTGAGCTTGAAGACAGGAATCATAAATCATATTCCTTCTTAAATGGAACAACCCAGTCAGATGCTTGTTTGTTTGGAAGTATGCCCCACAGAGTTCAAGAGAATCTGCTGCTAAGAAAGTGTTCACAGGTGTGAAGTCTCACGTCCACTTCATCTTTGAGCATCACCTTTTGTTTAATAATAATATGGGCACCAAGCCTTAGTTTGATCAGCATTTTTCTTCCAGGTCAGTTTTTGTAATGGCATCAAGGTAGCATATGCAGTCGTTCGCCCACATATTCTTGACTGTGCTTTGCCAAATGCAATTAGTAACCAGTTTTATGGCTTTCGGACAAACAAGCTATTTTCAAACATCACAATGAGCTCCTTATTCCTGAGCCCTGTTGAAGTCTCAGTAGGATACATAGGAATTTGCCTTTAATTAGGGCTTCTAATAGAAATGTCAAAAGAAAGATGCAGCTTAACCTTAAGCATAATGGAAAATTAACAATTTGTTCAGCTACCATATTTTCCTAGAAACAGACCCCTTTTGATGTTGGAACGCAAATAAAGCAGGCCAGATCCCCTATAAAAGAAGGTTAACTCTCATGTCATTTTAAAATAAAGCTAAATGGATGAAACTGAAACAGCCGTCTCTGTTTCTTCCCATGCCAAAGGGTAGAACATGCAACCATTTAAACTACTGCATTGCTTTCTTATACATTGCTTTCTGATGAAAATCAAAGCATTTCATTCACTTTTCTGCTTTTCATGTTTTGTTTGTAATGTGTGAAGAAGGACTGGAGCTAAGAGCCACGAGATTTGCTTTGTGTATTGCAGTAGTAGAGACAGATAAAGTACATTAGAAATTGCTCATGATTCTGAAATGCTCAATTACCTATCATAATGAAGATACAAGTCATGAATGGGATGAGGGTCACTCACTGTACTGAAAGAAGAGCTTTGCAACAGATCTCTCAGATAAAGGTCAGAGCCTTCAGTAGAGAAGTGCAAAAGAAGGTCAGTGCATCATATCCAATCCCCAAGAGACAATTGTGCACATCCCATTTGAATATGGTTAGGATGGTGGGCTCTACATAAAAAATGGTATGCCAGCATCTCAGACCAAATAATCATGAAATTAAGAATTCAAGTCTTTAATTGCCAGATATCCTGACCGTGAAGATGAATAACTAGTAATGTGCACCATGCACAGGTTAAGATCCCAAAACTGAACTGATGCATTGCTAAACTTCTCTGTCCAAAAGCTACCATGATAGGGAGCAGTTCGGGAAAAGTCAGGTTTTGAGTTGACTCTTGAGAAACCCAACTTTCGAGTTAGTGTTCTGCCCACCAATGCTTCTTGGGAAATGCCCCTCAAACCAATTCCAGCAGTAGCATTTGTGAGCAGTTCAGCCTTGAGCAATAAGGTACTCCTCCAGAAAGAAATGCAATTGAACGGTAAAGTGCACCTTCACATAAGCATGTCAGCTCTCATGTGAGCTGCACCCTGTGAAGATGATCAGCAGTCAGACACTATCTTGTGTCTCAAAGCCTGTGAAGAAAGGCATGCCAAGCGGCCACCACCTTACAGGCAGAAGTAAAGTGCCTCACTAGTTCCTGAAGCTGCCTGAGAGTCACACCTTTGGCCTCAGAACAACTTTCCAGCCTCTTTCTGGAGGTCAGCAACTTACTCTAAGGGAGGCAACCAGTCTCAGTCACCATGTCAAATTGGTGGCTGGCACCTTCATTTTCTCAACAGCTAAGGGGAAGCCAATATAATCTGCTCATGCCTTAAATTAATGTATTAAGGGCAAATATTGTCCTTAATTGGCAGGGCCTGCAAAAAGCAAATTATTGAGATAATTAATGACACAAAGCAAACCAGCCTTGCCTTGAGGATCCACCATATCTCTATGGTGGCTGGTATCCATTGGGACTGTAAGAGCTTAAGGCAGGAAGCCAACAGTAGGTCTAATCAGAGCAAATAACAGGTGAAACCACAGCCAATGGCGGGCAGAACCAATTAATTATGGTTTTGTCCCCATCCTCATCCCTGCTGTGTTCTGCAAGGACAACACTCAGAATAGGAAGGAGGAAGCTGACAGCCAGCGTCAAGCTGACACCCCTAGATTGGTTGTAAGTATGAAGCTAGGCAGATGGGGGTGGCTGAGGGTAGACTGAGGTTGGTGAGGTAGTACCCATTTGCCTTAATGGACTGGTCTTCTCTCTCTCTCTCAAGCACATTTTGGGCTGCACAGGGGCTGCAGGGAGGATGAAAGGAGCAGAAGTCTGTTCCATTCACATGCAGACACCACTGGATTTCACCCTGATAAAATTATTATGGCATAAACTTTTATGGACGACACTTCACTTCAGCAGATGCAGGAAAATTTCTTGGGACTGTGGTCTAGCAAAAGCACACACACAATTCCAATTAGCTGTGCCAAATTCCGGACTGTTTTGAGGATTGTTTTGTACAGATTATTTGCCCTGTTGATTAAACTGCTTGCAAAGCAGTCAATTTCCAGATACAAGTCGAGTCCCGGAAATATTATGCAGCCCGCAATTTGCCAGTTGTCTCTTGACAAAGACCGAGAGTAAGCCACTTACTACTCTTTTTATACAATGAATCACTTTTTCCCCCTTCTTGCAAAAAGGGAATCGTCTAATGAAAATTCAAATGTATTGCTTTCCAGGATACAAACATAAGCCCAGGCACTTCATATACTCTGTAAATAAGCCTCATTTGCCGCACTGTGTCAGCTAACAAGTGATTTTAGTTTTACATGCAAACTCCAAGGGGAAATTTTTCAAATAAAAACAGGTAGCTTCATTTCACATCCAATAAGCAAACATTTTCAAAATATTTAGACATCTGTATATAATAGACTTTATAAACTGTTTGTTCGGAAGCGTAAATAGATCTCTCTGTGTTTGAGTTACCGTCTGTGTTTCTCATTGTAGAAAACAAAACAAAAAAATTCTACCTACAATGCAAAGCCACATGTCGTATTCTTCTTTCCTTTATGTTAAAGGTTTTCAGTCAGGCCTTTACAAAACAAGGAAACAACTACTTGTTCATGAGGCCTGATTCACGAGCATGGTGGTGACCATGTGGGTGGGCACTTGGCATTGCAGATGCATAGATTTTACAACATGCAGAACAGTGTAGAAAGCACCTCCTTGTGTAGTTCTCAAAAATGTATGGGGACACCAGCTGGTTCAGAATGCAGCAGCTGGGATATTGGATATTGACAGCAAAGCACTGCAGTGGTTAGATCCCACTAGTTCTTAAAGATCTCCATGGAAATTTATGGAGGATAAGGTTTCCAATGACTACTAGTCATGACAGCTATCTTATACCCCCTAGTGTATTGGAGATCTGTACTAGGGAGTCAGTTTGTTTCCAAACACTATCCAAAGTGTTGCCCTGAACAGTTTGGTTTCCATGTAGCAGAGGGTGCAATCCCATACAGCTACAGATTCCCAACCGGTACAGCACCCATTTGACTTGCATAAAAGCAGCCTCCAACCCACAGTCACTGCACTTGTGAAGATGGTTGAAGAGAGGGTGCTAACTCTTATCCAGGATGGAGGCAGACCAGGCAAAACAGAGAGAAATATGCACATGTGCAAGAACAATGAACATTTGCACAGTGTTAAGACTACAAAAACCTATGATGCAGTGTGAATGCGTGTAATACATGCATAAGCAAAAACATTCATGTCCTTTGATGGAAATGAACAGTTGACAGAATTGAAAAAATAGTGAGGGCACCACAGTTCATATGAGACAAGGCTGCTTTACTATGAGTACATCTGCATATGAATTGTCAACTCGGAAATAAACGTTATTCCGAACCAACCCCATATTCATAGTTCCATTTACAACTGCAGCATTCTTTATATTACCTTCACATTTTTGAGCTTATCTCCACAACCATGAGTGACAGAAACACTTTTAATGCGTGTGGTTTTTATTTTTTTTAAAGTATCTCAGAATTATAACAAGAAGTCGGGGGATACAACAAGCCACATCACAACTCTGTTGAACCCATGGGCCATGTTGCTCACTTTTGACTGAAGGAATGATTAGGACAACCACCAGCTCAGTTTTTTTTCGTAGCTAATTTTGCTACTTTTGAAAAGAAATATATTTTATTCATCATCGTATCACTTGGATATCAAGCTGGCTCCCTTTGTGAATCATTAAGAGTATGCCTTTTGTGAAATAATATAAAATCATCCACCAGAGAAAAGGACATTAACCGCTTGTGCTTTGGAGCCAAAACTTATCTAAAGAGTATTTCTACCAGGCTAACTTTTACTTATTTTGCTTTGATATAGAGGGTGCCAGCATCCCAACCAGAGCCTATGGAGGGTGGGCAGGGGGGGAATCTCATTTGTTAGCTGCCTGAGAAATACTTACTTTTTAACGAAGTTCACTACTTAAAGACTTTACATGGTATGATATTGCTGGGAGCTGGAACCTGACACCCCCTTCTCCTGCCTTGCCTTTTCTTTCTTCACATATTTGCTTTTATCAAGTCAGTTTTACTCAAGTGACACTGAAATATGGAGATTTTTCTGATCCTTTCTTTTTCGAGAAGGAGCTTATCAGTTGTAAAGCCTACATTTTTTA
Source organism: Podarcis raffonei (assembly GCF_027172205.1). Taxonomy (NCBI): domain Eukaryota; kingdom Metazoa; phylum Chordata; class Lepidosauria; order Squamata; family Lacertidae; genus Podarcis; species Podarcis raffonei. The sequence goes on from NC_070602.1 coordinate 70,748,819, forward strand.
ATGTGAGCTTTGATGTTAACAGCCCCAGTGCTTTTCTTTCTTATTTGGGGCATTAAGTTCAATTACATATTCAAAGTATCTGTTCAGTGCTTTTCCTAGATTTTTTAATAATTCAAATGGCTAAGGTTTTTTTAAGGTCTCTTTCATCGATGTTTCATATATTTTAGATATGTGATTCAGGTTCAGTCCAGTCTTTCCTATCCATTTTTCCACTTTAGAGCCTAATGCTGACCAGCAGTGAATACTTTAGTTCAGGTTGTTTCATGCATGTGGAGTAGCAAGGAATCTATGGAGTAAAAAATAAAGTGGAACAGCTGGAATAGTCAGTACTGCCCTGAGTATGTACACTCATTTCCCAAGCACTTCCAAAGAACTGTGTCTCCACAACAGAAATGGGGGATCAGTGGCCAGCAAATATATCTCCCAATTTACATTGAATTTTCCTGTAAGCAAAATCTTGTGGAGCTCAGGGAAGGGCAGAAGCCCCCTCAGAAACTTTATTGTCCTTATTGAAATTATTATTATTATTATTATTATTATTATTATTATTATTATTAATACCCTGCCCATCTGGCTGAGTTTCCCCAGCCACTCTGGGTGGCTCCCAATCAAGTGTTAAAAACAGTACAGCGTTAAATATTAAAAACTTCCCTGAACAAGGCTGCCTTCAGATGTCTTTTAAAGATAGGGTAGCTGCTTATTTCCTTCACATCTGAAGGGAGGGTGTTCCACAGGGTGGGCGCCACTACCGAGAAGGCCCTCTGTCTGGTTCCCTGTAACCTCACTTCTCGCAGTGAGGGAACCGCCAGAAGGCCCTCGGCGCTGGATCTCAGTGTCCGGGCTGAACAGTGGGGGTGGAGACACTCCTTCAGGTATACAGGACCGAGGCCATTTAGGGCTTTAAATGTCAGCACCAACACTTTGAATTGTGCTCGGAAACATACTGGGAGCCAATGCAGATCTCTCAGAACTGGTGTTATGTGGTCCCGGCAGCCTCTCCCAGACACCAGTCTAGCTGCCGCATTCTGGATTAATTGCAGTTTCCAGGTCACCTTCAAAGGTAGCCCCACGTAGAGCGCGTTGCAGTAGTCCAAGCAGGAGATAACTAGAGCATGTACCACTCTGGCAAGACAGTCCGTGGGCAGGTAGGGTCTTAGCCTGCGTACCAAGTGGAGCTGGTAGACAGCTGCCCTGGACACAGAATTAACTTGCACCTCCATGGACATATGCATATGGCATTCATTTTATATAAACACACAAACTCTTTTGGCTTTCCTCTCAGTTTTTTTCGGGTATTTTGCCTAAGAATTGTCAGTGTGAAAGCACTGAGGTCATTCCAAAACTTCAGACAGAGCTCAAGCCACTGTTAGTCACTGTAATCGCTAGTTTCCCTCCTTCCAAAACTTATCCTGTGGGGTGAAGGAAAGGGGGACTGATAGGTGCTGAGTCCTAGTCCTTAAGTTTTCAGTTTTCTGGCACCAGTGAAGGGTTCCAAGCATACTCAGAATCATCCATTGACATTAGACACGCGGCTCAAGCCGTAAACCAGGAAAGTTGGAAACTGCGTATCAGAAGTCACCCATGTCTTATGATGTCTGCCGTGAGGCTTCCCAACAGCATTCCTGCATCACAAGGATTAGTTTAGGAAGAGGGTCTTGTACCAGACTGAGCACATAACTTCAAGGACAGGGGGTGGACTCAATATCAAATGAGCTCAGGGAACAAACTCATGAAGCCACCCTTCCAACCCCCTCCATTATGAGGTATCCCTTGCTCCAAAATAAAATTGAAAATGGTATCTTAATGTTACCGTTTGACAGGAGACATAGCACCAAGAAGGAAAAGTTGCTTCTTGTTGGGACGTTGCTCTGGCTTCCAACCCAAAGGCTTTTTAGCTCCAAGCAGCATAAAAGGGTAGTTCACCACTGTAGGAGCCTCCTGCCTCCATTGCAGATTTACTAGTCACAACACTGGTTTTTGCCATAATCCTGAATGTATTCCAGCAAAAGACTATGCTCTACAGCATTCATATGAACCTTCCAAGAAAGTTTTCTAAAACTGGAATTATTTGCACAATCCCAGTGCCATTTTGATTGCACAATGTGCTCATATTGGCATTGTACTTGTTAGGAAACTTTTCAGAGTTTATTGGAAATACACATTAATAGTAAACAGGAACCGAGATTGGCTATGGCTATATACTTGCAAACTGTCCTCCCATAGGCAAAAGCTCTTCCATAGCAGGGACTATGGGACTGTGGCTGCTGATAAGTTGGAACTGCATGGGGACCCCTTGATTCTATACCTGCCAACATGTGTCTCATTCACAGGAAGAGGATGAAGAGCTAGAAGAGGAAATGGGGTAATGTTGTTGGCCTCATTCCTTTTAACATTATACTCATTGAGGCTGGACATCCAAGTATGAGCGTCTGAACATGGATGCTCATTGAAGGTGGATATCTTACAAGTTCAGAGCTAGATGTGCATAGGCATGAACAAGATCTGGAACTCTGAACACAATACTGCCACAAGTATGCATGGAGCCCCTTTCATGGATGAAACACATCAGGAAGCACTTCAATGTTTCATTCTTATTTTGTACCATAAAATTTATATTTTGCAAAAAAAAAAAAACAATAAAATTATCAGTAAGAAAAATCAGTAACAATAATTTGAAAAGTTAAAATAACAATAGACTAAAACAGATTAAAACTCACACCAACTTTCTAAACATCTGGGTTTAAATACCTGTCCTTGGTTTTCAAATACTAGACATTACACAGGAAACGACACAGACGCTAGCCACAGAATACAGCATTTACGATAGATGCTGCTGGATGTGGGATGTGATGATTAAAGAATTGGGAGTGGGGATGTGAAAGGGGAGATGAGAATAGGGTGATATAGGGGCCCAAGGTGGGTCTTGAGGAGAGACTTGAAGGAGGTCCAATGAAGAGAGAGAAAGATGCTGTTCTGAATCTAGTGAGCAAGACAGAAGCAAGAGAGGGAGAAAGGACAAGAAAGGAAGAGTTGAAAGCCACCCCCCTCCCCTCAAAAAAACCAACAAGCAGCTATGGTTTACGATTTGGATTGCATATTTTCCACAGTATAACTAAAGCTTTTCTTTACGTATGAGGTATCTGACCTGCTGTACAGAAACAGTGTAAATCCAGTGTCCACACAATGGCCGCCATGTTAAGGATAGGATGCTTAAACTTGCTTGGGGGATAGGATGTGGAAAGTTGTAAAAATGGAGGCAGTGCAGAGACTTAAGGGAGACTGTTGACAAGAAAATAGTGATGTAAAGGAAATACATGTTCAGCAGAGAACTTCTAAACTGCTGTTACTAATACTTGGTGCATTTGTGTAACTTGAAAATGTGTTTTCTACTGGAAAGTTTACTTTGATGTGATGAGCGATCTCAAAACAATACAGTATTGAACAGGAGGGGAAATCCTAGTTTCCTTTGCTTTGATTAAACAATTGTTCATATAATGGTTACTGGATTAATTGCACAATTATTTAATAAATAACCTTAGGGCCATGTGATGAACTTTTTTTTCTTAAAAAAACACCAAACCCTTAAGAATCAGACTCACTAAGCAATTCTTCTGCTAGAGACTCACCACTGGGCAATCATTAGGAGTGGAAATGAGTGGTTTTGTATTATTAAACACTTCTCCAAACTCACCTATTAAGTAAAGCAGCAGAGAACGAGGATAAGCTAAGTCTTGGGCTTAATGTGCTACTCTTTTCCCAGTAAAAGCCTTTAGAAGGACAGAAAGCTAAAACAAAAGCAGATTTGTAATACAGCATCCCATCTGAATGAAGCCCCCCCACCCCGGCCGGTCTGGTGCTTTATTAAAGACCAGGACATACTCGATACAAAGAGTTCCCTTGCTCAGATGAATACGCCTTTCACAATTTGTTTGGGAAGTAGGAAGGGGAGGAAGGGGAGGTTAACACACAACAACAGCAGCAGCAACAACACAAAAAAGTCCATTCATGGGATGAGTGGGGAGGGAGGGGAGTCTGAGGAGATTTTGCTTCATAACTCAAGTGAGAACATTAGTGACACAGAGACCTGCTTAGAAACCTTAAAGTGTGTTTCAGTGTTTAACAGAACAAGTCATTAACAGATATTCAGGCTCAAAACTAAGGCATCTGCAGAAAAACGTGTAATGACGGACCCTCACACAGCATTTGTACTTTCCTAACAGCGCAATAATATGCACTGCTACTCAGAAGTAAGTTCCATTGGATTCAATGGGGGTTCCTCCCAGGTAAGTGGGTATAGGAATGCAACCCAACAGCACAATCCTATACATAGCACCTCAGAAGTCAGTCTGATTTCAAAAAGTGGTAAATTGATATAGGATTTCAGCCTTCATCTGTTTCATATAACCTGATAAGTAGGTTTGAGATATATAGGGTTAGCCTACCCAAAGCAACAGAATGCTATTCCATTGACCTCTTTGCTTTACTTGTTTTAAAGACACAGAGATGTGCTTGCATACAGGTGGAGACCATTTTGCACAGGGGTTCTGTTCCCCACGTGCATTGACAGAGCACACATAAACCCAACACACCCCATGCCGCCCTTTTTGGGCCACTTCCAGGTTGGCAGCGACAAGTGTATGCTTGATTGTGCATCAATCAGATGTGCCTAAAATGGTCACTACCTGAAGATGCTGGTGCAACCAAACCAGTTGTGTTCCAATAGATCCACCTTTGTCTGTGATGCAAGGATTTCCACTTGTGCAATGGAACTTTCTCCTCCTCTTCCTCTACCCATGCCACCTCTGGGGGGTTAGGGGGGAACCTAGAAGAGATTTTGGAGGTGTAAGAGGATACAGGGAGAGGAGAGGGAGGGGAAGTTCCATTGCACAGCCAGAAGTCATTGTAGTGGCAGGTAGGTACTTCACTGGATACTGCCCATTGTTTCCTCTTTGGGGTGGAGGTGGGATAGATTTTTGTCACCATAACCTTCAGTGAATACTTCTCTTTTCTGAGGCAGTTGCATTGGTAATCCATTTGAACCAGGAATCATGTTGCTATACGTCTGATGGCATTATTCACTTGCACAGTTTACACTATCCCACACCTCACCATCCATGAATTGACAGGAAATGTATGAAGAGGGGAAGCTGCACTACATGGACTGCCTTTGGTGATGTAGAACCCTAATCATGCAGTGTTCTAAATAACCGGGGGAACCTAAACTCATAGAGGAGATTCCTCTCTTTATATGCTTCCCAATCCATGGATGAAGAGGGTTGGAGCCACGGGGTGGGGTCTCACCCCCCCCCCCAATGTTAGTTGATTATCGGTACATAAAATTATGTGGGCTAATAGAACTGGCTCAGTGGATGGAGAAATACCTGTGACAACATTCCATTCTTACCTAAGGAGCAGCTTTCAGGATGCTGCTAGATTTTACGATGGAGGTTTCCTGGCCTGGAGTTTTCAGATGGGACTGATTCACCACCTGTGTTGGAAGATAGGCACCTGACCACCTCATTCACGTCCAGCTCAGACTAGTGTAATATGCTCTATGCAGGGCTGCCATCAAAAGTTGTCCATAAATGCCACTGCTTATTTGTTGACTCATCTTGATCATCCTGAACATATAACACAATTTCCAGAAAGCAGGAAGTTGCCATTCCCTATTTATGGTAAAAAGTGAGTAGTTTGTTTACGCTGAGCTTAATTACACTCAGAAAATGATTGCAGAAATTCAGTATAACATCCTGTTGCAAACAATTAAATTTAAGTTTTAAGAAGTCCGCATGCATTGACAAATGAAAATACCTTTTTGTTTTCAGCCTAGGAAATTAGGCAGCAGTTATAGCAGGCACAATTAATATGATGTGGCATTATTTGTTGTAATCTACATGGCATTTTGTACCCTTTCCTAATCGTTCTGATGCTCCAATGACCCAATAAAAGCCCAAACCATGTTGTATACAATTTTGTCTGCATCCCTGCTTGACATCAACAAAAATTACTGTATTTTTCATTACTTTGGCACCTTTCCAGTTAGGAAAATACAAGTCTAATGTGATTTCTTTATTGGCCCATAAATGCTGCCAGTATGATTATACATGAGACCTCTCATTTCATATGCTAACCCCAATCACATTCTTATATTTTAGTAATTATTATGGGTCAGCAAGAATTGATCGGGCATTGTGGTTTTTCCATATGAACTTCATGCCTTTGTGACAAACACATGCCTTGATGCAGTTTAGCTTTGTTAGCCCTTATTATAAAGAAATCAAGAGTAGGTATTATATCAACATTTTGCATGTTGTTACCTTGGTCTTTGACGTTAGGGTGACACCAGACTTTTGCCAACAAAAAAAACCTCTAAACAAAGGGAGCTGCAAAAAGTTCCACATTACATCCCCTTTGTTTACCTTTTCAATGTGCCACCTCTTACCTGTTCACAGCTGTTTCATTTTCTCATCTACAGCTTTAGTACCCTTTTAAAAAATAACCAGAGGCTTCTTCTTGAAGTAATCCCAGCCAGGCTGGGTGATATGATGAGTTATAATCATAATTATTATAATGAGTAATGGCAATACTTCACGGGGGGGCCTTTTCCACATACCATGCCCTATGTCTTAACTGAAACATATTTGATATACATATTCACTCATGCTGATGGTAAAATATTGACTTTGTTTAATGAGGGAGCACTACCTATTAGAATCTGAGAAATGCAGGACACTTCATATTTTAACACTAAACATTAAAGATATACTCAGTGAGATTCTGTAGAAAGTTAAATCGTATACTTCTAGTTCAATTAAGCCAGTACATATTAATAAAGTGCCATCTGCATCCTTTAAAATCTACTAAAATCTAAAAGCCAATGCAATTCTGGGCTGCATCAATAGGTGTATAGCATCTAGATCAAGGGAAGTAATAGTGCCACTGTATTCTGCTCTGGTCAGACCTCACCTGGAGTACTGTGTCCAGTTCTGGGCACCACAGTTCAAGAAGGACATTGACAAACTGGAACGTGTCCAGAGGAGGGCAACCAAAATGGTCAAAGGCCTGGAAACGATGCCTTATGAGGAACGGCTAAGGGAGCTGGGCATGTTTAGCCTGGAGAAGAGGAGGTTAAGGGGTGATATGATAGCCATGTTCAAATATATAAAAGGATGTCACATAGAGGAGGGAGAAAGGTTGTTTTCTGCTGCTCCAGAGAAGCGGACACGGAGCAATGGATCCAAACTACAAGAAAGAAGATTCCACCTAAACATTAGGAAGAACTTCCTGACAGTAAGAGCTGTTCGACAGTGGAATTTGCTGCCAAGGAGTGTGGTGGAGTCTCCTTCTTTGGAGGTCTTTAAGCAGAGGCTTGACAACCATATGTCAGGAGTGCTCTGATGGTGTTTCCTGCTTGGCAGGGGGTTGGACTCGATGGCCCTTGTGGTCTCTTCCAACTCTATGATTCTATGATTCTATGATTCTATGATTCTATGATTCTACTGGTTGCACTCAAACACTGATTTTTAATGTAAAATGATTGAGCACTTGTTCACCTTATTCACTCAGAAGGATCAGCCTCTCTGATGGAGGCCAGTATCAGATATTTGAAATAATAGCTCTATAATTGGGCACTCAGTCCCCACACACAATTAAAATCAAGTGAGCAGAGCGAGGTATTTGCCCAACCACTTCAGTTGTATCGGCCCACATGGTTTTATCTACTGATACCTGCTAACATACAAGGGGTGGGGAACCACCCTGTGGCCCCACGCCTCTCTGTCCATGCATTGGAGGGCAGGATTGTTGTGCAGGAACGCCTCATGGAATCTCCCTCATTTGTGCAAGGTTCTAAATCATGGGGAATGGGGGCTTCAATATGTGCAGCAGACTCCCCCATGCACACATCTAGTGTGTGGAGGGCAACAGGTCCAAGGGACAGAGACAATACAAAGGGGGTGGGCAGTGAAAGTGGCCCCACTTTACCCCTCACACATTTATCTTGTGCAGAATTATTGGCAACAAGAAACCAGAAGTTCATTTGTATGTTCTCCATGCCAAGTCATCCATTCCCAGGCTTATGTTACTCTATAGCAGTGTTTCCCAACCTTGATGCTCCAGCTGTTTTTGAACTACAACTCCCATAATTCCTAGCTAGCAGGACCAGTGGTCAGGGATGATGGAAAGTGTAGTCCGAAAACAGCTGGAGACTCAAGGTTGGGAAACACTGCTCTATAGTTGAATGGCTTTGGGGCACACCTAGAATAAAGCTTTACTAAGTTAGCGTATTTACCAGCATTTTGATCTTGAGTGAGCATCTTTCACAGGCTAACATCTAACCCATTAATTTCGTTTCTGTGGAATTTATGTGTTCTTTTTGTGCAGGCACCATTCACTTTGCTTTTACTAAGGTGATGACAGGATTTGCATTCTGGAGGTTATAAGCTGCTCTCATAAACAACTACACTAGTAGCCATAAAAACGTATCTCTGGAAAAACTCGGAAAACAAAATGCCAGCAAACTAACAATTGGCTCCAAATGTTCCAGGAGGGACATCTGGGAGGCAGCCAAAAGAGAAAATGTCATAATCATATGTGTCTTCAATTATCCTCACATCAACTGAGTAGATGTATATCTGGATAATGACAAAGGGACAACCACAGTTCTAGATATGATGAATGATTTGTTTTAGAACAATTACAACAAGCCTTTGATTTAATTCTGAGAGGTGCCCAGACCCTTATTGATGTAGTTGTTGCCAAACCACTCGGAAGCACCAACTGTAACACTGTATTAAACTTAACCAGTTTGTGTTCTTTGAGATGGGACACCTCTGCCACAGGAGCAAGTGCCCATGCTTTGACCCAGCCTCCCCTAAGACCTCAATCCAGAAAAGAACAGGCTAGGGCTGCAGCATCATGTCTCAAGGTCAGTGTGCCCCTCTGCCCATGCCCTTCAGGGTCTTATGTGTTTGGCTGAAAGGGACTCCAATGCAGCCACATGTAGCAGTTCTCAATAGCATGAAAGTCCTATACACCTACAGTGGAGGAAGACTCCATTTTAGCAGAGAATCCAGGAAGGGCTTAGCACTGAATCCTGCTGAACTGAGCAGGTTTTTCCCTCTCTCCCTCCCCGCACTCCTCATCTGACGAGGAGGGCTAAATCCTACTGCCTTGGGAGAATTGCACAGCCAGTGCAGGATTTAACCTCATCTTCCTTCCCATCAACTGACAGTAGGTGACTGTGGTTTGGGAAAATAGCCTGATAGGCCAATTGGGGTTTCCTGGCAGGCCAAGATTTGACATGTGTGTCTAAGGTTTCTCAGCCCTGGTGTAACTCCACCACTTACACTCTGTTCTCACAACTCAAACACACAGGAGAATGAGGACCCATGTGAGGAACAACCTTGGGTTATTTTCTTTGGAATCCCTCCTCCAAATTACTGTGATTGGCTTACCGCTGGAAAACATTCCACTATTATTAAAAGTTGGCCTTGTACATCAAAATACCCCCTTGTCTCTCTTCCACACCTGATCTCCTCTTGAGCTCTGAGAGTTTTCCTAGCTGGCTTGGTTTGTTTCTCAGAAAAGAAGTGGGAAAGGTTGCATATTTAACTTTTTTGAAAACCTGAGACAACAGAGCTACTATGAAGGTTGGAAACTCCCTGTTCTGCCTTGACAAGCCTTATTAGCAAGCAACCTGATTTGGGAATACCTCAGACCACCCCAATTTGGCTTGTAATTTGGAGTATACACACAGAGCCAATGCACACCCCTAATATATGCTGCTTTCAATACAGATATACCATTCTCAGTGGGAGATCCACACCATGGAAGTAAAACCATCAAAATATATGTGTATTTTCCTAAGAATCAGTGATAACACACCACCAAAAAAAAGTCCAATATAATCAGAAAATACTCATTAGTGATCCCACCAATTTAACATACATGCAAGTGTGACAAACTATCTTTATAAACTATAAACACCCTCAAGAAGCTTTAACAATAGAAAAGCTATCTGTACCCAAATATAACATGACAGTACTGTAGCACCAAAAGAGAAAATGAGAGAGAGAGAGTTACAGACCAGACAAAGACAAAGTTAATTAGTGAATGGGGAATCAGAGCCAAGTGAATCCACAGTTTATTCTACGTTCTACAGAAACCTTCTAAACAGGAAAGTTGAGTGAATATATGTATTGAACCATGCTTCCTGTATGAAAGTAGAAAGGCAGCACATCCTGCAGGATGATCTTACAAGCATAACTTCAGCTCTGTGTAAGGATAACTTTAACTCCATGCATGTACGTATTAACCTAAACATGACTCACACAATACGATATTCCAGTAGCTGTACAGAGAAACAGATGTTGCAAATAAGCATTTAGTTTATACTAAACATAAGAATCAAATATTAGTCTAATTAAAATTGCTTGTGCAAAACAGGCATGATCTTATGGTGAATGGCCAAACCAAGGGAATCTGCCAGAGTTCACAGAAATGTTTCCATTTTATCTTTGGTTTCTTTCACATTTTGAAATAAAAATTACAGCAATGAAACTAAGGCGGAAAGCTGGGTCCAAATGCTGAGAAAGGTACCTTCATATTTGTAACCTTGGATTATTACATTCCTCTGCCAGGTCTTATAAATCACCAAAACATCATGACCAATGGTATCCAAAAGCCACTGAAAGTTGAATTAGATCAACAAAGAACATCTGCTTCTGTCAATATCCAACTAAAGATTTTGTATCAGTTTTCTTCCAGAATGGAAGCATCTACAACCACATCCACAACAAGTCCTGTCCAAGCTTTTCCTACCCAGCTGACACTGGCCAAAATGGCCAATAATCCAACCTGCAGTTTGTTCCCTGTTTGCCACCCTCTACCCAACACATACCACCTCTGCTTCCCTTCTACACCTGTAAGTGATGCCAACTATAATTGATCCATAAGCTGGACACAACTGAACTTCTCCCATCCAGAATTCAGATTCTTTTTGAAGATGTTGGTGACTTCATCTGAGAGAAAGGTGGGGAATTCAACACAACAGCGATTTACCATCCAGTCACTAGGTAGAACAAATGCAATAGAATGCTCTCAAAATAAATGCTGTCACTGAATAAAATGTTGGACCTTCTATGTCAAGCATATATTTTTTTCTTTCTTTGAGGAAGGGTGCACTTTAATCTTTAAAGGCTTCTATTCACTCAAAGGTTCTGCATGAGTGAGGACAGCTGTTTTCACTACTGAATGATCCAGTGGCAGATCTCTTGAAAGGATATTTACTGCTAATATTCACCTTTGGCATAGGTGGGACCCATTTGCACTGTGTCTAACCAAGAGGATTAACACTGACAACAAGCCATTGCTCTTTTTGACAAGGGGGCCAAATGATTTCATGATGCCTCTCCTAAGTGAAAACAGTTTTACTGCTGTCAGGGATCTAAAATATGTTCATCTTTCTCATTTTATTGCAGGAGGAGACAAAGCACAGACCAAAGAATAGCGCTTTTTTGTGGTCACCATCTTAATTACACCCAGGAAGATGGAGACAGAACCTCCAACTTCTTAAAAAGGGAAGTGGTGAGCCTTTTTAAATGTGTGTGGATAGAACACATTATCAGTGACACAATAGAGAACAATAACAGAGTTAGGGTTTATTTATGGAGTGTGCATATATACTGACAATGTCTTGCATTTATAAAAAAAGAGTGGGAGGAAAAAAATGTTTTTTCTGGGTATTATAACAATGAAACGACTACCAAGGAACAGCATTCAATCCGACCAGAGAAGTCAAAAAATTAAACAGACAACCACAATAAGGTTCCTTTTTATAGTTTTATCTGTGCACACCTGCAAAAGAACTCAGAGAAATGAATGTTGTGGAGGGTTTGTGTCAGTCAGTGTAGACAGTGGTGAGCTAGATGAACCGACACTCCAACTCGGTATAATGTGGCTTCCTGTGTTATTAGCTAAGCAGGAAGAGTGGAACTTAGGGCAGAGTTAACCAACTGAACAAGAAGGAACAGAATGAGTGAAATACTTTCAGCCTTAGTCAAATCCTCGAGAGCCAAGACCCACTGGTACCCATGGGGAGGAATTCAGTGTTGTGGAACGCCCTCCCATCAGATGTCAAGGAGATGAGTAACTATATAACTGTACAACCTTTAGGAGACATCTGAAGGCAGTGATATAGGGAAGCCTTTTAATGTGTAAAGTTTTATTATGTTTTTATATATGTTGGAAGCCGCCCAGAGTGGCTGGGGCAACCCAGTCAGATGGGCGGGTGTACAAATTAACAAAGATGATGATGATGATGTTGATGATAATGAAATTGTTCCATCAGTGCAAACATTTCAGCTTGCCAGACAGAACAGTCCTGCCCTTCGTCTGCACTGTTCTGAAGGTTCTGCTGGACACCCCCAAGACAATGTCAGGATTCAGGGGGATGAAGGTCCTTGCACAAATTTCCACTGATGGGACTCATTAGTTGAATCCCAGCCATGCTTTTCACTATTGTTTCTCACCTAATCTAGGATCACATTTCATTTTTTAAAAGATACAAGGAATTATATCTTTCTATCCTTAATGAGGTTTTCTTTTTCTTTGCATGCCTTTGCAGTTTGATTGGTTCTGTTAAAAACTGTGTTTTGTCCAAAGTGGTCCCCATAACCACCACCACCAGACCAAAGCTCCTGAGACCTGTGTAGAGTATAAGGTTTAGGGAACAATAATCTGTCCTTTCTTTTGTATCTCAGTATAGACATATACACAAGAAATCATCTGAGAAAGCTCACGGTATAATGAGGAAATTCTGGGAATAATTATGCAAGGGATAGTATATACTCCAGCAAATGAAATACATCTTTTTATTTAAAGCAATGTTTTTACCACCAACTTGCTGCAATTAGGAGGTTGTTGGAAAGATATCAGTTGAGATTTGAAGCCTTATTTCTGAAGATGTTTTGAATTAACAACTAATTGGTAGCTTTCTTTGATAACTATTTTATTGTAGGGTGCAGCTCAGATGAAAATCAACCACAAAGGGAACTCAATTTTGTTTGTCATTAATTTAAACAGATGATTTACATAGACCCGCTTCTCCGCCTCCATTTTTGTGTGCCTTACAATTCCTTAATGCCAACTAGCAGCAGTTGGAATTGATGCTGTGTCATTTCCTATTTATATATGTTACAGAATGTTTCCTGTCATACATTAGCAGTGGGTTGTGGGAATGGCTGGAACACTGTGAGAATCCAAATGGGAGCCCTTGCAATGTTATGAAGAAGTGGCAAACAGAAAACATTGTAAGGGCATGACTGTGTTTGGGTTAGTGAGGCCATTCTAGTCCCACTGGACAATTCAATCTCCATGAATTTACACTTGTAGCACTCCAGGATTTTTTTTAAAACTCTCTGTGAACTTGCAAATAAAACTACACATATCTGATTTGAATCAGAAATCATGCAAGTGACCACAAATACCCACACATTATCTACAATCCTCCTATACCTGATGCACCTGATGCAAGAGTTTATGCATTTATATTTTCTGGTAACTATGAAAGGCATGGACCATGGCTCAGTGTCAGAGCACATGGTTTGTATGCAGAAAGTCCCAAGTTCAGTCCCTGGCATTGCCAGTTAAGAAGATGAGTTGGGGGAAGACGAATCAGGCAGCTTGTGATGTGAAGAACTGAGAGCTTGCATATCCAGTGCTAGTCAGGGTAACAAAATGCTTGATGGACTAATAGTGTGATGGGACATTAGGCAACTTCATTTCAAGTGATGACTTGATCAGAATAAGTCACAGAATTCATTCTGAGAATGCACTGGCAATTCACTAAAAAAAAAAAAAGCCTCACAACTTGCTCACAGGAGTGGGCTACTCATGGAATCTTCTGGTACACCTCTCTCAAAGTGTGGATGGGAGAAGGGGTATTCATGAAAGCTTCAGAGACCGTCTAACACCAGTCCTGAAAGACCTACATAGGCTCCCAGTATGTTTCTGAGCACAATTCAAAGTGTTGGTGCTGACCTTTGCAGCCCTAAATGGCCTCGGCCCAGTATACCTGAAGGAGCGTCTCCACCCTCATCATTCAGCCTGGACACTGAGGTCCAGCACTGGGGGCCTTCTGGAGGTTCCCTCACTGAGAGAAGTAAGGTTACAGGGAACCAGGCAGAGGGCCTTCTCGGTAGTGGCGCCCACCCTGTGGAATGCCCTCCTATCAGATGTCAAGGAAATAAACAATGATATGACTTTTAGAAGACATCTGAAGGCAGCCCTGTTTAGGGAAGTTTTTAATGTTTGCTGTTTTATCGCTTTATTATTATTATTATTAATATTCTGTTGGGAGCCACCCAGAGTGGCTGGGGAAACCCAGCCAGATGGGCAGGGTATAAATAAATTATTAGAATTAGTATTATTAGTATGTTTCCCGCCCCCTCAGTTCCCAACCTTCCTTGTGTGATGTGGGGAAGGTCTGCACTGTGCTTGCGTCTGCTGGAACAGGAACAGGTTTCTCCACACAATCAGGGAGCCTGCTTTACTAGGGTCCCTAGTTGTGACGGGGGTTCTACTTGTGTAGACCATGTATTCAAGTGAACAATGAATTGCTTGGGACATACCCACCCATGATTGCCTTCTCTTTCTCTTTGTGAACTGGAAAATTTAAAAGCTTTCCGTTTTTTCCTTTCATGGAAGAGGGTCTATGATCTTGCACTGAGTTCACAGTTCTGATGCAACATTGTTTATAAGACTGTTTCACTTTGATTACAAAATTTGGCTCTTGGGGTGTTGTAGTAACCAGTTCAGGGATAGTCACAGCAGCAGTAGTATACACTAATGGGCATATCCATCTTTGCACATAAGGGATGTGTGTGTGTTATTAAGTGTTGCCTGGCTCTGAGGTCCCACCTGCCTAACCCTATAATGACATGGAATACTCACAAGCAATCTAACTTTTTAGAGGGAAACTGCCAGCAATAGAATATTGCCACCTAGGGGGAGAAATGAAGAGTGAGTCAACTAGTCAAAATCCCGCACAGAGCCTAGGAAAATGAAAAACTGTGTGCAATGTGGCCAAAAATCACAATTACAGGTTCAGAATATGAATTTGGCACACTTGTATTGTGCACCTGTATTCCAAACTGGGCATCATTTCCCCCAATTCCTGTCCAGCTTTGATTATATTCATAATGTATGACTGTACATAAATTTTGGAAGCATCCAAGAGGCTTTGTTCAAATCCTCTTTTAATCCCATGGTTGCTACAGGCCTCCAATCCACAGGTCCTTGCATATAGCATGAGGCAATAGTGTACATGGATACTGAACACCGATCTATGGTGCTAGAGACAAAGTAGCATGAGCTGAGATTGGATTTGAGCTCAAAAGGATTCAGAAACTCTGAGTTAGTACAACCCATTCTTCCCACCTGTGATTTGAAGACAGAGCCTCCAGATAGACTTGACTCACTGGCATGTACTTATTTTTAAGAAAGAACACAAAGAAAACAATTGAAGAAAGATGTCTGGCCTGGCTTGGGTATCCAGTTGAATTTGCATTAGAGGTAGCTAGACAAATAAACCGTTTGAACTGCAAACTCTGTAAGAACTATATGTATGGAACATGTCAAGAGAAAATAAACCCAGATCACCACAATCCCACTTTTAGAAGGTAGTTTTTGTAAGAGGAGTGTTAATCTTACTTTCAATACAGTTATGAAATGTTTGGCTTTTCTGTATAATATTTTAAAGTCCCTGATGAAATTAAAGTGTCTAACTCCTTGAGCAAAAATGTATTTTTAACAGCCTTTCATAATTGGGATGATCATTTAATTGGACAGCTGTGTAAATTATATGAAGGGAAATCTGGATTTATACAATGTCACCTTAGTTTGATATTTCAGAGTAGTTCTAAAAATTGTAGATTAAAAGTATTTATTTATTTTACATTCAACCTGCCTTTCTGTAGAACAAAAATATACTCAAGATGGCTTACAATTAAAACAAAGCAAGGAATATTGCACACACACAGCTTCCTAGAAGTATAATACAATTTAAAAAGAATCAGCAGAGCACCACCACAGCCCAGTTCGCTGGGCAGCACCCAAAAATGCTTGCTGGAGAAGGTTAATTTTAGTCTGTCAGAAGGCAAACAGTTGTGGGGCCAGGCCAATGCCCTTGGGCAGCGTGTTCCAGAATCTCAGTGGCATCACAGAAAAGGCCCTACTTCTTGTGCCTGGCTGATTTCAGATGATGGAGGAGGATACAGAACAGGACATCAGTGGCTGATCATAAGAGTTTAGCGTTTTCGTGTTCTTTTCATATGGAAGAATGTAAGATAGATAGATAGATAGATATAGATGATAGATAGAGAGATAGATAGATGATAGATAGAGAGATAGACAGATAGATAGATGATAGATAGATGATAGATAGATAGATAGATATAGATAGATAGATAGATAGATAGATAGATAGATAGATAGATAGATGATAGATGATAGATGATAGATAGATAGGGTACCAAATTCCATCCTTTGCGTCATCTTTGAATCCCAGTACACTGCTAAAATTCCCCCCCTTTCAGAATCCTTCTAGATCAAGTATGGGAAACCAGTGGCCTTCCAGATGTTGCTGAGTTACAACTCCCATCAACCCTAGTCATTGATCATGCTCACTAGGACTGCTGGGAGTTATAGTTCAGCATCTTCTGGAGAGTAAAAGATTCCCTGCTCCTGCCCTCGATCTTCTCCCTCCCCACCCCCATCTTCCTCTTCCCAGGAACCTCTAATGACCTACTGCCATAACTAAGAGGCATTGTTTTCAGGTTAGCTTGGCTGTGTAAGGATACTGGGAACTCAGCAATATCGAGGGATGTGCCATCATAGTGTGTGCTGTGAGCACAGTGGACAACTGGACATGGCTCAGTTAACAATGTACAGACTCTGCTTCTTTATTTAAAGGCTTTAAAACTTCTACGCTTCCAAACTTCCCATGTTCTTTGGTTCACTCTGGAGCAATGTTGGGCTATGCTACAAGAAACTGGGGCAATGACTCATGCGTTTGGGCTGCATAGAACATGTCTCATGAGGCTCATGGCAGAAGGCAGGGATACCTCAGCAAACAAATCAACCTGGCAGGTGTTTCGTGAAGGACAATACCACTGTTTGAAGCCATTCAGTCACCCTCACAAGGAAAAAATAAAATTGGGGAAGTTTTCTTCCCCAATGTCTTAATGTGCACACAAATCTGGCACCCTCAAAATAAGTGAATATATAACTCACCTTGTCATGTTCTCAAAACCACTTTAGAATTATGGCATTGTTCTGGGCACAAATTTCTGTGTATTTACGAGGTGTGCGTGCAGGTATGAAGTGGCATATCACAAAAGCAGGTTGTTAGAAGCTACATTAAATCAGATAGTTTAGATTGTTCATATATGCAGCTGAAACGGAACAGCATTGCAGCAAATGATAATTCAAGTATGCTAAAATGTGTGTGCTGTTTTGGAGTCTTCAGAAATGATTAGAGGAAGAGAGTGTTCTGGCTCTCCTGGATAGCGTTGCAGACTGTGAATGCTTTTAAAAACTAAACAATTTATCTACCGTATTATTCTTTAATATGTATTTAAGCAAGTCATTCCACTGACTCTTGTATTACATTACTTTCTGCCCTCTCTCGATATAGTCCACCATTTCCTAAAATTATAGCTGTAATCCAAGCTGCCAGTAGCTATTTGTTTTCCAATTTAGAGCCAGAACTATGCAGTCCGGAATGGGAGAACACAGAGAAGCATAGACTGTGTCCTAATAGAAGAAGAAAAGAGTGACCATAAAGTCATCGGTAGCCCAGTCCAGAAGAGACTGCAATACTTATAGCAGCATTAGCCACAATGTAACTTCAAGGTGCACAGATTAACGTGGGAATTGCATGAATTTCACTTTCTGTGAACAATGTCCCAATGCAGTAGCTGCTCAGCAGAGTAGATGTTATTCATAGGACTACAAGGTGCCATCTTTATCTGAAAATGTGTGTGTTCTCTATTAAAAACATTGTTGTATACGAACAGAAATTTGAATCCTATATGGAAGAAGGACTTTCTGTAATATCCAGTTGTTGGCATCTTTCTGTCTCACAAGACAACGGAGTGTGCCTCCACTCTGGGGTACAAGCCTGGGCAGTGAGTATGGAGGTCCTGGGCTACCCAGATGACAAGACTCCACTATCAGCTTCCCTAATGCGATCTAAAGGGAAGGAAAGCAATATATTTGGCACCAGCTTGGCTGCAGGAGTTATCAGGAGGCAGCACACAATATGCCATTCAACTGTCTTAGGGACTCCACTCTAGATACATGCAGGGTTTACTCCTTAACCTTTTCTTCTCCCCAAGATGTCCCACAAGCAGTGGGTACAGATTATTCCTCGTGGTTTACTCCAGAAGACTTTCTCACGAATGAGTATAGCCATAAGGCAGCGGATGTTTAGGAACTCTGTGTGTGTGTGTGTGTGTGTGTGTGTGTGTATTTGTTTTTCTACATGGTGGGCTGCATTATTTTCCTGTTTTAGAGTTTTACTGAGAAATGTAATATAGTCAAACATGTGTAAGAACAGCAGGCATGGAAGTGATACATACTCCATTTGTTGCTTATTGTCTTGTATAAGAAGTGAACTCATATTCTCTATCGCAGGGAACTGCACGGGACTCTTTATCTTTTTCTCTCATGCATCTTTTTTCTCATAGAGCAAACTGGAAGTCCTAAGAGCAACATTTCAGCTTCCCCTGTGTGTGTTTCAGGCAGAGGACAAAGAAATTCACAGCAATAGTCAAAAGTATGTTCTCAAAACTATCCAATGTTAAATGACAAGAAGCCATTTTTAAAAGAGTGTTTGTTGTGGTTCCTTTGTATGTGCATCTCATGACAACTATACTTTTGTTTATTGATTCACTATGACATTTATAAACTTCCTTTCATCCACAGCACTCAAAGTGGCATACATTGTTTTCTCCCCACGCTGCCGCCGCCATTTTTATTCTCAAAACTAATGTTTGAGGTAGGTTCAGCTGAAAGACAGTTACTGGCTCAAGGTCACCCAATGAGTTTCATGGCTGAATTGGGACACTCAAACCACAACACTGTGTTGTTCCTCTAGATATAGGGGTTTCTGAGAAATAATCCCTTATTGTGTGAAACATGGTATATATGGGATACATATCCTGCTCCTGGCGAGTCCCCATTTTGAGTTAAGGCAATAGGCCTTGAAAAGTTGACTCATGCATCACTTGCACAACTATTTGTTCCTGCTACATGTTATCATGTGAGAAAGGGTCTTCAGATTAAATTAAATTGAGCCCAATTGTAAACAGTTTCTCTTTTCTTTTTAAAAATAAAGGAATAAAAATAAATTTGAAACACCAAATGAAAAATCTATTTTTCATATTGATTTCAGATTTAGAATGTAACGGAAGTGAATTCCACTGTATCAAATTTGTGTTTAGCAACAGAGACTGCTTTACATTAAAAGAGTGAGAACAGATTATTGTGCGGGCTGTTTCTTTCATGGTATCAAATACATTTGTAACACGCAGCCTTCTAAAGAATCTGAGGTTCTACATGTCTCTCATATTCTTTTTATAAAAAAATGTCCAGATGTTTCCCTAAACATTTTAGAACTTTATTTGAAAAACATTTTTCTTCTTTTCAAATGAGAATATCTGTAAAGTGCAATTAAACATGTTTTTCCAACTAAGCACACTAGCTTAAACTGTGTGGCAAGAAAAGATAAATAAGGAAAAATAAAAACAAGCTGTGACTTAGAAGTGAACAAAATGTAGCATCCTCTAGTTTACACCAGTTCCTGATTCCAGTTCATGAAGCTGCAGCATACAGTCTCCATGAATTCTAGCTTTGTGTGGCCTTTAATGCATTCATTTCTAATCTTAAACTAATCAGCACTTACCAGCATTCACATATAGCACTTAACAATGAGGTGAAAAAATGAACTGTATGTTGCACATAGAGTTTATGAAGAAATACGTATGAATAGTCAAATGCTTATGTGAACATCCTAACATTTTAGAATCAGAATGAAACCACCATACACTCATGGCCTGCACAATCTCCTATACTGTTTCTCTGCTTTCCCCCAAAATGAACCTCAATCATATTTCAAAACTGTGAAATGATTTAGGCAGCACTCCCATGTCCACATCCCAGAAGCCATCCAAGGGGGCATAGTGAAGATAGGGGTCCAGTCACAGAGGCCTCCTTGCAACAGGTGTGCTGCTTTTGCCTCTCTGCCTCTAGGGCTTTATCAGCAGAATAAGCAAAGGGGGGTCTTTTTCATGATTGTTGAGGCATAATGGGGTACAGAGGAAAAATCCTGTAAGCTGAAGGAAGAGGGGAAAGGAAGATCAATATCCCTCTTCCCTCCTCTTCTCTTATTTTGGCCATCATTTGAAGTATTATATTGGATTATGGACGGAAATCCCAATCCCGTAAGGGTGATGTCTGCCGTGAGAAATCCAACTTTTCTGCCCCAATTATCTCTTAACAATCATTATTTTGTTTGTTGGTTGGTTTGTGCAAGAATTTAACTTAGCTTGCCGATTCTGTTTTGCTAAAATATATGGGGGGTATGCACACCTGCCAATTCCCATCTTCTTTTTAAACTGTTTGGGTGCTGGGGACATGCCTCTATACTTGGCTGGCTCCTATAATAAACAGGGTACTGCAAGGAGCTATACGTGATACTGTACACTTGTCAATTACATATATTTATTTTGGTTTGCACTCATTGTGTTTGTTTCTCTATGTTCCAGCATTCAGAGTGCAATGCTGACACTTCCTTTTATTGTATTCTATTGTGCTGTCAGCTCTGGTTTGCAGCACAGTCAAGTCATGGAGGCTGATAATTTGCATACTTGTTAGGAGTATTCACAAACACATTACAGCAGTGCAGGTAGCAGATTAGCCACCAGATCTCAACAATCTGCACTTACAGTAAATATTCCACTTTTGGAGAATGAGAATGATGCTTTAAATGTCGGCAGTTCTTTTAGAAACACTCTGTCACATTTATGGATCTCTGCGTCACGTTTATGGCACCCGGTGTCATGGTAAGTTGTCTAAAGTGCCTGTCAGCTTCACTCACAAATTGAACAGAAATGAACACCTCACAAGACTAACATATGTTTTCTCCCCGACCCTGGCTTCTCAATGCAAGGTTTCTTTTCTACTTTTCACCCAAGGCTTGGATCTATAATTTCTCTTGTTCCATATAAATGGAGCAGTTCAATAGGTGGAAAAGTTATAAATACTGAAATCTTATGAAGTGAAATGTCTGTAATTACTCTTTAAAGCAACAACAACATTCTAGTTGAGGGGTGAGCAGAAGGTAGACAGACCGGAAACTACTGGTTCTATTCTACTCCATCCTCTTTTACAACAGAGCAGGGGTGCCAACTTGAATAAAATATTGTGGGGGCCCAGGAAAGCCCTTCGCCCACATAATCGATCACATGACGCAGTGCGCACACACCATTTGAATGGGAATGCCCGTCATCTTTGGGGGGGCCCGCAGACTGTCTCGCCAGAGTGGTACATGCTCTGGTTATCTCTCACTTGGACTACTGCAATGCGCTCTATGTGGGGTTACTTTTGAAGGTGACCCGGAAACTACAACTAATCCAGAATGTGGCAGCTAGACTGGTGGCTGGGAGCGGCCGCCGAGACCATATAACACCGGTCTTGAAAGACCTACACTGGCTTCCAGTACATTTCCAAGCACAATTCAGAGTGTTGGTGCTGACCTTTAAAGCCCTAAACGGCATTGGTCCAGTATACCTGAAGGAGCGTCCCCACCTCCATCGTTCTACCCAGACACTGAGGTCCAGCACTGAGGGCCTTCTGGCGGTTCCCTCGCTGCGAGAAGCCAAGTTACAGGGAACCAGGCAGAGGGCCTTCTCGGTAGTGGCACCCGCCCTGTGGAACGCCCTCCCACCAGATGTCAAAGAGAAAAATAGCTACCAAACTTTTAGAAGACATCTAAAGGCAGCGCTGTTTAGGGAAGCTTTTAATGTTTAATAGGTTATTGTATTTTAGTGTTTTGTTGGAAGCCGCCCCGAGTGGCTGGGGAAACCCAGCCAGATGGGAGGGTGATAAATAAATTATTATTATTATTATTATTATTATTATTATTATTATTATTATTAGGGCCGAAGCCCCCACAGCCCCTAGGAGTTGACTCCTATGCAACAGAGTACAAAATGTAAACTTCTTAAAATACACTAAAACGGTGCCTTTCTAGCGGTAAGGAAAGAGAGCTGGGGTGTGGTGCTGGGGAAGAGATTAGGAGCTCTGCTTTTCATCATATTTAACCTGAGATGTTGGAGATCTTCCCAGCAGGAAATATGAGCAAGAAGAACATAGAAACTCAGAAAGCTGACCATCCAGCCCAGTATTATCTACAATGATAGACAGTGACTCACCAGGGTTTTAGGCTGCGGCCGCTCTCTGCCTTGCCTTGAGGTGCCAGGAACTGAACCAGGGACCTTTCACATTGAAAGTAGCTGCTCTGCCACTGAGCAATTTTTTCTATCTTACCATTGATTCCAGTGGGACAAGCAGAACGAGTTTTTCTGGGCTAGTGGTGTGATTTTTGTAAGAGAAAATATTGGAAAGATTAGACAGAAGAAGGAAGGAATGCTTTCCTTTCTGCCAAGGTGGTAGAAAGATATTGTGAGCAGCGAGGTTGGTGCTACAAGCAGCAGATGAGTAAAGGAGAAACAGAGCTAAGAAGAGGACATTTAATTTGTTAGGAATAACATCACTGGAAAGCTTTTGAAGTGGTGATCAGGGATGGCACAGAAATTCAATTCAGTTTGCATCTAAAGGCTAACTTACCAGTTGCATACTTTCTGAACCAGTATGTGACCCGAAGCACAGATCTCTTTTGAAATTTGCACTTCTCCAAATTTTATAACACAAATCTCAAGTCAGGTAATGTGCACGACAGTTATTAGGTTTAAGTGTTCATAAAAATGCATATATTAGTGAAAGTAACATGCAAAAATACATTATATCAGGGGAAGATACAAAAATGTGTATTTTAGGCAAAACTGCATGCAAAAATGTGTAAATTAGGAGAAATTCATACTAAAATGCTGATGAATTTTCATGAGAACTTTTTCCCCTCAAGGAAGCAGATGTAGAAATGTGGAGAAGTGAAGATTTTTAAAAATGAAAAACACGGAGTAACTGAAATGGGCATTTTTGCCCATCCCAAGAAACAAAACAAAAAAAGTGGCAGTAGGAAGGAATGAGTAAAAGCTGGAGTTTTCTGCCCAGCCTCAATGCACTAGACATTGCCACAAATGCCTTGAAATATCTCACTCTGTGAGGACAATGTGATCATTTAAAATAGTTTTCCAGATTCACTTGCTGGGGAGCAAACATTGCATTGCAAACAATCAGAGCGTAAACGAGCCATTATGTGTGTTCCAGCTTTCAATGTTTTTGGTACTTGGCCCTCTTGACTCACCCATTACTACCCTCAGTGTTCCTTATTTACATGCACCTGCCGCACTATTAACACCTCATTAAGATACACACCTGCTGTGGTTCATATTTAAGTCCACTGTACCACAACCATTAACCTGCTGTATTTCATTAGGAGGCACTCAGCACAATGGCAGCACAGAGCAGAGCTCA
Organism: Podarcis raffonei; assembly: GCF_027172205.1. NCBI lineage: Eukaryota > Metazoa > Chordata > Lepidosauria > Squamata > Lacertidae > Podarcis > Podarcis raffonei. The sequence continues at coordinate 70,772,537 of NC_070602.1, forward strand.
TTAATGGGTCACATTGCCACTGAAAATTGGTTTTCTGGGGGGAGTCTCCTTTGGGTTCAAATTCCCTTTTATTAGTAATTGATTTTGTATTAAATATTTTCCCAGAAAAAAGTATATATAACTGGAACACGCATAACATTAAATCCAGCTGAAACAGCATCGTTTTCAGACACTGCAGACTAATAATAGGAAAGTGAAATATATTATAATTAGGTAACAAGGTCAGCTTTTCAGTTAAACCCAAGGGCTTGGGCCTGCCACAAGCTCTTGGCTGAATAATGCAATCTCCCCAGACCTTGGCTCATTCCTATGAAAAATGGACACTTCTCTGTGAGTGAAACCCATATAGTTGTGCAGTATATGGTTTGGAAGCCATTGTGGCATAGTGGTTGGTTACACGTTGGCAGGTTCAAATCTGCAGTGAGCTATGAAGATCAATGGGAGGAGACCTTAGATCTCTCTCTCTCTCTCTCTCTCTCTGTCTCCTGAGAATTGCAGGTGGCTAGAATGCTGTTGTAAACCACTCCGGGGTCTGAACTGATGAAGGATTTTAAATGTAAATTAATATGGGATGATTGCCATGGAAGACACAAGAATGTCCACACAGAGGACATCTATAGCAGAGAGAGCAAGCCCCCCCCCCAATTCCCCTATATACCAAAAGTACTGGTCCAAGAACATTTGGCACAGCCTTAGGTGGTGGTTTCATTTGTCCCATAATAATAAAACCAAGAAATTGTATAAGTAAATACAATATGTTTGTGTAAAGTGCAAAATATGAGGTTCTTGACATTTGTGGTTCTAGCCACTTTCAGAATGTAGACAATAAAGAATATTGATAGTCCCATAACAATTTCTCAATATCAGTGATCAAGTTAGTTAAATATGACATTGTGTCTTGAGTACTGACTTAAGCATTACTCATTACATCTACATCCAGCCAATGTATATTCTGTAGGGTTCCCTAGCAGTCTCCCACACCAAACCAAGACCTACTCAGCTTCTGCAGGGTTGGTGTATTATTTGCCTCCAACACCATGACTCACAGAGAACCGCACTGCACAGTGCATCTTTTGATTCTTTTACCTGTAAGAGCAGGTTGTGTCTTTCATGTTAATGTACCTTAATGTATCAGTCAGGTACCATAGCTCAAGAAGCATCCTCCGGACTACAAAGTCTGCGTAGGCTTCTTTGTTCTAGAACAAGTTCACTGAAGGGATAGAGAAATATGTACTGTGTCAGCTAACATGAATAAATGATTGCCAACTTTTGTCTGATGTAAGCAACTATCTATATTAGTTTCTTTTATATGAATGGCACTGTGTTCCTGACTATATGATTTAAGGACTGCAGCTACTGCCGTTCACATGAAATCCATGCCTAGGAATCCTACAAGTATGAATGAACAAGGTAACTGATGCAAACAACACTGCTTTTTTCTGAGAAAGTGGGCTTCTGCCCATGAAAGCTTATGCCACAATAAAAAAAACTAATATTAATGGTGCCACAGGACTCCTAATTGTTCATATTACTATATGGTAGTTTCACATCCCATATTTTGAGAGGATATTTTAATGAACTGAAAGCCACATTCTAATGAAGATAAAGAGGTAACACCACAGAAATTCTTATCTTCGGCATACAATTCCAAGAGATATTTTCTGATGAAAAGGCTAATAAACCAATGGCAATGAGGACACTTAACATATGCAAATCTGTTCCCGTGAAAGAGTTAAAGTGCTTTATAATATAATTTTGCTTTCAGTGCCAATATAATTAGATTGTAACAAGCAAATCCTCACAACATAACACAGTGAAAATTTGAAAATTTGATTTTGCCTGGCAAACAACCAAGTCCCTGTGTGTGCGCAAACCTGACATTAATAAGCTACAAGAGATTACATGATTTAGAAAAGAAGCACTTGGTGTTACAAAATCAAATAATAGATCTCTAGGCTATAATTAGGAGAATTGGGATTCAACAATGAAGTCATAATAAGGTAATTTAGCTGTAAGTAACAGAGCCATGGAGTCACATTAGGAGGTGTGATCACATCTTTCAGCAAAGCTCCACTGTGTAGACTTATTGCTGCTCCGTTTAGTCAAGTTCCCAGCAACCTGTTGGCACCGAATCATGAGCTGTCGGCCTCTTGTTCTCCAGGGGCAGTATGGCAAGGCGCCACCCATGCCTTTTTATTTCAGCCTTGTGACTTTTAAGTTCAAACAGTAAAATTATATATACTGAGTGCAAAGTTGCCAGCGAACATTTGTATAAACAGCATGACTGTAGGGGCCATCTGAGAAATAATAATGCATTAAATAATCACACATTTAAAGCAATGCGTTAGATGTCTGCTTGGGTTGTGGGCATGTTAAATCTAGTTATTTCATTAGTCCTGGAGCATTTTTTGTTATTTGAATTCTGTTGTTATGATATCTTAGCTGGAAAAGTGTGGTTGTTCCCCCTCCCATAAGTTAAGAATGTATTTTATTTATTGAATTTGTATACCTCCCTTCATCTGAGGATTGCAGGGTAATTTCTAATATAAAAATACAAAACACATAACATAGTAAGTAACAAACACAAACACACTCTGTTTAAAAGGCAATAGATTGTTTAATTGGGCCTTGAAACTAGTTGGCAGCCAGTGCCGTCAGGCTAGGATTGGCGTTACTGTATATGCTCAAACCATCTTGCTTGCCTTCGCTAAAACATATTGTTACTTTTTTAAAAAACCAAGGACAGTGAATGTTGTACATACACTGGGAAACAGACATAAATCATTTACGTAGCTAAGTACTTCATCTGAATGCTGTTCTGACATTTGATATTGATTGCTGATTTCCATTTGCGTGTTGAGTCCCACAATGCCACCCCCAAAAAAATTCACACTTCACACATCAATTTTTGTTTAAGGTTTTTGGCATAATTTTGGCCACAACTTTATTCAAAATACAAAAAATGTGAGTGGTTGCTTAGGCATTGGTTATGACTATCTGTCCTTGCCCTCAGGGACAGAGCTGGCCTTCCGGACTCCGGCGGAAGCCAGCGTGGGAAACAAGTATTGGGTGAGGAAATGGAGCTGGGCAACAGTCCCTCACTTCTCACCCTCATGTTCCTGTGGGGCTTGCACGGCCCAAGTCCGACTCCGGGGACAAGGACGAAAAGAATGGCAAGCCCCTGGATTCCTTTAACGGAATTCCCTTTCCGCATCATTTGGAGGGATAGGCACTTACCCCTCCAAGAACCAATTTAACCAATGCCTAACCGCCATGGAGCCCACAGCTCACCGCCAAACCACTCACAGCCCCAGCCAAGACCTCAGCTTGGCCACCACCGCACCTATCCAAGCCTCATTCCCAGAAGCAGAAAGGTGCACGCCATCAGCTCGGAAAAAGGATGGCACCTGAAAAAGAATCTCAGGGTGAAAAAATCACATCTCCACCCAGCTCAACGATCTTTTTAGACACAGCAGAAATGATGCGCTTCCTGGCCCTTTCAGTGGCAGCTGGGCAACGACTACCCTTCCAAACACATCGTTGCAAAAGCTTTGACCAAAATATTTTTGCTGTCGGCACCACTGCCCGCAGCTTCTCCAGGTCACCCAAAATTGCAGCACGTGGTGAAAAAACAGTCCATGGAAACCAGGTCGTTCTCACCCAGCTGCACCCCAACAGCAGTGGGCGGCCCTTCCAGCAGCACCTGCCTCCGAATCAGTGGCAGGAATTCTGGCCGGCGCATTCCCCGTCTGGACAGCCAAGGCAACTGCACATGTGGAGGAAGGCCAAGACCCGGTCCCAATCCGGACTGCCGTGCACTGATGCCAGCCCAATGCATGAGGCTGTGCCCCACCATCCAGATGCGGACAGCTGCTAAACCTAAGATAAAACAAGCAAAAATTGAAAGACACCAATAGTGTTAACGAACATAACCTTTGAATGCATTCAATTTCCAACGACCTGTATTTTATTTCCACTGCCTTATTAACACGCTTTCCGGCCTTCACAGTGGTAGTTTGTCTAGGCATTGCTTCCCAACCAGCTGCACCTGACCTCAGCAGGGCACCACTGACGACTGGGCCCCACCATATCGTCAGTACCAGCAAACATTGTGGGGGAGCAATGAATCCCAAGGCAACCGCATCCCGCCAGGTGTCGTTCCCCATAGGGGAAAGATGCGCCCCATCTGCCCTAAAGAGGGCAACAGCCTTGAAGAAAATAGCAGGGTGCAATATTACAGAACCACCTAAAGCAAGGACCTATTTTATTTGTTATTTTATTTTATTTACTTTATTTATTTTATTCTATTGTCCACCACCTTATTAACATGCTTTCTGGCCTGCTCGGTGGTAGTTTGTCTAGGCATTGGTTCCCGACTAGCTGCACCTGACCTCAGCAGGGCAGCACTGACGACTGGGCCCCACCATATCGTCAGTACAAATAAACAGCGTGGGGGAGCAATGAACCAGGATCAGACTCAAGCTCACCCCCAAATGCTCCCAGGGACTCTTGCGTGGCCCCACCCCTCGAAAGGGGTCGACAAAAGCATGGCGAATCCTTGGATTCCCTTAATGGAATATCTTTGCGCATTGGAGGGAACAGGTGCTCCAACCCCCCCCCTCCAGACCACCTTGAACCAATGCCTTAAATTATTTTGAGTCCAGGGAGAGCTGCCATCAACTCAATCCAAGCCCTCTTGCATGCAGGGATGCAGACTTATGCTGGAGGAAGACAGCAAACATTCTCGCCCAGCTGTACTACCAGCACTGCGGGAGGACCTGCACAGGTCACACTCGACCGCACCAAAGGAAGCATCTCCTCACAAAGCATTCCCCATCTGGACATCCAGTATATGTTCACATGGGCAGGAAGACTGAGATGGCACCCCAGTCCAAACTTGTCAACATGCTTGCCAGCCTAGTGTACAATGCTGTGGCCCAAATGTGCACAGCTGCTCCTATGGGGAAAAAAAAAAAAAAAGGAAATAACAGACAAGCATCAGCACAGACATCATTGTGACACTTCCTGATATAACCCTTGTCAGCATCAGACTTCCAATGACCCGTATTCACAATCCTGTCTCCTGACAGGCCCCCAGTGTGCAGCCTTTGCAGCAGCACCTAATCGTAAGGAATGAGGCGTGTTCAGCGGTAAGCAAGCCATAGGCCGTAATAACTGGTGCACGACGTAAGCACATTGATGCCTGGCTAACGGGAACCCATTTACATGCACTAGGAGCGGGCCAGCCCCCAGGGAATAAAAAGCCAAATATTCTGTTATCCATAACCGGGCAAGGGCCCTCCTCACCTGTGGCGGGAAGCCTGATTGTGGCACTCCTGCCCACCAAGTCTGTTTTTGAGTTCCCAACTCTAATGACAAGCTCCAAAGGATAAGGAAAAGTCCTGAAGCAATAAGCCTCCAGACTCTCAGCCCCGTGCTGGCTCCAACAACCATTTCCCAACCCTCAGTGCAAAAATGCAATGGACTACTGAAAGGAGTCTCGCCTTGATCTTTAACCAGCAGACAAGTTTTAACTTGTTGAAGATACTGCATATGTAAAAATTGACCGACTTCCTGCCCACTGTCCTATGAGGTTGGAGCCTATTACAACCTTCCAAGGCCCTGCGCACTACAAACTTTATACAAGGGTCTCCGAAAAATAAAGCTTCAGTGTAACAGACATTGCAGCGGACTGAATTCTGATAGTTATAACCGCATGCCCAATCTGCAGCAGGTGGACCAAATACTGCAGGATCTGCTCAGAGGATGGGGGCCAATTCATCTGAATGGCCGAGGACTGCCAGCTTAAGGCTAAGAAATCCATCCAGGCCTTCCCATAAGAGCTAAAAGCAGAAGGGGAAATGGAAGCTGCTGCTCTCTGTAATTACTAATTGTTGTCAAAATGCCACCGGTGGTCTGGAAAAGTCTGGCAATAGCTGAGTCTGGAGCTCAGGATCTGAAGCGCTTCATCTGAAAATGGGATAGAGTGTCAGCGACATCATTAGAGGATCCCGTAATTTGGAGAGTAGAAAGCACAATATTAAACCTTAAGCGGCGCAGCTCGAAAGCATGAGCGGAGGGGCAGAGACTGTGCTAGAGCGTGAGGACTGTTTTGCCAAGACGCTCACCACTACCTGGTTATCAAACCAAAAGCAGATCTGATGGTCACTGAACTCCTCGGGCCACATGTGAACTGCTACTACAATGGGGAAAACTCAAGAAAAGTTATGTCACATGATTGCCTCACCACACCGGGCTTGAGGCCATAGCTTTGCACACCAGCAGCCCTTGAAATAAAAACCAAAGGGCAAAGATCCAGCAGCACCAGCATGAACCTGAAAATCCCTGTACGGGTTCAAGGTATCCTGCCATGGCGAACTACTATTGCATACATTCAGGAATTGCTACCATCGCCTGATATCTGCCTTCACCACACTTGGTAGGCGTACACAAAGGTAAGGGGACCTCAGGCCGTAGGCAGCCTGGCCTAGTGGGAAGATTAATCGGATCTGATGAAGCATCACTTGCTACAGAGGAAGTATTACAAAACAACTTCCTTCAAGGCAGACAGCTTCTCCATAGGCAAGTGGTATGTTTTAGCAACGATATCCAACTGGATCCCTAAATAAAATGGGAATATGGGCAAAAGGTATTGAGCTATTGCTTGCCAGCTTCCAGCCCCCGCTTGGGCAGGGGGCATCTTGCGCTGCCATCATGATATGTAAATTTACAGGGCCGACGCTGGCCAGAACCCCTAAAGAAGTCCTGACAAAGCTGCCGCCAAGCCAGCTTCCTTTTCAGACACACACTCTGTGCAATGCAAAAACACACTCCGTGCAGTGCACACACACTCCATGCAATGCAACTACACACTCCGTGCAATGCAACTACACATTCTGTGCAATGCAACTACACACTGTGCAATGCAAAAAACACGCTCCGTGCAATGCAAAAAACACTCAGTTCAATGCAACTACACGCTCCGTGCAATGCAAAAACACACTCCGTGCAATGCAACTACACACTCTGTGCAATGCACACACAAACCCTCCGTGCAATGCAGCTACACACTCAGTTCAATGCAACTACACGCTCCGTGCAATGCAAAAACACACTCCGTGCAGTGCACACACACTCCATGCAATGCAACTACACACTCCGTGCAATGCAAAAAGCACGCTCCATGCAATGCACACACACTTCATGCAATGCAACTACACTCCATGCAATACAACTACACACTCCGTGCAATGCAACTACACACTCCGTGCAATGCACACACACTCTGTGCAATGCAAAAAACACTCTGTGCAATGCAACTACACCCTCCATGCAATGCACACACACTCTGTGCAATGCAACTACACCCTCCGTGCAATGCACATACACACACTCCGTGCAATGAAACCACACCTTCCGTACAATGCAACAACACACTCCGTGCAATGCAACTACACACTCCATGCAATGCACACACACCCTCCATGCAATGCACACACCCTCCGTGCAATGCAACTGCAAATCTCTCACGCAATGCAATGCAATGCAATTGCAGCCTGTGCAGCGCCGTGCCCTGCAACGCACAGAGCAAACTGCAATGCGGGCACGCAAAGGTGCTTTCTCCTACTTGCATATTGCAAACGTGGCGCCTGTTACATCCCTCGCAGTGAGGTAACCACCAAAAGGACCTAAGTGTCCAGGTAGAGCAATGGGGGAGCATGCAGCTGTCCCATACAGGGACCAATCCTGCAACCTAGGCATTACCGGCACTATGCGCTGACCCAGTGAAACCAATGCTTCATGGACCACATGGGGACACTATTCAGGCCGGAAACGCTTCCAGGCCATTAAATTCTAGGGCAAAGCCCTAGGATCACCTGCTAAGCCAGGCATAAATGTTTCCACTGAAATAGCAGAGTTGAGGTAGCCCACAGCTTGTCCAGGTACCCCTGCTTGCCCTTTTAGAGGGAAGCACCCCTTCAAGAAAACCCAAAGTTCTTTTATCACGAATGGGCTGAACTACCCAGCAACAGAATAGCCCAAAAGGAGCAGTTTGTTTTGTTTTGTTATAACAATGGCTAAGAGGGGGATATGAACCCTGTCTCCCAGGTCCTAGTCCTATACTTTAGCCACTAAGCCACAATGGCTCGTCTCTAAAATGGCAGTCGCCACTATCAGGGCAAAACAAACTTAAAGAAAATAAACTTGTTCAGAAACAGCATAGTTCAAGAGCATATACAGAGTGCTCATAGTCCTTGGAGGCACAGGGAGCCCCTGGGGCCCTCTGTCTGCCTCAGATATACATTAACAGCAACTGGGCCTGCAAGCAGATACATTCCAATAGCGAGAATGAGTCACATGTCACAGAGACTTAACAATTAACTGCTACCTGTAACAGACTTAGGCTTGGAAGTTATGTGCAGGCCGAATAGGCCTCCCTGCTTCTGATCTTGAGAATCTTAGTCTCATAGCAATTTTAAAGGAACTCAAAATAGTGCTCCCACCCAAGGCTATCTTAAAATTTGGCCAACAGCGCTGCACACACTCAAAATAAAGCCAACCTTCGGGGATACTATAACGAAAGTGATTCCACCTAAGCTGGGAACAGCCCTAACTAGCCCCACAATTTCAACAAGAGAAATGGGGGAAACCTTTTTGCAAAAGAAAGCCCCTAACGGGGGCTCTCTCCCTATTGGGAAAGGCAAGCCATAGATACAGGGAGAATCTTCCCACAGGGCAGGGTAAGGGGTGGGGGAGAAATTGAACAGGAAAGGGGGGGAATTAAATTATTTAAGGGACTAGAGAGGATTAAAAGGAAAGGGGAAATACAGAAATAAAGAAATGTAACCAGACAATGAGAAGATTGTCCAAGTGCTCCATGTGATCCGGTGCAAAACGGCCAAGAGGACGTCCAACGTCTGGCCCCTGTATTTAAAGACTCTTACCCCTCCTCCAAATTGGCAACAATCAAAACTCCCCAGCAACCCAAATTTAACCACTTAAAGGCTTGGGTTCCTTACCAAATTTGCCTAGTCACTGCAGGGTGGCTTGTTCCCCCAACCGCAACACGTGCTCTCTGTTAGGGAGAACACGCTTTGTAGAAGACTCTATAGCTGGGACTGAAGTCTAACAGACTCTCACTGATAAACTGATACTGACATCTGATTTGTGTAGGGCTGCCATACGTACAGGTTTCCCCGGACGCATCCAGGAATCAGGTGGATTTTTGCTGAATCGGCAAAATGGCTGGGAAAACCTGGACATATAGCAAGTAGGGTGATTTTTAAAATAAATTAAAGCTTTAAAAATCCAAGAGAAGCCCAAAAACTTATGGGGAGGGGCTCAACAACTTTGACTAAAAACAACATCTGGGATATATGACAAACCTAGATTTCTGAGACACTGCAAACTTATTTTATGATCTCTTTACTATATGTGAACTCCATTTTCTTGCATTGGGTCGTTCAACACAATATCCCCCCCCCCCCACATACAAGTGTGCAAGGGGGTAAACCCATAGGATGTCACAGAGTATGCTGGTCAGTAATCGCACAGACCAAAGTTGGAGTTCACACTTTACTACCAAAAACACAATCTTCACAGACTTGGCTGAGCATCAGGCCTAATGAGCTCAGCATCTCATTCCTGGTGGGTCTTACTCCATCAGTTGCTGAGGCTGAAAGTCTCCCCACAGCTGTCTATGTTTCCTCCTCTCCAGGGCTTTTTCCCTCTGGGCAGCCAATCTCTCCTTCACCCTTTTCAGGCTTCTCCTTGTTCTGAGAGATGGGGAAGTTGAGCATGTTGCAGCAGGGAGCTACACCCATGACTCTTCATTAGCCCAGCTCATTTCTGCCTCTTGACCTCCTTCCCACTCACCAGCTTCAGCTTCTGATTCTGGACTTCCCTCTGCCACAGAACCACCCTTCTCACCAAGCCTTGTCATCTCCTCAGCTTCTGACACTTCCTCCTGCCAGTCTTCTCCTTTCTCTGACCACCCATCACCTTCCCTGTCCCTGCAGCTCTGAGCCTTCTTCCCTTGGTGGTTCCCCAGCTGGTTCCTCCCAACGTTCCTCTGCGTCCTACCAGTCCATGACAAAGGAAGAGAAAAAGCTCGTTAACGCTCATGTACATTACTATGTGCACAAATCATGAATGCATATACTTTAGTCCATCTGCATATATTTTAGTCCATCTGCATAGATTGGGAAGTTGTAATTGGCAAACAAGCTTCTCATGCTGTAGATCAGTTGTGTCTTGTGGTGCCTTGGTGTATCCTTGTTTTCCTACCTCCATGTAGGAAAACTGCTATGTGTGAAATAGGTCCCAGTTTGGTTACTGGTATCAAATCATGAGGCCTTTTGAAATCTCACTGCATCTTCTTTGTACTGATATACACAATTAAAAATAAGATAGCTACAATGAAAACTGTGTAAGTATAATATGACCAAAAGTTCATAATTTCAGAACAAAAGACACCAACTCCAACAAAGCTTTCCCGACTTTTTCTCTAAATCTGAGGGTTTATCATATGGAGGAAGGCGAGATCCTTATTATCTAACTCAAATCAATTCATCACATTTATGAACATTGTTTTACCACTGTAGCACAGTTAAGGACATCTTGTTATCTAAGCTTGTGCTTTCCTATTGAACTGTAGGCCTTGAGTTTTCCTATCATTTTCATGTGTTGAACTTTCTGAAGCAAAGAAAATACTGTTAGCTTTCAGGAGCCTGTTTCTAATTTGAATTTATTTGGTATGTGTTAGCCAGGACTGTTTCCTTGGCTCATATCATCTACTCATTGTAACTTAATAAAATAAATAAGTCAGCTTAGTTTTGTGAGTTGTGACTTGTGCAGTGGCTGGCACCTCATTATGACAAAAATGCTAGCCATTCACCGGGCAAGAGCTATGCTTACATCAGTCGAGACGGCTGGGTATACATACAGTTTTCATTTATGCTACACACTATCCTTGTCTGAGTCAATTATCTCGCTGTGTGAATAAGAAAAGAAAAGAGCTACAGTCCTATGCAAACTTACTTGGGAGTAAGCTCCACCAAACTCAGATGAACCTTCTGTCAATCATACATTTGCTCAGCCTGTGAGGTTGCACCCGTATACACGTTGGCCTCTGAGTTCAAGACTGCAGTTATTTTTAACCTTCTCTTCAATAATATTGATTTAGAGGAGATTTCCTGGTTTCAGCCATTCATTTCTATGTGTAGTGAGGGGACCAGTGGAGGGCAGGACAATGGTGGGAGATTCAGGACAGGCAAAAGTGAGAGCTTCACACGGTACATTGTCCATCTGTGGAACCCACTGCCGTGTGAAATGTGGTGATGGACACCAACTTTTCTTCTTTATTTTCTTTACTCACATGTCGCTATTTTGAATGAGGGTAGGTTTTCCCTGAACTGAGAAAAGCTCCACAATTATAGTCACACTCCTAATGTATCTTCATGTTTCTCCAGCAAGTAAATGTCAGAGTTATAAACATGTGCAAGGGAATGCCCCCTTTTTGGCTTAAAACTTTTTAATGCCTAGTATTCCAGAATGCTGATCTTGTTGGAAGTATAGGAGATTAGACGAGGAACTTTGTGACTCCCTGAGCAATAGGCAACATCAACAACCTTGTTCTTGTCATGAAATTTTATATGCAGCTAATGATTCCTGTCATGGGCAGTACTTTGACACTTCCATCTGCCCAACCTGTCCTCTGAACTAAGCTCACAAATTGACAGTTTGCACCAGTCAGAGGGAAGTGGCACAAAACAGATGTCTCCAAAACCACCCCCAACAACCCCAACACAGAAAGCAGGATGGTGCCAGTATGTTTTCCACACAATAGAAATTACTGAGGATCCAGCTGGAATCTTTCCCAAAAGTCTTTTTCAAAGTGGTGTAGGGAAAAGTAGGTTTTTGAGAACATTATCATACTAGCTGAATGATTTCGTGTGATAACCTGTCCAAAACATCTTTTAAAAGTTGCAACTATGCAACTATAAATGGTGCGAAAAGGCCTTGAGTCAAAAGCTTTTGGAAAGTCGAAGTACACTATGTCCACCATGTCACTTCTGTCTATATAGTTGTTAACACTCGCAAAGAACTCTAATAGGCTGGTGAGGCAGGCCCTGCCCTTCCAGAAGCCGTGCTGGCTCTGCTTCAGCAAGACTTGTTCTTCTATATGCTTGGTTATTTTCTCTTAAACAATACTTTCCACTAGTTTTCCCAGGACAGAGTTTCAGCTAATTAGCCGGTAATTTCCAGGCTTTCCCCTGGACCTCTTTTTAAACATTGGTGTTACATTGGCTACTTTCCGGTCTAACACCTTGAATTAGACCCAGTAACTCACTGACACTGCTTAGAGATTTTTTTTAAATATCAGACAATATTTAAATAATTTCAAATAAATAAATAAAAATGCAGCACTTTCAGGACTAGTGACTTTATTTAAATAGCTTTGAAGGGACAAAAAGACAAATTCATGCAGGCTGCTAGCCATTATGGCTATAAATTCCCTTCAGAATCAGACACAGCATGTATCTGAATACCAGTTGCTGGAAATAACAGTGAGAGAAGGATATTGTCATGGTGTCTCCTGCTTGTGGGCTTCTCAAGAGGCATCTGATTAGCTAAACCAACGGAGCTAAACTTATGTAAGTGCAAGGGAGGATGTGAGCCTATACAATATCTGTGTATATGGATGGGACAAGTAATTATAAACAATTTCATTGAGAGCTTTCATCCAGGTTTTATTTTTAGTGAACACTTTTTGGGCTACCCACAACCTGAATTTTATGGCATATTGCTATCCATATCTCCAATGCTAACCATTTATCCTAAGTAAGAGAACACCAAATTCCACCGAGTAGAATTAACCCAGATCCATTTTGATCCAATTTTATAGCATACACAGCTATAAAATTAGGCTTTGTTTAACTATAATGGACACAAAGCTGAGATTCCCCAAATCACAAATGGCAAATAGCTGCCTCAGTACTTTGAATGTCAATTGTCGTAAGGTACCCTAACTGTAATTTGTGCCTTGGCTAATTATTTCCCCTAGTCCCTACACAATCCTAAACATTTATATCCAGGATATCAAGAGAGAGTTAGAACAATTCAGATGTGCTAATGAAGCATCAGATGCCATGAATACACAATGATTCATTGGAAACTATTTGTTGGCTTCTTTAAATAGCAGAATACTCCAGATTCACTGAAAGGAATGATGCTGTGTCTTAGGACTACTTTATATAAATCTTAACTGATTTTAATACTCTGATGTAAATTGCCTTAACTTAAATAATATTATATTGTTGTAACCTGCATTGTAATAGCCCACCTTTTTGGTGAAGGGCGGGTAAGGAATCCCATAAATGAACAAATTTTGTGGCAAAATACACGTGCATACAATCAGTTAAGAAGGACATGCATTTGTTTGCTGCCGTCAATGTGCTTGGTGCTTTATGGAAATTAGTTCCCTGCCCCAGGAAGTTTGCAGAGTGGGATGTAAAGACTTTAAATTTTAAAAAATACCCAAGCAAGCTTGGTTTAGGCAAGAGCTGTAGCTCGGTCTTAGGGCATCTACTTGACATGCAAAAGGTCCTAGCTTCATCTCCAGGCAGGCCTGGGAATGTCTCCTGTAGAGCCACTACCAGTCAGTATTGACATTGCTGAGCTAGATGAACCAAGGACCTGACCCAGTAGAAGGCAGCATCCTAGATGATGATGATTAAACACATGACTGCAAATCCTCTTTTGTTGGTGGGGAGTGCTGATGCTGTGTATAGGTGTATAGATCAATTTGGGCAAGATGTTCACTGCTTAACTATGTTTATATGTTCCAAATTTTTTATGCCCCAACCCAAAAGCTGTTCTATGAACCACCCTGTGATCTTTGGATGAAGGGTGGCGCACAAATTTAATAAATAATAATATTCTATGAATTAGCCAAAGAGCAGCCAAATTCTTGAAATAACAGAGCCCAGATTCTCCCTGTCTAAGCTGCTATTCAACACAGCTGGGCTGGAGACAGTCCACAACCCCAACCACCCTACCCAATGCTCAAAAAGGCTACAGGAGATTCTTTCTTGCATGTGCTGGTCCACTGGTAAGATGAGAGGTTTCCTGTGAGGCCTCTACAGTATGTCTCTGGGGGTTATGTGCCCTCTCATTGCACACAGAGAGCAACGCCTGTTGAACTGAAAGCTGGGCATTCCAAGGTTGACATGACTAAACGCAGTGCAAGAGCAGGTGCTCCTCTCTGTTGGAAATGACAGGTTTCCCTGGGGATTCAGAGGTCTCTGGGACAGCCTATGGGAAGCTGCCTCATTCCAGGTCATAATCATCCATCTGTCTAGCCCAGTCTTGTCTACTTTGACTGACTGAGGCTCTCTAGAGTCTTGGGCAAAGTTTCCCATCACTTGCTCCTTCTTTCTGAAGGAGAGATGGTGAAGGTTGAAGTTGGGACCTTCAGCATTCAAAGCAGTTACTTTAGCCCTGGGCTAAGTTCCCTCTTTCTTGGCATCCCTATACTTCCCAAGTTCCTACTTTCTAGTACCTTAAGTTGTGTTAACTTCTAAAGAGAGGGGAGGGGGGCTGAGCATGCTCAGTTGATATTCATGCAGCAGTAAAATAAAGGCACTCTACTAATGCTATTGATAGGGACATGGGTGGCGCTGTGGGTTAAACCACAGCGCCTAGGACTTGCCAATCAGAAAGTCGGCGGTTTGAATCCCCACGATGGGGTGAGCTCCTGTTGCTCGGTCCCAGCTCCTGCCCACCTAGCAGTTCGAAAGCATGTCAAAGTGCAAGTAGATAAATAGGTACCGCTCCGGCGGGAAGGTAAAAGGTGTTTCCGTGTGCTGCTCTGGTTCGCCAGAAGCGGCTTAGTCATGCTGTCCACATGACCCAGAAGCTGTACGCCGGCTCCCTCGGCCAGTAAAGCGAGATGAGCGCCACAACCCCAGAGTCGGCCACGACTGGACCTAATGGTCAGGGGTCCCTTTACCTTTTTACTAATGCTATTGACCTCATATGTTCCATTTTTTTAAAAAAAAAAACTGTATTATTTACCACTTAAACAGCCATTTAGATGTATAGTTAAAAAATAAATAGTCCTAGTTAAAAATTAAAAAAACTGGATTATTCATCCCAAAGCTGCAATGCAAGGATGTAAGGTGATGACTTCCAACTCTACATTTCTATGCTTCTAACTCAAATCTCTCTCTGCCAATTTACACAGAGCCATTAGTCCCCCTTAAAGAGGGGGTATTTTCAGCAATTTTTCAGATAGTAAAAGAAAGAGAAATAAGCGCAAAACTCTGTCATCTCATCTTACAATAGTAACCTCTCCTGCCCCAACAGAAACTATACTAGTCTTCACTTGACCTTTTCCCTCTGTCCGTGAAATTGCTGGCAAAGTGTAGGATGAATACTTCGGCCCAGCTCTAGACATTGCCCTTTGCTTTTATAGACTGGGACCCTATAATGTGTTGAAGAGGGGACTGCTCAGTTACTCAGGAAGGTGGGAAATATGTTCTGCATATGTTCAGAGACATTTTCTTGCTGTAAAAGCCCCAGATAATGCTAATACAACTTGTAATTGATCCCAGAAGTTGGTTGGGGGTGGCTGTGACTGTTCTAAAAATAATCATTTAAAAAATATATCAGCACATCTTTCTTGTTTGCTAGTTTATTTATCTTCCAAAAACTCCCCTACAAACACTTTAAAACTGAAACCACTCAGGATATTGCAAAGCTCCAGAAATGTACCCCACAAAAAAGTTATTAAGACTGGTCATGTATTTCATCTTCCATTATATTTCTGACACAACCTTAACATTTCAGGCACTACCACTTCTGAATAATGAAACTGGCATGGCTCTCTCTCTCTCTCTCATTAAAGAATAATAAAAATAAATTATTTACAGCAAAAAATTGGATAGGGTTCTGTGAATGGATTCCTGCCTTTTTAGAGATTTGCTTTACTCTCCCTTTGTGCCTTTTGGGTTGATAAGCCAGAGTAAAAGCCAGCAGCCCATTCCCTCACCTCCTAAAATAAACCCACCAGCAGCTGCAGAAACAAAGAGGTCATGAAAAGTAAGTACTGTACAAATACCAAGTATAGAAAGCAAACATAAACGAGTGTAAAATGAAGACAACATTGGGGAGAGAGGGAAGAAGAAAAGGAGTATGAAAGAAATACAGATTTCCCTAAAACACCAAAATGAAGAACCCTGAAAGCTAATAAAATGATCCACTAACAGGGAGAAAATGTAAATAATTAATTGGAAAAGGGCAACAGGTGACAAGAATAGCCTGTCCCCAAAAAGGAACTGGAAAAGCATCAGAAAAGAACAACCAAAAAACCAAAGGGGTGGAGCACCTCCCCTATGTGGAAAGGTTATATTTGGGGCTTTTTAGTTTAGGAAAAAATGAAGGTAAAGAGGTGAGGGGCAGGATAGAGCTGCATTATATTATTGATGGTATGGAGAAATACTAGAACTCAGGGTGATCCAATGAAAGCAGCTGGGCAGAACTCATCAGCGGCATCACCAACAGGGCCTCCCCTGCCAATTGTAGGGGCTGAGATGGTTGCTATTGGTCAAGATGTTCTTTCACTACTTGGATCACAGTCCATATGGTAATACTAACACCTTGAACTGCACCTGGTATATCACTGGCAGCCCTTATGGCTTTGGAGGCACTGGGTCCCAGAAACCTCTCCCTAAATAAATTCACACATGACTCAAATTTTGGTTTGTTTTTTGGCAGAATTTAGGCCACAACTTTATTTATACAGAAAGTGACTGGTTGCATAGGGTCTGGTTTGACTAGCTCCCTGCCATGCAGGTAGCGCTGACCCAGGGTTCCAGCATAGGTCAGCCAAGTGTGAACACCTGCATGAGCGGAAAGCTGGGAATAGGCTAACTCTGCCACCCAAATGTCCCCCTGGACTCAGGCATGGGCACAACCCCCTCTCAGGGGTTGACCAAACCATCGAGTCCCTGGATTCCTTTAACGGAATACCCTTCACATAGGGATGGCGAGAGCATTCTCCAATAGTATCATCTTAAACAGAGCCTATCTGCAACCTTACAAGTTGTGATGATTTGCTACATGGCAGGCAAAACCCAAATGGCAACAGCCAATCAGCCAAGTGGGGAAAATTCCTGCCGTGCCCCTGTCCCAACGACAGATGACACACGACAGCATAGCAAGGTCAAGCGCAAGCCTTAAAAGTAGGGACAGGTGGACAGGTGTTCTGAATATATGCGCCAAAAGAGGAAGCTCTGGGTCATGTGCATGGGCATTAATAGGTCCCTTGAACTGTTTAGACTGCGTCCCATTGGCCAGATTGCACTCAGCTTCAAGGGACCTACCAATCAAGTGTTGTGGCTGACCAATCGTAGAAGGAGGTCATCAATTGTTGTTTAACATTGTTCTTTTGCAAGACCCTGAGGAAATGGAGTCTCTGTTGGGCCTTCCTAACCACCTAAGTTATATTGTTTTTCCAAGTGAGGTCTTCACTAAGGTAAACTCCCAGGAATTTAAAGGAAGAGACTGTCTCCACACAACCCCCCGCCAATATACAACGGGGCTAGTTCCCCTCTCTTCCTCCGAAAGTCCAACACCATTTCCTTTGTCTTGCTAATATTTAGGTGCAAGTTATTCTCTAGGCACCATGTAGATACTTTTTTGAACCTCCCCACTGTACGCTGATTCATCTCCACCAGCCATACAGAAATTCCAGCAGCTCTTGACAAAAGTATCATATAATTATAGATCTGTAGTCAGAAGGGACCTCAAGGGCCACCAAGTCCAAACCGCTGCAATGCAGGAGTACAGCAGACAGGAAAACAATTACCTTCACATGTGAAACCTTGCAGCTCTGAACTATGCCAAAGAAAAAACACAATGGTAGTGGACAGTTCATTCAATCATATAGTAATATATAATCACAGCTTAGATATTTTTAAACATGTTATTTATAACTGTATGGGAAAACTTTCAAAATGATGGTTGAGTCAGGAGCTGAGGCCTTTGATCTTGACATGTATTTGAGCATACACAAGACTCACGTGTGCCCCCCCCCCACAAAGGGGCTATATGACAACAGAAGTCCTCTCATGGTAATACCCACCACTAAACATATGGTTGTGTGAATCAAGAAGTTGATTGGGAACTTCCCTCCCAAGCAGTTCATCTGCTCTGCCTTTCCAAAAGCAGAACCATGTGTGTTTGCTGCTCGAGAAGCAAAACTGCACTGTCAGCCAAACGCATAGCAGCCCCCATTAGAGATCTTGTTTGCAAGATATGCATATCCCGCAGAACGAAACTTGAACATGGTACAAAAAGCGAAGTGCAGAAGTTAGCCTGAGGGCAGCCCGTGACTTACATGCCAGAGAGTTACATGGTTTTGCATAACTCTCACTGGGGAAAGGAGGAGATGAAGACATGGTGCAGGCCAAAAGCTGCTGCTGCTGCTGCACACATTGCAGCACTTATAACCTAAGCAGGTGCTTTCTCTTGTGCAATAATAGGTTCAAATATCAGTTTATATTATATTGTGTTCTCTATTATTAAAATAGCCTACTTTCTCCTCCTCCCTTAAATAATATATAGTAATCTGTTGCCAGCGTGAATAATATAAATAATCATGTTCTTTCTTCTGCCCTGTTACAGTCCTAGGGTGGGGGCATTGCTTTCTTACTAAGAGGGTGCACAATTATAATGGCCTAGGGCAGCCTTTCCCCAAGCTAGTGCCCCCAAGCTAGGGGGCACTCCTATCTCCCAGAAAACTGGACTATTAACCTGAAAGGACTATTTCTCCATCCAGGTCAGTTATGCCTACTCAGCAGCTCTCAAAGATCTCAGACAGAGGCATTTCCAATTAGAAGATAACTAGATAACCCCATTGTGTATATAAACAAAAACAAAGATCTGGCAATGGTAGGGCTTTGAACCATGTGCCTACACATCCTGAAACATTGAGCTGTGGTCCTAAAAACTGTTACAGAAGTCTTCACAATCAAATTTACATCTTCTGGCATTCAGTATGGATTATATTTGCTGCACTTCGTTTCCTATCAAAATGTACCATAAAGCCCATGCCCCTAAGGTCTACGTTATGCCTCTTCCATTAAGTTCCATAATAGTTTCTTTACAGGGACCTCCTAACGATTTGAAATCAAAAGGTGAACTAATCCATCTGTTTGTAACCTGAATTACATTACCCGGCATGCTTGAGGAATTCTGTCTTTGCAAATTCCAATAAGAACTGACCTGATCCGCGCCACCTGGAGGACTTGTGACAACTGGAGCACAGTCACCCTTCAGATTTCGCATTTCTTCAGATTTTGTGATGCAGTTCTCTGCTATAAATATACACAGGGGGGATAAAATATATTTAGATAAGTGTGATTTGTGGGGGGGGGTACATATTTAAATGTTTAGATATGAACTTCCATGTAGATTTTTAAAAAATGGATAGATTAATGCAGAGGTGGCATGGGATGGACTTGGGTATGAACACATGTTAAACTGGCAAAGACTAGAAATAGACAAATCCTTACTTTCCTTTATATTACAACTTATGCTCCAAACACCTAAGAGATCATTGCCCTCTGTACAGACCCTTCGGGCTGTTACGAATACTGGAGGGAGCAGTCTTGGTAGTTCCACCTCCCTCAGAAGTTCAGGTAGTGGTGTCCTGGGAGAAGGCATACTATGTAGCAATGCCTAAATCAGGCTTCCTCAACCTCAGCTCTCCAGATGTTTTTGGCCTACAACTCCCATGATCCCTAGCTAGCAGGACCAGTGGTCAGGGATGATGGGAACTGTAGTCTCAAAACATCTGGAGGGCCGAGTTTGAGGAAGCCTGGCCTAAATTGTGGCATTTCCTCCTCACAGAAGTGTGTGTGGCACCTTCACTATACTGTGTTGGGTGGATGCTGCAGCCACATTTCTTTACCTTGGCCTTTGACACCTAAGGGCCCATCCTATTCCTGTGACTATAATCTGTTTTAGCTGTTTTCAGTTGGTGTAACTGCTTTGACAAATGTGTTGGCTTCCTTCCACAAACCTACACACTGAACTCAACTCCTTTCACTGCTCCTTTCTGTACTTTTTTTTTTTTTGTGGAATAATAATTGCTCTGGTTAAAACACGATATACCCTGTCACATGACTATAACTGAGCTAGTCGGCAAAAGTAATTTTATGTATCAATTATTTAAACAGAATCTGTGATTATCCATTGGAGCAATGTGAGGGGTTGTTTTTTTATTTTTTGCATAGAATAAGTCTTTTCTTTTTAGGGAATTGCAGCATGATAAATAAATGAATAAAGACTTGTAGCAGTGTATATCTCTGTGAAGAAAGCACTTCTGCTGTGGGAGCATGCCTATCAGAAAACTTAGAAATCACAATATTCCCAAAGGTCCTACTGTTCTGTATTAAAAAATAACTAAAGACTCCAGATGTATGTTTCCTTCCAATACATAAAATGCATTTTATGCAACAATGCCTGAGATGAGAAACTGGCTTGGCAGAGCTTACAACTATTCCACATTACTTCTTTTCATAGGGCTGCTGCTGCTACAGCAAAGCAGATTTACAGGCTATTGTGGGTGTCACAGCGTTTTGCTTGGATTAAAATTCATGACAAATCTTGCTTGCATAAATAAATCAAAGAGGCAAAAGTAAAGTTTAAACACCCATACACAGCAGCTGACATTATGCCAAAGAAGATGCATAGCACAATTTCAAATTTGCTACATAATTCAGTAATTGAGAAGAAAATTTGCCATACTGAATGAATTATGAGAGTCAACACTATTACACACAGCATAGGGTGTATATACAAGTTAGTTCACTCCCCACCTCTATTACATAGCATACTTTAACTTGGGAGCTACAGACTATGGATAATTAGAAAACACAATCCACTTGATAACATGTATGTAGCTGATTTTTACTACATATACTTAAACTTTGTATTTGTAAAGCTTCATTTAGTTCGCAACCCAAAAGCAGCATTCAAGTCAATTTCATGGAGATCAGATGTAAATATCAGTGTTAACCAAGTTTCTAGCCCATATGGAGATACCTTTGGGAGGGCGGAAGTGGTGAAGGTGTGTGCTATGTTTCTGGATCAAAGAGTAAATTAAGAAATACAAGAATGTATTAATTATGTTTTCATTAATCCTTTTAGGCCATCTTAAAGATTTTTAAAGAGTTGTCCCAATTTTGTTCTAAACTGGCAATCCCAAAATACAGAAATTGCTGTTGCATGTGTTCACCAGCTATGTGTTCATATTACTATGGTCATACAAACCATTTATTTATTTACAGATATTTCTATACTACCAACATTTTTTTTTAAAAAAAGAGCTGGATCACCCATCTGGGAAAGCCTGGGTGAACAGGAAAGTTTTAAGAGAAGAAGAAGAGTTTGGATTTGATATCCTGCTTTATCACTACCCGAAGGAGTCTCAAAGCGGCTTTCTCCTTTCCCTTCCTCCCCCACAACAAACACTCTGTGAGGTGAGTGGGGCTGAGAGACTTCAGAGAAGTGTGACTAGCCCAAGGTCACCCAGCAGCTGCATGTGGAGGGGCGGAGACACGAACCTGGTTCACCCGATTACGAGTCTACCGCTCTTAACCACTACACCACACTGGCTCTTTAAGGAGGCGCCTTAATGCCAAGACTGTTTGGTTTCCACTGAAGACACATTCCAAAGGAAGGTGCTACCACACTAAAAGCCCTTGACTTAGTGGACATAAAAACAATGTATGAATTGGTTTATTTGCTTTCAGCTAGGAGTTGTGGGTTAGTTCTTGCCTCCTGGTTATTGATTTATTTCACTGACATTTCCTTGGTGATGAAGAAGTTTATTAAAGGCTTGATGAAGAAACAATAACATTATGAAATCTCAGTGTTTGATTGGGACACTACATGAAAATCTGCATAATTTTACATGGTGGCGCAGAAATTATCAGTCACCTGGATCCAATAACAAATTGTGGAAATTAATTAAGAACACTGAACAATCTATTCCAAGCATAGTTGCGGTACCCACAAGTGGAATGATCACATAAGAGCCCTGCTTTCTCCTCCAGTGAAAGCATTATTATAGGATATAGGAGGTCTGTGTGTGCCTCCTTAATTCCTCTCCAGCTTTCCTGTGTGATGCAAGCTACTTGAAGTCTGGAGAGCTCAAGCTCTTGTTAATAATGTATTAGCTCTCCAATTACAAACATTCTATTTTAGTCTGGGATTTTAACTTTATCTCAAATAGTGGGCCAAAAGCTTCATTCTCTTTCTTGGCATATTTGTATTAGGGAGCATGCATTACCAAAAAATGACCAGTTTTCAATATAATTTGTTAAATTTCTGAAATTTGGCCATGTTAATGTGCCTCAGATGGTCTCAAACCTGACTTGCATTCCTTGAGCATTAATTATATTCAGGGTAAACTATTATACAAAATATTGCAGAACTGCCCTTAATCAAGACTCATCATCTGCTGACCTAGGTGACATAGCATAAAATTCTCTCCCCAAAAAAACCTTTTGATGTGGGCAATTCACAGAACAACAAATGTTGACGATGTAGCAGCTCATGAGCAACTCTAGGCCATGTGTTTTGAAACTGACCTGTTATCAATCCTGTCACAGGGAAAATCTATTTAATCTAATCTTTGAAACTGGAAATCACACTCAGTCACCTGATTTGTGGAAAACATGCCTGTGGGTTGAACTGCCAGACCTTCAGCATTAGCAAAGTCTTTTGGAAGTTACAGTCTGCACATAAAATGGATGTCAAGGACTGGCTGGATGCAGAGGAGTGGTGAGAGGCACCAGCTAGGGAACCCCCTAGGGGTTCTTCCCCCCAGGGGAAGAAGGCTCAGAGCCAGGAGAATGGTCAGAGGGAGAAGAAGCAGGTCGGGAGCGGGAGGAGGTGTCAGAAGCAGAAGCAGTGACAGGGTTTGGTGAACAGGAAGAGGCTACGGCAGAGCACAGTTCAGACTCTGAGGCAGAAGCAGAAGCTGAAACCAGGGAGCCTCCCCCTCTTGCTACAGCCAGCTCCCCTCCACCCTGGTCTCCTAGAACATGTAGAGAAATGAAATGAGTAGAACTGGTGGGGCCGTTCTGATGCAGCCTGAGATTGTGGCACCTCCTGGTAGGGCTGGGGGAGGGACACTCTGGCCTAAAATTCTGGGGAGCCACTGCCAACCAATGAAGATAATCAGGGCCAATTTTAGATTTGATGAGGCCCTAAGCTACTGAAGGTCATGGGACCCCTTATATGTCCAGCTGTCCTTTGTCAACAACAAATTGTCGCTGTTTTTTGTGTTGAATGTATACTATATGGTAATTTATGGGCCTAATAGGTATCTAAAGCCGTTTGCACATGCAGAATATAGGCACGCTATATACTGAAATGAGCAAACCAGTAATATTTTAGGGAGCAGGCTAGCAGGCCAGGCCCATTACTTACATCATAGAAGCCTACAGAACACAAAACACTGTTGCTGTATGTAGGTTTTATTTTATTTGCTTTTTATCTTATATCTTGGAAATGTACATCCAGGGGTTTTTTTCCTTTACATTTTTTTGGGGCCCCCAAGAGAGTGGGGCCCTAAGCTATAGCTTGTTTAGCTTATACGTAAATCTTGCACTGAAGATAATACTGAGCTAAATGAACCAATGGCTTGGTATAAGGTAACTGATTCAGATGGGCAGGGTAATGAATAGAATAGAATAAGTTATTTTCAAGAAATGACCCACATCCATCAAAATACATATCCTATAGGAGGGAAAATAAAGAAAATTTCAGTGCGACCACTTCCACAAGAAGTACACCATAGCAGAATCACATTGAACATGCAGCTTTCAGTGTTGAAGGAAGTATGTGGCTTGCAAGCTTCCTATACACATCAGTTGCAGGTAGGCAGCCTGGTTGGTCGGCCGTAGTCAAAACATCTGAAGAAGTGTGCATGTGCACAAAAGCTCATACCAATAACAAACTTAGTTGGTCTCTAAGGTGCTACTGGAAGGAATTTTTTTATACACATCAGGTTAGCCACTGTATGGACAGGATGCTGGACTAGATGATCCCGATCCACCGGGATTCTTCTTATGTGCCACAAGACCATGCGATCAACCTAAGGGCCAACTTTCTCCATGAATTAACACTACCAACTTAGTTAGAGGGTATGGCGACACCACCCACATCTCTGAAGCTTCAACCTACTCATGTTGTGTATATTAACTCATGCCTTTCAATAGCCATTGGCAATCTGCATTGTGCAGACAGGGCTATGTTTGAGAGAAATAATGGATGGATACAAATCCTACATTAAAAAAAACAAAAACACAAAGACAAAATAGAATCCTTTGAATAAACATTTTAACCTCCCTGGACACTCCATCAGAAACTCAGAGTAGCTATCCACGGGAAAATCAATGCCTGTAGATATATGGAGCGTGAGATGGCAGAATAGGAATTAATTTTAAAAATTGGCTGTGTCAATCAAAGCCTAACCCAGGGACTATGGTTTCCTCTTGCATTATAATAGCTGGAAGGAGCACTGCTGATTTTGTAACTCAATGTTTGCAAAGTAGACTTTGCAGCTTGGGTAACTGTCCCTTTAAAGACTGAAAAGGACCCCACCCCCCACCCAATATTCAGCTTTCACTTCCAGGGCAGTATCTGTTGAATTACATAACCACCTATGAAAGCTCATGCTCTTTCAGTAAAATTTTTAGTCTTAAAAATGCAAGTTGATAATTTAATAATCTTATTCTGGTCTTTATCCACATGCAGATAATCAGGATGTTGTGGGTTTTCTTTGTTCTACTTCTGCAATGGATAACTTTTAAACCTTCTTTAAAAATAAAACATCTTAAGAGTAGACATTACTGTGTGACTTGTGCTGTGATGCATGCAACTTTTCACAGTGTCCCCACGTCATTATAGGCAGCCCATATTTTCTCCCTATTCAGTCTGGATTTACCAATTCCATAGAAAGTGGAATTAATTCAAAAAAACAACAACTTGTCAACAACCTGTTTGCAATATCTGCATGACCTATTTGTGATATTAAGCTCCTTATTAAATCATAGAACAGTTTCAGAAGCAAATGATTTCACAGTAATACAACCTAACATATTGGAAATTGACAATATGCAAGTCATTTGGGCCATTTCTTGAAAATAACTGAATAATAATAATTTTATTATTTATACTCTGCCTACCTGAAACAGCTGCCTTATAACAAGCCAGGCCATTGGTTCATTTAGCTCAGAATTATATTCATTGGCTCCCCAGCATTTCAGGCCAGGGTCTTCTTCCCCCAGCCCTACCTGGAGGTGCCAGGGATTGAATAGCGGACCATCTGAATGCAAACAGATACCCTGAAACTGAACTATGCCCCTTTTCTCTGAATGTGCACATCTGTATGCAATTTTGCCTGATAGATACATTTTTTCCTACTACAGTGCATTTTGTGTGTTGTTTTCATTAATATATGCATTTTTATCCACAATCTGCTCCAGCATATGCATTTTTGTAGTCATTATTTGGCTGGGAATAATGAATTTCAAAGGAGGGGTACGCTTCAGCTTGCATATTGTTTCAGAAAGTGAGAATTAGGGAGGTACACCTTTAAATGCAAAGAAAAGAAAAGCAAATTCCTCCCACATCCTTCATGTCAAGGGATTCTGACTTAAGGTTACCAGACATCCCCGTTTCCCAGGGATAGTCCCTGGATTTACAAATCAGTCCCCATACAAAATCCATTGAAGTTGATAATTGTCCCCGGATTCATTGAAAAAAATCTGGTAACCTTATTCTGACTTCCACTTGTTTAACAGCAGCAACACCAAAATGAGCACTTCCCCCTCCCTTAAATTACATTGTTGAAACAAAGAAACTTGGGGGAGGGAGCTAGGAAAAGTTCTGTATGAAAGGATAGTTAGCATAGTTCTGGTCTGGAAGACAAATTCCTGGGCTAAGTGAGCTCTTAGAAGTGCCCCATTCCTTAATTCGTAGGGTACATTATATGCCCACTGTTTCGTACCTGGCTCACATTCACACAGAAGCCCCCAAAGAATTACATAGAAAGAGAGTCAAAGAAAGCAGCACAACCCCCAAACCGAGGACTGAACATCAGTAAGCAGCTGTGATATGCACAAGATGGCAGAGCACTTGCCTGGTACTAATGAACAATGTTTCCAACCGCATTGATTCCCTGGGATGATGCATAGCCACTGAGAGTTTATAAAGTAATGGTGTGCACAGTGTGTAAATTGGAACAAAAATGTACAGTTTTCAGCCTGCCTGATGCCAATTGCTTATTTTGGACAGCATGACTGTGATTATTTTTCTGTTTCCGTGCTATGTCAGCTCACCTAGGTAGAATGAGCAGACTCAATTTCACTGAAAGTAATGGAGTGCGATTAGCTAGAATTATTTCCACTGGGCTGAATTTGTGCACCCCTTCTGTTAGGAGAATAGAAGTAAACAATGAGGCACCTTCCCTGAAACCCAAGAAGCTTCATACTACTTACCTCTTCATAAAGATAACATTTTCTTTCCAGCCATGCTCAATTAACTTATCCAAGAACTGATCCAGTCAGAAAACAAGTTCATTTAAGTGAGTTAAACTGGGCATCTGTTGGGGAGGGGGGAACCCTGATTACCCAAAGTCTCCTTTCACCAGGAGGAAATGAAATGTTCTCTCTCCACATTTTAAAACATATGCCACTTAAAGTGCATGTTTGTGTTTCTCTATGAACAGGGAAGTTTGTATGCAATAAAAAAACTGACTTAAAAGATGTAATACCCTGAGCACCCAGCACTGTGCTAAATGAGCCAACATTTCCCAGCAGATATTGTTTTTCTGAGAAAATTTCTGAAGTCTTTCTTTTTCTTAGCCACTAGAAAAAGAAGACTATATCACAATTGTTTCTTAATTATTATCCACCATTTTGTGATGGTCACCATCTCTCAACCTTTCCAACTCCAGGCCCTATCAATGTCCTAGATCAACACTGGGGTCTGATCGGCACTATACATTTAAAGCAGTATCACACCCCTTTAAACAGTAATGGCTTCCACCAAAGAATCCTGGGAAATGTAGTTTGTTATGGGTGCTAATAATTGTTAGGAGAACCCTACTCCCCTCACAGAACTACAATTCCCAGAGTTCCATGGAAAGAGGGACTGACTGTTAAACCACTCTGGCCCAAAACACAGAAGACATAATTGCACACCTTGGAAAAGATACACCAGATCAAAATAAATAATGTTAGTGTCTAGCGTACTGAGTTTTGTGGAGCTGGCATAAGAAACAATCTTAAATTTGTATCCATTTAAAAAATAAGTCATATAAAAATCACCATGTGAAGAAATTGCTACTCTATGTCTTTCTTTCTTTCTTTCTTTCTTTCTTTCTTTCTTTCTTTCTTTTTTATAAGGGCAGATTATTAGTCTCACAAATGACCTATCTCTGCTTACTCCCTACAACTATCAGCTTAGCTTAGGAGAGTCGATGCGCTAACAAGGTGCTGTTGATTTCAATGCTGGGCACACAGAGTGTGACTTTGAATTCCTTGCATACTCAAATTGCTATTGCTCATTGCCTGGGACGTTTGCTTTCCACCTTCTGCTTGTTGTTTGGAACCAATGAATCACAAAATAAGTATGCATGCCCAGTTTTCAAAATTATTGCATTTAGAGAATGAGATCCCGATAGCAAAATAGTGAGATTTGTTTGTTTATTAGACTTACAGAATCATGCAACTTTTGAAATGAACATTTTATTCAACATAAAACGAGAGGCGGCAGAGCTATCCAGACTTTGTGATGTTCTTGCTCGTTCAGTATCAGTGCACTACATGGAGTTTTTCTCTCCTGTCAAACGCTGGATGGCACCAGCTGTTGGGCAGGTTGGTTCCCAGGGGCGCAAAAGGGCCTCTCAGCAGCATGATAAAGCTGAGTTGCCACTGACTGCCCTCCTTAGTAGGGCCCTGGGTAGCCATTTTAGCAGTGGTGGGCAGCAGTGCACCTTTTGAATGTAAGCCAAGCTTAGTTGCCATCTGTGGCGTCTACCTGCCATGTCCACTTACTCTTGATGGTTCAGCGGCATTACAGGCCGGCACCACCTCCCCCAGCACCACTTGACGAGGAACACTCACTGCAGAGGGTTTCCCGGCCAATTGGAGGGAGTCTTTGAGAGCCCTGATGTGTTCATCTGTTATACCCACTGAGAAGACCAGAGGAGAGGAGTTTTTCTGGTCCATTCCTAGGCAATACCCCTTATCCCTGGTGTGAGGCCTTATTGGCTGCCACCAGGCAACTAATCCAAGGTCCTGCAGTGCCAACCCTGGAGCCCAGTTAGCTCCCTTCCTCTCACACGCCAAAGCACAACGAGGCCCACTATGGATTACCAAACGGTTGCATGCTTCCAAACCTATCTTTAAAAAAACATGCCTAAGCTTAGATGGTCCACAAATCGTCCATTTGCAAGTAATAAAGGAAAATTAGCTAATAATCTGCAACAGTATGTGAACAATTGCTGCTAATCTAAGTTGCGCATAGGCAACAGACACCAATTTGTAAACTACCCAAAGCCCAAAAGCTTTTTAAGTATTTCCAGTCCCAGTGAATTTCAGTGTGCCACATTAAGGTACAATATAGACAGAGAGAAAAGGGAGCAAACCAATCTATTGGAAAAAGCAGGCATGCAAGAAGTTTTCTAATACCACTATGAAATCCAGATTCTGAAATGTTGAAAGAAGGGGAGAAAATACCCAGAAAGGATTCAATAATAGGCTTACATTAAACTAAATAAAATCATTTTGAAATGACTGAAGAGAAATAGTGTACAGGGGGGAGAAACGCCCTTGGGTCTGCAGTCTGTTTATGCACTGCATATTATACCTTTTCATCACAATTACCTAAAGTGGTACATTTGTATTTCTGTAATGTATGGAATTCATTACATAGTTTTGCAATGAAATTATCACACTGTGGCTGGGACATCTGCACCCTGTCATGTATCATTCTATTCATTTCTAGTTAATTTAATCTTAATATCTGCCTACATGACAAGACAGATGTTCAGCTATACTGGAGCTTCTATAGTTTCTGCCTGGAAGAAACTTTCAGACATTGCAAGAAATGACATATTTCATGCAAACACCTTATGGGCTTCAAAATATGTTTTTTGTTCAGCGTTTTCTGTTCAATTAGCAGTCGCAGTCATAAAAATCAATGCATACCAATGAATTCTTAAATAATATTGACCTGAATGTCCTTTTCTCTCATTTATATTGAATTGATTTCTATAAAAAAATAAACTTTTAATAGCATACTGAATGTGAGGAAATATCAAGTATTGTCGCTCAGAGAAATTAACCTAGAGCTTTCTTATGCTGTCATTAATTTTGATCTCTACTTTTATATCAGACCATTAGCAGGTGAAATGACTGGCAGTTGCCTATAATGACGCATATCAAGGGTCTGAAATGACAAGGTGCTAAACACATGATTTTGACCCAGTGAAGATATTAAATATGAGCTTAGCATTAGCAGAAGAGTAATTCCATTTCTGTGTGTACTGAAATGGCAACAGCAATGTTACCATATTAAATTGCCAAGGGAGCTACTAATTAATGGAATAAAGAGAGCAATATATTTAAATATATATAAGTGAATCAAGGTGCTTAGGAGCCAAATTATTAGGTGGTAATTGTAGTAGTAATTAATAATAATAATAATAATAATAATAATAATAATAATAATAATATTTTATTATCATATCTAATATATTGGACATTTCTGCACCACAGCATGCCCCAAAAATATTCTAGTTTTTTTTTCATGCTACTCTGGAATCTCCACAAGTCACTCATCAGTGGCAATAGTGAAAAATCCATCTGCACACAACAGATTGCAGAGCTTTGCTGCAGGGAAGATATCTGTGCTGATGTTTACCTCCTTTGTTCTGCGTTCTTTAAATATATCTGGATAGATCTGCACAATGTTGCATTAGAATGAGAGAGCAAAGATGAGCAGAAAGCATATTCATAGCTTCTGCCAATCTCCCTGTCTTCCTTTAGCACGTCTTTCACTATGTCTTCCAATGGCCCAATCTCCCCCTTGGTGGTTTCTTGCTTCTAATGTATTTACACAAGTCTTACTATTAATCTTAATGTTTTTAGAAATGTGTTCCTAAAATTATGCTTTTGCATGTCAACTTATATTATTTTTTATCTGGTTTTGTGCTCCATTTTGTTCTCCATTTCTGCAGAACTTACTTTTAAAAAAATGAAAGGTTCTGGTCTTGGATTGTGCTAATTAACCATACCAGAATCTGTTAGACTTGTTGGTACCTTTCCTGATCTGTTGCAGACATTTTACCTGAACTTCTATTACTATGGTTGTAAACAACCTCC
The DNA here is from genome assembly GCF_027172205.1 of Podarcis raffonei. Lineage (NCBI taxonomy): Eukaryota > Metazoa > Chordata > Lepidosauria > Squamata > Lacertidae > Podarcis > Podarcis raffonei. Next base: position 70,803,010 of record NC_070602.1, read on the forward strand.
AAGTGTTTTGGGAAATATCTGACCCTTGGCTGAATATATTTTAGACTTCTAGATATGCTTTATGCAAACTTCATTGCAGCTTGACATTACAGCTTTTATGTTCCAATGTTCCAAAAAACATTGCAGCTTTTGATTCCAAAAAACCAAAGTTCTATACAACTTTGAAGATGGATCTGCTTAAAACAACAGTACTCTCATGCATATAAAGAGTGTGGAGAGGTTATCCAGTTTCTTAGCAATTATAAGGAGAATTTTCTGAAAATTATTGAAAAGCATTGACAGCATAACAGGCTATTGTTTTCTTCAGTGTTTTCAGAACTGAGCCCTCCAATATTCCTACTCCAAGAATATTTCCCAGTAATTCTAAGAGATATACATTGTACCATAGAAAGACAAATTACAGTAATGTAATCCTTTAAAATCCTTGTCTCTACTTCTTCTGTCTTACCGACTCTCTCAAATGTCTTCTTTGTCTTTGCATTTACTTGAACTTTTAGGGAATTAAACAATATTTAGCTTATTTTAAAGCAGTGTTTTGGGTGAAGGAAGTGAGGAGGGAAATGTGATGTTTATCAACTCAGCTGAATCCCTGGTTGTTTAGTGGTATTCCATATCTCCAGCAGTGGTGGAACTTGGGGTCTTAAATTTCTGTTGCACCCTGCATGATGCCAAAATTCTCACCTGCACCATTGTTGCAGCACCCCCTGTGGCACACCCAAGGCTACATGCCTAGTCCTCTTCTTTGGTGAGCACTCGTAACATTGTCTTCCATACACATGGTTTTAACAGTGAGTCTGTAAGTGACTGTAGGGGACGCAGGTGGCGCTGTGGGTAAAACCTCAGTGCCTAGGGCTTGCCGATCGCATGGTCGGCGGTTTGAATCCCCGCGGTGGGGTGAGCTCCCGTCGTTTGGTCCCAGCTCCTGCCCACCTAGCAGTTCGAAAGCACCCCTTAAGTGCAAGTAGATAAATAGGGACCACTTTCTAGCGGGAAGGTAAACGGCATTTCCGTGTGCTGCGCTGGTGCTGGCTCGCCAGAGCAGCTTCGTCACGCTGGCCACGTGACCCGGAAATGTCTTCGGACAGCGGTGGCCCCCAGCCTCTTAAGTGAGATGGGCACACAACCCTAGAGTCGGACACGACTGGCCTGTACAGGCAGGGGTACCTTTACTGTAAGTGACTGTAGAGGCCAATTCTGAATCCACATGTCCTTTCACAGTGGGGACATAGGTTTCCAGGTGGGAGTTGATCACGGTGAGGGTTTGCCAAGTGTGCCTTCTTCTTAGCATGTTTCTCCCTTTCGTCCTGAGTTTGAGTGTCTTCAAAGCCCATGACACCTTTGGTAAAGGCTATTTTCCAATTGGAGCGTTCGCAGGCCAGTGTTTCCCAGTTGTCGGTGTTTATACTACATTTTTTTTAGATTTGCCTTGAGTGACTGAATCAGTTGAACTCACTAAAATTCGCCTCTGTCTCCAGGATGCCTTTCCGAAGTGACTTAAAATCTCAAGTTTCACATGTGCTGGAAAAGAAAATAGCCCCCTGTTCCACTTTTTCACTATCACAGGTAGCAGAAAAGTATCTGGCTCCCACTCACTACTTTGACTGTGTCTGAATTAAAGTCACTATAGGCTTATTCACAAGTTTCACTGAACACAGGTACAAGCTGTTTCTACCCATGAACAAGCTGTTGTGTGATTGATTATACACTTGTTGATTTGTGAAGCTCAACTATTGTGCATACAGTTACACAGACATGAGCAACTGCACAAGCATATAGTTCAGCTGTTTGTGTACACAAGTACAGAGGTTGTTCGCTCATTGAATGCAATGTGTGAATACCCCAAATGATTCTCTGAGTTGCTCTTCTGTCAACCTTAATTAAGGACTATATTGTAGTCAGGCAAACAACACTCAGCCATTACTGTTTGTCAAGCAAAAGTCTCTGGTTTTGATTTTGATTCCTCATTGGGAAAGTATATAAGGACGACTGTAACAGAATTAAGTTAAATTCCAGTACCAAATGGCTGAATATTGGTATTATGCCTAATACATTTGAGGGGGTTTAAGTTTCTTAATATGGAATAGATTTATGCTGGCAACAGGCCCAACTCTCTTGAGAGACATAAAACAGTAGCCTCGGCCTTGGGACCTCTTGTGGGTTCTCTAGGATTATTTGTTTACTTAAATCTGTTTGCCTTGACTGTTCTTTAAAACAAAACCCCCCAAAGAAAAGAGAGTTCCTGTCTACGGCTGCTACTTAGGATTCCCACAAAGCACCCAGGAGGGGGAAGCTGGGTTGTTTCATGACAATATATAACAAGATTGTTAAATTAGAAACACATGTGTTGAAGGAAAAATGAGATAGACTTGGAACGGCAGAGATTTGGTTAAACCAAGACACTGAGCAGAAGAATTAGAACCACAAAGGCATAGAGGCAAATTCAAAATACAAGGGGTGTTGGAATGAGAAATAGAGGAATTTGTTTAATTGTGAACTGGAGAATGTTATGACATTTCTTCTGCTCAGTAACTGAACAGAGACCTGTAAGGGTCACACCAATCTTGGGATTTTTTGTACGTTTCTACAGTTTCAACAGAGGGAAGGGGCCAAGATTCAGCAAGACACACCCTTGAGTATATTTGAGCTTAATTTTTTAAAAAAAATAAAAATAAAGTACATCTTAAGAGCGCTTGTTGTATTTAGTTTGTTTTGTGTTCTTCATAACACTAATGTCATCCTCACTGAATAAACAGGTACTTTTGTTTGAAGAAAAGGGATTTGTGCCATTTCAGATCTTAACACATGGAGCTATTTCAGTGTGTGGAACATGACCTGGCCAGGACAGACTTCTGCTTCCCAAGCTGAGCATTGTCTGATTGGAGAGCGATAGCAGGAAGCTGACAATGAACTCGCTGGGCTACCCAAAGCAACACAACATCAGGCAACACAACATCAGCAGTTGGTGTCACTGGGCATCTGACATTGTTCACACACTAGCAGGTGAAACACCATTGACCTCTGACATCAGGCTTGCTGCTGTTGGTTTGGGGATGGGTGGTGTTGGTATGGAAGACAAGCAGCACCCCTGAAAGTTGGCCTGTCTTCCCTCTTCCTCTGCGTCTGATGCAGTGGGGTAGCAGTGGCTAATGTGAGCTCCTGGTGTTTTCCTCTTCATACTTGCCTGTCCAAATTCTTCTCATAGTGGGAATTAAACCCAAGTGGACAGGCCAAGCAGTGCCTGGTGCTGTTCTTCCTTTTGCTCTCCCTTTGGAGTCAATTTTCACCCTGGGATTGTGGTGAGACCAAGGAGGAACAACAGAACCGCTGCTATTGCCAGACTGCCGGTGACCATGTATGCCATGAGGTGGGGCCATGAAAAGAAATGGTGTTTTGTGAACACGAGTGCGTAGGCAGTACCTCATTTCTCTCCTAAATCTTTACATCTTAACCTGAGAGTATCTTGCCCACCTCACATACAAAACATTTCAAGTTTAAGAGGAAAGCTATATGTTATGATTTAATGGTTGAGTAATGGTCAGCTAATGAAATGGGTTGTGGTTGTGCTGAGCTGAATATATAGGGTCTGAGCAGCTGTTGTTTAACCAGGGCCCAAGGGCCTTTTGTAAGGCATGCTGTAAAAGTGCTTTCTAAGTTAGAGATGTCAGTTTTCTCTGCTTGAGTTATTCCTTGCAGACAGTGCAGTGTTTTGTCTTCAGTGATGTCTAGGAGGAAAACATTTGCACTATTTCATAGGCATTCAAAGTTGGTCATGGAGCCCAGATTACAAAATGCAAACTCCAGCTTTATTATTTTGACAGATGCATAAAGTAGAAGCGAAGCAGCATGTTTAGTTTTCATTGAAATCAATAGGGCCTAATCACAAGTTAAGCATTTAAGACCCAGTGATTTCAGTGGGACTTCTAACATTATCTGGCTATATATTTAAATATCCTTTTTTGGACCCATCAACCTTAACCTGTTTGAGGATTTAAGGAAAAGAAATTAGTACAGCCAGCAATGTATAAAAAGGAGGTGGCTCAGTCAGGTTTTCAGTTGGGTCAGTTACACACACATCAATCTTTTTAACAATCTGATAATGCAGTTGTGTGGGTTTGAATTTGTTTGTATGTGACCAATGTATGGTATCACATATAAAGTAGATCCCACTGTTAAGCCTCTCATTAATAATTCTGAATCCTTTAATTGCCAGTTTAAACATATGAAACTGTCATCAGCTTCAGAGGAATGAAGTGAAACTGAACTCAAATGGTGATTATTTAGAAATTTAAGTATGTGCTCAAATTGGAAACTACTGATTTCAACAGAACGGTTTGAATGCTTTGTACCTAAAGTGAATGTTTTTGTATCTGTGATAAGGGGACTTTCTAGTCTCTTGAATCAGTGACCATCTCCTTGAGTTTTCATGACTTCATCTGAAAGAAGATCTTATGAATGTCTTGTTTTGAAAGATAATGTTTAACAAGTTCCATTCTACTTTTTCGTATGCTCAGTAGTTCATCCTCAGTGACACTATCTATGAGTGGTATTCAACTAAGTTTTACTTGGGGCAGACCCATTGAAATAAATGAACATGGATCAGCTATGTCCATTAATTTCAGTAAGTCTACTCTGAGTAAAACTTAGCTGAATACCACTCTTTACATTCAAGATCACCTTTAATTCCTATGTGAACTGTTTAATTCTGGGACAGGGACACTTGTGACTTCTCCGTATTATTTCTGCTCATTTATTCTTTATTCCCAATTTTCCTGGGAGCTTAAACACTAAAATCCATAAGCAGTTTACATAAAATATATTCTCTCTCATACACAGATACACACATACAGAGAGAGAGAGAGAGCCCAGTCTTTATGAAGGGTAGAAAATAATTATATAGAAATCAGTTCTGAATTTTGGGATGAATCAGTTTGGGATGTTCACACCCTAATAGGACCAAGATGTCATTTTAGATATGATAATATAAGCACTGAAAATGGTACGGGGTGGGGAGAGAGGATAAAAGACTGGTGTACAGAACAATTAGTCTGTGCTTGTATCTATGCAACCCACAGATTCACCAGTTAAATATAAACTTCAAGAATAAAGGCAATGTTCTCATTCAGCTTCTTTCAATTCCGTTGTTGCAGAACTAAGCAATTAAAACAAGAACACTGTTCAGTGCAACTAAATAAGCAACTCACTTTCTCTGCAGCAGGTCCAATCAAACATGAATATGAAATAAAATATGGAGGAAAGAGCTATTTACAGCGCATGGGGTCAAACTAGATGTGACAGCAACAGTTGTGTGCTTAAACATGGATCTATCAAAACCACATAAAGTTGGTCCAGTTTTAACAGAAAAAGTATTTCATTGGAGCTCAGCTAAGAACAGAGGTTACATGCATGAAGGCAAGCCTCATTCATATGACTCCCTTTGTTGAAGAAACCAGATACCTCTCCAGCTTCTAGTGCCAGCCCTACCATTAGATAGAGATGGCCACCTCAGGTGGAAAATTGGGCTGGCCCTACATTAGGCAGAAAGTGGTGGCTGTGTATGCTATGTGATGTACCCATGCCCCCAAGGTAGCCCACTTTCCTTAGGTGTGATGGTGGTTGCTGCCAATCCCCAGTGTTGAAGAGAGCCAACTGCCACTTCTGTTGGCTTCTGTATGTGGAATGGGCTGCCATCTTGCCTTTTGCCTCAGGCAGCAAAACATCTTGAAACATCCCTGTCTGCTTCTGCAGTGTTTAAACACATGCAACCTGCTGCAGTCAAGTGTGGATTTTTTAAAGAAAAAGAATAAAAGATCTTGCAATTTTTCAATGGGTTGTGACTTAGATCCAAAGTACTGCCAGCAGCAGGAAGCTCATGCAAGGAACCTTTTGTTGTGGAAGTGGGGGGATGATTAACTAAATCAATTCTCCTGGCAAACTGAGAATATCCCCTAACTCACCCAAGTTTAGGATATTCCACACCTTTCCTTGGCAGAGTTTCTTTTTCTTTGAGAAAAGTAAGTGGCTCAGGTAAATGTAAACTAAGCTTTAATAATAAAGAAAATTGTAACAAAATAACAGGATGAGAGAAGCTAAATGCAACATGAGGCAAGAAAAAAGAAGAGGCAGTTAGTCCCTCTTAACTGACATTCTTAACTGAACATACTGAAGGGAGAGGCTGATTCGGGAGCAAAACACACAAGCCCCGCCCACCAGATAACAAGCACTCTACTATTCAAATTAAGCCCCAGTGTTACAACAAAGTTACAATGTTCCCACCCCCAATTCCCCCTCCAGCCCCATGAACCCTTGAAGATATTTTTTTGGAATGGCAAGGGGGATCCGCAACAGTGTGGGATGGGGGCACAGGGAAGTGCTAGGGAAATGCCCCAAATTGGGCAGAGCCACCAACCTCAAAATAATGGATGATTGACTCTAGAGGCTGAGTTTAATTCTCACCCTGCAATCAAATGGGAATACAAAAGCATTGCTTGGTTTCTCCTATGTGTCACCAATGAAACCTATACAAAACAGGGGGACTGCTGTACCAGGGCATTGTGCGAAGTAAAGTTTCACAACAAGAGAAAAGCTAGGGCAAAGCAGCACAACGCCACTAGGAGGGGACAGTCTTACATGGGACAGAGTTTCTTAGCTTTTAATTACATACTGTGTCTATGAACACAAATTAAGCAGTTAAAGCAAACATAGTTCAGGTTAGAACCAATTAAACACACAAGAGCTGGGGAAAACAAAACAGAGCAATGACATTCAGTGATCCACCTGGAAGAATTAACTTTGTGCTGCATACTGTGGTAAATAGTGGTCAAGCCTGCAGATGACTCCAAATTATTCAGAATAGTAAAATACAAAGGAAAGGACTTAGCTCCTGAGTAGCCTGGAAACAGAATGCCAAGCTTGAAAAACAGGAACAAAGCAAATGTCCTTCAGGCAATGAAGGTCAGGGCACATACTGGAGTTGTCACACTGAATTTCCTCAGGGAGACACATTTGACACACCATGTTTTGGTTCTATTTGCTAGTCTGATGTGAAGCTGCCCTGCAGCTAGCCCCCAAAGTCTACCAAGATTGGTGTGTGTGTGTGTGTGTGTGAGAGAGAGAGAGAGAGAGAGAATTGCACAGTGCCTTTCTAATCAAATTTCAATAGTACACATATTAAATAAAACTATCCATTTGGCAAATACAAACTATGCCACAGCACAAAATGCCACTTTAAAATTATTTGCCAAATGCCCTCTGCAGTCTGTTTGTCCAACAGCAGTGGCTCCCCACTATCATGTGGTTTGTCCCAATGCCACTGCAGAAATGGAAGGCCAATAAGAAGCCGCTGTCAACATCAAAGCCTCTGTGAACATCTCTTTATATTGCTTAGGTGGTGCCATTTTCCCTGCCTTTTTGTCCTCATTTCCATCTAATCCTACTGGCTGTGGCAGTCCCTGTGATTTTGTAAATAATGTAATGAAACCAAATCTGATGTTAATAATGTCACAGACAACCATAAGCAAAGTCCTGTGGGGATACCACAACTAATTGGATTAAACAGCAGTGTAGATAAGCAAGAGGTGGAGGAAGATTCAGTGAGTGTATTTTCAGGATAAGAGTGTATTTTCATAAGAAGGAGCCTGTTGGATCAGACCAATCACCTATCTAGTCCAGCATCCTGTTCTCACAGTGGCCAACCAGATGCCTGCAGGAAACCCGCAAGCAGGATTTGATCACATAACTATGCTCCATAATTGCTTGGCTGTATCAAATTTACTTTCTTCAAGGCAAACATCACAATTGGAGAATAGTGGCACAGACCTACAGAACCAAGCTCCTGCTCTCTTTTATGACTCCACAAAACATGGGAAGAGGAATGGAAATTTAGTTTCTATCCTGCTCTGTTTCCTGCAAGTTGAGAACTGAAGTCGGCTAGGAGCCTCTCCCAAAACATAGGAAGATGCTCTTAAGCCCTTTCTGCCTGTGGGATTTTGACACAATTTTGAATTTTACTGCAAATCTCTGTGGACTGGAGTATTATTCTTCAAATTTGTGTTTTTGTTTTTTAAAAGTAACCCTTTTCTCCTAAGCAATTGGCAACAGCTTTAACATTAGCTCTTAAAAATAAAATACACGTTATTTTAACTATTTTAAGTTGCTGTTTATTTCATTTATTTGTTCCAAATATTTGTTCCAAATATCCAAAGTAGTGTACAAAAAGTAAAAGCACATCTTAAGACAATGAAAAACAAATTAAGCAAAACTAAGTACAGAGATTCAATTCATCACACGGTATATGGCAGTTGTAGGCAGTTGTTATTGACCATGGGGCAACTATATGTCATTTTGAAAGCCTCCATGATTTTTATAAACACAACCACTCCAATCTGCTGCTGTGTCTGCATTTAGAGACCCCGTTCCAATATGTATTCAATACTGTCCAAACTGTCACTGTTCTTCATCTGTTTAGCTTAGCTGCAAGGAGCCAGAGTCTGGGACACATTTCTCCTGCCCTACAGATAATCAGAAATGTTCTGTGGCATTTATGTGATAGTACAAGAGCATTGCTTGTACAGTCAAGGATGCTGAGGTTGAGTTCTTTCCATCACTATAGCCATTTGCAGGAAAGGTGGAATCAATTCATGTGTGGAAAGTATGCATAAATATTAGTTCCTCTGGAACAGGGTGTCACCAGGCAGCTGAGATAAAGGCTGTCATCCTATAATCACATTTACCTGGGAGTAAGCTCCATTGAGCTCAATGGGATGTACTTACGAGTGAAAATTTATACACAATTGCATTTAAGCCCTGGTCTGCAAATGGAAACTTTATATTTAAACAAACTTAGGTTTGGTTGTTCTTAAAAAACAACAACACTAAAACATACAATGGCATTTTTGGCTAGTAACTCACATTTAGATTCCCAGTTTAAAAAAAAAAATTAGGGAAATGTACCTAGTTGTTTTCTTATTACAATATGGCTCCTTTTGTTCACTGTTCCATGTTTTTCTTGGAATGCACTAAAGTGGAATGTTTTAAATTATGAGGTTTTACTTCAGGCTGTCCAATATCTACTAAATATCCATCATCTCATTCTGAAATTGGGAAGCAGCAAATGTACTCTGGTAGCCAACAAAGCATACATTTTTTTTATTCCAGAAAAGTGCCCTTCTGTTCTGAATTTACTGCAAAGTGTTCCGCAGACCGGGGGGGGGGGGGATCCTCTACCAACCCCAGGTTTCGTTCTTTATAATGTAGCTCTCTATTCAAACAATCTAGCTTTACATAATATAAACTGTGGGGAAAGTTTTCTTCTTCTATAATACATAGTAGCAGTTGCTAAGCTTTAGCTGATCTAACACCAGGCTCTTTTGTTTATTACCAGTAAAAATGAAACTATGGAGCAAATGAAGGCATAAGATACCGTGGTGAATATAAATCAGAGTCATATTGTAGGCTCTAATTATGAACAGATTTGGAAATGTGAGGCAAAAATTAGATTAAAGGGCTATAGATATCATTCCTACCACTGGAATCTGCCGCGTTATTTCCATGCCCCCCCCCCTTGAGTCCCAGCCACAACTATCACCATTGTTAGCTACATATGCAGGCTATATTAGTACAGAACATGTACTGAGAGAAACATAAATAGTGATGCAAGAATCTCATTATGAACCTAATAAGCATCTTCCTGTTGGAATGATTCTAATTTGAGACATGTGAAGCTCCGGAAGCCCTGCCACATAATTCCTTTGCTTAATGACAGGGAGAAAGTCTAGTAAGCTGAGGTATGGAGTTGGGACTTGGAAGTTGTGGGGTCAAAAACAAACAAAACAGGTCTGCTATCAGCACCGTATATGATCCTCAGCAAGACAAATGGTCCATTTATCCTCTGTTTCTGTGCACACAAAATGTTCAGCAGGTAACAGACTTATGAAATCTTTCCAAACCTTCTCTGGCTCTGCACAGTGCTCCAAACCTCTTTTTTATTTTTTAGACATTTAAAGGAGCTCTAAACCCACAAAGAAGTAACTGACAGGCCCTGCCCTCACGCTATGTGAGTTCTATCACACATCAGTAATGCGCATACATCTCTGCATGTAGAACAGAGATGTGGAATCTGTAGCCCCCGCCCCCCCGAGTCCAACTCACATAAGAACACAAGCAGAACCCTTGGGATCAAACCAAAGAAAGGAGATTCCTATTAAACATCAGCAAGAATTTTCTGACAGTAAGAACTGTTCTATTTTACAATGGAACGGTCCCCCTCTCATTCACTGGAGGTTTTTAAGCAGAAGTTGGATAACCATCTGTCATGGATGCTTCAGTTGAGATTCCTGCATTGCAAGGAGTTGGACTAGATGACCCTTCCAATTCTACCATTCTATGATTCCAGGGCCCATCTACTCCAGCATGGTGGCCAAGCCAGATGCCTCAGAGAGGTGAAATTCCCAGGGTGGTTTAACAATCAGTCCCCCTTTCCGGGAGGCCCTTGGGATCTGTAGCTCTGTATGGAGAATAGGAGTCTCTTAATAATGCTCAACATCCTTAACAAACTACAGTTCCCAAGATTCTTTGGGGGGAGACAGGAGCGTTTAAAATGGTATGCTACTGCTTTAAATGCACAGTGCAGATGGGATCTCAGCCATGCATACTCATCATTGCTGCTTCAAAATAACTTTCATAGATTTTGGTACAAAGAAATACATTCTTCTTGTTGCCTATGCTACTTTTTACTTAACATCCCATTCATCTTTGCTATTTGTGCTCCATTTTCCTTTTCTACTGTTACCTTGGTCTGATTATTTTATGTACTGCTTTGTTTCCACTGTTCCCAGATTTCTCCCCATTGTGCCCAACACTTTTTAAGTCTATACTGAAGACCTACATACCACAACTTCTTGCTTATTTTTGATGATTTCTCAAGTAGTGAAAGGCTAAGGCCAACCCAGCTGAAATGCCCTTTGCTACTGTAAAATATTCCTGTTGTGTAGTCTGAGAATTGTTAAGGTTCAAATTCAAATGAAAAGTCTTTCACTGGTTTCCAGGCATTAAACAATCTCACCCCAAGTTTTTTGAGCAAATCTGTCTAGTATTTCCTAGCAACAGTTCAACTAATATCTACTACATTATATGCTGAAATATTACTTTTTTTTTTACTCACTGTATAAAGAAATATGGTTGATTATAACCTCACATCTTCAGGTCTTGAAATATGTACACTAGTTACTTGTTATGACATCTCTCTTAAAATAATAATTTCCATTAAAGAATCTTTAGACTACAAATACCAATACTGAATTATATGCAACAGCATCAGAAAACATTAACTGTGTGAGTGCACCAAACAGAATCTTAAGAAAGCAAAATCCAGTTGCAAATACCTATTTCTCCGGTATTATTTAGAGATGTCCACTTGGAACAGAATACAGAGGGGTTCTGGAACTGATTCTGAATATCCATAGCAAGGATATATAATCTTTAGGAATTACTGTTGTCAAATCACAGTAGAAATCTACCATGCATCCTAGATGCAAATCTAAGGAGAGATTCCAGAATCTGATAAACTGTTATCAGTTGAGACTAGGGAGACACAAAAGCCCTTGATGAAATGCAATAGAATTGCACCTAGCACAAAACAACAGAAAGTTAGATGTTAGCAAACAGCAAACTGGGAATGTATCTATTTTATCTGTTTTATTGGCTACTGAAGGGAAGAACTTTAAACAAATGTTTCATTGGCAAGTCTGATTCTGGTCATAGTTGAACAGAAGAGAGAAGCAGCTACAAATAAAAGCCTTGAATCAATTTTCAAGAATTTCCTTTTCCAAGCAAGTGCAAGCGTGCTTGCCTTTTTGAACTGGCTAGCCACAATTTTTCTTTTTTTTAATAATCACATATAATATATTCACTTCTATTCCATAGGTTTATTTTTCAAATTTCTGTGAAAATCATGCATATATTATATACATATATTAAATTTTTTATACTGTGATTTCAAGAATGTGCTCAAGCCCGGAGGTGTCTTCATTAATTGAAACTATTGGTTTAACACCAGGAAAAATATTGCTCATGAAGTTAATTTCACAGTGGGGGGAAAAGCAAGGCTTAACTTTATTTATAATCTCTCTACATAGGACAGCTTTGTACTTTTCTTTTTCCATTACATATGCTGGACCATCTACTATATATATAGAGAGAGAGAGTATTAGAAGCCGCCCCGCCCCCTCCATTCTGGTACTTGCTGAAGCCATTAAATTGTCTTGAACTTAATGCGTCTCCATATATGTCTGTTCAGAAGTCAGCTCCACATAGCTCCATGAAGCCTACTCCCTGGTAAATGGGTACCGATTGCTGCCTTGTTCTATTATTAAGAACATAAGAACAGCCCTGCCTCACAGTCACCAACCAGATATCCCAATGAGAAGCCTGCAAGCAGAACCTGAGTGCAAGACAAGAGCACTCTGCTTTCCTGTGGTTTCCAGAAACTGGTATGGAGAAGCATACTGCCTACCACAAGGAATGAGTGCTGTTTGCCTCCATTTGTATTGGATTTCTTGTATTGGATTTTTTTTTTAAATTATCTAAGTTTTGTAAGTCCCTTAACAAAAGAAGCCAGTGGTTGGCAACGCTGCCCTAGAAAATCCTCACCACTTGCCCAAGTGGGGAGCGTGTAACAATGTAATTTGGGATGAAAATAAAGATATATACATAGTCTGCACAAAGATCAAACTTTTTCCTGGCAAGTTTAAGGCAGAAGTCTGGTTTTTCAGCCAAGCTGCTAAGCTCAAAAAACTGAGGTTTATAATGGAAAACCTGACAATCTCTTAAGTGTAATGGAGTAAAGATATTATGACAACAGGGCTTTGTCTACCGAACACGGCTGAAAAAATATACTCCATGCTAATTGTTAACCAAAATGAAGCATACCCTTTCCCTTTTTATTCAAACCTTTTTGTCTGAGGGAGATGTGGCTATCTAATTTCTTGGCAGTTGTATTATTTTATAACAGTAACCTACTGCTTAGGCTGCTGGACTTCCAGGTAGCCACGAGGCTATTATTCTGAATCAACATATAAGTCATGCTACTTACAGGATGAGCCAAGCAGTTCTGCAGCCTTACTGTCTTCCTTTGTTCTGGCATTTACTTTATTCAGATTTTGATGCCCCCCCATCTCCCCTCCCTCTTCGAACACTCCATATTTACATGAGCTGCTGTGCTTTATTTCAGCACTGTGGTTTAGACTTAGGAAATGAGCAGCAAAGTTAATGACAGTCTGAAAACACTTCATGCAAAGCACATCTAGAATGTAACAAAGAAAGAAAGAAAAAGAAACCCTCACACACTTTAGGCCAGATGTACATTTGGTGTAAATCCAGTGATCATAGTGATGAAGGGTTCGTAGGATGTTGGCTGGATCTGCTATGGTCTGGTTCCATTTCTTCTCCCCCATGAAAAATATGTGTAAAGGTGCATAAGGTGGACAGAGGCAGGCAGGAATCTAGTCCCTTCCTTACAGATATTTGTCACACAAAATACAAGTGGATACTGCATCTTAGCACAATCATTTAATCAGAATTTATATTTCGTTACAAGTTTTGGTGTGGTTGCTGTTCCAACTTTGGAACCATCATTTTCTGAGGGGGGGGGTTAACATTGCTATAATACATCCTGGAGAAGAGAAGGAAGACAAAACTAGAATTAATTACTAGTAAATATGTCTGTCATTGACGGTGGCTTACCTCCCTGCCTTCCTCCCTACCAGTCCCAAAGGTCACCAACTGCCACTGCTGCCAGGAGTGTGCCTAGGAAGAGATGCTGGAGATGTGAGTGAGTACCTGTTCCAGGCAAAGGCATGCCTCTTTAACAATTCCATTCTCTACCAAGGAGCCAGTGCCTAGGAGAGGTACTCAGTCTGAGGGACAACATTAGGGTTTAGTTAGCACCCAGCACTTGTTGGAAAAGGTCATTCCTTCCCTGGGACCTGTCCAGGGTTCTGAAGGATTAATGTTCTTGTTACCCTTGCTTTCTAATTTTCAGACTTTTGAACAGCTATCCCTGGCTGTCAGTCCCTGCCCTGACTTCCTGTTCTGGACTACTGCCTGGCCCACTTCATTCAGACTACTGTGGGCTCATCCTTGCCAGGACTTGACAGTATGTGAAGCACTCTGTATACTCTAAATCATTGCCTAAGTTCTGCTTCTTGTTGTGGTTACTATTGCTATTATTATTACTGCTTCCCAAACATTCCCTGAGATTTGGGAATTCCTGGTGTAGTTCATGTCAAATCCTGGTGGCTGGTGCTCCAAGTTCAAATGTTATTGTAGGAAACTTTTCTGCAGCGTTTCACTTGATGATTAAACCAACTGAGATGATCCAATTGTATCAAAGGCGATTGCCCACTTCTGGAGATAATCAGCAGATGGGAAGGCTTCCAGCTTATTGTTTTAAATGGATATGGAGTCTCTCCCAGAAAGCAGGGCTCCACTCTGCCAAATGCCGGGTCTTCAGTCATGTGAAGAGAGCCTAAGTATTTACATGATATATTCCATAGACTCTGTTCTAATTCTGGATCAACACAAGCAGGTCAGGTGTGTAGAGAATGGGCAGGATCCCACCCACTCCTACCTACATAAAGCATACATGCCTTTTGAAAGTATCTAAAGGAGTTTCTGGTGAAATGGACACTAACGCACAAAGAATTAACATGCTGTAATAAACTGCTTAGTCTTTAAGGTGCCACAAGACTATTTGCTGTTTTCACAGAAGGGTGTGATTCTGATAGGATTTCTGGGGAAACAGTTCACCACCTTATCTTGTATTGAAAGAATAAGGTAGAGTTTTATCTATTGCTATCATTTAGCCAGTGTGGTGCTTTCCAGATGCTGGATTAAATCTCCCAAACTAATGATAGAATCTGTATCTAAAGTACCACCATCTTCATAGGCTAATATTATTCACTATGATGGTATTCTGTGCATTAGTACATAATGGCATGTTGACAAGCCCTGTGCTAATTTTGCCTTAAAAATACATGTCCCATGTTTCCTGGTATTAAAATGGCAGCTTTCTTCTTTACATCAGAGACAAGAAGATTTAGAGAAAATAATCTCAAAATAATACACTTTGTTAATTTCACTATGCCCCATTATGCATGTGAAGTGATAAGATGTCACAGAGTGTGAGTTGTATTCAGTAGCACAATGTGATGATGGATGTGAAAATCACAGCATGTCACCAATGTGATAATCACATTCAAAAACCATAAGACCTAGTTTTCCTTTAGTGATCCTACCATTCTTTTCCAGGAGAAATTTCAACTGACATAACCAGGAGATGGAAAGCATGTCCCATATATTTCCTAAGGATAGTCAAGCTATCAGGGACGCGGGTGGCACTGTGGGTTAAACCACAGAGCCTAGGACTTGCCGATCAGAAGGTCGGTGGTTAGAATCCCCGCAACGGGGTGAGCTCCCGTTGCTCGGTCCCTGCTCCTGCCAACCTAGCAGTTCAAAAGCACCTCAAAGTGCAAGTAGATAAATAGGTACCACTCCAGCGGGAAGGTAAACGGCATTTCCGTGCACTGTTCTGGTTCATCAGAAGCGGTTTAGTCATGCTGGCCACATGACCCGGAAGCTGTACGCCAGCTCCTTCGGCCAATAAAGCGAGATGAGCGCCGCAACCCCAGAGTCAGTCACGACTGGACCTAATGGTCAGGGGTCCGTTTACCTTTACCTTTAGTCAAGCTATAGCAATTTAAGAAATATAAAGTGGCATAGTATTCATGGCAACTATTAGTGTATGTTCATGTTGCATTTAGTGGTCAAATATATCTAACATCAGCCAGGTAGGTAGTCGTGTTGGTCTGACGCAGTATCTGAAGAAGTGGTATCTGAAGATGTGTGCATACACACAAAAGCTTATACCAAGAAAAAACTTAGTTGGTCTCTAAGCTGCTACTGAACAATTTTTTTATTTTTTTATATATTTCATCAGCCAAAATGTAATACTTGAGCCAATGTGGTTCCCTCCAGATGTTGCTGGACTACAGCTTCTATTGTTCCTGACTACTGCCTATTGTTTGGGGGTTATGAGAATTGTAGTCCAACAACATGTGGATGCCACATTGGAGACCCCTGCTCATTAGCAAAAGTCAGTGTATATCAGACTTGGACTGGGAAATGGGTTAAAAAATCACAGGGTACTTTGCATCAATTTCAGTCTGAGAGTCATTGTGAGAGAGAATTGGGATACATCCATGTTTGCTACCTGGGGCTCCACAGAGGAAAGGGTGGGGTTGCAACAAACAAACTGGGGTTGTTACAGGAAGGATTAGTTATATTAATAGGCATGGCTTGGAACCATTGAATCAGAGTTGGAGAGAGTCCTATAAACTGTGTGGTCCACTCCCCTGTTTCATGCAGTAAGAAGGCAAAGCAATTAGAGAGAGATTAGGCAAAAGTAAGCTAGAATAGAGAAAAATTAAAAAATATTTAAAAATTGAATACAAAAACAGAGAAACTAAAGAAGGTAAAAAAATTCATTATTTAGAAGAAATGTGTTTAGATTTTTTAAAAAGAAGCTACAAATTAAAATTTAAACTATTTACCGTAAGTTGCTCAGAGAATCAGATTCTAAAGCAGTTCCCTAATGGGACTCAGCACAGCTCTTATTTTTTATGTGATGAAAGCAACAATTTGCCATTAAAATTTAAAAGT
This sequence comes from Podarcis raffonei, assembly GCF_027172205.1. Classification (NCBI taxonomy): domain Eukaryota; kingdom Metazoa; phylum Chordata; class Lepidosauria; order Squamata; family Lacertidae; genus Podarcis; species Podarcis raffonei. The sequence goes on from NC_070602.1 coordinate 70,819,723, forward strand.
AATCTTAAAAAAAAAAACCAACCCACTCTTCATGTTTTTGTGGGTTTGGCACATGACTGTGCTCACTTACCAACAGTGTGTGCCCCTTCAGGGCTCAGTAGACATTTGCTTTTGTGGGTGTCAAAATCAAAACCTTTCCAAAACCATTTAATAGTTTATGGGGATCCAAACACAAACAGAAGCAACAATATATCTGTGTTACTTGCTGTCCTAGCAGTACTTACCGGTAAGCTGCATTTAGTCTGGGGCAATGTTTAGCAGCCTGATTGCTGTGGACTCTCCCATTCTTACATTTTGATAACAACAATATTTGAAGACATTACCAGTTAGTGAACTAGAAAGTCTCCCCTTCTTCAAATATCCACCTAATCCTTGTCACTGGACATTATTATATGAGGGTGAACCAATCTATCGCAATCTGAGAAGTGAATCAAGTACCTTTTAAATAGGATTTCCTACTGAATTTTCAATAGATCTTTCCTTTACTATATTTCTTATCAATTCTCTAGATTAGGTTGGGAAAATAACCTCGCCAGTCTACACCTTGAAATCTACCTGGAAAATAGTCTCTCGGCCACTGAGAATTGTCATTGTGAGTTACGATGATACAGAATAGATGGAGTCATAAAAACATAAGGATTGCCGTGCTGGATCAGACCAAAGGCCAATCTAGTCTGTGAGTGGAATTAGGTCATGTTAGTGGAAGATTAAGAGTGACGGATGAGAGGTTAGGCCTTTCCCCAGGACTCTTAAGCCTGTGCTCCATTCCTTTATGCAGGCGGTCAATCATATTGTGAGTACTTTGGGAACAAAATTTCACTGTTCCCCACTCCTCCCTAATCATAAAAGTATTAGCAGTCTTGAGAAAACTCCAAAGATTGTAGGTGAACCAAAATAATATTAAGAAAAATGAGGTCAGATGTAGAATGCTGATTGGCTAGGGAGGAGTAGCAAACAGGAAGGAAGGGAATGGAAAGGAGAGGTTGGAATCCTGAACGACAGCACTACCTACTGCAATATTTTGTTGCAGGTCCTCACTTGTCACCTTAGGATCGTATACCAGCCTATATATGTGTCATTATTAAAAAGAGATAATCTTCCTGAATGAGATTGTGTACCTTCCAGCTGCACTATGCCAGGTGTTGGAGAAAGTATCAGCCACTTTACATTCCATACAAGCTGATCAACATCTGCATGTATAGGTCAGCTCAGCTGGGCACAGTTGCAAGCCTATAATATGCATGGATAGTGGGTCTCTGAAACATGTTTGGTAGCTTGGATGTGCAAGGCAGCTGATCCTCATGACATAGCCTCTTCCACATGAAGAAACTGCTAGATTGAGACCTATGACATTAATATTGTAATTCATGCTTCTTCAGGTGAGTCTGTAGGAGCTGATTTTAAGAGACATTGCATGTGCCATCAAACTCAGTGTTAAGTTGTGTCCACAGTTCCTGTAATCAAAAGTGCACTCGAATGATTTGTAAGAGAAATAAGTAGAAAAGTCAGAATGCCTAATTCCTTCACAACGCTTAATGTGCAGCTTTGCAGAGTGTCAGTATTTTCCAACACCAACAAAATTATGCATTTTTTTCCTCACATCACGGATAGAAAACCTGCCCAATGTTGCCATTACTTGAGTGAAGGAAAGTTATTTGGAAATTAAATCTTTGAGTAAATGTACTGTGGTGTTCATGGGCAATAGTTCTTATAACTTTAGAACACAGGTATTTCTTTCAGCAGCTATGGCTTTCAGTAGTTCATCAGTTTGGCTTTGCATGAATGTAATTTACCTTTCAAGTACCAAAGGCCTACAGTACAGGGTTTGTCTTTAAATAAACGGGTACTGTAATAGTGCTCACATTATGATCTTTTGAGGGGGAAAAACACCATGCCAAATGTATTCCAACATTTTCTGAGCAGTTAATTGAGATGCAAACATAGTTTGGGTACATTAAAAAAAATGGCATTAACACTGCTGTTTTGTGAGCTAGAAATTGTGTCTTGTGAAATAGATTAGGCAACTGCCATTATTTTTAAACAAAATTATTGGTAAATGACTGTGAGAGCTGAAAACTTCAGCTTTTAAGGAACAACAGAGCCTACTAGACTGAAATGAGACACATAGGAATGAAGGACCCTCCTGAATAGGGTGGGCTGTGGTTTAGGAGAATTAGGGGGAAGTGGGATCACACAAAATTGGGCCAGGACACCTTCTGTGAGTGGAGTTCCTGAAGGTAAGTTAATCCAAACCTATTGCTGCAAGCAAATCACATTCTACAAGAGTGGATCTAAAAACAAATGATCAGATGATTGAGTAATTTTTCCTCAACATCATAAAATCATATAATCATCACAGAATTGTAGTGTTGGAAGGGGCTGCAAGGGTCATCTACCTCAAATATTAGTACTTGGTAATAACTATCCTTGTGTCCATTCAGTTGATGTTCGCTTAACTGCATATAGGAAGAATCAGTGGCTGAATGGCTGCATATTGTCTGATTCATCCTCATGAAATTCATCCAGTGGGTGTAGAAATTAATGCATTTATTGGTAAAATTTACCCATAGGTTGTCAACTCATGCGCTAGGCAGATGCAGTAACAACTCCTGTATCTGAAAAAAAGGCAATAGCTTAGAGCCAAGTCATGTGACCTATCTGGACCTTATTTGTCATTTCATTTCCTTACCTACATTGCAGCTCTATCCTTCCTTCACTGAGTTGGTTGACCAGTAACCTCCCTTGCTTTCTCCAGTCATCACTACTTTCCTGTGCATCTGGTGAAATAATAATAATAATAATAATAATAATAATAATAATAATAATAGTATTTTAAGAGGCAACAAGTAGGGATGTAATAGCATTTTGATTAAGTTCACATTTAAAGGTGAGCCTACCTAATTCAAACTTCCCAAAACAATGTGCAAATTGAAACACAACCATCCTTCAAAATCTGAATTTTGTAATGCATTTCATCAGCTAAGTAATATGTAGAAAAATGTGTACATTAGGATAAAGTGCATGCATTGGTCATAATAACATACAAAATGCATTAGGTAAAATTGCCTTACAAACATGTATATTAGGCAAAATCGCATACATATACAGTGCTACCTCGAGTTACAGGAGCTTCAGGTTACAGACTCCGCTAACCCAGAAATAGTACCTCGGGTTAAGAACTTTGCTTCAGGATGAGAACAGAAATTGCACAGCGGTGGTGCAGCAGCAGCGGGAGGCCCCATTAGCTAAAGTGGTACCTCCTGTTAAGAACAGTTTCAGGTTAAGAACGGACCTCCGGAATGAATTAAGTTCTTAACCAGAGGTACTACTGTATGTGTATAATCAGAGAAATTTCTGCTAAAATTATTATTAGTTTTTATGATACCTTTTTTCAAATTAACAGTAATAATCACAAACTGATGTGGAAATGTGAATTGAACTTGAAACTGGAAAAATGCAACACCGAGCAAAACCGAAATTGGCATATTCGCAGGACTATTTACTGCTGTACTTGCTGCAAGATGCTAATACAGTTACCTATTTGGAATTACCGTATTTACTCGAGTCTAATGTGCCAGCAAATCTAATGTGGACCTTAATTTTGACAATGTAATTTGGCCAAAAAAGGTGATTTGAGCAAATACAGTACTTCTCATTGGCATCAGACTACATTGGACTTGTTCCAATAGATACTGGTTTTGTCGTGGCTAAGGAGGGGTGAATATGCCATTAATTTTACTAAGATACTTGAATATTTTTTGGGAGGTGAAGGGAGAGAATTCAGTTGATGCCCTTGCACTCACAGAAGTGTTTTTGATCCAGCTGATGCCACAGGAGAGGTAATTTTTGCCAGTCATCAGTATGGATATTGAAATATTTTGCCATTGACAACAAAAGAAGCTGGACCCCACTCTTAGTCACAAAAGTGACAATAATGATACAGTTCTACAACCTAGCTTCAATTCTAAATGCAATTTAATTCCACGATGCATTTTTGGATGTTTTTCACTTCTCCACTGTCCCAAATGTTTCTGTTTACAGGAATTGATTTATGCGATAGAAGCTTTTACAACCGCACTCAGTATTTAGAAAGGAAATTTAAAACCAACCATGGAACTTGGTGAAAAAAACTGAGTAAATCAAGTCAGTTTATGCACTATTTTACAGGAAAGGATTGTAACCTATCCAGGTAAAAAAAATAAAAATTTAAAAAACCATGACAAGTTCAAATAGGAATGGGAGATTCCACTGTTGTGATTCATTTTGTAGCAGCCCTGCAGGAACTGGAAGAGAGAAGTTTCAGCCCAATATTAACTCCTAATTGGTTCCCGGGGATTCTTAAAATCTAGCTGAGCCAAGTAGCCAAAATGTTGACAGCTTTATTAGCATATATAATTCAAAAAGGCTCCTATGTTTTAAAAGATTTTAAAGCTATCTTTCAATGTCAACATAAATTCCCCTTAAGACACCTTCAGACACCAGATTTTTCAAAGTATCTCTTTCAGTGAGTGGGTTAACTCCAGCCATCTTTATGTTTGTTATGTGTCCACCTTCCCACTAACCACAGAGTTGCCCTGGGCAACTGGTTTTGAAAAACAGGAGTGAAACCATGTACTTGATTTCATACCAGCACGTCCGGGCTGCTCTCGTTTGAAGCATTAAGTATCCAGTTTAACTATGCACTATATTCAGCGCTTCAAACCTCTACAGTTCAGATGTGCAGGTTTCTAACATACCACCTAACTTCATTCTGCATTGTAGATGACAGGCTGGTGTGAGCTATGCAATTTGCATGGCTGGCTTTCAAGAGTGGGGACACTGTTGTCCTGTGGTACATGCTGTTTCCTAGGAGATACCCTGTATTTCTTCTAGCTGTATAGCACTGCTCTGAACTGAAAGGATGGGAGGTATGCCCCATTTATAGGAAGCTGCCTCTGTAGCTACCTCCTAAGGCCAACTGCACACTCCTGAAGGCTTTATATTGTTTATCTAATTTTTATTGCTCTTTCTATTCCCCAAGGAGCCCAGGGAGGCAAACAGACACACAATTTAAAAAAACAAAAGCAAAGCAGAAACAGATAAAACATTCTGAAAACGATTATAATGAAAAACATCTAAAAGCAGTTACAATTAAAAACATTCTAAAAGCAATTAGAATTAAAAACATACTTCCCTCTAATGATCATGGGATTGCCAGGAACAGTATTCTTCTACCACCAAACGCCTGGGTGAAGAGGAATGCTTTCCAAGTTGTCCTGAAAGTTAATAGCGATGGAGACTGATGCACCTCACATGGAAGAGTATTCCATAACCAGGGAACCATCACAGAAAAGATCCAGTAATGTGTCAGCACTAAATGGGTAAACCCAATTATACTAGGCATACAGAGCTTTCTTTCTTTTTTAAAGCAATGCTTTGGATAGAGGATGAGAGGGGAGTGGGTGGGAAGGCAGCTCTTTGCCTTCAGGTCAGGAAACTCTTGCTTTTGGTAGTTGGGGATTTGTCCAATTGATGCTGCGTTATCATTGGTCTGATCACTGGTTTGTGTAGTCCAGGATTGTCTGCTCTGATTGGCAATGGTTTTCCATAGTCTCAGGCATAGGAATCAACTCTTAAAATATATGAGCCCTCCCCCCCACACACACACACTTCATGAGCATTGCCATTCAAATGGTGTGTGTGTGCTTGTCTTGTGATTGATTATGCAGGGCTTACCTGGGGCTCCCCAATATTTTATTCAGATTGGCACCCCTGTCAGGTCTTGATCTCTTCTAGTTCTGCTACCCTGAGAACATTTTAAATAGCAATGCAGGGGATTGAATCTTGGGATGCTGTGCATACAAAGCATGAATTCTACCATGAGCTACAGCCCCCTCCTTTGACTTCACTGGGAGTCAGATCAGGCCTTAAATCAGGGGGTTGGACACCAACAAACAAGTACGTCCTTTTCCACATTTTCTTATTCTGTGTGTATTTTAATGTGCAATTCCTAAGGCATTAATTTCTACAGACAATGTCCCAGGACTGATGGAGTCATCTTTATTATTTCACTGATTTGAATTCTCTCTCTCTCTCTCTCTCTCTCTCTCTCTCTCTCTGTGTGTGTGTGTGTCTTATGCTTGTGTGTGTATGTCTTATGCATATTATCACACACTTGTGTTCCGTCCTTTAATCGCTCCTTATTTTGTTCCTCTCTCTAGTAGTTTATAAATGCCACTTTTCATTAATGTGACCAGAATGTCATCAAGTAGTTTAATGCTCTTTAATGTCCTTGTATCGTTTACGTTTTTTGAACAGTGTGGAAATGAATCCCATCTGTGGGTTCCCTGACATCAAAAAAGTTTGACAGGCTATTTAGACGTGCTACTTCACATTGCATTAGCGTGTACAATGTCAGGCAGGCAGGAGTCAAAGCTGGGCTGCAGTGAGCTGCTTCCTTCCTTGCTCCTTTCACTGGTCTAAGAGCGACAGATCACTTACCTTAGAAAATCAAAGTCAATCACAGAATATCTTGGTCTGGACAGGAGCCCACAGGCCCCGGGAAAAGTGTGAAGCAGAAATAAAATTTTAAAAAGAGAAATGAGTCAGTTGGAGAAACAGGAAAAAAGCAAGCTCTTTCTCTTGCATGATGCCAAGTTACCTTTACAGTCACATTTTTTTCATCACATGGCTATGCAGATTCGCCACCAGGCCATCTGACTCATTCATTAGTAATCACATTTTTATGATTTGATTTTTTTTTACTCTCCAGGAGGCACTTTTAATTTGTAGCATAGAAGCCAACTGAAAAGGACATTCTAAGCAGCATATTTAGGCTACAAGCAGACACGCCATACCCCAAGGACTTGATTTTTTCTGTTTTGCATCACATTGGGATAATTCTGATTGTCTTCATAGCATGTCTCCAACCCATACACACATGACTTGAAGAGCTTTGTATGAAAGAAAGACTTTTGCCACAATCGTAAATGAACTCCTTTCGCCACATGACTACTAAGCCTGAGTCACACATTATTGTTGCAGTGTGGCGCCACTGGGTATACCCCACCCCTGTGGTTGTTTAGAGGGAAAGGGAAGACTTGGCTCCCTTTTGCTGCTGAGGTGACTAGAAGTGAGCGGAAATGTGCTTTTCTTTGTGTTGCCTGAGCTTGCTCCCCTCAGTCAACACCAGTGTCCTTCTGGCATTAATACTCCAGCGTGGGTATGGGGACAGGCTGAGCAGCCCTGCCTGCTAGCCTTCACACAAAGAGTACAACTGTTTCCACTGAGGCAACTTTGACATGTTAAGCTGAACACATGAAGGTCTCTACGTGGCCCAACATGCGGATCCCGCCTTTCTCCAGGCCACGTGGAAGCCTTCATGGCTACTTCCAAATAGACACTGTTTGTGCAAAGGTTAAGAGACAAGGCTTCATGACAGGCCCTGTGACGGCGCGACAGCACTTTTTCCCCTGGCACCCTTGGGCCCGCCCTCACTTAAATATCATGCACCCACCTCACAGAACACCACTTCCACGAATTCCCACAAACTACCCCAGATTATCCTGTGGGAGACTTGTGTGAGGGCAAACTTAATAATTTGGAGTCTCGGGCAGGATTTGATCAAATAAACAATAAATATTTTATTTAACAAAGGAAGTTTATGACACAAGTGGATAAAACATAGGATACTTGAGATTATAATGTTATTTCACTTCAGTTCTTTCTCAGTTGTTGCACAGCTGTTGCCGCTTAATATTTTGGTTCTTAAACAAGGTGGTACTTCCTGTCAGTTGCACAGCCCTTAGACAACCCTACTCCTGAGGTACTCTAAGTAACAGGCCCAAGGGATCACTGGTTAGGGAGTCTTCTCTTTTTGTAGAAGAATATCTCCCCTCCTGACTGGAATTAGTCCTAAGTAGACTGTATTTTCACCGCTTCTACTTCTCCTGGCTCAGGCTCAGCCTCCCAGTTAATTCCTGGCCTATTACTCTTACAGGACACCACACACTGTCCTTCACACTAAGCTCATACACTCCTTTCTCTACCTTGTGATATATTCCTCAGAGTGGTTGTTTCTACCCAGAACCAACTCTCTCTCCTCTCATTCCCTATCTCCCAACCTATTCTCCCAACCTCAATCCAGCCTACTCCTCCACTGTTCCTCCAAACCCTCTCCTTTTCAACTCCCCCTTCTGGAACCCTGGCCAATCAGAGGCTGCCATTCGTTAACCGTTTGCTGGCAGGAAAAAAGAAAAAGAAAACATATGTTGACCCAACCTGTCCAGCAAAACAAACTTTGCCATCACAGGCCCCTTCTCCCATGCCAAGTAACACAACTTTCTCGATAGTATGGCTCAAAGAGCTGTGAGACTTTAGCCATTTGTTCCTAAGATATATATCCCTTTTATGATGATGATGATGATGATGATGATGATGATGATGATAAGAGTTAGGTCATGGTAGATTTTATGAAGGGCAACAGGGAGTGGGAGGGTAATTTCATGCAATATGTTATCCTTTATCTTCTGTGACTATGATGCTGGTCACAGAGCTCTATCCTTAAGTGCAGGGTGCATTTTTTGAGCAATAATAATAATAATAATAATAATAATAATAATAAATAATACAAATTGCCAGCAGTGAGGCAGGACCGGGGAATCCAGATGGGAACCCTGGTGAGTGTGTCCTGCTAGGGGATTTTTTTTTTTAATCCATTTGCTCCCTGCTGTTGGCCTGGCTTGGGGCAAGAGGTGAGTGCGTCTGCATTTTGCAGTGCTCTTAAACAATCCCATTTGCCTTTTTAAGTAATTCAAGTTGAATTGCAGCTGAAGGTGGCAACGAGTTAAAATGTTGAAGTTCCAATCCAGATATGGGTTTGAGCATTAACTATTGGGGGGGGGCTGCACTTAAGGGTGTAGCTAAGTGAGTAACAGTTTGCAGTTCGAAACTGTATCTCTAGCTTTTTGAAGCATGAACAGTAACCAGAGTAAATACTTTTTAAAGTACACTGTTACAGTTTTCTTGCGATTTGATCTGGAGCATACCTAGAGCAAGCCTACTTGACGCTGGGAAGATGCCCCTGATACATGTTTATCTTCCCTTGTACAATACAGTGGTACCTCGGGTTAAGTACTTAATTCGTTCCGGAGGTCCGTTCTTAACCTGAAACTGTTCTTAACCTGAAGCACCAGTTTAGCTAATGGGGCCTCCTGCTGCTGCCGCACCACTGGAGCACGATTTCTGTTCTCATCCTGAAGCAAAGTTCTTAACCTGAAGCACTATTTCTGGGTTAGCGGAGTCTGTAACCTGAAGCGTATGTAACCTGAAACGTATGTAACCCGAGGTACCACTGTATTTAAATAATGTGAGAACCTTATAGAATCATAGAATTGTATTAAAATACTTTTTCTCAATTTTGTGGCTTCTTTGCATTCAGTCTAATCATATATCTGCCCAAACCTCCCACAACTGTCAAAAATTAACAGAGTTCCAAACAATCTCTTTTTGGAATTGTATATATTTGTATTACATATGTTCTTCACTTATAACAACTGAATGAAACAACCAAGGAACATCTAACACATTTTAGAGGAAATATAGTATCTGACTGTGCAGAAATCTGCTTTTCTTCAGCAGAAAATAAACCCTTGACACCTTTTTCAATTTGTAGACTAACAAATTTATCGAAAGTCTGTAAATAATAGTATCTTCCATCTGTGATAACTGTCAATCACTATTTAATTATGCATTATATTTTGTCAACATAGTTAAACTGTAGTTTTGCTCCATTTTCTTACATTTTAATAACGTGCAACATTTTTGATGTCTTGTAAAATGTACACTGATTAATCAGATTGCATTTACTGAGTCATTACTGGCCCAGGAGTTCTGTTTCCGAAATAGAGGTGCCAGGGGTCATTGGTTCTCCCACACAGACAACAGAGAACAATGTTACAATTGTGTGTTTTTCCCCCTGGGTGGTTGGGATGTACACAGAAGTGGGTGGGATGCCACAGTCTTGTCAAAGTTAAATCAGTGCTGACCCTGATGGCTGCTGGCATTCAGTGTAAGCCCTAAGCAGAACTGACACATTAAATAAGGTCCTTTAATGCAGGTTCATTAATTTCAATGGGTCTACTCTGAGTAAACTTAGTCGTCTACTACTTATTGTGCTGCTGAAAGTGGAGCCCAAATGGTGTCCCCTCCCCTCTTAGGTCCAGCACTTTAAAAAGCTGTTGGGTAACCATACATTACAAAGGACAGATCTCTATTTCAAGATGTTGTTTATTTAGAATGACTGTCTGGTTCAAGAAAATGTAAGCAGTCTTGGAAATAATAATAATAATAATAATAATAATAATAATAATAATAATAACAACAACAACAACAACAACAACAATAATAATATATTTATACCCCACCCATCTGGCTGGGTTTCCTCAGCCACTCTGGGCAGCTCCCAACAGAATATTAAAAACGTGATAAAACATCAAACATTAAAAACTTCCCTAAACAGGGCTGCCTTCAGATATCTTCTAAAAGTCATATTGTTGTTTATTTCCTTGACATCTGATGGGAGCGTGTTCCACGGGGTGGGCGCCATTGCCAAGAAGGCCCTCTGCCTCGTTCCCTGTAACCTCACTTCTTGCAGGGAGGGAACCGCCAGAAGGCCCTTGGTGCTGGACCTCAGTGTCCGGGCTGAATGATGGGTATGGAGATGTTTCTTCAGGTATACTAGACCGAGGCTATTTATGGCTTTAAAGGTCAGCACCAACACTTTGATTGTGCTTGGAAACGGACTGGTGTTATATGGTCTCGGCATTATCAGTAGATAATGACTACTTGGCCCAATTTACACACAGCAGAGTTCTGTCCATATGCTATACCAATGGAGGGTGATTTTCACAGATTCTTCCTTCTCAATGTATCCCATAAAAAGCTACTGCAGAAGGTTGGGGGTCTGTCCAGAATACCATGGGAGGTGATACTAGCAGCTGAAGGTGGAATTGGCAAAAACAGCCTGCCACTGCTGGCTCTAAGTCCCATTTATGAATAGAATAAGACCTGTGGTGTGCAGAATGGCAACTCTGGAGCCAGCCCAGTATAAATACAACCGACCCTCAGATGTCCAAGCATACAGAATTTCACACAATGCCTTTGATTCTTCAGTTGGTTTAAGAGATCCACTGTGGTCCAGCAAATAGAAAATTGGACTCGGATAGGGGAAACTAACCTCAAATGCAGCTAAGCTAAAAGACTCATTGGAGGGCTTTTGGCAAGTCACCATCTCTCAGCCATCACCAGCTTGTTTTAAGAATGAATAAGGCAAGAGTGGGACAGCACAATGAGCATATACAGTGGTACCTCGGGTTAAGTACTTAATTCTTTCTGGAGGTCCGTTCTTAACCTGAAACTGTTCTTAACCTGAAGCACCACTGAAGTGTCTATAACCTGAAGCATATATAACCCGAGGTACCACTGTAGATGGACATATACCTTGTAAACATTGTTTTGAAAACATTTTCAAAGGATGTCATTATCATTAAGATTGGATTTGAACCAAGGTTTAATTATGGAACTTTTTTATGCCAGGACATTGAAATATTTGAAGAAAGAATAATGGTGAGTGCTTCTGATCATGCACAGAGTGCTCTCTTCACCTCTGAGTAGACACAACCTGCTGCCACACACCTGGTAATGAGGGTGTTTTACAGACAGATCTGAGTGTTGGCATCCCGCTTTTTATAGAGGGATTTATTGTCCAGGTAGTTATTTGAAACATGTGCCCTCTTGTCTGTAAAATGCTCTCCCTAGACAGGCTTGCCTAGCACCTCCTTTAATGTATTCTCAGCTGCAACAAATATTTTTTATTCTCCCAGGTCATTTAGCATTTTTAAATATCCTTTAATATTATTGATATTACTTAATTCTAATCTATGCTGAACGCCGGCAATTTGGCCAGGTTTTAGCTTCTGTGGCCAGACTGATTTTGGCTGAATTGTTTGCTGAGGTTTTCAATTGTGTCTGTCTATGTTGGATTTTAGGGCTAGAATTATCTATTGCATGATTGTTTTTATAAATATATGGGTTAGCTGAGTTGCAGGGTTTGATTTTGTCTGCTTTACTATGTCTTTGGCCTAGAGATTATTTCACATTAGATGACATAAACTGAAACAAATAAAAGTCCTTAAGGGATTGTCCATACCTAGGAGAACATCCACATTTTCCTCTGAATAGCAGCCTCCCGCTGCCAGCCTTCCATATTCTGTATCTGACTCAAAATGCTTACAAAACACCAACAGGCCATATTGGGTGTTGAGTCATACTCTGAGTAGGCACGCGGAAATTAATGAACATTATTAACTTTTATGTTGTACATTGCCTTGTTATATTCATTATGAAAGTGCAGTTTAGTCATACTTGAATAATAACAGCAGCAACAACTTGAGCTTACTGATTTAAGCAGGTTTCTCTGAGGAGAACTTAGCTAGATTCAAATGCCGTATGTTTCAGAAAGGATTCGCCAGGAAGTGTGGGAGGAAAACTAGCATTTTCAGAAGTCAAAAGCCTCACTGGGCATGCAGTATTATTACTTCTACAATTCTTTGGATTGTGGCTCATGAGAGCTAGAAACTTACAAGTGACTCACAAAACGCCATGTGTAATAAAAGGCTTTATGTTTTCCGAAAACTAGAAAGAAAGTTTATAACAGGACTGGGCTTTGACTCATCACTCTTAAATCTGTGTTAAAATGATCAGGGGCTTCTGGAATACTTATTAGCAGGGGCCAGAGAACCACCTCTGCCAGAGCTGTAGTGCAAAGGAAGAGAGGAGACAAACTGCTGCAGCTGTACTGCTTGCCATTCATACAAGCAGTGTATTTTTCCAGCTTTCGTGGTTACATTAATTGTTAATGACAAAGGCAACCTTCACTCTGTGTGGTTTCCTGCCTGTATTTGGATCCTTTACAAGGCTTCTTTTCTCCCCAACCCCACCGTCCTGCTTTTCCCTGATAGGATATGCAACCCGAGATGTGCGAAAAAACAGTGCACACATTGTCATTTAATTGGCCCTCACTCAGGCGCATCGGGCCTCAGCGCGTGTGCTGCGGAGTGTCTGCTCCACAACAGGAAAGAATAAACTCAGGCTCAAATCATAGGAAATTCATCAAATATGCTTCTTAGAGTTCTGTCTTTCAAGGTCTGTTTCCTTGCCATATGATCTCTATAAACCAAATTACTGCTGGCCTGAGTACAAGACTCGAGGCGCCTGGGGCTAACATATAATGAATGCCAAATGCATGTGACAATAGACTGATCATGGAGAAGAATGGAAATTTTTTAAGTACTTCTTTTATTTCATTTATAGAAAGCAAACTGACTACACTTAATACATTTCTAAAGGAGCCAGTCATTTCCTTGTGGTTCCAGACCTGCGCACCAAGTCTTTTTATATCAGCCTCATTAAATCAGAAGGATGGATGGAAGATCTTTCGGAATAAGCAGTATAAGCTGAAACACACACAAAAAGCAAGACATTTCCTTTAGACGCATTGTGGAGTGAGCTCAGTTGTTCCTACGAGCCATGTTCCATAAGCGACGGATTGTATCTGATTAAGGCATACTCAGGGAGTAGACTTATTAAAAAGGAAGGACTTCCAATTAATAGTGTCCAATGGTTTCAGGGAGTCTACTCTGAGTATGATTTAGACCTTCACAAGATCCATTGCAATGAATAGACAGTATGGAAACAGCAGCGCTGGGTAGTTTATACCCTTTGTTCCATTTACTTAATGCAACCAAGAGCTCTACTGCTTTGCGTGGAATTTATCACCCCAGCCAGAATTGCTGTGTTGTTGTTTAAGCAAGGGTAGGGGGTTGGGAAATCTCCTTAAAGGCTCAATGGATGGGAAGCAACTTGTTTTATTAATTTGTGCAATAAACAGCCAAGCAGGGTGTCCCTCCCCCGCCCCAAGTTTGCCAATTATATTAAATTCCCTAACAACTGAAAATGTTACCGGTGAAGGATTGCAAGAAATGCGAAATCTCCAGACAAGGAAAATGTACATACGTATATATATTGCACTCGCCATACTGTATGCAGAGAGGCAATTAATATTGCTTCTTAGGCTTTAGAAAATACTGCACTTAGAACTGCAAGTCAACTAACAGATCGTCTATAACCCATAAATGCTTCCATATTCACAGGCATCAGCACTCTTACACTTACAAAAAAAGAGAAAAGAAATAATACATACATATTAATGGATCACTTTTTGTCCTTTGGGGAGTATATTTTTTAAAAGGGCCAAGGCAGCAATAATAGCTCCTTTAAGAATTCTAAATGCTCTAATTGTTTTATATAAGTTACAGTGTTAGTATTAATTAATGATGAATGTTTTGTGTATGTATTTGAGGAAAACAGCCAAAGAAAAACATATATATATACATAAGCCCTATTTCAAGCTGATGTTAATTGTTGCCCTTTTTTTTGAAGGTTTGGGATTGCTTAAATACAAAATTATTTCAACCACATTTCAATTAGAACCATGAAATATAGCCCATGAGGTCATGCAATTCAGCAGACGGGTTTTTATTCCACACTGAAGCTTAAAGCAACACGTGAAAACAGCAGGAGTGTGCCTTCTATTATATTTTCATCTAAATCCTTAAGCAGGTACTATGAGCTACTGGGCCACTGCAGTTACAGATAGAAATCAGTGTATGTTGGTGCTGTACCCTGCTATTTCAGGGGAGCAAACGACATAAACCCCAGTGCAGCAGAAACCAGCTGATACAGTTGAACCAGCAAGGCACTCCCCTGTGCCAAAACTCAAGCCCAAAGTAGGTGATTGTGTCAATATGTTTGTGGTCCACCACTCCTTCCACCATATTGATGCTTCTGGAGAACTGAGCCAGAAAGTGGCATTGCACTGAGGAGACTGGCAGGCCCAACTTTGTGGGATCAGTGCCTTCGCATGTTGAATGAGGGGTGCTATTGATTTTATCATAAGAGGATAATGAAAAGACAATCTATGTTTTCCTAAATGTGAGGTAGGAGGAAGGGGAATAAAGCTTTTGGATTATTGAATATATATGGATAAAGATGTACAGTGGTCCCAAATAATACTAAGAGGCAGTTTCATAGGCTGAATAGTGAGGTTTCTGAATGATCATCATTCTGCTAATTAGTTTCACAGTATATGAATAGCCTAAATGTCCTCCTTACTGGCACATTTGTGTAGCTGATGGAATTAACTAGAATCAGCAAAATCCAGATATCCTTGGTTTTGGTTCTCCTATTCTCCAAGGTAAGCCTTTTCCCACTCCAAGTAGGACAGAGGAAAATGTATTTGGTTTTGTGCATGTTTTTCTATAGGTATTTTGATTGCAATAGAGACTTCCAACATCTACATGCTGCCTGAAGCAAGTTCCGAATGCCATTACTAAACAAGTGCCCTACTTGCCCACATAAGGATACAACACCAGAAGAGTTTGGGCACCATCACAAATATGTATATGCTGAAAAAATGGACACAATATATTTTTACAAAGTGAAGCAATCAGTGCAAAGAAATGTGGACATGAAGAAATTATTGTGGTCAGGATGCTGAATGCACACATACTCAGAAGAGAAAATTGTGCTGAATTACGCAAAACCTCCTTTAAATTCAGCAATGCCTTTAGTGGGGAAAACATCCAGCAAGGAATATATTAATGTACATATTGTCAAGTATTTCGTTTTATAAAGCGTATAGAATAGGTGCCAAAATATGCATTTACAAAGAGGACAAAAATAACTACTCTGGTCTTTAAGAATATGTGGGGTTTTGTTTTGTTTTTAAAAACTACCTACAAATAAATGTATATCTCAGTCTGCCATCAACAAATTGCATACATATTCTCTCTCTCTCTCTCTCTCTCTCTCTCACACACACACACACACAGAGAGAGAGAGAGAGAGAGAGAGAGAGAGAGAGAGAGAGAGAGAACATATAATGTTCCTTAATATAGTAACACAGCCGTAGTCACATTCAAATGTATATTGTGTTCTAGGCATGAATACTTCTTGCAGTTGCAGTTGCATTGCCTAAAGCCTTTTCCTTCACAAACTTACGTAATGTTTGTTAAAGTGCCAATGGTTATGCCTCCTTTGCTGTCTCTGGAACCTTTGCCCAGGTGTTGATCATTCACTGTATAGAGGTATTTCTCTCAAGGTCTCCTTGGCCTGTTGTGTGCTATCATTTTGAAGGGACTTAGCTCTAGATTCAGCCTCAGACCTTGAGCCAAAATGGGCAGACTCTGAAGTGCTTTGGCCAGGGATCAAAAAAGTAAAGCCTTGGAACTTATTTGTAGACGCAAAATGGCATAGAGCTTTCCCTCACTGGATAACCACTTAGTCGCCCCACATCTGGTATGAGGCAAAATGTCTTCCGGGTCAAAATCCATGGCTGCCAGGCAAATCTGAGCCCTGTCACCTTTCATTTGAGAAATTAAGCACTTGCTATTGCTGATTAAAGAATTCAAGGTGTGGGTCAAGCGGGGGGATGGGGGGATTTCACCTTCCTCAAAGAGTCCACGGGAGTCATCAGCTTCCTGGGCATGTTTGCATTCTTTGATATATGGGGAACTGAGAAATACAGATTTCCTTGCTTAAGGGGCCTTCAGAAAGGCCAGGTTGTATTAATTCGGGTCTACCCATGTGTGCTTGTGCTCAGATCAGCCATAGATAGCCAGGTTCCCTGCTACAGCCACAAGAGCAATTTGTAGACAGACTGTATGGAATTATTGCTAAATTCCCAGCTGATGGAAGGTATTATAGGTTATGTCCTACAAGGGAAGATGTTGTAGACCCCACTGTGTGTTGCAGCTGACTTGCTAGAAATAATGGCTCTGTAAAAACACTGGAAGGAGGACAGTACCTAAAACTAAAAACACGCTAAAATATGGCAGGAAACCTTGAGGGAAGTTTCATTTTTGTGGTGCTTGTGAGAGTTAAAGCATCACAGAAAGGCCTAAAAAGGGTAAACAAATATGGCAAGGGAGCCAAAGAACATTGTTCAGCTGAACATATGCACTTCTTGTTTGTGCAAGCTTTTTTCAGAGAAAAGAAATGAAGTCCCGTTGAAACATCCAAATAAAATTATGAAGGCTCAAACGCTTTAGATTTCTGGGGGTATGTCTTGGCTGCACTCTGATCAGGAATTTAGGCTGCTACTGAAGAAGGAGGAATCATTCCTCTCCCGAGGCAAATTAGATTTTGTTCTCCTACTAGGGCTGACAACTTCATTTTTAGCCAGCTTTCCCTCTCAGCCAATGTACACTTGGGGCCATGTGTAAACTGCTGTGTTTTTTGCTGGCACTCAGAGTTCTTTTCTTTTTCTTTTTTTCATGATTTCATGTTGCTAGCGGCAGTACAAATAAAAAAAATGTGTGAGATGAGTGTCGCTATATTGCCATGAGATACAGGGCAGGCAAATGGCAAGATTGCGGTTAGCCAAGGTAAAACAATGAAGCTGATTGAAAAAGCTGGCTCCAAACTGCATGAATGCTAATAGCTATAAGAAGCCATTATGACTGATTTAGGATTGATTTCCTTTTTGCCGCTGTTCTTAATACAGCAGACAATACAGTGTAAATGCAACACATATTTTTCACATATCCAGAAGTCTCAATGTGGCCTCCCTGTGGAGGTGCACAAAATTTAAAGAGAAGTGCAATTTCTTTCCTTTTCTTTTCTAATCCCTTCATGATTTTTATGTCTATCGGGGTTATGAAACTGGGTACAGAACTTCACAGTACAGCCCTCATGTTTTATGCAGTGTAACACCCATGCACAGCAATCTGTGGCACTGAATGCATGATGAGTCATCAAGACTTTGCCCAGCTAGTACCTCTCATCTCATGACTTTGCTATAATGTCTAATAAATGGCATATACTACATTGCAACACAAGTTTGCCATGTAGCTGAAGCACATAATTGTGTGCAATGGCTCCCCACAAAATATTTCTGTTGATGGCATCATTTCAGATCGTGAGTAGTAGCAAAATTCACAGCATTGTTCAAAAGCTTGCTCTTGGATCAATTTTAAATTAAATTAAATTAAATTAAATTAAATTAAAATCTCTGTATTTTTAAAAAGCAATGGCTGTGGTTTTTGTTTATTGGTTTTTTAAAAACTCTTTTCTTATAACCTTCAGAGATACAAGTGCTCTTTAGCGGGGGGGGGGGGGACTTGTGGTCTAACATGCAAAGGAGCAAATTGCCTTTTTTGTGTAGTATCCTTGGCACATGGTGCTGTGGCTAGAACTGAACGGCAGCAGTGGATTTATTAGGTTAAGTATTTCAGAAGGTCATAGCTTGGCATCTTCTTCTTTCCAGTTGCTTATCTCAGGTGAAAGGCTTTTTTACAAAATGTAAAAAGATGGTGTGCCTGGTCAAGATAGGCTTTTACTCATTGTATATCTATTTCTAAATATAGGTTAAACATTTGCAGCACAACCATACTTACTCAGAATGAAGACCTACTGAATTCACTGGGGCTTACTCCCAGATATTTGGGGTGCAGCCTTCCTTCTTAAGTTATTGATATGCTTGCTTGAAGACCATCCCATTTAAAAATAAAAATGATCTCACTGGATTGTCAACTCTGCTTGCAAAGACGGTTGAAGAAGAAGAAGAAGAAACCAGTCTGTCAGTCGTCTCTCCACCCACATCTCTTACAGGCCACTGCCTGTCTTGTTTCACAATGAAGCCATAGTTGGAATGAGCACAGTCAAGATCATCATGAGGTGATTTCATGAGCCCTCCATTTCCAGCAGTGTCATATGTGGTGCTGGGCGAGGCCACCCACATAGCCCACTGTTGTGGCCTGGTTGCTCTGTTGAAAGAAAGTTATAAAGTCAGCTTTTTGACTTCTGCCAATGCATCCAGATGATTTCAATTTGCTAAGGATCTAACTGTAGCATTAGTCTGACAAACCTGTGCCAGTAGGCAACTGCGTTTCTTCTGCAGCAATTTTAGAACTCAAGGGCTTCATTTGGGACTGGGCAAGGGAACAGTTATCTTTACAACAATCCATTACTGAGCTGGCTCCTTAACTGGCAAGTCCATTAAGTAACTCCCATATATGCAAGTGTTTATTGTGGGGCTTCATTGCTCAGAATCCTTTAACTGGGAATCCAACTGATTTTTACTTTTTTAGAAAAAGAGAGATGTTAGGACAGCAGCCTGCCTTTTGCAAGGGAGGGCATCGTGTGGAATCCATTTTGAACTGCAAGTGAGGCTACTCAAAAGTACGGTAACATGCTGAAGTTGAGTCAATCAATTACTAGTCTAGTTTAGCAAGTGCCAAAAGTATTGACCCTACACTTAGTATAGTGTTCTCCAAAGTACTTAAAAATCATATATGGAGGGTAGTATTACCATAGAGATCTATTTTTAACCAGGTTTTGGCAGTATGGTCTCCAAGCTTGAAAAGCCCTCATGTGCTTCTAAGGCAATCTACTGATCACAAACATTCTAAGTATTTTAAAGGTGTTTCGTGGAAGAAAAAATTGATGCTGTTTTATTATGCAGTAAAAGGGAGGAAATAGTCCTGGCACTTGCTGTGATGGTGTTTAGCAAGTTAACCATCAGCAGGAGCCCAACCTCATATTGGCAAGAGTCGCATGTTCTCAGACTTTCCATCTATTAGCTGCCATTTTATTAGAGAGAAAAGTGTGGGGAGAACAAGTCGGTTCTCTTTCCAGACATTTAGACTGTTCTATGATTGTTAATCATCAGAGGAATTCAGGGCTTCAGAAGTTTTTCAGATGTCTCTGACAGCAGAGTGCAGTTTAGAAGAGACATTTCACATCTAAGTACTATATATACTTGGAAAAGCAAACACCATTACTCATGCCATTCATTAGCTTGCTATCGAAAACACAAATGCCAGGGTCTTGTGCATACAAAAAGACAAGCACCCTGGATTAGACCTTAGGGTCATTGGTGGGGAAAAAAGGAAAAAACGAAAGAACTTCCACCAACATTATTGCCAGAGAACTGGGAAAAGTTCATCCCACTATGCCATTATTTGCAATTGTATACTAATTGGGTCTTCCGAATCTCCATCAATTAAATGGAAGGTGCCCAACATCCCTCACACACTGTAATCTCATCTCCTGACTTTGCTTGTCTTCTGGTTGGCAAAGCCAACTGTGACAGCCAAGCTCCTTTAAGAGCTGAGCTGGAAGGAACAAGGGGTGTGGGCCAGCAGCAGAGGGAGAAAGTGGTACAGCTTGAGCTAGAAGGTTAATCATGACGGAGGCCTGTCGTATGAAAACTCAATAATACATTTGTTATTTGCAACATTTTTTAGCTTCTCACACAGAGGTCACTCCCACCAACCTGAATGGCCTTAAAAGAAGATTAGAAAAATTCATGGCGGAAAAGTCTATCAATGGCTACTAGCCATGGCTACCATGCTCTTGACCATCTGCCTTGATGGTCGAGGAAGTATGCTTCTGAATACCAGTGATTGGAGACCTCAAGATGGGAAAGCGTTCTGGTGGTCAGATCCTGTTTACAGGTTTCCCACAGGCACCCGGTTGGCCACTGTGAGAACAGGATGCTGTCCATTGGCCTGGTCCAGCAGGCTCTTCTTAAGTTCCATAAAACAAAAAACAACACACTGGCTTCAAGTTTGGGGGGGGTCCTGAGCAGGGTCCTGAGCAAAGTATCATCTGGGGGGTGCTGTCTTCTGTCAGGGGGCCCTAGTGCATTTATGGTGGCAATGCTCTGTCTCTTTAAAATTCTTTTTTTAAAAAACTTACCTCATTCATTTTTTAAAATTGCATTTTTAAAAAGTCAGAGGTGACTGTGCTGGACTCTCTGGGAATCTACAGACTTTATATTGACTTTGATAATAGGGAGAACTTAATGGGAAAGTGTGATGTTTCCTAGTAGTGATTGGTGGTAGGACAGAAGACAGGAAGACCAACTGTAGGTGGAGCCAGAGCAAATAACATGCAAAGCCAACTGATTCTAGTATTATCTCCACCTTCCATCCTGAGGAGCTGTACAAAAAGAGGACCAAGAATGAGGAGAAATCTGGTAAGAAGGGCAGGCAGACTGAGGTTGATGGAGCAGAACTCTTTCACCCTAATGGACCAGCCTCCACTGTTTCTACAGTGGTACCTCAGGTTACATACACTTCAGGTTACAGAATCCGCTAACCCAGAAATAGTGCTTTAGGTTAAGAACTTTGCTTCAGGGTGAGAACAGAAATCGTGCTCCGGCGTGGCAGCAGCAGGAGGCCCCATTAGCTAAAGTGGTGCTTCAGGTTAAGAACAGTTTCAGATTAAGTACGGACCTCCGGAATGAGTTAACCCGAGGTACCACTGTACTGCCCTTCTGCAGGGTTTATGCAGAAGGGACAAGCTGGACTTCATTGTTGCTGTTCCTGGAGAAGTCCTGCAGCGTGAGATAGACTGCCCTTCCTTTCTCCCCAAAGTTCTCCACATGAAGTGTGTTTTCTTAACCATGTACCCTAGGCTTTTTGCAGAAAATATCCTCAGCATCTCACTGCTGCCACCAGCTTTTGCAAAAGCACAACAGGAAGTGAAGGAACCTTCCTTCTCCTTCAATTTCCAGGAAGTGTGATAGGTAATGTGAGGGAAAGGAAGGGCATGCTCTCTTCTGTCTTTACATCATTTTCCTCCAAGAATTTCTGCAGTTCACACTGAAATAGGAAGGAAGAAAGCATTACACGGGGCTTGGGGGCCAGGACAGGAGCACTAACAAAAACAGAGGGAATTTGGAGAATTTGTTTGCAGTGTTTGTTTGTTTTTAAGAGAAAAATCCTGTACATTACTAGTTACCAATTTACTTGTCCAATTCTGGTTTGGATTAAATGTACCTGAGAGATTTTAGCTTCAGGTTCTGTTCCAGTTCAGTTGTGTGTTGGGGTGTGTGTGTGAATTTACCACCCTCTGAACAAGTTGCTGGGTTCACGTTCAGGTGTGGTTTGTCTCTCTGATTGTAATTATGTCCTGTCTGGCAAATTTCTTGAGCAAAACTTATTAAATTAAGAAAACCACACGTAAACAGGAAGAGTGGGGCTTTCGCTACCTACAGATGTTATTGTGCTTCACCGTATCACGTCAGTAAAGAAGAAGCTGTAACTATGAACTCTGCTTATTATGATAGCTATTAGACTGGATGGGGAAAAGAGATATATATATCCCAGAAATATCTGTTTTGATCTTCTAAGACAGGCAACACGAGTCCAGCTTTGGAATTGTTTATAAAGTAATCAGCATTAATTTGTTCTGTTCAGGTTTAAATTATATACCTTGGGCCTTCCTGACAGGACACCGCCATAGCAATTGCTGTCAAATGCAAATTAATTTGCCAGCAGGATGACCGTCTCCTTCATAAATTATTCATAGGGTGTCCTTGCATGTGACCGCAGCTCAACGATCCCTATATTTAAAAAAAAAGCATTGAGGGATCTGACAAGACAGCCTGCTGCCCATGGAAGCTCATGCCACAATAAGCCAGTATGGGCCCAATCCACCAGGGCAGCCTCCCGCCCTAGGCCCCACCCAAATGAATGGGAGTTACATGAAAAGCTCTTCCTCGCAAAAGGTGCCATATCACACCTTTCATCTCCAGGCGCTTTAGAAAGTGTCTGATAAGGAAGGATTTTATGCAATGAGCTGTGTAAGGAATAATGCCTGAAATATTGTTCAAACTATGTTTCTTATTGACACTGTTTTGGTCACATCCCCCTTCTCCTTCAGCAGCAATAACTGGAATACTATCAGAAAGGGGGATAGGCCATTGCATTTATTTTTTCAAATTCAGAATTGATGGCCCGATTTACATTTGTTCTTTTAAAGAATCAGCCTTGGCAAACAAGCGTTAGATTTCAGACATAATTCTGTTATTCAAATGGGAGAAGAGTTTGATAGCTATGCTAATCACTTTTATCTGAGAAAACATAACTAATAGCTTGGTTTACATTTGCCTACATTTATGAGCATAATTTTAGCACATAATTTTATTGCACCATAAAACATAATACTGCATTAGCCTGCTCTTAAAAAAAGAAAAAAAGAAAGAGAAATGTACCTTCAAGTGATTTGCGCAGAAACCTTCACACTGCATTTAAATGACAGTGTCATTTTTAAAAGTTGACCTGTTTGCATTAATGCAAAAGGCTCTCTTGTAACAATTAACCATTTAAGTCCATTTCACGCAGACATATTTAGCCAGAATGTTTAAAATCTTTATATGGCCATTGATTAAACAGGAGCATTTTCAGTCTGTTATTCTTCAGCCATCTCAAACTGAATGAAGCTTTTCCTCACCACTTTCCCTACCCCACTTCACAACATCGGAGAATGTTTCTGAAAGCCTTTATTGCTATACACATAAGCTGCAAAAATGAAAGCAAGACTGGTCCACATAGAATAATTTTTCACCACCATGGACCTGCATCCAGTGAATATGTATTTGCTGGAAATATCATAAAACAGAAGTAGAGATCATGTTTTATGATTCAAGTGGGTCAGCCATTTCCACTGAACATTCTGGTGTGTGGATAAGGAGAAAATGTGCTAATGAGAAATCCATCTGCAATAACGTACTTGAACATTTTGTCTTGGGAAAGGTCAAGTAGTGAATATACTTTGAGGATTACTTTCATGGGAGGACAAATATATTGATAAGTCCCCTTAGTCACACAAATCCCACTATTATTGCTGTTGTTGCCATGCCATAAACGCAGCCATTTCTGAAAAGGCTACTCGGATGTTTGGGAAGATATTCTCTCAGTGTCCCCAGCTCTGGATTGCTAATACAGCCATCCAATCAAATGGAAATAAATGGGGAAATCCTTCACATGGCAATGAGCCATTATGCTTGGACTCTTATGGCAGAAAGGAAACAAAACACCTCATGCGTAGTAATACCAGTGCTCATGTAACCACGTGATAGAAAATGCTAGCACATGCTAAGCAGTTTATCATATTTACCAGCTCTCTCTAAGCAGTGCTCCCAGACCTGTTGATCACAGGCAAATACAATATGTAAGAACAGCACATTGTGCTGTTTGTTTATAGAGAGAACCTGAAATTTATAGAGAGAACCTGCTTCAGGTGATAGCAGTAGTATGGCCACATTAACAGGCTACATCTCCAAATCTGACCCACCTTTGAATTAGAATTAATCACCAGGTATTTCAAACCCCACCTGGATTAATCCCAGATGTATATTTGGACCCCTTTGTGAAAGCTTCTATTTTGATCACATTTGTAAATTCCGGTCCAACTGCTATGCAAACATTTGCTGAAGGGACATGAGTATTCAAATCCAATTTCTCTTCCTGATTTCCTAGCTATCCCTTCATCACAAAGCTAACTTCAAAGAAACCCTAGAGATTAAAAATCTTAATTCACATATACTCTCATGGGGTCTGAACTGGTGGTGACAGGCCAGGAACGGTATCTTGGGGTCCTATGGATAGCTCAATGAAGATGTCAATCCAGTGTGCAGTGGTTGTGGGAAAAAGCAAATTCATTGCGGAGGATAATTAGGAAAGGAATTGAAAATAAAACTGGCAATAGCTTAATGCCATTGTAATGCAGTGCGACCACATTTGGAGTATTCTGAACTGCTCACTAAACCTCACCTCAAAAAGAGTATTGTTGAGTTGGAAGAGGTTCAGAAAAGGGCAAACAAAATGAGCAACTCTCCTACGAAGAAGGTTGCAGCGCTTGGGACATCTTAGTTTAGAGAAAAGGCAAATAAGGAGTGACATGAGAGAAGTGTGTAAAATTATGCATGGCATGGAAAAAGTGGTTAGAAAAAAGCTATTTCCCCTCTCTCATAATGCTAGAATTCGTAGACCTTGAATGAAGCTGAATGTTGGAAGATTCAGGACAGATAAAAGAAATTACTTCTGCACACAGTGCATAGTTAAACTATGGAACTTGCTCGTACGGGAAGCAGTGATGGCCAACATCACTAGATGCCTGTGAAAGAGAGTTAGACAACTTCATGGAGAAGAGTCCTCTCCCTCCACAGTTGGAGGCAGCAATGCTTCTGAACATCAGATACTGGAATCCACAGGGTTATTGTTGCAAAAATAAACAGATGGAAATTATTCATTTATGTGATGAGTAATAATGACCAGGGCTGGTGGGAGTCCAAAACATCTGGAGAGCACCAGGTTGGCAAAGGCTGCTTTAAAGTAGGTGGTGACTGGGAAAGTGGGAGGTCTTGTTCATCTCAGTTGGTATCTTTCCCCTTAACTTTCCCTCTTTTTGCAGTTTACTACTGATAAGCAGGATGGAATAAAGCTCCATTTTAGGTGCTAGTCACAGCTGAGTTTATCACCCCAACCAAATGTGAATTGTGCATGGAGACCTACAGCAAAGCACCCACATATCCAGCATGCCGAAAGGTAACTGCAGTCTACACCAAATATCAATTTAGCCAACCACTTAGTGATCAGCATGCAAATCATCCTCATGCTTGGGGTAAGGACGGGGGGGGGCATTGGTAAGTTGTCTTATATGGGGAGAGGGAGGGGGAAGAGAGAAGCAAATTCAATAACTTACTCCCAGATAAGTGTGCATAGGGTTGCAGGCAGTTACCAGGGACTGTCAATCCATCCCATCCCACCCCAAATTCAGTATGTCCCTTTACACGATAAATATTAGCCATACTAGCCTGCATATTGATAGTACCAAGCACTTTGATAGTACCAAGCACTTTACAGATTTTACTGGATTCATCAAAAATAAATAAAGGCAATGCATTTGGCATCTTTGGGTTTGATGGTGCTTGATTTCACAGGCTCTTGATTTTGGTAGTGCTCCTAATGTAGGATATTGCATTAATTACAGTACTAATAGGGCTTAATTGTATAGTTATTATTCCATTACACTTGCAGCCTCTAGCAGCCTAGGGATTTGAGAAACATGCATGCCAAGGTCACTACTTAATTAGGGCTCCTTGCAATTAAGAATGAGTAAATAAAAAGCCCAAACCTTAAAATCAAAATATTTCAGGTTTCACTATATACATATAAGAGAATATGCTTATGGCTACCTAAGTTTTGTAGTGCTGGGCTGTGTTTCTCCTTCACCTCCATAAGTGAACCTGAAATTTTCCTTTACATAGTGGGAGAAAACAATAATCACTATGCTTTCTTTTTTCACCAGCTGCATTTAGTTGCATTACTGTCTGTTGATAACAATATGCTTGGAAGGGAATAATGACTCCAGGAAACTGTTTTTGTTTTGTTTTTAAAGCAAAAAACAAAAAATGCACATGTAGGGAACAGGATCCAGACAGCAAGTCAAATCCTGAGCTTCCCCATCCTCCGCAAGCCATTTCAACATTAAGTGACCTAATTTTCATTTCCAGTCCAGCTTGAACCCAAGCTGCACTGAAAAAGAAAATTGTTCCTTTCAAGCATGGGCCAAATTTAAACTGCATCTGCAAAGGTACTTGGAGGTTTGAAGTCACTGCTGATAAGTGGTGACGGCAAATGTCGCTTTAAGCAGGGATCAGCTGCCATATGTATCAGAAAAGGGGCAGGTGGGCATGGTTTGGGGAAATTGGTCATATAGGCCAAATCAGAATTCCTGCCTAATTGATGGTTATCAGCTTCTCTGGGTGAAGGGGCCAAGTGACATGCAATATGAAGTCACATTCAGTTTTGCCCAGCGGGGGTGAGACAACAAACACCTGAGGGGTAGTTTCAAGCAAACTGTCAGAACAGAAAATCCTCCCCGCCCCTGTAGTTGTTCAGCAGCCTCCACAACTGACCGCCCATGGAATTCTGACTTTGCCCCTCATTACCCAGTATTCAGGGCAATACCATACAGTATTGCCTCTGAATATGGACTTCTTCCATGACTCTGAAACTAGAGGAGGGGGGAGACAGGTACTAGTACAGAAATTACATCCAGTCATTAGGTGGAGGCTAGATCCACATTTCAATGTGAGTATATTATTAACTCTTTTCCTTGCACAACTGCTTATGAGCCTTATGCTGACATAAATTGGCATCTCAATAGGGTGATGTTCAGAAATGGGGCACTATTCCACTTAATTCTGAGTATCCTGTTTACCAAACTTGTAGATTAGACTGCACGAGTAAGTTCTAACAACTTTTCAGTTGTCAACTCATTTCTTGACGTAACCATATCTGGATTTTAAATATATATTTAGAAAGTAAAAAGTGGTTATGTTTCTTTTTCAAAATGCAAAGTAAAATTACCCAGTGTACATTTTCTTACTCTGATTTTGGTTACACAGCCTAGGATATCAAGGTAACAATGGGAACCTTATTCTCTCCTTTAAAAATAATGGCTGCTGATGTGACACATAATACATGCTAAAGCTAGAAATTCACTTAGCAGTTAGTAGTTCATTTGTTCTTTTAAGTCCACGTGCAGATGATGAACCTTCCAGTTGGGGAAAAAAGTGAGTTGCTACTGAGATGTAAGAAAAATGTACCAAAATTAGAGAAAAGGGAAATTGGGAAAGTCATTTTGTCTATGATGGGCCATCTAATTATTTCCTAAATGAGAAAAAGCACTTGCCGTACCTGGCCGATCACTCTGCACATTCAAGATGAAAAAATACTTCCTGACATCTGTTTTCAGTTTTCATTTAAATTCAATGTATGCTTCTTTGTCTTATCATTAGGGTTAGCATAGAAACATTATTCAGAAATTGTTTAAAGTTGTGGGGTGGGGGTGGGGGAGTCATAGTTAAGCATTCATGTAGGCAAGCAGTACCTAAGGAAAGAGGTATGTTTTAATGTAGTCCCAGAACACACTTCAGGACCACAGAAAACATGGGAAGGGGTGGGTGGGTGTAACTGACAGACACACACAGTGAGAATCTCTCTCTCTCTCTCTTTGAAAGAATTTTGCGTGCCAGTATTTCTAATGAAGCTATTATTATTTATTTTTCTTAAAAGGGCTACAAATATGGGTCTTGAAACAAGAATGAACACATCACTGTATATATGTAAATCAATGGAAATTAGTCATCATTATTAACTAATGACCCATTGATTTCAGTGGTCTGAATAGCCAAAACTGGATCTCTGTAAACAACAACCTAGTTGCATAGCATTTTAAGGGGTGCAAAACCCTAAAGAGGTTTGCAGCTATATAATCAACTTAGCATTGTGTCAGACTGTTAATTTCCAGGTTAAACCCCTCCTGGATTCTGGTGGGTTGCATTTGTGCTGCCATACATCATGTATCTAAAATTGTACTTTACTTAGAATAATAGAATTGGACGGTACCCAAAGGCCATCTAGTCCAACCCCCTGCAATGCAGGAATCTCATCATGCATGACAGATGGCCATCCAACCTCTGCTTAAAAACCTCCAAGGAAAGAGAGTCCATCACCTCTCGGGGGAATCTGTTCCACTGTAGAACAGCACTTACTGTCAGAGTTTTTCTGTATATTCAGTCAGAATCTATTTTCTTGTAATTTGAAGCCATTGGTTCAAGTCCTACCCTCCAGAGCAAGAGAAAACAAGCTTCTTCTATCTTCCATGTGACAGCCCTTTTGATATTTGAAGATGGGTATCATATCTCCTCTCAGTCTCCTCTTTTTCAGCCTAAACATACCCAGCTCCTTCAACTGTTCCTCATAAGGATTGGTTTCAAGAGCCTTGATCATCTTGGTTGCCCTCCTCTGCACACGTTCCAGCTTGTCAACCTCCTTCTTAAATTGTGGCACCCAAAACTGGACACAGTATTCCAGGTGTGGTCTGACCAAGGCAGAATAGAGTGGAACTATTACTCCCCTTGACCTGAACACTATACTTCTCCTGATGCAGCCTAGAATGGCATTCACCTTTTTTGCTGCTGCATCACACTGTTGACTCATTTTAAGCTTGCGGTCCACCAAGACCCCTAGATCCTTTTCACATGTAATACTAGTAAGTCAGGTATCCTCCATGCTATATTTGTGGATCTGGTTCTTCCTACCTAAGTGCAGAACCTTACATCTGCCCGTATTGAAATTCATTTTGTTAGCTTGTGCCCCTTTCTCCAAACAGTTAAGGCCATTTTGAATTTTGATTCTGTCTTCTGCAGCCTCAGCTACCCCTCCCAGTTTGGTGTGTCATCTGCAAATTCCTTCATCCAAGTCATTTATAAAGATGTTGAACAAACAACAGGCCCAGGACACAGAATTTCCCTGATCCACCAAGTTTGTAAATCCATTAAAAAAAAATCAGATTAGTATGACATGACTTCTTTTTGAGACCCATGCTGGGTCTTAGGTAATCACAGCATCCTTTTCTAAATGCTCACAGACCGCCTGTTGAATTATCTATTCTAGGACCTTCCCTAGTATCAATGTCAAGCTCACCAGTCAATAATAACTTGGGTCTTCCTTTTCCCCTTTTTGAAGTTGGGGACAACATTTGCCTGCCTCCAGTCTGTAGAGACCTCATCTGTTCTCCAAGATTTCTCAAATTACATCCGCAAGATCTTTTAGTACCTTTGGATGCAGCTCATCAGGTCCTGGAGATTTGAATTCATTTAGAGTAGCTAGGTGTTCCCTTACCACCTCTTTTCCTATCTTGGGCTGCAGCTCCCTCCTTACATCCATTATTCTGTTATCACCAGGTTGAGCATCGCTTTCCATTTGAGTGAAGACAAAGGCAAAGTAGGCGTTGAGTAGTTCCGCCTTCTCTCTGTCACCCAATAGTATTTCCCTGCCTTCTCCACACAGAGGACCCCACCACTTCCTTGTTCTTCCTCTTACTTCGGACATAGCCAAAGAAGCCTTTTTTATTATTTCTCACCTCTCTTGCAAGCCCGACCTCATTCTGAGCTTTAGCCAGCCTGACTTTTCCCCTGCAACTGTTGGGTACTCGTGTATACTACTCCTTTGTGACTTCTCCTTTCTTCCATTTCTTATACACGCCCTTCTTAACTCTCAGCTCATCTGTAAGCTCCTTATGCAGCCATACTGGTTTCCTTAGATGCCTCCCACTTTTCTTTCTTGTTGCAATTGCCTCCATTTGGGCCTTCAATATTTCTCCTTTTAGAAACTCCCATCCTTCTTGGACTCCCATCTTTTTGAGTATATGGTTGAAAGCTGTCACCTTGGCAAACAGACCAGAACTGTTCCATGCAATTCTATTACTTAAGAGACTAATGACTTCATTAAAATAGCAACTCTTTGTCAACAGTATCCATTCACGAGACTCATTGACTAGGAAGTCATTTTTTTAAAAGACACAACGTTCAGATATTCCACTTGCAGATCACATAGGTATACTCATGAGTAATGACTGGTTAAGCTCCAAGCTTGTATGCACCACTTTAACATATAGCAAAAGAGATATTTGAAAGTTCTCACATAGTCTCTAACATATAGCTTTCATATGCAGAACTGATATCAGTCTTGATAATGACATATGCCTGGGGTACAAGTCAGGAGACATTTTGATTTTTTTCAGCTGTTTTTAAAAGAAAATTAAACACAAAATCAGATGTCTGGTATAACTTTCAGAGTCTTCCACATTGCTTCATTGGTTTTTTGTTGGTTTTTTAAAAGCAATAGTTAAAACATTTATATCATTCCAAACATGTGCGGCTTACTAATCTCCAGTCAAATCCATATAAGCATCTTTAGGCCCGATTTAATGAAAAATATATTTCACACATAATATATAAATTATCTACCTCCCAGGAATTAATAAGGTCATTAGTCTGTTCCCTACAAATGGACTGTGTGTAGTAGTTATTTTCATCAATTGCAAGAAGCGTGAAGTAGCATTTTAAAAGAAAAAGGGAATTCCCTTGATGTGTGCAACAATGGTTATCCCCAGTGCTTTTTTTCTGGTGGTATTCAACAATACGCAGTACCAGCACCTCCCCCCCCAAGACATTCAACCTCATGGGAAGCCATGACGTGAGTAAAGCCCCACCAGAGCCTGGCTGCCACAGCATGTGACATGCTTTCCCTGCCACGCGCTGCGCTCTGCTGCTGGCTATGTGCGCCCTGGTCACCTCACTTGTGGCATTCACGATGGTTGTGGCAGGGCAGGTGCAGGAAGCACTGAAGTCCCTGGAGCCAGTGCGGCAAGTGCCCCAGGTAATACAAGGACAGGGAGAGGGAGGCCACCTGGCTTTGAGAAATCGAAAAACTGGAAGGGATTCCTAAGGGTCAACTAGTTCAACCCCGTGGAACCCCTCAATTGCGTTACTGGAATGCCAGAAGTACTGGATCCCGCCCCCCAAGAAACAAATACTGGCTATTCCATATGTTTTGTGTGTACAGTGGTACCTCGGGTTACAGACGCTTCAAGTTACAGACTCTGCTAACCCAGAAATATACCTTGGGTTAAAAACTTTGCTTCAGGATGAGAACAGAAATTGTGCGGTGGCAGCGGGAGGCCCCATTAACTAAAGTGGTATCTCAGGTTAAGAACAATTTCAGGTTAAGAACAGACCTCCAGAATGAATTAAGTTCTTAACCCGAGGTACCACTGTACTTATTACTATGAACAGTTAAAAATAATCAGAAGAGATTCATATTTCCTCTCTTATACCACTTCATATGCATCTAAAACAAAGTTCTAAACTGCCACCTCAAAAATCCCAAACGCCTTCCACAAATTGTGCAAAACCCATCACTTGTTACAAGCCTATGACTCTTGGTGGAAATTATATGCACATTTATCCCATTGAGTAACGTGGGTCATACTTCTGAGTAAACATTCATAGAATTGGACTGCATTTTACTCAATATCATTGCAACATGAGAAATTTGTCTGTACATTACCTGTAAGGAAGCCCTAAGTAAACACATTATAAGATAGTGCAGTGAGTCCCATTGAAAGCAATGTCACCTAAGCAGTCATGGCTAACATGCCCCATTCCTTTCACTGGGCTCTAGCCACAAGTAAATTTAACCAGACCTGGGCTTGGAATAGTTTGAACAGAGGCCACTATGGCTACGTGTGACTTCCTTTGATCCCTTCTCAAAATCCAGCTTTTCCGGATTTCCAGCTTTTCTGGATTTCAGGCTGTTACACATACACCGTGAAAGTTGTAACAACCAAATACTAATGCAAATGCCATTGCCTTCATCATATAAAATCTCTGCAATTTTTTCAAATTTGCATTAAGCCTTAAGAAACTTTTTTTTTTTTAGAACACATGCCCCCTTGCTACCACTACCCACCCCCCTCAGAAAACCTATTTCTATGAATGAAACGAGTGCAAACAGATTGCCAAGATGGCTTTAAAAGGCACCTCTTTCTTCTTGTACGGAATACCCACTATAATTATATTTAACCTGTCAGCTCATAATTTTTTCTTATAACCAAATGGGCATTACTGAATGCTTTCTAAAAGCCCTGAAAACTGAGCACAGAGCAGTAGATCTCTCAGCAAATTCAAAACATACTATCTTCAAAAGTCGTCACTGGCAAAAAGAGGGCTATGGAAAACCCATCCAAACAAACCCAGCGTAAAACAAAAAAGCAGAGGGAGAGGTTGGCAACTCCCATGCGTTTCAGTTTAACAATTTGGTTTAAGGTTTAGCATGTTTTTATCCACGATGAGAAAAAAAAGATAAACTTATTTGGCAATCCCAGACACTTTGAAAGCCAGCATCCTGTAATTGTTTCCTCCTTCACCCTGGCAATTTCAACGAAGATTTGAAAACCTATGGCAAAACATAAAGACTGTCTCTCCGAAAGGATTGAAGTGGGGTAGGGGGATAGACTTAATTGCTATGCAATTTTTCAACTGGTACGAAATGTGTTTTTAAAGCCCTTGGTGTGCTACTGCTGGTTCTGTTCTTCAGCCTCGATGCTATGAAACAAAACAAAAAGACCAACTTTCTCTGTGCCTGCAGAGAGAGCGTGATTTTTGTTTTTTTAAAACACAGCTTGGCTTAAATTACAGTGTGAGCAGCAGACATTCTATGTAACATAGTCAACCCTATTAGTGTAGAAAGAGCCCAAGTGGGTGGCAAGCTGCTTGTGAGTCCATAGCCTCTTTGAGATCAGTTGATTAAAACCGTGCCAACCGAGATTAATACACCACTGGGAATATCCTTATTTAGTCCCAGTAAGAAATAAAAGTGATCAGAGAGGATTTAGAGCTGGCATTCTCATTAAAATAAAGGACAGAGGCTGACATCAACAAATGGTAATTCTTTGCTAGTTACTGTGAAATACACACACACATCTGATGGTAGTAGAAGAATTAATGAACATTGCTGAGAGTAAAGCAAAACACAATCCACACAGGTCTGCTAGCACTCAAAATTCTGTCTCCCTTTTGTCCTGTTATGTTGTTCAAATCTTGAATGGAAACTGCAAGGAGGAAACAGGAGGTAGCTGCTACTGATCTGGCCACAAAACAATGTCCTATTCAAAAGCAGTATCTGTTCTTAATATCAGAATTACCTCGCCGGTAGAAAAGCGGGTTGTGTGGGGTGGAGTATTTGCATCAACATCAGCCCAGGAAAGCAATTATGTACTATTCCAAGAATGTAACCGAATAGACTACATAAAATATTTCTGAACATGGAAATCGTTTAGGAACTTTCTAAATGTCTTAACAGTGCACTTGGCTATGGTTTGATTTAGGAAGTAATATTTTACCTGAAGCAGTAAGTTTCTTTTTTCTTTCTCTTTAACTGCTTGAAACCAAAAGACAGTCAAACATAGCTGAGCCCTGTGCATGTTTACTCAAGAGTAAATCCCTCCGATTTTGAGGTAACTTACCCCTATGTTAAATGCGCCTAGGACTGCGGAATCAATGGTGGTGTGAATTATATATTAATTTTGCAAAATTCTGAAAAATAATTGGAACCAAGACCAGAACTACACAAATGAGATATGTTATGGCAATCTGGTGCTTGTAATGCTGAGTGTTTGCTGTATTGATTTTTAACCTATGCTGTCTCAAGTTAGGTGACTTATTTTCTATATCACAGTGCTTCGCTTATCCTACAATTCAAAACACGCAGAGAGATTTGGAAAAGAAAAAAAATCTCTCCCTATTAAGAGGAAAAGTGAGATTAATTCTGATAGACACAGAAATTATACATATAGGATGTGATAATAATTGATAGCACTAAGTAACTTACTGGGCCTAGACCAGGAAGCATGGATTTTTACAAGTAGAGCTGCCCTTAACTACAAACAGCAATTTGACTTCAAAAGGCAAGGCAGTAATTCTGCAATGAGTCTTACAGGTCGATCACAAATAGTTCCACGAAATGATTCCGTTATAGTGAAAAGGATAGAAAGATAAAGGGACCCCTGACCATTAGGACCATTCGCGAACGACTCTGGGGTTGCGGCGCTCATCTCGCTTTTCTGGCCAAGGGAGCCAGTGTACAGCTTCCGGGTCATGTGGCCAGCATGACTATGCAGCTTCTGGTGAATCAGAGCAGCACACGGAAACGCCGTTTACCTTCCCGCCGGAGTGGTACCTATTTATCTACTTGCACTTTGACGTGCTTTTGAACTGCTAGGTTGGCAGGAGCAGGGACCGAGCAACAGGAGCTCACCCCATCACAGGGATTCGAACCACCGACCTTCTGATTGGCAAGCCCTAGGCTCTGTGGTTTAGACCACAGTGCCACCCGTGTTCCTAGTGAAAAGAATGCAGGGTCTTTTAATAATGAACTTTTATCCTGGCAGTTGAACCTGTTCTGGTATTCATGTAAGTCTTCGCGTATTCATGTAAGTCTTCACAACACTAGAGAATAGAGATGTCTTGTTTTTTCAGTATCTTTTCCATACGTTCATGAGCAGCAGGATCTGTACGCCAGGAAGTTTTATGACTACAACCCTTAAAATGGTTTCAGATTCTGAAAAGGAGGGGAATTATCAGGGTTCTATGGTTGGTTCAATCCAAAATAGCTTAATTTAAATAGCTCTATACCAGGCATCCCCAAACTCCAGATGTTTTGGGACTAGAACGCCCATCATCCCTGACCACTAGTCCTGTTAGCTAAGGATGATGGGAGTGGTAGTCCCAAAACATCTGGAGGGTCGAATTTGGGGGTGCCTGCTCTGTACTATCTGCTATAATAATAATAAGCGTATGCAGAAAGAGGATGGCAGAATGTGACATCCCCATCTCCTCTTTTTATATCTACAGGGGTTCAAACACCCAATTGTAAAATATGGACAACACGCATATCCGAAAGTTAGTGACAAAATGATGAATGGAATACTGTTGTTGTCTATAAAATATATAGAAAGGATTGAATAAGTTATATTCTGAGAGGTCTTACATTATATGTCAAAGATAACACAAAGTGCAGTAAGTTATCATCATTATTTATTGATATGGAACCATTCCTGAATATATTGCACCAATGTATGTGGAACTAATTCAGCACCAGATTTAGGGCAGTACAGGTGGTTTCCCCGCACAGGGTGCTGAGGGCACCCTGAGACCTACCTACAAACAAGACATCCTCATGGTTGGGGCCGGTGCAGCTCCAGTTGCTGGTTCCTCCTCCTCCTAGGAGAGAAAGCTAGTGACCCAAAGGGGGGAAAGGCACAGATTAAGCACACATCTACCAGGAAGTGAGAGTACAGAGAGAGAGAGCATGAGAGACAGAGCGAGTTTGGAATTGAATAAAGTTATTTGTTTTATATTGCTCCTGATTGGTTCTTAACACCACCTGGAACACATGCTGGAGCTGTGCACAAATGGCTGCTCAAAATCCTATACCTTATTTGTGGGAAGAGATATTGGGGGGGATAGTGGACTTCCGGGTTAGCGCCATCGGCGAAATGGCGGAGTTCCTCCGACTGGAGGAACTGTCTCCGCGGAAACTGGGTCTACCCGCCGTGGCGAAGGTGGGGACCCGCTAGAAATCCCAGGTGGAAGAAGCCTGGGAACGTGGGGTTCGGCAGAGCACCAGGAGTGCCTCCCCTATTCGCGGGACTCCAGAGCGAAGGAGCGAAGGAGGGTGATCGGCGCGGTGCTGCAAACTGACTGCTATTTTCACGGAGGGAAGCCGCATTGCCATTGCCGGAGAGCACTGACTTTTTCCTGTCAACAATTGGATTCTAAACAAGTACCCGTGAGTAGAAAGCGAGAGTAGAAACGGAAAATTGGATCAAGAAATATTTTAATTTGGCACCGAAGCGGGAAGGTTCAAAACAGGAAGTCTGCCTTCCGCTTTCTGTAAATAGACTGAAGCAAAAATCTTGTAAGCTAATAGCCTGGAAAGTCGCTTTAGAAAGGTCAAAATTTCCTTCATTTATAACCATTAAAACCCCCTTGGAAGCAGGAGAAAAGGGGGGGGAAATTAAACTGTTCAAGCCTGCTGGAGAGGGAGTAAAGGAAAATAAGTTTCCACCGTCTCAAACCTGGGAACGGGGTGCCAGAGACAGAAATTATCGGAGACGTTCCAATAATTCATTCATTGACTGTGAATGGAACATTTTGACAGATAGCAAGAAAAAAGAGAAACAAATTGATTCCACTGCTGCCTGTTGCACTCTAAAGAAACAAAATATTTGAAAACTGAAAGTAACTTTCCTTTGTTGGACATGATTTAAAAAGATGGACACAAATAGAAATTGTATCCTCTAGAGGGAGCTTGTCAAATTGTTGCTGCAGTTTACTTGGGGATTTCACAGCTGTGAGATTAACATCGTGGGACCAGACTGTGACCTTGAATAAAAATGTGTTTGGAAGAAGTCCTGGTGCTTGCTTTTTGCAAGACAAGTGCTTTGCTGGAGCAGTTGCATGAGAAGGTAGATTTGATGAATGAGAAGTTGGATTCGATGACTGTTGCAACTAGTGAATGTGGACAAATAGGGAATATTGACATAGAAATTATACAGGGACCAATCCAGGAAACTGGTTCGACTGGGCAAATGCAAGGCCAGATAATAATGGAGGAAGCTACGGTGCTACCTCAAGCAACACAAATGGTGAGACCCGAGGCCCTGCAGGAGTATAAGCCGCTGTTTTGGAAGAATGAACTTGAATTAGGCCTGAAGGAATCTGGAGCTGAGGAGGATCTCAACTTTGGAGAGATTTTGAAATATGCTGTTAAAGATCTTTTGGATTATATTGATGACTGTGGGGAGTGGGACTGTGGGGAATGGGCTGGTTTGACGTGGGGAGATGGACATGAGTATGGATGGAAATTCCCCGGAGACCTACTCCCTAAGGAGAAAGGAAAGAAACTAAGAAAGAGACCAACAAAAGACAAGGAAAAGTGCAAGCATAAACAAGAAGAAAAAGATCTGCAGAAGGGGCATGGAAGAGACTTAAGAGCCTCGGATATCAGACTACCAGGTTGATGGACTAGATGGAATTGGATAATAAGGACTGACACAACCCGAGACCAGGAAGAAGGGACGTTGGATGAACACTGGATGAGTCTATAAAGAAAAAAATTTATTTTGGGAATTAGTGTAAAATTAATGAATATTAGGGAGAATGTTGGAATGAAATTGTCTGACTTTAGCAGAAATGATATAAGGATAAATAAGTATTAAGTTTTTAAGTTTTAAGGTATTTTACGGTATTTTATGCTAAGATAAGGTTAAGGTATTTTATGGTAAGATAAGGTTAAATAAGGTAAGGTAAATTGAACATCAGAATATGGTGAAAGATGGATAGGATGTATAGAGTTAATTAATTGGTTATAAGATAAAATATAGAAAGGATTTGCTGAAACAATGACTGAATCAGGATACAAAAAAAGGGAGGTGTGAGGAAGTCAGGGAAATAGGCAGATGAAAGATAGGATATGGAATGACTGATTTGTTTTTAACTATTTTTATTTTTATTCTTCTGTATTTTGTATTCTTTTGTCTTCTTTTTTTCTTCTTTTCTTTTTTTATATTTTTGTATTTCCTCTGAAATTTTAATAAATATTATTTTAAAAAAGAGAGATATTGGGGATAGTGGAAGGGAATAGAGAATTTCACCTAATTTTCCTAGCCTGGGGAGGAGAATTTCTCCAGTTTCTTAAGAGGGGAGGGGAGTAACCATTTGCAGGAGCGAAGCATCTTTCTTATTCCCTCTTAGCTGCTGTATCCAAAAATGGCAAGAACAGCAACTGGCTGCCAATTTACAGCCTTCACAATGCCCTCAACTCAGCATCATTTCAGGGGACGGGAATTGCAGCCATAACTGGGGGGGGGGGGGAGAGACTATTAAGAGAAAATTCTGCAACATAACCTTTATTTTCCTATGGACATTTCTTAGAGTAATGTCTTCTGAGAAATTTTAGCTCCAATCCAGTACAAACTGTTTTAGAGTGTGCCGTAATTAAAACAGAAAAGCAGTCTATAATCTGCTTTTTGGCAGAAGACAAAACAAATAGGGAGCAGAGAGAAGCATAACAGACAGGTGTGTGGTAGTGTGGAGATTGAATTCAGTGTGTGCTATGGAATGCAATGAGAGAGAAAATGTATTAATTGAGAATAGGTTAAAAAGAAGCACTGAGTTCAAAGGGTAACAAAAATAATGTTTTCCCACAATTAACATTGTTATGTACCCACCTTAACTTAGTAAAAATAAAAATTGAACCAGAGGCTGAGGTTGTGAGAACTGTGGATGGGTCAATTAACAGGGGGCAGAATTGACAATGGCTTAGTGTGAAAACAGTCTTTTCCAGGACTTGAAAAGGTTTGTGAAAATCCTCTGGTTTTTTGTAACTTGTTCCTGTTTGCAGCCACTGCGCTTGCGTCTGTTGTTGATGTTTGGTAGTAGCAGAATCTATGAGAGAACATGGCCCACATTTTTTATTGCAGCCTTGTTGTTGTGTGCTGTTGCACATGCTGCTGCACATTAGCAGAAAAATTTTAAACACCCTTGCTGTGCACTGATGTACTGATTAATGCCTGGCTTTAAAAACAATTGCAGAACGTAAAAGGCTCTTTTAAAATCCTGCCCTGTGCGCTAATGCTCATTAATGGCCGCTTTTCTTTAAGCCTGTTGCTGTACACTAATGCGTATGCTAGTTCATATTAGAATACTTAAAGATCTGTTGCTGTGCACTGATGCACATAACTGTCTCAAGTTTTTTAAAACATTCAAGATACCTCAGCTGTAAACCTTTTTTTTAAAAAGTGACCCTTCTTTTCAACCACCCAAAAGAAGGTGGGGGAAAATGTTTGTGACACTCAGCCCTTCAGTTCAACTTAGTTCTAGGATATCAGAGGCACTGGGCAAAACCCAGCAATATTAATCGAGAATAGTCAGTACCTTTTTTTTTTTTTAAGGGACTTACTCCCTACTAACTTTTTTCTGGATTGTACCCACCATATTTCTAAGTCATAGAAAAGAAGTAACCAACATGCTGTCTTCTTCTAGATGTTTTTAGGCTGCCATCATCCCTGACCACTGGCCAAGCTGGCTGTGGCTGATGGTATCTGGAAGAAAGTTAGAGATATTATCAGGAGCAATATACTATGAGGAACTATGAGGAAACATCAGCCCATCAGTGCTGAGAACTTCTTAACATTTATTTTGAGTGTCATTCCATTTGTCTTGAGAGAGCACAACTGATAAGTTTAGCTTCCAGCATTCAAGTTCTGAATAAGCTACAAGAAACATACCGAAAGATCTGGGTGTCCATGGGCTCATTTCGCTGACATGTGGAAATGGAAATCCTTCTATCAAAAGAGATTTACATACTAGAGCCAAGAAAACTAGTAGTGTACATTGTGCCAAAGAGAGGGTATGATGTGGTCAGGCTTCTTAATGAGGCTTGTAGGATTTCCCCTAGAACATATTGCAGTGCCAAGACATACAAAACCCACAGCAACCCCAGAATAGAATTAAAATCACTCTAAATAAAAAGGCAAACTGAAACCTAACTTGGTGGCCTTGGTAACTCAACTGTCTTAAGTACAGCAGCTGGGAATAATGCCCCCCTCCTTGTTCAGGAATGGACAGCTGCATATCCTGGACTGGCTGAAATAGTATAGAAAAGAAATCAACTATTCCCTATATGTCCAAAACATTCATCTAGGACAGTGGTGTCCAAACTTTTTTCAAAGAGGGCCAGCTTTTTTTAAGGATTGAAGTTATTGAGCTTTTTTAAGGGTTGGAGTTGTTGAGGGGTTTTTAGGATTTTACCCTAGGTAATAAATTGCCACAGGGGCCGGATTAAAACGACCGGCGGGCCTGATTAGGCCCCCAAAATGGACTTTGGACATGCCTGATCTAGGACATATATGGACTTGCCAAAGAAGAGATTCTAGCTTGCACTCAAACAAATTCTGCAGAATGAAACCAGTTCTCACTGGGTGCAGATTTGGAGTGCATCTGGACTACATAGAAAATACAAATACTCAGACTCTGTTGGTGCTAAAATAAAATGTGTGTACTCATCCCAAAGCATGCACACCCAGAAACAAAGTATATTAGATCTGGAAAGGAGATAACTACATTAAACATTTGCAAGAAATAAGAGAGAAAATTTACCAAATCGAGAAGGTTACATGTTTTGGTCTTGTAGTTCACAACAGCTTGAAGTTCACATTAAATAACCCTGTGCATGTTTCAAGTGGTGTTAATTATCACTAAGGATCAGGTAGGAGTACTATAAAACAAAATACTTTATTTAAACAAGCTTTCTTTTAACTCCTAACTCCCTCCTACTCTTCCTCTGTACTTTCTGTACTGAATCACTTCCTGGTAGCTGTTCCCTTAACGTGCGACTTCCCTCTGTGTCCTTAAGTTTCTCTTCCTGACTGCTGTCCTAACCTTCTTACTTGGTCCCATATGCAAGTAAGTAGCAACTGGCTATGGCAGTCTGGTCTGCTGAATAATACCTACACCTGCATGTACAGTTCATATTATTTTCCAATCACTTCATTCATAACACAGGACAGAAGAATGTTACAATCTAAACAAATATGGGGTCTGAACCAGGTGGTTACAAACAATGGCTCTCTTGCCTTTATCATTTCACCCTATTTTTCTCACTAGCAGTTTTTTCAGATATAGTAACACTCATGCACTACTTACAAATTTGCTTGCCTGCTCCAGCCCTTTGAGCTCAGACTTCATGCAGATACTTTGTCTGATCAGCAGATTTGCAATCTGTCCCCACCCCCATAAAAACCAGCATCCCAAACCATAGCTCAGCCTCTATCCTGTCACCCTAAACTCATATCCTTAAAATTTCCACTTACTAAGATGTCTAACTTCCTGGAGTTGTTTCTGCCCGTCTCCTGTGGTGGCCACTCTGCTGTCTTCACATCACAGCCAATCACAAAATCTCACTACAGAGAGCTGTTCCCTTCCCTCTCACCTAGGTGAAAGTAACAACTCTCACATATTGAATGGAAAGGGTTAAGCAAGGCTGAGGGATTCTTTTGTCCTTAGGTTATCTGACTCTGATCAGTACCACTAGCCAATAGGAGTCCTCCTTATGAGCCAATTAAGTAATTTAGGATTTTGGCTGCCCTTCTGAATTATCTGCCTGTCTGACCATCAGGTGCATGCATTTTCATCTGAGCCAATCAGATGCCTGTTACTGGAATGCACTGATCCTTCCCCACTTTTTTGAGCAAGCAGTCTTTTGGAACCCCCAAAGGGAACAATGGTGCTATCCAGTTGAGGTATGATTTTACAAAGGGGTTGGGAATTGAATCTGCAGAGTTTACTGTGCAGAAAGAGTGTGTGTTAACAGGAGTGTGTTCAATATTTCTAGCAAGGATTTGTGTATGCAACAGAGCAGTCAGGGCCGGATTTAGGTTTGATGAGACCCTAAGCTACTAAAGGTAATGGGGCCCTTTATATGTCCAGCTGTCCTTTGTCAGCAACAAATTGTTGCTGTTTTTTGTGAATATATGCTATATGGTAATTTATGGACCTAATAGGTATCTAACCAGTGATATTTTAGGGAGCAGGCTAGCAGGCGGGGCCCATTACTTACATCATAGGAGCCTACACCACACAAAACACTGTTGCTGTATGTAGGTTTTATTTTATTTGTTTTTTTATCTTATATTTTGGAAACGTACATCCAGGGGTTTTTTCTTTATTGGGGGGCAAGATAGTGGGGCCCTAAGCTATAGCTTGTTTAGCTTATACGTAAATCCGGCATTGTGCGCAGTGCTTCTCAATCGGTGGCCCTTGGATCATGGGGCCCTTTTAGGGGGATCTCGGGACCATACCCTGACCACTGCCTCCTCAGTGCCCCACCTCCTAGCTATGACATAGGCTTTTGGCTGAATCAAAAGCAGCACCTGCAACAGTTTGTGAGCTGAGTAAAAAGGGGCGGTGGAAGAGAATGTCTCCTTCCTCTGAAGAGAAAGGACCAGACGATGCACTGAAGGAAATTAGAACAAGCAAGAAAAGGTCAATATTTACTAACTTGCTTAATAAACTGGTAATGGTAAGGAAGGGTTTAAGAGAGAAAAGTTCTTAAAATAGGAAGAAGTGGTTGTAAAAGAACCAGAAAGGAGGAATGAAAAGAAAACCTGAAGTGTTTTTTTTTTGGGGGGGGGGCTTGTCAGTGGGGAATAAATTACAATATGAGTGTGATAGGAGAATGGGAGCAGAAATTACAGGGCATGGGTAAAAATGCTTTGAAGGGCATGTGGGGGTAGGAAGTGAAAAATATTAAAAGAAAAAGTATTTTCGAATTAGAGCCTCTATATCAGCAAATTCTGCCTAAAATGGGGAGGCTGAATCACAATACCTCCAGAGCAAATGCCTGTACAGTGGTTACATACGCTTTAGGTTACATACGCTTCAGGTTACGGACTCCGCTAACCCAGAAATAGTGCTTCAGGTTAAGAACTTTGCTTCAGGGTGAGAACAGAAAGCGTGTGGTGGCGGTGCGGTGGCAGCAGGAGGTCCCATTAGCTAAAGTGGTGCTTCAGGTTAAGAACAGTTTCAGGTTAAGAACGGACCTCCAGAACGAATTAAGTACTACCACTGTACTTAGTGTGAGTAGAGCTGAGATGCAGGACTCCTTGCTACAAGGAAAATGCTGTAGTAAAGAGTTTAGCCATTTCCAAAGATTAACTGACACCATTTTCTTCTGATACCCATTAAAACGCTGATGGCTGCCACCATTTTGTGACCAGCTGCCTTTGCTCCACCATTTTGTGACTGGTGGGCCTAAGTATTTAGGCCACCTCTCAACCAGGCCTTGAAGGTAAAAAGTTTAAGAACCTCTGCAATTTTATTTAATTTATATCCTGCCCTTCAGCCCAAAAGAGCCCAGGATAGTAAGCAATAACTGATAAAACTTTATTAAAACATTAAAAACAATTCCATTATAGATGCAGACTGGGAAAGAGCTCAACTTAAAAGACTTTTTGAAAGAGGAAAGTCTTAGTAGGCACTGAAAAGGCAACAGAGACAGTGCCTGTTCTGATATCTAAAGGCATTTAAATAGTTTGTACGTGTAGAGACTAAGGATAGTGGATAAATTTGATTCAGCTCCCATTTAAGGGCCACTTTTTCAAAGTTGCACTTTTTGATATAAGAACCACAACCATTCTTTGAAATTTGCTGGCAAGAATAAAGCACGGTCAGTTTCTCCCACTGTCACTACAGCTCTTACCAAATAGTCATCCAACAGCACAGACAAGACCAATATTACATGCTGCATTAGCAGGTAGAAAATGCAGCTGCATAGAATGGGACATAATAGAAGGAAAGCAAATAGCGAGCAGTGGATGGACGAACTTTTTATACCTCTGGTGAGGCTCGTACACAGCAGAGTAACGGGCAGATGTTCAACAGGCATAGCTTTTCTTGGTATAAACATCTTAACAGAAGCAATAGGTTTCTTGTTTGATCCTAGTCTGTTGTTCAGCTGTTAATCCAACTATGGGAAAAGTATTTAATGCCATAAAAGGTAAAGGTACCCCTGCCCGTACGGGCCAGTCATGTCCAACTCTAGGGTTGTGCGCCCATCTCACTTAAGAGGCCGGTGGCCAGCGCTGTCCGGAGACACTTCCGGGTCACGTGGCCAGCGTGACGAAGCTGCTCTGGCGAGCCAGCACCAGCGCAGCACACAGAAACGCCGTTTACCTTCCCGCTAAAAAGCGGTACCTATTTATCTACTTGCACTTAAGCGTGCTTTCAAACTGCTAGGTGGGCAGGAGCTGGGACCGAAAGACGGGAGCTCACCCCGCCGCGGGGATTCGAACTGCCGACCATGCGATTGGCAAGCCCTAGGCGCTGAGGTTTTACCCACAGCGCCACCCGCGTCCCATTTAATGCCATAGCCTGGATTAAATTGTTTTTGGGATTTAAAACTTTGGTGCAACCTTTCACAATTGCTTTACTTAGAGTTGAAACTTGAGTATACAGTTGAGTGCATTAAAAAAATTGTTGAAAAGTTTGTGGGTTGTTTTCTTTTTTAGTTTTATCTGTCAATTAATAAGCAAAAGAATCACATTCAAAAATTACCAAAGGGGAGAGAAAATACCAGTAGAATTCTCACAGGTGCGAATACATGATTTATGCTACATTTACCTCATTTTTGAGGTGACTTGAGAAGTGCTTGTGTTCATTCTACAAATTATTTTACCAGTGGTCTGCTTTTGTCAGCCTTCCCAGGCATCCACATTTTCTGGAAACCCCAGGTTTTGGAGTGGGTTTTCCTGGAAGTTGGGAATGCTGCCCACCATGTGCATAACAGCATATTATTATTATTATTATTATTATTATTATTATTATTATTATTATCATCATCATCATCCCCCCTTTTTTGCTTTTAAAGTAATCCTTGCAGAAAGTGTTTGTTTCCTTTTACCTTTTTAAAAAAGAAAGGACTTCCCTTAAAAACCCAACCAGCAAGCGCACCAATCATAGGCCCTTGATAGCCAGCTTTGCCAGTGCCCTACACTTCAATTATAGCCTAGG
This sequence comes from Podarcis raffonei, assembly GCF_027172205.1. Lineage (NCBI taxonomy): Eukaryota > Metazoa > Chordata > Lepidosauria > Squamata > Lacertidae > Podarcis > Podarcis raffonei. Next base: position 70,864,598 of record NC_070602.1, read on the forward strand.
GAAAGATGACATGAAGTACCATAACTCTCCCCATTGAGCATTTCAGATCAGGGAGCGTAGACAGCCAAAGAGACTACAGAGAGCTGGAGAAAGGTTTAACAGAAACAAAAATACATACCATTCCCTCAACCTCCTCACAGCAATAAAACCTTAAGTTCCTACGAATGATGTAGAAAATAAAAAGCCTCTTACATGGGAGAAGGAAACTTTAAATAAAGTGGAATACTGGTTTTGGCAAAGCACTTTTAAGAAATCAAAACCTTAGAGTCAACAAGATTTTCTTAGCTTAATTTATGGGGGGGGGATGGTTATCAGAAAGTCAATTCTGTGGCTACATGGTTTTCATCATTGTTACAGATTCTGCCCCTGGGAAAATCTCATGATATCCAATCTCTCATCCGTGGTTCTGCGCTGTCTTCACTGCTCACCATGATAAGGGTCAAGCAGATGGAAGAAAGAAATGATTAAGGTAGGTTTGTTTTGTTACAATCAAATTAAATTCTAGGGACGTGAGAGAAAAGTCTATGCTGTAGTCTGAATTGGTATGTAATCCCACTACTTAAAACTGTAATGACAAAATTAACCCTGCATCAGTAGTTCCCAACCCATTATTTGTAGCACACTAGTCGAGTTACATACAAGCTACATTCTTGTGCGAGAGCCATGATAACTTGTACATTTTTTTTTAATTGTGTAGAAGAAGTAATTGAAAAACATATTGTGACATAATCAGGACTGTCATCAGGTATCCCGCAGTCATGCACCTTCACTTTTGCCCTACAACTGTCTTATCAACAGTGCACTGTTTCCTGAATCCACTCTTTACTAAAGATTATCCTCTCTTTTTTATGTCACCAGCTTAATGAGATGTATTATAGCCCAAGGGGTTTAATCAGTTCAAAAGAACAGACGTTACCTCTTAAGAATGCGTTCACACTTTTTGTAATAAATTACAAGGAAAATCTTGCATAATTAGAACATAAACTTTAATGAAGTTAGACCTGTAAGCAAACCATTAAAAAAAAAAAACCACATGGGTGCTATTGTACAATGTTTACAGGGTTATGCATTCACTTTCACATTAAGCACCATTTTAAAAAGATTGTAATGAGATAGTTTCCTTGTTAACATAAACAATTTCCAGAAGAGCCACAAATCAACCAAAACCTAAATAAATATTTCCTAGAAAAATGAAAAATAGTGATTTCTGACAGCTCATAGAAGAGATTGTGCAGAGCATTATAAATCTAAGCATAGGGACTAAAAACACTCTTATTTTTGATTATTCTAAAGAAGAAAAGAATGATCTTTGTTTCCAGAAACAGTAAAGTACATTCCAAAGCTGCTTTTGTTTTTAATTTACAGAAGCTCTTGATTCTAATCTACTAAGCCAACAAATAATCTGTCCACTAGTTTTCTCCCCCCCCTTTATTTTCTGAGTCTCATGAAAAGTACACACAATTGTTGACATACGGGAGGGGAAAAATACATATTCCTTCTCTGTTATTATGAATGGATCATTTCAATGCAAGTGCTCACTCCATAGCCCATAGCTCTGGAACTTTGAAATCTTGTACTTACTAAACAGAAGAACCTCTAACCTCATTCTGTGAGTATCAATGGAAAAGTAATTTAACTTAATCCAATGGGGAAAAGTTAAGGTCTGTGTCACTTAAAAGAGGGGAGGAGGAAGACAGCAAGAAGCTCATTTCTGTCTTTTTAAAAAAATGTTTCATCTGAATGATGTTCAGTGGGGGTAGAAACTGGCAACTGACTGTGCGATGGGACAAACCTGGCCCCTGAAATAGTGCCATATTCTTTACTTGCTGCTTTGAGTGCCTCCGCCACTCCCTCCTCAAGTGGCAGTGAATCCTATGGAAGAGGGAAACACAAAGTGTGAGTAGGAACAGACAGAAGACGAGCCAAAGGCTACCTAGTCCAACATCCCATTTCCCACAGTGGTCATCTAGATGCCTCTGGGAATCCCACAAAGAAGTCATAAAAGTAACACTCCCCTTCATTGTTGTGCACAAGCAACTGGTATTCAGAGCCATGCTGCCTCCATTCCTGGACGTAGCACATAGCCATCAAGACACCGAGCTGGTTTGCACATAATGCTAAGCCATACAATCACTGAGTGTGAACACACAAGTGTGGGGTTTCTGGAGAGGAGATTGTAGCTGTGTTATTCTTTCTCTGGTCCTGTTGCTACTGCGATCTAAGCCATGGTGTGGTGTGTTGTCTGAACACAGGCTTGTGATTTGTCTGACTCCAAACACACAGACTGTAACCAAGGTTTGTTCTTGGGATTGTAGCTGAAGGATTGTCAGGAGGATTAAAGCCATGAGCCTGGGTATAGATGAAACACAGCCAAACCAGGGCTTAGCTTACAGCAGCAACAGAAATGGGGGAGGGGGGTGCAGTGGCTGCAAACTTCTCTACATGTAGACCACCTCATAGAGTCCATAGGCAGTAAGCACTTGCTGTTTGTAGGTTCCTTAGATTTCAGAGAAGATTTGGAAGTTTCACTAGTTCTACAAGGACAGAGTCGCTTTTCTATGGTAAATACCCTTTCTTGACCCATCTAGCCCCTTTGCTTCTGTTATCTGCACTCAGACCCAGCTGGCAAACTGGATTTAAATTTTTATTTCTATAAAATTCAGATTCTAGGCTTAGGAAGTCAAGCATTTTCCTCATTCAAGGACCTCACATAAAGCCTCTTTTAATTTGCCCTGTACAAGACGGACAACACCAACTCTCATCTGAAATGGAAAACAGCTACCTTGGTGGCTTGAATCTACCATCTACGTCACTAGAACTACTACGCCACCTTTCACCTGAGTTACACGGAATGCTCACAAGTTTCCTTTCTTGCTTTCTGCATTCGTGTTGTCCTGGCAAAGTAAAGAAGGACATGTCATTTCAACAGATTTGCTGTCACAGAAATAATACATTTGCTGTTTTGGGGTTTTTTGTTAATTCATAGAATCACCTTCCACCAAAATTACATAGCTGTCAACTATTGCCTTTTCTTGCAAGGAATCCTATTCGGAGTAAGGGAATTTCCCTTTTAAAAAAAGGGAAACGTTGACAGCTATGCCAAAATAGTGTACAGAAAAGTTGCACAGAGTTGCTGCAGCTTTCATTCCCACCCCCCAGCCCCTGAGTCTTGACTTACATTCTGCTTGAGGCACATTTACTCAGATGCAGAAACCACTCAAAGAGCATTTATGTTACATTATGAGAATGCAAGAAGATCTTGTCAAGCAAGGTGACAAGATTCACAGCAGAAGAAAATTTGCAAACTGTCCCAGACATTGTGCCAACATACCCTGGAGTATTCCATCTACTGTACATTCAGCCATAGAGACAGCGACAGTGTAAACAGGGACACTCCTATTTGTAACTAGAGTGCTTGTGAATGGCTATCAGTGTCCATACTGTTTATTCTGTTTTTGTTTTGTAAATGATCGCTGATCTCTTGTTGCTAGTATAACGGTTCACTTCAATTCTGCACCTTACTTGATGGCTCAGTCACATTTTCACAGATGCTGTCTGTGTGCTTAAATTGTGCCAATAAACCTGAATAGTGCTGTGCCACATGCTACTAATGCACTCTGTACTGTCAGTAAGCTTATCTGGACTAAAAGAGAGTTGCCTTTGCAGAGAAACCTAAGTCATTGTTCAAAACCTAAAGGTAGATTTGTTTCATCTGTAGCTGCTTTTCCACGAAGTGGTTGTGAGGATTAAATGAGGTAGCTCCAAATAGAATACCCTAACCTCACTGGAGAGTAAAATGCTTTACCAATGTCCTGTGCTGATTTCATCTGAAACATCCAGTGAGAGTCTACAGCAGGCTTGGGGAACTTCTGACTCATGAATTTAATTAGGCCTGCCACAGGCCCAGGTTTGAACCACAAAACCCAACCTTGCTCACTGAAGTCATATGTGATGTCAGGTGTGAGGCAAGTAAGGATGCTGCTTCAAAGAAACAGTTAGAGCTTACTGTGAGCACCTATCAGTGGATTGGTAGTGACAGTGAGCCCCACTGGGATTAGCTTCACTTAGGAGTTCCCTACCCCTGGTCTAAACTATAACATGCACTACCAAGTACCATACAACCTGTGGCCTACCAAGAATCAAAGGTGGGATTCACTTAAGGAGCCCCATTAGTTTGCCCTGATTCACAATGGGGTTCTGCCCCATATAGTCTGCCGCTCATGGGCCTTGGATCTGGTGGGGGGTAGGGAGAACTCCCAGAAGAACATGCAGGGGAGGGGAGGAGGGGGGTCATTTCAAGTGGCAAGCTGGAATGCTTGTGCGGATGGAATACTTGTAATAGCATGATGTTGAATTCTACCCAATGTAGCATGCAACCCACCAGCCATATATTGTACCTGATACCCATCACCATTTTACAGTCACAGGCAAGCAGCAAAGCCAACAGATTTATCAAGCCTCTGATGGGCTTCCTAGATGGTGGGCTTGGTGAGCCACACACAAGTAAGTAGGAACTATCACTCTCCGGTGATGTATGCAAAGTGTCACATACAGTACATACGTCTGAGAGAAGATACGACTTAACTGATTTTATATTTCTTATTAACCTGGCAGTTTCTTATTTCTTACTAACCAAAACCAGCTAAGAATAGCGTGCCCTTAATGCTGCTTACTAATTTAAGGGCTTTGTAAGTTAGCTTTTAAATTCTGGCTTGTAAACTACAATGAAATTCACCAAAATAGTGGTAGAAACTGCTTCATTGTAATGTCATCTAAGAAGCTCTTCATCTTAATCTGTCTCCGTGAGGTGTGGCCTCCTGCTGAGGAATACACAGTTATATCGTTAACATGGCAGACCCCACTGAGAGATACAACAGCCCCAGTCATAGATGATAATGAAACAATGACAGGTTTTTCTAAACGAGACTTTATGAAAATCCACTCCCGTTACTGCTTGGGAAAAGCATTCTTACTGGGGTATTTATTGTAAAATGGGTGGGGAGCCTGTTTTTAGACCACAGCTTCCATTATCCCTGACCACTGGCCATGCTGGCTTGGACTGATTTGAGTTACAGCTCAATAACATGTGAAGGGACACAGGTTCCCTGTGATAGAGTCTGATCAATAAGCAGAAATTAGCAGAATTTAGTCAGTTGAATTTGTCCAGGCGTTGCTTAGAAATGTCCTAATAGGTCTCATGGTCAAGTAGGCTGAACAAGAGTTGGTGTACAGGGAAGCAGATTAGAAATTAATGTAAGGGACCAAGGTGAGCACTTAAGCCAATGGAACCTGGAAAGTACAAATGACCCAGGAAAACTAATTCCATGCATCAAATAACCAGCAGAATGTCCAAACACAATCAAATTAGCAATTTATGGATATATGTGAAAAGAAATGTATGAGTTGAGGAAAATATGCTTCTACACATGAACATGGTATGATATATATTTAAGCTGGCATACACCTGGAAAAGGTTGTACATGAAATTGGCAAATTGACTGGCTTCCTCCTGAGTCTTTGGCTCATCTTATTCATTTTGTGAATTGACATCACAGAACTAGTTTTCGTGTTCAGTGTACTGATGCTACAGTTCTTTTGATGGTGATTTGTATTTGATGTTCTTAAGTATTTCCCTCCCCCCTCAGATATTGATTAATATTAAATATGCATATATATATATATATGGTTATCTTTAGGGAGTAACATTTCTCTTTACTATCAGGTATACTATTCTGGAATCTAAAATGTTCCATGATGAGCAGCATTCAGGATTTTTGGCACATGCATTGGTTGTGACCTGATGGTGACTTGCACATAGACATCTCATTTGTAATTGTCCCATATCCTAGGCATTGTTCCAGTAATTTCAATTTTTGTTCCAATATTTGAAAGGAAAGTTAATCAGAAACTGAAAACCCAGTGGCGCCTATCCAACTAAGATTAGTAAAGTTGCTGTGATAATTTGTCCATTTTTCTAGCTATTGACAGAGAAATAGGTGAAAAGAAATTCTCCCCACCACCACCACCACCCCAAAGTAAGAGAAAGGTGACAGAGATTTTACTTAAATTTCCAGGAGCAAGTTTTAGAGAGGTGTGGATGTTATTCCTTGCAATTGTTTAAAGAGCAACCCTCTTGCTGCTCTCCACAGTCTCATGGAAAATCCAGGATGCATGCTGACTGTGGAGACTACTTAAAAAGGATCAGAGAACAGCGTGGTGAATTTTTGAAGTTGAAGGAGATAATATCCCTATGCCCCTCAGCCACCTTGTAACATTAGTTATTAGGGTATAAGTGCCATTCCCTCTCCAGATGTCACCAAAGATCTTTATCAACTTTCACAAGGAGGCATAAAAAAATTACCTCTTTCATCAGATGAGTGGGCAGTGTTCAGAAGCACTGGAATTAATTGTAATAAAAAAAGTTCTTCTTGTTGTTGTTGTTTATATTATATCAATATGTATGCTGCTTTTGTACATAAATATGCCCAAAACATTTCGTAATGCAGTAGCAGTACAACAGCAAAAATGCATCATTACACTGAACAATCCAATACCAATTCATCTCAGAACATGTTATGATGATCCAAAAAAACATTCTTTTTAATACAAACAGTATAACTTTTGCAATTTATTACAAAATAGGCAATATCAATAATTAAAATACATATGAATTGATGTTATTTATGCTGAAATATATAAAACAGAGTCAGATATATAATAAAACTTCCCAATGCAGTCAGGTACTGTATTAATAACTCCTTATTTTGTACAGTGGTACTTCAGATTACAGACGCTTCAGGTTGCAGACTCCGCTAACCCAGAAATAGTACCTCGGGTTAAGAACTTTGCTTCAGGATGAGAACAGAAATTGTGCGGCGGCAGTGGGAGGCCCCATTAGCTAAAGTGGTGCTTCAGGTTAAGAACAGTTTCAGGTTAAGAACAGACCTCCAGAACGAAATAAGTTCTTAACCCGAGGTACACCACTGTACATTGCAATGACAGGGAGTGTCAGCTCAGCTGCCTTGACAAGGTGGACTTCGCTTCTCTTTCCTTGTGGCAGTTCCATTGCAGCACAGGATGACAAACAGGGAGGACTTCTTTCGCCAGAAGGGGAAATTTTATAAGCGGTGCGAGAACTTGGCAAAAAGCAACCCAGCCCTGCTCTTCTTTTCAGCTCAACCCTAATTTTTAACTGGTCACAGCATGAAAAGGTGAACTTGCAAAACTGTTTGATACAACTATAGTGAAGATGTATAGGACGTTCGTTCACATATACAAACTGATCTTAAAAGGAGTGTTCCGCCCCCCCCCCCCGGCAGATTAAAAATGGTGAGAGAATAGCCAATTGAGCCTGCATGTGGACTAGACATAAGTGCAACACTTAGTGTTAACAGTATACATTTAAGTCTTTGTGTCAGAGCAGCATTATTAATCCAGGTGGACTGACCCAAATTCTCCCTAATGTCAACTCCATTGTAGGGGAGAGGAGTTATTTTGATATTCATAATTCAGTGTGCTTTTTTGAATATTGTTATTAGAAACACATATCTACACCTAGCTTAAACACAAACACAGCCGCAACCGCACAGTCACAAAAGCCTGAATTTTTATGCAATGCAGACTATCCATATGCATATCCAGAACTATATAAAAAGAGAAAAAGATATCTTTTCATTTTGCCTTTTGTGCTGTTCACTCCAGGAATCCTGGCTTGATCTTGACAGATCTGCTAGTTTATAATGAATATTTCCGTAGCTTTTATGGTTAGCGTCAAGAAGGCACCTGGGAGTAAGATTTGCTCACTGTAGGGGGCTGCTTTGTGTTCCTCCGCTTTTGTTTTCTTATATTGGTGTGTTTTTTTACTGAATTCTTGGGTGTTTGCCTATAATAAACATTTTGATTGCAACTAAATATTTTATTGATTTAAGCATGAACAAAAAGAGAGCACAACAAACAAAGAACATCTACTATTCTGTTGCACTGGAAAGAAATGTAGCTAATAAACACTATATATGCGGGGAATATATATACACACATACATACACACAATGTGTCAGGCATAGCAGAGGCATTTTTAAAAAAATTACCGCTGCTAATGTGCTGGGGGGGGGTAATCCTGGTACCTTGCACTGGGATAGGCATACAAGGCATATGGGAGTGCTGCACCTCTCTTCCTGAGAGGCATAACCATAAAATCAAGCTCCGAAAGCATGATACTCTATTCTTCTTTATTTATATATTTAATTTTTAAATTACGTTTGTATACTGCCCTATACCCGGAGATCTCAGGGCGGTTCACAACATAAAATTACAATATAACAAATACAAAACACATCATAAAAATAAAAACAGAGACAGCCCAACAATCCCCGCTTCCACAACACATTAAAAGGGCATTGGATGTCAATCAGCCTAAAGCCTGGTTAAAGAGGAATGTTTTCACCTGGCGCCTAATATTGTATAATGAAGGTGCCAGCCGAACCTCCCTGGGAGAGCATTCTACAAATGGGGAGCCACTGCAGAAAAGGCCCATTCTCATGTTGCTGCCCTCCAGATCTTTCATGGAGGAGACACACAAAGAAGGGTCTCAGGATGATCTCAGGGTCTGGATAGGTTCATATAGATAGAGGCAGTTCTTCAGATATTGCAGTCTTGAACCATATATGCAGTAGAATTAGGGCCTAGGGCAGAAGACAGCACAAGGACTCCCACTACCAGAATGGGACTTTACTGTTTTTTGTGGAGAGGGGTGTCTTCTCAGACAGAAACAACACAGTTTCTTGCGGTAGCTATTTCTAGGTGACCTTCCCTAATACTAAAATATTATCTATTTATTTATTACATGGAGATGCCATGGTTCATCTGGAACAGCACAACCAAATGCTTTCATCTGCCCCAGCTGCAACAAAACATGTCTTTCCCATATCAGTCTCTACAGTCACAGGAGGTGCTGTAACCTTGCAGCAGTTTGACTGTTACAGCTGCTTCCTCATTAATCTGTGAACCTTTTTCTACAAAAACATCTGCATGAAAATTTGCAGTTTAAACACATCATTTAAAAATCTGTTTTCTCTCAAAATAAGATGTTGATATTATTTCAATACTTTTGAACCTAGAACTGCATTAGAAGATGTGGGAGGTGTAAAAGCTGGTGGATAACCAAGTTCCAATGCACGCATTGGTATGAGTGGTGTGGATCATGTAAACTTTTATTGGAATTCATAAAGATCTCATTCCGCAAGCATCCTAATTGCAGCAACAAGCAGCTGAGGGAGCAAAATGGCAGAGCAGAGGAGGGTTTAGTCCCCTGCAGCACAGTCCTGATCCTGATTGGTGCCCCTGGTGACTCCTATTAATTGTTGTTTTTAAAAAGGAGATGAGGGAATAGAATTTAAGACATAGCTAAAGTCACATCTGCTGTGCCCTTCTTGCATTTAGTAGATTTTTAAGCACATCTTGTGCTAGTGAGAGCCTATAATTTCCTTTACAGTAGTCTCTTTGCTTTGTAGGGGAGCAAGAGATACCTTTCTCTAATGGAGAAACCCACAACAAATCCAAGATCTCCTATTAATATAGAGAGTCCTGAACTGTAATATATTAATGAATGGACATACACTCACACTGTAATCATGAATTTCAGTATTGCCTTTGATGCCTCATTGGGCACAAAGCTCTTACAAAATGTTTGAAGTGTCTGGCTGTGTAATAATGATTTATAATTCTCTTGAACCAAAGCAAAATTTGCTCGTAAAAATCATTTTTGAAATAAAAAATAAATTGTGACTGGAGGGTCCGGGTTTGTTTCAAAAAGAGATCACCCACAAGCAGCAAATTATTTTAAAAGCCACTGGTTCTAGTGTTTTGAGATAGGCAGTGCACAACTCAGAATTTCAAAGTGCTATTAATTAAGATCAGTTTATTAAAATGTCAATCTTTTCAACCAAAATTTCCTCTGCTGCAACTACTAGCTGCAAGTTTCCTTCTGTGTAACAAATACGTCTAACTTTGGTGCTATTTTTCCTCCCATAACCATTCATTTCTTATTCTGTAAGAAGGGTTTCTTCCCTCCTTCTGCAAACTGGGTTTCTGTGAATGGCTCCTACATTTCTATCTGCCTCTTAAACAGTCAGTAAGGTTTTCCATGTAATAACTAGCCAAAACCAATGATACAATATACTTTAGAGAAGCTCCTTTTCTCAAATTCATGTGCTCTCTGGTTCCTTTCTCACTTTGGCCTTTCAGTGCTACCCAGTGATGGTTTTTAGACAGTCAGCTGCATGTGGAATTATTAGCCAGGTGGACTGCAGTAGACATAGTGATGTTGCATCCCTGCACATCCTTCCTGTGGGTTTAACTGCACTGGTGGATGCGCTCAGTTTGAATGTGTATGTCTGTCACCCTTTTAAGAAGTCAGTTGGGCAACATAACCTTTGAGATCCCTTCCAACTTTGTGATTCTTTGTCATATATGTCAGGCAGCACTCAGATTTCTAAAACAGAGATAAGTGTAGATGATGATGAACATGTTTGCACATGTGTGTGTTTTATGATGTTGCCCATGATCATTTGTGATGAGTTATATGGTTCATGTGTAGAATAGTGGGATCGATGAATTATAGGATGCTGCATGGAAAATCAAGGCGATATTTTGGTTTCCTTAACTTCTAAAAATGAAACCCCACAAATGTTACTGGTTAATTTTTTATATATTTTAGCATCACGGGTTCCAGCAACCTGGAAACTTAGTAGACAATCAGACACCAGCAAGTATCCACCCAAGTAGGATCTGGATACTAATCTGTTGGGGCCCAGCACAATAGAAAAATCCCTGCAAATTTCAAAATTGATAGTATATTTTAATCAACTTTGTATAGTACAGCTTAAACATCTGCAAAAAGTAAAAATTGTTGGAGCCTTTAGCAATCGATCAGGTCTCTTTTGGAGTTGTACTGTAGGTCAATTTACTGTATACTATATGTATCATCCTATCTAGATCTATGAGGTCAGTTTATTAAGGACTAAAGATACTATGACAATTCATACCCTAAAGTCAATTTGTTACAAAAATATAAAACAAATAACGCATAGTTCTCTCTTACTATTTCCAGAGTCTCATTTTGGAACAATGTCCCACTTAATTGCATTAAGAATAGAATATCTAGAGGGTTGTGGGTTGTTGTTGTTTTTTGCTCTTATTACCAACAGAGTTTAAAAACACACACATACTTGTGTCTGTGTATGAGTGAAAGGGCTGAGAGCATTAAGGCGCTACACTTGAATGCACTGAGCTTCTGAACTCCATGATACTCATTGTATGCTCAGCTTGAGATCAAGACAGTTGTCAAGACCTCAGTTTTATTTCTTCAAAAGATCCAAAAACACTAATGCTTCAGATTCTAAATAAGAAAGATTTGCTTTGCAGAGCCACTGATGCACAGGTACCAGTTTCTGCTTCAAATCCCAGACCCCAGCAGTGAGAAAAACCATTTGCCATTACCCAGTTGTACACCTCAGTGAAATCATCACTGTATTAACTTAGGGATAACAGTTGGATTTAAACATATTTTCCTCCACTGTCACCAGTGTGAAGTGCTTAAATCTAGATGGATAGCATCCATTGCCACTTACAAACAGAAAAGTAAAACTGTCAAATTCTACCAAAATTGTAGAATGTCAGACATTCTCACACTAACCTTAATTCTGTGACAGCACAATGCGAGTCCTAAGCACAAGAAGAATCAAGAGTAGAGGTAACTTTGAAAACTCTTTTTATTAATAAACGGCAAACACACAGAGAGAAAGAAAGCTAGCCAGCTTGGCCTTCCTGTGCAGGTTTACTGACTGTAACCAGTTCCAGTTGGCTTAAGGGAGAAACCACACCTATTCAAAGAGGAAAAGGGTACTGCTGTTACAACCTAGGCCTGCTCTTAAAGAAACAGATCATATGTATAACACCCTCTTTTATCTTCCTGGATGTTTAAAGGGAGCCAGAGGGAGTAGCCATGCGGGTCTAGGGTATTGTGAACATATCTGTCAGCAAGGACATCATTTTCTATGAGCATTCACATTAAGCAAACCAATTAGGGTAAACAGTTTCTTCATTCCTCTGTAGTTGTATAAAAGTAGACTAATGAGTAGGAGGCTAGCCTTCTGTCCCCATATGAAACATACATATCCCATCTTAACAAAACAGGTACAGTCAAACTTCGATTCTGGAATGTAATCCATTCCAGAAGCCCGTTCGGCTTCCAAAATGTTCAACAACTAAGGCGCGGCTTCTGATTGGTTGCAGAAGCTTCCTGCACTCAAGCGGAAACCGCGTTGGACATTCAGCTTCTGAAAAACATTCAAAAACTGGAGCATTTATTTCTAGGTTTTTTTTTCAGCATTCAGGAGCCAAAACGTTTCAAAATGGAGGAATCTGGGAGCCGAGGTTTGCTGTACTCACCAGCAGTCATATAGAGTGGCAAGCTAAAATATCCTAGAATATACATATATTTGGATACTTTATCAACACAGTGAAATGCTGCCCTGCATAAATGTTTACCGCAAAAGCTTGTACATTTGAGGGCTCTGTCATTAATGCATATATGACACATGGTTATTTCCACCGTAATACACATCTGATCCATAGCATCACCACCACCAGTAAAGCAGGAGCTGATGTAGCTACAGTTTATAGACTAGTGTTACTACTCTTCAAACAATTCTCAGCAGAATAGGATTTTCCCCCCCCATGTTTAATAATTTCCAAACATGAAATAGATTATTGCTCTGGAATGGAAAGGGAGGGGGAACCTTGAAACATTTTATTGCACAAACTGTTCCTATATGTTCACATGTCAATTCTACAATTACTTTTTCATACATTATTGCAGAATGCATTCAAAATGTATTGTCAGCTTAATACTTTGTTTTATTTGTGAGTTAGTATGTGGTAGGTTTCCATCCCAGAAAGTGATCCATACAAATTAGGTTTGCTTTGTTACTATGGAAGCTTTAAAGGCTTTGACTCTGCAATTTATTGTTAAAGTCAAGAAAATGGAGGCAGAATTAAAACACTCTTGTGTGGACATTTTGCCTTTCCATTATACATTTTAAACAATTTGACAAGCCCTTAACAAGAGGAAATTTATTCCAATGTGCAAGCTTGATATTTCCAACCGAAGTGTATTATGTTAACTGGAAATCTGGGGAGTAATGGACAACAAAATGTTACCTTGTACTTTAAAGTTATAGAAACAAACTTTGGACTTTAAGGCAGGTGGCTTATCTTCCTCAGGTTTTGATATTTTCATGGTAGTTGATGAGAAGATAGGCAAACACCAGTATTTAAATTGTTCTTCACCGTTTCTGCTAACGAACTGTTTGAGTGGAGGTGTTTCCAAGGTTGGCATTTTACTTTTATTTAAACATGCATTTCTGAGTACCAGTAGGGGAAACATCTGCCTACCCTAAACGTTTCTTTGTGGCAGGGTGGGGCTCTAATGGGATTGGGAAAGGATTGGCTTCATATTCCTCTTGCCTGCCAAGAGTAAGCTCTACTCATCTCAGATAACTTGGATATTTAATCATCCCTTCCACAACTTTCTCTCTCATGTTCCCAACACAACTTGCGACCACATACCTCCTTTGCCACTATAGATATTTTCTGGAATACTGGCCTCTGACCTTAAGTATAGACTTCTAAAGGATGCATATCATTATGCTAAATACTTCTGTTAATCTGATGCGTAGCATTAAATTTTATATTATTCTGATGTGTAGCAACCCATATCTTTAGAATGTCAAGATATGTATACATTAAAAACCAAAGACTTCACCACTGCTGCTCTGGCACCATGCCCAAGGAACCATTGGATACATAAAATACTAACAATCCACCCATTTCATCTGCTAGTGGTGGGACAGCAGACATTTAAATGAGTTGTATAGAGATTTTGGAGCTTAAAAATCAGTTCACACACAGCACTGGTCACAGGCTTATTTAGTATCACTGTTTCCCTACATCAGGAGTAGCAAACCCATGGCCTGCACCATTTTAGTGGCCTGCCACACTTATCTGTGATATTTTCTGGAACAGACAATTGTTAGAAAGTCTTGGAGAGGCCAACACTCCTTTCTGCTTCCTCTCTCTTAATACATTCTAGAAAATGCTGTGATTCAGATAATAGTCCCCCGCCCCGTCTGCACATATGCACAAGTGAGCATGAATTAGCCACTTTGTTGTTGCCCACCATGTGGCCCTTGAAGAAGTTGCCAGCCCTCATTGCAGCCCTTTAACCAAAAAAGGTTAGCCACCCTACCACGTAAATATTCTACAACACACACAACACACCTACCCACACCCTTTGGGTGCAGAATTCAGGAGCAGTGAGAAAGTTGTCATTTGAATAAGCCCTGGAGAAGACTGGCTTCTATAAAGAGAACTTCTCATTGAGGAACCCTTCATATAATACCAAGGAACACCACTTTCCCAGAATCCACCACAGGTGTAGATTGATCTGGGAAGGTAGATGATCCTGACTTTGAGTAGAATTTCTCCCAGATCTGATTCTATGAAAAAGAGTACAAGAGCAGTATACACAGTTCTGGCATTTTAAAAATGCTGACATTTTTTGAAGTGGTGCCCCTAGGAGGCAGAGGTCAAACATGATACTTGATTTTCGTAGCAGAGGAGACTTGCTCTCATGTTGCAGTCTGTAACCGAATGTAAAAGCTGTATGACTGTGTTTTGGGGAGTGGAGACAGACTGAAGTAGGCAAATAGTTTTTTCAGTTCCAACTGGTCAAATGTAACCAAAAGAAATAAATATGTTCATGATAGTTTATCATTTTCTTGTATTGCTTCAAAGGGATTTCATTGCCAGCTGCACAGCCCACTTCCATCTCTCATCATATTTGCATTATGTTGGGTTATACATGTCATGTTTCATAGAGTTTCATTGCATTTTATTATTTCTGTTGTTTTCTTTCCTTGTAAACTGTGCAAGGAAAGGTGAGTCACAAATATTTAAATAAATAAATAAATAAATACCCATAGGCTTTAAAACCTATATGTCTCACCTGTTCTGTGCTAGTACAGCCTAATTCTCTAGACGTTGGGCTACATAAAATTATACTTTCTGCTCATCCCAATTTCATCAAGTCAAATATATTTTCAGTGAGTAACTCTGGATGAGTTACTTCACTTGCTGCATCTTTTCCCTCTGGCTGATACCTCCCTCCACCCTGCCTTTATAGGAGTGAGATGGGGTTTAGGAATTTTTTAAGCACTTTGGGATTACAAGTAAGAAACTATTAGCATGATGTAATGAAAAGTATTATTACATTATTATCTATTTAGCACCTGATTAAACACCACTTAACCCACTGGCTTTAATCCAACGCACAACTGTTAAGGGTGTGTGTGGTTTATTTATTTATTTATTTTTGCTAATGCACCATTGTTCTGACAAAGCCAGCATCTGTGCAGTAGTCCGTATCTTCCACTGTCATTAGGGTAAATTGGTTCCCTGGGCAACGTCCCAGGAACGCAGGTGTCCTGATTACAGACATCCTGATTTTGTGAAGTAGACAGCAGTCACTCATTCACAAAAGGAACTCAGCCTCATTGTTAAACAATCACCGCCAAGCATTTGCTACCAATAAGACCTTGGGAGAAAGGAGACAATTCAGCTCCATTGCCCATATTGTGGCTATTCAAACCACTGGCACCTTCCTCACCAATCTCATTCTTACAAAAATATTGATGGCCAAACAACTATAACTGCTAATATTCAATATGAAATGCATGTTTATATGTATATTGAGGGTGGGGGAGGGAAGAGCCATCTAGAAAATGCAGTTACTTGGATACACCAACACTTTTTCTAACATAGGAGTAGACAGAGATAGTAACTGGTGCTACTTAATATTTGCTCCACGTTTGTTGGAAATTGGTCTTTAGTGTGACATCAGCTACACTTTGAAACTCCTTGCCTATTGATACCAGGCAGGCACCTTCACTGTACTCTTTTCAGCACCTACTTTAAACATTTTTGTTTAAGCAAGCTTATCCAGACATGTCGACACAGTGTGCGGTGACCGTGAAGGAACATTCTTTGCTGGGGATCATTAGGAAAGGAATTGAAAATAAAACTGCCAGTATCGTAATGTCATTCTATAAATCTATGGTATATAAATCTATATACTGTATGCAGTTCTGGTCTCTTCACCTCAGAAAAGATGCTATAGAGTTGGAAAAGGTTTGGAAACGGGCAACCAATTTGCTTTATACAGAGAAGTAGGTGATAAATTATTGGAAATAAATAAATACATTCAAGTGGACTTGACAACACTCTGTTTTAAGCCACCTTATATGCAGCACACTTTGGAAGATTAAGACTTTTATGGAGGCATAGTGCTTCAGCCTCACAGTGATTCATTATATCTTAGTTTATAGTGATCTAACCTTCAACAGCATCTGCATCATGATCTATCAAAGCTAGCGGTATTGAACTATGCCATATTTTGCTCATTTTGAAAGACTGCAAGATCAGTTCTGATGGCAAATTCAAGTTCCTGTTGCACGTCTCAATTACTAATCTGGCCAAATAACCTAGGGTATGTTGGGATAATGAATTACAAAAATCAAAGGGCTTAATAAATAATAAAATCTGCCCCCTTTCCTTTAAAAATACACAGAACATGACACTCTTGTGCTTTTAATTCAACTCGATTAAAGAGTGGAGAGAAACTATCAATGACTACCAGCAGCAAGACTCCTCGAGAATTGCCCCTGTTTGTAGATTCTTTATGGAATTAGGTGACAGCTGGCAAAGTTTGCCTTGGGGTTAAGGGCTCAGTATCCATTTCGGTTTCCTCTTTTCATCAACAGGAACCCTACACGTAAATCACATAATGTAACACATTTGCTTTCTTACGTTCCGTTCTAGGATTTAGATTAGCCACCAGTAACATGAGCTTGGCTGTTTAAACAATATAGATGTCATACATTATAATATTAGCTTTACTCATTGTCTCAATGCAAACTTTTAAACAGAACATTTTTGACCCTGAAACTCAATTCACCCCAAAGAGCCCCTTCTTTAATTAAAACTGTATGTGACCCAGAAGGCATCAAGGCAAAGGAGCATCATCAAGCTTATTCATGCCACCTTCACCTGCTAATGAAAAGCAGAGGCCAACATATGAAGGGATAGAAGATTAGAAACAGTTAGGAATTGGTGTGTGTAGGGATAGAGAACTTGAAAAATCACTCCTGGCCCAATGAACGCTTTTAAAAATAGAACACATTTGGGGAACACTGGAAATTCAGTTTGGGGAAAGATTCTAAAACAGACCATCAGTTTGCAAAAGCTTTGTAGTCTTGCAAAAATATATGTAACTATTTGGACTTGTATCTACTTCACATTGACAACTGCAGCTTGATTAGCTTTTGTTGCAAACTTGTTTCTTCATTTCATGCCGATGTGCATGAAACAACTCTATGTTGATTTGATGTGGAACGTGGGGTTCAATTAAAGCTAGGTGACAGTCTGGACATGGTCAGATGTCTGAAGTGTTGCAGTTGTGGGCCCAGGCACAGTGAGCCTGAGATTGCCAGTGGTGGGGACATGGGAAGAGGTAATAAACACAGAACAACATATTGGGATTAAATAGGCTACTACAACTTTATTGACTACAAATGTCAGTAGGTTTTGGCAAAGGTAAACTTTGGAAGATTCATGTGTATCCTGAATCAACCAACCCAGCAGCTGGCTGATTACTGCTGGGGTTAATCCTTGGATAAGGATTGCTCCATGACGTACATCAAATTGGGGTGAACCCTCCAGGAGCACCACATTTCATGGCCCGGCAGCCCCTATCTGGACAGAAACATCCCCTTTGGACCCCTTTAATGGGGTACCCCAATTTCATGGCAGGGGTTAAGAATCCAATCCAATGCCTTGCTTTGCTGGTAAGATGAAGCTCAGGAGGGTCCTCCTAATCCATATAATTAGATTACCATGGGTCCTCACTTGAAGAACCCTCCTCTCCCAACCCTTGTCCCTTGGCTTTCCTTGTGAGCACAGATGCACTAGCACCAACTCACCCTGGCAGCAGTCAGCCAGTAGTCACCGAGGGATGCTTCACTATCAGTAACTGAAGAGCTGGACTCACAAGAATCATAATCACTACCCAACTTCCAGTGCTGCTTCTGATGATGCTCCTTGGTGGGGCACTTCTTGTTGCTCTTCTACAACACCTCATCAGAGGAATCTGAGGGCTCAACTAGAAGTTGATGCCCCGTTTGTTGGCTAAGTGGTCTGAGATAGCAAGAAAGGTAAAGCAAAGCAAGCTGTAGCTGCAATGACCAAGATAGCAGCTGCAGACTGTGTCCAAACTTAAAGAAGGCTCTTTCTCCCCGCACTTGCAACACGGTGACAGATAAAGGTACTGGTACAAAAGTTGGGCGCCACCCCCACTCTCTGCCAAGTGGTAGCAAGATTACAGGGGGTTCCAGGTGCACACCTGGCGTCTGTGCTGCTTTGGAGAATTGAAGATATGGCAGAAACTGTTGTAGTTTTTTTAAAAAACCCACATATTTACACCTTCAGTCTGTATGGAGGGAGCCCAAAGCTTACAGCATGGTCATTCCAAGAGCAGCTTGTTCCCCACAGCAGTGCAGCACTGGAGGCAAAGGCATCTCTCTCAGCCAGCCTTCAGGCAGCCTGCCCAAGATGGATCTCAGTCTTTTTTTCTCCCAGTCTTCTTCCCAGCACACCTTGCTAAAAACTTTCCTGTTGCCTCATACCCAGTTACCCTGGCAACATTCTGTCTGACTAGGCCCAATATTTCTCTTGGATGGGCCTTCAACACCTTTCGTCATGTTAATGCCTCTATCCCATGTAAGGAAGGCCCTGGCTTGGAAAGGAAGCTTAGCCTGTATTTTTCCATGGGACAGCAACCTTCCTTTCAGTACTCCCAGCTAATCCAAACCCTATCATTTATTAATTTCTAGGGTTTATGGCAGGGGTCGGCAAGGCTTACCAGGCATGGGCTGGATCACTCCCACAGAGATCCTCCATGGGCTGGGCTGGCGCAGTGTCACGCCAGAAATCGTGTCTGTGGATGTCCGTGGCAGCGGAAATCGCTTCTGCACATGCCCAGATGCTGGAAATCGTGCCTGCATTATTCTAAAAAACAAGTATGATACATGTGTTAGTTGTGGTTTGCATGCTATGGCTTATCGAACCTACTGGGAATAAAATGACAAAAATTCACTTTGAATGGTTGGTGACTCTTTTTTGTGGCACTTAATACCATTTTTATATATTTTAAAAGAGACCCCAATTAGCTTTATTTTGATACCAAAATAAGCCCAATTGGTTGAAAAATAAGCGAAACAGGAGGTTTTTTCTAAACTGATGCAGAAATTGCATTAGCCTAAATCGCACGAAAATTGAAATTTTTAAAAAATTCTCCTTCGCCCAATTTTGTTTAAAAAATCATTTGAGGTTATCTCATAGGTATCTACAGACAATTTTTTTTCAAAAGAAAATCTGAGTCATGAGAGCACATGGCATCAGGTGATTTGGCGTGGAACCACCCCTCTTGGTTCATTGGCTGGGCCTGGGAGGAGTGACAAGGGCACTCTCCTTTTCCCGAGCCATGATGCTGCCACACCCCTTGGCTCTCACCCCAGGGAATTGCCAACAGCAACCCATGTAGCCATCGCCAAGCCTGCAGAGCTGGGGGGCGGGGTACAGGACAATGGTCCATGCACTGTGACCTTTCCCCCTGCAGGTAGGACAAAGCCCCCCTTTACGAAGGGTAAAGGTAGGGCTCCCCTGCTGCCTGGCTGAACCACCCTCCATCTTGCTGCTGTCAGCCACACACACACACACACACACACACACACACACATATAACCCTTTTGATTCCGGCTAATGGCAGTGAAAAGTGCCTTTTGTTTGGTGTTATAGCAAAGAGGGGGCAGGGGGGAGAGAATGTGGATTAAAGAGGTCAAAAGTATATCAAACAATGTGTCCCCCATGTAAATGCTTAGGCAGATACTCCCCTTTACGGATCTCATGCTATTGCCAGTCACACCTCCATGGAAATTCTTAAGAGGAATGTTTTTAATGAGAAGCTTCACAGATTTTCAGCTTTGTATGTCTTCTAAGTATGCAAAGGGATTGCTTCAGAACCTGAATTTGTCAGGAGAGGAAATGAAAAATAGATGTGAAATGTAAAATACAAAAGAGGTAGCACAGCAAAGCTGCGTCAGGCAAAACACAATACTGTGAAATACTATCCCCTTTTCTAAAAAAACATGCTGCTTTCTTCTCCTTTGCCCCAGGAAGATTGTAAGGGTGAGCTAGAGCCTTGCCCTTACACAATGGGCTTTTAGTAACAAGGCAGTCACTCTGTCATTGCTTTGACAAGAAAGAAAGTAAAGCAGACACAAAAGAATGCCACTTGGCACCGCAGTATCCATCACTTCCAGCTCTAAACACCAATGCCTTTTGTATTTGTGCTTATCGGCAGGAAATCCTGATGCCTTTGCCAATGAGTCCATCACTTGGATAAGAAGGAAAATGAATTGCCATTTGTCCAGTTCCCATAACACTACATTCAAACGACTCCAAGCAGCTTCAAATAGCACTGCTGTTGAACATTGCACAGTGTGAATGCAGAACCCCCCAAATCAAACTCCTTTGTCATATCGTAAAGGTGGTGGTGACCAACTGCTTTAACAAATTTACTTTCGTGTGTGTGTGTGTGTGTGTGTGTGTGTGTGTGTGTGAATGAAAGTAAATATATATATATAGAGAGAGAGAGAGAGAAATTATTTACTTACGTAGTGCCAGCAATGAGCATGATGCTTTTAGAGTACTAAAAAGAGAAATCAGTGCCCTGTCCCCACTACTGTTGCCAAACAAATGTGCAACAGTAATGCTATGAGATCAGACGAAATATAAAGAAATGTGTGAAATTTTTTGAAATTGTTTAAGCAGAACACGTGTGGCCCACAATTTACTGTTGGACAGGTATGGGTAATTTGTGACTTTCCACATGTTGTTACCTTACAACTCTCACTATCCCTGGCCATTTCCACACTGGCTGGGGCTGATCTGTTGATGAGGAAACAACCTCCCAGAGCCCTATTAAGGATGGATGTATTGTAGGCAAAACAATTCAGCATCGCTTGATTTTTCATAATTAGAGAATGATGCAATGAGGAGAATGATGGGGGCTAGAAACATACTGCCCCCTCCACCACACCATAAGCCCCTAACGCATTCCTTTTGCTGGCCTTAGCTGGCAGCAGTGAGGTTTGTGCTGCAGCTTTTATTAAATACAAATGTTGATGAGGCTATGCATGGTAGCATCCACAAGGGAGGGAAAATGACACAGTGTCCAGGGCATTGTAAGAAAAACAAAATGGTGACAAGCCCAGTCCTCCCTGGGACAGGATTGGGACAGGCATTAGTGTAATGACCCCTGCCAGGGTCCCAGTTGCAGTTTGAGGAGCATGTGTACCCCCCCCCCCGTCTGGAACGGGCAGGCAACATTCTGCATGTGCAAAGGGAGTCCAGGTCCTCATATACTATTGCATAGTGACCTTTTTGAGTCCCAGATACCACATTACAGTGGTACCTCAGGTTATAGATGCTTCAGGTTACAGACGCTTCAGGTTACAGACTCTGCTAACCCAGAAATAGTACCTCGGGTTAAGAACTTTGCTTCAGGATGAGAACAGAAGTTGCGCAGCGGCGGTGCGGTGGCAGCGGGAGGCCCCATTAGCTAAAGTGGTGCTTCAGGTTAAGAACGGACCTCTGGAATGAATTAAATTCTTAACCCGAGGTACCACTGTATATCATAGGCAGACTTTGAGGGGCCGCATGGCAGTGATAGGCAGAGCCAGATGCAAAACTGGGTAGAGCAGTGAATATGAATGTACAGTAAGTGACAGCCCTGCAAAGGGCCTGGGTTTCTAGGCACTTGAACACAGCACACACAGATGTTCCACCTTTCTTCAAAACCAGCAAGTTTGTGGACATGCTCCCTCCAGGCAAAAGGCAGGCGTGGCCTGGAAAGCGTTCCAAGGGCCACATAGAAAGGTCTGGAGGACCACATTTGGTCCCTTGGCCAGAGTTTCTCCCACTTCTGGATTAGCTCTGTCTTCCAAATTGGATGGGCTCCAAAATAGCAGCAGCCGACCTATTCCAGAGCCTCATTTTCTTTCAGCTTACAGCTGCCTTCCTCATCAGACTCATTCCTATTATTTATCATCTCACGGGACCAGTAACTTCTGCTTCCTTCCACAGGGTGTAGTGCTGTCCTTCAAAGGCTGTGTCTGCACCTATTTAGGTTGCTTTTGGGGATTTTTCTGAACGTCAGAATTCATTATTAACTGAGTGCAAAAAAAGGAGAGCACATTATCTGCATCTGGTGTAACTCAGTCCAGCTCTGTTGCAATGTTTTGAGTTGCAGAGTTTTGATCCTTAAAGCTTTGTATATGCTTAAGTTATTGCAGATGCTATTGTTGTAAGGTGGATGCTGTGGGGGTGTTTTCTTTATTGTATGACATTTGGGATTTTGATCACTTTTATTTACATCCAAGAGATTTAAAATTCCTCTAAACAAAGTCGGGAATAGTTATTTTCAGTGAAACTTCTCTCAGCTTTGCATTTAAGATTATTTGTGCGTGCGCGCACACACACACATTCCTTTTATCACAGAACTGGAAACATTTACCTCCTTTTCATTGTGAATGAATATTCTGCTTGCATTTGTTTGCTTAATGAGTTAAATGAATAGGTAAGAAATCTGCAATGTCTTTTTTTGTACCCCGAATTAATAGGAGAAAATTTGGGTGTTTTGGAGTATTCTTTCACATTTCTAAATTAGAGTGCACCATTAATAAGGTATGCAAAGCAGATCAGTGACTATCTTCCAAGGAAAATGCTTTCCTCGTTTTTTTCCCATAAAGTTAAATGCACAGCACATTCTCCTCACCCCCATTTCTTTTAAGAGAAATGAAACCAAGCTGTGAGTATAGCAATGACCAGATTTTGAGATGGGAGTGCTGTGTGTGGGATCCTTCATTTAATGAAGGAAGAGGGATCACAAACCATAGCTCACGTACACTCTTTTTCACAGAATGTTCTTCCAGGAGAGTGAGGGGTAGCAATAAAAACTTGCCCTTGCAGAAGTACTGCTACACCTATCTTTCTGAAATTTGGCAACCTTCATTCCTTCAGAAGGGTTGACTATGATTTTCTAATAAATAAAAAGTCAGAAACCTTTTATTTATTTTTAAAGCTTCCCTGCATGAAAATTCCTTAGTGGATCTTCCCGAAATTTGCCATGGTTAATTCACTGTGGACCAGTTCCTTTGCCTGTAAATTTCACCCACTTATGCAAGAAGGAAAGAAATTTTAGCCATTTTTAGACACAACATTATATGTGGCAAAGCATAACATTGGACTGAACAGACTGACTTTGGACCCAAATAATGAATCAAACCAGAATGACATGGAGTGGGTCTGAAACAGATGAGGCTGCCTCAAAATACTACAGGTACATGGTAAATCTGGTGGTCACTAAACAAGCCTAGTATATATGTGTCACTAGATGGTGTGACAGTGTTGTTAGCTAAAACTATTTACCATGTGCAAGACAACTGTTGATTCCATCCTTCCTGATATCAAACATAACATTTACATAAATCTTATTTAGGAAGACTGCTGTCTCACTGAGAATTTCATATACAAAAACACAGAGTTAAAGAAGGCTTGACCTACATATTGGATGTGTGGGCAAGTAGTTTTGTAGTGGTTTATATACTTCAGTACCGTTATTCACAAATATACTTTACTAGCCCTCATTTAAAAATAAATAAATATGAACAAGATTTTTTTTGGGGGGGGAATCAGCACAAAAGGAGAATAGAAGCATTTTTTTGGTACTCTGTTATTGAATATATTAGCAGAAGGAAACCATGCTTATTTAGCAATAGTGATACCATGCACAGTATTCCATCTACTGTGTTTTGCAATATCGCGCAACGTGTTTTAGTACTTGAATTCATATAGTATATACTTTGCTGATCGATTTGCATACCGTATCGATCCCAAGGGTTTTCTAATGTGTTTCACTTGTGGCACTTCTGCATAATTGCCTGATTAACTGACTTATTTAACCTATTGACCTTTACTCTTAATTAGCAGCCCTATGTAAATGTTGAGTAGTAATCAAGTGGAACACGATTCTGTGTGCAATTTACATCTTGTGAAGTTTTTCTTATTTTTAAAAGATTTACCACCAGTAAAAATTCTAATTTCAGATCAGACTATGGTAAAATAAAAAATGAACACACTTACTTGGCTTCAGGTCACAGCACAGGTGAGTTTGAGTCACTCATGTTATTTCTATAAAGTTGAAACAAATTAAGAGTAATCACACACAGTGGATCAAATCACATCAGTAAGTGGGAAAATGTATAATTTAGGCTTTTAAGCGTGGGGGGGAGACATGAATGAGAACAAGAGTCTCTTTTGAACTTAGAAATTATTAGTTCTAGCACACAAACTTTTAATTACAATAAAATCTTGCTAATTCCCACTAATTACTTGTAGAAAGAAAAGACAAAGCACCAGCACGCAAGGATGTTTATTTTATTCTGTAGAGAGCCAGTTAATTTTATTATTTACACTTCTTCATTATGCTTACAAAAGATACACCACAGTGTATACTGAGAGAAACATGCATTATAAGAGATCCGCCCCCTCTCTCTCGTTGTGTGTGTGTGTGTGTGTGTGTGTGTGTGTGAGAGAGAGAGAGAGTGTGTGTATGTGTGTGTGTGTGTGTGTGAGAGAGAGAGAGAGAGAGAGAGAGAGAGAGACTATATTCAGCACTTCCAAGGCCCACTGGGATAAGACTTGTGGTCCATCCAATTCTACTATGTAAGGAGCTCTGTATGTAAAAGAGTGACTGATAGGATGCTAGGTAAACAGAATTTAGGCCTCCTTAGCTATATCCTTACTGCATTTGCCGATGCCATCTGATAGAGAAGGGTTGGGCTGCGTTCCTAGGCATCAAAGAAAAACAGGAAGCTGACATACTGGTTGATCTAGCTCAGTGTTGCCTACCCTGACTGGCAGCCATTTTTCAGGGTTTGAGATGGGGCATTCCTAGCGCTACCTGGAGATGCGAAGGATTGAACCTGAGACCCTCTGCACAGGGAAGAGAAAAGTAGATAATTGCGACAATATAACATCAGATTGATTCTACTAGATCTGTGGTAGCCAACATGATGCCTTCCACATGTTGCGGCCTACAAACTTGAGCAAATGATTACTGTCTTGCGGGGTATTGGAATAGATGACCCTGTGGTCCCTTCAAACTGTACAGTTCAATGATCCCTTATCACTGACTGGGCCTGTTGGGAGTTGTAGTCCATAGAACATGAAGGATACCCTATTGCCTACTGCTGAACTAGGTCCTGTAGAGGGAAACAATTAAGAGAGCTAAACTTACAATTACTGGTTTTGGTGTTGGCTACTCAACTATATTTGCATAAAGTTTGGCTCTAACTCACCCAACTTGCTGGCTTGTATGTTGTGATCATAATCCTACTTCATTGGATTCCAAATATGCTAGAGATAGTTTGCTGAGTATTAAATTTGGCTTCTTTTGCCTTGAACCCTTCACTCTCAAATATCCTGGCCTAGTACCATAGTTCCACCCATCTTGCCCTGTTCCTGTCCAATGATTTGCTTTCATAATAAGTGAGAATGCATCCAAGTCACACTAGAAGCTCACCTATAAAATATTTAGCTTGCTCAACAATGAATGCACCTTGATTAGTAGAGTGTGTTACATTTTAGCTACTTAACTTTGCAGCTTGATTACTGAAGTGCACAATTTAATCAGCACATTTAATCAAATGACAATATATACCACCTAATCCCTCCCTTACTACAGACCAGAAGCCAAAACTATTAACTTCCCATGCACCTGCATGAAGCAAATATGCAATGCATGAACTTCCACCAACACATGCAACTGGACTGCGAAGAAATGCCAATCGAAATCTGCAACTATTACAGTCAAATCCCCACGTTGTTCCCTAAACTGTACTACTTCAAGCAATGACATTTGTGATGTTTCTGTGGTAAGAGTAGAGAGCATGACACCAACCTAACTATGGCTCCAATACAAAGGTATTGCATGTATGTTAGGGAGAACATATGCAGTCTCAAATTTATTTTCCATTGTTGCCACAGCAGTTCCCATTATATTGAAAAAGCGGCTTACCTCTTCAGCAGTGTTTACAATGTGCAAAGCACAGTATTTTGCAGTCTTTACTGCCACTGAAAGAATACTGCTGCATATATCTGATTTATATTTTAAGTTCCTTTGTCTAATGTTCTACTTATCACTACTTCTTAGGGATGATATAAATTCTTCATAGAATAGCCAGGTGGCACTGGGTTTAAGGGAAGGGTTATAAAATCATAAGCAATCTTCCCAGTCAAGGTCCAGCTCTGGCGACTCTTGTGATAGAGGGGCTGAGAGGAGCATGTTGTAGAATGTTATTTGAAAAAGCCCACCCTCTATTTTTCAAAAGACTGTTGTGTGTTCCCATTTCCTTGAGCTGCGAGAAGTTCTGGGTGCAGCACTTGCCTGGATTTGGTTTCCTTTAGGAGGAGAGATCACTGGAAACTTATGGTGCTCTGTAATACTTGATTTATTTATGAATATGCAAGTAGAACATATGCGGAGCCAAATAACTTAAGGCAAGGTTGGGAACCTGTGGCCCCCGCATTTGTTACATTCCAACTCCCATCATCCCAGCCAGCATGTCCAATGGTTAGGGATAATGGAAGTTGCAGTCCAACAACATCTGAGCCACAGGTTCACCACACTTGGCTTAAGCACTCATACAAGTAGAAGATCTGGTGCCCCTCAATGTCAAGAGAGTCAGCCCAGCACCCTCAGGTGCTTTCAACTCACTTTCTGCCTTTCTTCTTCAGTCTCTGTCCACCCAAAGTTTCTTCTGTAGTTCCCTCACACAGACATCTCAGTAGTACCCACCCTCATCTTCTCTCGATTCTGGTTTCTCCACTGAGAACATTCTGGCACCTAACTCTGTTAAGGAACTATCCACCAGCTATTAAAATTATTTTTCCTGACAAGGATACAGCCAAGCAAGCATTTGTAATAGGATATTTTTCTATCACAGCTATTATCAAAGTGCTTAGCAGCAGAGACCACCGTTTTATAAGACAATTGCTACAGGTGCGACTATACTGTGTGTTGAAATATCAGTTTTGTTTTCCTTCCATAGCTGGAACCCATATGCAAAAGGTCAGTGTTTTAAAACAAACGAGGGGAAACAGTTCGTTCTGGGCACAAAGGTCACATAAATTACCATATCTGAAGTGCTTTTAACCTTGACTGTTCACTATAATCCAAAGCTTTAAAATATACAATGTAGTTAACCTATTTCCTTCCAAGAAAGCTGGCGAAATGTTTCTGTGTATCTGAAAATACCATAATCATTGGACAATCAGAGGAGTCTGATTGTATTCTGAGCACAATGCAAGCTAGCAAATCCTTCCTGACAATAGCAGCTCCCTTCACTGAAAGGAGCAGATAAATATCGACGGCAGAAGAAAAACCACATCACCCTGTCTGATTCATTAGATTCTTGGCACTCCAATTAAGTTCTGACAAGCCAGTGTTCCAGGCCCAGTAAAATATTGTTGTTCCACCAGGCTCACTCCAATGTTTAGTCATAAGAGTCATACAATAATAACAGAACAGTGGCCTATCTTGACCAACGGCACATTAGTTATTATCTGCAGCGCAAACACCTACCACTTTGTACTAACATTTTGGCAGTAAATCTAAACATAGCACTTAAAGCTACATCATAATTTTGAGATCTAACGGAATCATTTTCCTTCCAGCTGGCACCAGTAAAAAGTATCTTATAACTAAAAAAAAGTAAATTGAACTTTTTATGAGGACTTCTCTCTCTCTCATTCTCTCTTGTTCGTTCTTTAACAGCAGGCAGAAGTATGAGTTTAGGAACATGCCACACGTATTACCAAGCTCTGCTGCCTAGTGGTGCTGAACTGAGCAAATTACAGGCCAGTGTCTCGTGTGTGTGTGTTAGAGACAGAGAAATTTCTTGTCTGTCACTAGGAAACTTCAATTGGTAGGAACTGACAGACACTCTATTATGTGCAGCATGATTCAAAGTGTGGTTTTGGTGTAAACTTTCTGGGATGGGAACTTACTCTCCATGCTGGCTGTGGGACAGGGAGGAGAGTGAAGGAAAGAGCAATACCTCCCCTACCCCCCCACCCCCCCGGCCTGCACAGCACACACACGGTTTTTCAGTTGATGTTTCAAATGAGGATCCAAACCTCTCCTTCAAAATGATCATTGTTCTTAAACCTTTCAACAAAATTAAGCAAAAGACTAGGAGCCTCAAGACCTCGGTGCTAGTACAACTTAGGCTGTGTCTTTGAAGTGCTGCACTTTGGTGTTTTCTAAAAGCGCTTTTGCAGACATTGCTTTGCAAGTGTCCATACCTGCACACTATGCAGACCGCATGAGTAGTTGTGAAATTGTTGCTATCTGTACGCATGGAGGGTCTGTCTTCTGCGACTAGTTTCTTCACGACTAGACATAAGTTTATTTGCTCCCACTGCACTCACTTAAAAATAAAGAAAATCCTGCTTCTTCACTGATGTACTGGAAGTCCAGTAGTACAGACAGTGCAAGCATAGTTAGTTATATTGCAATCAGTGTATGCCCAGAGGCTTCCTTCCCTTGACCCATGGGGGCAACTACATGATAAATTTTCTCCTTTGGGGAGGGTAAGGCAACCTGGGTTGTAGTAACAGAGAAGTAATCCTGTTCCTGTCATTTCTATAGATCAGATTGCGGAAAACTAAACTTGTGTCACTCATAGCACAGTGTGTAATCTCTTTTGAAATAATACAGGTCAGAATTTACTACAAAATGTTCTACAAGTTCGTACACTAACCAGAGCTTAGGATGTCTGAAAAGAAGTCTTAGGAAAATCTAGCACTCACAATGACTGCAAAAGTAATTATGGATTCAGGCTCATCTAGAGAGAAGGTTTCCAAGGCCCTAGTGAGACAAAAGTTTCCTGGTTAAAAAAACCCAGAAGCATTGCCCCGCCCCTCCCGGTATACTCTGATGCTCAGTGTGAAACACGAGATGTGCAAACCGCACAGCGCCTGGCAGAGAAGCACCTTGCAAGTTTGGGAGTCTGGAATATTCCAGAAATTTAAACATGAATAGAGACCCAGGAACCTTAAACATGATTTTTCCACAATTTTGGTAGAAAAGATTGTGTTCAGAAATAAATGAAAACATAACGTAGGTAAATGTAGTATAGTACTTGGTTAAAATAGCACTCTTATATACCAGGGGTGAGGAACCTCTGACCTATGGCTCGAAATGGTCCACAGCTGGAGAAATCCGCTCCTGTGTGGCTCTTTCTTGCCCGTTTACTGTTCTACAAGGAGCAGCTAAGAAGGAAATCCTGCCTTCTGCATCAGTTATTGAACTGGTGTGGTCTACTTCTGTACATCACACCGTAGCTTACCTCTTCTCAGGAGCGAGCCAGCAGTAAATCACACCAAGCAAGTTGGAGTTTACTTGTTATTAGCAAAAACAGGACCTGCGCAGGAGTGTCAGCAAAGCAACTCTATTCTGCCAGAGTCAAAGTCTTCTTTGTTTCACTCTTTGTTTTTCCACAAAGAAGACTAGCTCCTACACCTCCTGCAAGGCATTAGTTTTTACAAGACATCTTCTCATGCAAATGCAAGATATCTTGGGACCAGTTAGTGGATGAGACATGCCTGACAGAACCAGTGTCAGTGGCCAGTGGTAGGTTTTGAAATTATTATTATTTATTAAATTTGTATACCGCCCTATACCCGCAGGTCTCAGGATGGTTTATAGTTGTTGTTGTTGTTGTTGTTTAGTCCTTTAGTCGTTTTCCGACTCTTTGTGACCCCATGGACCAGAGCATGCCAGGCCCTTCTGTCTTCCACTGCCTCTCGCAGTTTGGTCAGACTCATGTTTGTAGCTTCGAGAACACTGTCCAACCATCTGGTCCTCTGTCGTCCCCTTCTCCTTGTGCCCTCCATCTTTCCCAACATCAGGGTCTTTTCCAGGGAGTCTTCTCTACTCATGAGGTGGCCAAAGTATTGGAGCCTCAGCTTCACGATCTGTCCTTCCAGTGAGCACTCAGGGCTGATTTCCTTAAGAATGGATGGGTTTGATCTTCTTGCAGTCCATGGGACTCTCAAGAGTCTCCTCCAGCACCATAATTCAAAAGCATCAATTCTTCAGCGATCAGCCGCCTTTATGGTCCAGCTCTCACTTCCATACATCACTACTGGGGAAATGGTTTATAGTATACAATATAAAATGACAATATAAAATCACAAAATACATAATCAAAACAACAACCCAATACACCCCCCAGCACTCAACCAAATGCCTGGTTAAAGAGGAATGTTTTTGTCTGGCGCCTAAAGTTGTATAATGAAGGTGCCAGGTGAATCTCCCTGGGGAGAGCATTCTACAAATGAGGAGCCACTGCAGAAAAGGCCCGTTCTCATGTTGCCATGCTCCAGACCCCTTGTGGAAGAAGGCACATGAAAAAGGCCTTCAGAAGATGACCTCAGTGTCCGGGTAGGTTCGTATGGCAGCAGGCGATCCTTGTTCCTGTTGCTTTATGCCCCTCGTTGTCAATGGAGACAGTGGGGGAAGGCATGGAGGAGAGCCCAATGGCAGGACTCTCTGGAACCTTCTTTTCCACCCCAGAGGCTTCCTACAGCACCTCCCCTGCCTTTGACTGCCCGGACTCTTCATCTTGGTTCTCCTCTACGACCACCACCCCACCTCTTCCCTTACAGATTGCACTGAACCTCCCTGTACATCTTCCATTTTCCACCCTACCCACCACTCAAACTCCTGCTCGTCCATCACACTGGCTTAGAGAAGAATGGTCACAAACTGCTTCCATACTGAAAAAGCAGGTTCAAAGCAAAAAACCCTTCTCCAAAATGGAAGGCAAACTGGACTCCAAAGGCCTCAGAACAAGCTAAAGTCTATTCTAAAAACAAACAAACTGGAGTTAAGGAAGTGAATTCTAACACTGAGCACAATCTTTCGTTTGTTCTCTGTAGAAGCTCTTGAAATAACATGGAATTGTTGGCCTACCCTGGGGGTATGGCTGAAATAGGACCTTCATTCAGACCACATCTGCTGCAAAACTAAGGCCTTGTCTTTAAGGTCAAGTCTGTTATCTGCACCTGTGGATCCAGGAAGATGATTCTGTCACTGTCTCAGTATGGGCTTGAATGCCCTCTTGAAGAACAGACTCATATTTACGTCTTGACCTGAGGGTTCTTGACTCAATCCATTGTCTGTATCTCCAGTAAACCCACTTTTGGTAATCCTGAGACATCTATGGCAGGGAAACACAAGCTGAGCAGATGGAGAAGCATGTACTGCTTTAGGTCATACTGAATGCTGTGTGGAATCACTCCAAATTTTCAACATGCCAATTTCCTCATATGAATTAGCACTTAGGGTTGTACATTTCTGTAAAATCTGTAGTGCTTAGTCAGGGATCCTTTTTTTCCACTCACCAACTGGGCAATACATCACGACACCAAAGACCTGCATATTTGATGTATGCTTTCAATACTTGGATATTTGAAACAAACAGGCTTTGATTATTTTGATATATTTTACCAGAACTCCTGGAATATAGTGTTAAATTGTCTAATTGTTCAAGGGAAGCAGCAAAGAACCAATGGCATAGCTGGCCTGCTGCCCAGATATTCTTCCTTTTCACACATTATGTAATTAACTCACCCTTCCTATCCACCTGTTTAATCATTACATCATGTTTCATAAATTATAGCATTGCTAGAAATACTGCCCTCCCACCCAAACATATATGCCGATTAGTCAACACTTTGATGTAACGCCAAAGATTCATATTTTAGAGGCAAGCAAGTGCAGACCTGCACAAACTGGAGTCACTGGAAACTTTGCTCAAGGACTTGTGCATTCCGAAACTCTACAGCTTTGCAAACATTTGCAGAATATAGCAGCTGTCTGAGTTTGGCAGCCTTCTTAGGATGACTTCAGAAAAATGTATGTGACTGAAAGGCTTCAGGCTTTAAGATTCATCAGTGACAACTGCCAGGAGATTAGGGAAAGTTTGGCCCTTTACTAGGAGTCATTCCTAAAAACTGGGGGAGGGGGGAAGCCAGAAGTGTAAGCTGATGAGCCAGTCTGTTGAACCAGCAGATCTAGCTTGCAAAGGACAAAGCTTGGGACCAAAGCTTGCTTGGTCCCAAGATGAGGTGTGTTGTCAGTGAGCCCTTTTTAATTCAAAATACACAGAAGCAGCAAGATGATAAATACCATGGCTCCACATGTTCTTTTCTCTAAAGTTAAAATGGCCACCCCCCTCCCTCCCCTCATGAAGACACAATATATACAAATTGGGATTAGGATCACTGTTATTCAGGTTTCTGCAACAAGCAGTGGACAATTTAAGATTAAAACCAAGTGCATCCAGCTGTAAGGAGTTGTTTGCTCTGCCTCCTTGAAAGCCAAATCTATCCTGATGCCTTGCTCTCAGTCAGTGCACCCATTGATCCATGCCTAGTATAATCTACATTGCCAAATACGTGTCAAGGGGGCATTTGTGGGGTCCACACCACCTACATAGCTGTCAACTTTTCCCTTTTCTTGCGATGAATCCTATTCGGAATAAGGGAACTTCCCTTTAAAAAAGGGAAACGTTGACAGCTATGCACCTACACTGGGCAGCAACTTGTTGAGTAAAGCTTGAAATGCCCAAGGACAGTTTCCTACCCAAATCCTCTCAAGTTTGCTGGCAACATGTAGGGGGTTGGGAAATTGACCCAATGCACAAACTTCTGAAGAGGCCAGAAGGATAATGGCACTGTCTTATATAGACCAGCACCAGCCACCTTTGATTAGTTGCATGATTCAGAGATGGGTGAGATTTCTGAGTGTTCTGTGTCATGTGACATTCACTCCAGCCTCAAAATGGACAGGAGCAAATCAACCCATCTCTAGTGCCAAAGGAAAGGCATTTTACAGATGTGCTTCTGGCAATCCTACCGAGGCTTCCTTCACACTCATCTTGGGTTTTGCAAGCAAGCTTAAACACCATTCTAGAGGCTTTTACACTGTCTTGTCCAGTGAATAAAAATGTACTTAAGCAGTTCTTAATACAACTGACTATAAAAATTTCCTGACAGCAATTATTTTTTATATTGTCAGTCATCTCGGAGGTATTATATATTGTTGTGAGTTCTGGGTGCCCGATTTCCTTAAATTCCTGGATTTAGAAAGTGTCAGAATTTAATCAACGCTTGAGAGTTAGCTTCCTGTGTTCAGGAGATCGCCTGAGAGAAGAGCCATTAACAGAATAAGAGAGGGAGGTGAGGCATCAGCAAGGCAAAGACTGTGTGCCATCTAGCAAATAGGTGGAAACCTGCCCTGAGCTCTGAGTTAGTTAGAGACAAAGCAGCCTTGAGTTTAGGGCTGCAGTTGAAGATGATGTAGACTGGAGGAAAAACAGTTGTACTCCATAAAGCACAGCAAGATGAACAGAGGGTCAGAGAGCCATGGCAGATTTCTATTTGGATCCAAGGCTTCAGCCATGGGAGAGTGTGTTAATGTTATGAACCCCTCCATTGCGGGCTCAGGTTGAATATATGTGTAAATGAACCATAGTAGTGACAGTGGAACATTAGACAAAGGAACTTAAAATGACTTGGGACACCTTAAGGATTGCCTGCTCCTGTATATGTATATGTAGAATGTAGATACCATTGCTGAATTAAGCTCAAGTGAACATCCACTTGGAGGCAGGGCCTTTTCAGAAGTAGCACAAATTAGTAATTAGCTAATTACTGAGGACCCCCTATTTTTCAAAAAGCAAACCATGGACCCCCTACTATTGAAAATTTTGATAACTCTATGGTAGTTACCTGTGCAAAGCAATTTTTTGAAGAAAATGTGGGGTGGCCTCTAATAAGCAAATGATTTAGATATACGGGCGGGGGGAGCATAAAATTTGTGACATTACAACAAATTGCCAATCCCCAGACAGTAGGGAAAACTTGTCTCCATTGCTCCACTACAGCTGATTTTTTAAAAGCAGTTGCTCTATATGCAGAAGGCTTTTTATCTGAGAGAGTATTCAGACATGCTATTCCTTACTTGTAATCTGAGATGGTACATCTTAGCAAAACTTTGCAGCATATGGTTCTGCTGACTGAGGGATCTTGCAGCTTCAAGACTTGGTAAAGGCTTGATAAAATTATTGGTGAAGACTGAGTAGAAAACAGCTAGAATTTTGTAATGTTGGTAATAGTAGTATTAGTAGTAGTAGTATTTTTAAATTATTTAGTCCTCCTGTGTCCAAGTTTCATCTCTGGCTTAAAGAGATTAATTAGTTAAATACAGTACTTATTTGGACTGAATGTTTTATTCTTTCTGATTATCCAATAGGAACAACCAGCTTTTGACTTAATTAGGATTCTAACGCACATCTATTTTCTCCCACCCCAAAATGTAGCGACATGGCTTTCCACAGAAAACCCTTTTGCACTACAGTGGTACCTCGGGTTAAGAAAGTAATTCGTTCTGGAGGTCCTTTCTTAACCTGAAACTGTTCTTAACCTTAGGCACCACTTTAGCTAATGGGGCCTCCCGCTGCTGCTGCGCCGCCGCTGCTCAATTTCTGTTCTCATCTTGAAGCAAAGTTCTTAACCCGAGTAGTACTATTTCTGGGTTAGCGGAGTCTGTAACCTGAAGCGTCTGTAACCTGAAGCATCTGTAACCCGAGGTACCACTGTAAATAGGCCTGGGTGATGGATTGATACATCGCCCTGGACCAGTATGAGGGGAAGACCACAATGGCGGCTTCACTCAGCAGTGAAACTGCCACTGCACTTGACACCCTCCTGCTGGCTCTGGAGGCAGAGGGACTCGTGAGCGGCAGTGGTTTCACCAGCAATATACTGCTGAGTGAAGCCACCATCTCACTCTGCCCTCTTACTGGCAGAGGGATAAAAAAGCTGCATCGGTGAGGCGCTGATACAGCTTGTTCCTTGCTCCGCTTCTTTAAACTGCTTGGCTGAGGAGCACACAAGCCAGTGGTGGGGTGGGGGCTCCGTGAAACTGCTCTGCTGAGGGGTGTGTGATTGCCACTCCCCTCAATCGAGCAGTTAAGAGAGTCCCCAACCTGCTGCTGCCTCGTGAGAGCCAGTGGTGAGCTGAGGGCTCCATTAAAGTACTCCCACTCCCCTGCCCCCACTATAGGGGCCTCTGATGCTTCTCTGGCTTGCATGCAAGCTGGAGAAACAGCAGGGCTTCCTCAGCTGGGGGGCAGGATGCCTTCTGAGGTGTTGGAGTTATTCAGCTGGGGGGTGGCGGTGACAGAAGGCCTTTTCCACCCCCCAGCTGAGCAGATCAGCGAAGCCCTGAAGCTCCTTGGCTCACACGTGAGCCTGAGAGGCATTGGGACTCACTCACCGTGTAGGGCTGGGCCATAAACCGGTATTTAGCTGCTGATATATCATGATGTTGAAAACAAGGTATCGCCCAGCACTAGCACTAAACTAAATCATCAGAGGGTTAGCTGTTGTGCTAATCATAGTGGCAATTTGCTAAGCTATTTTCCCCATTGGACTTTCAAGATGAGACATGAATCCCAAACTCATAAGGCAAGATTTACTGAGAACCCTACCTACAAGCAGTGGGAAAGTCCTCTAAACTTGATAGTCCCTGAAAGCAATTAGAAGATCTTTTCAGTTAAAAAGTAGAGAGCAAGGGAAAGAGACCCCTTACAATTTTTTTAATGATAAGCATATGAACCTGCCCCACGGAACAAGCCGTTTGCTCTCCCCCCCCCTTTATAAAGCATTTTATGAAAGTGATTTAGTATTCCTGTGTTTGCTTGGTTTCCAAGTATGATGCTGCTTTGCCTGTTTTTGTTTTGCTTTGCCTTGCTACTGCATGCAGTTTTTCTTTTGAGAATGGAATGGTTATTTTTCTGATGCCTTCATGGTTTTGAGCTTTTTAGTTTGGATGTTAGTAGTTGCTTAAAATATGGTTGATCAGATGGTTGCAAGCTGCTTCGGGGGCATCTTTGATGATGAAAAACTGGTATAAATAATTTAAATAAATAAACAAAGGATAACAATTAACCATGTAATAACTGTGTTTTGACCTTGGGCTTTTTATTTAAGTAGGTGTGTCAGTTGTGCTACATCATTTTAGACAATCATCATGATTGTCCCTCCTACACTTGGTCTTAAAAAATAACTGGAGGAAGTGGGCTAAAATCTCCTGTCAGAATTGTCTACTATTATTATGGGACACCTGAATGTACTTCATTGTTTTCCCATGAGGACACAAAGAACTGCTAATAAAAATATTATATAGGGGTTATACTGTTTGGGCCAAAGGCAATGTGGTGTTACTGTGCTCATATTTTCTGGTTCAGTTCGTTTGTCTAGTGAGGCTGTAAGAGAAATGAAAATGAAGGGGGTGACAAAGAGATAACTTTTATTCTGTTCCATTCCTATTTGGTATTTCAAAATACCCATCTCATACAGGGTTACTTTACAAGCCTTTCCTGCTTACACATCACACACTACGACTTGAGCTTATCGAGCCAACGTTCAAAAACCAAACTGCTGATGTGACATGAGAAAGCAATAAGTAGACTGACAATGAGCACGGAGCGAGGTGAGCCTGCTCAGAAGGAATTGGTCACTTGATCTGCAGGGCCTTTTCTCACGAGCAGCTCCTTGGGATCTGAAGCGGACTGTTACGTATAGAAAGAACAGAATAGGCTGCACAGAAAAAGCCACACACATATCATAAAACAAAATTTATCTTTAATCTGTAAGTGTCAACAGCAGTACAAAAGATGGAGTGATGGTGAATAGATTAAGGGTAGAGAGGACAGTCTTGAGGTAAATGAGCATAAATAGGCAGTCTTATAGACACTCCCCTGAGGGGTCAGAACCCCTTATCATGGCATATGGTATCACCCAATGATGACATGTTTAACATATCAGGAAAGCACCTTGTGCAAAAAAAAAAAAAGGAAGGAAAAAGGAAAAAAATCCCCTCAAATATGGTAAGGTGCCAACATACACCAGAATATACGATATAAAGACAGTCTTTTTTCAGTTTTGTCTTTTCCATTAATTTCTGAGGAGAGGAGAAGACTCTTAAAAGTACCACTGAAAAATTATTTAATATTTAATTTACCTCACGTCAATACTGCACAACAAAATCCAAGAAATCGGTTTATGCTATGAAGCAAAGCTAAGAATGATTCGTTCCCCCCCGCTTAAATTAAGAGCACAGATACTTTAAAAAAATCAACATCCTTAGCAAACTTTTTTCTTTTCTTTTTAAACTGCTTCAAGAGGAGAGTGTGAGAGAGATGTAATGGCAACCTTTTAAGTTCATTTAAAAACTTTACACTGGACTGTACAAGATTTATTTTGATAAACTATTTACATTTTCAGACTTTTAAAACATATTCAAAGCAGCAATAGACACTAGGGTTTGTTTGTTTTTTCTCTACATGCCCAAATAATTACCAGCCCTGGGCCCAGATAGGTACCTGCACTGTATATAGAATTTCTACACGGAAAACTTGCCAGTAAAAAAAAAAAATGCTTGTGGGTGTAGAATCAGCAGCCCTAGCATCATAAGAGCCACACCCACAGTGTTGCTATAGGAACCAAAGCATAGTACCTTGACAAAGGGAGTCTCAGTTGTCCCCCAACAACTCTACACAAAAAACTTTACACTTTGAAACAGCAGCTAGCATGTCAGTCCAGCATGTCAGTGAATTGTGCTGATTAAATTAACATAGAATACAATCTCACAATATACATCACAAACAAATTACAATGTCAGGAAAGAAAAGAGTTACAGTAAGATAAGTTATGTAGTAACAGCTTATAAGCTTGTCTTAACGTAATAAAAACATTTGTACATGGCAAATACAATAATGAAGGAACAGAAATACTAAAACATTCGGAAATTTGCTACAGGCTGATGAAGGGTACAAGGGAGGCGGGGGCAGGAAAAACAACCCTGTGCTTTTGAGAAAGCAAAACACAAATGACAAAGGAAGACAATACGGAGAATGCACACGATCAGATCTGCAATGTGCAGCATAGAAACAGTTAAATATTTGCACATTCCCCAAACTTTTTTGAGAGCACCAAGGACCTCACTTGTGGTTTTTGAAGAAAGCAGAAGTTATAAAGCAAACTGTGTCACTAAGCTGCTTTATAACTTTCATATTGCCATAAATACCAATTGGAAACATTTTCCTTTCACACATATGCCCCAGACCCACCCTCCTCTTTGAAAACAATGAGTGAACTATCTCAGAATATCATTTTGTCAGCTCTTAAAACTTAAATCTTGGACAAGTTATTTAGAGGGAAGGTATGTAGTCTAATAGCATAAAACTGGATATAAAGAAAAAAGATACCAACCCACTTATGTAAATATTTTTTGTTTTGCGTTTTGCATTCTAACATGGAACTGTGGCATTACAGTATATCAAACATGTTGTCCAAGAACTGCAGAGAACAATGGTTGATAATAAAAGAAAATGGGGGGGCAGTGGGGGGAGGAGGCGGAAATTAAGTGTTTGAGAAAAAGAGTAAGTGCCTTTTGTAAAAGAAAATTAAATGAGGTCACATGTTAGTCTTTAAACAGGACATGCTTAAGTGCCAACTTCAGTCTTTAAACACACATGCAAACGTCTAGGATCTGAGACTATTTTTTAAAATTGAAAATATGAAATACTCTATTATTACATTCTACCAGCTGCATTCTAGAGCAGTTGTTGGTACTGAAGATCCAGTCCAGATAGACACATAAAATTCTGCTCAGCTTTAAACATATACCTAACTCTTTTGGACTTCGGTAGAATGGCTCGGTTGCTTTACGCTAAACTGGTGCCTGAGGCTAAGATCTTCATACCACCTTCTCTAAAGTAGCACCATGGGCTTTCATTGGGGCTACTCCAGAATGTGTGGCTTGAAGATTTCAGCATTAAGTGCTTTCCTGAATTGGAGCGTTGTAGCGTTTTCTTACTGGGAAGTTATTTTCAGTGAAGTAGAAAAAAATGTCAGGTTTTAATAAGACGAAGAGCAACATTAGGTACAGTAGGATATCATGCTTTAACTTTGTATTAGGGGATGCTTGCATTTACACAATCATTGTTTCATTTACACAGTCATTTAAACAATCACTGTTTTCAAGTTACCGCTGTACATAACATGCACCCACCTATCGAGTTGTTCCCCTGCTGTAATAGCATCCCCCTCTTTACACTGCCTCTTGCACACTGATTCTGGATCAGTTGGCAATCCCACAGCTTCCCCCAAATGACATATCTGGGTACCCTCATACGTTTATGTGGGAGGGGGAGGGGGTTCAGCTCAGTGACAAAGCACATGTATTGCATGTATAAGGTCCCAGGTTCAAACCCTAGCATCTCCAGTTAAAAAGTGTCAGTTAGCAGGAAAGGCAGAAGACTGTCTGTTCCCCTAGAGAGCTGCTGTTCACAGCATAAGGATAGATGTTTAAGGCTACAACTTATTTTCTTAGAAATGGGCCCTTTGATCAGAGCTATTTTCCTCACTATAAACATAAACCCTGTGACATTGTGTTTTATTAAGACTTTAGTTTGTATTGGTTAAATATCAAGTCAATTTAACTATTTACTTTTTCAAACATGCCGATATTATTCCACACCAAACACAGATCCGAAGCGGTTTAGTGTTAACTGGCATCGCTTACAAAGGCCTTCCAGAGCATCATTTGTTCATGTGTGTATTTGTTTACTTAGTTTGTCATTCACATTGACACATTTTTTACTATTCACATTGGTTGCTTTCAGACAAAATCTAAGAACTTCCATCAGATTCGCTTGGAATCAAGCTGCAAATTATGAAGCAAATTGAGCCCAAACTAAACTAGAAATCTGGCACTTAAGTAAACCAGTTCTTAAGCCAGTTGCTTTTTACAGTAACTCTAATTACGTGGGAGGAGGGAATGAAATATATCTGGGTGGTATATTTTGAGGAGATAAGCCATTCAGTGATGAATTATACTATTTCATTTACTTCTGAGGAATTTTATAGAACCACACTGGCAAAAGTGTAAGAGAATTAGCTGTTGCTTCAGCCTGCAACAACAGTGTCACATCATGGCTCCAATCAAGAGAAAGTTATGTTTAATTTAATAAATTCAGTGGGACTTGTCAGTCATAACCAACTTGCCCCGTTTATTTAAATGGGAATGTAAATGTCATTTACATCCTTTCACTTGGCTGAAGTAATAGGCTGTAGTGCTGCCCAAGAGGAATAGACATTCCACATCCTATGTACTAATTTGCTGATGCAGCAGTCCTGAAGAGCAGACTATTAGGCTGTATCTCTCTGACTAGTATTTTATTAGTCCCAATAACTATGATGCTACTACCAGAGAGTGAAGACAATGAGGATTGTTATTCCATAGCAGGGGTGGGCAACCTCTGACCCTCTGGAGACTGCAATCCAACTCCCATCAGGGCTGGGGCTCATGGGAGTTGTAGTCTGGCAAAATTTTGAGGAACCACAGGGGTTCCTCACCCCTGTTCTATAAGCAGGTGAAATAGTTTGAAAGGTTAAGTGTTTATGAAATACAGGATTGCAATTTGAAGGAGGGCACAAGTGAGGCGACTTGCCATCCTTGCTACAGGTCCACAACACTGCTCTCGCACTGCAGGTGTAAATTCAGCATCTACATGAGGTACAGTGATTTGTCAGCATTTAATATGGACCAATGTACACTGATACAGAACAAAGTAAATACATAACTTATACTTCACTAGGTATCCATGAACAAAAAATAAAATTCTATTTCCTATGTTATATTTACACTTTAAGAAAAAACGAAGATGAGATGGTGACTAATCAAAAACTTTGTTTTGAGCTCCAATTAAGAATGGGGATAAATGTTTGTTTCCATATGATTGTCCTTCCTTGATTTTCTACTGACACTTTAGAGCCGATTTTGGCTAATAAATATAATACACTGTTTCTGCACTATTCAGAGTCAAATACATATTTTTTTTACCCAAACTGACCAACAAAGTAGCTTTCTACCCTCTGCTGATTCATGAAGAGCCATTCATTGTCAAGAATGCACCTTTAAGATTTGGAGCATCAACACAGATGCAGGGCTGGAGCTAAAACAAAGTATTCATACATATAAGAATTTTGCATAAATAAATGAAATAACAAAGACATAAAAATGACTCAAATCCGGCAACTGTGAGGCAGGCCCACACGAGTCGAAACAGATGACTTTTGTTCATGTCGTTTTTGTACAACAGTTTCACATTAGTTAGAAGTGATAAAAAATACCATTTATATCCAGTGCTTATAACACTTACGAAATAACATCTGTGAGTGTGTGTTTTTGTACTATGAGCAAAATCAAGTTTCAGTCCTAAAGAACAGTCCTTTGTTCTCCGCCAGCCTGCAGAATATTATTTTGGCATGGTAATAAAATTTATAAAAAGAAATTAACCCACTAAACTAAATGTTTGCCTTTGTGCAAAAATAATTACAGAAAATACAATGTTAGCAATACAGCATTCTACCTATGCAACAAAAAAACCATGAAGAAATGCAGAGAAAAGAAATGAATTGTAGGGTGGAGAGATTTATAACAGGAGAAACCTGTAGAAAATTAATAAATAGTCATTCTTTAGGGAAAATGAGTACCTCCGCTCCAAACTACATGTATTAGAACACTTCAAATTTCCAAACAATTTTAATAAGAAATGATTTTCTTTTAGTACCTTAATTAGGTAAAGAGGACGCTCACCAGCTAATGACACAGCAAGTGCTTTTAACATCTCGGCTAGAACAGTTTTATTGCTTCAGCTGTAGACATGGGAACACTTTTCAAATAAATAGTAAAGAAAGATAAGTTTATTTTGGATTTAAAAATGGCTGCCAAAGCTTGATGAGAGTATTATATGTCAGAATAGTATTTGATCTTGTAAACATAGTAGTCCCTATTTGCTTGTCTGGGTTAAATTGTCTATTTTAATATTGCAAAAGCTGACTACCTCCAGCAGTTGCTTCTGAAAGCTGTCAGGGCATTAGTTTTCTTTACTAGCCGTGCAAGGTTGTATGATAGCATGCCAACACTCTGTACTGATATTGGTTATGTTTGTATGTCATGGTAAGCCACAAACCATGGTTTACTGTACACAAATGAAGCATGCTGGGCTTCCTCCTGTCTAGTGCTGCATGGGAAAAACTGGCTATCTCTGCCTTAGAATAACATCCAAGCTCAAAAAAAAAAAAAACCATGATAGGAAAGCCAACAACAAACTGACTTCACTTCTTGGTTTGTTCCAAGCACAACAAAACAAAATCTGTAGTTCAGCCGCACAAGCAAAGGAACATTGATGATTAAATTTATATACTGCTTAATGCCAAAAAAAAGGCTTCTGTTTCGAGCCAGAGATTATGGTTTGTTTCCTCTCAGTGCTAGCAGGGGGGAGCAAAGTACAAATGATTTGCTCACGTATTGTAAGCCATGGCCATTATGTTGGTTCTATTAATGAAAAGCCTTTGAAGTCAAGGAAGTGAAAAATATATATAATGATCACAATCTAATGAAAAATCTAATTGTATGTAAGCTAGATGCTAGACATTGCTGGCTATGGAAAGGGAAAGAACCCCATCTGTCCTAGTCATAGAGTTGGAAGGGATCCTGAGGGTCATTCAGTCCAACCCCCTGCTCCATAAGCAAGGTTGTAGTTTGGGTTGCAACCCATGTTTTCAGAAGAATAGGTTCATGCCCACACATTTATTACATGCAGGTTTGGCCATCAAAGAAGGTGCAGAAATGTTTTTAGAAATCCTGGCACTCTTTCCCCTGAGCAAAGCTAGTAAGAGATGAGGCTACTCTTCTAGCCTTAAACATGGCATCTTTACACAGAGTGGAACTCTCAACACAACCCTGCTTCACAGAATTAATAGGCAGCATGTAATTGCATTTGCATGGTAGTGCTCCAGCTGGATTAGTAAATGATATCTGTGTGTCCAACACCACAGACCATTCATGTTGAGTTTTTGCTGGCATAGAGAAAATTGCACACAACTAGTTCAGTTCCTGGAGCGGTCACCACACAGATGTAATGGAAGTGTGGCTTCCACATCATGAACTATATGTATGGTTGGCTTTATTCTTAGGACACAAACATATTGCCCCTATAAAATTGCCATATTTCTGGAGTATATTAAAGATATAATGAAGTAAACAAAATATTTCGAAAGAGTCTGATTCAATATTAGTGGCCTGATTCCAAACATACATATTTATGAGATGGTGTAGTTTTCAGTAGAAAGTACTGATGAGGAGAATAAGTAGCTGAAACAGTAGACTCTGGCCTTGACCATGGGGCATAAAATTGATCAAGTTCAAAATTTGGGGGCAAACTGACTTCCATTAAGACCTAGATTATTAATTTGGGAATGTTTTGTTCCCACCTCCCCTTGCTTCTTTATATATTTAACAAAATTATATATCAGAAATGAAATAAATAATTATAATTTCTACAGCATCTTTGACCTGAAGGCTTGAGACAACTTCGCAAATATTGATCTGATATTGATACTATGATTGGAAAATAGCTATTTTTTTGTCTTGTTTGTCAGGCAAGACATGGAGCCCTCCAGATAGTTTTCTGCATGTTAGGCATGTATTTGTGCAACAATATGAAACCTACACATGTATAGTAA
The DNA here is from genome assembly GCF_027172205.1 of Podarcis raffonei. Classification (NCBI taxonomy): domain Eukaryota; kingdom Metazoa; phylum Chordata; class Lepidosauria; order Squamata; family Lacertidae; genus Podarcis; species Podarcis raffonei. The sequence continues at coordinate 70,908,563 of NC_070602.1, forward strand.
AACCATGTCAGTGAATGACAAAATAATAGGATGAGCTTGGAACTCTTTTTAGTTTTGTGAAACTAGCATTTGACACAGTTTATATGAGATAGTAAGATTTGTGTGGCTTTTCCTGTATAAAAATCATAGATGGGTATAGTAAATGGATCCTTTAGGTCGGCTATTGATATGGCAACATGTAGTGCAGTATTCGAAACTATGACAGCATTTAATTCAGAAACTCATGAGAAAGACTAGGTGAGATGTTGTATACTATGCAAAGTAAAGAGAACCTGAAAGGGATAATTTAGAACTGCTGTAGGGGAGCTTCAGGGCTTATGCAGACCCAGTTGGATTTTTGTTACTTTTTCCCCTTTGAACCACCATGGTAACAATGTCACATCACAAATTGCTTCTGAAACAACTTCCCTCAGTTTCAAATTTGGTTCATGCGAAGAGGTGGTGAATTTTGGTTCAGAAAACACAAGCCCTGTTGCTTTATGGAACTAACTGGGTGCTTCTTTGGCTCCTGGCCTAAAAGTATAAAACAGACACATAGCACATGCATACTACGCAAATACTGAAAGCATCTGCATCCCTTTGTATCATAGTGTTTTCCCAAATGTTTTCGACACATAGAAACATGATCTCCCATTTAAGCATATAGTTACCTTTCAGTATTAAGTTTCCTGCTATTTTAAGAAAACCACAGGTTTTTAGGGGGAAAGGGGCATTTTATAAAGAAGTCAACAACAAACTGAAAATAATGCAAACGCAACAGTACTTTAAAATTTCTTCTTTTTTTTTCAGTATGTGGACCCCTGACATTCTGGAATGAATACATTGTTAAGATAAAATGTAGTTAAGACTGAATGTAAGGGTTAAAAGCAAGGGGCAGTGAAAGGATTTGGAGTTGGCCGTACATTCTTAAGACAGGCCTGTCTGTAGCTGGTGATCGCTCTTTTGTGCTTACGTAATATTTTATACTGATGGTACATCAAGAGGCAGAAGCAATTGGGCAAGTGCATTGTGGAAATCATGTTCACTATTTTAAGAATATCCTGTCTCCAGATTCCTGAGTACTTTACCATTTTCTGGAAAAATTAGGCTTTTTTAAAAAGATATATAGATATTTTAAGATGCCAAAGGATTGTCTAAGACTTTACAGTGTCTCCCTTAAGACTTTTTTAAATGTTAAGATTAAAAAGTTATGAAAGTTTGGCACATCAGAAGGTCAGCTATACATGTGGAGAAAAAAAATGGAATTTAGAGACCTTGTTTAAAAAAGATGAGCAAAGACACACTGATGCACATGAGGACTTGTTCTGTTTCATGATAGGAAATTTGCACTTTTTTTGTTTCGTTTTTGTTTTCTAAAATAATTCAGAATAAAAACACATTCACAACCTGTAGGCTGGCACAGCATACCTGAGTGAGAATGTAAAACCCCCATTTAAAACAGTAACTTAAAACCTTTTTCTCAGCATCCAGGAGGAGAGAAAAAAATAGACAAAAAAGGAAAGACTTGTAAGACAGCTATTGATTTGTATAAGTTTTCAAGTCCCAATGTCTGATACTTAATGTCTTCACCTAAATTTTAAAAAAAGTTCATGAAAATTAGGGAACAATCTGTGTCACACATTAAGAAACATTTAAGACCATTCTGCAGATGTAACTGTAGGAGCCACACATGCATGCAGGCTCATTTAAGAACTTTTTGTTCAAAACAAAAACAAAAAAAAGTCAGAGTACTTTAATTCAGCAGACATCCTCAGTTGGCAGTGACAGCCTCATGGGCTTCATTTTCACTGCTATAGTCTGATTTGGGGTCATCCTCAAAGTCCTCATACATTTCCATCTCGTCTTCCCCATTAATCATTTCATTTCCAGCAAGGCTCCCGCTGTCCGTCTTCATGCTGTAAGTGCTCTGAATGACAGGGATGCTGGGCTCAGGGCTAGCCGAGGTGCTGGAGCAATCAGATGTCATCTGAGGCGATGGTGTAGTAGTTGCCATAGTAATAGCACCAGGATAGACCACACCCGTCCCTGTGGTGATTGGAATCTGAGGCTGTTGCCTGCAGGAAAAGACAAACATGGGAAAGATTTCCTTGAGTTTGCATAATAAGTGAGTGTCTGTCATTTTGACAGAAGGTGCAGCAGACACCTTTCAGACTGCTGGTTCAGGCTAAAGGCCCATCTAATCCTGCATGCTGTTCTCACAGTGGTCCAACTAGATGCCTACACCAAGTCTTTAAGCAGGACCTGAGCGCAACAACGCTCTCCCCACTTGCAACTTCCCAGCAACTGATATCCAGATGCATAATGCCTTTGTAGTGGAGTTAAATATAACCACTAATACCCAATATGCTCCTTGAATTTGTCTAATCTTTTAAATTCCCCCAAGTTGGTGGCCGGCATTACATCTTGTGGGAAGTGAATTTGGTAGTGTCTTCCATGCTTCTGACTCTTGTGTCCCAACCCTAAAACACTGAATCATACTGATTTCATTGAGGACATGCTTCCTTGCACATTATAATTAACAATAAACAAAAAGCTGGATAATAATTAAGTATATATTTTATTGATTAGAAGTTATTTATAATAAATTTCCTCTCCAAATGGAAACCTTCAAAGCACTGAATAAAAACTGATGATTATTTCTATACTGCTTCCCAAAGCAATAAAGTCAAGCCTTTCTACATGCTTGACAGTATGTTAAAAACTTATAAAATGTATAAAAGTAGCTATCATTAAAACAAGACAATTGAAACAGCCAACATTACAGTGGAGAGACATAATTAATACACCCTCATCTAGTGATAAATAATTTCAAAAAGGGAAAGATAAGCCAAGTCATAATCAAACTGAGTTTGTGAATAAATTCTAGTTCTGTAGTTTGTGAATAAATTCTAGTTCTGTAGTTTCACACAGGAGCCTTTTCGTTGAGGTATGGTAACTGGCATTAGTTAGCAGTAGAGTGCTGAGAGACAGAAATGTTCTCTTGGTGGTTTGTGAATGCTGCTGTTTTCAATATTGGATTTATATCTATTTATTCTCTTGCAAAAAATGAACCACTTATCCTGCGCAAACAGGAGAAGGGCATTGCTGGCATGTAACACACTGGAATACGTGCAGGGTAGTTTCCTAGTACAGTACAGGGGGGAAATTGCCTACACAGTATTTCAGGTTTGTCTAAGCACCATATAAGTGATCCATGGGGTGGGGGGGTGGTATTCATAGCTGTCTTTTTTTTTTAACAAAACCACTTAAATGTTTAATTTGGAAATAGTAATTTGGATTAGGGAACAGCACACAATTACTGAGTCTTAATTCAGCTGCATTGGAGAAAATCTCTTACATGCTACATCCTTTGAAACATAGACGCCAAATAGAATAACATTAACATCAGATCTCATAAAAGTGCTTACTGAATATATTTCTGACACAGTGGTGTGGTTTTATTGCCTAATTCAAAATAGTAGTTCAAAAGCATTTAGAACACGTGTGCATTTTTTGTAAGAATAAATATTAGGAAGGCTTTTAAGATACAAATAATACAGTTTTCCACAGTATCTTAAAAAATACAAAATGAAAAATCTCAAGAGCCCCTCACACAGGGAGCAGGGCTCTGCTAACAACACACAACTTTATCACCTGCCCCGCCCACCAGTGTGAATGAGCTTGAGGGTGGGCACCTGCAGGGGGAAAGTCTACTGACTCCAGCGCGCATAATGACTTTGTAAAGAAAACTCTCTCCTTCCTCCCATCACCCTGTGTGCCTCCTGAACACGCACCCCTAAGTCTGTTTTGGAGGGGAACCCCCAAAGTAGATTTGGGAGAGAGGGGGGAAGTTCTGTTGCAGAATTAAAAACTTTCCCCTTTATTCAATGACATTGTTGGGCACAACTCCCAGGCTATGTCTGAGCTGCTCAGCCCATCTCTACTCATGAAACACCAGCTAGAAAGCATGCCTTTCCTGGACTGGGCCAGGGCAAATCACAATGAATTTGATTCATCGGGTCTAGAAGTTCCACGTCAAATGCCATAGTTGGGAGGTGGCTGATTAGGAGAGCAGGAAGTTGCCACTGGAACATGCTTTTCAAACACTGGTATATGATGCGAAAAGATGTGCAGAATGGTGATTCATAAATCTGGATGTTCACTTATCCAGCTCTTACTCAACTTCCTTGCCTCTTCCATATCATTTCCTTTCAGATCCATTTACCTTTCAGTTCTTGTGTACCAGCTCCTTTAACTGCAGAAAGCATCACCTCCTTATACCAGATCATCACACATGCACACATATACATTTCTATGTGCAAGCACTGCTGCCCTTGTCCTGCACTAGTCAAAGCCATTCTTATTCCCTTCTTCACCCTCAATAAGCTTTACTCTTTCACTGGATAATCTGGCTACAGTAGCAATGCCCTTAAGTAAAAGAGGGTGTGTGGCTGATGGGTTGAATATCTGAAACTCAATTCCCAAATAGTTTCTTGGCTGCCTAAAGTCAGCCAACTATGTTTCAGGATAAGGTACATAGGCCTATTGCCTCATCATATTTCAAGATATCTAACCCTCATCGTATTTATGGATATCAAAAACTGATTTGGGCAGAAACCCGCACTGCTGCAGGCTATACCACAAAATAATTGACTGCAACGTGTGTCTTGCATGCCAAGCCAGAAACAAGGCACAGAACCAAGCAGTCAAGGTCAATTATCTGGTTGCGAAGCCCACAAGAAAAGAATAGTATTATGATTAGAGGACTGAACAGAACATTGTGAATTTAGAAGGGCTGGCAAGAGAAGCTGCTTTCTTAAATTGCCAGAAACCCCCGTGTGTGGCACCAAGCATCCAGCAATTTTGTTTGTGTGTTTATAAGACACTGGCAGAGATAAACCTATTGAGTGACAATTGTTCTAGTGAATGTCTGGCCTGAGACTGAAGATATATCACAGCACTGCATGCTGCTTAAAAGTCCAAGATGGCACATAAGAGATTCATTGAATGCATATATATGGTTTCATTCCTGGGACTCAGATGTTAGATCCACCCACCCTGCAGCCCGAGAAATTCAAAGACAGTGCTGAATACAGCAGAGTCAAAAACATGGTGCTACAAACTAAAAAATACATGAGGAGTATGTCATACTTGCCCCCAGCTGCATACCCAGAGACTCAACACTCTGTATCAAGTGCATCCCCCTCTCCCACAAAGCTTAAGCAGATTGCAGCCCTTTTTCACTCCATATGCAAACAGTGGGCATCCTAGATTTCCATGGGGTTATGGGAGAAAAGGCTGCAATGTGGAAAACTTGGGGTGGGGGATAATTGTATATTCCTTACTCATTTTAATGGTGTAGTACAACTATTAAATGAATTTCCAGTGTCATGTTGGTGCTTCTGTTCAGTAACTGGCTACTCTTATGGCCACTACTGCTTCTGCCCTCACTCCACAGGCAAAAGAGAAAATGATGTGCGTGTACTGAGTCTGGACTCCAGGAAATGTTAATAATGGATGTCCTTCTTTGTAAGGGGAAGATTTAACTTTGCTGCAGTAAGTCCCAGCTTCAGCAGCAGCAAACTACTTGTAAAAGTTGATAATGGAATAAATTTAAAGGGAAGAGGTTTGTTTTACACTTTTTCCAAGGACATTTTCACACTATTTTGCTTTATCAGCTTTAGGGAGAAGGTCGGGGGTGGGGTTGATACCTGTTTAAAAGCAAAGAAAAAGCCAATAGTTCCCAGCTAATGGATTTGTAGGAGTCTTGTGGGTAGGTTACCAGATGGCTGTCAAAGACAGGGAACCACCATAGACTAAAAAGAGTTTAAATATTTGGGTCACGGGCTATGATTAATAAGTGAATCTTAAACAAGAGTCCCAATCTCACAGGAAGTAAAACTATATAGCAACTGCTGGATTTGACACGTAAACCTTCCACCTACCCTACAGTAAAAAATTGTCTCATCTCCTGCCTTCGAGATCTCATCAGTTGTTTATATTCTCCAATACGCAGTTTCTTGCCGTCGACAATGCAGGTGCGTTTTGGTCTGGGTTTATATTTGTAATTAGGATACTTCTCTAGGTGGATTTTACTTAGCCGTGCTTGCTCTTCATAGTAAGGTTGTTTCTCTTGGTTTGACATAGATTTCCAGCGGGAGCCTGCACAGAAAAAGATATTAGTGAGCTCTAAGTTTATTTGTCAGATAATTCCACTTAATGCTCATTTCTGCCACAGTTCACCTTTCAATGCATCAAGCAAGCCATCTCAGTTGACATTAAGAGAGCCTCTCCTCCTGCTAGAGGGGAGGAGTTGTGAGCAGGAGCCGGTTCCTGTATTCGGCCTCCTGCGAGAGTTATTAGGTTAATTGGGCTGGCTTGGGGGCGGGGTTTAGTCACATTTGAATGGCCGCTTCCTGAATTCGTCGGATCACCCGCCCACCTCCCTTTAGGTCATATCTATGCTTTTGACCTTGCTATGGACTTTGGTTGGTTGCCCAGGGGGCCTGGTAGGAATTTTTATCCATTTGGCAAATTGACACCAGCCTCTTGGTTTTTCGCCTACCTCGTAGCAAATCGTCACAACTTTTCAGGTATTGGCTGTTAGGCATTGGAATAAGTGTGGTGTGTTGGAGGGCAGGTTGTGGCCATCACGTACCCCTCCCCTTGTTGGGTATTCCGTTAAAGGAATCCGGCGGTCATGGATCCTGTCAGCTGCCCTGCTGGTGGATAGGGCCATGGCACGACCTCCAGTGACATCAGAGGAAGCTTTCAGTTGTATTTGCATCAATAAGCTCCTCCCACTGGTTGTTAACTCTCGAATGACTCCTTGCCGTGCGGGGTGGAGTCATGTATAGATTGTTTGATCCAATGCTTTAGCCAATACCACTCACATGCTGTAACCAATAAAGTTGTGGCCTTCTTTAGCCCATTAACCTGTGTCTTACTTATCTCTAAGTGGGCGGTGGGTCCTCGACTCACAATTTGAAATCTACTTTTAAAGTGAGTGGTATGCTTAGTTCTGCAGTATTCTTAGTCTTCAGACATTTCCCTAATATTCTATAAAGAGATTTTGCTTGACAAACGTTTGTAAGTGTACTGTTGGAGAACTGGCCCCATTCACATTAAGGTTTCACTGTTTTTTGTATTATTATTTTTGTTCACTCTTTCAATCAATCCAGGATTCTGTATTTGAAACTATAGTGAGTTCTTCACCTATTATTTGAACAAAAATCATTGATTCATGTATACATTGGTAGTTATTTCATTAAGAAACACTACCTGATTATTTTTTTAAAAAAAACTGAATTACTAGCATACTCCCAATGGATTCTGTGCCTTTCTCAAACACCATATGGCAAACTGATTTTGAAACAAAGGGAACTTTAAACAGCAGTTTGAGATATGATAAGTCTGTGGCTTAAAAAGAAAAAACTGGCACAAATCCCACTGGACACACTCAAGCTCTTGGGCACCCTGAAAGTGGATCCTTGAATCTCAGTTATATTACTAGAATCCTGTTTCGTCATAACCTTTCTACTGATCTTTAAAAAAAAAATTACCTTGCTCATGCATAATTTCCCCAGCAAGAATTTAGCTTGTAAATTCATTATAATGAAACCACGACCTAAAATTTAGCAAAACTAGCTTATTCACAAAACTGGAAATGACCCTCTAACCATCTTAGTGTCCTTAATTTTGATGCCCTTTACTATAACTTTAGTTTATTATCAGCTCCTTGACCCTTGCAAATCCTATTAAACATTATAATTATCCAGCCAGATGCAATACATACACTGAGCTGTATTTGAAAGAAAGCGGAAAGTACATTCGCAATGCTCTTCACTACTTTAATTAATATAAACATTCAGCACAAACTGCACTAATAAAAGACAAAAATATATATAACAGTTTACATAGAAAGAAGAAAAGTATTCAGGTCTGTTGTATTGTTTATAGAGAGCTACCTAAACAGTGAAGAAAGAAGGGTGGTTTTGTGTTGGGGGAGATTAAAAAGGAGCTTTCAGATGGTTAAAATGATTACAGCTGTGGTAAACGTGGGTGGAAGCTATTCTTTTACCACGAGCTTTTATACATCAACAAATGGAAAAGTTGTATAAATATTATCCAGAGTCAGCAATACTCTGTTGTCAGTTCTAATATTTCAGGCTTCTTTTTTGTCATTGTCCTGGAAAATGTGCGGAGATATTATATGTAAATTGACACTCACTCTCTCTCTCTCTCTCTCTCTCTCTCTCTCTCTCTCTCTCTCTCTCTGTGTGTGTGTGTGTGTGGTAGTAGCAGGGGAAGTCCTGGCAGGTTTTACCCCTCTTTAAAAAACATACAATTGCTGGCACTTCTGAAATATTTATACTGAATGTTTACATTTTAATGAATACTGTTACTATACTTGTAATGGGGGGGGGGTTGTCAAAGAATACACACAAATAATATAGATTCCATAGAGTTGCCAAGACTGGAACAGTGCAGGTTTTATACAAAACTGAGAGGCTATTCATATAACTTACTAAAATAGTAGACAAATATGAGAGCTTCTATGTAAAACACTGAAAGTTTAAGAACAGAGTTATATTTATTTCTAGATTTCTAGATTTTTTTTTACCTCTGAAAGGGGAAAAAAGCAAGTAAGAGAAATAGCTTTGTTATGTTGCACAAAGTATTGCAGGTGAGACCTGATCGTTACTGTTCTCTTTCTGAATTACATTTATAGACAAATATCAGTTTAATTTTTTCCCTCATTCTCATGTATGTTTTTAATTTCTCTTTTGGGGCCTCCAATTCTTTGAAAAACCAACAGTTTTATTATTGGGAGACAAAGCCTGAGCACTGGCTAAATTTTACTTTTCTAGAGAATTAATTTAAATAAACTTGACGTTAACCTTTTTTTGTCAATACACTTTTGTTTATTTATTTTTTTACAATTAGTTCAATGAGTACCTAATGAACATTTAAATTCTATTAAACATATTGACCACACAGTTTGAACATTTTACTCCCTGCCACGAAGACTTATATTTACATGAGGTTAGAGATTTTCCCTACATAACAAAGTTACCAGCTTTGTCTTGCAGAATTTCCTAATACATGAATTCTAATAAAGGCTTGCAATATAATACTGGCATAGTCCATGTATAAACTGAGTTCTTTAACTCGTATCGAAATCCAATGTTTTTTATTTAAATAAATCTCATCTTCATAAATTGCTGTAGTAGTCTTAAGCTTGAGTACCTCTCTGTGCAATCCTATATATATATCTGCTCAGAACTAAGCTCCATTGAGTTCAATGGGTCTTATTTCCTGTAAGCGTGCATAGACTTGCAGCCTTAGTTTTAAATTAATCAGTGTAGTTTTTAATTAATCAGGACAATGAACATAGCAAATCTACAGAAAGGCAAAACATTCTAACAGCAAAGGACATATAGGAGTTATTTGCTTTTCCATATCTAACTACTAGTGTTCCCTCCCATATTTGCAGTGTTCTGGAGTTCAGTAACTTGATTCAATCAACAAATCTAAGAAATTATTCCCTCTCACCATTCATAATCTGCATATAAAATTGCAAAGCAATTACCAGTTTTGATTGTGCTATTATTAATGGTTTTATACTTACCAAGGATTTTGCTAATATTGGAGTTGTGCATGTCAGGAAAAGCCTGAAGGATTTTTCTGCGTTCATCCTTTGCCCAAACCATGAAAGCGTTCATTGGTCTTTTGATATGTGGCTCACTGCTACTTCGGCCCCGGGCGTCCCTGTAGACTCGAGCTTCAGCCACAGTGGCACCTCCTGTTGGCCAACAATAATACTGCTGTAGTTTAGCTGCAGAGCCATTCATTGCTTTACTTCCTGTAATATCAGAGCAGGAAGAAACAAGATGGATGCAAATATTATTACATTGTCTGGATGGTGGGGCTGCCACCTATGATGCCCTGTCCATTTCAAGTTCTCGCTTTCTGCTTTCAGATCTATGACACAAAGCACTTACGAATTCATTTATTTGAGTTCATTCATGCTATTCATTATTCATTCTTGTAGGAGCCAATGAGAAACTTCAAAGACATATTAAATTTTGAGCCTTTAATTTCTATGCCCTAGATCAAGTGTGGGGAACCCTGAGGTCCTTGGACCAAATGTGGCCTGCCAGGCCTCTCTGCCTAGTTCTTAGAACTTTCCCCAGATCACCCCCTCACTGGCCATACTTTGTACTCCAGTGTTTTGCCCGGATGGAATGGGTAATTGGATTTTGATAGTGCCTCTTGCTTATCTAGATGGACAATAAAATGAAGCATATGAATGTGTTAAGAACTGGTCTATGATACAATGATAAATTTGCCTTCATTGTTCTATCCACTTTTACCTCTCGCCCTGCCCAGTGCTTTTCTTCTGGGGGTATGTATACCCCTAAGCATTTTATGAATCTAGGTTTGGCCTCATTGAGGGGCAGTATTTCAATATGAGTAGGAAAATGAGAGTACCCCTAAACATTTTTTTTAGATAAAAAGCACTGGTCCTGCCCACTAGTGGTATGTCGCCCTGGAAAAGCTGCCCAGAAGAGAATGTAGCTCTTGGCAGTGCTTTTCTTCTAGGGAAAAAGGCACTGATTCTTGATCTGAAAAAGATGCCTCACTCCTGCCTCAGATATACCTCTTAACAGGAAAGAAAATAGCAAACTGTTAAATGTATGGGAAGTAGGGCAAAGCCATGTTTTAATATGCCCATAATAAAAATGACCAGCTGACCAAAGCTCTCCCATCTTTTTTCCCCATGTGTAGTTCATCTAAATTAGTCTTTGCCCAAATGGTTTTAAAGTCACCCAGGATATTTGAATAACTAAAACTAGTGCACAGAAGCCTATTTTGTCAAGGTGGATGCAATTCTTAATTCAGGTATCCTTCACTGAATAAATGTCTTTGAGGTGTTCCAAGTTCAAAGAATTAACACCAGTACTTGTGCTTCAAGCTGTCTGATCAAGCTTATGATACAACAAGAACTCAATTGCTTTCTACTATAGTGGACATCAAGGTCTTCTACGGATGGAGCCTAGCATGCTTTTCATCAAGTACCTATCACATGTAGCCAAAGAATTCATGCAGGTTTACATGATAGATACATGTAATAACTGGAGCCATGGCATGCATCCAAGCTCTGAGGCTGGTGGCTTTGTGATTCTCAATTGAAATATTTGGACTCATTCTTGATATGCTTTTGAAAGATGGCTACATTTGCACAATAAAAAAATGGCATGAATAATTTTTAAATTTGATGTGTGTCAAAACAACAAAGCATATCCCTCACATACAACGGTATTTCAGATCTCTCCCCTCCAGTTCAAATACATATATGACAAATCCTCAATGCCTATGAAATGACAAAGCTTGATGAAATCTAAACTGCTATAAATCAGTAAAGCTCTGTTTACTTCACAGTGGACAGATGATTTACATCAGCTCAAGATCTGAATCTATATTTTAAATTATGTAGAATCCTAACTCTGCTAAATTGGTGTCAAAAAAGCCCCTGTACGTTAAGGTGCACAATAATTATTTTTGTTGTTTTGTGTAGGCAATTCATTTTTATGGATAAATTCTTAAGACAGAGGGTGCATAACTAATACGCTACCTTTTTGCCACTATGCCCACAGTACATTAATTTCATTTAAAATGCACTGACCATACAGGATAAATTGATTTCACTTTATAGGGTGTTGACAGCCATGTTTATTGTGCAGTGAAATGTAGTAGAGCTTCAAGCTGACAATATCCATCAACATAGGGCAATATGCTGACTGCTGGGCCAGATGAAGACATACATTACCCTGGAAGCAAAACACTTATTTAGATGTGACACTGTCTTCTCCTGAGCATCACCAGGGTAATTTATGAAGCCCTCAATATCATTACTTTAGAACTGACACCAGTTCTGCAATTGCACGCAGATAAAAGATGACAGGTCTGCTGTGAATGTCACATGTAAAAGTACTTTAATAGTGGTCTAAGTTTAACTACTCTGCCATGGCTGTTCAGCATTTACTAGCTGTAACTATTACTGCAACATCTCCATCATAAAACCAAGTAGATTGAAGTGTACTTGGCACCTAATCCAAAATCAATAGGGTCAAACTGGAGTCTTGCTACAAGGTTCAGTAGGTTTTAGACTGAGCTTAGCATAGTTTATTTCAAAATATCGCAGTTCTAATGAGGATTGTCCTCTTACTATGTTTTTTGTTACTTTATGGTTGTGAAGCCACAGAAATGCTGGTGCACTTTTACTTTTACATTCTTAATTCTGCAATAAGAATGGCTGAATAATTAAAGTATGTACAGCTGATATACCTGTGACCTTCTACACCTGTAGCTGGGTTTCCTTGTAATGGATGTGAGTGTGTGTGTGTGCGCGCGCGCACACACATGTAATGATTTAAGTGGGTCCTTAACTACCAAGCACAAGGGCCTTTGAATTATTGGAAAGTTCAATTAGTACAAAATGCATTTGGCAGGTCACTAATATTGTGAGTTGTTATATGAGTCACGTGCTTGGAGCACATGATCTCCCTTTGCAAGTCTTTAAGGGCAAGGAAGAAATCTAGCAAATTTTCAATTGTAGAAGCAAATCTGCATTGTGAAAGAAAGAAGTTTTCCCCAGTAAATGCCAGATCCTGAAAATTACTTTAATAAACCCATTTCCTTGCTATCCAAAATGAATAATAAAAATGCCACCTCTCCACAATTTTGCAGTCTGCAAATGGGCCTATGAAAGGGGGGCAAGGTACCAGTGCTATAACTAAGAGAGCTTTGCTGTCTGTCTGTTGGCCACCGGTCTCTTTCTGGGCTCAAGTATAAGTGCTGTGGATTACCTACAAAGCTCTAACAGGCTTGGAACCCACGTACTTGAAGAAACCCCATTTACTACAGAAGCCTATCCAAACTTACCAGTCATCCTCTGATGCTTTGCGTGCGCTCTCTCTCTCTCTCTCTACCTGAAGTTAGACTGGTGGTGACTGAGAAGAGGGCTTTTCAATTGTGCCTCATCTGTGGAATGCCCATCCCAAGGAAGCTCACCTGACACAGACTTTTAAGTTATTTCCGTGCCAGGCAAAGAACCTTTTACATGTTCAGGCACCCCAGCATTTCATTGTTTTTTTCTGTCTGCTGAATGTTATGGTTTATTTTAATTGCCGTTTATACTATTTTGTGAAGATTTCATATATTCATTGTTATTATTTTACTGTAGACCAGCTTGGTGGCTTTTAAGAACAAGCAGCACAAATGTTATAAAGAATAGTATTATCTTTATAACACAGGAAAAAGATGGGTTGGGAAAGATTCATCATAGAATTGTAGAGTTGAAAGGGACCCTGAAGGCCATCTTGTCCAACCCGTGCAATGTAAAAATCTCAGCTAAGGCATCCATGACAGATGGCCATCCAACCTCCACTTATAAACCCCCAAGGAAGTAGAGTCCACAACCTCCCCAGGGAGATCGTAAAATCTCTCACTGCCTCCATTTCTTCCCCTTCTATTTGCCAGGGGGTGATGGGACCAGTGGCCATGATCTTTGTTTTTTTGATGTTGAGCTTCAGACCATATTTTGCGCTCTTCTCTTTCACCCTCATTAAAAGGTTCTTTAATTCCTCCTCTCTGCCATCAAGGTTGTGTCATCTGCACATCTGAGGTTGTTGATATTTCTTTCGGCGATCTTAATTCCGGCTTGGGATTCATCCAGCCCAGCCTCTCGCATGATGAATTCTGCATATAAGTTAAATAAGCAGGGAGACAGCCTTGCCATACTCCTTTCCCAATTTTGAACCAATCAGTTGTTCCATATCCAGTTCTAACTGTAGCTTCTTGTCCCACATAGAGATTTCTCAGGAGACAGATGAGGTGATCAGGCACTCCCATTTCTTTAAGAACTTGCCATAGTTTGCTGTGGTCGACACAGTCAAAGGCTTTTGCATAGTCAATGAAGCAGAGGTAGATGTCTTTCTGGAACTCTCTAGCTTTCTCCATAATCCAGCACATGTTTGCAATTTCATCTCTGGTTCCTCTGCCCCTTCAAAATCCAGCTTGCACTTCTGGGAGTTCTCGGTCCACATACTGCTTAAGCCTGCCTTGTAGAATTTTAAGCATAACCTTGCTAGTGTGTGAAATGAGTGCAGTTGTGCAGTAGTTGGAGCATTCTTTGGCACTGCCCTTCTTTGGGATTGGGATGTAGACTAACCTTCTCCAATCCTCTGGCCACTGCTGAGTTTTCCAAACTTGCTGGCATATTGACTGTAGCACCTTAACAGCATCATCTTTCTTGTGGCTGATTAGCTGCTTTCTCTGTGCAAAGGTCAGAGGGGGCAGGGCTTCTGTTGAGGTAGGGGATTAGCTGTGGGAGGAGCTTGTCAGAGCTTGTAGGGCAGCGGCTGAAGAAGGAACAAAAAGGGTTTTCTTGTGTGAGTTTCTTGTGGCTGATTAGCTGCTTTCTCTGTGCAAAGGTCAGAGGGGGCAGGGCTTCTGTTGAGGTAGGGGATTAGCTGTGGGAGGAGCTTGTCAGAGCTTGTAGGGCAGCGGCTGAAGAAGGAACAAAAAGGGTTTTCTTGTGTGAGTTTCTTGTGGCTGATTAGCTGCTTTCTCTGTGCAAAGGTCAGAGGGGGCAGGGCTTCTGTTGAGGTAGGGGATTAGCTGTGGGAGGAGCTTGTCAGAGCTTGTAGGGCAGCGGCTGAAGAAGGAACAAAAAGGGTTTTCTTGTGTGAGTTTCTTGTGGCTGATTAGCTGCTTTCTCTGTGCAAAGGTCAGAGGGGGCAGGGCTTCTGTTGAGGTAGGGGATTAGCTGTGGGAGGAGCTTGTCAGAGCTTGTAGGGCAGCGGCTGAAGAAGGAACAAAAAGGGTTTTCTTGTGTGAGTTTCTTGTGGCTGATTAGCTGCTTTCTCTGTGCAAAGGTCAGAGGGGGCAGGGCTTCTGTTGAGGTAGGGGATTAGCTGTGGGAGGAGCTTGTCAGAGCTTGTAGGGCAGCGGCTGAAGAAGGAACAAAAAGGGTTTTCTTGTGTGAGTTTCTTGTGGCTGATTAGCTGCTTTCTCTGTGCAAAGGTCAGAGGGGGCAGGGCTTCTGTTGAGGTAGGGGATTAGCTGTGGGAGGAGCTTGTCAGAGCTTGTAGGGCAGCGGCTGAAGAAGGAACAAAAAGGGTTTTCTTGTGTGAGTTTCTTGTGGCTGATTAGCTGCTTTCTCTGTGCAAAGGTCAGAGGGGGCAGGGCTTCTGTTGAGGTAGGGGATTAGCTGTGGGAGGAGCTTGTCAGAGCTTGTAGGGCAGCGGCTGAAGAAGGAACAAAAAGGGTTTTCTTGTGTGAGTTTCTTGTGGCTGATTAGCTGCTTTCTCTGTGCAAAGGTCAGAGGGGGCAGGGCTTCTGTTGAGGTAGGGGATTAGCTGTGGGAGGAGCTTGTCAGAGCTTGTAGGGCAGCGGCTGAAGAAGGAACAAAAAGGGTTTTCTTGTGTGAGTTTCTTGTGGCTGATTAGCTGCTTTCTCTGTGCAAAGGTCAGAGGGGGCAGGGCTTCTGTTGAGGTAGGGGATTAGCTGTGGGAGGAGCTTGTCAGAGCTTGTAGGGCAGCGGCTGAAGAAGGAACAAAAAGGGTTTTCTTGTGTGAGTTTCTTGTGGCTGATTAGCTGCTTTCTCTGTGCAAAGGTCAGAGGGGGCAGGGCTTCTGTTGAGGTAGGGGATTAGCTGTGGGAGGAGCTTGTCAGAGCTTGTAGGGCAGCGGCTGAAGAAGGAACAAAAAGGGTTTTCTTGTGTGAGTTTCTTGTGGCTGATTAGCTGCTTTCTCTGTGCAAAGGTCAGAGGGGGCAGGGCTTCTGTTGAGGTAGGGGATTAGCTGTGGGAGGAGCTTGTCAGAGCTTGTAGGGCAGCGGCTGAAGAAGGAACAAAAAGGGTTTTCTTGTGTGAGTTTCTTGTGGCTGATTAGCTGCTTTCTCTGTGCAAAGGTCAGAGGGGGCAGGGCTTCTGTTGAGGTAGGGGATTAGCTGTGGGAGGAGCTTGTCAGAGCTTGTAGGGCAGCGGCTGAAGAAGGAACAAAAAGGGTTTTCTTGTGTGAGTTTCTTGTGGCTGATTAGCTGCTTTCTCTGTGCAAAGGTCAGAGGGGGCAGGGCTTCTGTTGAGGTAGGGGATTAGCTGTGGGAGGAGCTTGTCAGAGCTTGTAGGGCAGCGGCTGAAGAAGGAACAAAAAGGGTTTTCTTGTGTGAGTTTCTTGTGGCTGATTAGCTGCTTTCTCTGTGCAAAGGTCAGAGGGGGCAGGGCTTCTGTTGAGGTAGGGGATTAGCTGTGGGAGGAGCTTGTCAGAGCTTGTAGGGCAGCGGCTGAAGAAGGAACAAAAAGGGTTTTCTTGTGTGAGTTTCTTGTGGCTGATTAGCTGCTTTCTCTGTGCAAAGGTCAGAGGGGGCAGGGCTTCTGTTGAGGTAGGGGATTAGCTGTGGGAGGAGCTTGTCAGAGCTTGTAGGGCAGCGGCTGAAGAAGGAACAAAAAGGGTTTTCTTGTGTGAGTTTCTTGTGGCTGATTAGCTGCTTTCTCTGTGCAAAGGTCAGAGGGGGCAGGGCTTCTGTTGAGGTAGGGGATTAGCTGTGGGAGGAGCTTGTCAGAGCTTGTAGGGCAGCGGCTGAAGAAGGAACAAAAAGGGTTTTCTTGTGTGAGTTTCTTGTGGCTGATTAGCTGCTTTCTCTGTGCAAAGGTCAGAGGGGGCAGGGCTTCTGTTGAGGTAGGGGATTAGCTGTGGGAGGAGCTTGTCAGAGCTTGTAGGGCAGCGGCTGAAGAAGGAACAAAAAGGGTTTTCTTGTGTGAGTTTCTTGTGGCTGATTAGCTGCTTTCTCTGTGCAAAGGTCAGAGGGGGCAGGGCTTCTGTTGAGGTAGGGGATTAGCTGTGGGAGGAGCTTGTCAGAGCTTGTAGGGCAGCGGCTGAAGAAGGAACAAAAAGGGTTTTCTTGTGTGAGTTTCTTGTGGCTGATTAGCTGCTTTCTCTGTGCAAAGGTCAGAGGGGGCAGGGCTTCTGTTGAGGTAGGGGATTAGCTGTGGGAGGAGCTTGTCAGAGCTTGTAGGGCAGCGGCTGAAGAAGGAACAAAAAGGGTTTTCTTGTGTGAGTTTCTTGTGGCTGATTAGCTGCTTTCTCTGTGCAAAGGTCAGAGGGGGCAGGGCTTCTGTTGAGGTAGGGGATTAGCTGTGGGAGGAGCTTGTCAGAGCTTGTAGGGCAGCGGCTGAAGAAGGAACAAAAAGGGTTTTCTTGTGTGAGTTTCTTGTGGCTGATTAGCTGCTTTCTCTGTGCAAAGGTCAGAGGGGGCAGGGCTTCTGTTGAGGTAGGGGATTAGCTGTGGGAGGAGCTTGTCAGAGCTTGTAGGGCAGCGGCTGAAGAAGGAACAAAAAGGGTGACCTTTGCACCTTTGCGGCGCGCGCAGTTTGACCCATCTTTTAGATTTAGGGGAGCTAGTCTCAAACGTTTGTTGGGGGAGATATAGGTTTATTTGGGGGGATTTATTTGTCCTGTCTTCACGCTTTTTATGATGGAGGACCGCTGTAGTCACCCCCAACCACACCTTCTCAAGATGGAGGGTGAGGGAACAGCTGCAGTCCCCTGTGGTTCCTGCGCAATGTTTGCCATCTTGCCAAAGGTTGCAGGCAGCTTTACCTGCAGCAATTGCATGTTGATTGCCCTCTTAAAAGACAAAGTCCAGCAACTGGAGGAACGTGTAGCTACGCTCCAAAGAATTAGAGAGCTGGAGCTCTTCTTGGAAGCAACAGAGCACACCGTCTCCACCAAGGAGGAGACAGGGGACTCCCCTGAGAAGGAGGCTAGTTCACCAACACAGGAGCCAGATATATGGAGAAACGTGACTCAAAGAAGTAGGAGGCCCAGGGTTCGCTCTGATTGTTTAGAAATACGCAATCGCTTTGAGGTCCTTTCCCCTAGCATGGAAGACGAAGAGCAGACTCCATTTGAGGATCTCTCCCTCATTACAGTCGATCAGGTATATGAAGACGAGCAGCAAAGGCAGTCTTCAGGGAATGTGCAGGCGACCTTGGAACGGACAGCTCACGGAAGAACCCCGACCAGACCTAAGAGGAGGCGTGTAGTGGTGATAGGGGATTCCCTACTGAGGGGAACAGAAGCAGTGATCTGTGGGCCTGACAAGATGTCTCGGGAAGTGTGCTGTCTCCCCGGGGCTAAGATCCAAGATGTAACTGAACGACTGCAAGGAATCATAAAACCCACTGACAAATACCCCTTCCTCTTGGTTCATGTGGGAACCAATGACACTGCAAGCAATAGCCTCCAGAAGATCAAAAGAGATTACGAGGCTCTGGGCAGGAAATTGAAGCAATTAAATGCACAAATTGTCATCTCATCTGTCCTCCCAGTTGAACGACGTGGCCCAGGGAGAGAGGGAAAAATAGTGGAAGTGAACAACTGGCTTCGCAAATGGTGTAAACAGGAACGGTTTGGATTCTTAGATCACGGAATGCAGTTTCTTGAAGATGGACTTCTGGCAAGCGATGGGCTGCACCTCACAACGGTTGGTAGGAATGTTTTTGCAAAAAATCTCAGAAACCTCATCAGGAGGGCTTTAAACTGACTAATGTGGGGGAGGGAGACAGTGCTCCTGAAGGTAGGAGTCTATCAATTGATGAAGATGATCATCCAAATGTCATAGACCGAATGGAGCAAACAGCACGCAGACCTAGTGGTGGGAGGAAAAAATCCTTAAATAAGAGACACGGGGGAATGATTAATGGACTTCAATGTCTGTACACTAATGCGCAAAGTATGGGAAATAAACAAGATGAGCTTGAGCTCTTGGTACAGCAAACTAAATATGACATAATAGGCATCACTGAAACCTGGTGGGATAAGTCCCACGATTGGAATGTAATAATGGAGGGATACAATCTATTTCAGAGAAACAGACCAGACAAGAAAGGAGGAGGAGTGGCGTTATATGTCAGGGATGTGTATACCTGTGAAGAGATCCAAGATTTAGAACCTCAAAGCCAAAGTGAGAGCATTTGGGTCAAAATTAAGGGAGAGAAGAATAACAGTGACCTCATTGTGGGAGTTTACTATAGATCCCCAAGCCAAACGGAGGACATAGATGATGCCTTCCTGGAACAGATGGCCAAGCATGCAAAAGGAAGGGAGATAGTAGTAATGGGGGACTTCAATTACCCGGATATTTGTTGGATGTCAAACTCAGCCAAGAGCATAAGGTCAAACAGATTCCTCACTGGCCTTGCAGACAACTTCATTGTCCAGAAAGTGGGAGAAGCTACAAGAGGAACAGCCATTTTAGATCTGGTCCTAACCAATGTTGATGACCTGGTTAGTGGGGTAGAAGTGGAAGGATCATTAGGCGCGAGTGATCATGCTCTTCTGAAGTTTACTATACAGCGGAAAGGAGCAGCCAAGCATACTAGGACTCAATTTCTCGACTTTAAGAAAGCCGACTTCATAAAACTTAGGGAAGTGCTGGGTGAGATCCCATGGACAGTAATACTAAAAGGAAAGGGAGTTCATGATGGCTGGGAGTTTGTTAAGAGGGAGATAGTAAAAGCACAACTTCAGGCAATACCATTGAGACGGAAACATGGAAGGTGCCTAAAGAAGCCAGGGTGGCTATCTAAAGAACTTTTAACTGAGTTAAGATTAAAAAAGGATGTGTACAAAAAATGGAAAAGGGGGGAAACCACCAAAGAGGAATTCAAACAAATAGCCAGCACGTGTAGACACAAAGTCAGAAAAGCTAAAGCACAGAATGAACTCAGGCTTGCTAGAGAGGTTAAAAGCAACAAAAAAGGCTTTTATGGGTATGTTCGTAGCAAAAGGAAGAACAAAGAAACAGTGGGGTCACTCAGAGGAGAAGATGGTGAAATGCAAACAGGGGACACAGAAAGGGCTGAACTCCTCAATGCCTTCTTTGCCTCAGTCTTCTCCGATAAAGAAAACAATGCCCGGCCTGAAGAATTTGGAGCAAATGATTCAGCAGAGGAAACACAGCCCAGAATAACTAAGGAGATAGTACAAGAATACTTGGCTAGTCTAGATGTATTCAAGTCTCCAGGGCCAGATGAACTGCATCCAAGAGTATTAAAAGAACTGGCAGATGTGATTTCAGAACCACTGGCAGTCATCTTTGAGAATTCCTGGAGAACAGGCGAAGTCCCGGCAGACTGGAGGAGGGCAAATGTTGTCCCTATTTTCAAAAAGGGGAAAAGAGAGGACCCAAATAATTACCGCCCAGTCAGTCTGACATCAATACCAGGGAAGATTCTGGAGCAGATCATTAAGCAAACAGTCTGTGAGCACCTGGAAAGGAATGCTGTGATCACCAATAGTCAGCATGGATTTCTGAAAAATAAGTCATGTCAGACTAACCTGATCTCGTTTTTTGACAGAATTACAAGCCTGGTAGATGAAGGGAACGCAGTGGATGTAGCCTACCTTGATTTCAGCAAGGCATTTGACAAGGTGCCCCATGATATTCTTGTAAAGAAGCTGGTAAAATGCGGTCTTGACTATGCTACCACTCAGTGGATTTGTAACTGGCTGACTGACCGAACCCAAAGGGTGCTCATCAATGGTTCCTCTTCATCCTGGAGAAGAGTGACTAGTGGGGTGCCACAGGGTTCTGTCTTGGGCCCGGTCTTATTCAACATCTTTATCAACGACTTGGATGATGGACTCAAGGGCATCCTGATCAAATTTGCAGATGACACCAAACTGGGAGGGGTGGCTAACACCCCAGAGGACAGGAACACACTTCAAAACGACCTTGACAGATTAGAGAACTGGGCCAAAACAAACAAGATGAATTTTAACAGGGAGAAATGTAAAGTATTGCACTTGGGCAAAAAAAATGAGAGGCACAAATACAAGATGGGTGACACCTGGCTTGAGAGCACTACATGTGAAAAGGATCTAGGAGTCTTGGTTGACCACAAACTTGACATGAGCCAACAGTGTGACGCGGCAGCTAAAAAAGCCAATGCAATTCTGGGCTGCATCAATAGGAGTATAGCATCTAGATCAAGGGAAGTAATAGTGCCACTGTATTCTGCTCTGGTCAGACCTCACCTGGAGTACTGTGTCCAGTTCTGGGCACCACAGTTCAAGAAGGACATTGACAAACTGGAACGTGTCCAGAGGAGGGCAACCAAAATGGTCAAAGGCCTGGAAACGATGCCTTATGAGGAACGGCTAAGGGAGCTGGGCATGTTTAGCCTGGAGAAGAGGAGGTTAAGGGGTGATATGATAGCCATGTTCAAATATATAAAAGGATGTCACATAGAGGAGGGAGAAAGGTTGTTTTCTGCTGCTCCAGAGAAGCGGACACGGAGCAATGGATCCAAACTACAAGAAAGAAGATTCCACCTAAACATTAGGAAGAACTTCCTGACAGTAAGAGCTGTTCGACAGTGGAATTTGCTGCCAAGGAGTGTGGTGGAGTCTCCTTCTTTGGAGGTCTTTAAGCAGAGGCTTGACAACCATATGTCAGGAGTGCTCTGATGGTGTTTCCTGCTTGGCAGGGGGTTGGACTCGATGGCCCTTGTGGTCTCTTCCAACTCTATGATTCTATGATTCTATGATTCTATGATCTTTTAAAATTGTAAATAGTTCAGCTGGAATATCATCACTTCCACTGGCCTTGTTATTAGCAGTGCTTTCTAAGGCCCATTTGACTTAGATAGATGTCTGGCTCAAGGTCAGCAACCACACTACCTGAGATATCCATATCTTTCTGGTATAATTCCTCTGTGTATTCTTGCCACCTCTTCTTGATGTCTTCTGCTTCTGTTAGGTCCTTACCACTTTTGTCCTTTATGATGGTAATCTTTGTACGAAATGTTCCTTTCATATCTCCAATTTTCTTGAACAGATCTCTGGTTTTTCCCATTCTGTTGTTTTCCTCTATTTCTTTGCATTGCTCGTTTAAGAAGGCCCTCTTGTCTCTCCTTGCTATTTTTCAGAAATCTGCATTCAATTTCCTGTATCTTTCACTATCTCCCTCGCATTTTGCTTGCTTTTTTTTTTTTTTGCTTGCATTCTGCTAGAATAGCATTAGCTTTTTTTGCTGCTGCTTCACACTGTTGACTCATGTTAAGCTTGTGGTCCAGCAAGACTTTTCCATGCCACCACTATTAACAAATACCTCTCTATCCCAAACAGAAGAATGCAACCTGTCATTTTACAAAGTCTCATCTGAACCTTGTTTAGCTGTGCAATGTTGTTGTTGTTTTTTAAAGCAACAAATTACTGAATTCCCATCTGCTGCAGCTACATTGCCATGTTTAGTACAACTGATCTTAATATTTTTAAAATGGTTTCAGACTGATTTCAGCACTGGGTATTAAGGACTGTTTTCCATATCCCTTTAGGTCCTGTTTTAAAGGTTTAAAACAGGATCTAAAGGGACATGGAAAACAGCCCTTAAAAGTTGATCAAATTTCCCATCTCCCCACCCCACTCTGCCCATATTCACTTCTATCTGCTTAATGGCCAGAAATGTTAATTGGGCAAAGTTTCCGCAATCCAGCTTTGGGGCATCCTCTCTTCCCAGGGCAACAAAGCCCACACTGTTCAAGAGTGCCCCCTCACCTGAGAGTAAGAGCTGTCCAACAGTGGAATGGACTCCCTAGGAAGCTGGTGGACTTTGCTTCTTTGGAGGGTTTAAAGCAGAAGTTGGATGGTCATCTGTCATGGATGCTTTAGTTGAGATTCCTGCATTGCACAGGGTTGGACTATGGGACTCTCAGAATACCTTCCAACTCTACAATCCTATGACCCTATGAAGAGGCAACACATTGGGTTGCAGAGGGAGGAAGAAACCCTGTTGAACAAGTGGCTCTCTATTTGTGGCTCCAATCAAAAGAATTTACTCAATAATGATTTTAATGCAAAATAAAGTGCTACTAGTATTAAAATTGTTTTAAAATGTTATCTTGGGCCACTCAATTGTTTATTTAGCTGCCAGCATCTGTCACCACGACTTGTTCTGTGCTGTAATTCTCTACTGGGCATGGGTGAGAAAGGACAACCAAAAACAGGTGTCACAGAAGGTAAGGGAGGTTGTTTGGCATTCGATCTTTTGGTGACTACCACTATCTAGTTTGGATTAGGAGAGATCAATGTGGGAAGTGGTACAATCCCTTGTGAGGAAGACTTAATCAATTTATCAGGCACACCCAGATCATCTGATTGGGTGGAAAGAAACTAAAAAAAAAAAAAAGACAAAATTGAGTTTCTTATCAGGTCTTTAAAATAATCTTGGCCTAATCTTGTTAAATGCAGGTGAATGAGGTTTCTCTCTCTTTCAGCGTTGTAATAAAAACCTGGAATTATTTTGGAGGGACCAAACCCTGAGGCACATTTGTTAAAGCAAAAAGAGATGACCCCCCCCCACTCCCAAAAAGCATTTAAAAAAAAAATTAAATCAGTGCTCTTTTGTTAAAAAGCCATTCTTAATTAGAGTCATAAATTATAAACAGACCAAAAAAGTCATGAAACTTCTATCTCCATCTGCCTTAAACAAGCCTACACTTGAAGGATTTAAAAATGAAGCCAGTAAAACCTTGAACTTCTCTACTTGATCTCTGAGTGAATATTTTTGCCTCGGCCCAAAGGCTGCCACAAAAGAATTTGTATTAAATGAACTTCTGTAAATAAGTAACACTCACGTAATGTACCTGTGCTAAGCATCTTAGTAGTTCAGGAAGCTGTTCAACATACAGTATTGTGATTTTCAAAAATTGCTTCTGTTTATAACCTTTACTCTGCTTGAGATTAAAACTTAAACATTATGTGCTCAGCCTAGTGACCAGGGTAAGTGTGGACACACACACACAACATGGGCTTCTTTCAAGCTGAAACCCATACAATAAGAGTTGCTTTGGACTACAAATCATTGCTGAGCCACTTTAACACGAGTCAAATAGTAGAAAAACATGTATCTTTATCTGCTTATGGAATTTCATCAGGTTTTGCAATCTATTATCTTATTTTGATCTGCCAGTTACAACAGACTAGCTAGAAAACAAAACAAAACGATTAGGAGGGAAATGCGAACTAGCTACAGGCGGAAAAACAACAATGGAATGTTATATATATAAGGAGGCAAACATTGGCTCAAGAAACAGGAGGCATTCCAGTATGAACCCAACAGATTTTTATGGGCCTCCCAATGATGCTTAGAGGACCACAGCTGCTGTGTTAAAAAGAAAGAAAAAATCCAAACAGTATGCAGAAAATGCACTCACTGGAGACAAAATAAAAACACTTGTTTGTGTTTAATGACTAACAGGCCATTTGCAAGTGTACTGTTTATAATGTGGTCACCGAAGCGGACTTTGACTTCCGGAATTCAGAATCTGGTTAGGAAGGATTTGAAATCAG
Organism: Podarcis raffonei; assembly: GCF_027172205.1. NCBI lineage: Eukaryota > Metazoa > Chordata > Lepidosauria > Squamata > Lacertidae > Podarcis > Podarcis raffonei. The sequence continues at coordinate 70,932,964 of NC_070602.1, forward strand.
TAAGGATTTGAAAGAGTAAGAGTTGCCTATGCAAATGACTTGGAGCTCTGCTTCACAACTCAATAAAACTAAGAACTAGGTTATCTTTTTATTCTGGTTTCACTGATGTCACAGCACAAACGTATTACAATTTAGGTAGATACTAATAACTCACTCCTAAGACCTCCACTTCAAACTCCCATTATTTTAAGTGAAACTTACTTCCAAGTAAGAGTACTTGGGATAAGTTCCTGACACCTTGGTCTGAAACACATCCCCAAAATTCAGTGGCTTCACCAGAACTTACAACTGTGTCACAATGTACCAAGGATCAGACCTAAAGCTTCAAACTATTTACCTCGTATCTGAGACACAGGGCAGGTCCACACAATGTTGTGGCGTCCGACCCCAAGTTTAATCAACTGCTCAATCCAGTTTCACAAAGCAAGTTGGCTCCACTCAATCTGACAGTATTCCTTATGCTCTAAGAATTTCAAACAGCTGCCCTCTATTCATTTGCCTCACCTTTCCATTACCAAAGCCCCTCCCTTACAATCCCATGCTGAGGAAAACCTGAGATTGACCCCCCACCCTGAGAACTGCTCACAAGCAAACTTGCAACTTTAATCCAAAACAAAGGAGGGGACCCCAAGCATCTTCTGTCAAGATAAAGTGTGTTTCAGGGAGGGGATGGGTTAAACAATCTTCCATCAAAAGCAAAGGAACAAGTAGACCTTATCAAAATTCCCTTTACCCAAAAGAGTGGAAATATTCAGTGTGGGAAGGAGAAACCCTAAAAGTAAACTGACTTCAAAAAGAGATTTCTCAAACAGCCTCTATTAGTAGAAAGTGAGGAAATTACTTGCTGAATACCCAATTTCTGGGGTGGGGAATCATCGTCCCTAGGTTAAAATAGCCAATTGACATATATGTCTGTGTGTGGCTAATGAAAGCTTGTTTCAATTGAATTGTTAAAACAAAGAACAGAAACCAAGAGGCTGAAGAGGAGGGCTTGAAATCTCCTTGCAGGTAATCTCCGCTTGGTGCCTGGTAAAAAGGTAAAGGGACCCCAGACCGTTAGGTCCAGTCGTGGATGACTCTGGGTTGCGGTGCTCATCTCGCTTTACTGGCCAAGGGAGCCGGCGTTTGTCCGCAGATAGCTTCTGGGTCATATGGCCAGCATGACTAAGCCACTTCTGGCGAACCAGAGCAGCGCATAAACAACCCACTCAGCAAGGAGCCAGTGTAGAGACAGGAGGAGGAGGAGAACCAGCAGCCTGGGAGTCCTCTGAGGCAAGCTCACACACACTCTAGATCCCATCCCCCCACTGGATAGAGCCTGGAGAGAGAAAATTCCCATAGACTACAACCACTCCCTGTTACCAATCCTCAAGTATGCCCTGATGCTGCACCGGGTACCCAGATTGGCACAGCTGGGTGAGATCAACTCCGCCCTGCTCACCCACCCAGGTCTCAGTGGTACTGACCAGATCAGCCTCCCCGTCCATAATCAGATCATGGATGAGGGAGGTCTTACTCAGAACCTATCTGGCATTCAGCAGCAGCAGCCGCAGCCCCAATGGCTTGCTGATAGGACAGCTGCAATTCCCAAGGTTGAAGGAGGGGCTGGCACATGGTACAGTCACTAACTGCTTGTGTCATGTGCCCCTTCCCCAGTCTGCGCACCCCCCCACTCCATACTTCTCCTTGCCCAGAACCACGGTGATTGGGGTTGTCCCTGCTCTCCCCACACTCATCTTACAGCCCTTTTAAAAAAAGCCAAAGTTTTAAATGCAGAAGTTAAAAAGCAGTTAAAAACAATTTAAAACATTTCAAACAATTAGGGCAACAATAACAGCAACATAACCCCCCTCCACACCAAAACCAAAATCCCTAAATACCCCAACCCAATTGTCTGTTCAGCTGTCTCAGGTTTTGTAGGTGGAGTCATTCAGGGCCTCAACCTCCCAGGCTGGTTGGGAAAAGCCTTCAAGGCAGGGAGCAGGTCTTCCAGAAGTCACAGCCAAGACAGTCTGTATTTATTATATATTTATTATATTTACATATAATAAATATGTTAGTGCTCCAAGTATTAATAAAAGGAATGAAAAACCAGACCAGAGAGTGAGAGCTTCTGGCTGCACAAGAGTAAGCTACATGCAGCCCTACTGCCAGATACTATACCATATTTGGTAACAGTATAGCCTTCACCCTAGTCTTTTAAACAAGGTATTATTAAGGTGGGATTCAAACTCAAATCTTTCTGGGTGAAGAGCACCTTAGTTTAAACCTGAAAAAAACTATGACTGAGATCCAGAATCCATTTTAATATTTAAGCAAACTGTAAAACATTGCACTTCCTTAGATGCTAAAATATGCAAACTAAATCCAAACATTGGAATATATAATATAGCAGAGGTGAAACTGTGTATTTTTTTCAAAAAATCAGCACTTGGTTGCAATACTGTAAAGCAGCATTATTGCAGAGAAGTCATCTATTTTTCGTATTCCAGACTCCATTCTTTCGTAATATCAACAAGAAAAACTGAAGGGAATTCCCTAAGGTCAACTCTGAGGAAACATAAACCTCTAATTCAATAAACTCTGCTACTGCACTGAAAAAGGCCTTATTATTGCAACATCCATATGGAGTCAATTGGACATTAATGACTAATCAATCCCTCCCCTTTCTATTCTACTTATAGTGTCACAAACCATGTTTAGATTAGACCATTTCCTGCTTAGGATCGCTCAAAATGGCTTTTGTTCTTCCAAAGCTGCTCTGATGAAGGCAGCTTAAACAAACACACGGCCCAAGTGGTGCAGGAGTTATAAACTGCCATATGTGAATGAACAAAGGGGCCATACTAAAGCCTTTTGTGGTATTTGTTAATGTTTTTCATCTGAGCTTAAAAAGACCTAATGACTTTGCGGTGAGCTGATGCATGTGGCTCGTGGCTTTGCAAAATGAAGGAAATTCTAGCCACTTAGATTTCAGCATATATTTTCCACTGTTCTTTGAGTACAGTTTTGATGGCAAAGTGTTTATTGTTGTCACAAAATTACATTTGTTTTACCCTAGCAAATATGGTTGCCCATTCTCCCCCCCCCCCAATCTTGAGAATAGGTTCTTTCACAATGAGAAACATTACACCTACAGAATTATCTTGCTCTTGACCATTTGGAAAGCAGAAGTCAAAAGCAATTGACTTTCCTCTGTAACAAAGAAAAATTAAAGCATGTTAAACATCTGTCACATCCTCCAGCTTTTATTAGTGACGGATGATGACATATATATATCTGAAACTATTTTGAATGGGCTATTTTTAGTTCCCCAAAGCCAGCTAGACATGTTAAATTTCATAAAACCCCAAGGAATCTTGAATGGGCTATCAGTACCCATTTGTCATTATTAAGTGTAGATTTGTTTGAATTAAATTAATAGTAAAAAGTAACCTTCATTCAAAACAAAGGTATAAAACATTGTTGTAAATAAGGCAAGGTTTGTTGCAAGTATAGGCAGTGGGGTGCTTTTACATGCCTACATTATCATAAATTACTCTGAAATATTTTGAGCTGCACTCCTCACTTTTTTTTCAGGGGCAAATTTGATGTACCTTGCAAATACCATGGAGTGTATCGAAATCTGCTCTTCTGCTAATAAAATAGACTTCCATTTGAGCAACAGAACTTTCCACACATTCTTAAAATCTGCTTCAGATTTTAAGAGAATTTGTGGACGCAACAGCACAGATTTATTTTTGGAGTGGGCAAGGGGTAGGAGGAAGAAAGTAAAGTTCCATTGTGTGATCAGAATTCCACTTGTGTAGCACTGGATACAACCCAAAGGCCTCATTCTCATGGTGACTACCCCAAATGTAATAATATTGCTCACATTGTCTTCTGTTTGCAAATACAATATGTAAAGATTTCCTTGTGCAAGTTGATGTCACCTGTAAAAAACCTGCAAAGCCGTTCTCAAGCCAAGTAACATATACAAAAATGCATATACTAGGGTAAAGTGTGCATAAATATGCATGTATTAGGGAAAATACCATACTAAAATGTTTGTTAAAGAAATTTCCATGTTTCCTGTAAGATTCTATCTTTCCCCCCACCCCAACCTATCCTTGGAAACTCTGATTATACAGGATTCCTAATCACAGGGAGATCCTGTGCATGTATGCCAAGCTGCCTTTTATGGGTACATTGGCATTCTGTGTTAAATTTTGCCCATAAGGAAATAATTCCCATGTTGGGAAAAGCACACACATGCTCATGTATGAAGTGATTAGTTGCACTGTGAATATTTATTGATGCCAGTGATACTGGCAAATGTATATATTCTTGCCAATACATTGAAATATAGTGTTGCATAGCCTGTGGAAAAGTACTTCCTATAGAGCTGGCTGCAGACTGCAGCCTCAGGGCTGGATAAATCATAATACTAAGTTATGCTATAACAGAGGGCCTCTATGGTGTTATTATCTGCAAATACCTGATACTGAAAAGTTCTGCTTATCCTGTACTGTACTCCTTTAAGATTATATCTGAAAATGGGAACTTCATCACATGGTGGCATGTGTTTTTGAATACCAATGTCAGTATCCTGACTAGTGTAAGGAATGCAACTGCTATGCTTTCCAAAGTGTAGCATATTTTAAGTGTGGTGTTAAGTAGGAAGAAGCAGTTTTGAGTTGTTTACATATGTGAGGCCTAAATACTTTAAAATGTGGTTTCTTCTTTAACAAATGTTTAGCTGTTCAGTTATCAAAAGACAGGTAAAGAGTGCATGGAGAACAAAGCAGACAGGGCCTGGTTTTTCAGCATTCCTTCTGGAAACATTTCCTTGTCTTCAGTTGGCTTTTTCTGTTTTGCGGTATACCCCCTTTCCACTCTCAACTGTCATAGCAACTCTCCCAAATATTTATATGCGACAGATACTGGCTACAGGAGTCATTTCTCTCCCTGTATTTTATGAAAAACTGTCACAAAAGCAGACGATGCTTTGTCATGCATGTACTTCCCGCTGTTTACACCTCAGCGTAGTAGGGTGTTAAACAAGTTACCTCACAGTTTTGGATTCTGTTGGCAGGCTGCCATGATTGATCGGCTTGCACAGGACACAGTGTCTGTTTCACTCTTTTTCTTTCTCTCCTTCCCCTGACAGGTAAAAAACTGACCTTTTTTCTTTGTCTTTCAAGGGGAATTGTTTTTGCAAGTGGAATTTTGCTACCACTTGAGTTATGTGGCACTCCTTGTTCTGAGAGCCAGTTCAACTGTTACATGGAAGCTGAACAAGAAGAGCTAGTAACTTCCTCTTTCCTTATTTATGTCTAACATATTAGGAACCAGTGATAAGCATTGTGGGCATCTGGGTATATACAGTTACCATCTGAAAAGAGGCTTATCTGTTCCCCTTTTGAAAAGTTCGACACTTGTTATAATGCATGTGACTTTTTCCTGTCAAGTGCTTCTGAAAGCCCCAAGGGAGTCACCCTGAAGTGATGGGGAGTCAGCAGGTGGTAGCTATGACTCAAAAGCATAGCCTTGCAAGTAGTCCAGAAAAGCTACAAGCCCACAGCATTTTTACAAGTCTACCTGACAATATAGATGTGAATTTAAAAGTCATTTCTTTGGTAGGAGATAATCTATAGTTTTTAGACCTTCTAAACCTTAAAAAGAACACCACCATCTGTTCTGATATCATTGGGAGGGGGAGAAAAGAACACTCAAGAACAATTAATTTTCCCCACCTTGATGTTAGGTGTTATGCCTGAACAGGGAATGTGAACATTAACAGGGGATGTGAGGCTGTGCACAACCCCCCAACATCCCTGTGTGCAGGCTGTGCCTGCTCCACCCACAAACATTTTTGCATTGAGTGGGAGGTTTTGAAGTTCCTGAGTGCATTTCATTCAGCATGCTAAGAAGTCTCCACAGTCAGGAATTCTGATCAGAAAGGTGTCTTGGTTGCAGGGAGGCTTTTAACTTAGGAACCTCTTCAGAACTTCCCAGGCAATGAAGAAAGGAGCCATCACACATGATCCTGGTCACCTTCCATAGGTTGAAAACTTTTAGCACTTCAGAAGGAAACCTCAGGCCTCCTCAGGTCATACACTGTACTTGATCTTGCTCCACAGTTTCAAGAATATGAATTTTTACCTTAAAATGTTTAACAAGTGGCCAAGTTGTGCTTATTATTCTCCATCTCTCCCCCCCTATATATATATTCAGCTTCACAATGGCCTTTCTTTCTAGTGGTTGTTTGCTGCTGCTGCTGCTGCCTCCTCTGCACTTGCACTGCCATGGCTGTCTCCTCCATGCTCAGCCACCTCCTCAGGCGGTGCACTTGGAGGTGACGGAGGCAGGCATGCGTAGGGGGCATAGGAGGAAGCTGAGTGTGGAGGTAGCGGCTGTGGTGCATGTGCCCTATGTTGCCTCATGGATGGGCCAGCCCTGCATATCCTTCAAAGTATGCCAACTGTTGCTTCCTCCATGGCCTACTTTTCATGAAAAGGAAACATAAAAAGATAAGTTTTGGATGCAAACTGAAGAAGAAACTAACAGGTATTAGTTTTACCCTGAAAGTAAATTATGGCTGTCCTTCTAAAAATAGCAAAATGAACTTGACAGTGCGCAGCTCAAATCAATGCCAACACATTTTTAAAACTAGACCTTCTACCAATACTGATGAGCCTCAAAATTACTTTAAGCGATTTTGGCTTTCATGTATTTCTGCAATAGGAAATATATTACTAAATATGTAAACATGCAGATGTTAGAGAGCTTTTTCTTATAACTGAGTGGGGGTAGTATCTTTCCTTTCCTTTTTTTGAATATTATAAATTTACTCACATCTACAGGAAACTGCTGCCTTTCCTTTGGGTTCCACAAAAGGTTGATGATTTTTCCCCGATATATAAATTAAGTTAAATTTAATAACTAGAACGGTTAATCAGGAATTGGCTTATAAAGGCACAGTTCATTTGTTAAATTGACAATCCCCTTTTTAAATTTTACCTAAAGTATTAATAAAATTATACATTATCGATAACAAAGTGAGCATGCCTACAGTAGGGTTGTTCTGGACATATGAATTGCATATTTTAAAGGTATCTGCTGTTTAAAGCAACCTTTTTTCTTACATTCTGAATCTACACCTGAAGTAATAGGACTTCACCTGCAGAGTGAAGACAGTGCCTCTGTGACATTAGCTTTTAGTCTAATCCCCACTCCCATCTCATTTGTTCCACAAGGAAAGCACAGTTTTTATGTATGGTTAGAATTTGAGAAATAACCTGCTAATGCTAAATGTTTGAAGGGGGGAATCTCACCAATAGAACATAATGCATTTGCAAGGAAGTTCTTCCAGGTAAGGACCAAATTAGACAGTACCTGAGAGTTCCATGATTAATTCTTTCTTAAGAAGCAGATTTTCCCCATGAATTCCAAAAATTATCCAGTCCCAATTATCATAAAATTGTGCACATGTCTTCCCCCCCCCCATAGCAGTTTGGGGAGGAACCAGAAACAGAGCATAGACACATAGATAACGGGTTGTATCCAATTCAAATCTCCCCCTTTCCCTGCTCACTGTACCATTATACAAAAATTTTGCAGGTAGAATCATTATATAGATAGAAAAATGGACAAAAGTAGGTGTTATGTGCAAATTCACACACACACACACACACACACACACACACACACACACACTTAAAGGCAGCCAACTAACTAGTCCTGAAAATTCAGACTAGTTCAGATCTTTAAGAAAATGTCCACATTTTAAAAATGAAAGCTCAATTGCTATGTCCACTTGCCTTCTACACAGTTTATATTAGGAAGGACAATTGCAGGATATGATACACACATCAAGTTTGAATGTAGCTGTAAAAAAATTCTTAATAGAACATAACGTAATTTCACCCCAGTAGATGTTAAACATACTAATTTTTGGAGCTTCTTTTACAGCCTTTTAGGCAAAAGACTACAGGATAATAATTATAAGAGCTCCAAACAACATTTTCTCATGTTAGGTCACCTCTAAACCATATGTATAAGAACATTTAAGTTTAATTTGCTTTAATGGACATGGCATATATTGACCAATGACTACACTTTTAAATCTGCTGCAAATGTGTATGAAGCCATCCAGACTTAGAGTCACATTAGAGCCAAATAAATGGTTTTACATTACTTATAATCATGTAATTTTTCTCTATAAAAGAAATACTTAAAAGCCAAATTCCGGTCAATGGCCAAAGCATTGCTGGCATGCTGAAAATGAAACAAAAATACAACCTTGAGCTATTAGATTTTTTATGATCCATGGAGCTCTGTCCTAAGACCCACCACAGTATATGATTTCTAAGATCACAAGGATTTGTTTTAAACCAGTCTTCCCCAATTGGGTGCCTTCCAGATGCTTTGGACTATAGCTTCCATCTTTTCCGACCATGGGCCATGATGGTTAGGGCTGATGGGAGTAGGAGCCCAACAATATTTGGAGGACACCAGATTGAGGTAGGCTATTTTGAACACTTCTTCCTGACGAAGCTAGCTAAACTAAGTGGAACTATTTGAAAGGTTGTCCTGTCACTACAATCATCAAAATAACATAATGTGTTATGCAAATGTAGAAAGTGAAAGGATGTGAGAGGGAAATGAGTTAATTTAGGGAAGCCCTGAGGTAACTTCCTGCCAGAAAAGCAAGTACAAATATGTTTTATTCTCTTCATTTCATATTATGCAAATAATGTACAAGCCTATCCAAAGATTATAAAGCTATTATTCTATCCCAAAAGGAATATGTGAGGTGGGACCATATTGCTATGATGTTTGTTTGATTAATTTCTTTTATTTTATTACAGTTTTATTTTGTATTTAAAAATCCAATGAAATAAAAAGTTTAAACAATTAAAATTGGAAATAATATGCATACAAGGAGAAAAAGCTAACCTGAAATATTACCAATTAGCAACGTAATTTCCAACAGAGCTGTCAACCAATTAAAGGCTTTTAGTTGATTAATGGCATTGTTTTTAACTGATCAATCCAAGTAACTAATTAAAATAAACATTACAGTGTGCAGTCCTTGACCATTGAAATCAATGGGAATTCTTCCATGGGCTTGAACAGAATCATAACTACAACCCTTCAGATCTCAGTGCAAGTATGTTTTCGCAAAGATAGCATGTTCCTTGAACTAATTGGCACAACTACCAGCACTCCACATCCTTTCATACTGGGCATCTCCAATTAAAATTTCACTGTAATTAATTCAGCAATTGATCAATTAATTGGATAATCCACTTCCTTGCTCTTTTCTTCATTATAGTAATGATAACATACGCTCAAAAGTTCTGCAGGGTCTCTTAAGATGACCAGGGGCCATACTTGCTGATTACTGAATATTGCCTATGAATATGTGAGGAAGTGATCATCTGTAGTCTCTGACTGAATTCAGCATCACTGCCTCCACTTTTCTACAGCTGTTTGGATCTGGAGCAGCATAGGATGGTAATGCTGGGATTAATCATATGTCTGAAGGTGACAGATGACAATTTCTGCATTACCTAAGCCAACCCATATGCACATTTCACTGCTCATATGAGGTTTACCCAATATATCCAGCAAAGCATTAATAATATGGCCAGTCAGCTTCCATGAGTGCAGGCTGCTCCAAAACCAGAAGTCCCTACTCAAGGAATCAGATATATGATATGTGGGCCACCATATAAACATTACACTATTTGTGTGAGCACTTAAATGCACATGCCACCCATCTGAGGTGACATACAAACTCACTCAAGACAGCTTTCTGAGAAGAGTTGAACCAGAGTGTAAATAATGAGAGCAGAGAATGCATATTGTATGGAACCATTTTACAACTAGAACTTATGCTTGCACATGTCACTAGAATCCATGCAAAATGCCTCAAAGCTGTGCATGGGGATTTAGCTGCACAATGCTCATTAAGACATCCAACTTTAAGGAGCTCAAGGAAAGCAATGCTCAGTGGCTCAATATATTTGTTACAGAAACTCACCCTCTGCATCTTCTGGCCTTGTAAGATCAATGACTCCTGGGCCTAGTTTTCCATCTTCACTGGGCTTCCCTGATAGCTGTGGGCCTAAATTCTCATAGCGTGTTCTTTCCTGCCGAAGAGAAAGGAACATTAAGATTTCCAGTCTGTTCATGTCTGAATATCTTGAGCGTACTCATTTTCTATTATACTTCCCTGTCCCTCTGGCTACCACCTGCACATCCCCTGCCCTCCATACTAATATGTCAGTCCTTTCTTGATTTCCACTTCCACATCTTCTTGTCCATCTAACAGCGGTTGCAAGTCATATTGGTAGGTAAATCTTTGTTCCTTACATTGCCCAATCCCACAATTGGTACCTAAGCATGAGCTAGTACTAGTAACAGATACAGGCTCTGTTTTTTTTTAGAAAGAACACAGATATTGTTTCACTGCAGGTATCAGTTTTGAATTTGGTGTCCAAAATCTAGTTTTCAAATATGCAGTACCCCTCCAGTACTGATTAAATGTATGATGAATTAATATTCAAGCCAGTTCCTAAGTTATCTTAGCACCATGGTTGACTCTTCTGTGGTGCTTGCTTCCTGTGCTGCTGAATTTAAAGTAATGAGGAGCCCATGTTGAAGGTGTCTACAAGATGATTATTTCCCATAGCAGCATGGGAAAAGAAGGGCAAAGATATGTGGACGTAGCAGCCCCACCACTTTGGTAATGTACAAACTGGCTTTTGGAAGTTAGCTTATTAACACCTTTGACTCACTAAATCTCTTAATAACAGAAAACCCACAACCACTATGTATTTTACTACACAATGAAACAAATAATTGTGTGAAAAATTAAATTGATTATTGCTAGGCAATAGCTTTAAACAACCCATTACAGCTAAGTATAAAGTAGGGCAGGTAGCATTACTGTGGTGTTGAAATGAAGGATTGCAGCAGAAGCTCTAGAAATTACTAAGAACACAAGAAGGAGATCCTGCTGGACGAGGTCAATGGTCCATCTAGTCCACCATCCTGTTCCCACAGTGGGCAATGCCCAATAACAATGCACGGTCCTATATTTCTTAAATGACCTTGGGAGAAAGATGTTGGCATTTGAAAAAAATGCTAAAATTCAAAACTTAAAAAGCACTTTCTACTAAAACTCGCTAATTTAATGGAAAAATCACCACCAGCACAACCACCACTCCTCTCATCGAGATATGCGTTTGCATTGGAACCCTTGAGAAAACACAAGTCTGAATTTTATGCAAGAGGCTTTCAAAGACAAGTATTTCAAAGAAGGAATACTAGATGACAGAAATGGTACTATTATTTTGTCTAGAAATTTGAACTGAAACTCAATGGGAATTTTAAAAGAGAGAGCAAGAAAAAGAAAGGGCTGTGTTTGTTCCCAGAATAAACAACATTTCTGTGTGCTGTAAACTTCTGCTGTAAAACTAGATCAAGAGACAATTTATGTCCTCAAAATATGAGAGGACAAGAGCCTTGAAACAATATGGCAGCACATATCTTCTGACAGTGGTAGCCTCAGTGGTACTCTGTCTGCAGCAACGTACTAAATAGTTATCATTAATGTATTGTTCTCGTGGAAAAAACCCAATGTGTTCTCTCTCTTGTCTTGTTGATACTTCTTAAGACTGAACTTGGCATTGTGTTGAGAATGAACAAAACACTGTTGTTCATTACTATGAAACTATTAAATGTCATGTCATCTTGAATTTAGACATGAAATGCCAGCTTTCAGTTTTGTGAACAGTTTTCTGTACGTTATACTTGATGCATTATGCAGTAGAAGATTGCTGATTGCTGTTCACTCTATTGTTCAATGACCTAGTTCTGTACTGAGCATATTACACATTAGAAGGAAAACAGTACCAAGTTTATTCCCCGAAGAATTGCTAAGGAACCTGGTATTGGTCTTAACAAGCAAAGTGGCTCTGACTTGTTTGCTCAAATCTCTCTGCATTGGTTAGAATAATAGAACTGTAGCACTGAAATGGGACTTGAGGGTCATCTAGTCTAACCCCCTGCAACCCCCTCTTTTTTCCTAGTGCGAGGCTTAAACCCACTACCCTGAAATTAAGAGTATCATGCTCTACCGACTGAGCTATCCCAGGAGGGATTTGCTGTTCTAGTCAGATCGTTTTCAGAAAACAATTGCTTACTAATTAGTTCTCTGTAACCAAGTTTGCAAGAAGATGTTTAGATTCTTAAAATATAGTTTAGCTAATATTTGGAGTATTAAGGGAAGATGCCAGGCACTGTGTAAAAATGCAGACTAAGCTTCTTTTCCAGGCCAGGTCATGTGGTGGGAAGTTGTTAAGGAGTACAAAGGTGCTGATATCTAGTTATCATCACATCAAAGCAAGGTTTTTGAGTCTGGGCAAATAGAGGTTGCCAGGGTGGCAGTGGGCAATGATGTTAATGGGGGGGGGTATTTGGCAAGGAGTTTCTGGGAAGAAGAAGCAGGAAGTGGGGAGAATGCCATACGGGGCTGAAGAAGAAGACATTGCCACAGGAACAGACAGCATGGCTGATTCATCTACTTGTAGATTTGAGCTGGCTGCTTAGGAGGGCAACAAAGGACTCTCTTGTGATGCTAGTGTTGGGAACTCTATCTAGATGCAGGTTGTGAATATGTATAAATAAACCATATTTCCACTACAAGACACTACAGCCTCTTATGTGCCTTAATTTTCCAACGGAAACACAAACCCCGGTTTTGCATCACTGGGCAGACATTGGGGGTGACGTGCAGTAATATTAAAATGTTTAAATAATAGCAGGCGGGGCAGGGGGTGGGAACCAACATCACACTAAATTGAAGTACAGTTGTTTACTGAATCACTCTGCTTGCATAACCTTAACATTCAACCGTTTTCAGTGTTTCTTGAAGTCTCCCATTTGCTGAAAAACTATATTGTCACTATTAATTTCCCACTATAACGTGTATTGAGATAATGCTGTTGTGATATGCAAAAATACTGAAACAAAGAGCACTGAGAAGAAACATAACTATTGGTTACAGGCAGGCAGGCACAACATTCAGCTGAAGAATGCTATAAGGTCCAATAGTAATACCTCACTATCGGAACGGATCTTGCTTTGCTGGTGCAAAGGAATGATTCTACCCCCTGTCCCCCGGGGACTCACATTTAAAATAGAAGAGTTGGATTAGACCTTTCTTTAAGTTCCTGCAGTTGGGAAGTAATTAGCATTTTGTACACTGTGTTTCTTTTCTTTCTTTTTTCTAATATTTGCATTTAAAATATTTCTATAAGGAGTGTTAATGTGACACCTGCAATTTTCATGGCAAAAACCTAAGTGTGTGCTTTGGGGGGGGGGAGGGAAAATAGCACTCCACTTAAAAAAAAAAATCAACAGAACCTTCTATGTATCAATATGCACATTTGAAGTATCCTTCTAGTCATTCATTCCCTTTGATTTTCTCCAGAAAATATTCTGTGTTAAAAAGAAAGTTTCTGAAAGAATATCAATATTTTGACACTGAAAGAGAAAAGGGAAAATTACATGATAAGGCTCAGGAACTGGGAGGAAGAGAAGCGTACATGGTAATAATACCTAAAAGAATTGAGGTGAATCTGTGATTCTGTAATAACCTTCAATGTCTCATTCTTTTGAAATATATTGACTGCTACAATTCTGTATGTATGGTTTCATTTTTCCACTTAAAGTATACCTCATAGCAATGGTAACTAATTTTCAGGAAAGCTGTAAATAAAAAAAAATCTATTACAACATAATTGGTAAATACAAACCTAAGTGTATTTCTGAAGGCAAGAGCAATTTAGACTGGACTCCTATGTATATTTACCTGAGAGAAAGCCCAGTTGAACATAGGGAATTATTTCCAAGTAAACATACATAGGGATCACAGTCAGGTAAATAATACATCTGTAATTGAACTAAACTAAGCAAATTATAAAGGAGTACAAACTGCAAATTCATTAATAGGAAATGGTCTGTATATTTAAAATACGTTCAGTTGTGTACGCTGTTCTCATGCACCTTCCCAAATTCTATTTAAATTCCTATTTATAAGCATGCATGTCCATATGAATACATATTCATGTCTGAAAATAGCATATACTTGTGAAAATTTACACACACACTAAAAAATTACTTACTTAAAAAACCACACATCTGTCTTACACATAATAGAGATAGCTTATTTATCCTCAGGAAACCCTGAGCTCATTTTTTGTTTATTTCAAACTAAACTGCTTCTTGTAGGCATAAGGCCCTGAGCATATATCTTGAGTAAAGTAAGTGCATTACACCACGGGGCATAATGAACACAGAACAGAATTCTAACTCAGATCATGATTACTGGAAAACCAAGAGGGCTAATGCTTTTAAAGAACACAGTCTATGTCTAAGTACAAAATGGACTCTTGGCTTCTTGGAGATATAGAAAAACCTACTCATTGCTACTTTCGTGGTTTTGGGATGACAACACACTGGGGCAGGATTCGTTTTACTAACAACCGAACCTTCATTTTCCATTCAGTGACACGATTAGGCACTTATTTATGCATTGTCAGGCACAAACATGCAGGCAGCATAAAAGTTATTGAAAAAAAATTAAAGCCTGCTTCGCTGTGTCGCAGGACCGTTGGTTAAGTGCTTTGAAATGATGATCTATGAGGTAGATGTTGCATATTAAATAAAGATATTTAAATGATAAAGCCCCCTTTAGTGAGCACTGATGAATGTTAAATGTTCCAAGCCACAAAGCTGAGCCATCCGTCATATTCACATGTTATCACAGTCAATGATGGAGCAACCCCAGTGATGACAGATGGACTGTGAGATTATTATCCCCTTATTTCCAGAGTCACCAAACCAGTCTCCTACTCAAGCATTATTTTTAACTTTGCATTAAATTAATAACTTCCTCCACACTTCTGTGGTGGGAATGATCAATGCTTTCCTCCTGGGTGTAAAAGGGAAATGGACTAGTGTAGTCAACTGAAGGAAGTAGGGGAAGAAGCCTGCTCATCCACTGGAAAAATCAGAGTGGGTGGCGGGGGGGGGGAGAGGGAGAGAAAGAGAAGGCTGCTGGAAACTTCAGCTAAGTAGAATAAATATAAAATTGTGATCTCAGGGAAGAAAAGTAATGATAACAGTAAGCACATAATAATGGCTTTTCTCTGCACTTAGGTAAAAGCTGAATTTTTGATGTGCACAATATATTTTCATAAAATTTTATATACTATGTTTTATACACTTATTGGCTATTCCATAATAATGTGTGCGCTAACAGTAAAATTGCTCCCAAATTTATGTGTGTTATTTATTCTTTCCCACGTAACAATGCTTTTTGTTGTAAAAAATATTCTGTTTATTAATGTAACTTTACAACCACTGCATCCAAGATCCGTGGTAAATTAATGACATTTTTATTATTTTATAGTGTCATTAAATTTTTACTGATCACTCCATCAAACAGAAGCCATAAAGGCCATAATGTAAACTGGGACACTTAGATCAGGGGAGCAGGAAACCATTCCATATAGTCTGAAGTAAACGGCTTGCTATAAATGATATTTATACCATCTTTAAGCATGTGAGAATACTTGGACAAGTTTGGCAAAACTGTTTCAGTACAGCAGTGGATTGTGTACTTAAATAACAGTTTATTTGCCAGCAAAGCAAGGGTTTGTGTGTGTGTGTTTTTAAACCATATGAAAGAAGATGACTGATTGCATTCATCTCTTGAAAAACAATATATGAAATGTAATAATACACCAGGCCCCCTCCCTTTTGGATTACCAAGACTGATCAGACTATAACCATTCCTCAAATTATTTCAACATGTCGTTCCCGCCCCCCCTTGCTATGTATGCAGACGCTGAAGTGGAAAATGGCATACATAGTTGGACAATGATGTAATATTTCAAGAGTCTAACTTAGTAGTTACCAACATTTATTTCAAGAGCCAATTTTGAGACTCCTTGTTAATGTGGGTCATTTACAGAAGCCACAGAGTAAATGCCTTTGGGACCGTTACACACTCTGCGGACAGTATTCCAGTTGCAAAGTGTGCAGACAATTCCAGGATGTTGTCTTTACATGCACGATACATTAAAGTTAAGTTATTCCATATTAAGCCCACTCAAGAAACAATAACACCAGTGTCTTGTTTCCCGCTTGTTCCTTCCCTAGACCATATTGGCTGAGTCCTGGAAGACCTTCCCAACTGGCCTGCGAAGGCAGGGCCCTTACTGACTCCAGCTGCAAAAGCCAAGGCTGCTGAACAGACTTTTTGGTTAGGGAATTGTTTAAGGGGGCTGTTGGGGGGACAGTTGTGGCTGTTACTGATATTCATATTTTGTATCTACATTTTTAGTTGCTATGATTTATGTGAATTTTTTTCAGTTTGGTTGTGTACTTTTTGTGTGTTTTATTTATTGTTTACGACTACTTTTGTTATATTTGTAATTATGTACATTTTTTCATGTTGTGAGCCACCTTGACAGCATACAAATAAAATGTTTTATGTGTGTATGTATGTTCCTCTGTTCAAGTACAGATATAATAAATGAACAGAAGGGGAATGTTTTCAAAACCTATTTAGATATTTTTCTAGAAAAAGTGCTTGTCATTTCTACACTCATAGCAGAATTCTGTGGGCATTAAATCCCAAAACAATGGAGGACAAAACTCCAGACTTTTAAGCGAGTGGCTTAAGGTAGCCATGACAACATAGTTGTGCTTGCTTCAGGCATATAGATTTCCTTTCCAAACTAGTGCACAAATAACGGTGCTCTGGAAAAACTTACAAATACCTCCATTTTTCTCTGCAAGGTCAACTTGTGCATTGTCCAAAGACTTTCCATTACTTTGTGGCAGTGGCTATGAGCAAATTAAATCACTCTATGCTTGGAATCTCTGACAATATTCTAGGCACAGCAAGAGTCATTTAAAATGGACATGTGAGGATTCTTATCAGACCAAGGTAAGTGCCGTGGAAATTGTTGTCTATTAATTGATTTGTTTTTGTTTTTGCAAGCAATGTAATAGGCCTCAACACAAAATCATCAGCTGCACCCTCCATGCAGCTACAGTGGTACCTCTAGTTATGATCTTAATTCGTTCCGGAGGTCCATTCTTAACCTGAAACTGTTCTTAAGTAGAAGCGTGCTCTCGCTAATGGGGCCTCTTACTGCCGCTGCGCCGCCGACACACGATTTCCGTTCTCATCCTAGGGCAAAGTTCTCAACTCGAGGTAACTCTTTCAGGTTAGCGGAGTTTGTAACCTGAAGCGTTTGTAACTCGAGGTACTACTGTACTGATAAATTGATAAATGTGGTGATTAATATTGGTCTATATAAATGTGCAGGATTATTTATACAGCGGACGCTCGGGTTGCAAACGTGATCCATGCGGAAGGCATGTTCGCAACCCGTGTCCGCGCATGCGCAGGTTGCGATTCAGTGCTTCTGTGCATGCGCAAAGCGTGATTTAGCGCTTCTGCGCATGCGTGACCGCAAAAACCCAAAAGTAACCCGTTCCAGTACTTCCAGGTTTCGGCAGTCCGTAACTCAAAAAAACGCAACCTGAAACGGCTGTAACCTGAGGTATGACTGTATATAAGTATCAGGATTAGAAGAGGTGGGCTCATTTTTCACAAAAATGGGAAAGAGAAACACAAAATGATGGTTTGTATCCAATGCAGTGTCCATTGGTGCAAAAGGGCTTCTGTTTCCTTCCCCTTCCAAATTTGTATGGTCCCTAAATCCCATGGAGCTAATTTTGTAGACACCTAGGGGGTTGGAGGGAAGAAGAGTCTGAGAAGTTCTGTTGCACATGGAAGTCCCTTGTGCCAATAGAGCTGCAGCAAAGTTTGGCTTGTGATACATGACTCCAATAATTAAATGGATTCATGTGTGGCCCTCACAATCCAAATGCTATATCAGTTGAACAAAGGATGTAGATATTCACCCAGTTGGACCAGGTGTATATTCTTCTCAATTCACCCAAAACAGGGAAAAGGAGTATAGCAGTGGCTTTAGGGCTGTGCAACCAGTGTGGCTGCTTCAGCCTCCCCACCTGTCACTGTCCTCCTTGCACTGTCTTGGGTTTTTTAAAGAGAACTGGGCATTCTTTCTTCAGATGTTCATAGAGAGTAACAGCATTCCCGTAAATACATGTATCCTCCTTCCCCCACAGCCTCCCACATTGTTAATGGCTCTCTGGATTCTACCCCATATTTAGCAAAAGTACTGTGCAAGGTTCAGAACAGAACAAATGTTAATTATTGTAAACCAAAGAATTTGGAAAGCACTGTACTTAATGAAGACTGAAGCTGCAGGTGGGAGGAAGAGCGGGGGGGATTGACAATAACGGTATTTCCCCCCCTAAGTTACATTGTTTGGGGGTGGAAAACCTCATCTGCTTCTCTGTTAAGGAAGACTTTTTGATTTAAGTCCTCCACACCTCTGAGCATATAGTCACAAATCCTGAACTACTGCCACACTTGCCATCACCTCTAAATTATAGACCTATTCCAGTTAGATTACTTTCATCAAGATTATTGCACTCACTGAACTGCGTCCCCCCCCCCCGCTTTAAATAGAACACGTTGTGTCTTTGTTCATCTGGTTTTAATATGGTTTTAACCAATTGCAAAGTTATTTATAAAGTTTGCAGCTCCCCAGTAGTTAGACTTATGAAGCATTCAGTTTTAAGCATATCCAGTTGTGTGGTAACCCAACCACTGCTTTCATGTGGTTCCCATAGTTTTATTTATGCACAAAAGCATGATCCATAGCGGTAGCCAAACACTTTGGGATTAACCCTTTGTTTCAAATAAGAGAAGTGTATCATTTTCTATAGTTCAGCCAAAACTTCACGCAGACTAATTCTCACAAAAGGGTAACACATTAATTCTGCTGAAATTAATCTAGTTCTACTGGTCTTGAGAGTGAAAGGTTTGAGCCAACTGAAATAGCCCCTTAGCAAGTGAAAGGAAAGAGAAAAGGGGAGTTTTTGACATGCTGCATTGTAAGCTAAACAGAGGCTGCCAATCTGAAGCCTAAACTATAAGTAAGCACTTTCAAAGATTTTATATTGGTAAATAAATTTAGAAGCAGCAAAGGTTTGATGAAACATTATTTCATAGTATAAGCTGTTCACCTTATGGACACAATGGCCTCCCATCCTTCCTAAGCTGTTCCTTTCCTTTCATTATCAGCACATATTATAGGACTGTTTCACTTGGTTGCATCTGGGCCACTGCCAATGTCAGGATACTAGGATTTAATAGGCTGATGATGAATTATGTGGGACAAACCTTATATTGGACAAACTTTATATTATTACCATGCATTAGGATCTGGAAATGTATTACTTTAGAGGAGACCTTTCCATTTAATACCATCCTGACAAGGCATGGGTAATTACTGACTTCTGCAGCTGTTATTTTAATAGTAATTTCTAACACCCATACCCTAGATTAGTGATGGCCAAGCTTGGCCCTCCAGCTGTTTTGGGACTACAATTCCCATCATCCCTGACCACTGGTCCTGTTAGCTAGGAATGATGGGAGTTGTAGGCCAAAACATCTGGAGGGCCAAGTTTGGCCATCACTGCCCTAGATACTCCAAAGTGTTTTCAGCAATTTCCCAGGCAGTTTCAAATATATGCAGTTTACAGGTACTAACACGGCTTCACTTTGGCAGTAAAACTACATAATAGACAGAATCCCATGCCCAGGGGCCAAATATGGCCCGGCAGACATCTCTGTCTAACTGTTCTTAGGTCTCACCCCTTCTCTAGGCCACACCAGCCATGCTATCCAACCGCCAAGTGCTTTTATCTAGCTAGAATGTGTTTTTGAATTCTGTTAATGCCTCTTGCTTTCCTGTATAGAGATGTGTGTATCCCAGTCTTCTTTCTTAGTGTCCTACTCCCCCAAAAACTCACCCTTATGAAGGAGAAACTGGCAGCGTGAAGACTCACTGGAGACAGAAAAGGCTTTGAAGGCTTCATCCTTAAGGTCTGGATGTTCCTGCACATGTTATTGAACATTATTTCCTGCCAGTGTGCATGGGATTTAAATCTGCTGTGGCTCCCAATTCAATAAATTAGGTTGAGAGGCAGGTGGAATTGCATCAGCTATATACTACAGCAGGAAAGGATGCACCCATCAGGCCTTAATGATGCAATCGAAAAGGCCCCTCCTATCTCAAGTGAGCTCTCCCTACAGCCATTTCCTAACTTTTCAAGAATAGCTTTGCTTGAGAAGGATGGTGAAGTGGCAAGAAGAGCTGGTTCAAAGAGTTGAGAACCTACTCCAAGTTAGGCCTGAGATATGAAATAGGTGTGGACCTAGTTTGCAATGAAACCCAGTTTTAAAACGGGGTTCATATTCTAAGCCTCTGAGTTCTGAAATTCACACCCATAAATTAAGTTTCAGTTAAATCAAACAGGCTTACTTCTGATTAAAAAATCGTTAGGACTTCTCTCTCTCTCTCTCTCTCTCTCTCTCTCTCTCTCTCTCTCTCTCTCAAAAATCAGGAATGCTTAACTGATTGCCCCATTCCATTGTTAATAATAGTTACATCAGCAGTTAAGCTGACTGGCAATACAGATGCTCCAAATAATCTGTGCAGTCTGAAACCTGAGATGGAAGTAGGAGCTGATGCATGCTTATAACTAAAAATATTGATTTGCAGATTCATATATTCTACCTTCACTAAGAGTGATATTGTAAAGTGTTTGCAAAAGCAACCTCTCTGTGTTTCAGAACTTAACCAGATGTTACAGACAGAGCTCCTGTTGCTCCTGGTCTCCTTCCTTTCTCGTAATGTCTCTATGAATACAATGAGCGATATTAAGTCACCGCACTGTGTGTTGTCCTGTGCCTCACTTCACACCATTTGCTGTCAGCTGCAGGGATGAAACAACAAACAACGGGGCTGCATCACATCATACTTTCCGGCCCCCTCTTCACAAAAGTTGCCTGAAACCAATTCTGAGTAGTTCCCACCTCCCCTGTCAGCCATAACCCACCCCATTCAGAAAGGCTCCTGAACGATCATGAAAGGCATATTGGTGGGGTGCAGGAGCGGGGAAGCAAGTGAGAAAATTATTCTCCACAGCCCCCTTATGTGTGTACTTCAAAGAATCCAAGCAACAGGGAGGAATTCACTGCCGCACCCTTCCAATTATTTCATAAGTGCAAGCATTTCTGTTTGCCAATTCCACGCTCTTCCCCACCTCACTGTCCTGGGGATTCTCCTGACCCTCCAGAGAGGATTTGGGTGTAATATTCCATTTTAAGGCTGGGAAATTCGATGATTTGGTTAGAAAACGTCAAGAGGTAGGACCTGAACTCATATGAGGAACCTCAGCATTCCATAAATGAGCAAGCTGAATGTTCTCTGCTTAATGAGAAGAAGAAATTGTTTTATTAAATAACTACCTACAGCAGTCCTCTGCTTCCAGCCTTGCCTCCTAGCTGGG
This sequence comes from Podarcis raffonei, assembly GCF_027172205.1. NCBI lineage: Eukaryota > Metazoa > Chordata > Lepidosauria > Squamata > Lacertidae > Podarcis > Podarcis raffonei. The sequence goes on from NC_070602.1 coordinate 70,954,489, forward strand.
CCTAGCAAAAATTGCTTGCAGGACCGTTGGTTATCTATCTATGACCCACACACAACAGGAAAGGAGAAAGAGAGAGAGACTGAGTGGCAGCACCTCTGTGCTTCTTATAATATCAAGTTAAGTTGTCAGTTACAGAACTATCTTTACCACTTTTAATGCCACCCCAAGGAAAAATTATACAATGTACATGCGCTTTTTGTTGCTGCAATGGCAATCTGCATTTAGCCTAGGTGCAGAGAGGGAGTGGGAATTGCTTAGGCGTTTATTTGCCCAGTTCTGTGCTATTTGCTGTCTGTTTGAAGCATGTTTTAGCAACACTTTGTTTATATGCAGGAATCTTTGGAAATGCTCAGAAGGAAGACTAAGACGCCTCTAAAGACTCAGGGTGGATGACAATGGAATAATGATGCTAACATCACTATGCCATGTTCTTCCCTTGTATTTACAATAACTGCTGTGTTTTCCTGTGATTAATTCTGCCTCAAGGAAGAAAACAAGTGCTGCTTGCTGCTAGTGTCAGAAAAGCAGCATTATTGTATGCAAAGTTACATCAAGCCCGGAATAAAGGAATGTGCATGACAAAAAATTCACACATACTTCAACCAGCTCTTTTCCTTACAAGAAAAGATCACACTGGAGATTAGCAATATTTATACCACTTCAAGTATGCCTGGTGTGGAGTCTGAGTAAGATTTGGGGGGGTAGGGGACCCCATCTGGCTGTGGCTTCCTATTTCTCAGGGCTGGGATAGCCCGGTACCTGTCAAGGGCCCTGCCCCACAAGAGGTTCGTTGGCAACCACCAAAGCCCCTGTCCTTCGCTGCTGCTTCTCCAAAGGAAAGAGGGAGGGAAGGCACCGCAGGTGATTCCACCTTCCCTCTTCCTCTAGGTGTCAGCAGGGACTGGATGGACCTAAGTCTCCATACAGTGGGCGAGACTGAGGCAAGGAAAGCAGTAGTGATGGTGGAGAGGAATGGAGTGCGCTAAAAGGGATGGTGGACTGAGGATGGGGTTCCACCAAAGACATCATGACCAAGGGTCTGCTAATAATGCTGACGGACGAGCAATCTTTTGTACATCAGAAACATGGGTGTGTGACTTCAACCTGTCTCCTTCCCCGTGTGGCTGGTCTAGCTGTTATTGCTGTTGCAATGCTCCTAATCATGTGTTTCAGAGGGAGGGAGGTTGTGTGTCAGTGGGTGAGGGATGAGGAGATTGGATGTGGTGGCTAGAGAATGAAGTGCCTGGGTGGGTGAATGAGAGTGTGTATGTAACTGTGTCACCAGACAACTTCAGAAACAAAACACTCAACCTTGACCACTTCTCTATTTTTAATGCATGACCACCTAGATCTGGTCCCTGTAGAAGCCTGCCATGCAGCAAAGAAACACGCTGAGATCCTGCTAGGGGAAAGTAGCTGGTGGGGTGGTGGAAGCTGCATGGAGAACGTGGTAGGCAGGAAAGGGTTAAGCACCCTTCTCATACCTTCTGTTTCTTCACTGCAAATTCTGCCTTCCCCTTGCCACCTTGTTCAACACCCACCCAGGTTCCCAGACCAGAGTCCACCACTAAGCAGGACACTAGGCCTTAAGACTGCTCTTATTTCTTCAGGATTATGTATTTATATAAAGGATAACTTTCATGAAAGCATCTGAAATTAGGCTATTTCTAGCAGTGCTATCACCACAATATTTTTAAATGGAACCACAAATGTAAACCTGTTTGCTGAAAGTCTCCATGACTACAATATCTCTTTTAAAAGACACTGCTAAAGTCACAGGGCTCACCTTTCCATAAGATGCTCCATTCTGCATTTCTACATGATCAAGTTCTAATTGCATCAGATACATTCGGCACAGCACTTCAGCGTGTGTGAGCGGTATTGTAATCATTTAGCTATTCAAAAGAAAATTTAATTCGTGATCAGGCCGCCAAAAACAGCAGTGTGGCCCATTGTTCTATATGGGGGGGAGCGAAACTGATTTAGAAATATTATATATATATTCCAAGCAAACATGGCAATTAAATGCATATGAAGAAACCAAACCTTTTCTCTCAAAACTGTGTTTGCATACAAAAGAGAGCAAGAAACTCCCATGCCATGATATAAAAGCAAACTTAAGACAAAGCCTCACACACTGCAGCTGAACAATGCGCTTTGGTTCTCATGGCTCAATATTATTAATCCTATGCCTAATTTAAATACTGTCATACAGCCACATATATTTGAATTAACCATGTGACTCAAACAGATTGCAAGTGTCCAGCATGCTTTTCATTTCTAATAAAAGGGGGCAGTATTACACCAGTGATGTTTCAAACTGCCCAAATATTTGTTAAGAGAGCTGATGAAGAATCAAAAGAATTTGAGTGTTTTACAGAATTGTAATTGTTATTTCTTGGACATGGGTTTATTGTTGGAACAAATATTTTGCTTACAGCATTATCCCTGAAATATAGCTTGAAATTCTGGTGTTTAAAACTGAAGCTAGAAATTGAAAAGCATCTAGAGCAAAAAATATGAAGACATACCATTTAGAAAAGGCTATTAAAACTAAGAAAAAAGCAAAGAATGCATTGCCAGAGAGGACAGAAAGGAGAATGATATATATTTTATATATATATATATATATATATATATATATATATATATATCGCACTTTGGATTATGGTAATGTTCTCTACATGGGGCTGCCTTTAAGAGAGTCCAGAAGCTTCCATTCATTCAAATGTTTGCAAGTCTAACTATATATCTCCAATCTCATGGTAGCTCCATTAGCTTCCGATTTGCTCTGGGATCTCAAAGTGCTTATTCTAGCCTTTAAGGCTCTATACAGCGTGACATTTTGTGGCAGTTTCCCCACACAATCAAAATCACATCACCTAATTGTCAACTTTTACGTTTTTAAAAATATACCTTTACTTTTGTATAAATCTTCATAAAACTAAGATGCTTTTAAAATTAATATAATTAATGCAAAGAAAAATGGATTAAATGTGACAATTCAAAGGCAATTTACAGACTTCAAAATTATGTGGCTGAGCTTGGGAGAATATTCCTTTGCACAACAGTTTCAAGTTTATTTGAACTAAAAAAAATCCTGCAAATGGTCAGTCGAACTTCGCCACCAATTGAATTCTGCTTGTCAGGCAAACAGATGGTGGTTTTTGTTTGTTTGTTTTTTAAAATGATTTATCATTAGCTGGTATTTGAAGAAGCAAACCTAATGATTTAGATGTGCATCTTCAGAAACCCCTTTTGAAAAGAAGTACTGAAAATTCGTCTAGGCAAAAGACAACTATTTCAAAGATGTATTACTTGATTTTTGATGCACTGGTATACAGCACATTTTACATAGAAGTTTGTAGCCAGATTATCACTATTCATGTAGTGTGTGGATCAGTCTGCCCATGATTTAGCAGCTTGTCCTGTGAAATTCTGTTAATATAAGCACTGTTTTTCATAATACTATAGGTGTCTATATAATTCTAGAGGCCAGTGGAATTAGCTCACAGTTTTCAGTGCTTTTCACAAACATAGGTTTATAAACAAGCCCTAAAAGCTCCCCATTCTGATTTGGGGTCAGTTTGGAATCTGAAATCTGGACTTCCAGAGATCCTGTTGACCTTCGTCACACATCAAACCTTCAGTTCTTTTATGTTACAAAGAATTCTTTCACAGCGATAATCTGTATTAAATGAGTTTTAAAATGCTATCATTTAAACTAAAGCTTGTGCAAATAAATATTTATTAGGTTATGAATTTGTTTTGCAAACCACTGTTAATCCTCTAGGGGCAAGGGGCTAAGCAAATCCCTTTTACAGACACAGACCCTTTTCCCCTTGTTGTTCTGAGAAATGTAATAAGGCAACATATAAAATGCAAATGAAAAGGCATCTTGTCTTTGAGAGTTCTATTTGCAGGGTTATTTTCCCTTTGTGCATGCAACTATAGGCAATGAACCTCAGAACCCTATTCTCCTCTCGAGGAAACAGTTTGAAGGCAGCTGCCAGTGTCACAAACTCTTGGCGGCTGATGAATATTGTTTGGATATTGTTTGGATTAAGAGGAAACATCAATACAACTAAAATTTAAAAATCTATAAGCTTTTGTTGTGATGAGGCTGGAACAGATCACTGCAAGAAAGCAATGGCTGCAAACTATGGGCATGCTGATCTGAAGTTATTTCTTATAAGGCTGAAGTCATCAAGGTGCTCTGCAGACAGGTTTTTTTTTCCATCTTTGTTTTCATACCAAATGACTGCAGTACATACTTATCTCACTTTAACTTCTCAAAAACCCTTTGAGAGAGGATAAAGTAGAGTAAATTGTCCCGTAATCATCACACTTGTACCAAGCCACAAACCAAACAACCTATCAACAGCACCATATTAGTTACGATTCCGATGTAACTTTCCCAGAACACGTTTTTAAAAATCAGTACTGGAAACAGATTACTCATTAAAAGGCCATGACCATTTAGACTCTAAAATTCACAGAAAGACAGACGTCAGACTGAAGGTTGTGCTAATGGTTGCCTCCCCTTTTGTCCTAATTCACCATGAGAAAATGGGCACAGCTTAATGGTAAAGCACCTCCTTTGCATGCAAAAGGTCCCTGCTTCAATCTACAGCATTTGCAGGTAGGCCTGGGAATATGCCCTGTCTGAAGAGCTCTTACCAGTCACTGCACACAATGCTGAGCTTATGGATTTCATGCAAGGCAGCTTTGGACAGCAGTTTGAAAAATATAGCCCAGTTCATATGCAATGATTCTGGCTGAGGGTTGCTAAATTGGGAACAAGCATCATGTCCATGTGCTCACCCTCCTCTGCTTCTGTTATGGCTACTTAAGACCAGATATTTCCCTTTTAGGTAGGCTAATGCATTTGGAGCTCTTTAATACAGAAAAATAAGAAGTGGTGACATAACAGAAGCTTATAAAAATTATGCATGACATGGAGAAAAGTGCATAGAATTTCCATAGGCATTAGTTGGGCACTGTGGAAAAAAGGATGCTGGACTAGATTAACTTTTTGCTGCTCCACCAAGGCTCTTATGTCCACTCATTTCATCAGACATGACTCCCCCAGCCCAAATGCTAGTATAAATGCCCTATAATGATGATGATGATGATGATGATGATGATTTTATGTTTGGGAGTCTAAATTTCCTTCTTCCTGTAAGAGGAGGAAGTTTTGTCTTCTTTTAAATAGAACTATATGACATAGTGAATAACTATTTTGTCAGTATCAAAGATGATTAAAACTAGAAATGCAGAAGCTGCAACGTGGGGTTCAGAGACCACTGGCTGGATAGAATTGCAAATAAAAATGAGCAGAAGAAATGACAGGAGAAGAATACAGTACCTTTTCAGTCCTACAGTTGTTTAGACCCATGTTATTCATGGCAGGAAGTTTTCCATCAAGGCCATGATGATGTTGCTGCTGCTCCCGCTGAATCTGTTCTCTCATCTTTCGAGCCTCCTGAATGGCTTTCATGACTGTATCCTGGTCCCCAAACAGGGCAGGTGAGTTAAGACTGGAAAGGATGTCTGGAAACAACAAAGAAAATCTTTATTTAAGGATATTTTTGAAAGCAGTCCATTAAAAAAACTTCCTCTTTGTTTGCATGAAAGACTGAACACACCCAACTAATTGTTGCAGACCACCTACTTATTCTAGGTGATGCAAACTTAAAAATATTCTTCTGTTTTCATCTGTGAAGACTGTGAAGAGCACCTACTGAAGCTCCATGTGAGCTTCCCAAATCTGCTCTGGTGGGTTTGGGGATCCTCCAGGGCAAATTTTAAAGAGGTGGAGGACTGCAGGTGATGGAACACTCCCACAAAGTTGGGTATCACCCTGTCTACTGTTAATTAAATACATGCACCAATAATTAAGACATGGGCATAAATCCAGATTTGTTTTCTGCCCAGATGAATGTCTACTTAGCTACAACTAGTCCTCTTAGAGCTGTCAGTATAGCACAGCCAATACTAGATGACTTACTGAAACTATTTCATAACCTAGAATGGCCTGCCATAAATTCTTACAATGCATTTATTAAGATGAACACATGTATTTTTTTGTTTTTATATCTATTTTATGAATATATACTTACATCATGACATTATGTTTGCATAATGCTACAACTGTCTATATTTATTTTTAATAGCCCTCCATGAATTCATGTGGGTAGGACAAATAATGGAGTGTCCCCTCTTTTATTTTCTCCTCACAACCATCTTGCGAGCTAGCCTAAAGATCACTTTGCCTGTGGCCACTACACTCACCGCTTCAGATTTTATCATGTTGTTAAATAAAAGATTTGAGAGTCTTTTATTGAAGGAAGCAGGGAGGGGACAATTTTACCCAACAAGATAACAGTGACTTGCCATCACACAAAGCACTTAACAAAAGGACTCTGCCCAATGAAGCAGCATTTGGGTTAGGGCATGAGAAAAGCAAGCAAAATACCAGGTGTCCAGGTAAATACTATGTGAATTTTAATTAGTCTTCTGTTGTGATTGTATAATTCTGGATTCAAGGCACTCTAGTCATGGAATGGCATGTTACAGCATGTGTGTGAGTGTATGTGAGATAGCACTTAAATAAAAGTCCAGAGCTGTAAATACACTGAGACAATACATTTTGATTCAGTTCTGATTGAGAAACAAGTCAGGGTAGGAACTAAATAAACTCTCATTGCTGTTGCAGATGAATTTGAGTGTAGAAAAGAATAGATTTATGGAAGGGTTTTCTGTGTTTATACCAAAGGACAAAAATCATTCAGTGTTTGGAAACTTGAAGTCACTGTGCTCTTGCCCAGCTTAGGCTCACGGAGGAGGGTAGGGGCAACCAACGCCTGTTTCTGTAGACTGCCCATTTGGCAAGGACAATGCCTGAATTACTGCAATGTGCTCTATGGAGAGCTGCTTGTGAAATGTGCTTGGAAAAACTGGCACAGAATGGGGACTTCCGGGTTGGCGCCATCGTCTAATGGCGGATTCCCTCCGAGCTCCGGAGGGAATCTGCTCAACAGGGGTCGGGTTCTGCCGCGGCGGCGACGTGGGGACCCTTAGAAACCACAGGCGCTGAAGCCTGTGGACCTGGTGACTCGGTGGGCACCATTTGCGCGCCCCCCCGACCCGCAAAGAAGCCTTTTTAAAGGCTTCGGAACGGGGGACGGAGGGAGGTGTGGTGCTGAGAGTTCGACTGCTTCCCCTGCTGAGTGAAGCCGCATGCCATGGACGGAGAGCGTTAACTTCTTCTTTTGAACTTTTGGATCAAAAGTAACGACCCGTGAGTAACACGGTAATTGGACTTAAAAGGGAAAATTATTTCTGGGAATTCGGCAAGATCGGGTAAGGTGCTAAAAAGGAAGTCAACCTGCCCGCCTTGTAAACACCGTAAAGCAAGGATTTTATTACTAAGGTTGTGTGAATGTCTTTCTTTTTTGTGGAAAAGTGCAATTAACTTTATATTGGGCCAATTTAAGTGACTGTGCTGGAGGATAAGAGAACGGAATTCACCCCTCCCCCAAAACCCGGGAGCGATCGGGGAGAGAGCCTGTGGAAGAGGTTTATAGATTTTGACAGCTGTCAAATTAGCTGTCAAAGTTGGGGGGGGGGGGAAGGAGAACTGTGTCTTTGCTGTCTTTGCTGGTTACATCTGATACAATTTGGTAACAAATGGTTAAAAACAAAGAAGAAAAGGTTAATTTGTCATTAAGTAACTAGAATCCCTCTAGAGGGGGTTCAGGACATTACAAAAATGGCTGTAAGTGGAAAAATACTGGCTGAACTGGAAAAGACCTTTCGTCTTTTGGGAAATCTACAGAAGCAGACAAATGTTTTGACTATGAGTGTAATAACAATGAAGGGAACAGTAAACAAAATTGCTGAACCTGGAAAGGATATGATTCAAGCTACTGCAGATGAACAGGGAAGTGTTGTTGCTGATACAAAAATCCTTATAGCCAAACAGGAGAAAGAGTCTGAGTCATTTGAGATGTCATTTAAAGAATATGAGAAAGAAGGAGGCGCTGGGATGTTGCAGATGGCTAAAGAGAGCCAGAGGCCTGTTAAGTTGGAAACAATTGAAAATAAGAACATGACAATGAAAGTTTGGCTGGAAGTGAAGAATGGAATTTGGAGAGATCTCCTCTTATGGGGATCTGAAGACATATGGAATATAAATATGGACAGTACAGAGTTTGGAGCCTTTGGGACATTTGAACTTATGAGAAGCAAGAAACAAGATTTTGGCTCCATTGTTAAATATGGAGGTCTGGCTGGAAGAAATATGGATTTTACTGGAACAGAGCCTCATCGAGATTCGGAATTTAAAATAAAGGACTATCAAGAAAACCGGCAGAGAGAAATTGAGAGAGGGTTAAGTGCCTCGGATGTGAGATCGCCAGGCTGATTTTGGATGGACTGATGGACTTTGGTTGGGGATCGAAACCGGGAAAGGGGGTGGGAGGGCTTCGGGAATTTAAAGGGTGTAAAAATATGACTCTGTTTTAATTAAGTTGGCTTTTGCCACTAACATAAAAATGGGGAATTTGGGGAGAGATTTGGGGCCGACCTTAGCAAAAGATTATCAAAAATAAGTGTTTCGTGTATAAAGATTGGGATTTTTAAGTTTAAATAGGTTAATTAAATTGATGGAGGAATTTAGGGAAAGTATGTTAAGAATAGGTTTTGAAATATAAAGATAGAGGTTTAGAAGTTAAAATTTGTTTAAGATAATTGAATTAGAGGAAATAAGGTAAAGTGGGGAGGATAAAAATTGCTGAGCTAAAAATTGGAATTGGAATACAAGAAGGGCAGGTGTGGGGAAGTCAAGGAAATTGGGTATGGAATGTAATTACAGTAAACTTTTTAAACTGCTGTTTTTCTTTCTCTCTTCTTTTCTCTTTTTTTCTTTTCTGTTTTCCTTTGTATTCTTTTTTGAAAATTTTAATAAACATAACTAAAAAAAAAAAAGGAAAAACTGGCACAGAATGACTTGGCTAGGCTATTTGCAGGGGTCATATTCAGGGACTTCCTTTCTAAAATACAAACATTGGTTTCCAATTTGTTTCCAAGTCCATTTCTAAATGCTGGTCATGTCCTTTAAAGCACATTATGTTTCAGGACTAGGATATTTGTAGGACTACCTTCTCTCACATGAACTTACCTGCCTTCTGCCCCCCCCCCCATATGCCTATTTGGGACCAGGAGTGGGACTTTTCAGTGGCTGTGCCGACTCTGGAACTCCCTCCTGAGAGGGGTCTCATTACAACCCTCTCTTACATAGATGACTGCTCATGTTCCAAATGATCCTGCAATGTTGGAGAACCCCATACGAAATGATACGAGTATTTTCAGGTTCATAAACTTGTTTCCATATTTATCCAGTGTTTAATAGTTCCAGGTCATTACCCATAAAAGTATCCTGTTTCTTTAAAAACTCTTATCTGCTTCTTAACCTGGTTCCTATTGTGCATTCACATCTACTAGCAGAACTTTCCCTGGTTAGCAACAAAGGAGCAATAGTTTCTGACTCCCAACAACAGCAGATGAAACTGAAAGTAATATATATATATTTCTCTGCTGTGGTTGGCTTTGTACTAATCACTTATCAGTCTCAGTGTTCCTGTTCTGTGAAATATGAATATTAATTGCCTTCCTTTGGCCATGTCCGCTAGACAGTTTTAGAGTTGTGTTTCAAATCCCCAACATGAATGCAGATTTGTACTTGGATATATCATGTCTGGCCTGTGTCTGGCTTATGGGACATAGTAAGCCATTCACTCTGCCATCTAAGACTAGCACCTGGCTCTCATTGATGGACCTAGACAAAAACACAATGCAAATCCCACAAGACAGAAGTCTGCCCACCCCTGATTTACAGTTGGTTCCAGATTTTTTTTTTGGGGGGGGGGTTTCCAGCCCAGTCCACTGTCCAGAGGGAAACTGTGGCAGTTGCTACTCCTGTTCCTTCCTCCTGCCACTGCTTTCTCATTTGCAGAGGGCAGATGAACAGTCAGCAATAGCAAGAAGCAGAGGGGTGAAGTTGGCTCCAGGGATCAACAGTTGGCTTCCTCTAAAGTGTGAGCCTTGTTAGAGTCCCAACAATGATGACTCCTGATGCCAGCCATGACCCAACAAAAGAGAGAGGGTAGGGAAGGAGAAAACGGCAAAAGAAGCATCATTTCTGAAACTCTGGAGCTCTTTAAAGAGATAGAAAGGCTCTGCAGGTTAAGACTACCTCTGTTGGCTACTGCATACAGGAAAACTGAGAATAGGGATTGTGTGTGTGTGTGTGTGTGTGTGTGTGTGTGTGTGTGTGTGTAATGATGATGATAAAAATAAGGTAATGATATAGAACAAAATGCAAACAGCTGTTCTTTGCATACTGTACAGAATGCTTATATCCTCTTCTTCCATGTCCCAATAGGATGGTATAAATTCTATAATACAAACTTGCTATATCATCATCTTGAAAAATAGTGCAAGCACCTAAAAATAAAATACCTACAGAAAGTAATTTTTCTGTCTTCCTGAAACCATAAATGTGTTTTCTTTTGCACTATAGAAACCCTACTTTTAGGTCACTCCTGTAGAGACATCAAAATCTAGTACTGGAGGAAACTGTCCCTGCATGAGGAAAAGTACTGTGCTGTGTGGGTTTTGGGGTGTCCTGTCCTTGTGTGAACTGTACCACCAATCACATTTCCACCACAACAGATTTTCAGAAACAAGCAGGAGCTGTTCATAAGGATGTGCGCTTGCACATGAGGGATGTGCTAAATCAATAAAAAGTGTTGTTGTTGTTGTTTTTTTAGTGAAGCTTTAGAAATCAATGGCCTCAAAGGACAGTAATTTGTTTCTTTCCCAAATCAGGAGTGGGAAGAAGCTAGAAACACTGGTTGATGCTGCTGGAGTACAAAGCTCAGGGTTGGGGAACATGTGGGCTTCCAGTTACTCCTTGATTACAACTCCCATTATCCCTGACCACTGTCAATGATAGTTGGGGGCTAATGGCCACTGGCATCCAATAACACCTGGATCTAGCATCTGCTGACTTCATACTGCAAAGCATATTGGGCTAGATAGACATTGGTCCATTCCAGCATGGCATTCTAAGTTCTAAAGCAAAGCTGCATACCCAGGCTCAGCTAACATAGATAATTTTAAGAAGGATAATCTTGTTCACCTGTGGCAGGAAAAGCAAAAAGAAAAAGAAAAAGTCTTGTGGGCACTTTAAACACTAACAAATTTATCACAGCATAAGTTATTATGGAGTTGCATCTCATAAATGCTAATATAGTGTGAGCATGCACTCAAGTAGTTAACTATGTAGACCACACATTCCTACGCTAAATCCCCAGCATTTCTCCCCTTCTGAGTACCTAGAGAAGATCCTCTTCCCAGAGTTCCACCAAGAGGGCTGGGGATTCCACTTTTATTGGCTGCATTCACGGGGCTGGTTTTACTAGTAGGGAAGAGGTTCTGTGTTGGTGACGTCGGGGATTTGACAGGTTCCGCTGTCTTAGGTCTGGCTGAAAGATTCAGTGGCTGTGCGGCATCATCCTAAAAGAGTTTAATGTAAATAATTATTAGAAAAAGACAAATGAAACACATTATCACTTTGGAAGCCACAGCTATTTTACACCTCCTAGACAATGCTGCATTTCCTTGCAATAATAACAAAAGAAGCTAATTATCTACACTCCTTGAAGATTCAATGAAAGGAAAACCTCATTAATTTCTCTGTGCTATGCCTCTATTTACATTAACTATGGAGCTGGATCATTCTTTTTGGCAAATTAAAATTTGAATTAGCTCGCATTACTGCCTAATTTCCTAATGTGTTTTCTGAGATCTAAATTAACCCAGGGCATTTACAAAGAATTATTTAAGAAAAATTCTAGCGGCTCAGTTGTGTTGCTTTACTGGGCCTATTTGAAAAGTTATTGGAACTACAAAACAGACTGTATATATGTGTGTGAATGGTGGGGTTATGGGTAAAATTAAATAGGAAAATATACTTAATACCTTAAACATTTATATTTGTTTACCCCTAGATATCCTTGACTTTGCTTTTTTTGTACAAGACTTTTTGGTCACAATATCTTTGTGAAACATTTCTGCATCCCCCCCTAAAAATCTGGAGAGAGGGGAGAGAGAGGTTGTAACAGCAGTATATTTCCCAGCATAACCCTAACATGATGAAATTCTCACACTCTGATCCTACAGCATTAGCAGGCACTAGAATTCACGAAGCTAAAGCAAGCACCCTGTTACTACTATTGGATGGAATTTGATTGTTATTTAAATTAAAATAGGATCTAAGCAACATAGCTGTATCTTGCTTGCCATCTGAACACATCTAGTATTACTGGTACTTGACTGTGATTTTTTTCACCGGGCCTCAAGAGCTCAGGCCAGGGCCTTTTGAATGCAGTACTCTGAGCCACCAGAGATAGAACCTTCAAAAATCATGCATGACACTGCTGTACGATGCAAAGGCTAAAAAAAAAAAAAAAAAAAGGCAATAGCAATTACTGCCACGATAGCACTGCTGAAGCATTTGCCCCACTGTAGGGCAAATGGATTTTAATGCCAGAATCTATGTGGTATGTCTTACAGCAATAAAGTGCAAGATCAAGTTATTAGCTATTATGTGGATCAGATTGGAAAGTTTTAAGGAATTCTGTTACAATCTGCAGTATTGTCTATAGCTAGACAACATGATGAATGAAAAAGAAGATATACTGTATTGTGATCTTAGAATTCAACAGGCTATGCAGAGCAAGGCTTATCAATATGTTTACAGTTTTCATTAAACCTCCCATTCTTATCTTGTGCATCATACAGCTTGACATAGTTGAAGTGGAACTAGATACAGTCGTGCCTTGTTTTTCGAACAGCATAGTTCTTGAATGTTTTGGCTCCCGAACGCCACAAACCCAGAAGTGAGTGTTCCAGTTTGCGAACTATTTTTGGAAGCCGAATGTCCGACGGACCTTCCATGGCTTCCAATTGGCTGCAGGAGCTTTCTGCAGCCAATCAGAAGTTGTGCTTTGGTTTCCGAATGTTTTGGAAGTCAAACGGACTTCCGGAAAGGATTCCATTCAACTTCCAAGGTACGACTGTATTATATTATTGTTCAATATTACAAAGGTCAGACTATACTTTGGGGATGTGTTTTACAGCACTTTTAAAAAAGCACTAATGTGTCAGTCTCTAATTTATGGCATGCATGTAAATCTAGACAAGGGAAATATAAATTTGGTACTGATATAAGCAGATCCATAGTCATATAATTATAACTATCAGGTATTCACTCGCTTTGTGGTGTCTTTTGTACAAGTGAAATGAGGGGAGATGGGGCTGGAGGAACTCGCATAGCAAAAATCTGTGCACATCTACTCTTATGAAACATCTAACTTCTGGAAAAAGAAAAATCTAAGAAACTTGTTCTTTTGATCTAGCACTCCCCTTTACAATACAACCTCACCCTGTTCATTGGAGAGTTTGTACCCTGTGTTGAACTTGTTAGCAATCAGCCAGGCACAGCATTTTTGGAATAGCAGAATACTGATTTTCTGTAATTAAAATGAAAAGAGCCTGGTAACATGGCTCTCTCATTTAAAATATGCCCAAAGCTGAGATATGCTAGATATAAGGGTGCATCATCTATATTTTAGCAGACAGCACTGAACACTTCAAAGCTTAGAAATATATGAAAGGATACAATAATGCAGTCCATTATCTTATCATTGCCATTCTTCTTGCTGTCAAGTAGAGATTCTGCATGGTACAACTTGTCATATATAATGTATTAAATCGCCCAATGCAACAAATAAGTAACTATTTATGATACTGCACTTACTCTACAGTTTATGTTATTTCTAGGCCATTGCTATATAGGCACCCCTCTTTATTTGTAGAAGTCACATAAAATATAGCTTTTTCCTCAGTTAGTCTGAAGGAGACAGCAATATGAGAAAGCTTTGAGGACAATGACATTAAGAACCTATTAAACATATCCTTATCACTGATGTTTTGGGGGGTTGGCTGTGTTAATAATAATAATAATAATAATAATTATTATTATTATTATTATTATTATTATTATTATTATTATTATTTTAAAATTTATATCTAGCCCACCTTGCTGGGTTGCCCCAGCCACTCAGTCCTCAAAGTCCACACATACAAAGATCTCAAGCCCATCATGGATCTCATCCTTGTCCACATGGATAAGGAGGTGATGGTGGAATTAAAATCTCAGCTTCCCATGCTGAATGTGGAATTGATAATGTGATGTGAAACAGGTCTCCACCATTTCCCAGGACCCTGGCTACTGTCCTGCTGATGCACTATCACATTCACCCAGAACTGTGGGCTCCCTGCAACTGTGTTCAAGAACAGTGTGAAAGTGTTCTCATTTCCCCTTGAAGAACTAGCCTGGAAGTTGTGGTATCTGCTATCTTGTCCTGTGGAATTTGCATATGTTTCTGTTAAAAATTTACAGTGATAGGGACACAGGATGCTGCCTTATACCGAGTCAGGCCATTGGCCCATCTAATCAGTATTGGCTGTAGCTGTCCAGGGTTTCAGGTGGGGTCATTCCCAGCCTCACCAGGGATAGAGCCTGGGACGTTCTGCAGTCCAACATACTTTGCTTTTTCGAACAAAGGATAAGATCCCACTTCCATTCTATCAACAGAAGCTAGCTAACTGGACTGGCAGCTGAATCCGCTAGGGGTGGAATAATGTCCTCCACTGCACCCGAAGGAAGTTTTGGGGTGCAAGGCTGGTTGTGTGGCACACTCAGCTCTGGCCTACAACACCTTGACACTGTTTGGTCACTGTCTGCCTGCTGCCTTGCTTGTTGCCCATTTAAACAACTATAGCAATGCAATTGTAGTGGCAACAGCATGTGTCAAATCAGCAAAGGAAAGGATGAGTGCCACCTCTGGCACATTGGAAAAAGAAAATGAGGTGAGGCAAGACAGACAGACTGCAGTGGTCAAGAGCAAGCAAGCGTTGCTACTTCAGGAGAGCCGGCTCAGGAGGGTAGGAACAGCCAGGAGGTTGCCATCACCATGTCTAGCACCTACTGCCTCACTCTGCTCAATGGTAGGGGTGGCTCTATTCATATAATCCCAACATGTTCAAAATAGCAGTTTCAAATCATAGAAATGAAGGAATGAACGGAACCTGCAGATCATTCAGACAACTCATCTGCTGTGAAGCAGCATCCTCAGTGCCACTCACACACAGAGGATCCATGCAGCACAGAGCGGCTGCCTTGTTTTCTTTTGTGCTGGGAAACATGCAACACAAACAATGGGGAATTCCATTTCTGAATTAAGGCTGGTTATTAGTGTCTGAGGTTAAAGGGGGCATACTGCACTTTCAGCCAATGATATTTTATACTTTTAATTGTATAAGCATATTATTATCTCTGTTTCACTTTGTTAAAAATCTTTTTGCTATATTTCTTAAGGAAGGATGGCTGATGTGGGAAATAGGCCTAAAGCAAACAAACAAATAATTTCCAGCTGCCTACAGAAAGCTGGAAAGGAGGCAGTTTAGTCATTGCATGCTGCTGCCAAGTATCACACTGCAGCTTCCTAGTTCTCTAAGCAAGTGACAATTAAGTATGCATGAGCTTTTGACAATACATCAAAACCAAATAGAAGCACGCCAAATACCAGCAACAGTGTGCTATCAACAAGGGTCCAATCAATCTGCAGTCATGGCTTTTTTTCTCTCCCAATCAATTGGCAGTGATGGTCTTTTCCCCCCTCCAGCCATCCTCCTTTAATTTTTATTTTTATCTGGGGCTTCTTTAAATGAAATGATCCAATTTGTAAAATAAGAAGGGGAGTGGTTTTGCTTGCATTTTACATAGTTAAGGCTAGTTCTTGTTAAACCATTTGGCATGACTGCCAGTCTTTTCATGCAATACTAGTAAGATTTACGCAATCACTATCATATTACACATCACATGTTCCAGATGCCCTGCCCAAGTTATGTCAAACATAGGACTTAACAGAGCAGATACACTCCTGGCTCATACACCTCCTCAATCCCAGGGATTTTTCATGTTGCTCTCGCTTAGGAATGAGAAAGGTGAATCCACATTGGATTTTCACTCTCTCGTCTCATGCATGCTTACTTGAGAACACCAATATAAATATAAAATAAGAAACTCTGGAACTGGCGAGTGATAAATTTTAATAGTTGAAAGCAGTGTAGAATATATTTTAAAACTAGGTTATAACTTATCCTGAAACAACAGTATCTCCAGTCATATGAAGGGCTGGTGAATCTTGACACTCAAAAGAACAGCGAACTGGAAAAGAGTCACAACCAAAGGCCCTTGGCAAGACTGGGGTCTCCAGACTCGCCATATACCTTGTAAACAAGTAAATAGCAGCATGATTGTTATATGTGGCGGGCACAGTTCACAGGGTCATAAGGTCTGACCCCGGAGAGCTGAAATACCACCGGATTTGCTTGTTTGAAATTATTATATTGCATTGTATCAGTGGGAGTATTCACGAAAGGAAACTTAAAGAAATACCTTAACTTGAGTTATAGGGCTGGTCCCTCTCTTTTCATTTTTCATCCCAGTAGGTGAAAGTGCCCCTGTTGTGTTTGGCGGCTGAGGGGTGGAGGGCATCTTTGCTCCAGGCGAAACCTGCATGCTGGCCAACTGAGCGGCATAGAGTTGCTGCAAAACAAGAATAACTCTTCTCCTTAGGATTATCTGCTTCAGCACTTTATAAATGATAGCTGAAATATTATGAGGCCCTAGGGGTGTGGTAACAGAGAATCTCCCATCTTCCTGGCAGGCACTGGACAGTGTCATTCAAGAGGCAAGACTTCTAGGTTAAGGCCTAAATGGCAGCTTAATGAAGAAAGTGGTTAGCTCTCTAGAATATAAAGCACATCTAAAAAACCCCATCAAATATATTTAAAATTGGAGTGCAAGTAACTATCATGCAATATTATAGTAATCTGCAGATATTTCTTTTGTTTAACACCCTGTTGTTTTTCATTGATCTGAGACAGTCAACAGATTTTATATTTTACCTGTAAGTACAATTTACATGTCAAATATATTTTAGTGCTTATTTGAATAGAAGCGTAAATTCCTACTTGTAAAGGTGAGTATAACTCTTCCTAAAACATTATATGGTATTTTCTGAACAAAGCTTAGGTAAGTTCAATTTCTCTCTAGCAACCAACCTTAAAACCTCACCTTGAATTAGCAGTAGCAATAGTTCTACCACTATAAACAGGGAAGATCCTATTCCCTCTTTAACAAGTAAATCTGTATAAAATTTGCCTTATTAGTGGAAAAAAACCAGGTGGTTTGTATGTAATTTCCAACATGACTATCATTCAGATGGACAAATAAAAAAATTACAGTAATCAAAAGCAGACCTTTCAGCACATGTAATTAAATGAAAGCTTAATAAAGAATAATTTGCAAGAGCCAGATGTGCTTATGTCATAATTGTTGCTTTCTTTGGAGCACTTTTTCTAATATAACAAGCCTCCAAAGAAATGAAAGTTACACAATACTGCACATGCTCTATGACTCAGTGGCTAGACAAATGCATGCAGAGTCAGTACTTTAGTTTTTTAACAGAGAAAAAATAATAGTTTTCTGTTTGTTTCGCTAAGTCTATAGTACTCAACCCACTGGACTGGGGGGAAAGCCCATTCACATCCATAGGTATGACTTCCGTATATCACCTGAAGGGCAAGACCAACCTATTCCACTCCACTGCTATGTCACACAATCACTAAACAAACAGGACACAAGCTTTAAGATTCTGCTGAAATTAAATATTTCGGATGAATGCTGTGGTTTTTGCTCCTCTGTTTGAACTCTTGATTTCACAACTCTTCTTTATGTACTGAGTAATTACTTGTTCTGCTGCTGGAGCCTGGTATCTTATCAACACCCCCTTGGCTATGGTACATAAACTAACATGCTCATTCTTAGGATCATTCCTTTTAGTGGGCTATTTAACTGTGCACTAGCAGTTGGGAACTGTTGCAAAAGTTTTTGTATATGATATATGCATTTCCTGTGCAAATTTGACTTGATTATTAAAGCAGAGTGATGACAACAGAACAAAACAACTGGGGAAGAAAAGGAATCTAGGGTTTTGTTTGTTAGTTAGCAAGGTCTATCTGAACATTTGTACCCCAACTTTCTTCACATGGTTCACATTGCTGTATTTGTCCATCAATTTGTCCCATTTCAACTTGGGACTTCTTACCATCTCCCAGGAAACAGACCAGAATCCCCCCCCCCAATGGTGGGTCCAGTTTCTTCAAGTTGTACTCTGCAACAGATAGCCCATTTGGAAGACCTGACATTTTCAAGTCCAGAGACACAGTTAGGATAGACAGAGAAGAGAATGTACACTACTGAGTATTCAATTATCCCTATTCCAGCTCCAGGCAAATTCATTCAAGGATGTCAGCAAGGCAACTGGGACATTCTTAGTCCAAAGGCATTACTTTTCAGAGGTAATACATCCACAAAGTAAGAAAGTACATCAATCATCCTGAGCATAGACACTCCAATGGGTACAAGTCTAGAATAGTACTGTGTGGAGTCTCCACTTAGAAGCAGCTTACATTCCATGTGACCCAGTTTTCCTTTAACCAACATCAGGCAAACACTGAAGTGCTAAAGCATCCCATAATATCTCTGACATTTTATAACCTAACCAAAAGGGGTATCCTGCTATTGTATAAAGATGACTCAATGTATATATGCTGCTGCAGTTATGAAAGAATGTGATCATGTTGGCCACTGCCACTAAACCTAGTTTCAGAGCCTCGAACTGTGATATAGTGGTACATATTGAAGTTCAGGGGTTTACCATGATAACCTTCATAACCACACTTTAAAGGAGAATTCAAAAATTTTGATTTATTATAATTTTTCCCGCATACAGACACTCCCTCTCAAACAGGAGCATACACAATATATGTACTGTGAACAGCCCTGTGATCTTCAGCTGAAGGGTGGTATATACATTTAATAATACATAATAAAATTTATTAGGATCAGCTGACAGTCATAGAATAGGATACTAGCAAACGGTGCACAGGTGAGCACACTGGACGTTAGCTGAAATCTTGGTTCACATCCCTAATCTCTGGTCTCTGGTGAGTTCACTTGGCCGAAGACTAGCATATCTCACAGGGTTATTATTATGCAAATAAAGTGGGGTACTCGCATCCCACCCTGAACTCAACTTGCTCCACCAGGTGATATCATTGCTCCTGCCAGAAAAATGTCCTACAACAGTACTTCCCTGTGCTTCACCTCCACTATACCACTGCTGAAGTACTGGTCCCAGCTTATTAAATCCAGTTCTGAGAATATTACGTTAACTGCTCATTTAAAAACCTGTAACCGATTTAGAAAACCATTGCAGCCATGGGCAACAGCAGCCGGGCGTATGCTCCAGCCATGCAGGGCATGGAGAGAGCTCACTGCTCCTGGCTGGGTGCGAAAATGCTGCCTTGGCAGCATCCTGACACGGTGTCACCCAGCTGAGGAGAGGGGTGGCAGTGCTGCCCTGACTCTCCTTTCTCTGCCCCAACCCTAGGGCAGGCATGACTCGGGAGTGGAGCTGCCGGCTGCAGCCTGGCCACTCATCAGGGAGCAAGGGCTGGGCGACTGGAGGGGGAAGAGCACCCTCTGCACTTTGCTGGCCCCTGCCCAGTACAAGAGTGCCCGCTCATCGGAGGTTAGGCGCAGATGCTCTTCACGCTCTGCTCACCCCACCCTTGCACCAACGGGTGGGCGCTTGCGTGTTGGGCAGGGACAGGGCATGGAGGGTGCTGCTCTTAAACCTCCACACCCAGTTGCAGTGGGGATCTCTATGGGGGGCACCTGCTTCACGTGCCCCTCCCCACTGTGCGCCTGGGGCAGCGGGCCCCCTGCCACCCCCCACACTATTGCCAGTGATGAGCAGGAAATAAATTTGAATGGGAAACAATAATTTTAAAAACTTGTTTACCCCAAACAAAAAATGTACGGTGGAAATGGAAAGTGGATACTTTAACAGAAATATTTGAAATATTTGAAATGCTAGCTTTGTAGCTCTTGACTAGTGACTAAATAAATAAATAAATATTAACAGAGTCCAAAATCATGAATTTTAAGATGCATTATTCAGTCACCACAGAAATCCATGCATTACAACAGCTCTTTTCAGTCTAGTTATAAATTTAAAATAGCTCTAAATGTTACTGCCACATTTTTACATTGGCTCACAAAAAGATAGTGACACGGTTGAAGCAATAACGTTTTAAGACTAGTTCAAAACGAAAACATGACTCTGCTTCCTTTGTTGCTCCAGAAACTGAAGCCAGGTCAGCTACACGGAGAATGAAATGGAAGACTACAGCATCCTAAACCAAACTTGGATCTACTACATTGAGCTGGCAGACATAGGGTACAAGTGGTATGCAGAAAAAAATTAAGGTTAAAGCTAAGAAAGTGAGAGAGAAAGGAAAGGATGGGACTAAGTTCCATCACTATAGTTGAGGATGGGAAATTTGAATTTAATGTTGATGCTAGCAATGAAGGAAAGCCAGGTCAAAGTTCCAGTGGTCAGGTACAAGGGAGAAGATAGGGTGGGGTGGGTGCACAAGGGGAGAATCTGAGATACAGAACTCAGAAGAAGAAGTAGCAGAAAAATAAAATGAGAAACTGGGAGGTTCTGATCAATATGGTTGACATCAATTCATCAATATGCAACCAGATTGTAGCTCAAAAAAACAGCAAAAGAGATTCACCATTGCTGCCACCACAGCAGCAACAGTGGGCAATGCATTCCTTGGAGGCCAGATTTGCTGCCCCTGTGGATTCTGCCATCCAAGGTGGTCGCCTCACCTTGCCTCATGGGTGGGCCCCTCCCTGCTTGAATGCAACATAGGCTATTCTCATTTTGGCTAACAACCCAATTATGGCAAAGACATTCCTTTTATGATCTTCACTGATAATCACTGCCTAGAGGTTGATGGTGGACATATTGATGACTTGACTGTTGGAACCTTATACCAATTATCTAACCTTTGCAGTGGCTCCATTTAATCTTCAGGAATAATGTACTTGTTTTGACATATGAATTGCTGTGCATGAGACTTGTACTTGTTTCTCCCTCATGTCCTCTGCTGCTATGTCTGAGCAACAAAAGACATATCAAAGTAGCCTTTGCATTGGCTTTCATTTTCTACAGTTAAGTCAGTATTTGGGTGGGAGGCAAGGTTCTTTCTATGCTTCATATGTTCTTCAACCAGAATTTCGCTGGACATACTACTACCGTTGATGATACTGGAAATATCATAAGAGTATTGTAAGGCCAGGATTAAAACAGTCATTGAACTACTTTCATAAAATGGATGATTTGGACTTGCTTTTTCTGAACTGCAGCAATCCATGCTAAACTGCTTTTAAAACCAATGGGTGGATCAAAAGCAGGCTGTGACATAGAATCAGGTAGGTAGCCGTGTTGGTCTGACGCTGTAGGAATATTTGTCCAGTAGCAACTTAAGAGACCAACTAAGTTTGTTCTTGGTATGAGCTATCACACTTCTAAGGTGCTACTGGACAATTTTTTTATTTCTTATATATATTTCTACTGTGATATAGAATGTTGGTCAGCTATTCAAGGCTCTTCCCATGTGAGCCTGAGCAGCTCTTTTGAGCCTAGCTTTATCAGATGCATAACTGCATTATACTGGTCTCTATACTATTGAACTCTCTGAGAATTAACAGGGCAGAAAGCAGAGTCCACAAAGCTTAGGTGACTTAAAAGGAAATAGAAGGGATGCCAAGTGAGCCATCAGCAACCTAACCATGTGATAAACCCAGAGGCAACTCCAAAGCTGCTATGCCACTGCCTATGGAATCTGCCAAAGGACCAGATGCTCTTGCTAAAAAAAACATCTTCCATGGCTCGGCATCTGGATCTTTTGAGGAAGAACAGGAAAAATTGCATTCACAATTGTGTACATGTATTAAAGCACAACACACACTTTTTAAAGTTCATAATTGAATTAAATTACACATTCACTGTTTCAAAATGAATATGATATGAAGTGGGGTGCGAATATGATGTAGCAAGTTTTAGGTTAGGGGGTTTTAAGTACACATTTTCTTTCATTTAACAGCTCATTTGCACAGATGTTACCTGTTACAAATGTGTATATTATAAATGCCAGTGTTTCTATATTGAAAACCATATTGCAACAAAACCACGACCAACTTTTTAGGTCTCAGAAGGATTTTCTTGGTTAAATATAAATATTATCTTAATAAATTGAAAAGTTAATATACCTTTTAAAGAATAGAAATGTTATTGGCCAAACCCCCAGCTCATTAACACATGCCCTACTCAATTAATCTAAAAGACTTAATATCCTGATCGTTTATAGTATTCAACTTTAACTTAGCTCAAATATTAATGAGTGTCATGGAATGAAACTGAATCTGAATAAGGCAGCCTATATACAGGGTGGATGGGAGGCTATTAGTTAAAATATTTCTAGACTATAGCAAGTAATATTTGCTAAACATGTTAACATTTTAATGGACAGGTTTTCACAGTTAATTTTTTCTCTCCATGCAATGTTATCCAAGGATGAGTTTGCACTAGGTTCTAATAGATACAGCTTCTTCTTCTCAGGAGTTCATAGATTCATAGAATCATAGAGTTGGAAGGGTCCCTGAGCATCATCTAGTCCAACCCATATACGCAGGCATCAAACCTACAACCTTGGCATTATAGCACCACGCTCTAACCTATCTGGTGGCACCCACTACTGAAATCAGTTTCTTCCCCCTGTACCTTCCCCGTGGAGTTTTTCCCAGACTCGATCCCCCCGCAACCCTCATAAACCCCTTGCACTCAAGAGTGTTGATTTCCATGCTTCACAGCCCTATCTATCTGCTCTCAACTTTGCCCTCTATAAACATTTTGCCATTATAGCATTTTTAAAAACCCATTTTTAACTAGTATATTTATTGTATGGAAGGTAGATTTATGTCACAGTTCTATGCCAACCACTTGAAAACTAAGTGTTAGTGGGGTTTTTACTGCCAAGTAAGTATGCACCATACTGCATTCTTAATTCTTTTGCCAGTAATATAGAAAGGAAATGAGGTGGCCCTCACATTTATAGAGTGGGGGCTATTAAATCTGTATCTTATTCAAGTCAATATGCAATACAAATAGTGTATAATCCTTATTAACATTAAATAATATTAATGGTAACAGTAATTATTAAGGTAACAATCCTTATTACCAAAGGGTAATTACTTGTCTAACAGTTTTGCTACCATTAGCTGTCTGACAAGTTAGAACAAGCACATTCAGTAGGTCTCTCAGTTATTTCTCATTTTACTAATAATTAACCAATAGTTAAATGGAAGAAAGCATGACTAAATATGTTAAATGCTGTTGCTTCCATTGTTAACATGTTAATCTACAGCCACTTGATGTAAAAATAAGAGTTGTTAAAAGAACTGAACTTGAACTGGACCATGGAATATTTATATCTCTCTGTAGTTCTTTAATGAGTTATGTCCTTACATTTTTATGCCTATAGTTGGTCAGAGCACTACAAATCAATGCTTCTTTCCATCACTCCTACATTTGACTATAATTTACAGCTCAGCAAGAAGACTCATGAAACAAGTGCCTATTTTACTTTGGCAAACTAATTCTAGCTAATCAAAGCTTTCCAGCAAAACAACTCAGCATGAAACTCTGCAAGGAAAATATGCAGAGAACAAAGCTTTTTGTCAAACAACACATCTCAAGATGTAAACACATATGTCTCTTATAGGAAATTTTATCGCTTCCACATTAATCGGCACACAAAAGGAGTATTCTTGTCGCAGACCTGGTGCAACTGGGGAGCCATCGTCACTGGAAACAAGAGCCTGATTAGGTTCCCACACAGATATGAATAGACTTTCCTTTTTTTAGTGCAATGCCGCTTTTCTTATTTCTTAAGAACAGACTGGCAATTGTAACTGTTCAGAAAAAAAAAGCTCCAAACAACTCTCCTGAATTGTCTTGGAACTTGGACATTTATTTCTTCATTTCTGGCTTCTTTTGTTGTCACAACCCAATAACATCTATTATCCCATCTGGTTGTCCTCTTCTGGAAAGCCTGAGTTAATCCACAGCTGTAAAGATGAACAAGAACTTAGCAGGCTCCGAGCACACTAAGGTCTCTTATCTGCTAATGAAGTCGGCAGTCTGCGGGACAGATGTTAAAAGGATCTGTAAAATAAGTCAGTGACAAAGATCCTGACCTCTGCTGGGGAATTTTTTTTATTATTCCGGAAAAGGACATAATTGCATGGAAAAGCATTAACAATTAGAGGAACCATATCAGTGCTTTATGGATTCTGATTTCTTGCCTCAGCTTTCAAAAGAAACAGACGGTCAGTTGTTGCTATAGGGAACAGATAATGCACTCTGGTGCAAATATTAGTAGCCACAGATAATTTGTCATGGACTCCAAAGAGATGGTGCAACTGCCTCTCTTTGCTGTCTTCTTGAATGCTGGAGTATCAACAATGCAGTGTTAATTGTTGCAGTATGTGCAAGTGGTATTGAAAAGGCAGTGCTAATTTACAATGCCAGTCATAGTGTTTCCGTTTTTTAAAAAAATTAGCATGGTGGGAAACGTAACATTTTCTTTAAATGTTGCTAACAGTTCTTTTAACATTCTTGCATTTAAACATCAAACAATCTCTGGCTGTTCCAGGTCTCAAAATTTTGTTTTTTTGGTTGCTATCTTTAAAAGAAAACTGTAAGAAAAAACCTAAAAAAACAACAACTAATAATGATTTCTCTGGCCGTTAAAAAAAAACAACACATGAAAAAACAGTTTTTACAAACATGTAAATTCTTTTGCTCCAGACATTAGGCAAAAGTGTGCTACTAAGCTGGAACCGTCTTTTGCCATTCACATTTTGTCCTTCTACCCATGTAATGCGGTCCATTCAGAATGTGTAGATATGAGTACAGGCCCCTCCCTTCTACCATGTCAATTATGACTGGAATGAAGTTGGCATTTTCTGGGAGCACCCATTCATGCAGACGACTGGTTAGCACGATCTCTTTCTTTCATTCTCTTTTTGCAAAATCAGACAAGTCAGATGTCTGCATGGAGCCCCTTCATACAAGTCAGTCACTTCATTATCTAAGCTGGAGAAGGGGAATCAGGACTAAACCACCTAATGCATGGGTTCGCTCATAATTCTGTTCTGTTTCTACATAAATCTGTAATTTTTCTTAGATTCTCTCTCAAAATATGCATTTCTGAATGTATTTCGTCTCAAAACACAACAGTGGTACAAGCAATAACAACATAAAGATGGCAACTACATAGCTTAAGAGGTGCCTAGTTCAGAGACCAGAGTGTGAGAGTCCAGTGAGCAAAGGACAACAGAGGGATTTTATTTTTATTTTTAAGGATTGGTCTAGGATTATCTGTTATAGAATTTGTTTTAATGTGACTGAAATGAGCTTCACGGTATGAAAAATATATAGAAACTATTGCCTTGATACAAAGCCCTGCAGATTGTATGATGCAAAGAAAAGAAATTATTATTATTATTATTATTATTATTATTATTATTATTATTATTAATAGGACCCTTTGTAACAGCACTTGACAGGGTTACATAGGCAGTCCTGCATAACTGGTTTTCCTCATTTCAGTGGAGGGCAGTTCTTCTTGTACAATGGGTTTTATGTGCTTGGAGCTGATCCCTAAGTTGAAACTAAAGTGGGCTTGTGGGTGGAGGAGCATGTATGTGCATCAGGACCTCTGCACCCACAGCCCCTGTAGGAGTGACAAGAAAATCCCCTTTGTGGTTTACATACATAGGGTGCTCTTCAACAGAGGGCTTGACACTTATTTTTCTGAACTGCAACTTTGACATAGTAAATTGAGGGGTATTGTGCTCCCTGAGAACAGCCAAATTACATAGGGCAGATTCAATTATGATGTTTAAATATAACTTCCTTGAATTACCTGTTCACAACCAGTTTACCATAAAATCGAAAGCAAAGCCACAAAAGTACACTTGGATAAACCACAAATAGCTGCCAGCCGCTGCGGCAATTGAAAGAATTTGGCACTTGGCCGTTGCCTCTACATACTAGCATTTGCTTCCCATCTGAAATAAAGCAATTGTTTTATTAGTGTTATTAAATTTCAGCAAATTTCTAAGTATAATGTAACCCATCACCCTATAATGGCATATATTTACTGTAACAGCATCAGAGCTGACAAAAAGTTTACAAAATGGGAAAAGTTTACAAAAGTTTACATTTGAAATGAGTGTGTGTGTGTGTGTGTGTGTGTGTGTGAGAGAGAGAGAGAGAGAGAGAGAGAGAGAGAGAGGAGGCAGTTTCTAAGATTTTATCAGCACTCTGAAGAAACCAAAGAACAGAAGCCTTAAAGGGTTACATGGATAGCAGTTAGAGGCATGTAACCTGGAGCTGGCTCCACTCCATGTTGTGCTTTACAGAACATAGTAAATGGGCTGCACCTTTTGCCACAATTGAGAAACTGATCAACCTGCTTCTCACTCAAGAGATTGGGGTGCAGGCAAGGACCCCCCCATTCTGAGCAGAGCACACAGGGAAGAAAACGTATTCCTTTCAGAGGTCCTGAAAATATGTAGGCTTGTCCATTGTTATTTATTTATTTTAAAATATTTCTAGGTCATCTTTATGGACAACAATGGGCAAGGAGTTCCAGAGTTACCATGGAGAAAGTTCTGGACAGGTTTCCACTCCCTCTAAAGGAGCAGGGACATAGCTTTGTCACTAAAGGTCCAAGTGCTCTCTGTGGCTAGAAGTCCCTTTTACCAGCTTCAACTGGTACACCAGCTATGGCTGCACCTGGATTGAGATCACTTGGCCAATGTGGTCCCAAACATAACCTTGGTAACCTTGGTACTAGATTGCCACAATGTGATCTATGAGGAGTTTCCCTTGGGCCTAGTCTGGGAAGACCAGCTGGTATAAAATGCAGCAGTTAGACTGCTGATTGAAGTTGATGGCAAACAGCATTTGACACCTCTCCTAAAATATCTGCACTGGCTGTACATATGCTACTAGGTCATTTTCAGGGTTCTTGGGCCCAGGACTGGCTGCACTCTTATATCCCATCTTAATTACTGAGAGGATCCAGAGGAGTGCTGTTAGTTGTCCCGCATGTCACAGACACCCAACTGGCCTCAACTAGAAGTTGGACATTTAGTGTTGCAGATCCCATGCTGTGGAACACCCTCCTAGCAGGGAAGTATTGAGCTGAGGGGGATTAAGTAGTAGGCTAGATGCAAGATCCTTCTAATCCCTGGATGCAATGCTAAAATATAAGACAGACTAGCTTCCTGTGTTGAGGTGATCACCTGGGTGATGGGCAATTAAGAGAACGAAGAAAAAGGGGTTCTGTGCAAGTTGGCAAATTGGTGGAGCCCCTCCCTCAACCCAGAGATAGTTAGAACAAACCCTGAGTTTAGAGTTCAAAGGGACTGTGTTGTGACCCAGAAGTAAAGCAGCGAGCTTGAGAGATAGTCAGAGCAACCTTTGAGAGCAATGCTTGATTTCTATTTGAATCCAAGGCAGTGGCGGAGGAAGGGGGCAGGGGGCGGCCCACTCCGGGTGCCATCTCTGAGGGGGATGACAAGAAGGCACCCCACGGGGGGCTCACCTCGCCGTTCCTGGGCATGGCGGTGCAAGCCACTGCCATCGTACCACCGCAGCTGCATGCGGAGGATCCTCCGCTCATGGCTGCACCTTCTGCAGCCATCCGTACAGCGCTTGAGTGGTGCTGTTGGCAAACCACCCAGTGGCGCATGCGCACCGCCGCTACGTACATGCATGCACGCTGCCGCCTGAGCACCGTACGGATGGCAGTGGGATCCCTCCACCGCCACTGCAGCCGTAAGCAGAGTATCCCGCCGTATGTACGGCACATGCATGCATGGTACATAGCGGCGTGCACACATGCGCCATACATATGGTGTGCGTGCATGCACCAGCAGGAAGTTTGCCCCGCCCCACACACCGGGGGCCAGTTCTTCTTCCTTCACCCCTGATCCAAGGCTGCAGCTATGGAAGAAACAAGAACCCTTTTGGGGTGTTAATGCTACGAAGCCCTCCATTGTAGGCTCAGGTTGTTATAGATGTGTAAATAAGTCTCCTAAAGACAACACAGTCTCTACTGTGCCCCATTTCAAAAAGAAAAAGGAAACCCAGGTAAGCATCTGGAACCGTTGGAATCTTCTACTGCTCAAATACTGGGATGGTGTGAAACAGTATTATGATATAGTGGTGTGTGTGAGTGTGGGTGTGTGGGTGTTAAGCCAAGGGTTCCATGGAACAGAAGAAATTGTGTGAAGCCACTCAAAGAAGAGAGATGAACTTAGAGTTCACATGGAGCTCAAAGTTTCTGAAGTCTGAGCAGCATGCAGTTACACATGGAAAGAGGCTGACCTATTCTTTAATATAAATACAGAACAATATATATAGCAACATTCCCTCTCCATATATATATATATATATATATATATATATATATATATATATCACTCCTGATGTCCAGAAAGCAATATTTCTTCTGTGTCCGAGTCACAACAGTAAATTGGGAGTAGAAAGGAGAGAGAATTTTGCTATATTGAAAATGGAGCTCCTAAACTCAGAAATGCAGCTCCCTCATGAAACCATCCTGAGGGTAAGGCAAAAACTCACACTGACTCTGTGGCTGCGCCTCACCTCATTTCACTCATATTTTTTTCAACAGACTGAGTGTTGCTCTGCTGAGAATATGATGCTAAACCACTTTTCCTGTCGAGTTTTTTAAACAGGGCCTCTGAGAAAGGGTTTGATACAACTCAATGACTGAAGTAATACCTTTGTCCATCTGAGCATTAAATGGCCCATTGAAATACAGCTTAGCTTGAAGGAATTTTTCAGTAAATGGTGGTTTCTAATTCCCCCCCCCCCAACTCTTCTCCCAGCTGACTAGATTCTGGCTTCAAAACTGCAGTTCAATCACTTTCAGCTGCCTCTCAGGTCAGGCCTTTAGCCAGTGTTAATTAAATATAACCCCTTTAGAATACTAGAGGTTAACCGAGAGCAACAAATTGGTCTTCAATACAGAATCTAGCACTATTCAAACAAAAGAGATTTGTGTGAGAGGCCTTCTTTGCTTATATTGTCCTTAATGCATTAAATATATAAGGGGGAGAACAAAGGATTATTTCTTTTCAGTTTGAACGGGTAAAAGCATTAAAACATATTTCCTGCTTTGCATATGATTTGTATTTAAAAAATACACACCATAAAAGAAAAGTGCTGCAGCAGATAGTTTTGGAACTACAGCAGCACCATTCCAATTTGATAAAGTGAAACTGTAAAAAAAGAAAATCAATGCACCAGACTGACACTTTCCTTTCCTTATATTCCTCCCTGCAGTTGTTAGAAGTTTACATTTTACGTATTTCATTTGTTTTGGTCTCTAGTCAGCATAGACTTTCATATACCTTCAACTGTACATAGTTAGAATTAGCTGTCTGTTCCATACACTTGGACTCAACGCCACGATTGAAAACTAACTGAAATTGTCTTTCTTTCTCTTCCTAATGATTTCAAATGAGTATTGTTGGCTTTTCGGAATGAATATTTGTTTAGCGTGCTGTTAAGAAAATTAAATAAAATGGGGGTGGGGTTTTTTTGTTTTTATAATTGTCCATAGCTATCTGAAGATTAAGGTAAGCTGAAAGGTTTTATTTTAAATGCACAGCAATTAGCCTTGTCTCCATGAACATGACTTTACTGTAAATACTCCACCTTGACTATCCCTTTGTCCCAAGTTTCCTTGAAGAAAGCAACCAAGCGATAATTCAGCATTATTGCTGCTTCAGTGCCCTAATCGCTTAAAGAGCAGCAAAGACCCTATTGCTCACAGCCACAAGGCTACTACAGTCTCCTGGCCTAAGGCAGGCTTCACAACCCAGCAGCATCCAGATGTCAGGAGAAATATCCAGGTCCTGATGCAGCATGCCGCTCCATTCCAGTATGGCCTAACAGCTGTTTCAGCTGCTGGCATTCAACCTGCTGAATACACCGAGACTGTGGCAGACTAGGGAATAGAAATAGGGTGGAACTGAAATACTGAAATTGCCCCATTTCATGTGGGCATCACGGAAAAAGTTCTACGCAAAATGCTTACTAACTTCCATTCCTTCATATATATTCTGTATTTTTAATCCTTAGGTCTGATTGCTTGACCTGCCTACTTAGGAAAGCGATCCTGTTGCAAGGATATGATGTGGAGGCCGACAGACTGACCAGCAAACATGCAGAATCTCCAGCAATATTACCCATCACCATTGCTTTTAATTAAAAGGAATCCATTTTCACCAACTCTCAGCATGTTATCTTGCTAATCAAGCATGGCAAACTTCCTTTGCTTGAGTTACACAAAGAGATGGAGGACCGCAAAAATGGAAAAGGAAAGAATACACAGCACATAGAGTTTGCAAAGCTTTTATCATGTTCTGTACACGATAAACATTAAAACTATGCTGAACATCTGTCTTAGTTTGCGAGCTATCTTAAGAGCTTTAAAATTGCTAAGCACCTTTTCGTCCGCTAAAGGAACAAAGAAAAGAAAAGAAAAGTCTGTAATGGCATGAGAAAAGGAGGGGTCTAAAATATATCTGGGTAGGAAGTCAACCATTCGTTACACTGGCTCAGTTAGTGACCTTAGACAAGCCACCAATTTCCACAAATCTTTTATAAAATGGGCACAGTAATAACAATACTTATGCACCTTGCATAGGAGTTGCAATGAGGCCTAATACCTCGCTCGAAAAGTGCTGGATGAGAGTTGCTACCATAAATGAGTAGGAAGTGATCATTATTTGTATTTGTATCATAAATCCTGTTAAAGTTTGTAATCTTGTCCTTTGCTTTTTCACATGAGCCTTGACATTTTAACAAAATTCTTCTTGAAGGTTAAAATAAACACAGCCTCATACCAAGTGCTTGCTTATCACACCTTGTTATTGTTGCCTCTGCCTTCTCTCTCCTCCCTGCATTCTCTCCCCCACCTCCTTCTGAGCTGAGATCATTCCAATCATTAAGTTCCTTAGGGCATAAATGCTTTTTATACTTAGGCAACTCTGTAAAAAGCAGACTCTAACTTTATTTTCCAACATAAACTTAAAAAAAGAGAAGGTGTGTGTAGGGGAAGTACTTGGGAGGGTTGTAGCTGGGGAGAGGGGGATAACCCTCTTATATATCCCCATCCTCATTATAACCCTGCAGACTTTACATGTTCTTGGACAGATTCACCCTTAGCAGTACTTGACTGCTTCTCTGCCCGGTGTTGCTTTTCTAGACATGCTGCTGGGGCCCCAATCCACTCCCCAGTTATGAGCTCGGATCTCAGGTCATAACACCCATGATCTTAACCCAGCCTTGATTTTTTTTTTAGTTTCAAAGTAGAATAAAAGAAGGGAAATTTCAAAGCAGAAAAAAAACAAAGAAAGGGGCAGGGAGGGTGGGATTAATGCTTTTAAAATTATAATGCATACAAAATCCAAAAGAGAAATCTGCACGCGTGTGTGCCAGTGTCCAATCCTAGTTCATAATATAGTTTGAAATTATTGGGTTATTTTCCATTTGCAGGAACTGAAGGACAGATAGGGATATTATAAATATATGCTGGCTCTACTGATCAGGAGAAGCTTTATCACTCAGCTGGGGCACTTCTGGGGAAAAGAGCCATTCTAGCATCCCATTCAATTAACATATCATTAAAAATAGCTTTTCCCCACTGAGGTTGCTGTGTTACCTGATAAGTAAACATATTATATGTAAAGTGTATACTATGTATGTATAGATTGTGTAAAAGAGTCTGTGTATAAAACAAGAATAAAAATCCTGAAACACTTTGGTTGGAAACTAGAAAATTGAATATTATAGCTATACAGTGGTACCTCTGGGTTAAGAACTTAATTCGTTCTGGAGGTCCGTTCTTAACCTGAAACTGTTCTTAACCTGAGGTACCACTTTAGCTAATGTGGCCACCCACTGCCGCCATGCTGCCATCGTGCAATTTCTGTTCTCATCCTGAAGCAGTTCTTAACCCGAGGTACTATTTCTGGTTAATGGGGTCTGTAACCTGAGGTGTCTGTAACCCGAGGTACCACTGTAGTCTTCAGCTGCATCAAAGCTTTCAAATAATTCCAATGTGCAAGTTATTTAACAGACTTTGCCTATAGAACATACACAGTATATGCTTGTCTAGTCAGAAGTAAACCCCACAAAGTTCAATGGGGCTTACTCCTAGATAAGTTTACATGGGATTGCAGCAACAGAACTGTTAGATATTTTCAAAACAGTAAAAGTCACGCCTAAACATTGTCTAAGCTTTTTAGATTAAAATTTTCACTTCTGCTTATTAGAAACCTCAATGAGTTTCAACCATCAATGACGGAGTATAGATAAAAGTGGCGAAATCTGCTTCTAGGGACTTTCTCTGCTGAAACATTCATTTCAGGGAGATCTGAATGAAAGTATGCCTTTGAAAGTTGTACCCTGCTATTAGTACCTGTTTGTTTGTTTGTTACAATTAAGCACTGTATAAATTTTATTAAATAAGTAAAATAGATTAAAAAAACTTCTAAGCACATTAAAAACATATAAAATTGGAATTACCAAAAGACTTCTGGAGACACATCACAGATATCATAATGGAAATCACAGGGGTAACGTTGGGATAAAGTCCCACGTTGATCGTATTTAAGTGGATTGAGGCAGATATTTCAAAGGGAACAAAATCTCTTACCGTATTTTTCGCTCCATTGGACGCACCGGACCATAGGACGCACCGGACCATAGGAGGGGGAGAACAGGGAAAAAATTTTTTTTCTTGTTCTCCCCCTCTAAAACAAGGTGCGTTCAAGGTACATTCACCAGAGCTTGTGGGGCTGGCGGTGGGGGGAAGCACTGCTTTCCCCCACTGCCAGCCTCAAAGATCCCTGAAGCCTTTGGAGCGCAGCGCCCCGCTGCCCTGCAGAGGCTTTGCACGCAGCTGTCCCTAAGCTAGAGCAGCGAGACGGAGGGCTCCATCTCGCTGTTCTGGCTTGGGAACAGCCTTGCTAGCTTCTGCAGGACAGCGGGGTGAAGGCACCCCGCTGCCCTGGAGAGGCTGTGCGCACAGCCATCCCCAAGCTAGAGCAGCGAGACGGAGGGCTCCGCAGTGCTCTGTCTTCCTGTTCTGGCTTTGGGCTTAGCGGCGCAGCCTGCATTCGCTCTATAGGACGCACACACATTTCCCCTTAATTTTTGGAGGGGAAAATCTGCGTCCTATAGAACGAAAAATACGGTATATGGAATTTAATAATGACAAAAAAGAGCATCTTTGGGGGTAGGGTATGACAATGGTTAATGGCAGAATTGACATTCTCATTCATGTTTTTCTTTCTCCCCCCCCCCTTTCATAGCACCCCCCCCTCCAAATTTCTTGCAGTTGTGGCAGCTGAACTCACTTCAGTGTTCACTTTTAGAGGCAACCATTTCCCCTCCAGAGTACCTGTGCTCACCACTTTGTTCTTGTACATTCCATGAACATGCCAGAACCAGAACCAGTGTAGTTCCCTCTCCCCCCAAGTAGTAGTGATTTCCTCCCCAGAATACCCTGGAATGCAATGTCTGGGACTTTCTGGGCGGCGGGGGGGGGGGGGGGAGAGAAGCCACCAGAGGGAGCCACAAAAATTAGCTTCAATCCCACTAGCAGTGGCATAAACAATTGTTAAAACAGGAAATAAAAGAAAAGCGAGCATGAATACCTAAATAAACATATGCCTTGTGCATAAATAATTACATGAATGTGATTTTTTTCTGATCATTTTAATAATGAAATTTCATGGCATTGAGACAGAATAAAATGTATTGCAGGCACCTATTAAGCACAATTAATTAAAGAAAACTCAAAACAGGAGTCAGCACTACCTAAATTACTGCACCCTCATTCCAGAAGCTGATTAAAGAAAAAAGTTTACACATTTAAACTATATTACTTCCCCACATAATCCTGGTAACTGTAGTGTGTATGCAGCATCAATTGCTGTTTCTTGCTCATGCTTCTATTCCCCTACCATCCCTTTGGCCCTTACCTTGTCCCTCACCATATCCTTCTTCTTTGGGTTTATTGTAGGCAGAGAATGGTGCTGGGCAAAACACAGGTTGCCTTTAGGTAACCCTCTCTGGAAGCTTGCATATCATGCACATCAGGCATCCCCAAACTCAGCCCTCCAGCTGTTTTGGGACTACAACTCCCATCATCCCTATCTAACAGGACCAGTGGTCAGGGATGATGGGAGTTGTAGCCCCAAAACAGCTGGAGGGCCGAGTTTGGGGATGCCTGATGCACATTATACTGATGTACTTTCTCCTCCCACTCTTCCAGGAAGCTGAAACCAGTGTTCTGACCCAAAGTCAGTTCCCACTAATATTAATGAGAGCTAAACTACTCACAGTTAAATAATCCCATGGATTTCACTGGGATTTAAGCACAACTCATTTGCTTTGGATTGAGGCTAGGGACTCTATAGTGGCATACTGCCTGTCCAAAATACCCAAAAGTAAGTAAATTGCACCCCAAATCTATCTGTAATAGTCATTGAATTTGGCAGACTGATTCATGATTGCATTTTGCAGAGTTAATTTTGATGAAAAAATTCACTGTAACAGATCCGTGATAAGCAAATGCATTTGGCTAAAATAACAAAACAACACTACAAGAAAAATAAGGCCATTGAGAGCTTAGTAGTCTTTTGAGTGCTAGCTGGAAAGATTCTATGAGGCTAATGAAGACAGAATCTCTGCCTGTAACAATATTAAGTTTATTTTCTCTAGTGATTCGAAGAAGTGAGCAATCTGTCACTAATACACTGAGTTAAATTACTTGTCTTGTTGGAATTCCTGCTGACAGTCAGTCACTCACAGCGCTGACCTAAACATCTACCTGCTGACAAACAAATTGCAGTGTCAAACTTTGAAAAGGTAACTAGCTGGTTTTAATTTTGATTGGTCTTACTTGAATCTCTTGTGCATTCTTCCCTTTTCCTCCTCCACCCACCCTCTTCCCTCTCTCAAAATCCCCATTCTTTACTAGGCTGAAAATGAAAATAAAGGAAACTCCTGTTTAGCATTTGTGGGGGAAATTATTAT
The DNA here is from genome assembly GCF_027172205.1 of Podarcis raffonei. NCBI lineage: Eukaryota > Metazoa > Chordata > Lepidosauria > Squamata > Lacertidae > Podarcis > Podarcis raffonei. The sequence goes on from NC_070602.1 coordinate 70,989,825, forward strand.
TGCTGGCTGCATCAGAGAAATGTTATGTCAGATAAAACTGTTAAAGTGTGTCTAAGCAACATTAAGAGTGGCAGGCCCGCCAGTGACTGACTGGGTGAGTGAACACATTACCCAGACAGCATTGTAGGAATTAATTTTCTTCAATAAAGTGATTTTTAAGGCTCATATATTTCACAATCTAAACATATGTCACTGTTTCATAAACAAAATAAATGGATTAAAATAATACATTACCAATATGCTGACACATGGAGATATTTTAATTAGGAATACTTAAGCTGTGTGATATTTAACTGCTGTATTTGCTGAAGAGGAGCAGGCATAATTTCATAAGGCAAGAAGCCGGCAGAGCACTTTACACGGTGAGGGACTGAAGCGGGACCAAATAGCTCTCATTTTCGAAAGTAAGCCCACTGCGCAGCATCCTCCCAAACGTAAACTGTTTTAAGCTTACAGAAGAATACAAAGAACTGCATAAACTAAGGCAGGCCACGAAACCAGCTTTTTCATTGGAGACAGGATGGGGGGTGGGAGGGAAAGAAGCAAGGAATATGTCTCAGACATGCCAGTTCTTGAGAATACTATTTCTTCATAAAAGGCAACACTTAACATCTTAGCTATTTCAGGGACATATTTACATGACTGTCACATCACAAGAGCCTCTTTCCTGCACATTCTTCTTGACTTTACTGTAAGGGCCAGCACAAAAATAGCTGAGGAAAGCAAATGTCAACCCCAGTCCTGAAATTTATATGTGTGAGAGAATTAGAATAAGTAGAAATGTAATATATTGTTTACTGTACTGAGTGCCCTCTGTTCTCTAAAGGTCAAAAGCATTGTAACCTTAGAGTTACAGTTTCTGATTGTTCCCAGGGTTAAATACATTATCAGAATTAATGGTTCAAACCCCCTCAACCTTCAGATATATGAGTATTCATGCCTCCATCTGCCAAACTGTTCAACTAAAAATAGCATTCTTTGGCCTTCATTCTGCTAATACTGCACCCCTGAGGCAGGCTCTGTAATGCTTCAGCAGTACTTTGGATCTTCACCCAGTGGTATAACAAAAGGTCATTACTTTGTGTAAGAAAAGGGGGGCTGGGGGAGGAGAAGAGCAACAGACTAAAGAAGCATACTGCATGGGTATTTTGTTGTTGTTGTTTAATTTAGTTGATGATAAAAACTTCAGTCTTCCAGCACACAGCTGCAACCATAGCTAAGACTTGCCAAGCCTCATTAATGTTATACGCGATAAACTTTGAAGGACAAATTATACAAGAAACATCAGGGGAAAGGTAGGAACCATAGGTTTGCTTGCTTGCTCTCACTTCTGTTACACTTTCTCTCTCTCTCTTTCTCTCTCTTCAGAAGATCACATTGTCTAGGAATAACTCCAGCTAACATAATTGCAATGCATTATCACTTTCAATAATTTACCAGTGGTTGTCATACAACTGTACCACTTCTTTATTAACAATTTTTGTGTGTGTGTGTATTCTGGAACATTACCACCACCACTACTACTACTACTAATAATAATGTTATTATTTATACCCCGCCCATCTGGCTGGGCTTCCCCGGCCACTCTGGGCAGCTTACAGAATATATTAAAAATTGTAAAACATCAGGCATAAAAATTTCCCAATACAGGGCTGCCTTACTGGTTTTGCTATGGGGAATGGAAGGAGAAATGATAGGGGGGCCTCATAAAAGATTTCATACAGTGAAGCTTTCTAGGACAGATGTGTGTCTACTGAGCTGCCATGGGATTTCCCAGGAACAGGGTTGCTATGAGTCCACTGAAAGGCTGGGAAACAATCCCTGAAGACTTACATTCAGCTGCACACATGTACCCAGAGTAAAACTAATATAAATTCTACAAATTTAAAAAGTTTGTTTTTTATATATAAAAAATACAGTGGTAAAAAAATAAGAGGGACTAGTATAGGAGGAGGACGAAAAGAAGAGAGGAAACACTAAATAATAGCACAAGCTGTATCACTGCTCCTTCTCTATCACTCTCATAAAAATCTGCCAATAAGGAGGGTTGATTTAAACCATTATTTGTAAGCATGGTATGGTCCTTTCATAACCTCTTACATAAATGCACTGCTGCATCTGGGAAAGTATCTCATGTCAGAAAGGTAGCTAGAATGGAATCATGCAAAGTTGTACACATACCATGATTTTTCCACACATTTCATATAGATAAACATGGCTTCTGCAAGGACAAGCCATGTCTTACAAATGGACTTGGACTTTCAAAAATATTTCACCAAAGACTCCTGAGTAAGCTTAACAGTCATGGAATATGAGAAGTGGCTCAGGAATTGGTTAAGCAGAGAGTAGGACTAAATGCAGAGGTCTCCAAATGGAGGGATGTAGAAAAGTGGAATTCCCCAAGGATTGGTATTGGGACCTGGGCTTTGAAACTTGTTCATAAATGGGATGTACAGTGAGGTAGCCAAGTCTGCTGATGCTAAATTGTTCAGCATTGTTAAAACAAAAAGAGATTGAAAACAGCTCCAAAAGGACCTCTCCAAACTGAGTAAAATGGCAAGGGCAATTCAATGTGGACAAGTGTAATGTGATGCATGTTCATATATACACTCATGGGTCTGAACTGGCAGTGATTGACCAGGAAAGAGACCTTGAGATCCTAGTGAATAGCTCAATGAAAGTGTTGACCCAGGGTGTCGCGGCTGTGTAAAAGACAAATTCCATGCTAGGGATCACTGGTAAATGAATATCTTAATGCCATTATACAAATCTGTGGGGTGACCACATACTGTGTACAGTTCTCATCACATCACATCAAAATGAGTATTGTAGAGTGTAAAAGGTTAAGAAAATGGCAACCAAATTGATGAAGGGGATAGAACAACTCACCTGGGATGTAAGGTTGCAGTTTTTAAATTATGCAAGGCATGGATAAAGTTTTTCTCCCCCGCTCATAACATTAGAACTCGTGGGGATCCAATGAAGCTGAATGTTGGAAGATTCAGGAGAGACAAGTACCTTTTGTATGGAACTCTCACACACAAAAGCCAGTGATGGGCTAAAAGAAGACTGGACAAATTCATGAAGGACAAGGATCTCAATGGCTACTAGCCATGATGCCTGTGTGCTGCCTCCACAGTTGGGGGCAGTATGTTTTGAATACTGCACAAGGAAGACTGTTCTTCTGGTCATGTCCTGCTTGCAGGTTTCCCCACAACCAAGCATCTGGTTGGCCACAGTGAGAACAGGACACTAGACTAGATGGCTATTGACCAGATTTATCAGTTTCTTCTTATGTTCTTAAGCTCTTTGATTCTGAGAATGAATGTGAAAACAACTATCAATGGGTTCAGGAACACTTATAAAATGGTGTTTTAAAAAAGCTGGTATTTTGCCATTTCTAAAGATCCTAAGGTTTGAGAGACAGATTGCGTAAGAGTCTCAATCAGGAATTTCACTACTGGGTTTGGTAGAACTTCTAGAAAATGATCCAGATAATAGTGTTCTGAAGTACTTGTTGAAGTGCAAGCCTTTAGTTATTGTCTGATCTCTTTAGCTTCTAAAAAAGCAATTAGATTATCTCTGAAATATGTAGGACACAGCCTCATGAGTAAGCCAACACATCATGTAAGTGATTTGTTTATTGGTAGTGTCATCTGTCTGTCAATGGAAATGTAAAATTTAAACAGAAACTTCGCAAGCACTGTGATAAAAAAATCTTTCAACAAAAAAATTGAAATGTGGGGGCAAATCTTACTATATATACTCTCATCCACTTTACTACTATGAGAACATGAAAGTAATTGTGTATCATGGATTGGTTGGACACAGATAAATGGTGGGAGAAACCAGCTGGGGAACCCCCAGCAGAAGAAGGCTCAGAGCCAGGGGATTTGTGGTGGGACGAGGATGAGTGGTTGGAGGGAGAAGACTAGGAGGTGTTGGCAGCTGAAGAGGAAACAGGGCTCCGTGAGCATGGGGAGTCTATGGCAGAGAGCAGAGCTTGAAGCTGCATCAGGAGAGCAGGATGGAGGAGGCCAAGAGGCAGAGATGAGTCAGGCTGGTAAAGAGGCACAGGTATCTCTACCTCTAGCTGCAACAAGCTCCCCTATCTCAAACACCACTATCTCAACTTAAGCTAACAAGATATCCAATTTCTTCAGTGGCATCTCCTCAACATAGGTGGGCAATCTCTATTGGGAGAGCCACAGTTCCTATCATCGCTGACAACCGTCCATGTGGATTGAAGCTGTTGGAAGTTGTAGACCAACAACAGCTGGAGGGCAGCAGATAGTTACCCCTGACATAGGCAGCCTGCTTCTTCTTTTCAGCTCTTAGTTACCATATACTGTGGCCAAGTGGGGTGAGGGGGCCAAGTTCTAGGCACTGTTGTTGAAGAGTTTCCTGCTATGTGGCCTATTTGGCTGGCCATCCACATATGTAGCCTTATGTGACATCACCTGAAGAAGAACAGCTGACTATTAGCAGGTTTTTAAAATCCCCTTGCACCCCACAGAATGACTATTTCGTTGTGGCATAAATTACCCTGTTGCCTGCAAAAACTAATATCTGAATAAGCCTATTTGCCTCTGAGGTACCACAGCAATCTTTTGCTGCTAGAGACTTAACACTACTACTCTTTTGGCTGGTAATAGGTATAAGATATATTTGCCACATCATTTAAATGTCCAAGAGGTAAACCTCTAGCGCGATGACTAAACACACCCCCTTGTAAGCTTTTGACTGTTGCTTCATTATTTGACACTATTGTGCCTTTTCTTGGGGAATATTAAAAAGCTATATAATAAATTGGAGTGTAAATCATTTTCACACAACATTTAGTTCCCCCTATGACAAAAATAAATAAATGACCTAGCAAGGGACCAAACTCAGACTCCTGATGGCTGCTGGCATCCAACCAACTTAACGCATGGAAAGGCTGAGATTCCATAAATACAGAAGCTGCAAGTGTTCAGTTTATGAAACAGTCATCACCAAGCCCCAAAGAAAAAATATAATGCATTTATTCAGACACCCACTATGAGCAAAAACAGCTAAACAGGGCACACTTAGAAGTAGCTTAAGAAACATAAATGCTATTAATATATCTTCCAGTAAATAGTTACATACTTTTTCGTCCCCAGTCTCAGAGCAGAGAACATGTACAGAGTACAGAGCTTAGCACAAGTTAAGCACTTTTAAAAATCACTTTGGTTTTAATAGAAGAATCAAATAATACTTATCTGACCAAAATCAACTGGATTAAAAAGTGCTTAATTTAAGCAGGATCCTGCCCAAAATGTATTAACTTCATTGTTATAAAATACGAAGTTGGCTGTATTTCCCAGCATCAAGGCTGACAGCATGCTGTTCTGTTTGCAGCATGTTAAGTACATAAGGTGTTAATCCTTCTGGGGCTGTGCTTAAAAAATTATTTAACATTCAAGCCATTACTTAGCATACAGCTGGTTAGCAGTTTTCCACTAAAGCATTGGCTTCAAGCCCACATATTTTTGTTCTGGCACATACCTGGAGCTGTAAAGGGCTGAGTCCAGAAGCAGCAGCAGCTGCCATTGTTGATGGAATGAACTGCACAGGATAGTTATCACCTGTCGAGAAGAACAATGCATACAGGTTTAGACAATGAGCAGAGAATAGCAGCAGACAAGTATGAACAGGGCCTGTGCTCCACAACACTGCTCTAAGCCTAAACATCTGCAAAAACAAAAGGGGGTTGCTGGGCACAGACTTGCAACTCTAACTTGGAACTTCTGCTCAGCAGATTGCTAGTAGGCAAACTGGCAAAACATAAAATGCAATGCTTAGACCCAAGCATGCCGGCTCTTATTACAGATCACAAAGCATAGCTGCCTTGGAAAATAGTCGTTCATTTAAGATAGGTTTCAAGTGATAAAGCGACACAAAGTGCTATGTGCCCAGTCTTGTCAGATGCTGTGCATCTATTTCTCTAGATTTATAATAAATAATTGCTGCACTTCTTTGGGGTAACAAGTAAATTAGTGGACATGGTCTGATTTCAATAAATTGCTCTGTAGTAACCTTGATGGACATCCCATGCACAGAGAAACAAGAACAAAACAGCAGCAGATCCTGAGCTCTTTTCCTCCCATATCACAGGGGCAGTGAGAATGTGGTCAGACACACATATTCAGTGTGGATATGCAGTGCAAGGTGGCACTGAATTTGACCCAGAACTCAGCTCACAGCAAAGAAAGCACAATCTCTTTCAGGGTCGTCTTTCCCAAAACCACTGCAATCCCATTCCTGGTGTCTCATGCTTAGGTAGGACTATTTCAAGAGCACCCCTGTTACCAGTCTTCCTTTATCATTAATTTGTGATCTTCATGTATCCTTCAGGGTAAAAGGGAAAAGATGTGCCCAGCAATGTGCAGAAGAACCCTAGATAATTTCTCAACAAAATGAAAGCAAGACCTAATTATCTGCTTACTGTTCTTAAAGTAACCATCTCCCATGAAATCAAGGAACATGCAGAACACTGTGAATTAATTTTGTGACTACTCATGCATTATGGAGGGAATGAATTTTTGAAGCGGGGGGGGGGGGCTCAAATGACTAAGAGCACAGCATTCCCTCAACAAGCCCCCTACCCCTGGTTCTCTGTCTCCTCTCCTACTCCACAAGCAGGAGAACAGCAGGAAGGAAGGCAGAGAAAGAGCATGCTCTCACTATACAAAAGTGTCTTTTCCCACCTGGGATGCAACTTCAAATCCCAGGATCCCCAGTGGATAAAAATGCTCTACATATTGGTTGGAACACGTATTGATTCAGCTGCCTCCATCTTCTCCTGGGTAAAGGTTGGGCTTTGGGGTTTTTTAAGAGCTGTGCATAAACGGCTTCTCAAAATTTGCCAGTCTATTTGTAGGTGGGGGAATTGAGAGGACTGGTTCACTGAATTTCTCCCGGGGCGGGGAGAAGTTCTCCAACCGTGTTTTAGGGGAGTTGCTCACAAGAAGCAGTGGTGGTAGCACAGCCTTTCCCCTTTGTTTATGCCGATGTAAATACAGCAGCAACTTCATGGGCAGCCTGGCCATCATTCTGCACAATTCTGTGGACCTAGTATCGTTCCAGGGCACAGTGGGGAAGACATGGTGGTTGACACGAAAAGAAGGTGCCGAACATTCAGGAAAAAAATGTTTCTGAGAAATTTCATCTCAGCCTGGATTCCCTACTTCACCTCTAAGATGGGTCAGTGCTCTGATCAAACAGTGAATTAGCCCCAAAGTCATCTCCCATATCTACTCCACATATTGGCAACAGAATACATTCACAAGTCACTGCTGAGCATTGAAAATAAGCTGTTTGGATAATCATACTTTAATTGCAAAGATGGGTTTGTTCACGTTAATATTTGTCAACACGCATTTCCAAACTTGCTCCCTATCCTCTGCACTCCCTTTGTTTCCACCTCCACTGTTGAAATTTAGATTATGAGGTCACTGGGCCAGGGAACTGTCATTTTTGTCACGAGACTCTGTAAAGTACCATGCATATTAATGACGGAATATGGGTTGGAATACATCTATCAGCATTTTACATCTTATATAAACAGTAAGCACTAGACACAAACCTACAGAATCCCTAATGTTTATAAGAATACAATCATAGGTACTACTGCAATTCCAGGATATTTATAAAATTACTGCTAAAATAAGAAGCCCAGAAAAAAGAGGCTGCTTGCTGCCTATGTGAATATGGTTACCTATATACGGTATCTTTTCAGATTATCACCACAACTAGGCAGTGTCTGTAGCCACCCCACCCACCCACCCCCCATGCCACTTTAGCATGCTTTTGCAAAGTAGAAAGCAGAATGGGAGAGGGGGAGGACGGGAGGTTAAAAAATGAACTTGCAATTAAAAAAAAAGACAGTGATTGATAAATTACACAATAACCATGCTTTAATAGAGTATTACTTCAGCTTCTTATTTAAAGTCAGTGTTATGTACTATCTCTAGGCTATGTTTTAATAAGCTGCTCCTCTGTACATTTTTTACATTTATAATAACCAAGCTGCTTTGCATCAACTCTATATTACATTTAGAATGTAATAAGGTAGGTGCGGATACAAAACAATGCAGTCAGGGAATGGCAAGTTTCCCCCTACACACATAACACCTCAATTCCCAAGCCTCCGAAATCCTCAAAAAGCACCCTCCCTCTGCTTACCACCCAAAGCGCCACAGGACTCAGATAAGCTCAGTGTAAATGTTAAGTTGCTTTCACTTTTTAAACAAATTGTGAAGTTCTAATCCACAATGTCTCTCTGCATCATATCCATAATACCTCATCAGACCATTGAGCACAGTATGTGCTTGTACACAGTCCACTAACAATTGGCTTCTGATTGCATATGGAGCACTGCTACAATGCCTTTGCTAACCTACATTGTGCTGGTGTCCTATGGAGTAACATTCATAAAATCTGATCTTATTTTCCCCCTTTCTATGAGGTTGATTTTAGTTTGCAGAGGGCTGATGTTGTTTTTTAAATAACTAAATTGCTTTCTTAAAGTATAAAACTCTTGTCTCTCTATGGTTAGATAATTCTGCTTATCTTCTTTGAAGGCTAAACAAAATTATCTGAATACAGAGTATCCTCATCAAAAAGTTAAATAATGTTCCTTTGGTAAACAGACTTTAAAAAAAAGAAGTCATCACAAAGATATTGAATAAATGATGCTTTAAATAGGAGAGAAATAAGCATTCAAGCACAAGCATGGGCTGCATTGCTGAACATTTCCAAGGCATTCTTTCTTTAAATATTATGAATTATTTATCCCCGTTCCATGCAGCAACCCTGTCACTATTTCCCCCTTTTGTAAATTCAAGAGTAGTTGCTTTATTTGTACTAAAACATTTTCCATGTCAAACATTTTTTTTAGAAAAAAAAATCAAACCCTAAAAGAATTCCCTGTAGCACTCCTTTTTCACAGCTGTCATGCTTCCATAGGATATATATATACACACATACATACACATACACACACACCCCTACCTTAAAGTTAATTTATTAGTGTCTATACCACACCCTATAGTGTTCTCTGGATTACCTGCTGGCTATGGCTTTCCCTTTTACTTATGACATCCCCCCCCCATTCCTATGTTTCTCTCTCCCCAACCCCCCAAATCATGAAGTGTCCCTTCTAAGATTAAATGGAAGCATTTTAAAGTGAACTGTATATGGTTAACGTAATCCTACTGCATTATATAATAGCATTATCCAGAGAACAAAGCATGACACTTCATACGAATGGAATGTTTTGCTGACAGGAGTAGAACTAAAGCAGGGACAGGTTCCTTGTGGGGAGAGGCAGGGGCCAGGAGCCAGGGACAAAGGAGAGAGATGGTGAAAGTTTTACATTTTTAATTGCAGAAGATGCATATTTCCACTTTTAATTTTCCAAGCACGCACACCACACACACACACACACACATGCAAAATAGATCAAGGATCTTATTGGTAGCTGTGTCTTGGCAATCTATCACTCAACATGTTGTAGCAATTTTTTTCAAATTTGTTTCTGGATTTGGAATGCTTGCGTGAGGACCTATTCTTCTTTAATTTTATGAAGGTAGACAAAACAAGTCAGAACAGGTCCTTTGAAGGCATAGGTGTGTACTAGTCTTGATTACTGGGAGAATGGCTCAAGGAACGGGGTGGGGGGAACAAATCCCCAGTCATCCTTGTTTTGAAAACTACCCTTCTCAGCTCCCCAGCTTTGCCTATTTATATTGGTGCTTCTGTTGTTTATATATACATAGGTGCTTATTAAGTCCCAGAATGATTTACCAACTTCTGTTTCAGATTTCAAACTGGCCAGTGCTCTTTAAACAATTGTGGGCAGCCGCATCACATACTAGAAACATATTGTTCTAAATCCAGAGCAAAGCAGTGTTTCCTGGTTTTGAACATTATGGGGTGCTCCGTACATTTTCATTTTCCTACATGGAAGGCACCTTTCATTCTCTGAAACAGTTGGAAATTCGTGTATAGACCATGACTTCCGATGATTCTACACAAATGTTTGTTGCTCTGTGTGCGCAGGTCAAGAAGTCCAATTGACCACAGCTGTTCGCTACATGCTCAACCACTTTGAAAACTGATCAGTTTCCCTTCCAGTGTATTTGACAAAACAATGTTAATGCTAATTAATGTAAATTGCTAAAGAATTGCACAACCCTTCCTAGAATAAAAAGCAAAGGATTTGATCTATAGCTCTTGGTGCTTTATAGCTTGCTTGTGACATAGTAAAAATAACAGTATAATAGAGTTGTTAGCTCAGATCTAGTCTTGCAAAAAGAACAGCCAAGATGGTAAATCTGAGTTATGCAGATGTTCTGATTTAACCATTTTTGTAGTTAATTTTTATGCACATCCTTTAATCAGGAAGTGAAGGACACCTTTTCTAAACTAAGCAAAACAAGGCCTCAAAATAAAAAGTATGGCAACACAAAACACCTTGGTTTTTGTTTTGCTTTTGACATGTAATCTGAACAACTGAAACTATTAAGAATGTTAAGACTGTGTATGTCAAGAACCCTGCAGGATCGTACCAAAGTTCTGTCTAGTCCTGTATCCTGTTTCCACAGCAGCTAGCCAGATGCAAATGGGAAGTCCATAAGCAGCATATGAGCACAACAACATTCTCCTGCTACTTTCCCTTAGTCACAGCATGGCACAAAAGAAAGAGGCTATTGGAGTAGGGAGGACCCTAAATCATTGTATTAGCCACTTCTGGATCTTGAACATTACAAGTATAAATTCACAAAAACAGCATAGCTATAGGACATCACCTGCATTACCTAAGAAATCCTCACAACAACTATGTAAAGTAGATCAATGTTATTATCTGCATATAGCAGAGAAAACAGTTCACAGTGAGAAATAGTGGTTTGCCTAAGGAAACTAGTGAGCTCATAAATTAGATGAGATTTGAATCAGGGACTTGCTGGCTCACTGCTCACTTTCTTAGCCATAACACTTAGACCAGCTTTCATATTTCCTACCCAGTAACATTTCCCCCATGCTTGACTAAATTAACAGTCATCTAGCATGTCTTGATATTTGCCAAAGATCTCAAACCATTCATAGTACTTTTTCACGATATGAAGGAGTCAAAGTAATCAAGAGTAATTGCTTGATCCATGCAAATAATTGTTGGCTTTGTAATAGCTCTACTTTATGTATCTAATTTAAATATGGTCCAACTTCTATAGTAGGGTGTCCTGAGAGAATTGTCAAGTGTATGTGGGTCAGCAGACAACAGTAATTTGAGTTACACAGCATCTTAAAGTTTTAATTAATCTGGTATATGCTATATATACCAAAAGGAGTACCTATAAAAATTAATTAGGTGATCTATGCAGCCCAGATTTCTCAATTAGTACTTGCTTGCTGGAAAATTATATTATACAATCTTGAGAAGTATGCTAGCTATTTTTAAGAAATCTGTTATCACATTCATGATTGATATTTGCTAGCTTGGGACCCTGTAATCTCTAATAGCTGTGACACAAGGGAGGAGGTAGAAGACATTGTTGGCATACAGAAGGTCCCAGCTTCAGTCCCTGATCTCTCCCATTTTTGTTTTTTTAAGGCTCAGATACATGTGACATGAAAGATTCCTTCCTGAGGGAGTATATAGCATTGCGTTCTTCTGATCATTCCATCAGCGCAAGAATTTCGGCTTGCAGGACAGAATGATCTCCCCTCTCCTGCCCCTTGCTGTTTCTGGTGTTCTCCTGACCCCTCCTGAATCAATTGCTGGGACGTGGGGGAGGGGAGGAAGGCAAGCCCTGTTGTGCAAGTGCAGTCTTTGCTCAGGGCAGTAATGGGACCTGTTAGCGGAACGCCTCCTTGAGCCCCTAGAGATAAGGAGTGTGACCCAGCAAAAGGCTACTTCTTGTGTCCCATGTAGGTGACTCAACTTGCACTGTCCAAAAAAGTCAAGGCTAGAAGGAAATATGAGAGGCATGCACAAACCTGCGACTCCCTGTAATGCCCTTGCATGATGCCTGATGTGCAAACCTGGAGGGGAGAGAACTACATCTAAAACATCCCTTAAAATGACACCTACAAGCAGGGACTGTGCCAGTTTTCTTATCTTCTTATATAGCTTGGTTGTTCACATTGACAATAGTTAGACTGGCTTCAACATGTTTAGTACATAAAAGGACAATGTTTCTCATTCACATGAGGACATCATCATTTCACAGATTAATTGGGGAAGTTAAGGCAAAGTATGTATCCCAGATCACAAATCAGTCAATGACTGAGTGGAGGGCTAGATTCTAGCCATTCCAGTCCAATTCTGACACTTAGCATCTAAAAATCCATTTTCCATAAATGTATTTTTAAGAAACTACCAAGACAGAGCAGAGCGGAACAAATGGAAATAATTTCTGCAGTGTTATTTGGCACAATATCTTACTAAACTTACTTGAAAAGAGTTTATATTTAACTTGGATTACATTTAATATGCAGTTTACATTCTAAAACATATGGTTTTGTTTCAGAACCGATCCCACCTTTTTCTGAAAGCCACTGCAACATTCCCATTAACAGCAGTAGCAGATTCCAAATGAAAATTTTGCATCTAACATTCAAAGGAAATGCTGTAACCATTTTGTTGTTTAATATTAATTAGAGGGGGTGAGATTAATTAGAAAAATAAAGATGCTGCTTCTGGCTGAGATGTAGGTTTACAAGGAATATACACATGAAAATAAGGTTGATTTTTATTTACTTAAATATCTCCTTACCCTGAGTTTCTTTGCTAATGTGGCTTTAAACATTTAAAGTCCTGTTTACAAGGAGACTCTGAAAGTAGCTTCAAACCATTATATCCCTAATTGAATTCCCCAGGAGCACAGTAAACTCAAAGGAATAAAGAAAGAAATCATAATATTTGCTGAATCATCTCCAAACATCTCTCACTGCAAAGTTGCATGACCTGTTACAAGCCTGAATTGATGATTGTAGCTGAACTGCTGAAACCTCTGTTATTTAGATGGAAATCGTATAAATTGCTGCCCAATTGAAATACACAAATTAAATCATACCTACCTTTACTTTTTATCTCTAATTATAAAGATGGCTTGCACAAAACACTAGTATGTGTATATGTATATTCTGATGATAAAAGGGCCTTAAAAAGATATATATGTAACCTCATAAAGAGCCAGGCTACTCTCACAAATTGGCAGAGAAGAAAGTCAATAAATTCAAAGGAAATAATTTTGTGGTATACAGAAGTAAAATAAATATGGCCCCGAGAAGCCAATTCCCTGGTTCTCTCTGGAATAAGTTTTCATCTAGACTTGCAAAAGAAATCCACATATTTCCATTCCTCCCCACCCCTTCCCCCAGCTTAAATCCCCCAGCTTTTACATATCACTGTCCATACCAGGCCGATTACAAGGAGTAGCCATGGCTAATATCGTAACATGTTAAATAGCTTCACAACCCTGTCAACTTACCTGGCTTGTAAGTTATTCCTGGGGGGAAAAGGAATCCCTGCTGGGCTGCAGCAGCCGCTGCCAATGTCCGCTGGTCGTGTGGAAAAATTGGGATCATGAGCGGAGGCATGTGACCCTGAACCTGCTAAACAGAAGACAGTCTCTGATCAGAAATAGCACAAATTTGTCCTGACAGATAACTCTCCAGCACTGATAGTGTGCCTGCATTCACAGAGTCCAACCAAACCTTCTCCTAACCATAATCCTTGCCAATTTCACATTGTCACATCAAAGCCATAGTAGCTTTGTTCTCCCTCAATGTCAAAGGTGCAACAACCTGTACTTTTTTTTGTTCTACTAAGTTTTGCTTAAATCTGGGCCTGCTCGAAAACAAGGTTTCTCTCACTCTCATTTTTGTTTTTTATCCTCCTTCTGTACTTTATAGTTTCATTTGTTTCTAAAATGATGTTACGTTCAAGTGCAAAATTCAAGCAGTTCTTAAAAATTCAACCTACTGAACCTATATGGCAAATAATTCAATGTTTTCAAAAGACTAGCAAAATTTCAGTACCTCTTTAAATGAAATCAAAATTCTTGGCTTTCAATTAAACTAATATTTTGCTTGTCTATCCAGTTTATAGCTTTAAACACTATCATAAAGCCTGATATTTATTGTGTGGTATTGACCATTTTAGAATTAATCCCACTGCATCAAATTTCATATGACCTTCATAAATGTATCAAAAGCCAAAACGTTGAAATAAAAAAAAAATACAGAAGCAGAAAATTATTCAGATACTTATCAGGCTTTATATTTGGGCAAACAGAACTAGAGAGGTGGGAATCAGGAGGTTTTAATATTCAGCTTTATTTCTCCAGATACCTGGATCATGACAACTATGCCAAAAGATGGCTGGATCCAATGAAATGCCATGTTTCTTTTTTCTGTTGGCTTACTCAGAATTAATGCAAGGATTTTGCTGATGATTACAAAAAAGTATAAAAATGAATTGTTTTATAATCAGAAAATAATTTCAGCCCCTTCTCTTGTTGCAAATGAGTGGTTTCAAATTCTATTAAAAATAAACTTCAATGGCTTTTTGTTGGGATTTAATTCCTACAAAACTTTTTAGTGGTAAAAATCCATATGTTGACCTATGACACTGTTTAAATAGTGCCAAATTTTCTTGTCATATCCATGTTCCTCTCCCAACATCTGATGCAGACCAGAAAGGCTACTGTGTGTGCGCTTCTAAGAGAGCTAATTTACCAACAACTCTTCTCTGGGGGAAAAGCCCTAAGATGTAGGTTAATAAAGGTCAAGCAAAACATAAACACTTTACAGTATTTTTCGGAATCCATTTCTCAGGAAAATCAACTTATAATAAAAAGGTCTTTGTGCAATTACTGCCATGGCACTGGGGCGTGAAAGAAACTAGCTATGAGCAGCCATTTCTTTTATTTTAGCTGACGTAAGCCCAGTTTCCCCATGTTAGCGACAAATTTAACATGGTTAAATTGAAGTCGATCCCCCTGTGTCCAGTATCAACTTTTTATACACTACCAAGTTGGTTGCATGATAATTGTTCCTATAGGCCGTTGAATAAACAAGCAAAAACAATGTCAGTGTCTAATGGCGGCGGTACACCATCAGTTAGGAACTAAATAAAATGAGTTTCACAATAATTTTGAGTGCTTTTAGAGTGGATGTTGAATCAAACAGATCCAGAGTCATTCACAACTCCTGAAATTGAAGTAGTAAAGAGTAAACTTGAAGTCATCTATCATCACAATAGCCATGTAGACTATGGCCAGATGGTGCAGACAAAAGCCAAAAGACAACCGCATTTACTTGAGAAGGAAGCAGCAGCATGTATACTAACGCAGTGGCCATTTCTGGAAGTGACTGAAGTTTTTTCCTCTGGTGTGCATGATTTATGACAACTGTACATTAAAAGCAAAATTAGATGTTATAGAAGGGGCTGGGTTGCTACTCAAATATATTTGATTTCCCCGCTCTGTCTAAAATATCATCCAGTGAAACATATTGTGTGACATGGTAGTCATACTGTGAGTGCCCCCCATTACTATTTCAGAACACTGACTGCTACTGCACATTGGGATATATGGTAGTTTATTTATGGTAAAATTTCAGAGAAGATCTATTCATGTGTAGATCTGGTATTTTTTAATTTTTTATTTATATTCACTCTAAAAAATGGAAAACTAGGATCTCTCAGGGCAATAAGGGACTAGCCCTTACCAATGTGATAGCTATACATATGGTGGCCCATCTATCTATGTATCCATCCATTCATCCATACTGCCCTTCGTCCAAAGATTACAGGGCCGTTCACAATATAAAAACAAAAAAATACATACTACAGTGGTACCTCGGGTTAAGAACTTAATTCGTTCTGGAGGTCCGTTCTTAACCTGGAACGGTTCTTAACCTGAGGTACCACTTTAGCTAATGGGGCCTCCTGCTACCGCTGTGCCGCTGCTGCACGATTTCTCTTCTCATCCTGAAGCAAAGTTCTTAAGCCGAGGTACTATATCTGGGTTAGCGGAGTCTGTAACCTGAAGTGTCTGTAACCCAAGGTACCACTGTACATACAAATGAAGACAATACCCCCCACAACAGTTTAAAAGGACATAGATTGATTAATTAGCCAAAGGCCTGGGAGAAGAGGAATGTGTTTGTCTGGCACCTAAAGATATGCTACAAAGCCACCAGGCAAGCATCCCTGGGGAGAGCATTCCACAAATGGGGAGCCACCACAGAAAAGACCCATTCTTGTGTTGCTGCCCTCCAGGCCTCTCATGGAGAAGGCACACAAAGAAGGACTTCAGATGATGATCACAGGGTCTGGGTCACTTCATATGGGGACTGGTAGTGCTTGAAGCATTGCAATTCTGAGCTTTTTAAGGCTTTAAACCAGCACTCTGAATTGGGCCTGGAAACTAATTGTCAGCCAGTGCAGTTGGGCCAGGATTGGTACAATATGCTCAAACCATCTTGCCCTGGTGAGCCACCTGGCCACTGAATTCTGCACCAGCTGAAGTTTCCAAACTGCCTTCAGAGGCACCCCCATGTATAATATGTTGCAGCAATCTAACCTAGAGTTTACCAGAGCATAGACAACAGAAGTTAGGTTATCCCTGTCCAGATAGGGGTGCAGCTGGGCCACGAGCCAAAGCTGACTGAAGGCACTCCATGCTACTGGAGTCACCTGAGCCTCAAGTGATAGGAAAGATCCACAAGCACCCACAAACTGTGTACCTGCTCCTTCAGAGGGAGTGTAATCCCATCAAAAGCAGGCAACCTTGCACCCATCCAGTCTAGGTAATCACCAACTAGCAGTGCCTTAATCTTATTGGGATTGAGCTTCAGATTGTTGGCTCTCATCCAGTCCATTACTGAAGCAAAACAACGGTCCATCACATCTACTGCTACACCTGCAGATGTAAAGGGAAAATAGAGCTGTGTGTCCTCAGCATATTGCTGCCAACATACTGTAAGACTCCATATGACTCCACTCAGTGGTTTCATGTAGAAGTTAAACAGCATGGGGATAAAACTGAACCCTGAGCAACTCCACATTGAAGGCTCCACAGGGCCTTCTCAAGCAACACCCTCTGGAAACAACTATTCAAGTAGGACTGGAAGCACAGTGAGAAGAATACCTTTGATGGGGGGCCCAAAATATGGTAAAAAACAAGGTGGAGGGCAAGGAAAGTGAAACTGCCATGTGCTTTTCTGATTTGCAGTCACAAGGCTTGAAGCTTACAAACAGATTATGGGAATGAAGCTTCCACAAACCTTCATACTTTAAGTGTGGATGTTCTTAAATCCTCTAATATCCAGATATTGTGGCACAGTAGAAGCAGACAAGACTTAAAGGTAAAGGTAAAGGGACCCCTGACCATTAGGTCCAGTCGTGACCAACTCTGGGGTTGTGGCGCTCATCTCGCTTTATTAGCCGAGGGAGCCGGCATACAGCTTCCGGGTCATTGGCCAGCATGACTAAGTCGCTTCTGGCGAACCAGAGAAGCACACAGAAACGCCGTTTACCTTCCCACCGGAGCGGTACCTATTTATCTTTAACGTGCTTTTGAACTGCTAGGCTGGCAGGAGCAGGGACTGAGCAACGGGAGCTCACCCCGTCGCAGGGATTTGAACCGCCGACCTTCTGATCGGCAAGTCCTAGGCTCTGTGGTTTAACCCACAGCTCCACCCACATCCCTATCCCTAGACAAGACTTAGTGTCCCCTTTTTTCTGAGTTAACCAGAAACAAGTGTATATTGGAGCACCAGGACAGATGTATAAGGTGTGTAGTGAGAACACGGATCCCTACACAGGACAAAAGGCATAAGGTATGCACTATGGAGTAAAATGTGCCCTCCCTTTTTAAAAAAATAAAATAAAATAGCATACACAGTGATGATAATTTGAACTAAGCTACTGGCATTCTCTCTGGGTATGCTGGAAGCAAACATTGAAGATGTAGCCCTTAGTGTTTTATGCTAGTTGATCTAGCAGGGTGAGGATAGCCAGCTTCATTAAGTCATATAAATTCTCAAAAAGGTTAATTGCTTCTCTGTTCCTTGAGTCTTTCTGAAAAATCATGACACCAGCAGATGCCAAAGAAAAACTCAGGACTCTCTTTTCTTCCTCTTCAGAAAAGCAATATATTGTTGCACCAACACCTCTTTCTTTCTGTCTCCTTTGCTAACTTGATGATGGTGCCTTTTTATTTTTGCCATCTGCCCTGGAGCTTCATTAAAGATACATGAATGGACTAACTAGCCTGATATCTTGTGAGGAACAGGTGCTATTGTTTGTCCCTGAAGACTTGCACTAAAGATCTGACTCTGAATACTTGAGAAAGAGCATCTGCAGCAGTCAGTCAGAGAGCAACTTGGCAAAGACCTTGCTATGTGCTAATGTGCAAACAGAGTGACACTCAAGGGGACTCATTTTCTCTTTCATGAAGATTTAACTTTCTTTTTTCTAACATGATTGAAAATAACTACTGAAATCTGAACAATCCTCTTTGTTTAATGCCTGTCACTCAGCTACAGAAGAGAAACTACAAGAAGTTCTTATTTCATTCCCTGTAAAATAGAGATCCATTGAAAAGTAATTCTTGATGTCTCCCAATTCACAAAACAAATTGTCAGTTAAAGTAACCACAGTTGAAGACTGTTGAAAACAAAGGATTTTTAAAGGCTTTGTCTAATTCTGTTGTTGCCTCAGATTTTAGTTTCAGGGGATTGCTAAATTTAGGTTTCTGTTACTGCTTTGTGTATTTAGCTGTGGTCTTTGCAAGTGCCACAAACAGTTATGGCTAAAATCATATGACATTTTGTAATAATGGTATAACCCTCCAACACCTTGGAGCGGCTTTGCATCCATCAAAAAGGAAAAAGTTTTATATCATTCCATCACCAAGCAGCAGATTCAGTCTACTTAGATTCAGGCACTTTTAACAGCACTAAAGAACTGGCAAGTGAACATCACATTAGTAACATATGCTTTAATATTCCAAATGCACTGTATATCCATCTTTAAAGATGTGCACAGATGTGTATTGATTTATGGTTCATGTTTATTTGTTGATACACAAATTTGTTATACATGCTGTAATTTAAAATAAATAAATAAATGATGTGCACATGACAGACAAGGAAATAGCTATTCTAAAATGTCAGTTCTAACTTTATATCTCTGAGTAATATTTCCTATTTTTGCAAGGAAGTATGTTAAAAGGTAATTTACTTTGGATAATTTAAACAACTGAGTGAACAATATTATAGTTTGTACTAGCTATGATTCATAAAACTGTCAAAAGTTCCCTACTAAAGGCCAGAGCCACTCTATAAAGACATAAGGGATGTCTTACTACAGCTTTACAAAACTCTACCAAACATTATTGCACTTTATTGCCCTATATTTGACATTCTAATATGAGAACCTTATTCTTTGCCTGTAAAAGAATAAAAAGAAGTATACACAGATATGCAGGGCTAGTTCGATTCAGGAGCTCCTTGTGTGTATATATAGAGCAAAGCCAGCTATAGATAGTTAGATTTGCTATAGACAGCAAATGTACAGCCAACAAATACCCTAAATGTTGGGAAAGCCCTGCACACTTTAAAATACAATCTACATGTACTGTTATTAGTTCCAGTCTACAATCCAATTAGGGTGTGTTACATTACTGCGCTCATAGTTTATGACAAATTTATGATGTAATGGTCATCTGATTGTGTCAGACTAAATTATGCACCTAGATTACCAACAAGCCTATAATGAGATGAGTAGTGTGGAGCTGGTTCATCAATATGTATCCCCTTTGCTTCTTTCTTCACTTATACTTGATGTAAATCCATATTTTTACTGCCTGTCTACTGTTGTGATCAGTTTGTAGCTATACATTTAGTCATATAGTATAATACGGGAACAAAAAGACATCTAAATCCTATTTTATAATGCTAAAAGAATGAAAAATGACTAATTAAATAACTTTAAACTGTCTACGCTTTCATGAAAGAGTCACTAGGAGGGAAGGAAGATGTCTCAGCTATAAAAAAATTAATAAAACATGTTATGCAAAAGTGAATTTATGGCTCATTTGGAATTAGAGATCTACCACCTTCTCAATCCATACAAATGCATAATCTTGTCAATTAAATATTATTGTTAAGGTCTAGTAGTATGTTAAAATCACTTTGAAGTGCAACTAAGGAAAATTCATGTGTGTTTATTACTCCTTATGGGTCTATTAGTGGGCATTTTATTCAGATTCGTGTTGTAAAATCTGCATAAACTCAGCATATTGTTATCCCCATGTGTGCATTTGTTTGGTTAAAGCATAACAGCAAATCCCGGTTACTACAACTTCTGAAAAAGTCAGGAGAGCTAAAAGAGTCTCACTTTTTAAGCAGAACGAAACAGTTTATGGCTACAAGAGAGAAAAGTTGACTATTATGCAAATTTTCACAGTCAGTGGTCACTCTGCCATGACAGAAGGCAGAACAAGTCCATTAATTCAAACATCCCATAAGACTAGTGAAGAGGTATATGTTTCATGTTTCCACTCTGCCTTGTTCATCGGAAGTAAGTAAAAATACTAAGGACACATATTTTCATTCGGTGTTCATATTCAAACACATTAGTTCTACATGTTAATAAGGTCAATTTAGGTAATGACTGGTCTAACTTTGGGATAACACTAAAACCTGCAGTTCATATGTCCTCCTTACCCCATCCCACACAACCAAACAACAAATCTCCCCCTCTCTCTCTCCAAGTTTTCTTTAAATTCTTACTGACATTTGTTTTTTAAACAATGGTCATGTATGGTGTACTCACACAAAACACAAGGTTTCTATTTTATAGCATTACGATTATCTAAGTTTACGTGGGTTGCTCCACCCCACCCCAAGATCTTGCCTTGAACCTCTGCCAATAGCTCTGAGGGAAATGGGAGGGTAAATCTAATTATATTTTGTTAATGTAAAGGAAAATTCCCCATATATCAGTAACATATATATGTAATATTAAGAGAGAGAGAAGTCAGTCCTAAACAAATACTTCAGCCCTAAACATATTTATCAAATCCTGATTGTAACAAAACATATCTAAATATACACATTTAGTACCCAAACCTGCATATTGTTATAGGTTTTGGATGCCAGAGTTTGTGGGTGCAAGGTGCTCATACTTCCTAGAAAATGTTAGAAGTTAATCAATATTGGAGTATTAAGAGAAGGTGCCATAATGTTAAAATGTTAAAATATAAGCCATGTTAAAAAAAATAAGACAGGCTGGCTGATGAAGTAATCTCCTGGAGAGATGGACCATTAAAGAGCACCAAAAATGAGTGATGACCCATTAAGAACGCCGTTAACAAAGACTCTCTGGGCTGGACAAAAAATGGGGAAATCCCCTCCCTGAGGTAAGAGATAGTTAGCAGAGACAAAAGGTCAGAGTTTCAGGAGGGAGGGGCAGAATTGCAGTGGGCGATGAAAAGGCCGGTTTTGCAAGCTGCAGAGCACAATGAGGGCTGTCTGTTTTATGCTACAGAGAGGGTCAGACACATTGTTTGGGGTCTCTTTGAATCAGAGTCTGCAGCAATGGAAGGAACAGGACCCTCTTGGGATGTGAATGCTCTGCACTCATCTTCATCCAGGCTCAGGTTGTATGTGCAAATAAACCACATATCACAGAGACACCACAGTCTCTGCTGTGGCTCATTGTCCCAAAGGAAACACATACCCTGGTAAGTGCCTGGTACCCCTGGAATCTTGCACCACTCGGAAATTGGGGTGGTGTGTAACAAAATTCTTAACTGATACAATTCCTATGCTAATTTAGTAATGTATGTATCTATGGTTTCCTATTTCCGGTAACATCTAGATTCTGGACAACAGAGACACATGGGCTAAACAAATTGCACACTTCCTTGCAACCCCAGTGCAACTCCTGTCTTGGGCATGTGATGCTGGTGTCATCCACATTGTTTCCTTCTTATGGAAGCTACTGCTGGTGCAGAATGTAGCAGCTAGGTTGCCTGTGGACCAACAGGTAGCATTGGGGTTAAAGAGGCTGCACTAGCTGCCAATATGTGATTGGAAGAAGTTTAACTTGATTAGTATACAAAGTCCTAAACAAGTTGAGAGCAGGTTACTTTAGAGGCCACCTTATTCCTTATAGACCTGTCTGGTCACAGAGATCATCTGAAGAGGCTCTCCTAGTGCTGCAAGATGCTCCTGAAATCCATCTTGTGGCTACCCAGAGTCTTTGCTCCACATGGAAGGTACCACCACACTATTCTCCCCTTGGAAATAAAGCACACTCTGACCATTTTATGGGTTTGGCATATGCTGAAAACTTTCTTGTTCAACCAAGTATTTTCAGAGTGAAGCCGTAGGATTGTATTTTATGCTGTTGTATATTGTTTTGTATTGTATGATCTTTTTAAAAATCATTTGTATACCACTTTGAGGTTTTTAGAATTTTCAAATAAAAATAAAAGTTGGTTAAAAAAATGATTCCTCTGAAATCACTGTGACTAACTGCTAAGTAAATGTATTTAAGAACAGGGTGCCAATATCTTTTTCAATAAAATATTGGTCCCTAAGCAATTACAGTATTCTTCAAGGAGAACAGTGTAACAACATTACCATGAAGCCTTTATTACAATATAGTGCTATGAAAATAACAAACAATTATTTTCACAGCTCTCATGTGAATACTATTCCCCCCCCCCATCATTTGTTGCCATGCACTCTCTTGCATCGCACAAAGTGGTCAACACCTATGAGAACTCAGTTTTCCAGAGCGGTTCCTATAATATTCATAGGCATAATGACCATGGTAGAAACCATTAAATTATTAAGTGCAAGAAGGGGAATGTGGAAGCCAGCAATGAAAGCTTGGGAATGACATACAAAAGAACTTACATCCCAAGGCTGTATTGTTTTTAATATTCGGTTGGATGTCGCCCAGAGTGGCTGGAGAAACCCAGCCAGATGGGTGGGGTATAAATAATAAATTATTATATTATTATATAAGGCAGATCTACAAGATCTTTGAAGGGGTGTGTGGATGTGTGAAAAGTTAAACAGGAAGTAAGATTACAAGTGGTCCCACGTTCTACATAAGAGAATATAGGATGGCTCCAGATCTAGGGCTAATCCACACATCACTTCTTTTCCACCGTAGCATCATTGAGGTCAACATAGCTTAAGCATGGCTGCAAGGAATCAGTACTCCACTAGAAACCCAGACACTGATCTCAAGTGTGTCACTGCAAAAACTTCAGAAATATTGTTATCTGAACTGTGACATTCATGTCTCTGTCTGCAATATTGCAACAGAAGTGCAAGTACTTTCTTCCCTACATCAGTTCTGGCTGGAATAGTACAACCTGTCTGCTGACATGTTGCACTTCCTGCATCAGCTTGTGGACGCAGACAATTGTGCCTACACAATCAGTAATATTCTGATCATCAGTTTAGGAGTTAGATATGCAGTGACACCTATGCTGCTGTGCCATTGTTTACAAAGTGACTGACTGCTTTTCCCGTCAATCATTCCAGAATGGAAACCATGGTACTCTTCTCCTATACACATTCTCTGGCTTGCCCAAACAGTAATAACGACTCAGTTCCTATGCAACAATTTCTGACTGTAGGTTTCCATGATGAAATACGCAGTCACATCTATTTAGAATTATTTGTCAGTAACAATGAACCTTTGTCCAGCTGTGACTATTTCCCCACTACTACAGCCAGGCCTTATCTGCTCAGGAAATGCCTGTTTTAACTGACAGGTAGGAGATTAAATCTACAGCTGCTGAAACACAATCTCCACTGTTAGATAGGCTTTCATTGAAAAGCACTACAAACACATAATTTGTTTATGTTGTACCAGCAATCTTTGACAAAGCAGAATGTCTAGCTGAGACAAATGTGGTTAAACCCATTTATTGTATTATTTCTGCTACACAGAGCAAGCTCTTAAAACATAGAAACTAGTGAAGGCACAAAGCTCTAGCTGTCTAAAGAAATCAAGAATAGATGACTTCTTGTTACACTAGCTCCCTTTACACAGCAAAGCATGCTCCCTCCTGGAAAATATCCATTGCATTTTTTAAAGCTATGAGGTTCAATGATACTTATGTT